>NC_091261.1:64945000-66195000 GCF_042477335.2 Ovis canadensis | reverse complement strand
TACAGCACAATCTGCTGCTTGTTGAATCCACAGATGAACTGCAGATATGGAAGACCCACTCTAAAATTATATGCGAACTTTGCATATTTTTCATTTATATATTTTTCATATATATGTGTGTATGTGTGTGTAGATAAGTGTGTGTATGAATATAACTCAGCCATAAAAATGGCAGTCCTGCCACTTGAATTTTTTGACAATATGAATGAAGCTGGAGCGCATTATGCTGTGTGAAATAAGCAAGACAAATTGTGTATAGTCTCACCTCTATTTGGAATCTCAAAGAACTGAACTCACAGAAATAGAGAGTATATTGATAATTGCAGGATCTGGGGGTGGGGGAAATGAGATAATGGTCAAAGAATACAGACTTCAGGTATAAGTTCTGGGGATCTAATGTATGGCATGGTGACAGTAGTTAGCAGTGTTGAACACCTGAAAGTTGCTGAGAAAATCTTAAATGTTCTCACCATAACAACAAAAAAATGATATAATTCTATGAGGTGAAGGATGTGTTAATAACCTTATCATGGCAACCACTTCTCAATATATATTTACATTAAATCATCACATTGTACACCTTAAACTGCTGCAACATAGCATGTCAACAATATCTCAACAGAGCTGGGGAAAAAAGCAATAATAAAAGTAGTCATCACATTATGAATAACAAAAAGAGGAAATATTTTTCCAATATTTGAAACTGTTCTCCAGTTCGAAAAGTTGCTCATATCATTGACAAAAAGTGAAATTCTCAGAAGTCTTGATCCTTTCATTTTTGCCTTTCTCATTAACCTAAGCAAAAATGTCAGTTAACATTATTGCCAAAGCTACACTCATTCATCAGTGCAATCATAGACTTAAAAGTACAAGAGTTTGATGAAAATCAACAAAAGGTTTCTGTGAGAATTAATTGGGTATTTGGAGTTTACAATAAAGAATACTGTGTTTTTAATTATTTGTAAACTGAATGTTACACATCCTTTATATACTAAAATTTATAATAAACACATATAACTTATATGTGTGTAGATAGATAAATGAGTTTTCCAGAGCAGTCACTACAAAAGCTGTATGAAGAGATACATCTAAAAGCACTAGAAATCAAGGTGGAATCTTTAAAAGTATTCAACATGTTATGCCCAGTGTCCGAGTCCCCGAAACTGAGAGAGTAAGACATCCACAGCAATGCAAAAGCATAAAGGGGTTTATTGCTAGCTCGAGCCAGGGCTCCTGTTACATCCAACACAGTGGAGTAGAACAAGAGCCCCGAGCCCAGATTTACAGCAGTATTTATAAGTTTAGAACAAAGACAGGGAGTTGGCAAGGGTTGATTGGCTGCAGGGGTTTCCTGGTATTTACTGATTGGCCAGTTATCATCCCTCTGATTGGCCAGAGTTATCATCCCCAGAAGCCCTGGAAGCATGACTCAGGGATTATTTTTGGCCTAGTGCACCTCTCTGAGCCTGTCATGGCTCTGGTGAGGTTGTAACATTCCCTCCTGTCTTTAGATCATATAGAGGAATCTTTTTCTTTGCTTTGGGGTACAGTTTGATATTGCTCTCTAAGCACAAATAGTTGAACTGTATTAATACGCTCTTTTATAAACATAATGAGCCTGTTGAGGATGCATGGGCCAAAGGTGAGTATTAGTAAAAGCACCATAAGAGGTCCCACCAGGGTGGAAATTAATGTTGTCAGCCACAGAGATCGTTGAAACCAAGATTCAAACCATCCCTGCTGGGCTTTTTGCTTTCCCTTTCGCTGGGCTACTCTTTTTTTCACTTTTGCCATAGATTTTCTTATTATCCCAGTGTGGTCTGTGTAGAAACAATATTTTTTTTTCCCCAGGGCCGTGCAGAGCCCCCCTTGTAGCAGAAAAATTAGATTTAGTCCTCTTTGGTTTTGCAAGACCATCTCTGACAGGGAGGTCAGCGATATTTTAGGTGACTAATTGACTCTTTTAGGCGGATAATGTCTTTATCTATGGCCGCCTGCAATGAAGTAAATCCCTGGCCTTGGAGGGACAAGGCTATTATCTCAGTCCCTGTCCCAGCGATCCCAAGGCCGAACATGGTCGCTATGGTGATGGCTGTAATAGGTTTTCTCTTGGTTTTGCCTTGTATCATTTGACCGGGTGTTTGTTTTTTGGACCCAGTAGTCGTACATTATTTTTTAGGGTACAGGATTTTTGGCACAGCTGCCACCAAGATGTAGAACTCTTTTTTTTAGGATTGAATATTGAGATGTGTAAACAAGGGGTTAAGTTCAGCTTGTAGGGGATATTATGCACACGGAAGAGAGTGAAGGGAAGGAGAGTCACCCAGTCCCCGCCAGTCTCTATTGTCAGTTTTGCCAAAGTTTTTTTAGAGTCCGATTTATCCTTTCAAATTGTCCTGAGCTCTGGGAATTGTATTTACAATGCAGCTTTTATTTGGTCCCCAGAGCTAAGGCCAGTCTCTGTATAATCTGACTTACAAAGGCAGGCCCGTTATCAGAGCCAGTAGTCACCGGCAGCCCAAACCTAGGTACTATTTTTTTTAGGATCTTTTTAGCTACTATCATTGCTGTTTCTCCCTTAGTAGGGAATGCTTCCACTCACCCAGAAAAAGTATCCACCAAAACTAACAGATAACGGTACCCATATTTGCCTGGTCTTACCTCTGTAAAATCTATCTCCCAGTGTTGCCTGGCCTCTCTCTCCAGTACCTCATTTCCGTATGCTGTCCTTTTCCCGACTTCATCATCTGGCACGCTTTGCAGGCCTGGACTATGTCTCATACAGTCACCTGTTGGGGAAATCACAAACGTGCTGTCTGTAAGAGGGTTAGAGTCTTTTTTTTTCTCCTAGATGGGTGGTCAGATGTAGGTGCGTACAGAGGTGTTGACCCAAGTTGGTGGGAAGTATCAAGTTGTCATCTTGGTCCTGATACCATCCGTCTTTGCCCTCCTGAGGGCTGGCATTTTCTTGAATCCAATTGAGATCAGAAGAGGAATACTTGGGGGTTGGGGGCAAGGTTCTCATACCTGGGGGTGGTAGCCCCACAGTTAGTATAGGGGCTGTGCAGTCCCTGTCAGCCACCTCATGAGCCGCCATATCAGCAGCTCGAGGGTTGCCTCGAGCCTTGATGTCTCTTCCCTTTTGATGTCCAGGGACATGTTCTATTGACATTGCTCGAGGCTGTTGGACGGCTGCTAAGAGTCTGCGGATCTCAGGCAGGTTTTTAACTTCTTTTCCCTCGGATGTCAAAAACCCCTGCTCTTTATATATTGGGCCCTGGATGTGTACGGTGCTGAATGCATACCGACTGTCAGTATAAATAGTGACTCTTTTTCTTTTTGTTCTCTCCAGAGCCTGTAATAAGGCTATTAGTTCCGCTTTTTGGGCGGAGGTACCCGGTGGAAGGGCTTCAGCCCATATTATCTTCCCAGAGTCATCAACTATTGCAGTTCCAGCCTTTCTCTGTCCATCCTTTATAAAACTGTTTCCATCTGTAAACCACATCAGCTCACTGTTATTTAAAGGCACATCTGTTAGGTCTTTTCGTATTGCCGTCGTCTCAGCCAACATCTTACCACAGTTGTGGAGGGGGCTGTCTTCCTCCGGGTTGGGTAAGAGAGTAGCAGGGTTCAGGAAGCAGGGCGTCGGGAAGTGTAACCGTGGGGTGTCCAGCAGCAAAGCCTGATAATGGGTCAAACGGGCGTTAGAGATCCATTTACCCGGGGGCTGCTTCAGATGGCACCTTTGTTCACTCCCTTTGATGGCGTGGGGAGTGTAGACCAGGAGTCGCTGTCCATAAGTCCGCTTGTCAGCATCATGGACCAGGAGGGCAGTAGCGGCAATGATTTGGAGGCAAGGTGGCCACCCCGCAGCCACCGGGTCCAGTCGTTTGGATAGGTAGGCCACTGGTCGCCTCCAAGGCCCCCACTGCTGTGTCAAGACTCATTTTCCCATTTTCTGTTTTTCGTCTACGAACAATTGGAAGGGCTTGGACGGGTCAGGGAGAGCAACGGCTGGGGCTTCCAGCAGAGCCTATCTGAGTTCTTGAAAAGCCCGTTTCATTGGCTCAGTCCAAGTCCAGTTTTTATTTTTTTCTACTTCCTTCATATAGTGGCCAGGCCTTTTTAGCAAATCCCAAGATCTATAGCCAGCAATACCCAATAGTCCCAAGAAATTCTCTCACTTGTTGAGGAGTTGCCTGCTCAGGGATCTGCAATATGGCCTCTTTCATGGCCTGCGTCAGCCATCTCCATCCTTGTTTTATTTTATACCCTAGGTATATGACTTCTTGCTTAGCAATTTGGGCTTTCTTTGCACTAGCCCAGTACCCCAAAGTCCCCAAAGTTTGAAGGAGGTTTCCTGTTGCTTCTAGGCATGCCTCCTCAGTGGTTGCAGCTAGCATAAGATCGTCAACATACTGCAATAGAACAACGTTGGGGTGATCAACCCAGTACTCATGGAGGTCTTCACCCAGAGCCTCATTGAATGGCGTTGGTGAATTCTTGAAGCCTTGCGGAAGTCGAGTCCAAGTTAGCTGTCCTGAGGTCTGGCTGCCTTCTTTTATCTATTCGAATGCGAAGATCTCTTGGCTCAAGGGGGCTAAGGGTGAACTGAAAAAGGCATCTTTCAAGTCTAGGACAGTATACCAGAGGTAGTCTGGCGGGAGGCCACTCAAAAGGGTGTACGGGTTAGGGATGGTTGGATGTATATCACTCACCCGTTTGTTGACTTCACGAAGATCTTGCACAGGCCTAAAGTCCGTTCCCCCTGGCTTTCTCACATGTGACAAAGGAGTATTCCATGGAGATTGGCACCTTTTAAGAATTTTTGCCTCCAGAAGCCGTTGTATATGTGGTGCGATTCCTTGCCGGGCTTCTAGGCTCAAAGGGTATTGTTTTACCCAGATAGGGGTGGCGTCCGATTTCAGTTCGACAATGATGGGAGGCCTCTGCTTGGCTAGTTTTATCCCCGCAGTTTCTGCCCAGGCTAGAGGGTATTTTTGGACCCAAGGTTGTACGTTGGGGTCAATGGCCGTGAGCAGCTTTGGCTGATACAGTCTGTATTCGTCCCTCAATGCTAGAGACAAAACTTGTATGGGATGTCCAGTCCCATCTAGAACTGATATCTCTCCGTGGTCAAAGTGAATTTGGGCATTGACTTTAAATAGTAAGTCTCTTCCCAACAAGGGTGCTGGGCATTCTGGTATTATAAGAAAAGAGTGAGTCACCTGCTGGGCCCCCAAGTTCACTTGACGTTTAGTAGTCCATCCATATCGTTTAGTCCCGGTGGCCCCTTGTACCCAGCTGGTCTTTTTAGACATCGGTCCGTCTTTCCGGTTAAGGACCAAGTATTGAGCTCCCGTGTCCACCATGAAGCCAACTGGTTTCCCCTCCATATGTATAGTTACCCAGGACTCAGGGAGGGGTGCCGGGTCCTGACCCCCCTAATCGCTATCTTCTCCTGCATATAGGATGTGGGCCCCCGTGGAGGACACGGAGGACATCTCCTGCTTGGTGGGTCTTTCCCTTAGGTGTCTCTCGGGGCACTTACTCTTCCAGTGTCCTATCTCCTTGCAAAACGCACACTGGTCCTTTTTAAGTCCTTGCCTTGCTGGCTTCCCTTCACCCTTCGAATGGACTTCGAATGGACCTTGTTCTCTGAGAACTAGCTCCCTGTTCCACCCCTGCAAAGAATATCTGGGCTAATTCTTTCTGATTCCTCCAGTTTTCTTTGGCCCTGAATTCTCTTTCCTCTCGCCTAACATGTTCCTCCCTTTCCTCTGAAGTCTATCTATGATTAAAAACCCTCTCTGTTGCCCTCACCAGGTCTTGCAGGGATTGCTCTCCCAACCTCTTTATTTTTTTTTTTAGTTTTCTCCTGATATCTGGGGCTGCCTGATTCACGAATGCTAGCATGACGGCTGCGTGCGACTCATCGGCTTGTGGGTCCATGGGGGTGTACTGCCTAAAAGCTTTCATTAGTCTCTCAAGGAAAGCTGCCAGGCTCTCATTTGGCTCTTGTCTAACCAGATTTACTTTAGCCAAATTTGTTGGCCTCCTGGCGGCTGCTCGGAGGCCAGCCATGAGAGTCTGGCAGTACACTCGGAGACGCTCCCTACCTTCAGCACGCTCAAAGTCCCAGCAGGGCTGCGTCAGGGGAAATCCCTCATCAATCAGGTTAGGCTGCGTAGTGGGTCTCCCATTTACCCCCGGCACATTTTTTCGTGCTTCTGACAAGATCTGTTCACGTTCCTCTGTAGTAAAGAGCACTTGTAACAACTGTTGACAGTCATCCCAGGTGGGGTTATGGGTGAAAAGGATAGATTCTAAAAGGTCAATGAGGCCCTGAGGTTTTTCAGATTATGAAGGGGTCTGAGTTTTCCAGTTGTAAAGATCACTGGTGGAAAAGGGCCAGTGCTGGTATGTCCGTTCTCCGTCTGCTCGGGCAGGTCCCGCCTGAACTGGAAATGCCTGGACTGTGGAGGGGGAGGAGGCTTCCGGGTTGTTTTTTTTCTGCCATATTGGTGATGTCCCTGGTTTTTTTCCGAGTCCCTTGGGCGGGGCCTCCTTCCCGGGCTGGGGCCGAAGTCTCGGTGTCCCTTTGTATCCCTCTAGAAGAGACCTGAGGAACCTGCGGGGGCAAAAGTGGATCTGCATGGGGGGCGGGGAGAGTTCGGTCTCCAGGTCGAGTAAACCGCGGCGCGGGCATGGCTGGACAGCAGCGCCCCCAGATGGCAGCACAGAAAGGGGAGCATGGGGCTGAAAAACAAAAGGTTTTAGCTAGGCCGGGGGGTTTTTAACCAGGTCCTGCCAGACCAGAATGTATGGAGTTTGGTCTGGGTGCCCCAAAGGGTAGGGGTTGAGCATCTTCTCTCTGACCGCTCGAATAGTAGGCAGGCTGAAGGTGCCCTCTTGTGGCCAGCTGACATCAAAAGCAGGCCACTCGGCAGAACAAAGAGTTACTAACTTGCTTTTTTTTTTTTCACCAGCAATGATAGATTCTGTGCTCTAGACTTAAAATCAGAGAAGTGGTTAGTCATAAGAGATAAAGGAGTAGAAGTTGTTTGTCCCATGATCACAGAAAAGTACACTGGGAGCCAACAGAGCACACAAAGAGCAAAGATTGGCGCCAGCACTCACGCAATCACAACAAATAGACAAACAGACAACAAACGCAAAGTGGCCACCAACAACACAACACTGGGTCTTCTTGAATTTCCACTCAGTCTTACCTGCAGGATGCTCACAGAGCCAGCCGCCCCCCCACCCCCACCCCAGCTCGATGCTGGGCCTCGGCGTTACGCTGGACTTAACCTAGTAACCAGAGCCAGCCGCCTCCCTGGCACGATACCGGGCCTCGGCCGTACGCTGGACTTAACCCAGAACTAACACCGGTGTTCAGATATCTCTCCTCCTAGTGAGGAAACCCCTTCTACTGGGAGAATGTTATTCTTCCCAGTTAAAGGGATCCCGGATGAGCCCCCAAATGTTATGCCCAGTGTCCGAGTCCCCAAAACTGAGAGAATAAGACATCCACAGCAATGCAAAAGCATAAAGGGGTTTATTGCTAGCTCGAGCCAGGGCTCCTGCCACATCCAGCACAGTGGAATAGAACAAAAGCCCCGAGCCCAGATTTACAGCAGTATTTATAAGTTTAGAACAAAGACAGGGAGTTGGCAAGGGTTGATTGGCTGCAGGGGTTTCCTGGTATTTACTGATTGGCCAGTTATCATCCCTCTGATTGGCCAGAGTTATCATCCCTGGAAGCCCAGAAGCATGACTCAGGGATTATTTTTGGCCTAGTGCACCTCTCTGAGCCTGTCATGGCTCTGGTGAGGTTGTAACACAAATAACATATAGGAAAGCAAGAAATGAGAAACAGGGAAGCAAACAAAAACCACATAGTAAATGGGAGACTTAATGTCTTAAATGTTAAATGGTCTGAATATACCAATTAAAAGGCAGAAATTGGCAGCTTGGCAAAGCAACCAGCAAAGCAAGATCAACTGTATTCTGCTTTCAAGAAACTCACTTCAAGTGCAGTGTCATAGATTAAATTAAAAAGATGAAAAAATATATACAAACATTAATTTTTTAAAGGCAGAAATGACTGTAGTATCAGAAAAAGTAGGCCTCAGAGCAAAGAAAATTACTAGAAACAAAGGCATTACATAATGAGAAAAGAATTCATCAGGAAGACCTAACAGTTTTAATTATGTACACATCAAACAGTAGAACCTCACAGTACATGAGAGGAGAAATAGAAAAAACCACCATTGAAATTAGGACTTCAACATCCTCCTCGCGGCAATAGAATTACTAAAAGAAAATCAGCAAGGATACAGAAAATCTGGACCACGTGGTCATGCAACAGGATTTAATTGACATATGTAAAAGACTCCAACAACAGTAAAATAAACATATTTTGTTCCTAGTGCTCATGGAATGTTGACCAAGGTCGATTATATTCTGGTCCATAAGACAAACTCAGCAAAAAATTCTAAATCATAAAATGGTCAAGGATATGAGAGACAACTAAAGAACTATTCCAGATTGAAGGAGACATGATAACAAAATTCAGTGCCTGTTCTAAATGCAGTCAGGACCCACCTATTGGGACAGGGAGCAGCCTTTGAACAGGATCTGTAGGTGAGATGGCAGTGTTGCATCAAGGTTGGTATCCTTACTTGAAGGGTTGCATGGTGATTATGTAGGAGAGTGTTCTTGTTTGGAGAAAATACTGGAGAATTTAGAGGGGAGAAAGCAACACATCTGTAGTTTATATTCAGGTGGTTCATAAAAACTAATGATAATGAGTTTGCACACACATATAGACATTATAGAAAGAAAAAGAGAATAATGAATTAATGCAGTGAAATGTTAAAAGGTTGAGAATCTGAGTAAAGGAGATATGGACATTGTTTTTGCTGTTCTTCCACTTTTTCATAACTTTGAGACTATATCAAGATAAATTATTTTGAAACAGTGAAAGTTAAATATATACATACTAGCAAAAGCTGGAGAATTCCATTCACTAAAAGAAGCACAAAGTAGATTCTTCAGACAAGACTCATGTAGTTATAGATATTTCAACAATACAGTACTTCTGCAAGGAGAAATTAGTAGGCCAACCAGTGGAACAGACCCACATGTATTTAGATATTTGACTCATGACAAATTATTAACGGTGCTATGTTCAGTCAGTTCAGTTCAGTCGCTCAGTCATGTCTGACTCCTTGCTACCACATGAATCGCAGCACGCCAGGCCTCCCTGTCCATCACCATCTCCCGGAGTTCACTCAGACTCACGTCCATCGAGTCCGTGATGCCATCCAGCCATCTCATCCTCGGTCGTCCCCTTCTCCTCCTGGCCCCAATCCTTCCCAGCATCAGAGTCTTTTCCAATGAGTCAGCTCTTCGCATGAGTTGGCCAAAGTACTGGAGCTTCAGCTTTAGCATCATTCCTTCCAAAGAGATCCCAGGGCTGGTCTCCTTCAGAATGGACTGGTTGAATCTCCTTGCAGTCCAAGGGACTCTCAAGAGTCTTCTCCAACACTACAGTTCAAAAGCATCAGTTCTTCGGTGCTCAGCCTTCTTCACAGTCCAACTCTCACATCCATACATGACCACAGGAAAAACCATAGCCTTGACTAGACGGACCTTAGCCAGCAAAGTAATGTCTCTGCTTTTGAATATACTATCTAGGTTAGTCATAACTTTTCTTCCAAGGAGTAAGCGTCTTTTAATTTCCTGGCTGCAGTCACCATCTGCAGTGATTTTGGAGCCCCCAAAAATAAAGTCTGACACTGTTTCCACTGTTTCCCCATCTATTTCCCATGAAGTGATGGGACTGGATGCCATGATCTTCATTTTCTGAGTGGTGAGCTTTAAGCCAACTTTTTCGCTTTCCTCTTTCACTTTCATCAAGAAGCTTTTGAGTTCCTCTTCACTTTCTGCCATAAGGGTGGTGTCATGTGCATATCTGAGATTATTGATATTTCTCCCGGCAATCTTGATTCCAGCTTGTGTTTCTTCCAGTCCAGCGTTTCTCATGATATACTCTGCATAGAAGTTAAATAAGCAGGGTGACAATATATAGCCTTGACATACTCCTTTTCCTATTTGGAACCAGTCTGTTGTTCCATATCCAGTTCTAACTGTTGGTTCCTGACCTGCATACAGATTTCTCAAGAGGCAGGTCAGGTGGTCTGGTATTCCCATCTCTTTCAGAATTTTCCACAGTTTCTTGTGATCCACACAGTCAAAGGCTTTGGCATAGTCAATAAAGCAGAAATAGATGTTTTTCTGGAACTCTCTTGTTTCTTCCTTGATCCAGCAGATGTTGGCAATTTGATCTCTGGTTCCTCTGCCTTTTCTGAAACCAGCTTGAACATCAGGGAGTTCACGGTTCACGTATTGCTGAAGTCTGGCTTGGAGAATTTTGAGCATTACTTTACTAGCACATGAGATGAGTGCAATTGTGTGGTAGTTTGAGCATTCTTTGGCATTGCCCTTCTTTGGAATTGGATGGTCAACACTGAAATCAGATTGATTGTATTCTTTGCAGCCAAATATGGAGAAGCTCTATACAGTCAACAAAAACAAGACCAGGAGCTGACTGTGTCTCAGACCATGAACTCCTTATTACCAAATTCAGACTCAAATTGAAGAAAGTAGGGAAAACTGCTAGACCATTCAGGTATGACCTAAATCAAATCCCTTATGATTATACAGTGAAAGTGAGAAATAGATTTAAGGGCCTAGATCTGATAAATATAGTGTCTGATGAACTATGGACAGAGGTTCATGACATTGTACAGGAGATAGGGATCAAGACCATCCCCATGGAAAAGAAATGCAAAAAAGCAAAATGGCTGTCTGGGGAGGCCTTACAAATAGCTGTGAAAAGAAGAGAGGCAAAAAGCAAAGGAGAAAAGGAAAGATATAAGCATCTGAATGTAGAGTTCCAAAGAATAGCAAGAAGAGATAAGAAAGCCTTCTTCAGCGATCAGTGCAAAGATATAGAGGAAAACAACAGAATGGGAAAGACTAGAGATCTCTTCAAGAAAACTGGAGATACCAAGGGAACATTTCATGCAAAGATGGGCTCGATAAAGGACAGAAATGGTCTGGACCTAAGAGAAGCAGAAGATATTAAGAAGAGGTGGCAAGAATACACAGAAGAACTGTACAAAAAAGATCTTCATGACCCAGATAATCATGATGATGTGATCACTAATCTAGAGCCAGACATCCTGGAATGTGAAGTCAAGTGGGCCTTAGAAAGCATCACTACGAACAAAGCTTGTGGAGGTGATGGAATTCCAGTTGAGTTATTTCAAATCCTGAAAGATGATGCTGTGAAAGTGCTGCACTCAATATGCCAGCAAATTTGGAAAACTCAGCAGTGGCCACAGGACTGGAAAAGGTCAGTTTTCATTCCAATTCCAAAGAAGGGCAATGCCAAAGAATGCTCAAACTAGGTGCTATGTTAATCAGATATTTACATGGAGAAAGAATATTGACCCCTTCTCACCCCATTCACTGCATATCCCATTTTCACAAAGGATGCTGTGAGATTTAGATTCGCAGTCAGGAGATAGACGGCATCCTCCCCACTTCTTTACTGATCAGAGGTTACCATTGTAGCACTTCAAGCTGTGGGCAGGATTAAGAAATTGTATCTTTGGCATGGAAATCAGGGTTTCAGGATAGGACCAGCAGCAATGGGCTACCTTCAGATGGCTGCACAGCAGAGTACCAAAGCTAATGGGTTCAAACACAGGAGACTCGACATAGCAACTGAAGCTGGCAGACCTGCCTGCAAGCTTATGTGACACACCAGCAGAGTCTACCACGTGGGAATGGAGGATCCCTTGCCATAATCTGGAAGTTCTGGGTGCGTGGGTAGAGGCAAGGGCCAGTTGGCTCTTCCTGTTTCAGTGACTCGAGTTGAACTCACAGGAACACAGACCGACGAGCCCCCCATTGGTCTGGATTAGGTCTTATCTATTACTACCTCCATGTCGCCAATGCCTGGCATAGGGTAAGTGTATTGACTCAGGCTGCTGTAACAAAGTACCATAGACTGAGAGGTCTAAACACAGGCATCTGTCATATAATTCCGGAGGCTGGAGTTCCTTTGTTGGTGGGGTTGGCTTCTTTTGAGGTTTCTCTCCTTGACGTGTAGATGGCCATTTTCTCCTTGTGTTTCTACCTGGTCTTCCTTCTGTGTGTCTGTCCAGATTCCCTCCTTCCATTAGGACACCAGTCATACTGCGTTAGGCCCCACCCTAATGACATTAACCATCTCTTTGAAGACCCTGTCTCTAAATACCATCCCATCCTGTAGTCCTGGGGGTTAGGACTTCGACATATGAATTTGTTGGGGGCAAGGCACAAAGCAGCCCGTAACAGTAGCCATTTGAGACTCTGTGCTAAGAAAATGAATGAATGAATGAATGAGTGAATGATAGACGCCTCTGTCTCTTCTGTGAGAGGTTTCAAGCCCAGATGCCTGAACTGAGAGCATGTGGGCATTTATGATTGTCCTGGACCCCTCCTGTTCAACCAGTGAGACAAAGTAGAGTACAGCCGTCCCCAGTAAGACACCAGGGAGCCAAGCTACCTGCTGATACAATCTACTTGTTAGGGCTACTGCCTTGATGTCTTCAACTTTGTAACACTAAACGTTGAGGCTAATTTTCTAAGTGCCAAGGAGGCTTCCAGGGGTCAAGTTAAGTCACCTTTTGGAAATTAACCCTTACCATTCACCAAATTCTGTAGAAAACATTTAGACGCACACAAAAACCACCCTAATAAAGACTTTCATTGTCAGGATATGTGGTAGAATAAGCTGACCTATAGCCATTATTTTTATTTATTTATTTATTTTTTATTGAAGGATAATTTCCATGTCAATACAACCATTATGGCGAGTATCCTAATTTCAGATACACAATTCAGTTGTCTTCACATATATCCTTGCAATCATGGGAGCACATGCCCAAATTTTGGTAACTGAGAAAACTGTGGTAAAGAACTTGGATAGTAAAATACTAAACCTCGTCCTACTCACCACCTGTAAATATGCATGCTTTAAAGTTAATCATCTCACCAGTCCCTTCAAGTCTTAAGGTTGCTTGTCTCTAGATACCCTTCAGTTCAGTTCAGTTGCTCAGTCGTGTCCGACTCTTTGCGACCCCATGAATCACAGCACGCCAGGCCTCCCTGTCCATCACCATCTCCCGGAGTTCACTCAGACTCACGTCCATCAAGTCCGTGATGCCATCCAGCCATCTCATCCTCTGTCGTCCCCTTTTCCTCCTGCCCCCAATCCCTCCCAGCATCAGAGTCTTTTCCAATGAGTCAGCTCTTTGCATGAGGTGGCCAAAGTACTGGAGTTTCAGCTTTAGCATCATTCCTTCCAAAGAACACCCAGGGCTGATCTCCTTCAGAATGGACTGGTTGGATCTCCTTGCAGTCCAAGGGATTCTCGAGTCTTCTCCAACACCACAGTTCAAAAGCATCAATTCTTCGGTGCTCAGCCTTTTTCACAGTCCAACTCTCACATCCATACATGACCACTGGAAAAACCATAACCTTGACTAGACGGACCTTTGTTGGCAAGGTAATGTCTCTGCTTTTCAATGTGCTGTCTAGGTTGGTCATAACTTTTCTTCCAAGGAGTAAGCATCTTTTAATTTCATGGCTGCAGTCTAGGTACCCTTGCTCCTTTATATTAAAAAAAATTGTGGCTTTTATACTCATTTATCGCTTCATATTTTAATCATTTATTATTTTGACCAAGATTTATTCACTCAGTATTCTTTCATCTGATCAGTATGTACTGACTGTTTACTATGTGCTAGGCATTGTTCTAGACCTCATGTACAGCAGTGAAAGGTTGTTTCTGCTACCATGAAGCTTATGTATTAGTGGGGAAGATAGATGCTAAGTAAATAATAGCAATAATAATTGAAAAAATGAGAAAATGTAATTGGAAACCATGTGAGGATCAGAGATACAATCCAGCTGAAGGGAACAGAATATGCAAAAGCCCTGAGGTAAGAGCAAGAGTGAAAGGATATTTGTTTTTATAAACAAGTAACTTCTCCATTATTCCTTTCATGAGTTTAGACTTAGATCATGGCTACTCTTAAGCTTCATCCTCTAACTTGAAGCATCTCAAGTCTTCTTGATAAAAATAACTTTGTCTGTTTTGAATTCCCAGTACTTAACACTGATCACGTGTCAGGTACCCTGCTAGGCACATTACATGCATTTCCTCCTTTAATCCCTACAGCAACCTTGTTAGGGATGGTACTATTTTACAGGCAAGAAACCAGGTTCAGAAAGACTAGATGACTCATCCGAGATCACTCAAGAAGGAAGTGAGAGACAGGGACTTGGCTCATTTAGGCATGTGCCATGCCACTTTTGGCTACACTCTGTTGGCTACAACCATTATCCACCATCTGATGTACATGACCCTTGACCTAAAATGGTGCCTAAATTCAAGGGGGCTCTGAGGGAGTCCTCAGGCTCTTCTAAGGAACCTTTCAGTTCTGCCAATTTATTGGTTCCAAATGCCTTTTGGGACCAGAGTCAGGTTGACTTCATCTGCATCTCAAGGGAGGATTTTTTTCAAATAGAGGTGCTAAGATTTGAACCCCAAGGCTGAAAAATCATTTGCTTCTTTAGGAAATCTCCCTCAGGTAATTAAAGGTTAGGTTTATCCAGCCTGACCTTCCTGATGTAAGTAGTCTGTGCCAGGTAACTTTCAGAAAGTGGAGAATTCATCACACATTATTTTGCTAGTCCTAGTATTGGGGAACCTTCTTTCTTCTTTGCCTGAATTCTGCTCTTCCCAAACTTTGGTCACCTGAAAAAAGTCATCCGGTGTCAACCAGTATTGTATGACTGAAAATTCTTATAGCTGATAATTTCACATCCATTTCCTGGAACCGTGCTGCTTTGTCTGGTTTTTGTAAGGGAAATAAAAGCACAAGCAGAGCACCTTAGAGTACAAAGCATAAAACTGTTTTGTGTGTGTGTGTGCCTCATTATATTCAAAACTCTGTGTGCCTCATTATATTCACTTTGCAAAAAGATCAGAGGCACAGAAAGAGAAAAATGGAAAGAGGAACAGGGGAGGAAGCATCTGATAGAGACAGAAAGAGAAAGAAGAAAGATTAGGTCAAATATGGGCTCTACTGACTGTGGTTCTGAATTTTTAAAACCCACTTTCACTCTTACTCGAAAGAACCATAGAGAAAATTTTCCCTTACCAAGAGCAGTTTGTACCTTCATTGGCCCCAAAGATCCAGGGAAGTTTTAATCCTTAATGCATAAAAATTCCCCAAGAGCCCAAGAAAAGCTTTTTTGCTGGATTGTGATAGAAAACCCACTCCTTTATGTATAATTGAAGACATTTAGGGCAGCATTACAACCCTTCCTGCTTATACACAGCCTCCAAACCCTTGCTAAAGTGCAGCTTTCCCAGGAAGCTCTCTTAAGCAATTAAAAATGGTTATTCTACTGCCTAGAAAGAGTCTGAGCTCATCCCAGCATTTGCGATTGCAACAACACATTAAGGAGTTATTCACTCCAGTTGTACTCATTCTACAAACTTTTCTCAAACTGTGCTTGCTGAACATGTAGATGAGGCACATTACAGTTTTTTTCCAAGATAAATAGTGAAATGATTATTTTTGATAATAATCTCCTCTTAGTTTCTCCAGTTGATTTCTAATTTGCCAAGTGTAGGAGGTAAAGTTGTGTGTGGTCTCTACCCACCTCAGAAAAAATTTGCTTCTGAAATTTTAATACTGGAATCTGCATCTTCCACATAGGAGATTTAATTTCATTCATAGCAAATGTTGTCCTGAATGGAGTGTTAATTTTCATTTCATCTCTGATAAGCGCAATTCTCCAAAAATGGAAGGAAACGATGGTTAGACTTTGTAGTTCAGAGCAGTTTTATTCAGTGTGATCTACAAACCAGAAGCACCAGAAGGGCCTAATATTTTATAGAAATAAAAAAGCACTGCTTCAGAGCACTGATAACCCAGTTGAAGGAATTTTTGCCTCCCAGGAAGCACTGAAGATATTTCTGGTTGTCACCACTGGAAGTGAGGATGCTATTGGAAGTGAGGATGCTATTGGATTCTAGTGGGTAGAAGCCAGGAATGCTTCTCAACATTCTTTATGGCACAGGACAGTCCCCACAACTAAAGAAATATCTGACTCAAATGTCAATAGTGCTGCCGTTGAGAAACTCTTAATTGGGATAGTAAATTGGAAACAGTGGGGTGAGAGTGAGGAGAGTAAAAAGAAAGTGTTTCAAGATGATAAACAATAGAAGTAAAAGAGAAAGAAAAATATTGGCAAGAGAGTCATGGAACTTGGGCTGTGATCATGGGGGCTGCATGCCCTTAAGGAAGTGATTTACCCTCTCTCAGTTTCATTTTACACATTTCATAAATGAAGGGAAAGATTGAACCAAAAGAATGGGATTCTTATCCCTAAGATTCTTTTCAGAATAAATGCATTATAACTTAGGCAGTATTTCTCAGCTAAAGTTATCCAAAGATCACCTCACTATGTTTGCTGTCTCTGTCATCTTTGCACTTTAAATTTTTACTTTAACGTATTTTTCTATTTTTAAGATATATTTTTAAAGGCAGTGTTATGTCCCTGTCATTAATTTATAGCCACTCCTGCTTGTCTTAACTGGAAGTAGGCACCATTAAAAGAAAACAATTCGGGCGAACTAGAACATCTTTTCACTTTAAGCAATTATATTTCTTTTGTGGTTGTCATGTCCTCTACTCTTATGTATTGGGGTCTGATGAATTTGTATGAGCTTGTTACATGTTAAAGATATTAACCTGTTAAAAAAAAAAATTAAAGCAATGTTATTAAAGTCTAGCTAGACTGAGAGGTTTGAAGCCAGCCCTGGCAGAAGAATAAATGATGTTTAAGAAAAAGAGAGAAGAAGTCTACAACCTATGTGACTAACTATAGAGAAAATACAAGATATAAATTATTAGAGCCAGTAAGAAAGTTCAGCAAGATTATTGTGTAAAATAACAACATGCAAATAGCAGTAGAATTTCAACATCCCAAGAGCTACCAGGGAGAAAATGCAGTAGGAAAAAATATATCCTATTCAGATAGCAACAAAAAATGTACTGTGCCTAGAAATAGAAGACCTTTATAAAAAAAAGTGTAAAATATTAGATACCCAAAAAAGATCCTAGATAAATATAAATTAGGGAAGACTTGGAAATGTTATCATTTTTTGTTCCTGTCCATATAATATATATATATGTGTTTCAGAAGACTTATTAAAAGTGATTATGAACTTTCTAAGCCAATTTTGCAAATAAAAATTATGAGGAGGGTTTACCATATTTTATCACATCATACAAACTCATGGCATTAAAAACCTGAAGTGCTAGTTTAGAAACTTGCTATCAAACAAACCTTCAATCATAAATGATTTGGGGAAACTAGCTCATTATTTGGAGAAGGCAATGGCGCCCCACTCCAGTACTCTTGCCTGGAAAATCCCATGGACGGAGGAGCCTGGTAGGCTGCCGTCTGTGGGATCGCACAGAGTTGGACACAACTGAAGCGACTTAGCAGCAGCAGCAGCAGCAGCAGCATGAGAAAAGTCATGGCCTGTAAATAAATGAATGTGTGTGGTTGTGTTTCAATAAAACTTTATTAACAAAATAAACAGTGAACCATATATCCTCAGGCTGGATGTAAAACACTCCAAATAATCTACCAGGTCAGAATATAGGCTGGGAAAATGTGAGGAGGGTCTCTAGGGTTCAACAGAATGTATCCAGCATCTCTTCTCCAGCCACCCCATCGAAAATATAAAGTACCCCACTCCCCTCAGAGATATAGAGAAGAAGCTAGTGGTTACCAGTGGGAAGAGCGGCAAAATGGAGGTAGGGAATGAAGAGGTACAAAGAAGCACTATCCATAAAATAAATACGCTACAAGGATATATTGTGGGCTTCCCTCATAGCTCAGTTGGTAAAGAATTTGCCTGCAGTGCAGGAGACCTGGGTTCGATTTCTGGGTCGGGAAGATCCCCTGGAGAAGGAAATGGCAGCCCACTCCAGTATTCTTGCCAGGAGAATCCCAGGGACAGAGGAGCTTGGCAGGCTATCGTCCATGGGGTCACAAGAGTCAGACACGACTTAGTGACTAAACCACCATAAGGATATATTGTACCAAACAGTAATATAGCCAATATTTATAATAACTCTAAATGGAGTATTATCTGTAAATATTCTGTATCTCTACGTTGCACATCTGAAACTAAAATAACATTGTAAATCAACTGTACTTCAATATAATACAGAGGGTAAGAGGCAGTGGGAAGGCTCTAGTAAACAGAGAGTCCATGACTTGTCATTGGCTGAGTCCTTGCCAGGAAAGAAGAGGGATCTTTCTTCTTCCTGTTGGGCTCTATTAATCTTCACAGGGCATGAGAGCTACCACTTCTGGCCTCCCACCTCTGTTTAATTGAAAAGTAAAGTGAAAGTTTTTGTCACTCATTCGTGTCCAGCTCTTTGTGACCCCATAGATTGTAGCCCACCAGGCTTCTCTGTCCATGGGATTCTCCAGGCAAGAATACTGGAGTGGGTAGAGCCATTCCCTTCTCCAGAGGATCTTCCCAACCCAGGGATCAAACCCAGGTCTCCTGCATTGCAGGCAGATGCTTTACCATCTGAGTCACCAGGGAGCCTTATTTTCAGAAACTATTTAATTGAAGTTTCTGATTATTTTTTTATAGCAGGTTCATCCATGAGTTGCAGAGTATAGTCCAAAACAGAGCATTCTTATATATTATCAGGATATATATGTCATCCAATCAGCAAGGAAAATGATGGGATAGATACCGTTCTCTGGTACGATGGAGGATGAATGGGAAAAGGATTGTATTTTAAGTCAGAGAGTTTGTGTTTTATCCCCCTCCATCCTCATGTGGCTTTACAAATTAACAGTCTGTAATCTCTCTCCCCCTCATACTCCCTCTCCCACGTTTTGCTCTTTTTTGCTCCCTTGTAAGAGGATCAAAACTGTTGGAAATTTGAAAGGTAAGTGATTTTCTAATCATATTAGCCAAAAAGACACAGTTCTTTTGTAGCAAACTCCTGAGACCACAGCAGTTGGCTAAAGCAGAGTAGTTGAGACTAATGCAAAATTTGGCAGCAAGCACACTGGACTTCTTACCCATTCCTGAGATCTGGAACCTTTCCCTTGCATTTTCACAGATCAGCAGATTCTCAGTCAACATCTCTCTCTTTCTTTCTTTCTCTACCCCCCACCCCCTTACTCTCTCCCTCCCCTTACTCTCTCCCTCTCTCCTCCTCTCTCCCTCTCCTGTTTCTCCCCCTCTCACCTCCCTCCCTCTCTCTCTCTCCCTTTCACCTTGCTTCGCTCCTTCTATAATATTACGGAATCCTAGTTCTTGCCTGGAGAATCCCAGGGACAGGGGAGCCTGGTGGGCTGCCATCTTTGGGGGTCGCACAGAGTCGGACACAACTGAAGCGACTTAGCAGTAGCAATAGCAGCAGACATAACTAAGATCAGAAAGCATACATTCAGCGTCACCCTCATTGAGTATTGTAGTTCTGGGGATCTATCTAGCATTGAGAAGTTGTTCTTTGAATACATCTCATTTCATCTAATTTGAATCATCTCATTTCTGTAGTCCATTTAATCTGTGATTGTTTCCTTGGGCTAAACTTTAATTTTACCTTTGGTACATATCTTATACTGTAATTTCTGAGCCAGCAAGCCTGAGTTTTCTCTGCCTTTCAAAGACAGGCATCTACCCTATAAGGTCATGAGTCAAAAAGAAAATGCATAAATGCATTTTAACTCTCTGACTTAAAATGCAAAGACAGGCATCTACCCTATAAGGTCATGAGTCATAAAGAGTCACAAATGCTGGTCACTGGGCACAGAAGATGTCCGTGACAGCATTTTCCATGTTTTGTTCAGTAACAGAAACCCACTGAAAATAACATAAATACCTGATTATCAGGGAATGGTTACCTAAGTAGTAATCCATCTAATAGAAAATGATGCAGACTATGAAAATACCTGCAAAGAATGTTAAGAGTGATATAACATGCATGCATGTAGAAAGAGAATTAGAAGGAAATAATCCCTTATTTCCATGGTGGTTAACATTGGATGGTAGGATACAGGTGATATTTCTCTTATTTATGCTTCCATTCATTTCCCAACTTTTCTAGAAAGAATATATATTACTTTTACATTTGGAAAATAAAACTTTTTTTCTTAAGTCAAAAAGGGTAAGTTGCTACATTGGGGTCCAGAAGGCTAGAGTGAGTTCTTTCCCTCATCTAGACTGGCCACTAGGAAGTCACTTTCTTCTCTCCTTTTAAAAGAGAGAAGGTATTGCTACATTATTAAGCAATCAGCCAGTAAGGTTCAAGAGCAATAAATTGACCTCTCAAGAAAAAATTAGTGAAGCTCAGGAAATATGAGCTAGAAACCCCTACTGAGTGGTCTAATGCATCCCTCAAGAATCAAGGCCATATACATTACACTTTCTGGTATGGGCACTTTCTTTTCAATCTAATTGTAAATATTTCAAGTGATTGCAGTTCCACTGCCACATTTTAGACCAGTCAACAAGCTATTAATCCATCTTCCCTGAATAGCATAACTAGCAAACTACAGAGATGTCCAACTACCTCTAATGACCTGGACAAGCTTGCTGAACAAGTATCCTAGACATGGTTCAAATCCTGGCACCTCCACTCAGCTATAACGCCTTCCACAAGACCCTTTACCCGTCTGATCTTAGGTTTCCTCAGCTTTAAGAAAAAGAAACCTCTGCACCTAATTTATAAATGGAACTGTAGGGATTAAGTGAGATGATGCATCTAGGGAATGCATTGAGTGCGCACAGTAAGACATGTTTGGTGACTCCAGAGTGTTGGACCGGTGTTGAGCAGTTGTTTTCTTGACAGAGGAGATGGGCTATTCTGAGTCAACAACGAACAATCTTTTTTTGTGTATTTTCCAGGATGACACAAGTGGGTTGGAGTGGATGGTGCAGTTCATGACCTTGAAGCAGCAAAATTCCATGTGGAGCCTGATCTCTGGGCTTTGTTATTCAGTCGCTAAGTTGTGTCCGACTCTTTGCAACCCCATGAACTGCAGCAGGGGGTTCATCACACCCACTAAATTCACCAGCCTCACTTTACAAATTCAGCTCATACAGCCCCCACTGGAGCTTTTGCACTGTTGATAAGAGCTGTAACTGGAACACTGGCCATGGGATGGGAGGAGAGGGTGGGGTGAAGAGTTGTGTTTGAGATGGAGTCAGTAGGGTATGATGAATTGTTCGTGCAGAGGCTGAAGGAAAGAAAAGAATTATGCTTTCAAGTTCCTAATGCGGATGACTGCATGCACAGTTTGTTGAGTGAGTATCTGTTGAGCACCTACTTAGGGCCAGGAACAAGGCCTAGGAGACACCACGGTGAACCAAATGAAAAAAGAAAAAAAATCTCTGCTCATGTGAGTTTGCCTTCTACTGGGGGAAACAGGCAGTAAATAGCAGACAAGTAAGACAGTCTTTGGTTGTGATACCTGTGATGAAGGAAATAAACAGGATAATAGGATGGTGAATAAGACTGTGGAAGTCTGCTTTATTTTTTGTTATTGTTGCTGTTTTATTAATGAAGTATAATTGCTTTACGGTGTTGTGTTAGTTTCTGCTGTTGAACAAAGTGGATCAGCTATATGTCTACATATATCCCCTCCCTCTTGAGCCTCCCTCCTACCCACCCCCATTCCACCCCTCTAGGTCATCACAGAGCACCTGACTGAGCTCACTGTGCTACAGCAGCTTCCCTCTAGCTAGCCGCTCTGCACATGGTCGTGTATAGATGTCGGTGCTCCTCTCCCAGTCTGTCCTACCCTCCTGCCCACCCTCCCCGTGTTCACCTGTCCATTCTGTATGCCTGCATCTCTGTTCCTGCTTTGTAAATAGGTCCATCTGTACCATTTTCTATATTCCACATATATGCATTAATATATGATATTTGTTTTTCTGACTTACTTCACTCTATATGAGAGACCCTCGGTCCATCCACATCACTATGAATGACCCAAGCTCATTCATTTCCATGGCTGAGTAATATTCCATTGTATATATGCACTGCACCTTTTTTATCCATTCATCTGTTGATGGACATTTAAGTTGTGGAAACATGATTTAGATAAGACGGTCAGGGAAGGACTCTCTCGGAAGATAATACATGAAGTGATGGGTCCTGAAAATGAAAAGGAGCCAACAGATGAAAGGGAGGAAGGGACGCATTCCTGGAAGAAGGATCAAGTCCAAGACCTTGGGTTAGAAAAAGGCTAGATGTACTCCTTGAGAAGAGAGGGGGAAAAAAGTCCTGTGTAACTGGGCATAGAGGAGAAGATTGACTAGAGAGGAGGTTAGAGAAATGGGCGGGACCCATTAGCCATGGACCAAGCCTTGAGAAGTAGGTTCTTAGGGAGGACACTTTAATCTTTGATATGCTGAATTTGAGGCACCAGAGGGGACCTAAAAAAGAAAGATCCAGGCCTACATCCTGAGAGCTAGAGATGGTATTGGGATTTGAGAAAATGTTCAGTTCCATCAAAATTACTTAGGATTGTTCTAAAAATACAGATTTCCCAGGCATTCTAAATATAGATTTCTGGGGTACCACTCTGGGAAATTCTAATTCAAGTAGATCTTGATCAAGATCTGGAAATCATTTTTCCGTACTCATAGGTAATTCTGATCCATTCATTCAAGAACTATTTCTTGCATCCCTAGTATGTGCCAGGACAATTCTAAGTTCTGGAGATACAGCCCTGAACAGGTTACAGAAATAAGGAGGAGCACCCATGTGACAGTATCAAGGAAAAGCATTCCAGGCAAAGGTTTGGTTGAGAACTCAGTAGGTGACTCTAATTCTCTGGCTTATTCCTACTTGATTAACCATCCAAAGTGGGGGAGAAGACATGGTGGGAAAGATACAGTGGTATTTTCCCTTTTTTAAAAAAAATCATTGTTTAAAATTGTAGTATAGTTAATTTACAGTGTTGTTTCGGGTGTACAGCAAAATGAATCAGATAGATACAGATACTCCTTTTCAGTATCCATTATAAGTTAACGTGATATTGAATATAGTTCCCTGTGCTTATACAGTAGGCTTTTGTTAGATTTATCTGTTTTATATATAGTAGTTTGTATATGTTAATCCCAAACTCCTAATTTATCTCTCCCCCAGCAATGGGATCTCCCCCTATCCCCTTTGGGAACCATAAAAGTTTGTTTTCTATGTCTGTGAATCTGTTTCTGTTTTGTAAATAAGTTCATTTGCATCTTTTTTTTTTTTCAAGATTCCCCATATAAGTGATGTGTCATCTTCGTATGTTCACCCAGAAAGCTATGCTAAGCACACAAAATACAGATATGTGCCAAGTGTTGACACAGAGATGAGCAAGGCAGTTCCCTCTCTCAGGGAGTTTGCCATCCAGTGAGGGAGGTAGATATTCAAATCAGAGAGGGCCACACAATGAACAATGAACAAGAGCATCCGAGACCATCAATCAGTTCATGTTCTGAGACGGTGAATGCATACTGCTTCCTCATCTCATCTCATCTCATTTTTCCATGTGATGATGTGAGCAACTGCTTTTGAGACTGTGCACACTAAAATTATTTGCATTTCTTTGTGGTCCTGCCAACTCAGACTAGCTGAATTTTTCATGAATTGTTTACAGCAAGAGATACTGGGTTTGAGATACTATACGTGTCTGTGCTCAGTCGCTTCAGTCGTGTCCGACTCTTTGAGACCCCATGAACTGTAGCCCACTAGGCTCCTCTGTCCATGGGATTCTCCAGGCAAGAATACTGGAGTGGGTTGCCATTTCCTCCTCCAGGGGGTCTTCCCAACCCAGAGATTGAACCTGTCTCTTCTGCATTGGCAGGTGGGTTCTTTACCACTAGCACCACCTGAGAAGCCCTATAATAACTATATTTGGAGAAAATATCATCCTAATAATAGGTTAAATTTATTGAACACTTAGAATCTCCTGACTTGACATGCAGTCTCATAGTCTAATAATATCTGTGATGAGGCAGGGACTCTCATTATTCCACTATCATTATTTCTTTTGGACAAAAACATTGGCCGGGAATTTTTCTGAGGTCATTCAACTCAGATGTGATGATTTCCCCACTACATCTGGTTTGGAGCCCCAGTTCTGGTCCATACCATCTTTCATGAATTGCTCAGACTGCTGATGTATCTCAGCTACCCTCACTCCAGTTCCCAAAGTGGATCCCTCTCTCTCCTTTCCATCCCAGGTAACCACCTGTGTTTGCACAAGTTAGATCTACCTGCTTCTCTCTCCTCCAAGGTGGAAACGTGGAGAGGAGAAGGACTCCTTGACTGCACACTTGGGAGAAGGTAGAGGGTACCAGGATAGGCCCTTCCTGGGTGGTGCCCGCTGCCTCTTGACACACCAGTCTCCAGAGGCCCCCTCAGTGATGTTAGGTGCCCCAAACTGCGCACCTTGCTCCCTGCCTACCTGTTGGGGAAGATAAATCAGTGAGGCTCAGTGTTCAGACTCTTAGAAGAAGGATCATAGAGCAGGGAAAGCAAATCATTAAAGTCAAGAGGAAGTAGTAAGTCTGCTACCTCCTGGGTAGGGCTGGGTGCTCAACTGGATAGAGTTGGGTCACCTCCTGTGATGCTGCTTTAAAAGAGGAGGTGGTCATCTTCAGCCTTAGGTCAGTTAGTCTGCCATGTAAAGGGTCTTCCCTTTCCCTTCCCTGTAAGACTCTTAACCTGTAAGTCTTTGTGTCTGCTTGTTGGCCCCCGGGTGTATCCTCAAGGGGTGCCTTTCCCCTGTTTCTCAGGCTAGCTCCCTCTCTCCTCCCCCCGGTGCCTCCCCGAAGCCCTCACTCGCTCCCTCCCTCCAGTGCCGGAGGCTCTTGGCTCGGGTCCCTGAGCCCAGGCAGGTGCAAGTGGAAGGCGCAGAAGGGGTGAGATTACGTTTCCCTGGAGTCCTGCGCCACTGGCTTTTCAGCGACTCGCCGGGAGCCTGCGGCCAAAGCCCCAGGCCACACGGACTGTGCGCTCTTGCGCCTCCCCGCACCGCCGACCTCGCCCATGTCTCAGTACGCTCCCAGCTCGGACTTCAAGAGGGCTTTGGACAGCAGTCCCGAGGCCAACACCGACGATGACAAGACCGAGGAGGACGTGCCCAAGCCCCAAAACTACTTGTGGCTTGCCATCGTCGCCTGTTTTTGCCCCGCGTACCCCATCAACATCGTGGCTTTAGTCTTCTCCATCATGGTAAGTAAATTAGGACCCGCAGCAGCCAGGCACAGAAGACCCTAGCGGCAGGACCCCCTCGTGGGGACTCCTCACACTCTCCACTTTTCACCGCTCCCTTCCTCACTGCCCGGAGCACCGGAGCTTTTCTACCCTCTGCTCACCTTTCTCAGACTCTCCGCACTCTCCCTCCAGCCATCAGCGCCTCCTTTGTGCTCCCGGTGGCGCTCAGAACCCTGACCAAGCCTCCCCCGGGCGGCTTTCCACTTCGAGCAGCGCTGTACCTTCTCTCCTAACCAAGCAAGTTCTTCCTTGGACTTTCCGTTTTCCCTCCCGCCGCCTCCGACATTCTTGGGCACCCATCCACTTCTCAACCTTTTTTTCTGGAGCCTCAAAGTGCACCACTCTAACAGCAACAGCGCTCCCCGTTCTCTGAGCGTGCAGACTCTGCGCCCTCCTTGCTTATCCCTTGCCCCGGGTCTCAAGAGGCAGCACCGTCTCTATTTTTTAGCACATAGTCTTGCCTTTGCTGTGCCTGGGGCACCACCTGGGCCACTCTCTGAGGGTCCCTAAGCGCTTCCCAATGTGTTCTAGACCCCTGGTCCCACGTTTGAGCACGCCCTCTCTGGGACAGCAGTTCCTTTGCGCTTCTTCCTCCGCCAGCTGACCCTTCTTCACTCCCTTCCGGCACCTCTTGGTCCCTTTATTCCAGTGAGCTTGCTCCCTCTCCAGGCATTTCTTCTGTGCACCCTGTGTCGCTCTGTCCTCTCTTACCCCAGCACGTAGTTGTTCATCTCTCACTTGCTGCACAGCGACCATATCTGCGCCTCTCTTTAGTTCAGTCGCGTCAGACTCTTTGCGACTCTCTGAGCCTCTCCTGCCACCCCCCAAAGACTCCCAGGCTCCCCTCGAGACCTGGGAATGCACTGGGGAGCTCCTGCACTCCGTGCAGCTCGCCCTTTGTGCTGACCTCTGCCAACTCTGTGGCTGTCTCTGTAGTAGAAGCAGCTGGTGCTACTTCCTGAGCTCACTTCCACTACCGCCTTCAGCTGCCCAGGTGGGAGCTCTGTGAGAACCCAGGAGGGCGAGGAGCTCTGGCGAGGTCCTAACCTTACTGACTGGGGCAGCTGGCCCAGGACAACCCTGCAGATAGCTTCCTCCCCCACCCACCCGCCTCGCCAGACCCAGCTCCCCAGCCGCAGACCCAGAGTCCCAGTAAACTCCGTAAAGATCAAGAGCCTCTACCCGCTTCCCCCCTGCAAGTCTACCCACAGTTGCCCATGTGTGGCACTGTACTGGCTTCCTGGGTGCACACAGAGGCCTCATTTGCAGTCACAGCTTGCCCTCTCTCATACCGCGTTTGTAGGCTGTCTGCACCAACATTCAAGCGTTCAGGCGCTGAACTTCAGACTGCCTGAGTTCAAATCCTAATGATCTCCAGAAATCACTGCATTTCTCTTCACCTCAGACTCTTTGTCTGTGAAGTGGGGATAATCATAGCCATATTTCTCAGGGTTATTGTATTAATGAGATAAAGTGGGAACCTCTTGGAACAGGGCCCAGCATGGTGGTGCTTTTAGATCTTTATTCATATGTCACTGGCTGAGAGCTTCTCTGATCACTGTTTTAAAATCAACCTCCCTACCCCCACACACACACTCACAAGCTCTGTTCTCCCCTCCCTGTAATTTTTTGCTCAGAGTATTTGTTTCTGTGTAATATGTTATTCCATGTATTAATATGCTTATTGTCTGTGTCCCCTCATTAGAATATAAGCTCAGTGAGGGCAGGGGTATTTGTTTGTGATTTGTTTTTTTGTTGGTGTAGCTTCACCTAGAAGAAAACTGGCTGGTGGTAGATGCCCAGTAAATATTACGAAGTGAATGAATGAATGAATGAATATATGAATGGTGTTAAGGGGTCACAGTGTCTGTTCTCCTCCTGCTGCTTTATCCCATGCTGGAACCCCGGAACCACCATATCAGTTTCCTTAGGACCAACCAGTCAGTTTCCTCTCTTCCTTCCTCTTCTGAGATATCCGGTCCTGGATGGTTCTTTGCAGCAAGGCAGGAAGGGGAGATTGTAGCAGCCAAATTCTCTAGGCGGTAGCAGAGGATTGACTGGTATCGGTGCCCACACTCTATCCTGGTTTATTAATGAATCAACAGCCAATTTACTCCTTTCCCAGTGCCAAGTAGAAAAGTGCCTGCAGAGGCTCCCCCCCCCCCCCCCCCCCGCCCATCCCACATTCATCTGAGATGAGCTGGAACTCCAGCTGGTGGTGACAGGTTGGATGCTAATGATGCCGCTTGGTGTGTCCTGGGGGATTAGACTTCTATGTGCTTTGAATAGAAACCTTTTTCTGGCCCTCCTATCTCCATTCCCTCCCGCAAGACTATTTTTCACTAGATTTACAGCAAGAGACCATCCTGTTGTCAGAAAATAGATATTGGAATCAGAAAGTTGACTGGCCGAATTTCATACCTTTTTTTTTTTTTTTTTTTTGCTGAAGTATAATTGCTTTATAGTGTTACATTAGTTTCTACTGTACAATGAAGTGGATCAGCTTTATGTATACCCTTTTAAAGTGTTGGCTGCTTCATCTAGAATATGGGAATGTAAAAAGCATTTTAAGAGGTGGCAAAAATGTTGTAAGGATAAAAGAGAGTAAAAGTGTGTTAAGCTACCAGTGTTGCACTCAGTACAGGCAATAACTGTCAGACAGATGGATAGATTTGGAGCCTGGAAACATCATATGTCATGTATGAAAACAAATAGAACGTCAAACTAAGCTTCCTACACCCTCCAAATTGTGCTCCCTCCAAGGTACTGGAAGCATTTTCCCTTTGAAACAGTGTAGAATTCATTTTGACAGGTTTCATAATAAAGACTCTAAAGGATAAAGAGGAAGCAGACGGGTGCATAGGAGGAGAATGGCTGACCAACTGCCAGGTGTATGCTTTCCCTGGGGAATCTGGTGATGTTTAGTCCTGGCTATTTTCATATCTCAGTCATCTGTAATTTGTGATCAGTTGGGGCACTAGATAGTGGTGCCGTTCCCCGGGAGGTGCTTGAAACTATGTGGGAAATATCTGTGTATATCAGTGATTTGGGGCACTACATGCATTTGGGGGGGAAGGGCTAAGAATATTAATATCCTACAATGCTGGAGACTGTCCTCCCAATGAAGAACTGACCCACCCCAAACATCAATAGCACTCCAGTCAAGAAACACAGGGAGATAATGCAAACTGACATAAATATTGACAAGGCCCAATATAATTCATTCCCAGAACTGTAAAAAGAGCCAGGAATCTCAAAACAATCAATATCTTTATTTATTAAATCAAGTCTGAAAAGCCTTCTATCAAATTACAGAGTTGAAGTAGGTGCTAGGGAATCATAAAGCCTCTTTGAAAAATACACATTTGAGAAGAGTGTTCTTCAAGCTGTTGGCACCTGCGGTCTTTCCACCATCCCGGGCAGAACTAAGGGAGTCCTGGGGGTTGTGAGGAGTTCACCACTGAAGAGAACTGGTATGGTATGGCTTGTCGTGTCAGAATATTGGTGGGTCAAGCATTGCCAAAGGCAGGGACATGGAAATCTTTGCTTCCCCAAGTATTAAAGTCTATTTGTTGAAAGTGCACTTAGGGACTTCCCTGTCCCAGTGGTTTCACCTTCCACTGTAGGGGGTGCAGGTTCCATCCCTGGTCAAGGAGCCTCAGAGCCAAAAAAAATCAAAACATGAAACAGAAGCAATGTTGTAGCAAATTCAATAAAGACTTTAAAAATGGTCCACATCAAAAAAAAAAAAGTAAAAAAAAGTACACTTAACCTATACTCAGTTTCAGGGACACATATCTCGTGAATTTCCTACAGGCTGGATCACTGCTAGCCCATATTACACATGTGAATTTGAAAAGAGCACCCCTCCTCCATAGATGGGGTACACGACTTGGGAGGTAGAGCCCAGAGTGGTTTTAAGGTCTCATTCGTTGTACTCCCGCCCATTCCAGGCTATCCTTTTATTCCATATGAAAGATGGAATGTGGAGACTGTCCATATGACTTTTACCCTGGAGAAAGATTGGTGGTTCATTCAACAAATATATATTGAGCACTGTTACTAAATGCCAGGCTCTTCCACACTTCCCTGGGCTTTCCTGGTTTCTCAGAAAGTAAAGAACCTGCCTGCAATGTAGGAGATGTGGGTTCAATCCCTGGGTCAGGAAGAGCCCCTGGAAAAGGAATGGCTACTCACTCCAGTATTCTTAACTAGAGAATTCAGAATTCCAAGGACAGAGGACCCTGGCAGGCTACAGTCCATGGGGTTGCAAAGAGTGGGACACAACTGAGTGACTAACACTCCAGGCATTGGTATACTCCTTTACCTTTATCAAGTGATAAATAAGATCAGCAAGGTCTCTGCCCTCCTGGATCTGCAAGAAAAAACTTGCAAGAGTGTTGGCAAATTTCAGTTGAGATCTCCATCTATTAATACTAGTTTTGTAGCTGAAATTTGCTATCTGGTTCAAGAGACTGAAAGCAAGTCCATGCCAAGTCTCCATTTTTATGATATAATACAGTCTTTTGCATAGGTGAGCCAATTTGGTCACTCTAAGTATGAATATATAATAGCCAGTGAATTTTAATTAGGTGAATTATAAACCTTCTTTCAATAGAATTTCTTCCTCACACCCACAGAATCTGTCCAGGTACCAAACAGTGAGGTTCAAAGCCTTTTGTGCTTTTTGCTACATCTGTAACCTCATGCAACTGTTTCAGTCCTTCTGAGGCTTGATTTCTTAATCCTGTAAAACAAGGGTTGCAAGGGTACCAAGTCAGGCACTGTTGTGGAAATTAAATAGTAAAATTTAAATGATTTAATGGCATTAGCTAAAACACAGCTAGAATTTAGTATTAAAGATGATGTGTGCATATATTTCAGGGATACAAGCCATTACCTTTTCCAGTAGCTTTTTCTATTTTTATTGAGACTAGCGAATTTGATTAAAAAATAAAAGCAATGACAAGTATTGACAGATGTGTCACTGGAATAAATAACTGCTGTGATCTAATGGTAAACATTAATTACAGCCATTCAAGATCTCAGAAAGAAATCTGACATATACCTTTTCTTATAAAGCTATGGGAGGGTGTGCTCCCCTAATACAAGGAAGTAAATCAGGGAACATAAAGACAACAGATCCAGAAAACAGCTCCAACACAGCAAAAAAAGGCAAAGAGAAATCCTCGAAACAAGGCAGCAGGCTTCATAAACCAGCAGGAGATGCAGTTGATAGTGGATGGTCAATCTGAAGCCACCGTCAAAATCCATTATCTGGTCATGGGCTGACACAGTAAGCCACAGCCCTGCCAAGGACCTGACCACACCTGCTCTAGAAGACAAAGTCTGTGGTCAAAAAGAAAGTAAATATCCACAGAATGAAAGACCAAACTGGATATTCTTTCCATCTGACCCAGGCTCCACCAGGGCTTGTCCATCGAAACTGGGTTTCAACTGGATTTTCATAGGTTCAGAGGAGAGCTATTACTTGTGTGGGATTTGGGGGTTTTCTTTGTTTTCAGTAATCAAGGCAGAGTTTGGAAATAACAGATCCTGGTTCAGGTAGCTTACCCAGGATGCTTGCCATCGCTTATAAGTTGAAACTAAGTATTATAGTTCATTGGGTCCTCAGTTGATTTCTTCTTTCTGTGGCTCTTTCTACATTATTGTCAGCTAAGAAATAGAATATCAATATTGTGGACACCTGTGACTTATTCCTTTTGAATTCCTCCACTTGAAGCTCTGAAGAGTGTTAAGATGGTTTCAGATGACAAAGACCTTGCCTGAAGCGTGTTAGCTTTGTTGGACAGCTTTGTTATAGATACCCATAGATTTTAGATATGCACATGGCCCAGGCAACCCCTGCCTTGATGGCTGCTTTCATGTTTCCCCAGTATGTGGCAGAGGGTGGCCACTGACATTTGGAATTTGGGAATATAGATTTTAAACTGCTATTGGGGTCCTTTCAATAGATCCTTTCAATCTAATAAGTCCTAGATTATTAGAGGTACAAGATGTTAACCTGTGTGTTCCTAGAAAAGAAAACACAGTTTGAATGTCATTTTAATTTACTGGTAAAATTTTATAATGACTTTCTCATAACATAATATGGGAGATTTAAAAACAAGATTGGCCACTAATGGATGGTTGTTGAAGCTGGGTTATGGGAACATGGAGGTTTGTTGTATTGTTCTGTTGATTTTTAATATGCTTGAAAATTTACATAGTAAAGGTGTTTTTTGTTGTTGTTGTTAAAAATATAAAAAAGAAAAGTCCCTCCTAAAGTTGTTAAACAAAACAGCAGCTGTTAAATAAGTTGGCAAAACATGCCATGGCTGAGGTGCAGTTTGTCATGAATTTATAAGCAAACTGCATCTGATTTATAATGAATTTTAATGGTGACTTTGGAGGGCACCTTTAAATAGTCCTCAAGAGAAGGCCAGGTAGGAGGTCTCATATCCTGCTGCTGCTACTGCTGCTAAGTCGCTTCAGTCATGTCCGACTCTGTGACCCCATAGACGGCAGCCCACCAGGCTTTCCCATCCCTGGGATTCTCCAGGCAAGAACACTGGAGTAGGTTGCCATTTCCTTCTCCAATGCATGAAAGTGAAAAGTGAAAGTGAAGTCGTTCAGTCGTGTCCGACTCTTCGCTACCCTATGGACTGCAGCCTACCAGTCTCCTCCGTCCATGGGATTTTCCAGGCAAGAGGACTGGAGTGGGGTGCCATCGCCTTCTCCATCTCATATCCTAGAACAGTGCTTTTCAAAATTTAACCACTTGAGGTGCTTGTTAAAATGCAGGTTTCACTCCTCTTTCAAAGTTTAGCTGGAAAACTGCCTCCTTTGTAAAGTCCTTCTTGATTGCCCTCTTGCCCTCACCCTAAGTTGTGTCCCCTCAACCTACACTTTGAATAGATTTCTCTCAGGGTACTTTTCCTTCTTTGCACCAGTTTGTGTCCGTGAGCCTCTTGAAGCTACACTGTTGGCTGCAGCACTTAGCACAATGCTGAGCACGTGGTTAGTAAGTAACATATGTTTGATTAACGGATGGATGGATGAATGAATGAATGGTCCCAGAGGCCTAAATGTGTTCCTACCTTTATCTCTGAGGATTGCCTTCCTTCCCCTCTGTGTTCTGCATTTCTGCCAAAACTTTTTGAAAAACATCCAGGAAAGTCAGGCTAATGCCAAGGGTTGCTGAGAAGTTAGCCAAGGCTTGCTTCCCAAGGAGAGTTTTCCTGGCTCATCGGGCACCCACCAACATCCCCAGACCACAGGCCAGTGGATCCACCTTTGGAAATTGGTTTCTGCTCTCGACTGATTTTCTTCCATTCAAAGCTGTTTTTCCACAAATATGATGCTTTCAGTGCAGGAACCTGAATATACCTGAAGTTTCCATTTTTGCAAGTTCAAGAATTAAACCAGATTTTCTAAAACCATGCTTCTCAAACAATCAGTTCTACCCAATATTAACAAGTTTATTTTTTTAAAAGGAGTAAGGAATGTGGGAGGGGTGGATTAAGAACACAGGTACTAAGTTAAGGGAAAATGTACTGTTTCCTTTCCTTGGGAGTCTCCTGAAACCTTTGACCAACCACTGTTTCTTGTGGCTCTTGGTCAGAAAAATGTAGCATGGTGCATTTACTAAGCATGTTGCCAAGCATCTTTTGATTTTAAGGACACATGTTTTGTGTTCACAGAACACAAAAATACTGTTCTTAGTGATACATTGGTTCTCCTTTTAATGAGTTGACTCACTATTGATAGAACAAGAATAGTGTTCCCTCACTAACATTCTTGTCTAGAGACCCACCTCTCCACCTTTTTCCCAGCAAAATTGGGGGGTTTTTCCCGATCAGATCTTGTCCTTTTATTTTTTTTTATTGAGGTATAATTGATTTATAAAGTTTCAGGTATACAGCAAAGTGATTCAGTTTTATGTTTGTGTATATATATGTGTATATCTGTTGTGTATATATGTACATATTCTTTCTCAGACTTTTTTCCACTATAGGTTGTTACAAGATGTTGAATATAGTTCCTTGTACAATATAATAGGTCTTTGTTTATCTTGTTTATATATAGTTCACTTCAGTTGCTCAGTCGTGTCCGACTCTTTAGGACCCCATGGACGGCAGCACACCAGGCCTCTCGGTCCATCACCAGCTCCCGGAGGTTACTCAAACTCCTGACCATCGAGTTGGTGATGCCATCCAACCATCTCATCCTCTGTTGTCCCCTTCTCCTCCTGCCTTCAGTCTTTCCCAGCATCAGGGTCTTTTCCAGTGAGTCAGTTCTTTGCATCAAGTGGCCAAAGTATTGGAGTTTCAGCTTCAGCATCAGTCCTTCCAATGAATGTTCAGGGTTGATCTCCTTTAGGATAGACTGGTTTGATCTCCTTGCAGTCCAAGGAACTCTCAAGAGTCTTCTCCAACACCACAGTTGAAAAGCATCAATTCTTTGGCACTCAGCTTTCTTTTTAGTCCAACTCTCACATCCATACACTACTGGAGAAACCATAGCCTGGACTAGATGGACCTTTGTTGGCAAAGTAATATCTCTGCTTTTTAATATGCTGTCCAGGTTGGTCATAGCTTTTCTTGCAAGGAGCAACCAAGTCTTTTAATTTCATGGCTGCAGTCACCATCTGCAACTATTTTGGAGCCCCAAAAAAATAACATCTCTCACTGTTTCCATTGTTTCCCCATCTATTTGCCATGAATTGATGGGACCAGATGCCACGATCTTAGTTTTCTGAATGTTGTGTTTTAAACCAACTTTTTCACTCTCTTTCACTTTCATCAAGAGGCTCTTTAGTTCTTCTTTACTTTCTGCCATAGGGGTGGTGTCATCTGTGTATCTGAGGTTATTGATATTTCTCCTGGCAGTCTTGATTCCAGCTTGTACTTCTTCCTGCATGGCATTTCGTGTGATGTACTCTGCATGTAAGTTAAATAAGCAGGGTGACAATATACAGCCTTGACGTACTCTTTTACCGATTTGGAAGCAGTCTGTTGTTCCATGTCCAGTTCTAACTGTTGCTTCCTGACCTGCGTACAGGTTTCTCACGAGGCAGGTCAGGTGGTCTGGTATTCCCTTCTCTTTCAGAGTTTTCCACAGTTTGTTGTGATCCACACAGTCAAAGGCTTTGGCTTAGTCAGTAAAGCAGAAATAGATGTTTTTCTGGAACACTCTTGCTTTTTTGATGATCCAGCGGATGTTGGCAATTTGATCTCTGGTTCCTCTGCCATTTCTAAATCCACCTTGAACATCTGGAAGTTCAAGGTTCACGTACTGTTGAAGTCTGGCTTGGAGCATTACTTTGCTAGTGTATGAGATGAGTACAATTGTGTGAATTTGAACATTCTTTGGCATTGCCTTTCTTTGGGATTGGAATGAAACCTAACATTTTCTAGTCCTGTGGCCACTGCTGAGTTTTCCAATTTGCTAGCATATTGAGTGCAGCACTTTCACAGCATCATCTTTTAGGATTTGTAATAGCTCAACTGAAATTCTATCACCTCCACTAGCTTTGTAGTGATGCTTCCTAAGGCTAACTTAACTTCGCATTTCAGGATGTCTGGCTCTAGGTGAGTGGTCACACCATCATGGTTATCATCATGAAGATCTTTTTTGTATAGTTCTTCTGTGTATTATATATCGTAGTGTGCATCTGTTAAACCCAGATTCCCAATTTTCCTCTTTTTCCCCTTTCGTAGCTGTAAGTTTGTTTTCTGTCTGTGAGTCTCTTTCTACTTTGTATGTAAGTTCGCTTGTATCATTTTTAAAAACTCCTACACATAAGTGATAAACGGTCTTTCTCTGACTTCAGATACCAGTATGATCATCTCTAGGTCCATCCATACTGCTGTAGATGGCATTATTTCATTCTTTTTTATGGCTCAGTAATATTTTATTCCATTATATCTATACTTCTGTGTGTGTGTGTGTGCGCACACCACATCTTTACCCATTCATCTGTTGATGGACATTTAGGTTTCTTCCATGTCTTGGCTATTGTAAGTTGTGCTGCTATGAACATTGAGATGCATGTATCTTTTTGAATTAGAGTTTTCATCTTTCCCAGATATATGCCCGGGAGTGTGGTTGCTGGATCATATGGTAGTTCTAGTTCTAATTTTTTAAGGAACCTCCATACTCTTCTCCATAGTGGTTGCACCAGTTTACGTTCCCACCAGCAGTGTAAGAGCATTCCCTTCTCTCCACACTCTCCAGCATTTATTATTTGTAGACCTTTTGATGATGGCCATTCTGAGTGGTATGAGATTATACCTCATTGTAGTTTTGATTTGCATTTCTACAGTAATTAGCAATGTTGAGCAACCTTTCATGTGCCTGTTGGCCATTTGTATGAAAGAAATATCTATTTAGATGTTTTCATTTTTTGATTTTTTTTATATTGTGCTCAACACATATTTGTAATGGATCTCACTAACCAGACTTTTGCTGATGGTCTTCCTCCCTCATTATCTTTTTTCCTACATATGAAATTCAGAAACTTGACTCTCTTGTTTCTTTTATCCCTTATCTCATGCCTTCTATTCCCTGAACTAAAGGACACCCCCTATAGTTACCTCCCTCTTCTGATAATTTCATTTGTTCTTTGTTCTAGATAATTTTGACACTGTGGTATTGCCATTATTATTATTATTACATTTGTCCATAAGTATTTACTTCTCAAAGCATTTTCACATGGATACAATTGTACGTGTTTCTCAAAATTCCAGGGAGATACACAGGAAAGCTGTTATTTCCACTTATCCATGAAGAAACAAGTCTTACAAAGGTGACCCTAGTGGACAAAAGTCAAACATGACGGTCATCACCACCATAAAATTCACAGTCTGGCCTCTTGAAGCATTAAAATCAGATAGCTAGGTGTGCCCTTTGATAGGAACACAGCTTTGATGTCCTGAGAGCTTTTTCTTTGAATAGACTTGCCCCATCCATATAAGAAGCATTTGTATAATACTCTCAATCAAGCCTGGCAGAATTTCTCTCTAGTTTCATTTTAGTGATAGGCAAAAGGACAATTCTTCCCTTGTCCATGAAGATATTTGTGAAGAGCAACAGCCCAGAAGCCCAAGATGACAGGCCATCTTGAATGGATGAATGGTGATGATGAGGAAACATGCCTTATGATCTGAAAGTCTAGTCTTTGAATCCCCAGCACTACCTTTAGGCAAAGAAACTTAGGAACAAGCAAAATCAAAACAAATTCCAGAGCCCTCTGAAAACTCAAGCATTATTACTAAAAATGTTTACTGAATGCCCATATCCATCAAACTGGTTTGATGGAACTTGCTATCTAGGAGTCTGGAATCTAAGACAATATTGATCTGTGTAAAGTGAATTGTTACACCTGGACATTTAAGTATCTCGATTATGTTTAGGCATTGATGTTAAGTTTGCACAGGTATGAGTGTGTATGTGTGTGTGAAAGAGAAGAGGGAGGGAGGAACAGAGAGGCAGAGAGAGTGAAAGGGAGAAAGCCTTACTTACTTACTTACTTACTTAGCATTGGCCAAATATGTACCAGAGATAAAGGGATAGTGAAGATGAGGCTGGTTTTGAAAGAGGGAATAGATGTTTTAAAGAAAAGAAAACACATTCTAAAATTAGGATTTCAGTGTCGGTGATTCAGTAGATCAAAATACTGGCATAGTCACAAATAGCAATTAAAATGTTAAATACCAGAAATAAACATAGGAAATAAGCAAGACCTATACAAAGAAAGCTTCACCAAGAGGTTAAAATTTTAAAAAATTAAATGGAGAGGCATAACATTATATATTAGATGTTCATCTGAGCATTAGTGATGAAATGAATTATAAGGCGAGTTAATAAACATGAATCATGGTGCCTGGCTCAGAGTAATTGCTTAATTAATATTTGTCACTGTTGTGGTTTAAATGTGAAAAATTGAAGATGGAGATAAATAGTGATTCCAACAGAGGAGTGTGACTAAATTATAATACATTCATTTAAAACATAGAACATTTTATTAGAATCATGTTTGTGAAGAATTTTTATGATACAGGGGAATGTTGAAAGTCAAAGATGAAGTGGGGGAGACTATAAAGTAGTATGCACAATAAGATTATGCTCTCTTTATCAATTAGAAGTGTTCACACATCTACATGTGTAGTATGGCTGTGTCCCTTCACCTGAAACGACCACAACATTGTGTATCCCTATCTGTTCTCTGTGCTTAGTCACTCAGTTGTATCCAACTCTTTGCGACCCCATGGACTGTAGCCTGCCAGGCCCTTCTGTCCATGGGATTCTCCAGGCAGGAATACTGGAATGGATTGCTATCTCTTCTCCAAGGGATCTTCCCAACCCAGGTCTCCCGCATTGCAGATTCTTGACCATCTTTTTTTTTTTTAATTTTTATTTATTTTAATTGGAGGCTAATTACTTTACAGTATTGTAGTGGTTTTTGCCATACATTGACATGAATCAGCCATAGGTGTACATGTGTTCCCCATCCTGAACCCCCTCCCACCTCGCTTCCTCAGAGTCTTGACCATCTTGAGCCACCAGGGAATCTCTAATATTTGCAGGATACTTGGTAAATCTTTGTAACCTTTGGCTATTATAACTTCAGATTTTACTATAATAAGTTTTTACTCTTTTTCCAATTTTTCTATGATGTTTAGATCTTATGTCTAGTCTGAAATAAGGATTTTCCTAAAGATACTGCAAATCTTTAGCAAGAAGAGGGAAGGTGTGATAGTAAATAAGTGAATTCTTTTCCACCTTGAACGGTGGTTCTACTTATAAATCATTTGTTCTTATCAAGCTGAAACTGTCAACTCCATTGTTCACGTAAGACAAATTTTTTTTATTCTGATATGTTCTAGGCTTGAAAATCTCTAAGGATAGAGAAACCACAGCTTAGCACAGTTTCTGCCCAAAGGAAATGATTGGAAAATATCAGCAGTTTAGTTATTTTGGTTCTGAGTTTTACTGGGTTTTTTACCTAAGCAAAAGCTCGCCTCCACTAATGTAAGCCTACTTAAAAAAAATTTTTTGAGATCTAGTTGGCGTGTAATTTTGTGGAACTTTGAAGTGTACATTACTCTGATATGATACATTTCTGTATTGCAATATGATGCCATTGTAGCATTAGTCAACACCTCTATTAGGTCACATAATTTTCTTTTCTCATGGTGGGAATAATGAAGATCTGGTCTCTTAAATCTTAGATATTTAGAGTCTGGTGTTTCCACTACAATGTTGTCTATAATCTCTACGCTGTGATTAGGTCCCCAGGACTTGGCTGTCTACCAGTTGCAAGTTTGTACACTTGACGTCTCTCCTATTCCCCAACTCTAGCCCCTAGTAACCACCACTCTACGCTCTGTTTTTGTGACTTTGCCTGTTTAGATTCCACATGTAAGTGATATCACGAAGTATTTGTCTTTCTTTGCTTGACTTATCTCACTTAGCATAATGCCCTCAAGGTCCATCTGTAGTGTTGCAAATGGCAGGATCCCCTTCTTTCTCAGGCGAATACTGTTCCATTGTGTGTGTATATGTACCACAGCTTTCTTACCCATTCATCGATTGATGGTCTCTTAGGTTGCTTCCATATCTTGGCTTTTGTGACTAAAGTGAAAGTGAAGTCGCTCAGTGGTGTCCGACTCTTTGGACTGTAGCCTACCAGGCTCTTCGGTCCATGGGATTTTCCAAGCAATAGTACTGGAGCGGATTGCCATTTCCTTCTCCAGGGGATCTTCCTAACCCAGGGATTGAACCCGGGTCTCCCGCATTGTAGACAGACGCTTTACCATCTGAGCCACCAGGGAAGTCCTTTGGAGAAGCTTTTGTGACTAACGCTGCTATAAAGATGAGAGTGCAGATGTCTCTTCAGGATCCTGTTTTCATTCCCTTTGGATATATACCCACAAGTGGAATTGTTGTACCAGGTAGTAGTTCTTTTTCCTAGTATGCTGTGCTGTGTTGTGCTTAGTTGCTCAGTCGTGTCCGACTGCTGCCCCATGGACTGTAGCCCACCAGGCCCCGCTGTCCATGGGGATTCTCCAGGCAAAAGCACTGGAGTGGGTTGCCATGCCCTCCTCCAAGGGATCTTCCCAATCCAGGGGTCGGACCAGGGTCTCCTGCATTGTAGGCAAATTCTTTACCAGCTGAGCTACCAGGGTGATACAGAATGTTATAACATTTTTTTTATTTATTTGATAAATACTTTTGTTTATTCATTTTTAGGTGTGCTGGATTTCCATTGCTGCACGGGCTTTTCTTGTTGCGGCAAGCGGAGGCTACTGTCTGGTTGCAGTGTGCAGGCTTTCATAGTGGCAGCATCTCTTGTGGAGCACAGGCTCTAGGGCGCACAGGCTTCAGCAGCTGTGGCGCGCGGGTTCAGCAGTGGCAGTTTCCCGGCTCTCGAGCATAGGCTCAGTAGCTGTGGCACACGGGCTTAGTTGCTCCAAGGCATATGGGACCTTCCCGGACCAGGGATAGAGCCCATGTCTCCTGCATGAGCAGGGGGACTCTTCCCCACTGAGCCACCAGGAAAGCCCTCATGTAGTAGTTCTGTTTTTAATTTTTTTCGAGAACCTCCGTACTGGTTTCCATCGCTAAGTCCACCTGTTTGTTCTCTTACCCATGTAGTGAGGGCACCTGATGCTCCTGAGATGAGTCTTTCATGCTTTTGAAGAACATGTGATCTGTAATATTTTTCCACACTGTCTCTTCAGTAAGGATCTATCAAGAGAAGGAAATAGCAGACACCAGAGAGGATGGCTCTGTTAGGTCGTTAGAATAGGAAACAGGAGTCCAGAATGGCGGTGGCTAAAAGACAACGAAGGGAAAAGCCTGCGAAAATAGATCAAAGGAAGGTCCAAGGACCGGAGTGAGGACCTCAGTAGGAACAAACAGCACTCCTGGCCAGCCCAGTTTACATAGGGCAGGCCTGGGGGAGGAGAAAACATATAAAAAGAGGAGCCAAAGAGCCAGGGGTCTCTCTCTATCCCACCCGCACACACACTCGCTCGCGCTCTCTCCATGTCTTTTGGGTCGGCATGCCCTCAAGCCTCGAGGGTGTATTTTCCTTTTTTTTCTAAATAAAACTGATCTATCTGAGAACTATTAACATGGTCTGTCTGAGAGCTGTGACAGGCCAAGGGCTTTAACGTCCATCGCTTCAGATTTTTGTTGTGATGAGACAGAACCGAGGAGATTATACTCCCCTGACAGCTCCATCCCTCAGATATCCCACAAGCCCCCCAAAATCTCTTCCACATTTGTGTGTGATTGTGGCAAAGTCTAAGATCCATTATCAATGAGAATGGAAACAGGAGGTAGGAATGTGGCAAATAGATTATCTGCACGGCCAAAGACAGAGGCAGCCCGGGCCACCAGCCTTCTCCTCTGATTCTGGCTGTTCCTCGCCTCTGCCTTCCACAGCAGGAAGCCAGATGCATGGCAGTCAGCTCTGAAGTTCAAAGAGAAAAGCTGGGAGAAGATGAGGGAGGAGAGCTTCAAGTCAACACAAAGAAACATCACTTGAGTGTGTTTGGCACCCTCAGAGGAGGAGCCATAGGACCTGGGAAATTTTCAGCCACTGCTTCTCAAGGGTAGAACGCAGGGGTCAGGGATCCTCACAGTTCATTCAACAGTGTTTGTACACTTACTATGTGCCAGACACAGTGGTGACCAGGTAGATACATGCTAGCTTTATACAGCTGACGTTCTGGACATCTCTGAGCTAATAGGTTCTCAGCGAACACTGTTCTTGTCCTTGAGAATTCTGAACCAGTTAAGAAATAAGACACAGAAAACAGACAAGTTGTTTGGAGCATGTCACTTCAAATCCACAGTCAAAGGGGTCTACTCTGCCCCTAAATTGGACAGGTTATCCATTCTCCATGAGAACCACAGGACAACCACAGCCGTCCCTTGCTTGTCAGATGAGGCGGTTGAGGTCTCAGCTCTCTGGCAACTTAACGTATAATTCAGGGAAGACAGCCCATACCAAGTTAGCACATAAAGTCATTTCGGAGTGATAGACCCTGTGAAGAGAATAAATAGGGAAGTATGAGAGAGGAGGATTAGTGGGGGCAGGTGGTGAAGAGAATCTACTTTAGGAAGGGTGATGGGCAAAGGCTAAAAGGATGAAAACGAGCCAGTCATAGAAAGACCTGGACAGAGCCAGGAAGTGCAAAGGCCCTGGGGTGGAATAAGCTTTGTGTGTTCCAGGGATGTATGCTATAATATATATGTCATCCACTTAAAATGGATTTAACTCCCCCGGGAAGGAACCCCAGAATAGGCCACAAAATAGAAAGGTCAGGCTCTGTTAGCCAGTGGAATGTCACATGCGAGCTCTTAACAGACCATTGCTTTGCTTTGCTCTCACGCCACCCCATTCCCGGACTTAGCGTCAATTCTTGGTTTACTCTTCCTTCAGCCCTCATTGCAAACTAGAGCAGTTACTCAAAGCTAATTTTGTCCCTGAACTAAGATCTATTTTTGTCTGGATCCCAGTTTTCCTGGGCATAAATGACCTGTGCATTTAAATGGGGCTTACATTAATGTACAGTAACCCAGGTTTCTCTGGCTTTTTATCCCTCCCTGCTAAATCAACTCCGCAGAATTCCTCTCTCTATTTTTAGATGTTTCTCACATGAAAGTCTAATCTTCTGTTAACATGTGCAAGCCTGGCTTCTGCTTCCAGTGGACTCTAGGATAACTACCAGGCACCCCCATGCTGATTCTAAACCCCACCACCATCTCTTGCCAGATCCCACCAGTTTCTCTAAGCCCCGTCATCAATCCCCTAGAGCCCTCAATGCACAAAAGCTCTGTCACTAGGTCTTGTTTCTTTAAAAACAATGCAGTGTTCAACTTAGTGATTTTTAGTATATTCACAAGGTTATACAATCATCACCACTATTTAATTCCAATAAATTCTCACCACCCCTAGAAGAAATCACACACCTATTAGCAGTCACTCGCCAAACCCTTTTCCTCTCAGATCCTGGCAACCACTAATCTATTTTCTGAGTCTATGAGTTATTGTTGGCAACAGCTAATCTATTTTCAGAGTCTGTCAGTTTCTCTTGAGAAATCTGTGTGCAGGTCAGGGAGCAACAGTTACAACCAGACACAGAACAACAGACTGGTTCCAAATAGGAAAAGGAGTACGTCAGGGCTGTATAGTCACCCTGCTTATTTAACTTATATGCAGAGTACATCATGAGAAACACCGGGCTGGAATGAAGCACAAGCTGGAATCAAGCTTGCCAGGAGAAATATCAATAACCTCAGATATGCAGGTGACACCACCCTTATGGCAGAAAGTGAAGAGGAGCTAAAAAGCCTCTTGATGAAAGAGAAAGAGGAGAGTGAAGAAGTTGGCTTAAAGCTCAACATTCAGAAAACTAAGATCATGGCATCCAGCCCTATCACTTCATGGCAGATAGATGGAGAAATAGTGTCAGACTTTATTTTGGGGGGCTCAAAAATCACTGCAGATGGTGAGTGCAGCCATGAAATTAAAAGACGCTTACTCCTTGGAAGAAAAGTTATGACCAACCTAGACAGCATATTAAAAAGCAGAGACATTACTTTGCCAACAAAGGTCCGCCTAGACAAGGCTATGGTTTTTCCAGTAGTCATGTATGGATGTGAGAGTTGGACTGTGAAGAAAGCTGAGCGCTGAAGAATTGATGCTTTTGAACTGCGGTGTTCGAGAAGACTCTTGAGAGTCTCTTGGACAGCAAGGAGATCCAACCAGTTCATCCTAAAGGAGATCAGTCCTGAGTGTTCATTGGAAGGTCTGATGTTGAGGCTGAAACTCCAATACTTTGGCCACCTGATGAAAAGAGCTGACTCATTTGAAAAGACCCTGATGCTGGGAAAGATTAAGGGCAGGAGGAGAAGGGGATGACAGAGGATGAGATGGTTTGATAGCGTCACCGACTCGATGGACATGAGTTTGGGTAAACTCTGGGAGTTGGTGATGGACAGGAAGGCCTGTCGTGCTGCAGTCCATGGGGTAGCAAAGAGTCAGACACAGCTGAACAACTGAACTGATGAGTTACTGTGGTTATTTCACATAAATGGAATCATACAATTGGTGATCTTTCATGTTTGGCTTTGTCAGGGAGGGGAAATTCTCCCCCTCTATCCTGCTTGAGTTCTTGTGGCTCGCCTAGTAATAAAACTGACACAAATTAAAAAGAGACAAACAACTTTTAATTTGTGTGCACAGAGGTCTTTAGAAGGGGAACCAAAGAAGTGGCCAAAGCAGACAGCTTTTATATCAGACAAACAGTAAATTTGTGAGAATCCAACAGGACAAAGAAACCGTAGTTTTGGGTGCTTAGTTAGTGAAGAATCTGAACAGGATTTTGGCCTGGGTGGTAAATTTTAAAAGTAACAAGGTTTGTTTATACAAGCTTCTCAGCCTGAATTCCCTGTATCTGTCAATAAGGGGTCTTTCTACCTCCAAATGGAGAGCCTGCACCTTTCAGGTGAGAGATTTATTTCCTGCTTCCAGGGAGACAGACAGGAAGGTTAAAGGGTCCCTCTTGCATTGAGCATTGCTTTAGTAACTGTAATTCAAAAATAAGCATTATGCCATTAAAGCATGTTTTAGGGTGACCTGCCCTGGGCCCCAGCAGCTTCTTTCACTTAGTGCAATGTTTTTAAGGTTCATCCACATTGTAGCTTATGTCAGCACTTCCTTCTTTTTAATACTGAATAATATTCTGTTGTATGAATATACCACATTTTGGCTTTTAATTCACTTTGTTGTTGAACATTTGGGTTGATTCCGTTTTGGAGGCTATTGTGAATAATGCTGCTATGAATATGCATGTACAGCTTTTATGTGAACATATGCTTTCCATTTTCTTGGGCATATACCTGAGAGTGGAATTGCTGGGTTGTATAGTAATTCTGTTTGACTTTTTAAGAATCTGCCAGCCTGTTTCTAAAGCCACGGCATCACTTTCCTTTCCCACCAGCAGTGTCTGAAGGTTCCAGTGTCTCTGCATCCTCAGTAATACTTGCCACTGCCTGTCTTCACCGTTCTGGCCATCCTAGTAGGTATCTTGTTGTGATTTCAGATTTGCAGATTCATTTCCCTAAAGACTAATGAGACTGAGCGTCTTTTCTTATGCTTATTGGCTGTTAGTATATCTTATTTGGAGAACTGTTTATTCACATTCTTTGCCCATTTTTAATTGTCTTTTTATTGCTGAGTTGTAAGAGTTCTTGGTGTATTTTGCATATGAGTCCCTTATCAGATCTCTAACTTGCAAATATTTTCTCCTCTTTGGTGGGTAGTCTGGGCCTTGCTTCTTTTGCTTGCTTTGCGAACCTTGTTGCAAGGAACTAACTGTGTGTTCCAAAGTTTTTAGGAAAACCCTTTGGGTTTTTTTTGCTTGTAGCCTCTCTTTCCTTTAGTTTGCCATTTGAACCCTAGGCTGGCAGTGGGTTTCAAAGGCAGACGCTGAGTAGGTCCAGACTCTGCACTCAACTCCTGGATTCTAATGTTGGCTCCATTCCTTTACCTAACTTCTCTGGGCCTAGGTTTCCCCACCTCTCCAACAGGGATGTTAATGCAGACCTCTCTACCTTGTTCTCAGAATTGCATGAGATAATACTGTGCCCTTTTATACTCATCTCAATAAAGCCCCACCAGCAACCTGGGTTGTAGGTACTAACATCCCCATTTTACAAAGGAGGAAAACAGATTCAGATTCATCCCTCCAAAGCTTTTTTCTCACTTTGGGTTCATGGCATCCCACTCCCGTATTCTTGCCTAGAGAATTTCATGGACAGAGGAGCCTGGTGGGCTATGGTCCATGGAATCACAAAGAGTCGAACAAGACTGAGTGACTAACACATACTTAGTTTAGTTCAGTCGCTCAGTCGTGTCCAGCTCCCTGCAACCCCGTGAACTGCAGCACGACAGGCCTCCCTGTCCATCACCAACTCCTGGAGTTTACTCATACTCATGTCCGTTGAGTCGGTGATGCCATCCAACCATCTCATCCTCTGTCATCCCCTTCTCCTCCTGCCCTTAATCTTTCCCAGCATCAGGGTCTTTTCAAATGAGTCAGCTCTTTGCATCAGGTGGCCAAAGTATTGGAGTTTCAGCTTCAACATCAGTCCTTCCAATGAACACTCAGGACTGACCTCCTTTAGGATGGACTGGTTGGATCTCCTTGCAGTCCAAGGGACTCTCAAGAGTCTTCTCCAACACCACAGTTCAAAAGCATGAATTCTTCAGCACTCAGCTTTCTTTATAGTCCAACTCTCACATCCATACATGACTACTGGAAAAACCATAGCCTTGTCTAGACGGACCTTTGTTGGCAAAGTAATGTCTCTGCTTTTTAATATGCTGTCCAGGTTGGTCATAAGTTTCCTTCCAAGGAGTCTTTTACTCATTTACTTACTGCCATATTGAATATCCATCTATCTGTTGTATAACATCTGTAATGAAATCGGGCTGAGCACAGTTCACATACACACAAATACTGGGAGGGTGGGTTCCATTTAAGTGAAGAATTGTCAGTGACTCTGACTTACGAAGTAAAGGCTAGAGGACTAACATTCCTTCACAGGTGTGGACCTCAAGCTGAAAATTCCTTCTTCTGGTCATTCAGACAGCAAACCCGTGTCTGCCATTCTAGGGCAGAAGCCCACCCTTCAGAACTCTGACATGGAAAGTGAGATGACTCAGTTTACCCTTTGTTCTGCCAGCACCAAAATAACAGGTTGCCTTGGTTGGTCAGAAAATTATGCTGGTCGATGTTTTGTTTTGGTGTCTGTTTTGCTTTGCTGGTGAAGTTGTTTGGTTTTCTGACCCCATCAAAGGGAATTAAAGGAGTACTAAGCGTCCTCCATTAGGCACTTGAAATGGAGTGGTGAGTAAAGAGGGACATGATGTCTGCCCTCATGGAGCTCACGGTTAAAAATACTCGACACGTCCATAAGCAACAGAGTGAGTAACCCTGAGCCACACCGAGAACGGTGTGCTAATAAGAAAAGAATTCACTGTGATGTTAGGAACTGCAATTCAGGAGACACAGATTCAGACGAAACCGGAAGAGTGTTCCAGGGAAGAGAAAGACTCAGGGGCTTGTAAAGGCAAAAGCAGCAAGGTTGTTAAGTGGTCTGGCAGGAGTTACGATTGATTCTGACACAGAGAAGGAAATATCTTTTCCAGAAAGGATGGACTGACATGAATTATTTTAGGGTAAGGGCCTGATGAGTATCTAGAGTTTCTGGAACAGCAGGGAGATGAAGAAAATGAGCCATTAAATACACTTTGGTAGGGTTCCCATTCCCTTGCCCAACTTTTCTCCTTCATGATTTTGCCCAGCAGTAAGAAAAAAAAAGACATCAGTAAAAATCAAAAGTGCTGCCGTTAAGTCCCCTTCTTCCTTGGTACGACATAGAAGGTACCTTTCTGTTACCTGGGCCTTAGCTGTCACGCTGATGCCTTAGTGGGAAGTTGCTCTTCTGGAAAGCTCCTGATGTCTGATAGTGGTCTGTGATCAGAGGGCATAAATCATGTGTGGGGGATGGGACCAGAAGCCCCTGAGTGGGCCCCGCCACCCATCATTGACACCCCTTGCCTTCCAAGGGATAGACTTTGTGGCCTTCCCTGGCCTTCAAGGTCTGGCCCTGGACAAGGTTCTCCAAAAGCCCTCCTCCCTGTTCACCCCCCCCCCCACCCTACCCCCTGCCACCTTTCCTGGCCCGCATCCTCGTCTAGGTCATTTCCTCTGCTTGGAACCCTCTCCTCTGTCCGTCTCATGTGGCCAGTGACTTCTCATTCTTCCTGTCTCAGCTTACATGTCAACTTCCTTAGGGCAGCCTTCTCAGGTCACCCCATCCTAAGTAAGTCCCCTGACCTAGGTTCTGACTCAGCCCTGGTCTGTTTCCTTCAGCGCTACAGAAAAGGATGATCAAAATGGAGTTGGTATTGCTAAGAAAGCTCTCGAAAATGAAGCCAGGGGAGCCACTGAGGAAGTGTGACTTCTGCATGTCTCAGCCTGGATGGAATCTAAACTTTGACCACTTATTGTGAAGTTGCAATTATATGGTGCCCAGAAGGTGATTAGGTCAGGGCCTGGCATAGTATAGGCATTCCATAAATATTCACTTTTATTTTAGCTATTTAGTTTAATAAAATTAACTATTTTATTTATATTAACTAATTTATTTTAGCATTATAGTTCATTCTTACAACTATAGTTAGTTATAATAACTATATTATTTTATAAATATATAAATGATAAAATATAAATATATAAATAACTATATATTATTATTATAACATAGTCTGTGGCTTCACCTCCAACCTTATCTCATATTCCCCTTCTTCTCTCCCCTCCTCCACTTTTCATGCCTACATTTCAGTCACATTGAATTGTCTTTAGTACCTTGAGCAGAAAAATTATTTCCCGCTCACATTTGCTGTTTTCTCTGCTGGCATCTTCTTCCCCCTGTTTGCAGGCCTGGCTCCTTCTCAGGTCTTCAGGTCTTGACACCTGCCACAACTTGAGGGGAGCTTCCTCCCACCGTCCCATTTTTCTTGCCTTGGTAATATTCTCTATTCTTGTTTACTTGCATGTTTTGTTGCTGTTCAGTCACTTAGTCGTGCCTGACTCTCTGTGACCCCTGGATTGCCACACACCAGGCTTCCCTGTCCTTCGTTATCTCCCAGAGTTTGCTCAAACTCATGTCCATTGAGTCGATGATGCCATCCACCCATCTCATCCTCTTTCACCCGCTTCTCCTCCTGCCCTCCATCTTTCCCAGCATCAGGGTCTTTTCCAGTGTGTCAGCTCTTCACATCAGGTAGCCAGTGTATTGGAGCTTCACATCAGTCCTTCCAATGAATATTCAGGATTGATTTCCTTTAGGATTAACTGGTTTGATCTCCTTGCTGTCCAAGGGACTCTCAAGAGTCTTCGCCAGCACCACAGTTGTAAAGCATCAGCTCTTTGGTGCTCAGCCTTCTTTATGGTCCAACTCTCACATCCATACATGACCACTGGAAAAACTGTAACTTAGACTATACAGACCTTTGTTGGCAGGATGAGTTCTCTACTTTTTAATACATTTTATAAGTTTATCAGAGCTTTTCTTTCAAGGAACAAGCATCTTTTAATTTCATGGCTGCAGTCATCATCCACAGTGATTTTGGAGCCCAAGAAAATTACATGTTTAAGTGTTTTACTTTCAGTGTTTACCAAAATGTAAGCTCCATGTGGGCAGGAAACAGTGCCTGGCACATAGTTGATGCTTAATAACTAGTTTTGAGTGAGTGAATGGCTGGATGAATGAATGAATGGCCGTCCATCCAGGACAGTGGTTCTCAACTTTTTTCAGAATGACCTGAGAAGCTTTTCAAAAAATACCGATGCTGGAGTCTCATCCCCAGAGATCCTAATTCATTTGATCTGGGGTGGGGCTTGGGCACAGGAATTTTCATGGGCATTTTGGGGACATAGGTGATTCTAAGGTATGGCCACCAGTATAAAGAATGTTAAACATGTCCATTTAGAGAGTTTCATCTCAGATCTTCACCTGACAGCCACCCCTTAGGTGATGCTGTCTCATCCAGTATCATGTGGGATACAAGAGCTCTGCTCTAAAGACCAGAGGGAATGGACAAAGTGCTCTCCATATTTTCCTGGCTCAGGACAAGAGATCAACTTTATCATTGATATAAAGTGTCACAAAGTCCCAGAACATTGCACCCATTGATGTTCAATGCCAGTTATTAAAATTTGCGGAATTTTTCTGGATGTCTCCTTCTTGGAAATGTGGCTTCCAGCAAGTACCTGTGCCTTCTGACAGATGGCCAGGAGGCTTGGCTGCATGCCTTCACGGCATAGTCATGCTGGTCCCTGCTGCAGCCTTCTTGTGGTTGGACATAGAGACAATCATCCTCATTTCTGGCTCCCAAACAGCTTTCCTGCCAGAGTATTTGCATATCATGTGTCCATCCAGGGAAGGGACATATAAACAAGCTTGAAATTACCAGATGCAGTGAGCGTGACGTCACTAGTATTTACTACAAGGGAAAGGAACTTGGCCACTTTTCTGTTCCCAAGCGTGACCTTTGCTGGTTCAAGGCAGCTGACCAAGACCTGAAAGCTCTTTTTAGGTTTTGTAATGACTGTTAACATTTGCCAGCATAAGCCCAGCCTCACAGAAAAGGGAAGAACCACCGCTGGGGACTCTTGAGGCCTTATAAAATATTTGAGGACAACCATTTTTTCTACATGCTGACAAATACTAATTTGACTTACAATGGAAGATAAGAGCTGGAAAGAATCTAAAGGTCTTTCTTTTTAACCTACTTTGCATGGTGAACGGAGACAGCAAATTGCTATTTAGCACCTTAAGGTAAAGGTACTTGGTTTATGAAATTATGAAGAAGTGTCACAACTTGGAAGTGAACTCTGGGCAATATCCAAATGCCACAAATCTCAATTAAAGGACAAAAGACTTGGACATGAGAAAGGGTGTGACTTACAAAGGGTAACATGAGAGAATATCTTTTTTAAATTGAAATATAGTTGATTTAAAATGTTATGTTAATTTCTGCTGTTCAGCACAGTGACTCAGTTATATATATTTATATATATGTACATTCTTTTAAAATATTCTTTTCCATATGGCTTATCATAGGATATTGAATATAGTTCTCTTTGCAGTAGGACCTTGCTGTTTATCCATTTTGTATATAAAAGTTTACATGTGCTAACCCTAAACTCCCACCCCATCCCTCCCCCAATCACCACCTCCTTGGCAACCTGTTCTCTTTGTCCGTGAGTCTTTGTTTCATCAGTCAGTTCAGTTCAGTCACTCAGTCTTGGCCGACTCTTTGCGACCCCATAAATCACAGCACGCCAGGCCTCCTTGTCCATCACCAACTCCCGGAGTTCACTCAAACTGATCTCTCTAGTCTTTCCCATTCTGTTGTCTTCCTCTGTTTCTTTGCATTGATTGCTGAGGAAGGCTTTCTTATCTCTTCTTGGTATTCTTTGGAACTCTGCATTCAGATGCTTATATCTTTCCTTTTCTCCTTTGCTTTTTGCTTCTCTTCTTTTCAGAGCTATTTGCAAGGCCTCCCCAGACAGCCATTTTGCTTTTTTGCATTTCTTTTCCATGGGGATGGTCTTGATTCCTGTCTCCTGTACAATGTCACGAACCTCAGTCCATAGTTCATCAGGCACTCTATCTATCAGATCTAGTCTCTTAAATCTATTTCTCGCTTCCACTGTATAATCATAAGAGATTTGATTTAGGTCATACCTGAATGGTCTAGTGGTTTTCCCCACTTTCTTCCATTTAAGTCTGAATTTGGCAATGAGGAGCTCATGATCTGAGCCACAGTCAGCTCCTGGAGAGGTTCATTTGTGTCATATTTCAGATTCCATGTATAAGTGGTTTACTTGTTATGACTTACTGCACTTAGTATGATAGTCCTAGTTGTACTCTTGTTATTGCAGATGGCATTAGTTTGTTCTATTTATGGCTGAGTAGTATTCCATTGTATATAAATGTGCTGCATCTTTATCCATTCATCTGTTGAGGGACATTCAGGTTGTTTCCATGTCTTGGCGATTGTAGCTAGTGCTGCTATGAACATAGGGGTGCATGTATCTTTTTGCAATTGCAGTTTTGTCCGGATATATGCCCAGGAGTGGGATTGCTAGATGGTATGGCAATTCCATTTATTGTTTTCTGAGGAACGTCCATATTGTTTTCCATAGTGGCTCCACCAACTTACCTTTCCACCAGCCTGTAGGAAGGTTCCCTTTTCTCTATACCCTCCATGAAAGAATTTCTTTGTGGCAATAGTCACTCCAATCTGCAGGCGACAAAATTTCATAGAGCTGTACACATACCCAAAAAACAAAACAACAACAACAAAAAAGAGTGCATGTGAAAACTGGTAAAATCTGAATAAGGTCTATAACTGAGTTAATAATATCAATCAACGTCAATTTCCTGGTTTTGACCAAGTACTGTGGTTACTTACGATCTCATCATTAGCCAAAGCTTGGTGAAAGGTAAAAGGGAACTCTTAGTACTATGTTTGTAACTTTTTGTGAACCGTAAACTATATCAAAATAAAATTTATAATTTAGGGGGAAAAGACAATGAGCCAGGAGAACCTGGGAGAGAATTTTGCAACATACATAACAGATTAATGTATATTATTTTCTGTGCTATTCTTAGAGTTGCCACATGTGACTATTGAGTATTGGAAATAGCACCACAGATTTTAATGATAAAAGTTTGGACATGTTGGGTTAAATAAAACATATATTATTAAAGTTAATTTTACCTCTTTAATGTGGGTACTAGAAAAAAATTTTTATTTTACTGCACTGGGTCTTTGTTGCTGGATGCAGGCTTTCTCCAGTTGTGGAGAGTGGGGGCAACTCCAGTTGCAGAGCATGGGCTATAAAACACTCGGGCTTCAGCATTTGCAGCACATGGACCCTGTAGTTGCAGCTCACAGACTCCAGTACATGGGCTTAGTTACCTTGCAGCATGTGGAATCTTCCCATATCAGGGATCGAACCCATATCCCCTGCATTGACAGGTGGATTCTTTATCAGTGCACCACCAGGGATGGCCAGAAAATTTTGAATTAGGTATGTGGTCCCCATTATATTTCTGTTGCATGGTGCTGACCTATAATATGTAAAAAGTTTCTGCAAATGTATAATTATTAGACAAATTAATAAACAACTAGATAAAAAAATATAAGTATAAAACTCATTAAGAAGAAATATATTTGGGACTTCCTTGGTGGCTCAGTGGTAAAGAATCCACCTGCCAGTGCAGGAGACACGGGTTCGATCCCTGATCTGGGAAGATGTCACATGCCACAGAATGACTGAGCTTGGGTGCCACAACTATTGAGCCTGTGCTCTAGATCCCAGGAGCTGCAACTCCTGAGCCCACACACTGCGACTACGGAAACCTGTGTGCCCTGGAGCCCATGCTCCACCAAAAGAGAAGTCTTCACAGTGAGAAGCCATGCACCGCAACGAAGAGTGGCCTGCGCGCAGCACAGCTGGAGGAAAGCCTGTGCAGCAGCAAGACCCAGCACAGTCAAAATACGTAAATAAAGGTATTAAAGAAGAAATACCCTTGACAGACATTTGTCCGTACATATGTTGGTTAATTCAACATGTATTTATTGATCTCCAGGCACTGTATTAGTCACTTGGGAAAGTTTTAAATAAACTGAGAAGGCCTCTCTCAGAAGGTGATGTTTGAGTGGAAATCTGAACATGACTCAGTTTCATCATTAACAAAGAAATGTGATTTTGAGATTCTTGTTCGCCTGTTAAAACAGCAAAAATAGATTAATAACATACAATGTTGGCAAGGTTGTGGAGGAAAGGACACATAAATACTGTTAGTGGGAATGTAAATTTTGTACAGTTTTTCTGCAATGCAATTTTACTCTATCTCCAAATATAAATATACCTTTTGACTCTGTAATCCCATTCCTAGGAATCCATCCCAAGAAGACACTCAAATGTGTACAAAAATATATGAATGAGGGTGTCTGTTGCAGTGTATTATGTAATTGCCACAAACTTTAAATAGCTGAAATGTTAGTGAGGTGTGACCATTTAAGTGACTAGTACAAAGACATTAAAAAGAGTGAGACAACTATACTTGGAACTTTTCTGTAAGTTTGAAGTTGTTTGAAAACAGAAAGTTACCTACCAAAAGTGAATCATGACAAATTAAGGTTTTTCCCCAAGAATCAAGGACAGTGCAACATTAGGGAGTTTATCAACGTACTTTAAATCATGAGTGGAGAAAGAAAACAGCAGTGAGACAGACCCAGAAGCATGAGCTTGGAAAGCCACCCCCACCCTATAACAAGTGGCAAAAAGCAAGTTACAGAACACAAATAGTATGCTGCTACTCACATTTTTAACTAAGAGGAAAAGAAAAGCCCTCAGAGAGAGAATCAAACTAGCAATGTATCTTCAGGCAAATTATTTTAACTTCTCTGTGACTCAGTTTTCCCATCAGCAAAATGGAAACAAAGCATCTGCCTCACAGGGCTGTTATGAAGACTGATGAAATAATCCTTGACAAGTGTCTGGCCCATAACAAATACTCAGTATCTATTATCTATTATCATTATGATTTTTATCAAAGAAAAACTCAGAGGCCAAAACAATTAGAAAAGAAAAAATTTTACTTGAAATACAAGGAAGTCCAGCCTCAGAATGACCAGCCAGCCAAATACAAACCACAGTATTTAAAGGAAATGAATACAGAATTTCAAAGATTACCAGGTTTTCTGTTAATCTGTTCCTGATTTAAAAAAAAAAAAAAACAACAAAGCAAAACAGTATCCTTCTCAAAAGATTACGTATCCACTGAGGAAGGGACCTGTGTTTAGGTATCCATGTCACAAAAGGCAAAGATGAAATTGTTTTTGCAAAGCCTAATGGGAAATACTCAAAGGTTTCAATATTGGAAGGATGCAGGCTAAACAGACTAACCTGTTGTTCCTGGTTTATCTCAGTATACAAATTGCTATTTCTCATGAACTGTGGTACGTGATGTGCTTAGTCATAACGAAACGAGGAGAAAGTGTCAGTTTTCCTTTCATATTATTCATGGGGGAAAAAAATCTAGAAGCGAATGTGCTACCCTGTTATCTTTGGGAAATAAAAATGAGAAGAGCTTTCTGCCTACAGTGTACGTTTCTATAGCATTCAAATACATGTTCACGAATTGCTTTCAGAATCGGTGAAGGGACTAAGACGATCGTGTAAATTTAAGTATCAGAGTCATCCCTTGTTTCTTCATAGTTCTTCCACAGCAGATGGAATAGTTTACTTTTTAAGCCCTTCAGAGAAAGATTTATAAACCATGCATTTTCTCTAAAACCCACTTCTACCGCTTCAATCTGTAGCATCTGCCAACAGACCTGTATTAATACGCAGTGCCAGTTGGGAGAGAAAAGAACTCCAGCCAATGAACTGAGGAGGGGGGGATTAATCCCTTCCTGCTCTATTGTGGGATGATGACCCTGAAGCCAGAGCCCCTCACCAATGAAGTCCTTTAAAGTGAAATATGAGAGTTCTAAATTATCCCACCTTCATCCCTTCCCCCATATCCTTACGTTTACCCAGCAGATTTACCCATGGGAAGCCCCTTCTCCAAGAACCAGAGGAAGAAAGGGATTCATAAGAGGACTCTTGAGAAGAAAAGAGTCTACAACTAATATTGAAAGAGGCTTTTCACCTGTTTTTCAAGCTAACCTTGGATCCATTCCTGGGATGACTCAACATCTCCTTTATAAGCTCCAGAGGGATGGTGAATAGCAAAGAAAAGGGTTACATACAAGATGCCAGACTGCTAGCAGGTGATGAAGGTTGGACAGGGTTCGCCCATGTCTTGCACCCCCATGGCCCTCAGCCAGGTCACCAGCGTGGCTCTGCTGATGTGCAGCAGACAAGGGGCCTGGGTAGCCCCCATCTCCCCTGCGCTCATGGGCAATGCACAGATGCAGATGAGCCCTTCAGCATGGCACACACTGGCTGCTCTTCCCGCTGCTGTTGTCGCTGCTGCTGAGAAGACGAAACCGCGTTTTCATCCAGACAGCCAGGGGTTGACAATGTTTGGGGAGAGATTGGCAAGGAGTGTCTCATGGTTTTCTTTGTTTTATTTTTCCTGGTTACAGCAGTGCAAGTATATCGCCATGACTAATCTCAGAACTGGGTTTTTGAAGGTAGCATGATAGAATAATGATCAATTTAGGAGAGTCTGAATCTATATAATCAAACTGATTATGAACTCACAGTTCAGGATTTTAGGATTCTATGCCGTGACTTTACTTGTGAAGCCTCTAAAACAACGTTTCCCAAACTTGGAATTCTCTACTCCCCAGGAGTAGAGATTGATCGCCTATAATTCTCATAGGTAGCCCAGAAGATTCTGTTTCACCCCAAGGACCTCAGCTTTAGAAGAAGAATAAAACAGGCAGTGGCAATTCATAGTAAAAGCTAATTTATTGAGCATAAATTATGTTCTGGACCAATGCTAACCACTTTGCATGCATCAACTCATTGGCCCCTCCAATATGAAGGAGGTGTTATTACTGTTGTCCCCAATTTACAGATGAGGAATCTGAGGCTTCAGTTCAGTTCAGTCGCTCAGTCGTGTCCGACTCTTTGCAACCCCATGAATCGCAGCACGCCAGGCCTCCCTGTCCATCACCATCTCCCAGAGTTCACTCAGACTCATGTCCATGGAGTCCGTGATGCCATCCAGCTATCTCACCCTTGGTCGTCCCCTTCTCCTCCCACCCCCAATCCCTCCCAGCATCAGAGTCTTTTCCAATGAGTCAACTCTTTGCATGAGGTGGCCAAAGTACTGGAGCTTCAGCTTTAGCATCATTCCTTCCAAAGAACACCCAGGGCTGATCTCCTTTAGGATGGACTGGTTGGATCTCCTTGCAGTCCAAGGGACTCTCAAGAGTCTTCTCCAACACCACAGTTCAAAAGCATCAATTCTTTGGTGCTCAGCCTTCTTCACAGTCCAACTCTCACATCCATACATGACCACAGGAAAAACCGTAGCCTTGACTAGACGGACCTTAGTCGGCAAAGTAATGTCTCTGCTTTAGAATATGCTATCTAGGTTGGTCATAACTTTTCTTCCAAGGAGTAAGCGTCTTTTAATTTCCTGGCTGCAGTCACCATCCGCAGTGATTTGGGAGCCCCCCAAAATAAAGTCTGACACTGTTCCCACTGTTTCCCCATCTATTTCCCATGAAGTGATGGGACCGGATGCCATGATCTTCATTTTCTGAATGTTGAGCTTTAAGCCAACTTTTTCACTCTCCTCTTTCACTTTCATCAAGAGGCTTTTGAGTTCCTCTTCACTTTCTGCCATAAGGGTGGTGTCATCTGCATATCTGAGGTGATTGATATTTCTCCCGGCAGTCTTGATTCCATTTTGTGTTTCTTCCAGTCCAGCGTTTCTCATGATGTTCTGCATATAAGTTAAATAAGCAGGGTGACAATATATAGCCTTGACGTACTCCGTTTCCTATTTGGAACCAGTCTGTTGTTCCATGTCCAGTTCTAACTGTTGCTTCCTGACCTGCATACAGATTTCTCAAGAGGCAGGTCAGGTGGTCTGGTATTCCCATCTCTTTCAGAATTTTCCACAGTTTCTTGTGATCCACACAGTCAAAGGCTTTGGCATAGTCAATAAAGCAGAAATAGATGTTTTTCTGGAACTCTCTTGCTTTTTCCATGATCCAGTGGATGTTGGCAATTTGATCTCTGGTTCCTCTGCCTTTTCTAAAACCAGCTTGAACATCAGGGAGTTCACGGTTCACGTATTGCTGAAGTCTGGCTTGGAGAATTTTCAGCATTACTTCACTAGCATATGAGATGAGTGCAATTGTGCAGCAGTTTGAGCATTCTTTTGCATTGCCTTTCTTTGGGATTGGAATGAAAACTGACCTTTTCCAGTCCTGTGGCCACTGCTGAGTTTTCCAAATTTGCTGGCATATTGAGTGCAGCACTTTCACAGCATCATCTTTCAGGATTTGAAATAACTCAACTGGAATGCCATCACCTGCACTAGCTTTGTTTGTAGTGATGCTTTCTAAGGCCCACTTGACTTCACATTCCAAGATGTCTGGCTCTAGATTAGTGGTCACATCATCATGATTATCTGGGTCGTGAAGATCTTTTTCGTATAGTTCTTCTGTGTATTCTTGCCACCTCTTCTTAATATCTCCTGCTTCTCTCAGGTCCAGGCCAATTCTGTCCTTTTTCGAGCCCGTCTTTGCATAAAATGTTCCCTTGGTATCTCTAATTTTCTTGAAGAGATCTCTAGTCTTTCCCATTCTGTTGTTTTCCTCTATTTCTTTGCATTGATTGCTGAAGAAGGCTTTCTTATCTCTTCTTGCTATTCTTTGGAACTCTGTATTCAGATGCTTATATCTTTCCTTTTCTCCTTTGCTTTTTGCCTCTCTTCTTTTCACAGCTATTTGTAAGGCCTCCCCAGACAGCCATTTTGCTTTTTTGCATTTCTTTTCCATGGGGATGGTCTTGATCCCTGTCTCCTGTACATTGTCACGAACCTCATTCCATAGTTCATCAGGCACTCTATCTATCAGATCTAGTCCCTTAAATCTATTTCTCACTTCCACTGTATAATCATAAGGGATTTGATTTAGGTCATACCTAAAGTTTTCCCTATTTTCTTCAATTTGAGTCTGAATTTGGTAATAAGGAGTTCATGATCTGAGCCACAGTCAGAAAGCTTGATAGCTTGCTGTAATTCTCACAACTGATAAGACATGAAATCTAAACTCAGATCTCTCTGCATTTTAGAGCCCATGCTCCATGACACATTTTCTTGGGTTAAATCTGAAGATGGTGAACGTCTTGACCTTGCACGATGTTAAAGATAGTTGTCTAGACCAAAGGTTTTTGACCTTGAGAAGGTTTTTTAAAAAATACTCTGGCAGCAACCCAAGTATCCATCAATGAATGAGTGGGTAAACAAAATGTGGCCTATCCATAAAATGAAATATTATTCAGCCTCGAAAAGGAAAGAAGCTCTGACACGTGCTACAACATAGGTGAACCTCGAGGACACTATGCTCACTGAGAGGAGCCAGTCATAGAAGACAACCATTGTGTGAGCCAACTCACATGAAATCCCCAGAGCAGTCAGATCCATAGGGGCAGGACATAGAATGGTGATTGCCCGGGGCTGGGGATGGGGAGGAGAGGTGGGAATAATGAGGGGTGAGTGTTTAATGAAAACAGAGTTTCAGTTTGAGATGATTAATGACGGTGATATTTGCACGACGTGAGTGTACTTAGTGCCATTGAATTGTATACTCAACAGTGGTGAATTTCATGTCAGGCACATTTTACCACAATTTCTACTTTAAAAAACTGGTGTCTGGCTCCTACACCAGTTAAATTGAAGTCTCTCCAGAAAAGGGCCGAGCCTTTGGCGTTGATTTTTAATACTATCCAAGTGTTTCTGATGGGCACACAGGGTTAAGAACACCGGAATTCAGATTGCAGGGTTCTGGAGTTCTCCCTGCTGTCAGCCCCTGGCATCGTTTCAAGCTCTCAGTCTCCCATTCACACAAGAGGCCCAAATAGCAAGACTCGCTGGGGAGACAAGTCTCCCAGCCCGTTGCTGACTAAGATGGCCCAGATCCAAGAATTAATGGAAGGTTCCGGAAGCAGAAAGCTCTGTGGTTTACTGGGAGTTTCTCTGGCTTGTAATTGTCTGCATAAGCCTCATTCCCCTTCATAGTCCATGAAGAAGAGTGATTATTACTGGAGTGCTGTGCTTTCAGAGTCAAGAATAGAGGTTCCCACGGAAACCTGCAATTCATGGCATGGATCGAATCATTCTGTCCCTAACTTACAAATGCAGATTTCCAGTCTTCTTTGGGCTTCAGCGCAGCTTTTGGGGAAGTCTCAGCAGTGGGAGTTATGATAAAGAGGGCTTATAATAAGAGAGAAGGATAGCATCTGACCTTCAGCTCAGCAGCAAGGACTCTCTGAGCACCTCTCCTTTGCCTGGGGTTCCAGGATGCCATCAGTGAACTCGTATTCTGTAGGAAAACTGATGTGTTCATCACCCATTCAGCCAATACAGATTTCTTGAGTTCCTACAATAGACCAGACATCTCTCCAAAAGGCACAGAAGATTCTGTGCCTCTGCACAAGGATACCGTCTTGAGCCTAGTGATACCCTGCACCATGGAGATGTCTGGAGAAACTCAGAGGAGAGAGCAGGATGGCTGGGAAATTGGGAAGTGGCAGCTGCTACTTAACAATCAGTACAGAAGTTTCCCAGTATTCTAACAGCTGGGGAAGCTGTATGAGTAGATGCCAGGTGAATGACAGTTTCGTTTCAGCAAAAGAGTGAACAGGTCAGCCAGGGTCCCTGACCTTCTAGCATAAAGAGCAGACAATCTTTTTCTGTCATAGACCAAATAATATTTTAGGATTTGTAAGCAATATGCTGTCTGTCCCAGCTACTCATTTCTATTGTTATAAAAGCAGCTATAGACAGTAGTAAACAAATGATTGTGACTGTGTTCCCTACAAACTTTGTTTACAAAAATAACAGGCTGCATTTGGCCTGTGGGCCATAACTTGCAGACCCCTGTTCTAATGGATGAGACAGATGTATCCATTCATCCTTTCAGCATACAAATATTTACTGCATATAATCTACATGACAGTTATTGCATTGGACAGTGGTATACTGTGCTAAACAAGGAGATAGTGGTCCCTGTTTGCATGGCACTTACACTCTAATGGGAGAGGCCAAATCATTCTTTTCAATATGCTGTGGTAAATATTAAGATGAAAGTAATCAGGAACTACAGAAGAGGAAGTTAACTCAGACTGGGAGTTCAGGGAAGACTTCCTGGAGGAGGTGGTAACCATGCCACTGGCTCAGATCATCGTGGGAAGCCATGTTTTTCCTTGTGGGTTGTCATCACCAGCTCTTCCCTTGTGTCCCCCAGGCTCAGAACAGCTATGAGGATGGAGACATTGAAGGATCCAAGCGGCTTGGAAGGAATGCCAAGTGGGTGGCTGTCGCCTCCATCGTTATTGGCCTTCTCGTCATTGCTATTTCTTGTACAGTTCACTTCACTTGGAAGTAGGTAAGCTTTTCTGGTTTTTTTAATATTTACTTTTATTTGTGTGGCTGCACCAGGTCTTAGTTGGGGCACATGGCATCTGTCTTTGTTGCAGAATGCAGGATCTTGAGTTGCAGCATGCAAGCTCTTAGTTGTGGCATGCAGGACGTTTAGTTGCAGCATGCAGGATCTAGTTGTGGCAAGAGGGACCTTTAGTTGTGGTGTGCAAACTCCAAGTTGTGGCATGTGGAATCTTCAGTTGCGGCGTGTGGGATCTGGTTACCCGACCAGGGATCAAACTCAGGCTCCCTGTATTGGGAGTGCAGAGTCTTTGTCACTGGACCTCCAGGGAAGTCCTCTAAGGTGCCTTTTCTTGAAAAGCCCACTGGAAACTGCTAGGATAGGTTAGATTGTGCTCCAGTGACAGTCTCAAACAAAAGGGTTTTCATTTTGCCTTACTGCTATTCCATAGGCCACATGGGTTTGTGGAAATTCTCTCCTCCACACAGTCCCTCAGGGTCCAGACTATACCATCTTGTAGCTGCTCTGTCTGAAACAGGAGTCAACAAACTTTTCCTGTAAAGGGCCAGATGATAAATATTTTAGGCCACTATTCGCATCTCAGTTGCAACTACTTAACTCTGCATTTTAGCATAGAAGCAGCCATATCCAATCTGTAAATGCATTAATGTGGCTGTGTGTGATAAAGCTTTATTTATAAAAACAGGGAGCTGGCCCATGGCCCATAGTTTTCCAGCCTCTGATCTAGAACATGAGGGCTTCTCAGGCTAAGACAGGAGAGAGGAAAAGCCAGAGAATCCCACATGGGTTTTCACTGCCTCAGCCCTGGAGCGATACTTGTCACTTAGGCTCATATTTGATCGACTAACACCAGTCGCATAGTTTCACCTAACTGTTAGAGAGTGGGAAATGTATGACAATAAGTGAAACTTGAAGGTAATCACTTGCTCTGCCTTAGCATCTAATCTGCTAAATGATTTCCTGCATGACACCGCATCCAACTAGCCTGGCTCTTCTTAGTTTAAGAACAGAAGGGTCTCTACCTTAGCTTGGTATTTTCAGTGAGCTCTCATCTCACAAAGAGATGATGTTTCTCTCTGGATCCGAAGAAATTTATTCTGATTTCTCCAGCCAGCGGAGATGGGCTCCATCCGCTAGAACCAGTGATACTTTCCATCAGAGTTTTGCCAAAGGGCAAGGTGGTGTGATGGACAACCAGGATCTGGGAATGACAAGCCCAGATTCATCTCTGTCTCACTGTGTAACTCCTGGCCAAACAGATAAGAATTCAGAAATCCTTCCACTCTTCTCTCATAGCAGCACTGTTCCTCCAACACCATTTCCCTCAATCTGGGAAGATCATTCTTTTTGACTTGGTTTCAGGAAGGGGCCCATTGGGTGGGTATGGGAGGAAGGGGGCACCTTTTAGATCAGCCAAGCCCACCTTGGCAACCAAGACGGTAGTGGATGTCCCAGTGGGTCAACTTCCTATCAGACAAGCCAGATCCATGAGCAATCAGGGGCCGTTGGATGGAGGAGGAGATATCAAAATAGGAAGTGTCATAAAGGAAAAAATTGATAGTTTTGACCAAAAGAGAGAAGAAAAAGGCACTAAGATGTCAAAAGCACCTCAAAGTGTCTTGCCTACAAGATGGCAAACTGATGATGCTGGCCTATGAAGGAGAAGGCAGTTGAAAGATAGATGAGAACACACCCGACTTGCCTTTTTAATAGAAGCATAATGTGCTTGCATGTGTGAGCATAGGGCCATGGGGTGGAGGGTAACATGGTGCAGATTTGGGACCAGACTTCCTGGGCACAAGTACCCCCCTTTACCACTTACTTACTGTGAGACCTTCCACCAACTGCTTGCCTCCCTCAACTCCAGTTTCTTCCTCTGTAAACTGGGGTTTATAGTTGTACCCATTTAATAAACCTGTTGTGAAGGTTAATAAGATGATGCACAGAATGTGTGTAGGTTGGCATCTGTTCCTTCTCAGTGCATAAAGAAATACAAACCATTTGTTAAATATTACTATGATTATCAACATGACTGGAGGAAGGACCTCAAAGAGTTCAAGATGCTATTGAACTGAGTTCAAGGCTTTGAATAGATGAGCCAAACTCGAAGGACGGTGTTCCAGGTAAATAAGGCCAAGTCCTCGTGTAACTCCTGGGGACTTGTGAAAACACATACTGCCCAGATCAGTGTTTGAGCTAAGTGGTTATAATAATAGCAACTGACACTGACCTAGAACTCACCATATGCCAGGTACTGTTCCATGCCCTTACATGAATTAAATCTCACTGAGTCCTCACAACAACCCCAGGAAGTAGGTGATATTATCCCCATTTTTTGCAGATGAAGAAACAGAGGCTCAGAGAAATGAGGCGACCTGCCTGATATCTCGCAATTAATTAGTAGAAAAGACGGAGGGTAAGCCCAGGGTAACCTGGCTCTGGAAAATGTTTGCTGCTGTTTTTTTTGTTTGTTTGTTTTGCTGCACCTGGTCTTACCTGAGGCTCGCAGAGTCTTTGATCTTTGTTGCAGCATGCAAGATTTTCTTTTAGTTGTGGCATAAGAAATCTAGTTTCCTGACCAGGTATTGAACCCAGGCCTCCTGCATTGGGAGCACGGAGTCTCAGCCACTGAACTGCCAGAGAAGTTCCTGGAAGCTGTTGTTAACCACACCACCTCACAGCCTCTAAGCCAGCACATCCTTTCTAGTACATGCACTAACAAAGGCCAGCAGATGGCTCTTACCTTGTGGTTAACCCTAGAATTATTTCTATAATGCTGGTGCCTTGAGGTTCCAACCTGCCAGAAGAGCATGATGAGTTCGGGCCAAGGGTAAGAAGATCAAAGGGCTGCAGGAGTGAGGCGGGGAACATATTATGCATGCATGAAGCAGGTTGGTCGGGAACAGTGGGGACTGTGGTGAGAAGGGGAGCAGCCACCACTCTGCTCCTGCTGGTTGTCACCACTTAGAACGCAGACCTCATGGGCCCATTTTCCAGAAAACATTGGAAAGCTGGGTCTTTATTTTAAAATCTCCGATTTTTAGATGTTGACAGTCAATTCACACAGTTTAAACACATGATGAGGGCCCCAAACAAAACAAAAACATACAAAAATCACGCCGGCAACCTGGACATTATCTACTTTATAGAGTTTCTGGTGGACAATTTGGCTTTCAAAGTTCAGTTTGCCTATTAGCTTCCAGGCAAGAAGTTTCACTGGGGACCCAGAAGTCTTCCTCAATAAGAACGTTTCTGTGTGCAGGTGAAGCACTGATGTTTGTATCCTTGTGACTGAGGTTTCATTAGTAGTAGTAATGAAGACTAGAAGAGGAGGTCACCTCTCCATTGCTTCTCCCTGATGGGAAGTGTTTCACAGTGGTTAGAGCCTGGCGCTTAGCACTCGTTTTGCCGGGACTCAAATCCTAGCTCTACCACCCAGGCCACTCTGGCATTTTTTTTAATATTTACTTTTATCTTACCTATCTGTTTGGCTGCACCAGGTCTTTGTCACAGCACACAGGATCTTCAGTCTTCATTGCTGCGTGTGGGGTATTTAGTTGTGGTGTGCAGGATTTTTTTTCTAAGTTGTGGCAAGCAGCATCTTCTAGTTGTGGCACACAGGGTCTTTAGTTGTGGCATATGAACTCTTAGTTGTAGCATGTGAAATCTAATTCCCTGGCCAGGGTCGAACCCAGGCCCCCTGCATTGGGAGTGCAGAGTCTTAGCCACCCGACCATCAGGAACTCCCACCCTGGCAAGTTGGGAAGCTTCCAGTGCCTCAATTTGCCTCTCTATAAAGTGAGGATAGAATTGTTTCCCCATCTGTATGGTCAGGTTCCCTCTAGCTACTTTTCCTTCTGTGGGATCAAAAAAAGCAAAAATATTTTCCAGAGTTAGAATTCCACGGAGAAACTAAAATTTAAAGCTTTGTCATGTGTGTGTGTGCATGTGTATAAGAGAGAGTAAGAAACTAGACCTCAGTGAATGAAGTCAGTTCTGTTTTCCATTAAAACCAAGAACAAGACCCGATTTCTCAGTAATCCTTTGAAATAAATTTCCCAGCCTGGCTTACTGGAGGACTTGAATCACATTGTGGAATTACTAAAGTCGAGCTTCCCAAACTTTGGGCTGCAGAAGACTTACTGGGGAGTTTTAAAAGAGTTAGACATCTGACCCCGACCCCAGAGGATTCCAACTCACTGAGTCATAAGCGAGGACCAAGAATCTGCATTTTCAAGCTCCCCACTCCCTCCCAAAGACGCTGCTGCAGGTGATTAGAACACCCTGCAGATTAGAACACAGACTTACTTCCTCCCAAATCGAAAAGGAAGAACACACTAATAGCACCAGCCATTAACAGAGTAGTCAGTTTTCATTTACATCAGCAAACTTGTCATCCTAACATGTTATATCAAACTCAAGGCCAAGGACGGGAATCATTTTACCACCCAGGAGGTGTACCGCAGAGAGACGCTTTTGTAACAGTCAAAACAAGGACCTCTGAAGAGGGGCTGGGAAAATCTGACTTTAGAGAAGGCCTAGCCTAGAGGCAAGACCAAAAGCTTTGGGTATGTCAGTTTTCTGTATTTCATTAAAAAAAAAAAACTGTCTGAAATCTCCTACTATCTTTTAAAACTTGTTAAGCCCTGCCTTTTAAAAAAGGGCTTCCCATGTAGCTCAGTGGTAAAGAATCTGCCTGCCAATGCAAGAGATGCGGGTTCAATCCCTAGGTCGGGGAGATCCCCTGGAAGAGGAAATAGCAACCCACTCCAGTGTTCCTGCTGGGATAATCCCATAGACAGAGGACCCTGGTGGGCTACAGTCCACGGGGTCACAAAGAGTTGGACATGACTGAGCACACGTGCCTTTATGTGTGTGTATCTATGTGTGTGTGTGTGTGTGTATATTCCTTATTAAGAAAACTGTAACCAATCTCTTCTCTCTCAAATGATTGAAATCTCTGGTAGTTCACTTTCTTGGAACAGGTTCAGGTCATGACAGTCTTCACCCAAGCTCGTATGAAAGGCTCATTCATCCTAGTTTTTTTCCTTCCAGCCGTATCGAGATTTAACTGACATTCGGCACTTACAAGTTTAAGGTGTGCAGCACGATGAGTTGGCTTACATACACCATGAAGTGATTATCACAGTAAGTTTAGTGAACACCTGTCAGCTCGTATAGACACAGAAAGAAGCAGAAATTTTTTCCTTGTGATGACAACTCTCAGAATTTGCTCTTTTAGACCACTTTCATATATAACACACAACAGCGTTTATTATATTTATCGCATTATATATTACATCCCTAGTACTTATCTTATAACTAAAGTTTGTAGCTTTTGACCCCCACCGTCCAGTTATCCCTTCCCTCAGAACCTGCCTCCAGTAACCACAAATATGATCTCTTTTTGTATCACCTATCCTAATTTTACAGGATATCTCTGTAAGTCATGTAGTGGTTGGAGCAAAGAAAGCTAAGAGTTTGATGACATCAGATCTGTTAGAACTGGGAATTACTGAGCTCAAATTTATTCAACAGTTTGGGATAGAATGCTGAGCTGGCAGGAGAGAAGTGCTCTGTTCATATGGAATCAGAAACTTGCAGTCTCTTGGATTTATCAAATTCCCTGTTCACAGGTTGCTAGGGAAAGTAGAGAAATGAATCACAGAGGTGAAACGTTTAAATACTGCAGCCATCTGTTTATTGATCCTGAGTTTTCACATCCTCAGCCAAAAACAACAAGTCTGCAGACTTTTACTTTCTGCTGGCGTCTGAAGATTCAAGCAAGGTTAGGTTATTCTTGTCATGTTCCACAAAGCACAGGTCTCACCTGTGACAGATCCAGCAGGGATGCTTGTGAAAATACAGATTCCCAGACCCGTGATCAAAACTCCGAATGGCCCTGAAACATGCATTATCACAGCATTCAGTTCAGTTCAGTCGCTCAGTCGTGTCCGACTCTTTGCAACCCCATGATTTGTAGCACAGCAGGCCTCCCTGTCCATCACCATCTCCTGGAGTTCACTCAAACTCACGTCCATCAAGTCGGTGATGCCATCCAGCCCTCTCATCCTCTGTTGTCCCCTTTTTCTCCTGCCCCCACTCCCTCCCAGCCTCAGCGTCTTTTCCAATGAGTCAACTCTTTGCATGAGGTGGCCAAAGTACTGGAGTTTCAGCTTTAGCATCATTCCTTCCAAAGAAATCCCAGGGCTGATCTCCTTCAGAATGGACTGGTTGGATCTCCTTGCAGTCCAAGGGACTCTTAAGAGTCTTCTCCAACACCACAGTTCAAAAGCATCAATTCTTTGGTACTCAGCTTTCTTCACAGTCCAACTCTTGCATCCATACAGGACCACAGGAAAAACCATAGCCTTGACTAGACGGACCTTGGTTGGCAAAGTAATGTCTCTGCTTTTGAATATGCTATCTAGGTTGGTCATAACTTTTCTTCCAAGGAGTAAGCGTCTTTTAATTTCCTGGCTGCAGTCACCATCTGCAGTGATCTTGGAGCCCAAAAAGATAAAGTCTGACACTGTTTCCACTGTTTCCCCATCTATTTCCCATGAATTGCCAGATGCCAGATGCCATGATCTTAGTTTTCTGAATGTTGAGCTTTAAGCCAACTTTTTCACTGTCCTCTTTCACTTTCATCAAGAGGCTTTTTAGCTCCTCTTCACTTTCTGCCATAAGGGTGGTGTCATCTGCATATCTGAGGTTATTGATATTTCTCCCGGCAATCTTGAATCCAGCTTGTGCTTTTTCCAGCCTAGCGTTTCTCATGATGTACTCTGCATAGAAGTTAAATAAGCAGGGTGACAATATACAACCTTGACGTGCTCCTTTTCCTATTTGGAAGCAGTCTGTTGTTCCATGTCCAGTTCCAACTGTTGCTTCTTGACCTGCATACAGGTTTCCCAAGAGGCAGGTCACAGCATTGCTAACCCCCAAAACCTAGTTCTAAGTATTCTAATGTTGTACAAACACTATACTAAAGCTTTGCCTCTAATGGAGAACATTCTTTTTTTTTTTAATTTGACTGTGCCAGATCTTAGTTCTGGCACTTAGGATCTTTTCTTCTTTGCAGCAACAGGGCCCTTTAGTTGTGGCATGCGAATTCTTAGTTGTAGCATGTGGGATCTAGTTCGCTGACCAGGGATCAAACCCCCCTGCCTTGGGAGTACGGAGTCTTAACCACTGGACCACCAGGAAAGTCCCTAATGGAGAGCAGTCTTATGTATTAATAGGTAGATGTAGGCTGCAAAGTAAGACTTTTTCACATTCCTGAGCCACCTGAAAGAAGCTTCGGTGATTGCTGCTTCCCCTGCCCTACCTCCTAGGAAGCTTACACATCTCCCAAGTCTCCTCTTTCTTCTCTCCTGTGATCATGCTCGTGGTCACATGTCTGATGCTTGGTTGAATTCAGTGAAACTCCTTTAGCACAAAATCAGTTGACCAAACCTGGGTGTGAGGGAGACCAGTGTTGTCTGCCACAAATACAATAAATGACAGCCAGTGGAGCTGCTTCTTACTCAGAGGTGAAGTTATAATGTCGGGGCATAAAGTGAGCCTTGAATAATCAAAATTAATCTTGGACGTATCTATAGGGGGGTGCCCTACTTGAGAGTCACACAGCATCTCCTGATCAGCCCAATATAGCCCGTGTTCCCTCCAGTGTGGGGACGGATGGTGTCCCTTGGGTCGAACACCAGCTGAGGTTGTTGGCTGTTTAGGCCTCGTGTCGTATGTTCAAACACTGGAACCACATTCTGAGCTCAACAGGAATCCTATACCTATTCATACTCATAAGCATCGAGCAGCCTAGTGGCCAGTATCTCCATTTCAACAGTTGCTTTTTTTCTCTTTGAAAAATATGAATAGTTTATTTCTGTAAGTTAAATACACATACATTGTACTTTCACTGACTTTACATCCCTAGGTAGCCTTGTAGGTACCTAAACAGCCAAGCACACTCCCACCACGTATTAAAAATGCTTGCTTGTCATTCTTAGCAATAAGAGACATCATGTTCCCAAGTTCCATTAAGGAAGAGCTTCACTTCTAAGGTTAAGGATCCCATGACTGTCTCCTATTAGCAGGTTCAGAGTTAGCAGATATGAATCCATTCTATACTGTTAAAGCTTCTACATTATAAGGAGACTGAAAAGAGTTCTCCTGACCTCAGCATATCCTCCCTTTGCATTAGAAGGGAAGTAAGAATAAATATCATGAGGGCTAAGAAGTAAGAAGCTGCTCTTACAAAAGCATAAGAGCAAATCTCTCTTATTCTTTGTATTATTGGCTGATGTAAGGTTTCCTTCCTGGCAGTTGTTTTGCACAGATGGGTCTTCAGAGAATTTTTGTGATTCCATGATGAAAAATGGGAAACATTACCTGTTTCCAGATCAAAAATGCCTTTCTTTGTTGGTTCAGATAAGTTGCGATAAAGATAAGTCCGACCTAAGTCATCAACAATGGAAAGAATTTTGCTTTGAAAAGGATGTAAGATGGTGGGATATTAATGAAGAAGGATATTGATGAAGAATAAACATGAAACAAATGTTCAAAAAAAAGAAAGAAAAAATTTGATGGAAGACTAAAGAAGTTTTTTAAAAAGTAAACAAAAAAAAGATGTTCAATCTCTCCAGTAGCCGGATAACTCAAAGTAACAATGAAATACTAGATGTCCATACACACACACACACACACACACACACACACGATAATATCAAGGTTGGTGAGCGTGTGAAAACTGGGATACCGCGCTGTTGGTGTGGAACAGTACACTGGGACTGTCTTTCACAAGGTCATTTTCTAAAATCTGTGTGCCCACTTGCCCAGCATCTACTTCTCAGTGTCACAAAAAGGCATTTAAAACAGTAATTCTCCTCCCTACACATGAAAGTCCCCAGTGCCCAGGGCCCACCCTGGACCAGCTAAAATAGAATCTCCAGTGATAGGGCAGAGCATCAGTAGGTTTTAGGGCCCTCCAGATGATTCAAATGTGAAGCCCAGGGATGAGAAGCAAGGATGTGAGATGATGCTCAAGGCAGCTCCACTTAAAATAGGGGAAACCTTGAAACAGCCTAAATGTCCAAGAGTGGGAGAACAGTTAAATACATACTGGTTCATTCATAGGATGGAATACGATACTGCAATTTAAATGTAAAAATACCTCCCTTACTATGGCTTTATAAGGCCCCAAAGGATCTGGTTGTTGCTTCTCCATCCACATCTCCCAGCCCTTGCTCCCTCCCTCCTCCGCTGCACTGAATTCCTCCTCTTTGAGCAACACAAGCATGCCACGGGGCCTTTGCACTTGCTGGTCCCTCTTCCTGGAATTGTATTCCTCCTGATATTTGCATGGCTTGTTCCCATCTCTCCTTGAGATGCTCCTATCTAACTACAGCTGTGATTTAAATGTAGAGGAAAATGCCTGGAGGGTGCACCCCAAATGTTAACAGTGCTGCTAACCCTTGAGGAGGAGAATAAGGTTCAGAAAGCCTCAGGGGCCATGATTGTGCCTACATCTGTATCATTTGGAGTTTTGCATGTGCAACATGTAAAACATGTTTCCAAATAAGATACATTTTTCAAAAAGAAGCCAGTGCTTAGACTCAAAAGTGTGCAGAGCTGCTAGGCCATGTCAGCACTGGGTGAATTGGAGTACTAGCCGTTGAAGAGGGAAACCCTTGCTGAAGAAGCTCTACGCTCTCTTCTCTCTCTCTTTCTCTTCTTTCTCTCTCTCCCCCGCCGTCCCCGCCCCCCTTCTGTTTGTCTGTCTCTCTCACTCACTCTGTCTCTTGTACACACAGAGCCTGAACACCCAGCAGTCGTCTACGAGCATGGAGGATGGACCTCATCCACACACACCCCAGAGGAGTTTTTGAGGAATGGATCCTTGACTTCAGACTGTGAGGATCTTTTCCTCCAGGACTCTCCAGAGGCAGGTCCCTGGCAAATGAACTAAAACCAGAAAGAACAGCAGGCAACAACAAAAAAAGTCCAAAATTTAGGAAACCCAGGCAGCAAAGCCAGATGAGCTGAAGCCATTGATTTTTTTTTCTTAAGAAAATCAAGCCTCACTGTTTCAGTATATCAAAAGCCGTTGTGTCCATGTGTGCATTCCTCTTTTTTAGAGATGAGCCTCAGAAAATCTCACTGCTTTTAATGAGGGAAGAAGTCCAGATCCGGGAGGAGAGGGAAGTTTTGGGGAGAGTAAAGGATGCTGGTTTGCAGTGTGGAGCACATCTGTAGCATGTTTAAAGTCATCGAATAGAGCTGACTCTGTGCCTTGTTTGCTTTCATTTTTACATGTTGTAGCTTCATTTTGGCCTTTAGTAGCTCCTCCTCCATCAGCTGCATTCCATCATCAAAGATGGGGATGAAGGAGCTTTCTGGTCTTTTGCCTTAGTCTCGCCTGACTCCCTCCCACCAACCCCTTGCTTGCATCCCCCATGGCTCAACTTGACCACACCCTCATTTGTCACCTCAGACAGACTCAGACTCTGAGAATGTACTTAGTGGTCAGTCACAGGTACATGGGGATCCTTCCCATCCCAGTTTTGAGAATATACTGCCTGTGTTTAATGAACTTACTTCAATCTCTCTCTCTTTTTAGCAAGTCTCAGGCAAGATCTTTGATTTTCCTGGATGCAACCTGGAAATGCCACCCACTGTATTTATTTTTCTGTCAAATGTAAACCCTGTAGGTGTGACTACTGGTTTAACAATGCCACCATTATTCTGCCTGCCAGAACACGCTAACCCCGTGTGCAAGATATACCACTGGTGGTACACAACGATAACTTTTAAGTCATTTGCAGCCACAAGATTAAGTGTCACTAAATCACAAAGAACATTTGCATTTTTCTTTTTCAATCCTGATTACATTTTAGAGAAAGTCTCTGTTTAGTGCTCATGGGTCCTCAACACCTTTCTGATTCTTTGGTTTGTTTCCCTTCTTAATAAAGAGCAGACCTCAGGTTCAAAGTCTTCTGTTTAGACAAAATTTAATAACTTAGTGGGTTTTATTTTCAGTCTATGTATTTTATTGCTTTCCATTTATGAGTCTCCACTTAGGAATATAATTTTCTTGTCAAATGCATTTACTTACAAAAAGAAGTAGACTCAAAGAAAATATTAAGTGATTAATACAAAAGGTGATAAGTGGGTATATGTTAAAAATAACTTCAAAAACTAGTACTAGAAATCATGAAAATAACCTTCCTAAGCAAAAGAAAAGGCAGCTTATTCTAAGTGAATGAACAAGTGTCTAAATCAAAACACCTGAGTTTCAATGCCTTCTTTGCCACTATCTTATCTATGCAAGCCAGTTTTAGGCAAGTTTCTTAGCCTTCTGTGCCTCAGATTTCTTCATCTGGAAAATGGAGATAAGAACACCTGCCTACTTATCTCGGAATGGTCAGTATGATAATTAATCACCATGATAGATACGATTGCCCCAGAGGGAAAATTCTAAGTGTTACACAAATACAAAGCATCGTTCTTAGATTATTGTGGATCCCAGGCATTTGTTTAAAACCCTGGACCCTCACAAAAAATAAACACGGGTGGACACCAGATTCTACTTGTCATTTCACCCAGACGTCCATCATGAGCCAGCACTTGTCCCAGGAGGACATGAACCAGGAATACCAGTTCTCAGCACACAGAGATCCCAGCATCATTCCAGTATATGGATCTTGATTTCTGTTCCACACACCTTGTTTTCTGTTTGTTTGTATTGAAGTTCCTGATCTTTTATCCAAATCAAATGATGTGTTGCTGAGAGGCAGAATAAAAATGGTTTTAAGAAAGCTGGTTTGCCATGGTGCGTACATTGTGTTTCCTTGGGGTTCCCAACCTTCTTGAGACTCCCATAACCATAACGGGCTCATTCATCCCAGCCTCAGCGAAGACCACAGAGAGGCTGAGGGTTGGACTAAAGAAAGAAGTGAAAGTGAAGTTGCTCAGTCGTGTCCGACTCTTTGTGACCCCATGGACTGTAGCCTACCGGGTTCCTCCGTCCATGGGATTTTCCAGGCAAGAATACTGGAGTGGGATGCCATTTCCTTCTCCAGATCTTCCCAACCCAGGGATTGAACTCAGGTCTCCTGCATTGTAGGCAGACGCTTTACTATCTGAGCCACGAGGGAAGTCCGAGGGTTGTGCTAGCAAGGTATCAATTCATATCTAGCTTATGGCCTGAAGTGCCCTTCTAGGTGGCACTGAAAGTGTTGGCCCCGCTAAAGTCAGAGAGCTCTGGGCTCAAGATGAGGGACTGATTTTTTTTTTCCAGGCCCCCAAGTCCTGGCAGAGAGTTTTGATATTGACAGAGTGAGGTGATGGTCTTCTCCTGCAGGGCTCAGATCACGCCTGCTTCACTCCAGAAAGCACAGTTAGAAAATGGATTGGCCAAGAGCCAGGGGACTGTTTCAGCAGCCAGTGGACCAAAAAAAAAAAGGTGTGCATATAGCTGAAAATGAAAATTTCAGAGATAACTTCAGGTATGGCTGGATCTTTGTGTTCAGTATTGTTAAGAACATCTCCCTTATCTACTTCTCAACTTCCTGAGCACATTTTGGTTTCACAGAGGCACAGTGTCTGCCAGCATCTTCAGATTTCTTCCTACCAGCTAAGCAATGTCTATGGAAATAAAGTAACTCTGCCATAATAGCTACAAGGAGAAAAAGTTTCAATTTGAGGTAATGCAGGATTGATTTGGAGCAGGAACAAAACTATGGAAATAAAGTAACTCTGCCATAATAGCTACAAGGAGAAAAAGTTTCAATTTGAAGTAATGCAGGATTGATTTAGAGCAGGAACCAACCCATTAGAATGAATACTAGCCATTAACGCACAGGTGTGGCCACCCTTTCCGACACAGAGTGACGCAGTGTCCAAGGCTGTGTGGCGCCCTCTCTGGCAGGAAATGAGTCAGGATTCAGCCGGCGAAATGGAGGGCGAAGTCAGCTCCACCCAAACTTTACGGATTGAGAGTGTGGGAAGGGTGGTTTCCCAAAGGAAAACCAAAGTGCTTTTTACCAGAAGAAAGGAGAGACAGATGCTGAACAGAAAAAAACCAATAGCAACCACTGTCTGCTTTAAGTAGGCTGCTTCTTACTATGCCTGTCACAAGCAGGGGGAAAGTCATCTGCTAGCTTTCTGGACGATTTCCCCATTGTGCTGTCCCTCGCCATCATTTCCTCATCAGCTCTTTATTGACAGAGCACCTGTTCAACCATAGAAACTGTGCTAGACCTTGGAGATTCCAACAGGACTGAGACCCTTGAGTACAGTTATCGGGCTAGTGGGGAACAGGCACATAGAGAAACAGAAGCACCTGTGAGGGTGCCAAGGCAGAGGCAAGGAGCAGTGTCATGCAGCCCCTTTGCAGGAGGGAGCAGTGACTGGCTCCGCGGGTGAAGCCTCAGGGAGGGAATGTCCCTGACCCGCTGCTCTGTGCTTTGCCAAGCGTGATATGGCTACAGCCTTTGAAGTGGCCCTGTCTTTACCCGCAAGTTACGAGCAGAAGCAGATGCAGACGTAAAATTGCTGGCCTCAGCTCCTGGATCAGCAAATTATCTCTGGCCCACAGCATGACAGCTGCGTTCAGCAAAAGAGCGTTGTGCGTGTATCTTGATATGTAACCCTAGATCCAGGCTTCTAAATATAAGGGACTGTCTTGGGTTGCTGATTTAAAAAAGAAAAAGAGCATTCTAAGATAGTGTCCACATTCATTGGTTGCTGCCAATCCTTAAAAAAATTATTCATGGATGTTGAATGTTTGAGCCTGGAGAGTTACCCTATTAAAAATAGGTCCCTGGATCAAGACACTTTGAATTCCAATTTGACAGATACAAAGATGCTTGATACCCAGGTATCACCCATCCATCCCTAGAGAAGGCCACAGAAAGAAGGAATTCCCTTTCCAACAGATTTATTGATTATTTATTCCGACAGAGGTTAATTTATTGAAGGTCAGGAGAGGGAAGTACAAAGTTGACTCGGTGCTTTTGTGTGTGTGTCAGGTAAACCTGAGTTTCATCTGGTGTACCTGTTCTAGACCTCAGATGAGTGGTCACGTCAGATCTGTGATGGTCCAGCCAAAGTGTCACAGCCATGCGCTGGTTCACCAAGGCGCCCTGCCCTTTAGTTTTCCCAGGCCATCCGCTCCTGGCACCACCGCCAAGTGTTGATTCCACTGGGTGACATGGAATCCCATGTATGGGGACTGCTTGTGCTCTGGAGCAAGGATATTGACAGGAACTCAGGAGTGGCCAAGTCCTGCTTCTGTAAAGGTGATAGGTGGCCTAACGGCCAGCATGAAAGAGGACCTAAGACAGATCCCAGCATTTAGTAGGTAAGGTAAATATTTCTTAAGCCATTACCAAAGCTCGTCTGAACAATGACAGTGGTCTTCTTAGAGGTCTTCCTGTGTGTTTATCTCTGATTGATGCTGTAACAAAGACTATACAAACTTGGTGACCTAAAAACAATCGACATTTATTTCTTATTTATGTATTTTTATTTATTTGGCTTCCCTGGTGGCTCAGATGCTAAAGAACCTGCCTGTAATGCAGGAGACCCAGGTTCAGTCCCTGGGTTGGGAAGATTCCCTGGAGAAGGGAATGGCAACCTACTCCAGTATTCTTGCCTGGAGAATTCCACAGACAGAGGAGCCTGGTGGGCTCCAGTCCATAGGGTTGCAAAGAGTCAGACACGACTGAGCAACTAAGCACACACGCACATTGGTTCACTGGGTCTTAGTTGTGGCGTATGGAATCTTCAGTTGCAGCCCGCAGGCCCTTTCTTAATTTAATTGATGACTTATTTATTTTCGGCTGCGTCGAGGCTTCGTTGCTGGCTTTCTCTGGCTGCGGTGAGCAGCGGCTACGCTGCCGCAGTGCACGGTCTTCTCACTGCAGTGACTTCTCTTGTTGCCGAGCTTGGGCTCTAGGGCACTCAGGCTTCAGTGTGTGTGGTGCACAAGCTTGGTTGCCCTTTGGCATTAGACCTTAACCGAATCCTGCATTGGCGGGCGAATCCTTAACCACTGGACCACAAGGAAAGTCCTAGCGTGTGGGCTCTTAGTGGCAGCGTGTCAGATCTAGTTCCCTGACCAGGGCTGGAACCCAGGCCCCCTGCATTGGGAGCGTGGAGTCTTGGGCCACCAGGGAAGTCCCACAGTCCACGTTTCTTATCTTACTGTTTTGGAGGTTAAACATCTGCAGCAGATCTCACTGGGCGAAAATCAAGCTGCTGGCAGGCTGGCATTCCTTCCTGCAGGCTCTCAGGGAAAATCCCTTTGCTTGACTTTTCCACCCACTGTAGGCCACCCTCATTTCTTGCTTCCTGGCCTCCCATTTTCAAAATCAGCAAAGGTCACTAGAATGTTTCTCAAGTCATCTCTCTGGTTCTGACTCCTTTGCCCTCCTCTTCCCCATCTAAGGACCCTTATGATAACATTGAACCCACCCAGATAATCCTGGATAATCTCTGTAACTTAAAGGCAGCTGGTTAGCAACTTTAACCCCATCTGCCACTTAAATTCCTTTGTTGTGTTCCTGCTTAGCTCAGTTGGTCAAGAGCCTGCCTGCAATGCTGGAGACCTCTGTTCAATTCCTGGGTCGGGAAGATCCCCTGGAGAAGGAAATGGCAACCCACTCCAGTATTCTTGCTTGGAAAATCCTATGGACAGAGGAGCCTGGCAGGCTACAGTCCATAGGTCGCAAGAGTTGGACACAATTTAGCAATCTTTCTTTCTTTTCTGCTGTGTAACCTAACACGGGTTACTGGGATGTCTTTGGGGGTTCGTTATTCTGCCTGCCACGCCCTGCTTTCACCTTCGTCCTCCTCCAGCATCAGCACCTCACTTCAGATCAGAGCAATCTCAAAACCTAAATGGGACCACATTCCTCTGCTGAAACCCAACCCATCCACCCAACGGCCTTCCGTGCAATTAAAACCCAAACTTTTACCAAGGCCTCCAAAATCAGACCTCTGCTGCTGCTTAGATGTCATCTCCTTGTTGTTCAGTCGCTCAGTCATGTCCGACTCTTTGCAACCCCACAGGCTGCAGCATACCAGGTTTCCCTGTCCTTCACCATCTCCTGGAGTTTGCTCAAACTCATATCCATCCAGTGAGTGATGCCATCCAACCATCTCATCCTCTGTCATCCCCCTTCTCCTCCTGCCTTCGGTTTTTCCCGGTATCAGGGTCTTTTTCAGTGAGTCAGCTCTTCACTTCAGATGGCCAAAGTATTGGAGCTTCAGCATCAGTCCTTCCAATGAATATTCCAGGTTGATCTCCTTTAGGATAGACTGGTTTGATCTCCTTGCTGTCCAAGGGACTCTCAAGAGTCTTCTCCAATGCCACAGTTCTAAGGGGTTCTCAAGGCAAGAATGCTGAAGTGGTTTGCCATTCCCTTCTCCAGTGGACCACATTTTGTCAGAACTCTCAACCATGACCCATCTGTCTTGGGTGGCCCTACACGGCATAGCTCCAGTTTCATTGAGTTAGAACAAGGCTGTGATCCATGAAGATGTCATCGCCTACCACTGCCCTTACCTCCCTCTGCTATAGCCACTCACTGGCCAACTGGCTATTCCCCAAACGTGCCAAGATCATTCCCGCTACAGGGCCTTTATATGTGCTATTTCGCCTGCCCATAATACTGTTTCCAAGCTTTTCATAAGACTGGCTCTTCCTCTTCCTCCAGGTCTCAGCTTCTCAGAAACAGATGAGCTAACCCCTGTCAAAGGCAGCCACCTACTTCTAGTCCCTCATTAGCATACCACTCTTTTATTTGCTCCACACCTAGAAAAAGACGAAGTCCACAACAGATAACCTACAAATATTGTTGAATGAGTAAACCATTCTTCTTCCCATGTCCCCTTCCTCTAACTAATGTCCACTCCTTTGCCTCAGGGTAGATTCTTGTATTCAAGGAAGCCTCGCGTATGCCAGTTTTTCAAGAACATTGGGGCCTCCCTTTGCCTGCTCACGCAGGCTGCAATTTTACTTTGAGGTCTTATCACGGTGGTAGATACAATAATCAATTGTGTAGTGATCTTTTTTTTTTTAATTGTCTTTTCCAGCAGACTGTCTGCCCCTAAGAGAGCAGGAACCGTGTTAATCTTTTTCACCTCTGCCTTTTTGGTGCCTGGCATTTGGAAGGTTTTTTGTAATTATTTGTTGTCTGTAATGGAGAAGGAAATGGCAACCCACTCCAGTACTCTTGCCTGGAAAATCCCATGGACGGAGGAGTGTAGTAGGCTACAGTCCATGGGGTCACAAAGAGTCGGACATGACTGAGCGACTTCACTTCACTTCAACAATGAATAAATAAATAATGAATGAGGGAGAAAGGGAGAAAGAGAAAAGAACCAAAAGTTACCCCATCGTCTTTCACTTTGTTGTAAGATTTAACTTTGATTTGGGTTGCGTTTTTCAAAAGTTTATATATTTATTTGGCTGTGCGGGGTCTTGGTTGTGGCACACAGGATCTTTAGTTGCAGCGTGCGAACTCTTAGTTGTAGCATATGGTCTGTCTAGTTCCCTGACCAAGGATCAACCCCAGACCCCCTCCATTGGGACCACGGAGTCTCAGCCACTGGCCCAGGAGGGAAGTCCCATAAACCTGATTTCAAAAGGAAGATGTGATTCACCACGGAATTGGTTCAAAGTCCTGTCCTCAAACATTCTCCCTAATTCCTTGATCACTTATTATGCTGGTTTAGAAAACAGAAGTTATGAAAATCCATGTACACCCAGAAGTTACTTCACTAAGTTGTGAACCCAGTGAAGCCCGACTTGTGTGGGCGGCTCGTGAGGCTTCCTTTGAGTCTCGACTGCCCCCTCGTGGAAACAGTGGACAAGGCTGGTTCTATTGTTCACCTTTAATGAGTGGCATGTTTCTATTGCCTTTTATAACCCTACGTGTCTCTGTAATGGGCTCCAGAAACAAGTTGGAGGGAAACTGCACAGCTCCAACAGAAAAGAAGCATCAGGTTCTCGAATAACTGCCTTTCAACCAAACAGAAATGGAGCGGGTGCTTTTTAAGGGCTTACATTATGCCAGACACTGTTCTAAGCACTCTTTGCCATATATTCGTCACAAGAGCCAACTGAGGAATTTATTGTCCACCAACAAGGAAACTGAGGTGTGGGAAGGTTAAGTAACTTGCCTAAGGACCCATAAGGAGAAAGTGGTAGAGGTAGGATTCGAACTCGCATGGTTGGGGCTTCCCTGGTACCTCAGGTGGTAAAGAATCTGCCTGCTAATGCAGGAGACACAGGTTTGATCCTTGGGTTGGGAAGATTCCCCTGGAGAAGGGAATGGCAACCCACTCCAGTATTCTTGCCTGAAGAATCCCATGGACAGAGGAGCCTGGTAGGCTATGGACCATGGAGCTGCAAAGAGTTGGACACAACTGAGCAACTACCACTTTTCACACTTTTAGTCTGGTTCCAAAGCTCCAGCTCCCAACATGACTACTTGCCACTAGTCCAAAGCACTAAATTATAGTCTCTTGCCTTTAAACAGACTTATTGGCTGATTTCCAGGGTTATTTTCAAGATAACTCACACCAGGACTCAGTTCTGGCCTCAAAGTTCTCGAAAGCAGTGTAGCATCTCTTTTCCTTGGAGACTGCAAAAGTGTGTGTGTGTGTGTGTGTGTGTGTGTGTGTGTGTGTATGCACGCATGCTTAGTCGTGTCCAACTCTTTGTGACCCCATGGACTGTAGCCTACCAGGCTTCTCCATCCATGGGATTTTCCAGGCAAGAGTACTGGAATGGGTTGCTATTTCCTTCTCCAGGGGATCTTCCCAACCCAGGAATCGAACCTGGGTTTCCTGCATTGCAGGCAGACGCTTTACCCTCTGAGCCACCAGATTGCAGGCAGATGCTTTACCCTCTGAGCCACCAGGGAAGCCCCCAGAGAAGACAGTAAAACCTCAGTGACTGAGAAAGACAGCATCTGACTAAATAGGATTTATTCTTCAGTCTCTCCATATTCTTCAATTCTCAAAACAGCTCTTTTGCCACCAAAGAAGTTCTTTAACCATTAAAAGAAAAAATAGAGTATAATAATATATTATTAATATAATATAATAATATAATAGTATAATAATAATAGTATTATGGCTCACTCTCTGCCAAGTCAGATGCCTAGAGCCAGACATCCTGGAGTCCAAAGTCAAGTGGGCCTTAAGAAGCATCACTTCGAACAAACCTAGTGGAGGTGATGGACTTCCAGTTGAGCTATTTCAAATCCGAAAAGATGATGCTGTTAAAGTGCTGCATTCAATATGCCAGCAAGTTTGGAAAACTCAGCAGTGGCCATAGGACTAGAAAAGGTCAGTTTTCATTCTAATCCCAAAGAAAAGCAATGCCAAAGAATGTTCAAACTACCACACAATTGCCCTCATCTCACATGCTAGCAAAGTAATGCTCAAAATTCTCCAGGCGAGGCTTCAACAGTATGTGTACTGAGAACTTCTAGGTATTCAAGCTGGATTTAGAAAGGCAGAGGAACCAGACATCAAATTGCCAACATCCACTGGATCACAGAAAAAGCAAGAGAGTTCCAGAAAAATATCTACTTCTGCTTTATTGACTACATCAAAGCCTTTGACTGTGTGGATCACAACAAACTGGAAAATTCTGAAAGAGATGGGAATACCAGACCAGCTTCCCTGCCTCTTGAGAAATCTGTATGCAAGTCAAGAAGCAACAGTTAGAACCAAACATGGAACATGGACTGGTTCCAAATTGGGAAAGGAGTACATCAAGGCTGTATACTGTCACCCTGTTTATTTATCATATATGCAGAATACATCATGTAAAATGCTGGGCTGGATGAAGCTGGAATCAAGATTGCTGGGAGAAATATCAATCACCTCAGTTATGCAGATGACACCACCTTTATGGCAGAAAGTGAAGAACTAAAGAGCCTCTTGATGAAAGTCAAAGAGGAGAGTGAAAAAGCTGGCTTCAAGCTCAACATTCAGAAAACTAAGATCGTGGCATCTGGTCCCATCACTTCATGGCAAGTAGATGGGGAAACAATGGAAACAGTGACAGACTTTATTTTCTTGGGCTCCACAGTCACTGCAGATGGTGACCACAGCCATAAAGTTAAAAGACGCTTACTCCTTGGAAGAAAAGCTATGACCAACCTGGACAGCATATTAAAAAGCAGAGACATTACTTTGCCAACAAAGATCTGTCTAGTCAATCTGTGATTTTTCCTGTGGTCAGGTATGAATGTGAGAGTTGGACTATAAAGAAAGCTGAGCGCTGAAGAATTGATACTTTTGAACTGTGGTGTTGGAGAAGACTCTTGAGAGTCCCTTGGGCTGCAAGGAGATCCAACAAGTCCATCCTAAAGGAAATCAACCCTAAATATTCACTGGAAGGACTGATGCTGAAGCTGAAACTCCAGTACTTTGGCCACCTGATGCGAAGAACTGACTCATTGGAAAAGACTCTGATGCTGGGAAGGATTGAAGGCTGGAGGAGAAGGGGACAACAGAGGATGAGATGGTTGGATGGCATCACAGACTCAACGGACATGAGTTTAAGCAAGCTCTGGGAGTTGGTGATGGACAGGGAAGCCTGGTGTGCTGCCATCCATGGGGTTGCAAAGAGTCGGACACGACTGAGTGACTGAACTGAACTGATCTGCCAAGTATTGCGCTAAACCCTTAAAATGTACTTTCACTCAGATGCCACTGACAACCGTAAATATAAGTACTATTATCAATTCTTCTTTGTCTTTGTGGGAACTGAGGCTCAGAGAAGTTAAGTAACTTGTTCAAGATCACACAACTTCAAAGTGTTAGGATTTGAGCCCAGCCAGTTTGATTCTGATATGCATGTTCTTAATCGTGTCATTAAACTAACTCCCATAAATCATACATCGACTCTCATCTTTTAGTTCATAACTAAGAAAAAATAACAACGCGACTTATTACACGTAACAGAATGAAATGACTTAATTACCTCTTTCCCATTTTCTCTAATTAGTTGCAAGTTTGACATAAATTTGTGTGGGCTGAACTTTTAGAACAGATTTGTGGTAACTACAACATGTTTTTTTCCTCTGGGATCTTATAAAATATTTAGAAAGCTCTGAGGTCTCACTTTCATGTCTAAAATTTATTTTCTGTGTTCAAAAATTGATATCCATAGAAGAAAAATCTACTACATTCCTAATGTTTAAAAATAGGGTCTTCCCTAATGATCTAAGACTCCATGCTCCCAATGCAGAGGGCCCAGGTTTGATCCCTGGTCAGGGAATTAAATCCCACGTGCCGCAGCTAAAGATCCTGCCTGCTACAGTGAAGACTGAAAATTGTGCATGCTGCAATTAAGAACACGGACTTCCCTGGCAGTCCAGTGGTTCAGTTCAGTTCAGTTCAGTTCAGTCGCTCAGTCGTGTCTGACTCTTTGCAACCTCATGAATCGCAGCACACCAGGCCTCCCTGTTCGTCACCATCTCCCAGAGTTCACTCAGACTCATGTCCATCGAGTCCATGATGCTATCCAGCCCATCTCATCCTTGGTCGTCCCCTTCTCCTCCTGCCCTCAATCCGTCCCAGCATCAGAGTCTTTTCCAATGAGTCAACTCTTCACGTGAGGTGGCCAAAGTACTGGAGTTTCAGCTTTAGCATCATTCCTTCCAAAGAAATCCCAGGGTTGATCTCCTTCTGAATGGACTGGTTGGATCTCCTTGCAGTCCAAGGGACTCTCAAGAGTCTTCTCCAACACCACAGTTCACAAGCATCAATTCTTCGGCGATTAGCCTTCTTCACAGTCCAACTCTCACATCCATACATGACCACTGGAGAAACCATAGCCTTGACTAGACGGACCTTAGTTGGCAAAGTAATGTCTCTACTTTTCAATGTACTATCTAGGTTGGTCATAACTTTTCTTCCAAGGAATAAGCGTCTTTTAATTTCCTGGCTGCAGTCACCATCTGCAGTGATTTTGGAGCCCCCCAAAATAAAGTCTGACACTGTTTCCACTGTTTCCCCATCTATTTCCCATGAAGTGATGGAACCAGATGCCATGATCTTCATTTTCTGAATGTTGAGCTTTAAGCCAACTTTTTTACTCTCCTCTTTCACTTTCATCAAGAGGCTTTTTAGCTCCTCTTCACTTTCTGCCATAAGGGTGGTGTCATCTGCATATCTGAGGTGATTGATATTTCTCCCAGCAATCTTGATGCCAACTTGTGTTTCTTCCAGTCCAGCGTTTCTCATGATGTTCTGCATATAAGTTAAATAAGCAGGGTGACAATATACAACCTTGACGTACTCCTTTTCCTATTTGGAACCAGTCTGTTGTTCCATATCCAGTTCTAACTGTTGCTTCCTGACCTGCATACAGATTTCTCAAGAGGCAGGTCAGGTGGTCTGGTATTCCCATCTCTTTCAGAATTTTCCACAGTTTATTGTGATCCACACAGTCAAAGGCTTTGGCATAGTCAAGAAAGCAGAAACAGATGTTTTTTCTGGAACTCTCTTGCTTTTTCCATGATCCAGAGGATGTTGGCAATTTGATCTCTGGTTCCTCTGCCTTTTCTAAAACCAACTTGAACATCAGGGAGTTCACGGTTCACGTATTGCTGAAGCCTGGCTTGGAGAATTTTGAGCATTACTTTACTAGCATATGAGATGAGTGCAATTGTGTGGTAGTTTGAGCATTCTTTTGCACTGTATTTCTTTGGTATTGGAATGAAAACTGACCTTTTCCAGTCCTGTGGCCACTGCTGAGTTTTCCAAATTTGCTGGCATATTGAGTGCAGCACTTTCACAGCATCATCTTTCAGGATTTGAAACAGCTCAACTGGAATTCCATCACCTCCACTAGGTCCAGTGGTTAAGACTCTGCTTTTCCACTACAGGGAGCACGGCTTTGATCCCTGGTTGGGAAACTAAGATCCTGCATGACATGGCCCAGAAAAAAGAATAGGAGCTAATTTGAGTGTATGTTTTAGAATGCCTTTTGGTTGTAAGCAGCAGAAAATCCAAATGACTTAAACAGCAGGAGAAGTTACTGGTTCTCATAATGGAGAAGTTCAGACAGACGACAAACTTCAAGGTTAATCTGATTCAGAATATCAATGAAGTCAGCAGACTGAGGCTCTGATTCTCTTTGATTCTCTCAGTTCTGTTCTCTTTTGTGTATAATTCATTGTCCTCAAACTTCCGTTATGAGAGGAGCATCTTGAACTAAGAAGTCCCTCATCAATGTCCTGAGAGAAGGAAGGCCTCTCTACCCAAACCAGCAGACAAATATCCGACTCTTCTTTCTCACAGTAACATGTCATAGGGTCATGTGAGAATCCGGTTACCACAGGTCTGGCTTACAAGCACATCCCTGAAGTAAATGTTTTAGCAAGAGGGGAGGGATTATCTATAGGACTTGCCTCTGGAGTTGTTCAGTAAACATTAGCTTTTATTAATTTTATTATTTTAATAAATGAGTTGTTTTTTTAACCTAGGTAAAGTATAGGTGGTTGTTGTCACTAAATCATGTCCAACCTTTTGCACCCCATGGACCAGAGCCTCCCAGGCTCCTCTGTCCATGGGATTTCCCAGGCAAGAATACTGGAGTGGGTTGCCATTCCCTTCTCCAGGGGATCTTCCCAACCCAGGGATCGAACCCACATCTCCTGCATTGGCAGGTGGAGTCTTTACAGCTGAGCCACCAGGGAGGCCCCAAGGTATGAGTGACCATTAATGAAAACTTGTTCTACCTAATTCACAGAGCAACAATATATAGTAAAACAATGAGATACCATGTTTACTGATGAGACCGTGAAAAAAAATTTAATGTGATAATGTTCAGTTTGGGTTTTTTGCTTGTTTGCTTTTAATTTTTGGATGTGCTGGGTCTTGGTTGCTGTGCGGGCTTCTCTCCAGTTGTGGAGAGCAGGGGCTACTCTCTACCTGTGGTGTGCATGCTTCTTCTTGTGGTGAAAGTGAAGTTCGCTCAGTCATGTCCAGCTCTTTGCGACCCCATGGACTATAAGTCCATGGAATTCTCCAGGCTAGAATACTGGAGTGGGTAGTCTTTCCCTTCTCCAGAGATCTTCCCAACTCAGGGATTGAACCCAGGTCTCCTGCATTGCAGCCGGATTCTTTACCAGCTGAGCCACAAGGGAAGCCCTCTCATTGTGGTGGCTTCTCTTGTTGCGGAACACAGGCTCTAAGACACGCGGGCTCAGTAGTTGCCACTCACCAGCTCTTGAATACAGGCTCCGTAGTTATGGTGCACAGGCTTAGTTGTCACAGCATATGGGATCTTCCTGGCCCAGAAATCGAACTCATGTCTCCTACATTTGCAGGTGGATTCTTTGCCACTGAGCCACCAGGGAGGCCTTGATAATATTCAGTTTTGAAGAGGTTGCAATAAAGTAATCCCAAACATAATTGCTTCAGTTGTGTCCAACTCTTTGAGACCCTATGGACTGTAGCCCACCAGGCTCCTCTGTCCATGGGATTATCCAGGCAAGAATAATACTTGAGTGGGTTGCCATGCCCTCCTCCAGGGGCTCTTCCTGACTCAGAGATTGAACCTGCATCTCCTGAATTGCAGGTGGATTCTTTACCAATGAGCCACTGGGAAAGCCCAAGTTGTAATACGATAGCAATTTTATTTGTGAAAGCCCAAGATGAAAAACAAAAATGTTAAAACAATTAGATACCCTTGTGCCAAAGAATGAACCTCAACCCATGCCTCATACCATACATATAACGTTACTAAAAATGGATTAAATCTAGATGTAAAACCTAAAACAATAAAGCTTTTGAAGAAAATATAGGAGAATGTGGAGAAATCAGAACTATAGTGCAGTGTGATAGCAACAGAAACTGGTGCAGCCCTTAAGAAAGCAGTATGGCAGTCCCTCCGAAATAAGTAAAAATGGAATTACCATATGACCCAACAATCCCACTTCCAGGTATATGCCAAAAAGAGTTGAAATCAGGGTCCCAAAAAGGTATTTGTAAACCAGTGTTCATTGTAGCGTTATTTATAATAGCCGAAAGATAGAAATAACCCAAGTATCCATCACTGGATGAACAGATAATCAAAATGTAGTATACACCTAATGGAATGCTATTCAGCCTCAAAAAGAAAGGAAATTCTGGCCCATGCTACAACATGGATGAACCTTGAAGACATTATGTTTAAGTGAAATAAGCCAGTCACAAAGGATAACTACTGTGATTCCACTCACATGGAGGTACTTAAGTAGTCAAATTCATACAGACAGAAAGTAGAATAGTAGTTGCCAGGGGCTTCAAGAAAGAGGGAACAGGGAGTTTACAGGTACAGAGTTTGTGAGTTCTGGAGATGGATGGTTGTGATGATTGCACAACAGTGTGAATGCATTTAATGCCACTTAAATGGCTTAATGGCGAAGGGAATGGCAACCCACTCCAGTGTTCTTGCCTGGAGAATCCCAGGGACGGAGGAGCCTGGTGGGCTGCCGTCTATGGGGTCGCACAGAGTCGGACACGACTGAAGCGACTTAGCAGCAGCAGCAGCAGCAGCACATGGTTTAATGGCAAAGGGAATGGCAACCCACTCCAGTGTTCTTGCCTGGAGAATCCCATGGACAGAGGAGCCTGACAGGCTATACAGTCCTTGGGGTTGCAAGAGTCGGATATGACTTAGCGACTAGATCGCCATCATCAAAATGGTTTAAATGGTAGGTTTTATTTCTGTATATGTATTAATCATCTTTAATTGTGTACATTTTATGACTTCTTGGGGCCAGAGGCCAGGGAGAGACTTCCTCTCCCAGCTAATTGCTAGTGACTTGCCTAGAATATGCAAGTCATTTAGGCAAGTGACCAGCAGCTCCAAAGCCCATGTTCTGAACTACTTCTTTTCTCCGGCTTTTGCACTCCAGGAGGCAAAATTCCTTTGCCCTGACCATCCCAGGGCCAAGTACAACTAGGGACCGGCCCTATAGCCCAGAGCCCACCAAAAGTATTCCAACTGTCCAGTCCTAGACCTGCTCAGCAGCTTACCTTACCTCACCCATTCCTTCTCTGAGAAATCTCAGTAAGGACTTTCTGCATGCGCTTTCCCCTCACTCTCCCTGCCTGTGGCCACCCTCAGAGTTCCCTGTCTCGGCTGTGTGTGGCATGGCACACCTCCCACCCCCTCCTCTTGGGAACTGAGAGTAACAGGCTATCTTTTCCATGGCATTCCTATCCTGATCTGTTGGCCTCATCAAACATGAATAAAGCCAAGATCCCAGGTACATTTTACAATAATACATTTTAGCACAATTTGGAAAAAATTATAATTTTTTAAAGAGCCTTCAGAAAATAAAGATAAAATCAATTATGATATATTTATGCTATGGTAGTTCAGCATGGTCATTAAGAGTATAGACTTGGGAGTCAAGTTTCCTGCATCTAAATTCTGGCCCACTGGCTTTGCGATGTTGGGCAGGTTACTTATCCACTTGTGTCTTAGTTTCCTCATATGTAAAGTGGGGATGATAATAATAGAATGTATCTCTTAGGATTTTGTGACGATTAAATGGGTTAAAACAAGGACAGTGCTTAGGACAGTGCCAGGTATACAGTAAGCACTCTGCAAATGTTAACTATTACTGTTATGGATTCTGCAGCTAAAAGTGAGGAAGCTCAGTATGTGCTGACATGGAAAGATACACTAAGGGGAGAAAGTTCCAAGTGTGTCATTTGTTTTAATGGAGAGTGATATAAGCAAATACCTTTTCTGGAAAAAAATTGCAATTAAAATAAAATAAGCCTCCTAAAAGTAGATTTAAAAAAAACCCTTCAACTGGTTAATTTTGAGAAGAAGAAAGGAGGGATTTAAGGGAAAGTGTGAGGGGGACTTTTTTTTTTAATTCAACACCTCTTGTACTAGAAATTTTTATGTTCATTCATACTTAAAAATACAGACATGTAGTTTTTTGGAAAGACTGGTAACATGCGTCACTCCTCTTTATCGCCACCTAGGAGTTGCCGTAGGTATTGCGCTCATGATCACTGTCGTCGATGTCCTCCTTACTAATAAGTGATGCACCTTCTCGATTTAGTGTGTTATATCAAAAGCATTTCGTAGCCTCCAACTTCCACATGTTGATGAGTTTGGTAACAGAGAAATATGGGCCCAGTGTTATCAGAAGTCGAAGAATAAAACAGAAACAGAAAAGCATCTAGTTTAATCTCCTTCACCGAATGACCATTTCAGCTTTATATTTAAAATCTTGAGTATCCTGAGCCATTGGTCCACCTAAGGTAATCTGTTACCCACTGGCCTATCCACGAGGCCTAAATTTTTATATTGGTCTGGTTGCCCATGTCTGAGTAAACCACTGGTTCCGTGGTTTCCTTGCTGTGTGACCTTAAGCAAGCCACTTGACCTCTCTGAGCTTCAGTTTCTTTATAAAATACAAGTGATAACAGTAGTAGATCCTTCAAAGGACTTTTGGGAGTTATGAGTTGAAATAGCAAGCACAATGACAGGCATGTAATAGGGTTTGATAGACAATTTTCACTACTAACACCTACAGTGTTCAAATCATTACCTAATTGTCACTTCCTCCAGGAAGCCTTCCTTGACCTCCTGGCTCGGTCACATCCCTCTCACTAGATCACAGGTGTCCTTCCTAGCATTTGTCACAGACAACAACTGGATGATTATTTGGTTAATGTTTCTCTTCCCCACTGGACTGTAAGCTCTGTGAGCATGGAGCCTGGGTCCAGTCTGGTCAATCACTTTACCACCAGCATCTATCCCAGTGACTGGCAGGTGGTAGTTGTGCCATGCTGCTGCTGCTGCTGCTGGACATGCTTCAGCCGTGTCCGACTCTGTGCGACCCCATAGCTGGCTGCCCACCAGGCTCCCCCATCCCTGGGACTCTCCAGGCAAGAACACTGGAGTGGGTTGCCATTTCCTTCTCCAATGCATGAAAGTGAAAAGTGAAAGTGAAGTCGCTCAGTTGTGTCTGACTCTTAGCAACCCCGTGGACTGCAGCCTACCAGGCTCCTCTGCCCATGGGATTTTCCAGGCAAGAGTACTGGAGTGGGGTGCCATCGCCTTCTCCGAGTTGTGCCATAAGTAGCTACCAATAAATGAATTAATGAAGTTAGAAAGCTGTAGGCCTAGATGTTACCTAGAATGAGTGTCATGATTAGGTTCTGCTGTACTAAGCCACCCAAGTTCTGAGACACAGCAGTAGAGCCTGGGGTGGAGGTGTTAGCGTGCAAGATAGTTAAAAGGATAAACTGTACACCTCTACCATTTGTCCTAGGACCAATCCTAGCAGTTATTTTTCAATTGAGGTGAAAATCACATAACATAAAATTACCCGTTTTAAAGTGTACAGTTCAGTGGCATTTAGAACATTTTCGATGTCATGCAGCTCATCTACACCGACTTCCAAAATGTTTTCAAAACCCCAAAGGAAAACGCCGTGCATATAAAGCAGTCACTCCCCCATCCCCTCTACCATCCAGCTCCTGGAAACCACCAATCTGCCGCCTTCTTTTATGGATTTGTCTATTTTGGACATTTCCTACCAATGGAATCATACAATATGGAGTCTTTTGTCTCTGACTTCCTGGACTTAGCATGATGTTTTCAGGGTTCATCTGTGTTGGGTATATCAGTACTTCATTCCTTTCAGTGGCTGAATAATACTCCATTCCATAGATATACCACAGTGTTTTTATTTATTCATTCCTTGATGGAAATTTGCATTATTTCCACCTTCTGGCTATTATGAATGATGCTACCCAATTTTTTAAAAGTATTAATTTATTCACTTATTTATTTGGATGTCCTGGGTGTTAGTTGCAGCACACAGGATCTCTGATCTTCACTGTGGCATGTGAACTCTTTAGTTGCAGCATGTGGGATCTAGTTCCCCAACCAGGGATCAAATCTGGGTCCCTGCATTGCGAGTGTGGAGTCTTAGTCACTGGACCACCAAGGACGTCCCCAGTTTTGTTTTTCTAAGCATCCACAGTAGCAGTAAAGAACCTACCTGCCAATGCAGGGGACATAAGAGACGTGGGTTCCATCCCTGGGTTGGGAAGATCCCTTGGAGGAGGAAATGGCAACTCTCTCCAGTGTTCTTGCCTGGAGAATCCCACAGACAGAGGAGCCTGGTGGGCTACAGTCCATAGGGTTGCAAAGAGTTGCACGCGACTGAAGTGACTTAGCACACACGCAAGGTATGTCAGCTCATGAAGAGTGAAATATCACAATGCCCTGGACCAGAAACCAGGACACGGGGTCCTTACAGTGATGGGCAACCACTGACTTCTTGTGTCTCTTGGCAAGCCATTTCACCTCCTCAGCTGTAACCTAAGAGGTCAAACTAGGATTTTTGTGTGGGTAGTTTATTTGGAAGGTGATTCCAAGTATTTATTTGGGAGATGACCCTAAGAAGTGATAAAGGAAGAAGCCAACAGCTTCAGTATACAGTTAATGATCAAGTCACTGCTGTCAGCGTCTAGGATTCAGTTCCACTGGGGGCCTCTGACACACTGTATAGAATACATCTTCGGTTTGTCCCACCCAAGGAGCAAGGGAACTGGGGTATCTATCTACCAACTCCTTTCTGTCACTGGCTGAGGGCTGCTCACACACTGTCCACTCTCTGGCCTTCCCCCCTGAATGGGCCAGGAATGTTCCAGAAGGCTCTCAGACACAGTCACGTGCTCGGCGTAGGAGACTTTGGGCATACACAGGAGGATGCGTGTCCATGGGGTATAGTGATCTTCAGCTGTAGTTAGTGAAAGTCAAAGTCGCTCAGTCATGTCCGACCCTTTGCGACCCCATGGAATGTACTATCCGTGGAATCCTCCAGGCCAGAATACTGGAGTGGGTAGCCTTTCCCTTCTCCAGGGGATCTTCCCAACCCAGGGATCAAACCTAAGTCTCCCACATTGCAGAGGGATCATCAAACTCTGATCCCCTAGCTCACGTTTTAAAGAGACGAGGATATGGATGTCTTTTTATTTTTTTCATTCCCCACTGAATCATCGCCTGAAAACTGCCTTAGTTTGTCAGCCATCCTGTTGGGAAGTGGGAACGGTGGACTCCTCCTCTTCTCTACTCCTTCACATCTTCTTAAAAGAGCATAGAATTAATTCAGGGCCAACTTTATTAAGAAAGATGTGTTACCTCAAGCCAGCCACTTCTCCTCTCTAGGCCCCAGTTTACTCTGTGACTGAAGCTTTTCCTTTTTTAAAAAATATAATATGTATTTATTTCTGACTGTTGTGAGCCTTCGTTGCTGTGCGGGCTTTTCTCTAATTGCCTGCTCTCCGGCTGCGGTGCGCAGGCTTGCCCTGCAGACTTCTGTTGCAGAGCACAGGCCCCAGGGCACGTGGGCTGCAGTAGCTGCAGCACGTGGGCACAGTAGTTGCGACTCCCAGGTTCGAGAGCATGTGGGCTCTGTAGCTGTTGCCCACGGGCCCAGCTTCTCTGCTGCAAGTGGGATACTTGTGGACCAGGGATCAAACTCTCTTCCGCATTGTTTAGTGGAATCTTTGTCACTGAGCCACCAGGGAAGTCCTGAAGCTTTTTCTTAAAAAAGAAAAAAAGAAATTATTTTCATTGAGAGTAAAACAAAAATACAGGAAACCACACAAAAGAAATGTGTGGCTTAGTGAATTATTATAAGGCAAATGCTTTAATAATTACCACCCAGGTCAAGCAGTAGAATTTGCCAGAAGCCCCACAAGTCACAAAATGAGGCTATTTGCCAAGTAAGGTCTCTTCCAGGGGAATTTTGACTCCTGAAATTTAGAAATCTTTTTTTATAATGGGCTGACTTCTTAGATTTAGCCAGCCCTCAAAAAATTCTATGATATTGTAAAATGTATATCCATCATCACATGACTCAGATAACATTACTCCCAAACATAAACCTTCCCATGAAATAGCACTGTCCTGAAATAATACCCAGAATGTTCACTGTGACCAATGAAGTTCAAAAGGATCAAGCTTTTCCTCCTGTTCACCAGTACATGCCAAATGCTCAGTCGTGTCTGACTTTTTGCAACCCCATGGACTATACAGTCCACAGAATACTCCAAGTCAGAATATTGGAGTGGGTGGCCTTTTCCCAGGGGATCTTCCCAACCCAGGGATTGAACTCAGGTCTCCTGCATTGCAGGCAGATTCTTTACCAGCTGAGCCACAAGGTTGCCTCTATTTTTCAGTAGCATGTAAAGCTCATACCTACCCCAGGGCCTTTGCACTTGCATTTCTCCTCTCCTTGAAATGATCCTCCCAAACTCCTCCCATCTGACATTTTCCTGTCATTGAGCTCTCAACTGTCACTTCCTCAGGGAGGCCCTCCTTGACCATCTCATTTAAAGTAGTACCCTGTCCTCCTCTCACGTTATTCCATTTTGTCTCCTTCGTAGTAGCAGTCACTCTGAAATTATCTGGCTTGTTTGCCTGTTTATAAATCTGCCTGCCACCAGGGGCCATTCAGCTTTGCAAAGAGAGAAACATTGTCAGTCATCTTATTCTTTATTCCAGAACCGAAAACAAAGCCAAGCACATTTTGGTTCTCCATAAATATCCGTGGACTGGATACTGAGCTCCATTTACTTCTCTGCCAATGACTCTGTCTCTGTCACAGTGACAGTTGCATCTCAGTGGGGAGAGAATACAGGGATGCCTAGTGAGAAAAGATGGAGACGTCCGCCAAACACTGTCAGTGTTATTCACATTGCCTAGGTGAATTTCAGAAAGCCTAGTGGATTCCAAGTAGGCCAACTAAAAGCAAGCTTATAATTCTATCCCAACAGTTCACGCACATCATAGTCCGTCTTAGTCAGCGCAGACTGCCACAAAAAAGTATCACAAACTGGGTGGCTGAAACAACAGAAATTTATTTTTCCACAGTTCTGGAGGCTGGAAAGTCCAAGAACAAAGTTCCATCAGGGTTTGGTTTCTGGTGAGAAGCTCTCCTGCTGGTTTGCAGACGGCTGCTTTATCCTCGCACAGTCTTTCCTGAGTGTGGGTGGAGAGAAGGGAAAGCGGGGGAGGGGTGTGTGTGTGTGTGTGTGAACTGGTATCCTTCCCACTCCTTTTAAGGACACTAATTATATCCGATCAGGGCCCTACCTTTATGACCTCCCCTAATCTTAATCACTTCCTAAAGAGCCTGTGTCCCAACACAGTCACAGTGGGGTCATGAATTTGGGAGGAACACCAGCATTCAGTCCATAACAAAAGATGCTTTTCTCCCCCAGGTCTCTTCATCAGCTCTAAACTCCATACCGCCTAGTTCACTGAGTCCAAAATCTCAGACCCCAAATGGCCAATAGTCAAGGGATTGGACTGGAAGTTTCCATAGTTACTAAATACATGCCCCTGCCCAGGAGACCTTGTAAGGTTATCATCTTGCAGTCATGGCTTGAGCCAGATGTATTTTCCTAGAAGGAATATGAGGACAGAGGGTGGGGCTCTTATTCTCACAATTGAAGGGTTTCAGTGCTGAGCCCTATGGAGTCCAGAAATGAGGCAGGGTTCCCTTTTCCAGAGCTAAGCACCTCTCTTTTCTTTTTTCTTAAAATTATATTTATTTCTTAAATAGTAAACATCCACCTGGCACTAAATTAAAAAAGTATAAAATGGAATACAGTGAAAAGTCTCCCAGAAGCCCAGTTGCCTTCCTCAGAAGCAAACAATAGTGTCAGTTTCCTATATATATTCTTCAGATTTCCTGTACTTTTACTGGCAAATATATGTGTGTGTTTTTTCTCCCTCCCCTCTTAAATGTTACATATTTTGATGCCCTGTTCTGCACCTTAGTTGTTTTTCCTTCTTACTGATTGATATACCTTGGATATTGATCCATGTCAACATGTAGCATTTTCTCATTTTTAAGGCTGCACACTTGCCATTACATAGATATGTCACGTATTTAACCAGTTTTCTACTGGTGGACACATAGGCTGTGTCCAGTATTTTTCTCTTGCAAATATTCAAATATTGCAATGGATGACTTTGTCCATCATTTTGCAGGTGTATGAGTATATCTGTAGGATAGATTCCTAGAAGTTCTTATATAAGTTTCCACTTTTGTTTTTTAATATTTTATTTATTTATTAGTTTAATTTTGGCTCTGCCACATCTTAGCTGCAGCACTCAGGATCTTTAGTTGTGACATGCAAACTCTTAGTTGCAGCATGTGACATCTAGTTCCCTGACCAGGGATTGAACCCAGGCCCCCTGCATTGGGAGCACGGAGTTTTAGCCACTGGACCATCAGGGAAGTCCCTAAAAAATGTTTTTAAATTACAGAAGTAGTACATCCTTTACAGTAGAAACATTTTCAAACAGTAATCTAAAAAGTGAAAATCCCATTTTTGTCTGCTCATGTTTCCAATCCCAAGTTTTCTCCCAAGAGGAGACCAGTATTAACAACATGTTGTAAATCTTCCCAGAACTTTCTATTTGCAAGCATAATGATAGTAATAAAAGTGCTAATGTTTACTGGTTGGTTACTAAGAGTCAGGTGCTCTGCAAAGCACTTTTTCTGCATGTTCTCAGTTAATTCACAAGGCAAACCTATAAGATAAGGTGTTATTTTTATTCCCCATTTCGCAAGAGAGGAAACCAGGTGACAGCTCCTAGTGGCAAAGCCTCATTTCCTTATTTCATCAAATCGAAGATTCCACTGACTGTAAGACACGGTTTAGAGAGATTAAAATGTAAAATAAAATGGGGATCTTGGAATTAATGTTTTATAGCATTAGAAAGAATGCTTCAGATGAACTTGCTTGCATATAATCTTAAATGTGTTTTTCTGCAGACATTTCCTAGAAGTAAAATTGTGTACCAAAATGAAGGTACATATTTTATTTATTTTTATTATTTATTTGATTGCATCAGGTCTTAGTTGTGGCACACAGGGTCTTCCTTGTGACTGGCAGGATCTTTTCGTTGTGGCAAACGACTCTCTAGTTGTGGTGCACAGGCTCCAAGGTGAGCAAGTTTAATAGTTGCTCCATGGCGTGTGGGATCTTAGTTCCCAGACCCAGGGATTGAACCCTAGTCTCCTGCATTGCAAGGTGCATTTTTAACCACTGGACCACCAAGGAATGCCCTTTGTTTGTTTTAGGCACTGCCAGATTCTCCATATCTTAGTCATTCGTGTCTCCCATTTGACTTCATACAGTGTCCAGCACTATGTAGGTACTACATGTTCAGTGGACAAGGTGCATGCTCAGGCCCAGCAAATGCAAAGCATTGAGATACTCACATGCAAAAACAATACAACATACACACACAATCTACCACCACCACCACCATAAATCCTAACAGTGGCTAACAAGTGAGAATATTAGAATATTTTAGTCCCACATATGTACACTCTTCTTGCTGAAGCACTGGCCATAGGAAAAGACAAACATTAATAAATAAATGCATTTTATGCAGAATGATGTTCAAAGTGATTTTAAAATAGCTTGCAGAATTACCTGTCAAAAGGCTGTGCAATCAATTTTTTGAAAATACACTAATAATTCCAGGATTTTACAACTCCCAAGCTACTGGGAGTTGAAAAATGTGAAAATTTTCTAGGGAGCTGAACGGTCTGTCATTTTCTCAAACACCTACAAGACTATCTGCATCAGAATCACCTAGAGTGCTTATTAAAATGCAGACCTCACGCCAGAGCTTCCGAATCATAATTTGAGGAGATTAGGGGCATGTGAATATGCATTTTGAACAGGCACTCCACATGATTCTCAGGCACTCAAAGGCATGAGAGCTAGCGCATTAAAGGGCTTTAAGAAGTCTTTTAATTAGATTTGCCCTTTAGGACGATTCCTTTGGCTGTAAAGTGTAGAATCAACTGGAAGTGAGCAAAGATAACCAAGGTAACACTGTCACTCATGCCAGCGCAGGGCCGAAGCCCAGATGACCTGCGCGCTTCTGCGCCCCCTGCCGGCCTTCAGCAGCTTCTTCCCGCGCTGGCCTGAGCGGCCGACTGCGACTGCGCTCTCCGAAGCCCGCGGGACCGTCTAGGGAGCTTGCCAGTGCGCCGATCTGGACCGGAAGCGGAAGTGAGGTCGAGTTGGCCTCGAGGGCTTCTCCAGCCTCAGCCACCCCCAACTCTGTGGGTCGGGTCCCTTTGCGCAAGTGCCGGAAGCGGAAGTTTCTAAGAGGTTGGAGAGTTGTGTGGTGAGTGTCGGGTTATCTTTTGTAGGTGGGTTCACATCGCCGGCTGTCTGAGCAGGTGAAGCGCCTTTGCGAGACCTCTTCAATCTTGCCGTCCCGGCTCAGTCAGGATCCCGACCCCGAACCTTAGCCTGCGGGCTCAGGTACCTAGTGATCTGACTTTTCCCTAGGGTCCTGGTGGAGATCCTGGGTGTCCCTTGTCTCTCCCTGGAGTGAGGCCCCTTTGGCGTCCCAGTGTCCTCGTAGACCCTCGCCATGGGCAACACGAGCAGCGAGCGCGCTGCGCTGGACCGGCAGGGCGGCCACAAGACACCCCGAAGGGACAGCTCCGGGGGCTCCAAGGATGGAGACAGGCCCAAGATCCTGATGGACAGTCCCGAAGACGCCGACCTCTTTCACTCTGAGGAAATCAAGGTAATAGCGAGTGGGACAATCCGATTCCCCTTACCTGTTGTTGAAATCTTCTAGATCCCACACCCCCACCCCGCGCCCTATTCCTTCTAATTAAGAAGTGGAAGAGCCCTCTTAGCTCAGTAACTTGTGTCTAATTACCGATGTGAGAAAGTCTCCCCGAGGGGGAAGGAATTCACTTCGTTTAACATCATTAAGGAAAAGGCAGCGCTGAGACAGGCTCACATTTTTGATTAATTAAGATCGTGGCACTAGCAGTAATTGAGCCCCAGTCTCTGCTTTTCTCTTAGGTGTAATTAATTTCACAGCTCTCAGGAATCTTCCACCACTTTTAAGTAGGTTGACGGAGCCTTTTGTTGTAGTTTTACAGTTTCTTTTCAATTTTGGAGAACACGTGTAAAATAAACATAAGAGTTGAATAGCTGACTGTAGCTGCCCAGACGTCTTTAGTTATGCGGAAAATTTGTGGTTTACCCTTGAGAGCGGGCACAGAAGAGTAATTTGACTTCTGGAGGTCAGTAAGTGAAACATCAGTTTAAAGGAGGCAGCCAGCTGCTACTCAGCTTCTCTCTCCTATTGTTTATATATGACTTAATATTTTAAACAGGCCAAAGCAAACATTTTTACAGGCCAAACTTAAATGTCCTGCTGCAGTCTGCTTTAACTCATGATAAACTGAAGATAATTCTCCATTCTTGCTCTAGCTGCTCTCCTGCTAACCACCTCATGTGGTCTGTTTCTAGGGGCACAGCCCAGTCCAAGAGTACTCAGTGATTCTGGCAGCTGATATGTATGTGGTATAGAAATGAGCTAAATGCTGGCAAGGGCCTGTTAGTTTCTGGTTGCCTGCTAATCATCACTGTCCATTAGGCTAACTGTCTGGCAGGCCATTCCAGTTGTGCTCGTGTTTCCTCAGATGCTGGAGTGGGTGACCATGTCATTATCTTATTTCCTCACCTGAATCTTGGCTTTGGGCTAACTATGAAGAGTCTGCTTTTCCTTAGCCCTCCAGCCTGTCATTTCAACTTGCTTTCCGAGTTTGCCGCATTCCTGAGGTTGTGTGCAAAGTGAACTTTGAAATCCTTTTTCCAACAGTTTGATATCTCTTCCCCAGGAAATAATTTTGGCCCAAAGGTGGCTGTTTAAGACATCGTAAGAATCAAACTACTTTCTTTAAGAAGTATCTGTTCTTTTGCCAAATTAAAACTCTTCACAAGAAATATTTAACTTAAGTGATCTATACAGTTATTTTAAATAACTTCCCCTATCATTTCCATAGAAGTTATTGAAAGATACAGCAGCCACACTAAATTAAATGCCTAGAAACAACAACAAAAAAGTCATGGATTCTTTTTAACTGTACTCTTTGCTAAGTTGCTTCAGTTGTGTCCTACTCTGTGTGACCCCATAGACAGCAGCCCACCAGGCTCCCCTGTCCCCGGGATTCTCCAGGCAAGAACACTGGAGTGGGTTGCCATTTCCTTCTCCAATTCATGAAAGTGAAAAGTGAAAGTGAAGTCTCTCAGTCATGTCCAACTCTTCACAACCCCATGGACTGCAGCCTACCAGGCTCCTCTGTCCATGGGATTTTCCAGGCAAGAGTACTAGAGTGGGGTGCCATCACATTCTCCGTAGGTCAGTGTTTTGACTGTGGTTAGTTATCACACCCTCAGTGGAAAATGATACCAGTCTGTGATTCTTTAATCTGTCAGTTCAGTTCAGTCGCTCAGTCGTGTCTGACTCTTTGCGACCCCATGAATCGCAGCACGCCAGGCCTCCCTGTACATCACCAACTCCCGGAGTTCAATCAGACCACGTCCATCAAGTCAGTGATGCCGTCCAGCCATCTCATCCTGTGTCGTCCCTTTCTCCTCCTGCCCCCAATCCCTCCCAGCATCAGAGTCTTTTCCAATGAGTCAACTCTTTGCATCAGGTGGCCAAAGTACTGGAGTTTCAGCTTTAGCATCATTCCTTCCAAAGAAATCCCAGGGCTGGTCTCCTTTAGAATGGACTGGTTGATCTCCTTGCAGTCCAAGGGATTCTCAAGGGTCTTCTCCAACACCACAGTTCAAAAGCATCAATTCTTTGGCGCTCAGCCTTCTTCACAGTCCAACTCTCACATCCATATATGACTACTGGAAAAACCATAGCCTTGACTAGACGGACCTTTGTTGGCAAAGTAATGTCTCTGCTTTTCAATATGCTATCTAGGTTGGTCATAACTTCTTCCAAGGAGTAAGCGTCTTAATTTCATGGCTGCAGTCACCATCTGCAGTGATTTTGGAGCCCAGAAAAATAAAGTCTGACACTGTTTCCACTGTTTCCCCATCTATTTCCCATGAAGTGATGGGACCAGATGTCATGATCTTTGTTTTCTGAATGTTGAGCTTTAAGCCAACTTTTTCACTCTCCTCTTTCACTTTCATCAAGAGGCTTTTGAGTTCCTCTTCACTTTCTGCCATAAGGGTGGTGTCATCTGCATATCTGAGGTTATTGATATTTCTCCCAACAATCTTGATTCCAGATTGTGTTTCTTCCATTCCAGCGTTTCTCATGATATACTCTGCACAGAAGTTAAATAAGCAGGGTGGCAATATACAACCTTGACGTACTCCTTTTCCTATTTGGAACCAGTCTATTGTTCCATGTCCAGTTCTAACTGGCATGTTGCTTCCTGACCTGCATACAGATTTCTCAAGAGGTAATCTGTAGCTTTTGTTAAAGCTCAAAGAATGCAGGTATCTTTTAAATGAGCTCAGGTTAGTATTTGAAATGAAGGTGCTAGAAGCTTGCGCTAGACCTTTTAAGAGTCTGTCACAGCCTAGAACTCCTACTCTGGCTTCTGACTAGGAAAAAATGTAAGAGATCCAAAACCACGTATCTTTCACAGAGAGTCAAACGTGTTTATTTCTCTCACCCCAGAATACCTCCGTTTCGCAAGGCTGCCCACACAAGAAGTTACCAGTTAATGAGGGTCAGTCTTTGTCTTTTCTTACCTTTTTCTCCGTGGTGCCTGGATGGCACTCAGTGAGTAGCTTTTCCCTTACTCAGCACCTGGATTTGCCAGTTGTCAAGTTGAAAGCTCTGGCATTGTCCCTAATAAATTTTCATATACTTCAAATCTTGCTTAATTAAGGGAAGAAAATGACATTTATTAAGCTAGTCTCAAATTCATTGCTGCCTTCTTCCGAGTTTTATAATTTCTCAAGTTTTGATGTGGACCCCTTGAATAACAGCAATAACAATAGCTATTAATTATGAAGCACCTACCCTGGGTCTGACCCTATGCAGAGCATTTTACATGGACTATCTCAGCCTTCACAACCTTAAGAATTACTTTTATTCTCTCCATTTTGCAAGTGGGAAAACTGAGACACAGCTGGTAAGTTAATGGGCTGGAATATAAACCTGGGTAGTGACAGCTGCCTCTTCAGAATGAATTGTCAGTATTAAGGTAACGGTCTGTCACTGTTCCTGTTCCTGAGTAAACTGCTCTGTTTCTAGGCTCCAGAGAAGGAGGAGTTCCTGGCCTGGCAGCACGATCTGGAAGTGAACGACAAAGCTCCTGCCCAGGCTCGGCCAACTGTTTTTCGATGGACTGGGGGTGGAAAGGAAGTTTACTTGTCTGGGTCCTTTAACAACTGGAGTAAACTTCCCCTCACAAGAAGGTATTTGCGTGGACGTGTTCACATATTTGTCTTAACCCAGGGATCCTCTGGTTTCTGAATGATCCCTGTGGGTGAATAGAAGAGGATGTTTTTATAAAGTAGATGCTAAATGGAAAAATAGTCATGCTTAATAATTCACAGGGTTAAAATCTCACACCCAAAAAACACACTTAGAAGAAAACATCACTCGGTTATGAGTATTTCTGTTACGCACAGAACCAGGCTGGGCCTGGTTCTTGACAGGGAACTGCCTGCTTTTCCAGGAGTCCAGTTGGTGTAGGAGGGAGCCACTCAGCCCAGTTATAAGTCATGCCCATCAAGGGAAGAAAACAGTCAAATGAGAGAGGTTTTCCTGGAACCTTTTTTTGTTGGTAGTTACACAAGTTTCTGTAGGGAACTTTGTACATCCTGTGAAATTGATCCCCTGTCCTGCGCTAAGCAAACTGACAAAGGGTAAAACTTGGCCGGCAGCTTGCTGCTTATCTTGTGTTGCTGTCCTCCTTGGCTTCCAGATGCCAGGTGTTACTTTGCACATAGCGGGAGAACAGATGCCTGTTTGTTGAGTTTTTGATGGTAGGAATGTAGATTCGTGGTATTTGGGCAAAGCAAGTTTTCCAGGAAACCTCTTATGTTGCTACTTCCTGGTGGCTTTTCTGGATTGAGATCATTATAATGAATTTCAGTTGGTGAAGAAATGTTTATTTCTCCTGTGGCTGAACTCTTGATTTTAAGTGGAAGCTTTGTTTTGTTCCGTGGCTGGTTTTGCAAGTCAGCTCAGAGTGCAGCTCACCCTACTGACACCCTCTGCTTCCTTTTTCTCTTGCAGCCACAATAACTTTGTAGCCATCCTGGATCTGCCGGAAGGAGAGCATCAGTACAAGTTCTTTGTGGATGGTCAGTGGACACACGACCCTTCCGAGGTACTCTTCTTCCCGCCCGGGGTCCTCTGGCTGCCCACATGATTCAAGCCCAGGGCCTACCCTCAGAGACAGTTGCCAGGTCCCTCTGTCCTGCTGGTAGAAGTCCCCGTGTGTGACCGAGCTAGATAGCAGTGCTCATTGTCAGCCTGTTGGCATCCTTGACTTGGATGAGCCGGTTGGCGGGCCAGGAGATGAAGCCTTCCCACCAGGAATGCCAAATCCTCTAAAAAATACCTTTGGAGACCCTCCGCATTATGATTTCTACCTGTCTGTCTCTTCCCAGCCAGTAGTCACCAGCCAGCTTGGCACAGTCAACAACATCATTCAGGTGAAGAAAACTGACTTTGAAGTGTTTGATGCTTTAATGGTGGATTCCCAAAAGTGCTCCGATATGTCTGGTATGAACAGTTATTTTATACCTGTGTGTGCAGGTGGGGGCCGTGTCATTTCAAATTATGCTTATTTCCTCTTGCCTCTCCCTCTTGAGCGGGAGCCACCCAATCAGTGGATGTGAATATCTCCCCAAAGGGCCACAAAACTAATTTCTAACTCTGTGTTCAGTCAGCTTGCTGAAATCTAGCTCCGAGGGAGCAGTAAGTCATTTGGGGGCAGGGGGCGGGGGCTCCCTCTCTAGGATTTGGTAGGCCTGCTTGGCCACGGAAAGCAGACACTGGAAATGGAACCAGAGTTTGCTCTCGTACCAGGGGCCAGGCCCATAAGGCCCTAGAGAGGAGCATTGAGTCAGTGAGGGGCCAGCACTGGGGGCGCCTGCCTGCTTGGGGCTCCTAGAGAGTTTTAGCCTGCCAGGTGATAAATGGACCCCTCAGTGACCTTGGCTGTCACTTACACATTCCATTTGCACCTTGTCAGAATCCCTTCAGAGGAGGAGGCTCCCCACGAGACCGGCTGCACAGCGCAACCTGCTAGGTTAGGGTCCTAGTATAACGTGTCCTTCTTCCAAGAGTCATCCGATGGTCAGTCATTCAGTGAGTTGCTTTCCATCGAAACCCACAGGAAGAAACTGCTCAGAAACAGCTCGTGCAAGGCAGGGAGAACAACGTGTTGGCACGTTCAGTGTCCCCACCAGATGCTCTGCCCCCTCGGGCAGGGCTTTACACAGCTCCAGGACCCCTGTGGGAGGTGGGGCAGAGATCCCCCAGGAGTGTGCCCGACTGTCTAAGGAAACAGATTCAGTTCAGTTTGAAGACTGAGTCTTCCCTTACCTGCCTGGGCCCAGAGGTTTGCCCCGGGATCTCTTATTGTTTATCAGCTCAGAACTCTCACCAGCAGGTGGACCACGTGGCTGACAAGTAAGGTCATTGAACAGGACTCAGACATCACAAAATAAGTCTTCCACTCTCCATAGCTAATTGATCTTTGAGAGGAGTCATTTCTTACTCAGATAAGTGGGAATTGGGGGAATGCCCAGATACCTTTACTTGCTGATAAGTGAAATTTTAGGCCACATATACAAAAGCTTTTAGTCAAGGTTCTGTAGCAGAGGTCACCTGGGGAAAGCAAGCTGGTAAACCAGCTTCAGACTCCCCATGGTCTTCTCATACTCAGACACTCCCTTCCTCAAAATATATATTAGTTCCCAGTGGCTCGGTTTCCTGCCCTCGGTGCCTTTGTTTCCTGCTGTGGTGGGCCCAGGTTGTGTGAAGGGAGTCTGTCCCCTGCAAAGCGACGAGGAAGGAGTTGGCGGAGCCAGGCCATCTCAGCTTCACGTGGACAGCACGAGTCTCAGGCGGCCACATGCATCCCCAGTGTCCTTTGGATCACAGCTGAGTGCCTGCAAGCTGGCCAGACATCACTAAGTGAGCGGCTTCTGAGTTTTCACAGTACCACACTGCTAGAAGCTTAATACATCTGTGTAAGTGATATACTCGAGCATGAGTTTGAAAAGAACCTGAGAGCGGTAGAAGCAGAGAGCCTTTAGAGGTCAGGTTTTCAACTTCTTGTTTTAGTTTTGAAATGTGCCCTTGCCCCTGTGTCAACAGGTTGCCTGTTTTCGTTTTTATTCTGGCTGGCAGTGCTCCTAACTTGGGCCTAACCATGTAAGCCTCACTAGAAGCCTTGAGCTTCTCTGAGGTGTTTGCTGGCCCTGCCTGCAGCGAGGAGGAAGTGTTAGCCTGTGTGGCTGTCGATTGGGTCACTGCAAACAGCTTCCTGTGACTCTGACCCAGAACTCCAGTTTCTCAAGTAAGTGTCCTGCGGCCATCTCCCCCCAGAGTTGTCAAGTTCCCCGCCGGGACCCTACCATCAGGAGCCCTACGTCTCGAAACCAGAGGAGCGGTTTAAAGCGCCTCCCATCCTCCCACCACATCTCCTCCAAGTCATCCTAAACAAGGACACGGGCATTTCCGTGAGTATTATCCAGACATTTCCCAGACCGTCCTCCGTGGATATGTTCCGCTGCTCCCCTCTGGCCACCTCTGGCAAAGCAGCTGGTGAAAGTGGTCAGTGTCGCCCATCAGTGCTCCTGCCGGGTACACCTCTGATACGGGAAAGGGCTGCTCGCAAGGTGCCCCCAGAGCAGACGCCGCCTCCCCGTCCCACCCTGCCTTTCTGAGCTCTTCCTCTTGTGTTCCACCCCCATCCAGCCTGAGCCCCGTTCCTTTTTAATTTCATGACAAAATATGTAACCCCCCCTTCTCAGTAAGCTACTTGATGATAGAATTCTTCCTCTGGCCCTCAAGTTTTAGAATCTCATTTTAATCACTGAATTGCCTTCAGAAGCATCATTGCTCCTGGATCAAAATTTAGGGTCTGTGGGTAATGCACATTACCCCTGGTAATTGATGTTACTGCTGAAAAGAAGCGTGCCTTCTCCTGGATCCTGAAGAGCACTTTGTTAAAGTTAAGAGCACCTTAGCTTTCCATCCTGTTTAACCTGAACTGCCCGGTTCCCCCAGCTCTGGACTGAGCAGAGTAGCCATAATTCTTGGGAATCCAGGTGTTCTTCTGCTTGGTCCAAGCCATCACCTAACACACACACGCCTGCTAGGTGATAAGGTAATCATGCTGCTGTTCTGGGTGCCACACACAGGTGGGTGCACGTGTGCTAAGGTGCAGGGCTGGAGGCCCACATGTGCCAGCATCTGCTGCAGCAGTCACGTGTGTTCCCCGGGGGCTCACTGTCCCTGGGCACCAGGTCCCAACCCTCCCCTGTGTGGAGAGCAGCCCCATGCACACACCTGATAGCTGAGCCAGCTTTTGTCACGCGCTTTAGCGTTTATAAAACTGGGGAGTGTACATTGAAAATACCCTGGATTCTGACTTCCTTTAAAAGGTAGGAAGATGTGGCAACATTTTGGGTGTAATACATGAGCTTGTGTGAAGCAATAGCGCCTCTTCTCTGCCCCCAGTCATCCAGTGCTTTCTTTAGGCTCACCATCTGAGTCTCAGAGACTTGCAATCCAGTGCTCAGGAGCCTGGAGCATAGTTGTTTTTTTTTTCCCCAGCTTTCTTTAAAAGCACCTGCAGTGCAGTTTTCTTTCTGCTCCTCCAACAAGAGGGCAAAGCCATAGCCCCCGCTCTAGAGACCAAGATGAAGCCTGATCAGAGACGCACGTTGGTGTGCCCAGCAGACACCCCAAGAGCTCCGCTTAGTCACCAGGCACGACCCCTCACCTCCTCTGTGATCATGGACAAGCCCTTTCACTGCCTGACTTAGGAAGAAAGGGGCCTGAGAGCCTGCCTCCTTTCCTTTGAAATCCAGTCCCATGAAACATGGGAGAATCTTCGTGATTTCTAGATCCTAAGCACACATGTCTGCTTTTGTTCCCCCGCAGTGTGATCCAGCTTTGCTCCCTGAGCCAAACCACGTCATGTTGAACCACCTCTATGCACTCTCCATCAAGGTAAGGACCTGTTTGTTACTCTCTGAGCCGTGTTTCTTGCCCTGAGGCAACCCCCCCCCACCCCAGTGCTGGAACGGCCTTAAGTCCTTACCTGGAAGGCAACTTCCGGGCCCAGGCACTTGTGTTTATGCCGCCCTCTTGATGATTCTCATGTTCCCTAAAATCTGAGCATCCTGACTTAGCCGTGCCTTTGATGATTTCCACCCTCTTCCTCAGGATGGAGTGATGGTGCTCAGCGCGACCCACCGGTACAAGAAAAAATACGTCACCACCTTGTTATACAAACCCATATGAAGAGGTGGGAGCTGCCGGGGCCCAGGCGCAGCGTGCACCTCCAGGCTCCATACATGCATGCTCTTCGCTAGATGGAACGGACTGTAAATTCCCCATTTCACACTCAGTAAGGCATTTCATACCCGCCCTACACCTACCTGAGGGTTTGTTCCAGACACAGCAGCTCCTGGAGCACCTCGGTCTGTAACAGCCCCCTCAGCACCCGGTGGCTTGAGCCCCGGGGCTCCTCGAGGCCGAGGGTGGAGTAGGATGGCCTGTAGCCCCCACCCTGCAGTGTGAAGGATGGTGCAGGCCTAAATTTAAATCCCATGAACATGGAGATTTTTCTTAAGCCAAAAATGAACACTAGCTGATGAGAGCTGTGCTAGTGAAAATCTGGGGAGCGGGTCCCAAGGCTACACAGAATCTCTCATCATTGGTGCGTTGATGTTGATGCGCCCCTGCCAAGGCCTGCCTGCAGACCCGCCAGCGAGTGGGTGTTGGTCCTGCCTGTCCCATGAAATCAAGCAATAGATCGTCCTCCACTCCCTGCTACAGGGAGGTGTGATTTCTGTAGAAATTAGAGCTTGTCTGATTTCCAGATGAAGTTTTACAGTTGTTTCTTACGCTTATGTACATCAAGTGGTTTTTGTTTTTTTAAACCAGCAGTGGCTGACTATACAGCCTTAGGGCAATTTTTAAATCACCCCAACTAGACTCAATCATGTGACCTGTGCTCAGCAATAATCTGTTCTCAGAACAGACTCGGAAAACCGTGGCCGGATTCCTCCTTTAAGCTGGGTGATCCTGCGGACTGACCAATGCTAGCCAGAAGGGTGTCGGCTTTTTTGGAGAACTGTAACGAGGTGGCACTGCCACCCAGCAGATTGTGGAGAGGCGCCCTGCCCTACTCCAGCCACCTTGCTTGGGACCTCTGGTCCCTACTCAGCAAAGAAGGCTGCAGCAACTGGTGTTGCTTATTCTGGAAGGAAGTTAGAAATTGTGGCCGCCTTCTGAATTTGTATCAGGAAGACATCCTTTGGACCAAAGCGAACCTCTCCACACAGCCGGAGATGTGCCTGTTCCTGAGGTTCCTGTCCCCAGGTCAGCAGAAGCTGTCATCCTGCCCTGGGTTCCTGCTGGGAGATGGAGGAACCAGCTCCCCGGTGTCCAGTATTTGTGCCCTTCTTTGTTACTGTTTTCAAAACACTGAATAACTGTCCCCCTGATGTACAGGTTGCAATAAAGCTTTGTAAAGAGAATGGACATGCACTTGGGGGAAGCTCTGATTTCACGCGGTCATCTGGAGGAGACAGGTGCTCTCCCCGAGGTCTGTTTGGTGCAGCGCTATTCAGTCTTTTTCCCGCCCTGGCACACGTTGAAAATGGTACTGTCTTTTTGGCATTCTGGGATGAGAGGACAGGGCAGCTTGGCTGTCTGCAGGGCTGGGGGGCCTTTCTCTCACCCACCTGTTCTGCACACAGATTAGAAGGCTATTAAGAGGCTATAAAATTGAGCCCCTTGGAGCTGCTCACAGCAGGAGCCGAGGAGAGGCAGTAGTGAAAGTCCCTGGCTTGCCCAAGTTGGCAGCCTCCCCGGGTCAGAGGTCTTGCTCATTAACAAGCACCACAGGGGAGCCTGGGATCATGACCCTCTGCTGGGAAGACCACAGGATGTTCTGGAGTCAGCTATTCTCCCTAGCTAAAAGGGCCTCTGTCCCTTCTACCAAGAAGATGGAAGGTTACAGTGTCTCTTTAATAAGCCTTTTCTTCCTAGCCATCAGGAAACATGGAAATAAATTTAGGAGATAAGGGAACCCCTGAGGTCATCTGGTCACTTAGGTGGACAGTAGCTTACAAAACATCCCTACCTAGGTAATTAGCCATCTCACCCTGTATATCCAAGTGATGTGGGAACCCCAGATTTAGGGACTGGAGGGGTTATATAAGTAGACTGAGGAAATAATGCAAAAATCCTCTTTCCAAAACTGAATTTTTTTTTTTTAATTATTGAAAGTGAAAGTCATTCAGCTGTGTCTGACTCTGTGACCTCATGGACTATCCAGTCCATGGAATTCTCCAGGCCAGAATACTGCAGCAGGTAGCCTTTCCCTTCTCCAGGGAATGTTCCCAACCCAAGGATTGAACCCAGGTCTTCCATATTGTGGGCAGATTCTTCACCAGCTGAGCCACAAGGGAAGCCCAAAATACTGGAGTGGGTAGCCTATCCCTTCTCCAGCAGATCTTTCCGACCCAGGAATCAAACCAGGATCTCCTGCACTACAGATGGATTCTTTACCAACTGAGCTATCAGGGAAGCCCCATTTAAGTATAGTTGATTTTATAGGCTTCCCAAGTGGCTCAGCAGTAAAGAATCTTCCTGCCAATATAGGAGACACAAGAGATTTGGGTTCGATCCCTGGGTTGGGAAGATCCCCTGGAATAGGAAAAGGCAATCCACTCCAGTATTCTTGCCTGGAGAATCTCATGGACAGAGGAGCCTGGCTAGTTACAGTCCCTAGGGTCACCATAGGGTCGCAAAGAGTTAGCCATGACTGAGCACGGATACACCGTTGCTTTTGCAGTGTTGTTTCAGGTCTACAGCATAGTGATTCAGTATTTTTGTGGATTGTGTTTTATTGGATATTATTATAAGATACTGGGTATAATTCCCCATCCTATGCAGTAAATACCTGCCGCTTACCTATTTTATGTAGAACAGTTTGTATCTGTTAATCCTACACCCCTAGTTTGTCTGCTCCCTTTCTTCTTTGGTGATCATAATTTTGTGTTCTGGGTCTGAGTCTGTTTCTGTTTTGTCTGTACATTCATTTGTATTATTTCTAGATTCCACAGAGCCTGTAGTACTTGTGTTTCTGACTTATTTCACTAAGCATAAGAATCTCTAGGCCCATCCCTGTTGCTGCAAATGACTATTTCATTTGTTTTTGTTTTAGTATATTCCACTGGAGATAGACACACACACACCCTCCCCCCGTCTTAAGTCAGTCGTCTATTGGTGGACACTTGGGTTGCTTCCATGTCGTGGCTATTTTAAATAGTGCTACTATGAACATGGGTACGTGTATCTTTTCTAATTTGTGTTTTTGTCTTTTTCTGGGTATATACCCAGGAGTGGAATTGCTGGATCATGTGGTAGCTTAATTTTTTTTTTTTAATGAACCCCCGTACTGTTCTCCGTACTGGCTGTGCCAATTTACGTTTCCATCAGCAGCGTTGGAAGGTTCCCGTTTCCGCACGCCCTCTGGAGCATGTGTTATTTTTACTGATGATGGCCCTTCTGACTTGTGCAAGGTGATGCCTTGTTATCATTTGGATTTGCATTTCTCTGATAATTAGCCATGTTGAGCATCTTTGCATATGTCATCTTTGAAAAAAACATCTCTTCAAGTCATCTGCCTGTTTTTTGACTAGGTTGTTTGTTTTTTTGATATTGGGTTGTATGGGCTGTTTGTATATTTTGGAAATTAACTCATTGGTTATGTCATTTGCAAATATTTTCTCCCATTCTGCCAGTTGTCTTTTTGTTTTGTTGATGGTTTCCTTTGCTGGGCAAAAAGCTTAAGTTTAATTCGGTCCCATTTGTCTATATTTGCTTTTATTTATTTTGCCTTGGGAGACTGATCTAAGGAAATATTGCTATGATTTATGTCAGAGTGTTTCACCTCTGTTCTCTTCTAGTTTTATGGTATCAAATGGCTTACATTTGGGTCTTTGATCCATTTTGAGTTTATTTTTATGGATCACATATCTTTGAAATATAATTGAAAATACATAGCTAAGCTTACAGGTATAGCATGGACATGCTGAAGCACCTGAACTGAGGAAACTGTTGCTGTGTTGGTGAGCTGTTGGTGGTGATGGGGGAAAGTGGGTGGCGGGAGGCAGGACCCGGCCATAGGCCTCCAGGATCGGGGTTCAACACTCACACCTGGAAAGGAAGCTCACTGCCTGAGTTGGCCCAGAAAAGCACCGCCTTTTCCATAAGAAGGGTTAGAGCATCTGGTTGCTACCCTGAGTTAGAGCTCAGAGGGAGCCGTCAGCCCCAGGCTGCAGGAGGAAACATCATGTTGAAAAATCTAGCCCACAAATCAGCTCTACTCACAAAGTTCAGAAGACACCAAGCTGAAAATCCAACGGAAAAACTAATTCAGAGCCCGTAAACCCAGTAAGACTCCCCTGCAACCCCAGGGGACACCCAGAGGAATTGACTGTTCAGGTGGGGCAATGTAGGCAAAACTGCTAACAGCGGGAAGTGGGTGTCAGCATTCCCCAGAGCTGCTTGTCTAAAATATTCCATTTTCTTTAAAAAGCAACACAAAAGGAAGCCCCCCCACCCCTGCCCCCCCCAGTCCAGAAGACTGCCCACAGACCCAGATGAAAGTTTTTATATCCAAGAAGCTAAAAGTAATGGAGACTGTTTAATGGAGATGGAACAGGAGACCCTGCTTTATCCAGATCACAGGAGCAAAGCCACAGTGAGGTGTCCTGTGACCCAGGTAACACTTTCTCTGTTAGGGGTGAGGACTGGTTACATGGTTAAAGCGTGACTCCAGTTGCTTTTGAATGAAGATATATTTCTCCCACCGGAAATGTATATACAAAGGAAGTTACAGAGCCAAGGGTAAAGTCTTTAAATTCATAATGTGTTAAGTGGTATTTCAAGGTAAATAGAACCAGCCATATGTCGACATACTGAAACCAAAGATCAAAGGATCCAGGCAAGGTCTTTTCCTTCCCTCTGGTTCCACTTAAAGGTGTAGATGATAGCTCCAAGACCAGGTCAAAGCCTGGCTTCACCTTGAAGTCGGCCCTTCCTCCACTGTCCCCTCCCGGAGTGTGGACACTAGACTGAGAATAGGGGTATTGATCCAGTTCAGTGCCTGACTAACTGTGTGACCTTGGGCGATCATATGACCTCTTAACCCAATTTCCTCTCCTGAAAAATAGGAGTTGGACAGACATTAGGTGATCCCTAAGGCTCCTTTCATTTCACACTGGGAGCCACAAAGCCTTTTACAAATGAACGGGTTATGGCCACAAACAGGAAAGAAGTCAGGGGGTCAGAAAAAAAGTACCAGCACCATGAGCTCAATTAGGAAACCTCCAAGATGCCAAGGGCCAAGTTGCAAAACCCAGAACATCAAAGTGATTCCATACATGGCTGAGGTCAGAGGCTAAACTATTTGGGGGAAAAGCACAATTTTATTTTGTTTAACTCAATTACTTCTAGATGAGCATGATTTCATTTCTGAGCCTGAACTCAGTTCTCCTGAAACATGACCCTCCTCCAGTGTTTACAAACGGTTTGAGGGAATTGATGAAGACCCAAGTCTGGACCACTCAGCCCTCCATCCAGCTCTTCAGCACCTCACTTGATCAGTGAAGAAAAGAAGCTAGAGCCATCTGCTCTGGAATGCCAGTTACAATCATCTTCAGGAGGAAATAGGAAGCTCTGAATATATATACAAGTCATCCTAGCTAATGGTGAAACATCCAGAAGGGCCCTTCTAAGAGTTGTCGCTACTGTGAGTCAGAGCCTCAGGGAACCAGTACCCCGTCTCCGGGATCAGCCACTGAGCTCAGCTCCCACAGCTACCTCATCTTTTTCTGTCCTGAAGACAAGAGGGGGCCCAAGCCTGGGTGAGGATGCCAGCTGTCTCTACCTGCCAGGAGTGAGTTCACCCATGTCCTCTGTGAGACTCAACAGCAAGTGGGAACAAGAGACAGCTCCAGTTGTGTGTGCTGAGACCAACTGTGCATTCCTTCTGTGGTTCTCTGAAAGCACACGCTGAGCTGTAAACAGCAGTAAAGTCATTTCCAGAGTTCTCTCCTCTCTCAGCCCCTCCAGGGCCAACAGGAGTTCCATTAATCATTGGCAGCCTGGAGAGGGAGTCAAGTCGTCTGCGCGGTTCCAGATTCCCACTGCTCAGCCCTCCCAGCCTCGGAAGATGAAAGCCTCGGCGTTCGACTAGGCAAGTGATAAAACATTTTCTCATGTAAACACTGTGCCTAGAGCCACAGTCTCCATGCTTTAGACGTCATGAGCAATATTTAAACTGCCAAGAAAGAAATTGGGCCAGAACAGGCTAATCTTCCTCAACCATGGCACTAATTGATATGTTAGGCCTGATAAGTCTTGGTGGAAGGTGGGCACGTGGGCCACCTTGTGCCTTGTAGGATACTTAGCAGTATCCCTGGCCTCTACCCACAAGGTGCCAGAAGTAACCCAGTTGTGACAACCAAGTCTACAGATACTGTCAGGTGTCCTCTAGGGAGGGGGCTAAGTCGCCCCTAGTTTAGAACCGCTGGAACAGGCCAGTTTGTAAAGCTTAGCCAGTCCCACCCCCATAGGCCTAGCACTATTGCTTTAGACTTAAATCTGCATGAATGTTTGCTAAAGCAAGTCACACTCATGAGGCCCAATTCTAAAGACAAACTAAGCTGGTCCGTCCTGGTCCGTCTCTTTTTGGTGTAAGTCTCCAGATCCTTAAAATTTCATAGTTACAAAATTTGCTTTGCAAGCAGCTTCTTTATTCTCATGAAAATTAAGTTGTAAGAATAGAAAACGTGATGTCTAATTTTGTGTTTAAGCAGGAAGCGCAACATGGACAGCTGGGCCTCAGTTTGTGGTGTGGCTGAGTAATTTGTCGGTGGTTTCTCTGAGGTCCTTGCTTAGGGTCCAGAGAACCTTTAATGGCACATTTCTTTTGGAACTACACCGCATTTACCTTACGTTTTTGAAGTGTTACGTGGCTGCCAAGAATCCTCAGGATAGTGACGAAAATGGTTGTCTGGTATTCAGTGGACTTCTCATTTTATAAGGGAGGATAGGTTCCAACTTTTTACTTGTTCATCTTCTGAATTTTCATTCTTAGAGGTGCCAGATTTTTATCCCCAGTGGTAAAACAGAAAGGAGGAATAGAATAGAATTCCCAGTCCAACTCCTGTTGCAGGGCATGTCAGCCACAGCTCTGCAAGTCAGAATTTGACTGTGGTCAGATTACTTCATTGGAAAATAAAAGTTGAAGACTCAAAGCAACAGGAACCATGAGAAAAGTACCATTTGCCAAAACCAATGCTTGTCTAGCTCAACAAATTTAATAATAACAAAACATCTTAGAAAAATTTACCTTGTAGACTGTAAAACTTCACATAGTTAAAAGAATTTACATTACCTTGATCTGAATTCCTCCCTCCAAGGAAATCCCTGTGAATTTATCCTAATGGATAAGAGGAACTGAAATGAAAGGTGACCTGTTGGGTTTTTTTAATTGCATTATAGGAGAGCCGGGTAATCCATTACCCAGTAATCCTTTCAAACTGGCCTGGCCGCCTTAAGGAGCTTTCCAGTTCCGCAGTCCTATGCTGTCACCTTAATAGCCAGTTCATGACTCACTGCAAGTAATGGTCACACACACACTTCTGGAAGAGAACTTCGCCTGTGTCTCAATTCCAGGAGTGCGGTCTGCTCTAACCCTGTGTGGCTCTCCACACACACCAACCCCCAGCCCCTGAAGAAGCATCCTCGAAGGACACACACACCAACCCCCAGCCCCTGAAGAAGCATCCTCGAAGGACGGCCCCATGCCATGCTCAAGCTCAGGCTGACAGTGGCGATACTTTGGAGTTTTACGCACTGTCTTTAAGAAAAGAAGAGGTCATGCACTAAAGCAAACATTTTAGATCATTGCTTTATTTGACTATTTGTTCAACAGAGTTCATTCCTCTCAAGGTGGATCTTGTGATCTTTTCCTCTTTCTGAATAAAAAAGGTAATGAAGAAAAAGCCTGTACTTTTGGAGACCTAGAATCTTACTTATGCTGATAAGCTTTTGACTGCAATTTCGTTTTAACGATATTTCCTGCTGGCATCTCGGTGGTCACACGGAGCTCCCCACCCTCCAGTGAAGATGGCTGTCCACAACTACCACCGTTGAAACCGAAAGTAAGAGTTGAAAAATGCACCTTTTACAATAAAAAAGTAGAAACCAATTCAATTTCCTTTTTTTTTTTTTACGAATATAAAGTTTCTTGTAAATATGTACAGTCTTTGAGCTAGTTCTATAGCAGGAAGCATTTCACAAATGAGACACACGATATACACTTTGAGGGCTAAGAAGCCCATTTCTCATGGAGCTCCTAAATGAAATGCCAAGACTGAACACCACTTCCAGTGACCTCTCCAAATACTTGTGGACCAAGAGACAAAAAAACTTCAGCAAACATTCAGTCAGATCTGCCCTGGAAAAAGGAAGGGATGCAATCTGACCCCAAAGACAAAGCAACACGCAGAACACGACAGTGTGACGCTGGCCAAGGATGCGACAACGTGGAGGAAGAGCCGTGGGCATTTCAGACAAGAAAGCACTTCGGTTAAGGGACAAGCAGGAAGGAGCCGGGGCTCGGGCCGGGTTGCAATCTGGAAAGTGAGCTGAACCATGGACAGGGGATTGAAACGCGGTCATGTTCACTGGCTGCAGTGGGAACAGGTCTACCTGTCAGCCTACCTAGGATGTGCCTTGGTAGTTCGAGGCGTGGAGAAGCAAGAGAGGCCTGGTGGGAGATTAAAGGCAGAGAAATAAGGCCGCTAGTTAGCTTGCCAACAGCGAAGCCTCTGGTAGGTTCTTTAACCAGTTGCCAGGAACCTCACACCGCCGGAGGGGAGAAAAGGGGCACCTGAGGGAGGGTTTCCCCGCCCAGCCGGGGTGGGAGAGTTAAGAGCGGTTTCCTTCTCCGACTTCCTGGTTTTAGTCTAGCCCTAGGGAGAGGCTTGTTTGGGGAGTCACAGTTTTCGTGGGGTAGAACCTGCTGGGTTGTGTGTGAACAGAGTCATTTGCGAGGGAGTTGGCAGGGAGACGTGGAAGTGTGAGGTGTGGTTTGCTGAAATCCTTCTCTGGTCGTAAGGCTTGAGCGTTTGGTTTTCGTTTGTTCAGTGCTACAGACTGCAGCTTGTGGCCGGTGAGTTGGCAAGTCCCAGAGGGTCTCGGTTCGGCGGGAGCTATGGGATGGACCTAGTGCATCGGCAGAGCAACCCGAGGGGGGCAGCCAGGTCGGGGCGGGGGCAGCGCATGCAGTGAACTGCCATGCAGAGCTCCGGCATCTCTGCCCACCCCAGGGAGGGGGGCACAGCACACCGTCATGGACAGGATGTGCGTGCCCTTAGCCCCAGGGCCCTCTCGGGGCTGGGCTCAGAGCAAATCCAGTGCATGCTTTCCTGGCCAAAGCGACATGGAAAGCGGGGACAGCAGGCCAGGGGTGACGCTGAGGGGTGGGGAGGGAAAACTCCTCGAGGTCCCTTGGCCCCAAGTCACTGCCTCCGAGCGAGGCCTCATGGCCTCTGTACATTCTCAGCTGGTGGGAGGGGGGGGAAGTCATCAAGGCCATAAAGGCAATGAGTCGGACAGTAAACATTTGGCTAAGATGTCACCCCGGGTGAGACAGGGCCACCTGTGAGGACGGACTGGACGGGGATGGACTGAGGTGAGCACGGGAGGTTAGCCGACAGCAGGGGCTCGTCTACGTACATTTCGGTAGCAGAGACCTGATGGTGTGACCTCGCTACAAGTGATTACAACAGGAAATACGGTGCTATTCAAATCTATTAAGAAGTCTGTTGTCTTTAAAAAAAAAAAAAAGAAACAAAAATAGCCAACCAACCCTAGGATCTTAAAGTAGCTATTAATTAGGATTCTAACCACGCTGTAGTTGTAGTTAGCCCCAGGTTGGTTTCCTGTGATGAACTGGTACAGGCTAGAGCTAGGTACAAAAGTTTATGAATGCTCTGAAAGAGTAACAAAGTGCAAAGAGGGCGGCTGCAGGGAGGTGCCGGCAGCTCCCAGGAGCCCCAGCCCCCCGCCCCTCCTGGCTGCAGGGAGTCCGTGCCGAGGCGGGCCTGGGTCCAGCTGCGCCGGGGGCTGGCTGAGCAGATGCGCGCTGGGGTCCCCTTCAGCAGAGTTCCATAGTGTGTTTGGTGTTTTCCTGCAGATCAACATGAGGAGTTGGTTTTTCTGGCTGAGATTTATACTGAAGACTGGTCCCAGACCTGAGAGCAAAAGGAGGAGGGATTTAGCCATCAGAAGCCAGAAATCACCACGCTCACTTTGTCAGGAAGCCCACACTGGGAGCCTGCAGGAGCACCTGGTCTCTCCTTCCTGTGGTTAACAGTGAGGGACGGGCAGAGCCTCCCCTCAGAGCTTGGTTTACACATACCATTTTATCCAGAAATCAGAGGAGGTAAGGCTTCCCTGGTGGCTCAGCTGGTAAAGAATCTGCCTGCAATGCGGAAGGCCTGAACTCGATCCCTGGGTTGGGAACAAGGTCCCCTGGAGAAGGGAATGGCTACCCAGTCCAGCATGCTGTCTTGGAGAACTCCATGGACTATAGTCCATGGGATCGCAAAGAGTCGGACACGACTAAGCAACTTTCACTTTCAAGGAAAACAGTTAAACAGCGTTCCCTCCTCTCTCTAGATGGCATTAGGAGAACATGGTCCAGAAAGCCGGCACCTAGAACTGGCTGGCCTGCCGAGGTGTCCGCAAGCTTCCGAGCCCCGCTCCCACTTGAGTACCCCTGGTTATCAACACATCCCTCCAGCTCCTCAGTTGGTAACATGCAAGCTACACAGGTAGTAAATGCACATGATTTTAAAATTTCAAAAGGTGCAGAGTTCTTCCAGGAGGCAACCACTGTCACCTGATTTCAAGGTAGCCTTGCAGAGAAATTCTTGATGTATGTGTCTTTGTACACATATATATGTTTGAAAAAAGTAACCTTTTGAATGGCATGTTTTGTGTGTTTAAGAATTTGCTTCTCTGCGCAGATCTCTCTAGAAACTGCAAACACTGGTTGCATTTGGGGAAGGGAATGCTGTATAACCTTGGTGGCTCTTACAGTTTGAGGGCCACACATGATGCATTTGTACAGGAGACCCTTTCTCAAGCTATTTTCTTCCTAAACCTCTTAGAAATCCCACAAAACCCTAATTACAGTTGTGGAGCCTCTTCCTTACAGCCGTGGCTCTTTGGGGCTGAGAAGGGCACCTCCCTTACCTTGTTGACCTGGGACAGCGGCGTCCTCACAGCCCCCACGGGCAGCCGGCCCCTGCTGCTGTCCTCAAACAGCCGCCCGGGGGAGCGCTCCCTCCGCGTGCTCAGCATCCGGCCGGGGGACTTCTCGCGCTCCAGGGGGCGGCCCGGAGACTTGTCCCTGCGCAGCTCAGTCCGCCCCTCGCGGTAGCGGTGGGGTGTGCTTGGCTCTCGAGGGTGGCTGGGGCCTTCAGGAGGCGCCGGGCTTGAGGCCACGCGCTTGGTGATGTGCTCGTTGTACGTCGGCGGGCCACGCTTGTTGGGGCTATGACAACAGGAGAGGAAGGTGGGGAGCCGAGCCACCCCCATGCCCATCTCACCACAGGTTAGCAGAAACAGACCCCCAGCTGGAGTCCTTCAGCTTCGAGAGTGAGGACAGAAAGAAGGCAGAGCTAACAGCAAAGAGAAGTCAAGTTTCCTAGTCTCAGGGCAGGCTTTCTGCTGAGCACCTGCTGTGTCAGGCGCTGTGTAAGCTCATCAGATCATCCTAACAGCTCGGCATGCCAGGAACAGGTGACCCTCATAGTACAGACAAGAGGACGGAGATGCAGAGAGGCCAGGACTCCAGTACAGGTCAGTTTAACATCGTAATTTGCGTTCTCCACCCCCCTGACCTAGTAATTTCCAGAGCCTAGAGTTCACAGGAAGTCTTCCTTTAGGGGTTAAGCCTGTACTCATTACTATCAGTTGCCAAATCTGTTCCACTTTTGGGCCTCTGTCGGTCACCTCTCTAGGTGGTTTTCCAAGAGCCTTTGTGCCAGAGGTGTAGAAATCAAACCTGATCCAATTAGGAGACAGAGCAGGGCCAATGCAAACAGCAGACCAGGCTCAAGAAACGTATGAGCAGTTGAAAGCAGTGGGACCTTTTCTTACGAACGATCTAACCCTCTGCCCAGCCCTGGCCTGCCTTGCAGAGAAATTTTCATGTTTCAAATGAAGATCTCACCAGGCGTGGTGGCCCTTACCACCCCTCTGAAGAAGCAAGATCCAGAAACACAGAACTGACACACAGCCTTCAAAGTCAGTTCCTTCCCACCCTCAAGCAGAAAAGGTACCAGGGCCCTCGTTATCTGAGCATAATTAGTGCTGGAAAGAGGCAGCCTACTTAAAATGGGAACACCATTTCACAGAGACTATTACTTGGAGACATATTTTGATTGATTGGGGCTTTATCTTAGAAAAATAAAAGTAGAAATCAGGAAAATATATTTTATCCTAGATATTTTAAAAATCTAAATTACAATTGTAATTACATGGTAAGAATGAACCAAGTATGAATCACATACTGATTTATTATGCTCTAATTTTCTCAAGAAAATTGTATGCTAACATGCTGCGTGACATCCTCCACCAGCAATGTTGGATTTTGTGCCGTGAAATCGTAAAGTCATTTGAATATTTGACAGTGTCACCAGAGGCCTCTCTTAACCCTTTGATATTTAAATCTTTCCCTTTGGAAGGGACCAAACTTGATTTTCTTTAATTACTGGCCTAACTCTAGGGAACCTCTTCTGTCAATGCCCATTACAGAAAGCAACTGAGCAGCAAAGACGCTGACCCGGTTCAGGAGAGGAACCTCTAGAGCAAGCTTGAGGGCCAAATCTAGACAGATGCCTGTTTTTATAAAGTTTCATTGGAGCGTGGCCACGCCCACCTGGCGATGCACTGTGGTTGCTTTCATGGTCTAACAACAGGGACCATATGGCCTGCAAACCCCCAAATACTATCTGGACCTTTACAGAAAAACAAATTGGTAAACAGAACAGAAATAACTCTAAAGTGATCAGTCAGTCTGCTGTAGTTTCATATTTTCTTCCCTATGCAGCTCAAACTGTGGCAACCAGTGCTCAGAAAGCCACACTTTCTTGTGCTATGTTTGCAGCAGTAAAATTTAGAGTGACTTTTGTTTTCAACATCTTGAAGTCAAGGTTTCTTTTCATCTCTAGCCATGTGGCTTTGTGATATGGAAGACAAAAAAATTCAAGAGAATTAAGCCTATTGTAATGGAAGAGAAATTATAAAATGTGCCCATCATAAAACAAGTGAGAGGGTGCTCACTGCCCAGAGGAAGAAAAGTGGTTCAAGGATGGCCGTTTGAGAAGTCGGCTGAGATTAAGGGGAGGAAGAACACGCTCGCGACCGCAGGCTAAGCTGGCCACCTTCCATCTCCGTATCTGTTAATAAGCAATGATCTACCACAGCAGTTTTATGTTTCTTGCATAGTTACACTTCCTGCTCTGCTAAAGAGACCAGGGTGGTGTGGCCTGCAGTGAATCAGTCTCCCAGACTGGCCTCCTACATTCTGGACCTGCCCAAGGCAGTCAGCTGCAAAAAGACGGTTTTATAAGCCAAGAGATAAAGCCTAGCAGCTGGCTTTCCAGAACAGCAGGAACTGGAACCATTTTCACCTCAGAGTAAGTCACTTCTCACAGACACACCACGTCATCTCAAAAGGAAGGTGCCTGAACATCTAACTAGTGAGGCAGTGAAGGAAAAAAAACCCTAGTTACAGTACTTGGCTTTCTTCTTGCATGACCTAGAGGGTAAATAAAATCCAGACGTTTTCAGGAGGGGACTACAGCCCTTCGAGCAGTCACCCCTGAAGCAGAGGCCAAAAGAGTGAGGAACAGCTGACTGTTTAGCACTTCCAGTTTTCCAGCAAGTTCCTGGAATTGAAATCACACTGACAGACATTTCTGACCAAGACTTGTATTTTAACAAACGAGAGACTCTTCATTAGGACATAGTCTCAGAATATTAAGTTGACAACTTTCTTTTCTAAGCCCTAAGTATTTTGTAATCTTAGAGGTGTCCACCAAACTGAGTCCCTTGAGGATAAAAATTGTCTTCATTTCTGTATCCCCAACCCTGGGTCTGGCACATGGTAGGGGGCCCACAGAACTGTATAGGGTAAATATGTGGGCTTTGTAAACCAGTCCACAAAAAGTAAAATCCTAGGTCAATTAAATATTCCTTTAGGTTGAGAAAGCTCATCTCCTTTGTCAGCTAACATCTTAAAATTCATACATCTCAAATCCACACATGCAACTGAATCTGGTTCCTCGCCCTGGGGGTCAAGACAAAGCCCATCCCCCTTCCACCCACTGCTGGTGGAATAACAGAAGAGTACATCCTCCAGGGAGGAAAACTCAGAGACATCTATCGCAATCACCAACAATTCCTTTTCTAGGAATTCCGCCTCCAGGTAGACTGCAAGCATTCCAAGTGAAGATATACCAAGTCCTTTACTACAGCAACAAACTGGAAACACCCAAACATCCACTGATAAAGGAGCAGTTAAATAAGGTATAGGCATGTGAAGGCATGCTATGCAGGCATTAAAGAAAGAGAAAGACATTGTGTGCCCACACGAAGATACAGATGTGTGTGCACGGTATGCTGTCACCTATATTAAGAAGGGGACGTGTGCTTGGGGACCAGCAGGGTAAGGACGCCCGAAAACGGGTTTCTCCTTAAAAACAAGCACACTGGTAGCCACTGCAGGGAGCACTTTGGGCTTGGAGCACCCTGGCCTCAGAAAATTATCACTATCTGATCTGTCTCGGTCCTCCTGGGGAAAGACTAGAGTTTAAATACTTAGCTTTATTTCATAATCATAATAATTTGGGGGGACGGGCCCACGGAGAACCTAAGATTCCTTATCAGCGTCTGAAGAAGACGTGGCCCCAGCCTTCAAGACAAGGAGAGAAGCAGCTTTCCCAGACTCAATACCAGTAGACTTTCTTATGTCTCCGAGTCCCCTGGATCCCCAACCATATGTTCTTCACTGAAGCAAAAATCTGATAAGGAACTAACAGGGTAACTTCCTTTGTGTTGAGAGGCTATGGGTGTCCAGTTCAGCCTGCATCCACGGAAGGAACTGACAGCAATCATAAATGGAATGAGCATCCTATCTGCACTGTACAAAGAAGGGCCAAGAGCCACATGGGAATCCTCATCCAACGCTGTTGCTTTCCTTCTCATTTTCTCTCTCTCCTGCTCTTCCTTTCTTTTCCGGGCTGTTTTTAATTGACCTGATGCAGGTCTTGCACAACAGAAGTGCTTGATCTCTGTACGGTTACGGAAAAACAAACAGTGGTAACTGTTTCATGTGGCAAATGTCTGAGGCAGTGAAACCAAGTTGGGGAACACAAGAGGCTAGCCAGAACACTCACAAGTCCTCCTGCATGTTCCCAGGGATCTGTAAGGCCACCCGAATGAGTAAGCCTGTACCCAGACCCAGAAAGAACTTAGGAGGGCCTCAGTCTCGGCAGCTGACTCTTGAGTGCTGAAGGTGTGCCCCAAACTCCAAGCACACATACCATTTAAGGAAATCCTCTCTATTCATCTGCCCACTACCCTAACCAAGCAGAAACTTCAGTGGCCGCACATAACAAAGAATGCAGACTATATGATTAGTCCAGAGAGTCCCTCAACAAATAGCAGTAACACACCCTGGCAGGGGAAGGGGGATCTGATTTTCAGAGTCATCACATGGTATTAATTGAAATGTTTGGTTTTCAACAATAAAGTATAGCCTGTACTCAAGGCCTCATTTCTTCTGGGAAATCCTTCTTAGCCCCCAAGTCCAAGATGGGAACCCTTCTCTGAGCTTCTGCAGTGCTTTAAACCACCCAAGTATGAACCCCATTCTCCTTGCCTATGCTGTCATTACGTGAGAGCTTGTCTCACCCACTGGGCCTTCTCAGGGAGGGGCAAGATTCCAACTTATTCACACTCGGTCTCCCTGAGCAAGCCCAGTGAGCGCAGCACACTATCAGCTGCAGCAATGAATGCATTGCAAATGCAGCCCCAGGAAACAGCCGCCAGAGAAAAGGCCAGACATTCCCTTCCACCTTTTCCACAGGGGCACTAAAAATTCTCCTGTTGCTTATAAAGGACTGTCATTTAAATGCTGTTGGTTTCAAAGAAATAAGTGGCTTGGCTTGAAGACAGGGAAACTGCCAACCAGTTCAGCCAGATTTCCTCCTGCTTTGTCCCCTGATGAGGAAGAGGAGAAGGCTGTTACCTGCGGGAGGTGGACGGGCCACGGTGGTGGTCAGTGCCGGTCTCCTTCACCAGGTTTCCTTTGCAGCAAATGACCCTTAACTTATCCTGATATGAGGACGCCAGGTAGATGGCTCCTGAGGAGATTGCAGGGCCCAGGTAGCGTGGGTTGGGGATTTCCAAATATGCTCGGGCGGGGGTCCTGTAGAGTTCCAGATGAGAGTTTGCACAGCTGGTTATCTCCACTGTTAGGACCCAGCCGCTGAACTTTTCACAGCTGTTCAGTCGCTAAGTCATGTCCAACTCTGTGACCCCATGGACTATAGCCCACCAGGCTCCTCTATCCATCCAGGCAAGAATACTAGAGTGGGTTGCCATGCCCTCCTCCAGGGGATCTTCCCAACCCAGGGATCGAACCCAGGTCTCCCGCATCACAGGCAGATTCCTTATACCGTCTGAGCCACCCGGGAAGCCCACCAGGATGGAGTGGGTATCCTATCCCTTCTCCACGGGATCTTCCGAACCCAGGGATCAAACCCACGTTTCCTGCATTGGCAGGGAGTTCTTTACCACTGAGCCACCAAGGAAACCCAATTCTTACCCCAGAGAGGAGCGGGCCTGGATCTCAATTACTTCGAGTGAGTTGAAGTGAGTCACAAACAGATAGGGTTCTCTGTAGGCTGCGTGGCCACCACGGAGGAAGAGCATGGGGCAAGGAAGGGTTAAGAGACAGAAAATCAAAACCTGGCTGCAGTGCAACCTTGGACCCAGCAGTCCCACCTCGTGTATCCTACACATGCACCCACGTGCCTGTATAATGAGGCATGTTTAAGTTTATCCCCTGCCACTGCTGTTGGGGCAGACGCTAGGAGCCCACTCAGGGAACATCGTGCGGGATCAGTTATATAAATGATGGTGCAACTATGGGAGTCTGCAGAGCCGTGCGAATGCACGAAGCAGCGCTCTCTATGCTGGCACGGGAAACACCCAAGGTGCATAGTGTGGTGTGCACAGCAGCTCAGAATGCATGTCAACTGTGCTGCCTCACTGGTCCTTTAAAAGGGAGAGGGATGAAGAAAGTTTATGTGCCCATGTTTGCATAAGGCACTGACTGGAAGGATAAGAAACGCAGAACTAAGTCTTTTTTTCCCTTAGGGGAGTAGGGATGAAGAAATTTGGGAGACAAGTAACATGGGCAAGACTTTCATTGTAACCTTTTAAAACTGCTTAATCAGATAGCTTCTCCAAAAAGTTTAATAAAAAATGATTGGGTTCATAGACAATCAAGTATTTCTGTTCCTAATACTATATATTTCTCTATCACAGTGTCAAACTCTAGGATATAATGTGATCTGGTTTTGGTCTTAAAGGGAAACAGATTATCACTGTTACTCCTTGTGCTGAACTGTTATTTCAATATTAGTCACACCTCCTACTACTCAGGCCCCCATGGACTCTCTCTGCCTGGAATCCCAGCTAAGCCGGCAGGATGGGGTGGAAGCGAGAAGGCCTGGGCGCCTCTGCTTTTGCGCTCGTAGAGGCAGCCCTGGTGCGGAGGGTGAGACCTCCAGCCGCTGGCCCCTGCTAAGCCCCCACCTGACAGCCAGTCTGACTGACAGCCACTCTGTGAAGCCATTTTCGATGTCCCGGTGCCTCTGTTGACACCGCGTGAAGCAAAGCTATCCAGTCAAGCCCCAGTCTCAGGCAATAATAAGCAGTTGTTCTGAGTCACTAGGTTTTGGAACATGTTATGGAGCAACAGATAAATGAAATAGCCTTGAAGGGTATTTCAGCCGTAATGGTATTTCAGAACATTCACACAGTCATCATGTATGTGTGTTTACCCTTGACACAGCAGCTCCACTGTTAGCATTTCTGAGCTGGGGATATTACTTAACCAGTGTGCGAATACCGTTAAGTTCATCACAGCGTTGTTCACACTTGAGCCTGTTTAGAACTGGTTAAATTGACGGGTGATCAGCTGTGTCGTGAGATGCTATGCAGCCTGGTGACACGATTTAAACAAACTCACAAGGAGTAATCTCCTTTCTGTCATGAGAGGCTGGTGGGTTTGGTTTATGCATCATGCCCCAGGATCTCTGTCCTGGGCACTTACATGGGAGATGCTACATGTGGCACCTGGTGTCTAAGGGAGCCCCCAAACACAGTGCATAAGCCAAAAGGAACTACACCAGCAGTTCCTACCAGGGACACCAAGTACTAATCCCCACACCCTGCCTCACCTACCAAAGGCCAGAGGTAAGCGACTCCACTTGAGATCATCCGTGCGGCTGCGTCTTCCGTAAGAATCCACGAACACCCCGAATTCTGGAAGGAGGCAGAGTCCAGGGCTTGAGCATGGCCAAAGACAGGGAGTATCAAAGACACACACTGAGAGAAGAGTGGGGAAGCCAGCCAGGGGGACGTGGGTCATGAAAAACCTCAGCTCTGCTGAGCCACCTTTCTTGTGATTATTTACTAAAGAAGAGGGATCGAGTGAAAGTGGAGAGACAGGAAGTGGGTGATGGAGGAAGAGTCAGGGGGAGGAGGAAGAAACAGACCCAGAGATTTAGGGAGAGGAAAGAGGAAAGGAGAAGAGTGAGGGACAAAGAAGGACAGAGCAGACGGGTCTGGAAGAGACTATGAATGGACCTGGCTACAGCCTGGTGGGGGCGCCCCAAGGGTGCTGGTGGAGCAAGACCAATGTTCCCTGTACTCCAGCAGCAGCACCCCCGACCCACCCCGAGGCCCCTGTCTGGGACTGTGGGTGCCCTGAGCACCCCCACCAGCCACCGGTGGACTCACCGTGGAAACAGAGCAGGAACTCCTCCCGCTGCCCCGCGCCGTTCACCTGCATGATGGACACGGGGAAACTGTTGGAGGAGGAGGCGAACACGGCAGGCGCCAAGGAATGGTCGTTCTTATCCAGGAATTCTGTAAAGGCAGGCGAGACGCGGGGCCTCAGGACCAAAGAGGAGCCCGGGGTGGCGGCGGGGCCAGAAACGTGCCAGCAGGGGGTGCGCCCGGGCCCTACCCTCCAGCGTGTACTGCTTCATGTCGATTTCGTAGAATTTATTGGTTCCGATGAGGATACTGTAGTTGGTAAAGTGGATACAGCTGCAGGGCTCCGAGGTCTCAATCTCCTAGGATGGGGGTATGGGGGGCAGCAGAGAGGAGGATATGAGCGTTGACTTGGAGCAGCCCCTGCTGCTCCAACCAGGCCACGTAGGGTTTGCCACCCAACTTTCCCTATGGTCTTCACACCAAGCAAGTCCCTTCACATTCTTCGTAAGGATCCATGGTCCCTTTGCTACCTTTGGGTTCTTTGCAACCACAGACTAAAAAGGTCAAATTGCAACCGAAAAAGTCAAACACCATTTTAAGAAAGAGGGGTAGCGTTCAAACAGAGCTTTAAAAATACAACATTCTAATCAGAAGAAAAAGCCTGGAGGAATACACCATCAGTGGTGGCTGGAGGAAGTGGTTTTAGTTTCCTTCCTTTTCCAAGCTTCTCAGTTTCTACCTGGAATCTGCATTATGTACTTCATTACTGTCACCATCGCTGTTCTCATCGTCTGAATTATCGGCTTCCTAATTACTTCCACTTGTTTACGGGCCAACCCTAAGGAAGGGCTGCAAAAAACCTCGTTACATTTTACTCCAGATGGTGGCCAGGAATTATAAATAAAGAATGATTTCTGAGAATTTTCCTGAAGCTAACAGTGCAAACTTTAATCAGCGTTATCCTCACCATTAAATATTTACTGATCACTAAGTATGAGGAAACTGCATGGCAGGGGAAACGTAGTGAGATGGTGGGGAAAGCCAGACTTCAGTTTGGGTCTCAACTTTATAACCTAGGATCTTGGCCAACCTTAGTCATCTTATCTGAGAACTGGGGATGGTCATTCCTGCTTCTCACAACTGTTGTGAAAAGTGTGTGAAACAGCCAGCCCAATCTGTTTAGAACAGGTGCTCAGTTGAAACACTAACAACAGCCCACCCCAGATAAGACAGTTTCTCTAACAGGTAGTGACCCTTACACATTCATCCCTCCTTCTACTTTTGAGACCAACCATAAAAGCACCTGCAATACATCAGGCTCACAATGGGTGGAACATTCCTGTCTCGGGACAAGAGATGGCTTTCTCGGGAAGGAAAGCAAACACAGTGATCCAGCAGATGCCTGTCTGCACTCCAGGCAACATCACAACACACTCTGCTCCAAGGAGAACCAGCTCCCGAAACGGGTTATCAAAACAGCCAGCACTGGCTTTTCTAAAGGTAATTACTAGACACTTCTGTGATCTGAGAAGATTCTGGTAGGGGCCTCCAGGGCTGCTTGCTCCTCAGAGCTTCCTATTTTCTGTTATTTCAAAAGAGGAGTCTCCTCCATCAGCCACTTTCCTCTCTCCCCTCACAAAAAGCTGAATTTGCAGGGCTGGCTAGAGAGGCTGCTCACGCCTGGGAGGAGGAAAGGCAGGGAGAAAATTGATGGCCACTCTGGAGTGCCCTCTAGGGAGCAGGGCACCCCCTTGTTCCCTCTCTAAGGAGACCACCCAGGATGAAGGGAACAGACACAGGCACCTTCCCACCAGCTCGCCAGGAAAGCAGGCCCAGCAAGGCCCAGGACTTACTTTCCGAATGCAGTACTTGCTGAGGTTTTCATTGTAGCGGAGAATGACAACTTTGCTGGGCATGGCTGCACAGATGCAGAGCCCGCTCTCAATCTGAAAAGCAGTTGGGGTGGAAGGTGGGAGAAGAGCATCACCAATGGGTGTTCCAGCTCCATGGCAAAGCTGGTTAGGAGCAGGGTCTCTCAGGCTGCCACCATGGACACGAGATCAGGTTGTCCCCCATGGGGAGGGGCCGTGCCGCGCAGCCCTGGGTGTTCAGGAGCAACCCTGGCTCTGCTCATGTGATGCCAATGGCACCACTACCAGTTGCGTTGAAAAGAAGCAACAGAAATTTAACCCAGTTTAAGGACAGGGCTTCCAAGGTCAAACTGTTAAGCAGAGGAGCCACAACAACTCCCAGAAGAGTCGCCAGCTGGGGCCCAGAGGACCACTTACCTTGCCAGCAGCAAATAAGTGGCAGCCCTTGACCGCTTCAAAGATGTTGGGCGAGATGTCCGGTTGGGCGGGGAGGTGAGACTGCGCGAGGGACTGCTTCACCTTCTTCACATCCACGAGACACAGGGCCCGCTCCTCTCCTGAGGGGACCGGGGACAGCAGAGCACAATGGCGGGTCTCATTCTAACCTTGAGTAAAAGCCACTCCAGGACACACAGATGCATGAATTTCCACAAATCCCCATTAACACAGGTTAGGGCCAAGTGTTAGATCTAAAAGGAAAACATCTAGCCTCTTGGTCAAGACTGTGGGAGGAAACAAAAATTCCTCAGACAAAAAATCAGAGAATGTGAACTGAACGTTCAAATGTGTTCCCCACCAAAGTCAAGAGCGTTTGTGTTGTGAGAAGCGAGGGACTTTTATAATATAAAACAGTGGACATGGGGGTTCCGTGGCAGTCCAGTGGTCAGGACTCCGCACTATAACTGCAGAGACAAAGGTTCAATCCCTGGTCAGGGAACTAAGATCCCACGAGCCATGTGACTAAAGGAAAGAAAAAATGTACCACATGAAACTATTCTGTATGATGTTATAGTGGCAGATATATTTGTTACACATTCGTCCAAACCCACAGAATGTATAGGAGTGAACCCAAATGTAAACTATGGACTTGGCGTGACAGTGGCGTGTCAGTGCAGGGCCACGCCATGTCCCCACCCAGGTGCTGATGATGGAAGAGGCCGTGCGTGTGTGACAGCAGAGGTATACAAGAATTCTCTCTACCTTCTGCTATGAACCTAAAACTGCGCCCAGGGAAAATGCTAAGATGGAAGTGGGGAAAAAGAAAGGAAAGCAAGCGAGAAAACAAGCCTACTGAGGAGAAGCACTGAGAGATCAAGGAAAGCTAATTCCTGACCATATGGATCCAGCCGGCCAAGCCTGAGTTAAGGTTTGACTGTGAATGTTTTGAACATGGAGCCAATGCATTATTGTTTTCCTTTAAAAAAAATATATTACCTATAAAGAGAGGAGAACAAAGCCTTTCTGCCCTGGGTATGTAAGAGAATGCCCTTGTTCTTAGCTGACTGGCTGAAGAATCTGGAGTCAGAGCTCCAACTGACTCTCACGTGGTTCAGAATAAGTGAGAAAGAGTGTATGTGTGTGTAGGAAAAAAGAAATAAATATGTGTCAAACTGTTAGTGAGTGTTGCATGCAAACGAAGGGTCTGAGACCAGGGAGAACGGGGATGCACACAGCAGGGTGGGCAGGCTCTCAGAGCACAGGGGCTCGGGCCCCTTCAGAGATCCAGAGGGAAGAGCCCCTCCTGCTCCAGCCTGCCCCCGAGTTTGACAAACATGACATGTGAGTTTCAAATCGTTTCCCTTACAAGTGAAGGCAAAGTGCCGTGTCCTTGGCTTCCCACCTGCGATCATGAGGAGCTTCTCCAGGTCCTTGATGATGTAAATCTGGAAGACTGCTCCGATTCCTGGGACGTGGGTGAGGGAGTTCTTCAAGACATTCAGCGCATACAGCCCTTCCTCGGTGCCCACCAGCACCACCTGCCAGGGCGCAAGTCCCCGGGAAGAGCATGAGCAGGGCCATGTCCCCATTACCACCCCTTGACACGGTCCTGTAACGCGTGTGGCTATGGCCAGATCCCAGCTGATGTCCCAAAAAGAGCATCATCACCTGGTCGCTGAAGGGCAGTGTACAGTTCATGTCCAGACGGTCATCACCTTCCAGTTTCAGCAGAGAGTTTCCGAGCAATTTCTTTTCACATGTGAAAGAGAAGAGAGAGAAAAAAGGAGGCCACAGTGAGGCTGAACTGTTCGTGACTGGACTGTCCAGAGAGACAGAGGCAAGAACAGAGGAAAGTTTAATGCCAGGGAGAAGGGCAAGTTACTCCTGCAGACACTCAGAAGCACACACCTGCTCCTGACTTGCCCCCTACTTTGATCTGAGCTCAAAAGGCAGGACCTAGATGTTATTGGTGTCTCTGGGCAGTGGTTAATTAGCATCGGGGACATAACTTGGTTTATATGCAGAACTAAATGAGCACAGGAGACACAGATTCTGTCACACAAAACAAGCCAAAGATGAAGGGTGTCACTGCAAAGGGTTAATAAGCCATGTGGACGCTCCTGTCCCTCCAGGCGGCGGCACAAGTGCAAAGCCCAGTGTCAGCGACAAACCAACCCGCTCCTGAGTCTCTTTACCTGATCCCACGCAGGAAGAGGCTCGTAGGAAGTACAGTCATAGCCCTATTGTACACACATGGATGGGGCGTTCAGTTAAAGGCTCACACGTGGGAGATGGGTCATCAACACAGGGCTTTCTCATGAGAGGGAGGCTGGTGGCTAAGGACTTCCGATTGCTAACACTTGAAGTGTTTATTAGGAGCTAAGTGTTTGAAAAGAGCTGTTGGGGCTTTGGTGGTGGAAATGCCAGTGAGTGATGAGCACTGTTTGTATCCTGGAACGTTCCAGGAGGAGTGATGCCAATCAAGGCCCACCCACATCTCTAACATCTTCAGGAGAAGTAGGATTTCAGACCTGCCTTCGGAAGAGCAGATCACGTAAAAGCAATTGAGCAGTTATGAAAAAGTTTCCTGAAAGAGACATGGCTTTTGGCAGCCCTTTGTGCTACTTGTAACACAAGCCTTTGAGCCACGTAAAAGCATCCGGGTAAAGGAGAGAGAGTATTTCCTTGTAAGTAATTTGCAGCTGTGCTGCCAGAACTGAGATCTAGTATGCCTTGAAGGGCTGGCTAACGGTGGCGAATCCCTCCTTCTAGAGGGTTCAGGCGGGGGAACCTGTGAGGCCAGACCCTGCCTGGAAGCCTGGATCTCTAGGGGCACAGAATCCCATCACCCTTCAGAGGGGGAGGCCGAAGGGACCCCCACCCAGTCAGCCCCCTCTACAAACACAAGCTCTGGCCCGCGTGCGTACTCACAGCGTCGGCTTCCGCCTTTTCCCTAGACACTCTCCCACCTGCCACAACTGACTCTAAGGCGGTGACCCAGCGCTGCTTGTCAGGAAAGCTGGGAGCCAGCAAGTAGAGGGTCCTCCCAGGCCAGCAGGTGGTATGGGGGTGAGACTCCATCTTCAGGACATAGGGGACATCTAGGAGATTGGGCAGAGAGCGCAGGGTGGAGTTTGCCACCCCCATCAGGAGGGAGGGCCAAGCCACCTGCGTCCCAGTTACTTAGCAGAAGTGCAGGTAGGGGGCGGGGGAGCCTCCTTTGCAGGCTGTCCTGCACAGGGGCCCCTCCCACCCACGCTGAAGGCTGCAGCCCAGCCCACCTCCCGGGACGGGGGGGCGCCTGCCGTCCCTCACCTGCTTTGGCTGTGTTTGCAAGTTCAGAAGCACCAACGGCGCCATGAATAGACACGTCCCCATCGGGAAGGCACAGCTCAAATTCTTCCACCGGCCTCTGTCCAGCTTGGTGCAAAGAGGAAGGGCAGAAAGAAAAACAAAAGAACAGGAACAAGAACAAGGGGAGACGAGAGGAAGAGAGAGAGACGGAGTATGCGTGGGAAGAGAGGCGCACGAGAACAGAGGAGGGAGGAGATGTGCGGAGAAGGCGAAGAGGGAAGATAAAAACAAAAGTAAAGTGTGTCAGATGAAGAGCACAGTCAAATTTCGGATGACGATGCAGATTTAGGGGTTAGTTGGCTGAGGCGGAAGTTCTCGGAAGGTGTATTAGCAGGTGGAATCTTCAGGGCAGCACCCTGCAGGGTCTTCAGAGGGGAGACCTATAGATGTGAGTATCGTACCAATAACCTTTAGTGGAGTCACTTGGGTTTTAATTTTCAAAAATGGAAAATTCGTAGAAGGCTTGCAACGCAGTCCGGAAAACAGAGCCTTCACGCCAAGACTAGGAGACCTGGGCCAACTGCGTGCAACGAGATTCCCCGACTCATTAATTTACCTTCTCTGGCTTCGTTGTCGTAAATGAGGACTTTGGAGCCCTCCAGGACGATGTACTTCCTGTCCCAGCCTTGCTGTCCTCGCTTGTTATTCCTGGGAAGACAGACGTGAGAAAGAACTGTTTGAACTTGGAAGAATCAGGTGGGAGGCAAGAGTGGGGAGGAGAGGAAATCCCAGTAAAGTTGCTTCCCTGGAAAACAACAGGAATGACATGCCGGGGTGGGGAGGGAAAGCTTCCTTCTACCCTCTGGCTTGTGGGGCTGGCCCTGAATTCAACTGATGTTAAGACACATGAACAGGAGAGACGCGCACACACGTTTAATTTTGTGTGTACGTGGGAGTCTCCACAAGCAAATAAAGCCCCCAAAGCAGATGGGCCCAAGTGCTTATATCCTAAGTCAAACGAAGAACAGTTAACTGTGGAAAAGTAACACGGTCTGTGCACGTAGGTTTCTCCCCTCTGGCCTTGCCCCTGCTCTGAAGATAAGAATGCTCCTTTCCTCCAAGCTGCAGGAAGAACAGCTTTGACATGGAAATATATCCTACTTTCCAGGAGAAATCGGGGAGGTCAGAGTGTCCCTCATGCATCCGCTGTTTTCTAAGTGCCTTTAGCTCAAAACAATCCTTTACCCCAAAGTGGCCTTTTCCAGACCGGCATATCCTGCTGCCCTTCACCAGCCACCGCTTGCCCACCCGCTGCCAGGCCAAACCTCCCTGCAGCAATACCTGGGCACCTTCATCCACCCTTCCAGGTGCAAACTGCTGCTGGGTTCCTTGGACTGCAGGCCCGGGGAGTTCATCTTGTCGCGGCAGAAGGCCTCGGTGAAGTGTGTGGCATATTCGGCTGGCAGGCCACAGGTGGCTGGCAAGCACGTGGAGCACTTGGGATGGCACATGACCTGACATTCTAGGGAAAAGCAGTGGACAGGCTGAAAACACACCCGACTGCTGCTGGACCTTCCCTGCACCCGCCAGCCAGCCCCCGAGCTCCACCCTGCCTGGCTCTGCCACTCAGGGCACCCCTCAGCCCTTCCAGGCCCCAGGCCCCTATTGGAGACAGCCAAGCTCTCTCAATCCAGTCTTCCTGGCTTCTCCCAGGCTGCCACAGACAGCAGTGCAAAGGACACATCTGCACATCTCCCTTGAAGCCAGGACACAGCTTAAAGGTGAGGAGAGACCAGCCTGAGGGAAAGGAGGCTGGAAGTTCACAAAGCCCAAGGCATTTTGCACAGGCGATTGGAGACATGGGCTGAAAATGCATATAAATTCCCTCCTTGAACACGGGGAAAACAGTGTCCTCCCCCTAAGACTAAACGTGTGAAAATGAATGCACTATATGATGGGCCTTCCCGGTGGCTCAACTGGTAAAGAATCTGCCTGCAAAGCAGGAGACCCGGGTTCGATTCCTGGGTTGGGAAGATCCCCTGGAGAAGGGCAAGGCTACCCACTTCAGTATTCTGGCCTAGAGAATTCCATGGACTGTATAGTCCATGGGGTTGCAAAGGGTCAGACATGACTGAGCAACTGTATGATGAGGAATGTTTAAAAAAAAAAAACAACCGTTGGACATAACTTTAGTGGAGACGCACAGGGGCCCTACCCCAAATGCACAGCAGCTGCTTTTACCGAGACACTTGGATGCCTGACGTCCGAAGTGCACGGTATCCAGACACACGGCGCACTTCGTGGCTCGCATGTTCAGTCCCACGTTGAACCGGTGAGGGATGTTGTGGTGCATGCGCTCCTTAAGACGCCGGCTGAATTCTGGAGGGAAATTTTATTTTTAAAAAATCACAGTGCTGCAAAATAATACCATCAAGAAAGTGAAAAGACACCCACAGGATGGGAGAAACGTTTGCAAATCATCTCTCTGGCACGGAGCCTGTAGATAGGATGCAGAAAGAACTCTTATGATGCAATAATAACAAGACAACCCAATTAAAAAGTGGGCAAAGGATGTGAACAAATGTCTCTCTGAAGAAGATAAATAAATGGCCAAGATGCACAGGAAAAGATGCTTGATGTCATTCTTCATTAGGGAAACACAAATGAACACCACAGTGAGAGGTTAGTTCATGGTCACTGGATTATCTAGACTCAAAAATATGGGAAATGGGTGTTGATGAAGATGTGGAGAAATGAAGGTCCTCATGCACTGCTGGTGGAAAAGCAAATGACGCAGCCACTGTGGAGTCCAGAATTACCAGATGACCCAGCAATTTTACTCCTAGGTCTATAACCCAAGAGAACTGAGAACATATGGAGCCACAAAATTTGTGCACAGATGTTCACAGCAGTATTATTTATGACAGCCATAAATGGAACCAACCCAAATGTCCATCAACGGATTAATACATAAACAAAATGTGATGATCACACAATAGAATGTTATTCTGCCATTAAAAAAAGGGAAGAACTGATAAATGCTACAAGATGGATGAATCGGAAAAACATGCTCCACAGAAGAAGCCAGACACAGAAAGTTATACAAGGTGCTTCCTTTATGGGAATTGTCCAGGACAGCAAATCCATGGAGACAGAAAGCAGACTGGTGCCTGTCAGAGGTTCCATGAAGGGGGAAATGGCAAGTAACTGCCAATGAGGTTAGGGGGTATTTTTTTGGTGGTCGAGTGGAGGGACCAAAAATGTTTTAAAAATTCGAATGTGATGATTATACAACCTTGTGAACTTACTTTAAAAAAAAATCACTGAATTATACATTTCAAACAAATGGATTGTATGGTATGTGAATTATATCTCAATAAAGCTGTTTTAAAAAAAAGCATCTTAGTGACAGATTGTGAAACTATTTTAACACTAACAGATGTGTCTAGATTTATAGGAATCAAATTAAGATCGCCATTATCTGGTTATTAGGAATTAGGTTTTATTTAAAAACACATTCCCAGTAGGAGATGGTTAATATGATGGCATAGCTGTTTGTGAGCATAAACAAACATATGCTTCTAAATCAGTTGTTTGTAAATATTTTAGTCGTGAAAGGTATATTTTCCAGATGAGATCATGGAGCACTTTCCAGAATCCAGTTTAAAAATCACCATTCTTGAATATATTTAAATAATTTTAAAGACTTCATTTTAGCTTCTTGCTTCAGATTATTTCATAGAGAATTTCTGTTCAATACAAGACCAATAATGTGTTATAATATTTTCATAACCAAAGTGTGAGTAAACAAACACAGCAAATGAACTGAAGTAAGTTCCAGATGTAGCAACCATGGTTTTGCATTAATTATTTATGTAAAACATGAAATTTGCAAGCTTGTAACTGATGAGAATTAAAGTATGTTTACACTATGTTAAAAAAAAAACAATATTCTGCAATACAGACTTTCTGACTATTAAATACATAGACTGACTGAAGAAGTCCCCCTTCATGCCCAATTCTTCCATGAATAACATCCTTTTTTAAAAATCCAAGTTTTAAGCCTCAAAGAACTGATTCTGCATTTAAATTTCAATCAGTTAAAACAAGATTAATTTTTTCTGTTTAGACGGCTCCCTTCTCAATAGTGACCTAACTAGGTAAAAGCAGCTTTAAATAGAAAAGCTCAGGATCCAAATTTCTGAATCCAAATTGGATTCTCCGAACAACATTGTCTTCTTCCTTTAACAGAAAAGTCATGAGGAATAAATAACATAAATGCACTCTGAACATGCCATGCACACAAAGGAGATGTTTGGAGTGTTATAGACTACTCAGGGAGCCGCTGTATGCAACCTCATGGAAGAACCCAGGGGCCAAAATGATTTTCATCTGTGTTAACAGCACCACTTTGAAGACTTTAAGAGTGAAGCTCTTTGATTCAAGGTGTTATGTAAACATGGGAAACGAGATGACATCATTACTAAAGAAGAAATGACAACAAAATTCCACTGAGACTGGCAGCTGAAGTGGGTTGATGGTGATACCCTGATATTAAACCACAGCTATTCTGCTCTCCCTGTGACTTTCCAAACCAACTTCCTTGGCTTTTTTTAAAGTCCATCCCATCTCTAGGTAAATAGAGTACATTTGAAACCACAAAGAAAACTCCTCACACCACTGGTATAAGGATTGGTACAACCAACCTTCAGAATACATACAACCTTTAACCCAGTGACTCATTTCCCAACAACTTATCCGAAAGTCATAGCACCCATAGCTGTGCAGAGTGTTCACTGCAGGGTGTGTATGGAAACAAGGAACTGGAAATAACCTAAATGCTTGTCAACTGAGGTCTGGATTAACAGGTGAATTATAAACCCCCCACCATGGAACACCATGCAGCCCTCTAAAAACATGGGGTCAATCCATATGGGCTAATATGAAACCTGCTAAGAAGGCATTTTAATTAAAGAAAGATGTTCTGCAGTGTACAGCACTGTGGGCTGATATTTATGAAAGCAAAGAGGATTATTATTTTCTCATATCCCTTAAGTATGATTATAGGACACCTAAATAATAGACATGCAGTTAGCTCATGAGCTCTGGCTGGAAGAATACAATGGTTGACCCTGGGTAACGGAACTGGGATTGGGAGAAGGCTCACTGCTTATTCTTTAGCCCTCCATATTATCACTTGTCCTTTTCACCCCAGGTCTGCAGTTCTCAGTCCATTAAAAAAAAAAAAGTCAATGCAGGTCCAGTGGCCCCTTGAGAACGTACCCTCTGGAGTGGAAGACTCCTTCCTGCGGCTGGAAGGCGGGGCAAGCAGGCTCAGGGCGCTGGGCTGGTGCTCGGGTGACCGCACAATGGCGGACATGGCAATCTGCTGCCTGGCGGTAGCCGGCGTAGATGGGTGTGGGTGGTCTGCGGCTTTCCGGTGGGCAGCTGGAGAGAGACCAGTCCAGCGCCTTTAGGTTAGTGGGGTCCCCCAGAGGCCCCAACCAAGTGGACTGCCCAGGGTCTGGCTCTCAAATGCCTGAGACCACAAGGACACCCGGGGTGCCATATGGGCCATGCCGAGGGTGCCGTCACCACCAGGCTGAGACTCCGCTCATCTCCTTGAGACGGGCCCTCGGCCTGGTGCACCGCCCTCGCTGTCCAGAGCGCCCATACCTTCCTCCCGGGCGGAGCGGAGCTCGATGCGGGTCTTCTGCAGGGCTTCCTCGAGCTCCGCGCAGCGAGCTTTCTCCTTCTCCAGAGCCACCTTCAGCTCATTGTACTGCAGAGGAACCTGTGTGGGCAAAGCAGGGTCCTCTTTCCGTCGACTAAATAAACCCTAGCAATGGAAACAGAGATATCTCCTAACTCCTGGAAACTGGCACTGGGAACTAACTAAAGGAACTCTGCCTCGGGAGGAGCAGACCATGAGAGCCAGGCGCATACTCACTGCAAGCGGGTTTAGTAAAAATGGCATGTGAAGGGGTGGGGGGACTGAGCCACAGCCCCTCCCAGCTGGCTGGAAAAAAATGGGGCTGCGGAAGTTTCCACCGAGAGGGTTAAAGATGCTTGAACTGCCACCACCTCTTCCTTTAGCAATCCCAAGGAGAGCCATTTCCTGAGACTTTACCCTCAAAAAAAAAAAAAAAATGGAAGTGGAGGATGGAATCAGGAGAGATGGTTCAGAAATCTTGCCTTGAATTTGTCTCATGATGCTTAGTTATAAGACACAGAGATGAGTGGTGGTTGTTTGTTTTTTTTAAAAAAAGATACTAAAATGATATCAACACAAGGGGCTTATGCCAAGAAAAAAAATGCAAATGGAATATGTATTGTACATGGGAGAAAAAAGTAAAACATAGGATAATGAGACTGAAAACAAAATTAACAACCAAAAAACACATGGGAATACCCTGACTACATCAAGTGACATAATTAGATAACAGTCCACTGCTAAAATAAAAAAGATTCACCATCATCAGCACATACAAGCACAGTCACACAGCACACAAGCAAGTCCACGTTGGACAGACACTGCTGTTCGCCTCTCCTGCTGCTCTGTTCTCCAGAAGGAGAACTCAGCATCATAAGACACCCTTCAGCCCATCTCCCCTTCCTATACCATCATCAGTGCTATGCTGACATCTGAGCGCCTTGGGAAGTTTCCAGCTCCTTAGAGACCTTCTTGAACTGAGAACACCTGGCCAAAACTACCATGAAGGCTGCAGTGGTTCAGGGAAGCACGCTTTGGGCTTATTAAAAAATCTTCCCATGTGTATCTATCAGCCTGTCCATCCCTATCTCCTGGTCATTGTTTTAAATGGTTACCATTTTAAAGGCAGGGATGGAGCAGTACCCCATGGAGGGGACAGCTATCCAGTCCGACTCTCTGCGCAGGTCACAGCAGCACTCTGGGCCCCAGTCTCCTACTGATCCAATCAGAGGGACTGAGCAGATGATGTCTAGTTTTTCTGGAGTCCCTTGTGCATGACCTGAGATTCCTTCTCTGTCTAGAATCCCATGTGTGTGCGTGCTCAGCCTCTTCAGTCGTGTCTGACTCTGTGTGACCCTGTGGACTACAGCCCGCCAAGCTCCTCTGTCCATGGGATTCTCCAGGCAAGAATCCTGGAATGGGTTGCTGTGCCCTTCTCCAGGGCATCTTCCCAATCCAGGGATCAAACCTGCTTCTCTTACATCTATCTGCATTGGCAGGCGGGTTCTTTACCACTAGCACCACCTGGAAAATCCTAGAATGGCACACAAATGACCTCTAATCTCTCTAGAGTCCCTTACACACGAGCAGAGAACCCCCTCTGGAATCTGGGATGCCAACCTGAATACTCAGCCTTCCTCTCTGCTGCCTCCTCCTCCCCAGCTGCTTGGGGAAAAAATCTCATTCCTTCACAGAGGAAGGCAGCACAATTTTAAAGGCCATGAACACAGTACAGTGTATCACAGATTCCAGACTGACAGCCTCTCTTCAGAGCCATTCTGATGATCTCAAAGCCTCTTTTTTCAACCCAAAACAAAGAAATTGTGCATTCTGTCTTCTCCGACGTTCCTAGGATTATCTACCCCGGTGACCTTCACGGAATCATCATGATTGAACGAAACTGCCCACTGCCTGCTTTTCACACCCTCTGACCCACCTTTTTCTTTTTGGCGGGCTGGTCCATTTTGGCTTGCAGAAAATCGATGAGTTTGGTTTGCTGGGAAATAGTGCCTTCCATCTTCACCTTCTCATGAGAATAGAGAACCTAAGATTCATGAAAACAAAAAGCACCGCAGATGCCGAAAGAAGCAGACTTTTAAATTCAATACTTTAACAAGAAATAAAGTCATTACAACACTAACAAATGAAAAATTCAACAAAAGCCACACTGAGCCAATTGTTATTTACTTAGTCCTGATCTTATTGCCCACTGTCCCCCACCCAACAAAGACAGACTCAAGTACAAAGATACATGAAAAAGCAAAAATAGCAAATGGTGAGTAGAAGAATCTAAAGGGTGGTCATGATAGAAATTTCCCAGCTTCTCTTAACATTTGAAAAGTTTTCGTAATAAAATACGAGAATACACAACATGAAGAGACTGCTCATCTAACCAGGTGGCTTTGAGCCATCACACTTGGCCTCTGTAGACAGTTTCTCTGTAAGCTCCCGGTGCTGATTCTCACCTGAATGTTTTCCAGCTGATATTCCAGGTCACTCCTTTCTGTCTTCAGCAGATCAGCCCGATCCAGAGCTTCTTGCAGCCCTTGAGTCAGACGGAAAATATGATTCTTCTGCAGGTCCATCTGCTGCTGTAACTTGGCTTGCTGGTGGGGGGAGAGGCCGGAGAGAGAACCTTCAGACCACACACAATGCAACACGCTCCCTCACTGTCCCCACTCAGACTCATTTCAGATGTGGCACCAAAATTTCAGCTCGTTCCAGGATGACTAGTTGTCTGAAATTCCACAACGATGCATGAGCAGTCTCAACCACTGCTGAGAGAACTCACTTTGTGATTCTCCGTGTGGTGCACACAAATGGGAGTCGTAGCACCTTTAACTCAAAAGGGCACCGCGTCAGTGCAAGAGACCAACAAGCACACCAACAGATATGGTGGGAGGCGGTGCTGCTACCATGAGGGGAAGGCGGGCGATCCCAGGGCCAGTACAAGTGTCAGTAAAACCCATGGAAAACAAGATTCTGTTTAATATATTGCAAATAGTTTTGTGTGAGAACTCTCTCTCCAATTCTTTTTTTCTACAATGGAAGTCAACCAGAAAATAGGGCAGGTGGTAAAGATACTGGCTTTATGGCTCTCTTACCTAAAATGCTCTGTTTCTAAAAAGCAGAGAAGAACAGCTATCCTGACAGGATACTGCTTGGTTTCACCCAACCCCTGGCATCCAGGCTAACCATACTAGCAGTGGCCCAAACACTCCCTTCCCCAGGGGCCTAGACCGTCTGCAGAGGGAAGGACAGAAGGCAGTAAACAGCTGCTCACCATCACCACAGGGCTTTCCCAACAGGCGAGGGCAAACCTCAGTGCTCTCTGCCCCAGCAGGCTAAGAGCTATAGACGCCCTCAGCTCGGCGAAACCTCGCCACCATATTTCTCTTCCCTCCACTGATGTTTGTGTTTCCATTCCTGCTCCTCAATGACCTTCCTCTTGAGAGGCAGCTGATTCTGAGGCATCATGGTGCCACGGAAAAAAACCTGGGCTTTAGAACATTCCAGACCCTGGTTCCAATGCTGACTTAAAAAAAAAAATTTTATTTGGCTATGCCAGGTCTTAGTTGTGGCAAGTAGATCTAGTTCTCTGACCAGGGATCAAACTCAAGCCTGGTAGCGGGAGCACGGAGTCTTAGCCACTACACCAACAGGGAAGTCCCCTGACTTAACTCTTATCAGTCCTATGACCAGGGGCAGCTCACTGCCTCTCAGACCCTCAGTCTCTTCATCTGCAAGTGGGGGTAATAACCCCCTTCTCTGGGTGACACACCAAGCCCAGTGCCCAGCATCCAGCAGATGCTCGATGAATTTCAGTGCTGCCTGCTTCATCCTTCTTTCTTCTCTCGATGCAGTCCAGGTGTGCCCCCTCACTTTTCCATCTGCCCTTCCTACCCGAACCTACTCCACCAGCCCCTCTCCATCCAGCCTCTGTAAAGCAAGAGGTACTGATACTAACTCAGAATCACCTGTCCTGGGTGCACGACCTAGAATTTCTGAGTCAAACCACAGAACGCCCTAAAATACAAAAGAAAAGAGAGAAAACAGCTAGGATAATCTCTTCCAGGGAGCCATCCGTCCCCTGTAGCACAAATGATTACTTCTGCAAATTACCCTCTTTAGTTTCCTTCCACTATTTTAGGACAACACTAATTACTAGGCAGGAAGCAGAGAAACAAGTACTAGGGACAAGAATCTGTTTGGTGACAACCAGGCCCAAAATATTTCTCTAGAATCAACACATCAACTGTCCATTAGCTTTCCAAGAAACTGGCTGCTTATTTACTACAATAGAAAACAAATAAGAGTGACATTGGTGCTCAATGAAATGTTTTCTAAAACCATTTACCTGCTTCCCAGAGAGCAGTAAATGGAGGCTATTCCTGCCCAGTGTTCAACTGAAAGGAGGGCTCCAGCCATGTGATTAGATCTGTCCGCCGATTTTATGACAGTGACAGGAAACTGGGAGGACGCAGAGGAACTAGACACAGAACTAGAGTGGGAAACACCCCTGGGAACTGGGAGGAGGGGCCAAAACCAACATGAGAAGGCTTAACAGGATGGTATTTTAAAAAAACCTTCAAATAAACAAAGGTATTTAAAACAAAACAAAACAAAAACATCCAGAAGGGCTGGTGGTGATCTAACAGATCAATGGGTGTCAGTGGTGTGATAAGCCACCCAAAGAGCCCAGGACAGTGGTGGGGCCAGCCCACTACTCCGTGTTGTTCAAACCTCAAGGACTTCTATAAACTGTTCGGAAAGATAAAACTACCAGAAAAGAACATCTCAATCCTGGTGGGACTTGAAATGTTTCAGTTAGAAAAGAAAAGGTGACATGGAGTCAGGAGAGCTGAAGAGATAGCGAATCCACTGTCACAGGGATAATAAAATAAAAAGTAGCTCTCTCATAGAAGTGTCACATGGAGTGTATGAGCTAATTCATGCAAAGTACTCAGGCACCTGGCATGTGGTATGTGCCAAATTAAACATGAGTTATTTTTTAAAATAATAAAAGAAAAAAGAAAAACAAGTTATTTTTATTACTAATCAAGTAATATGATCATTAATCAATATTAACTTCCTACTTTGGTTGGAAATATAAGACTACTCCCTGTTTTCAAATGTTTTGCTGTAATAGAACCAATGGTTGGAAGTTACAGGCTTTAGTTCAAAACCAGAAAGAACTTTCCAAGAGTTAGAGTTGCCAGAAAAATGAGTTGGGCAATCTTGAGTCACTTTAAGTCTTGAGTCCCAGGTGCCCCAAGCCCACCTGTGAGGGAGGCTGGGGAAGGGATTCTCTACCTTGGAAGGGGGATTATTTGACAGGATTAGCAAATGGACTTCGGAGTTCTGGTATCACTTCCAAGTCGGGACTAGTCATGCCTGTAAACAGCAGTGTCAGAAAAGTTTCAGAGGCCACTGTGGGCCCGAGAGAAAAGATTTGAGAGAAAGCTCTGTTAGTGAAGTCTGCCAGGGAAAGGGTAAAAGAAATGGTGGGGCAAGTGCTAGGAAGTTGTGCTAAATGACACACAAAAATTCTCTCCAACTGTGAGACTCTGACTCTGGCTCCATTTACAAGAATCTGTACCGGATGGACAAGACAGGCAAGCTGAGCCCCCGACCACCTGCTGACACAGGGCCCACCCCAAGCCAGGATGCCAGCTGCAACCCTTGATGGTAAAGATCACTGTGTTTCCAGTGCTCTCAGCTCTCAACGAGATCTGCCTCCAATCCAGTGCAGCCAGATGTCTGTCTTCAAAAAACCCTCTGTGAGGTGCAGACAGGGGAACTGGAAATGTTCCCCAGTAGTTTTAGAAGTGAGAACAGGGGACTGAATCAGGATGCCAGCCTTCTATTTCTAGTCTTGCCACTGACTCACCACGTAACCTTGGACCAAAGCAGAGTTGTTGGGGCCAACGCTCTTTCCTCGGAAGGAAAAGAGGACAGGCGAGATCACCGATTATTTCTGTGCTTCCTATTTCCAACGTGTGTCCAAAGTGGGGACACTGCCTAGTGGGGACACTGCCTAGTCATTCCAGATAAAAGACCATTCTCTGATCATTCTCTATCTTTTGTCATTCTCTATTTGACAATCAGGGAGATTTAAAAATTTCTGTTATAATATTCTGAGAGTCACCTTTGGTGAACTTTCCACCCATGTGTAATATTGATTTTATTTAAAAACTTCTTTGTTGTGGTAAAATATACATAAAATTTACCATGTTGATCATTTGTGTTCTTTTTGGCCACACCATACAGCATGCAGGATCTTAGTTCCCTAACCAGGGATCGAACCCATACTCTCTGCATTGGGAGCATGGAATCTTAACCACTGGACTGCCAGGAAGTCCCCACTTTAACCATTTTTAATCCTACAGTTTGGTGGCATTAAGTAGAGTCATGTGGCTGTATATCATCATGGATCCATCTCCAGAACGTTCCCAACTATATTTTTTAAAGTTATTCTAGAAAACATTTTATGCTCCCCTGCAAAATGTGCACCACATTTTTCAAACTTAATAGCATAGTTACAATACTTCTACCAGCAGAGCCTCTCAGGGACTACAGGAAGCACACAGTAAAACCTCCATTTACCAAAACAGATAAACTGGTTGATTCAACTGTCAGGCTCATTGTGGCTTAAACAGAACACTCTTGAGTCTAACTTCTCATGAAATACCTTTATAAACTGCATTTGTCCTGACAGGTCAATTCTAAGGAATGAAGACAAATTATCAGTGATTCCGCCAAACCAAGGCTTTGGTTGGAGGAGTTGTCCTCAATTTAAACAGAGATTTTCAGAATTCTATTCAAAGGTACAGGAAATAACATAAGGATTGGACTGGTTTAGGAGATCAATTTGAACTTTTTGTTTTGTGTCTCAAAAGCAGGGTGTCATTTCTTTTGCATTGAATTAATTGGATGTTCAAAAGTTTCCATGAGATTTGGCGTTCAGCATTGCCTGATCAGGTCTCTGTCCCGTGCATGGAGCTCATCAGGCTACAAACTTAATATACTCTGGATATTAACTCTAAAGAACAATTCAACTCAATATCTATTTGCCCTCATATTTAATAAACTTCCAGTTAGCATATACTCACTTTGTGCTTGACACTCCATTAAGCACTATTTGGGAGGGCACAATAACAAAGAGGCCCCCAGGGCTTCTTGACATGTTCTTTTAACGTGTTAAACACCTTCCAGAAAGTACCCAGTGACCATCTTACTCTTCCTTGAGAATTTCAACCTTGAAATCTTAATTTCTTAATTTGGACCTGCCCACCTGAGGACAAGTGTTCACTTCTGAGAGTATGCCCGACTATTTACCAGGCATCTTACACCCACCTCTTCCAGAAGCCTTTGTTTGAGCTCTCGTTCCGTCTCCAGCTTCTGTTGTAAACTTCGGGCGTTCATTTCAAGCATGGCATGCTTCTTCTCCAGATCATTGAGCTGGATATTTGGAAAAATTGGCCGTGACAACATATTTAGGAACGTTATATGCTAAAGACTTTTGCCAATATCCACAAACCTTCACAGCCAAAGAAAAATCAAGTTCTAAGGGTCAGAACATAAACACTGGTTTTTAAAAGTGAAGTGAAGTCGCTCAGTCATGTCCGACTCTTTGTGACCCCATGGACTGTAGCCTACCAGACTCCTCTGTCCATGGAATTTTCCAGGCAAGAACACTGGAGTTGGTGGCCATTTCCTTCTCCAGGGGATCTTCCCAACCCAGGAATCGAAACCAGGTCTCCTGCATTGTAGACAGATGCTTTTACCATCAAAGCCACCATGGAAGTCTAAAGAGTCGTGTTTGTAATTGTTTTACACTGTATGTGTTAGTTGTGTCTGATTCTTTGCGACCTCAGGGACTGCGGCCCACCAGGCTCCTCTAGCTCCATGGAATTCTCTAGGCAAGAATACTAGAGTGGGTAGCCATTCCCTTCTCTAGGGAATCTTCCTGACCCAGGGATTGAACCCAGGTCTCCTGCATCGCAGGCGGACTCTTTACTGTCTGAGCCACCAGGGAAACCCAGGTTTTTAAAAGCATACCACAAATGTCTATGTCAAAGATAAGCCTTATGTAGATTATTCTGTTAGGAGAAGCTATTATTTCTAAGGGATGGGTCATACGTGTAGCTACCTGTGACAAGTTCTAGGAAGATGACTTCTCCAAAATTTATTTATCTGATACGCTTTGGCTGAATTAAATCATCATATTCCAAATGCTTGCTTGCATGGGATAATATCAGAACTCTGGGATGAAAGGGCAGACAAGCTCTCTCAAAGATCTTGTATCAAGTCACAAAGGCAGAGAGTGGCCCTTAAGTAGACATGTACGCAAATAGTGACTACTCTGTCAAGTGATGATTTTGATAAGAGGTATGGAGGAGAGAAATTCATCCTGAATGGCCTGTCACTGGGAGAAGATGGGGTCAGAAAGTCTGGAGTCTTAAAGGATGGGTAGGACTTGGCTGTAGAATACTTTAGGACAGTCAGGTAGAAAAAAATGTCCTTCAAGCTAAACACCGAAAAGCTCATTTATCTCTAAATAATACATTTAATTTTTTCATGGTTAAATAACATATTTACTTTCCTCATGGGGTATCTATTTTAAAAAATTAGTAAGCCAATACCAAGGAACTCAGGAATATTCCTGAGTAGCAAGCTCTAGCTTCAATCTGGTCACTTCTATGAAATTCCAATAAGGAAATAACCATGGATGCCCATAAAGATTTACACTCATCACAATGTTATTTATGACAGCAAAAAAAAAGAAAAAACTGGAAGAAGTTCAAATTTCTAACACAAGCAGAATGATTAAAATAGGTGTCTCTGTGTAATTGATGTTTCTAGAACTACATGTTCAAAAAATATTTACTAATTCAGGAAAAGCCCCTATTTATGTGATGTTTCTTTAAAAAATGATATAATCCTGTTTATATAATAAGAACATACATTTATCAATATAAATAAATGAATATAAATTCACCAGCATAACAGTGGCAACAGATTACCAGTTACATTTTCTTTACTTTTCTGTGGTTTCTATATCTTCCACAATGACCCCAAATAATCACTTCTATAATCAGGAAACTACAGTTACCCAAAATTCAGAGGTCAGATTGTGTGTGTGTGTTTGTATGTGGGCGCACACGCACACAAAACAGTGTGTATGTGTATATATGAAACAGTCTGTGTGTGTATATGAAACTTGTTTGACCTTCGCTCTTATCTATAGCACAGAAGCACCTATTCTAACTCTCTTTTAAGACTATTAAAATTTTTCAAACACTAGTATGTCACTTTGTAAATATAGAGTGCTTCATGGACAGGATGTGTATATTTCCAAAGTGGAATATGAGGACCTGCACTGTCCTCAGATCGTGCTGCGTCCTTGGACTTAGAACCCAGAGACACTGAGGCTTCCTGCCATTGCAGCAATGGAATGAGCAGGAGTCCTAGCCACCCCACACTTCCCGAGGATGCTCAACATTAGATCCATGAAGGCTCTCAGAAATCAAATGCCAGAAAAGAAGAGTGCTGTGCACCCAGGTCAAAATCTGGACCTCAGGGGCCCTGATGGGCAGATGTTAGGAAGTCACTGACCGACTCTGATACCCCAAGTAACCCCCACCCCCACTATTGCCAACCAAGGGTGTCCCTTGGGGAAGCACAACAGTGAGACTTGGTTTATGAAACACGCTGACCATGGATTGAGCGCATGTGAACACCTGCTAAAAGAAGGAAGTGTACATGCGTATCTAGAAGGCAGGAGGGACAGGGGCTGACCTTGTCAGAGAGGCTCTCGGCCTTCAGCTTCTGCTCCTTGAGAGCCTGCTGCAAGGCCAGGATCTCGGCCTTGTGCTCCTTTACTGCCAGCTCGACCACCTGGCGCGACTCAGTGATCCGCTGGTCAGCCCTTGCCCTGCGGGGAGACACAGGCACATTCAGAAACCCCATCACTGCCACCCTGCAGGAAGGAAGCTGGCCCAGCTTGGTCACGGACAGGCAACCAAACATGCTGTGGGCTGGGGAGAGCCCAGCCTGATCCCTTGTTCCGAATTACGTGGAGCAAAGATGCGACCCACTTTAGGCCCTGGGTAAAAATACTCTTAGCAGGTAAGGTTCCTGTGAATATAAATGCACTTGGAAGGGCTGAAGGGGATGAGGCATTTTTCCAAATGCAACTGGGCTGAAAATGGCAAGACTGTTATACCCTCCTGCAGAAGCAGGAAGGAATGAGGTCCCACTGAAGGAGCACAGTGCCGAGGACCATGTGGGGCCCCATTCGAGCAAACACTGCCTCTCCTCAAAGCAAGGGCTGAAGTGTTCTGCTTGAATCTGCTGGGTGTACCTGTAAATAGGGCGACAGAAGACAAAACCTGGAAGCACACTTGAAACCTCACTTCCCCTCCCCAACTCAGGTTTTCTGTTCTCCTGCTCCAGCAACTGGACTTACACAGGCTCCTTCACTGGCAGCTCTCCTCTCGACCCGACAAACCCAAGTCATACTCAGACTCCAAGGGTAAACTAGAAGGCCATGTTCTCCACAAAGCCCTTCCCAGGCTTCCTCTCAGAAGTAACCTCTTCTTGTTCTGGACCCAAAGCATAAATGTACTACTGGCCTGGCACAACCCACTCTCTATTTTAGGTGATAAATAGTTCAACGCATAGTTTATCTCCTGCGTTAGACTCAGCCGCTAGAAGACAAGAATTAAGAATTATATTTTAGGGACTTCCCTGGTGGTCCAGTGGCTAAGACTTCTCGCTCCCAATGCAGGGGCCCAAGTTCAATCCCTGATCAGGGAACTAGATCCCACATGCAAAACTAACAACAGGCACAGCCAAATATATAAATATTTTTTAAAAAATAAGAATTATATTTTACTCATCTCAGATCCCACGTAACACCAAAATAGAGGAAGGAAAAAAAAATGGGGGGGGGGTGGGGTGGGGAAGAGAGCCAAGATCTTTCACAATTGCTCCTGAAAGAAATATATGAAAGATCTCCCTATGTGTGTGATAAGTCCTGTCCAACTCTTTGAGACCTTATGGAGTGTAGCCCACCAGGCTCCTCTGTCCATGGGATTCTCCAGGCAAGAATATTGGAGCGAGCTGCCATGCCCCCCTCCATGGGATCTTCCCCAGCCAGGAATGGAACCCAAGTCTCTCATGTCACCTACATTGGCAAGTGGGTTCTTTACCACTAGCGCCACCAGAGAACACTTTCATACATGGTTGTGCATTCTTGATGCTATGGTCAGACTCTGCCCCCGAAACTGTCTACAAAGGACTCTTAGAAGCAGCTGGGCTAGGAGCTGGACTTCCGAGTAGGAGGGAGGGGTGTGTGTCAGAACAGCCAGAACATATGGTGAGGACGCAGGAGCTCAAGAGTTCAGGGGGAAACAGTAACAGGAAGTCTTAAACCAGCAGCCCTCTCACATTAGCAAATACCCTGAAAGGGAAGATGTCCAACAGGAGAATATTTCTACCAGTTTCTCTTGAAGCTTATGGGTTCCCTTTGCTTCCAGTCTGTCTTAGTGTAGTTGATTTAGCACTAATTATACATCCAAGACAGCCGTGAGTCTACTATGGTCCACCAAATGTGGGAAATACTGAAATGAGTCCGACAGAGTCCAGAAAAATGATAAATACTTCCACGAATAGTTACCCTGCTCAGGGAGTTCAGAGTATTACGAGACAGTAAGTTTCAGGGAAAGGTGATATTAGTGAGGTTATGCAGGATGAATAGAATTCTGTTGGGCAGACATGAAGCACAAGGTGGTTACCAGCCCATAGGGTACCTCTCTGCAAACTAGGAAAGGCGTGTGTTCTTTAAGACCATGCGCGTCTACCCACTGGTAAACTGTCATAATATACTGGTTTTGTTAGAACAAACACTTTCCCACCATGAGCTGGTAAAATGTCATGGTAGATCTTCACGTCTATTCCCAGCAGCACGCAGTGCATAACCTGCACACCTGCGACCCTGGCAGGAGGGAATCCTGCACTGGGAGAACTGGGGAAGTAGAGGAAAGATACTACCCAAACTCAGGATCACCACTGCCTACCAGGAAAGGAAGAAAAAATAAAAAATTGTAAACTATACTTGTAGAGCAGTTGTTCTCAACTTGGGGCAGCTGCCCCCCTCCAGGGGACACCGGGCAATGTCTGGAGATGTTTCTGGTGGTCACAACTTGAAGAGGGAGCAGCTACTGAGATTTAGTGGGGCAGATCCAGGGAAGCTGCTCAGCACCTTACCATGTACAGGTCAGGCCCCCATCACGAAGGACTGTCTGGCCCCAACTGTCAATAGTGCCAAAGCTGGTGTACAGGGTTGACTTGCATCACACATGACCAGGATCAAAACTGATGGTCTTGTGACTTCCCTGGAGGTCCAGGGGCTAAGACTCTGTGCTCCCAATGCAGGGGGTCCAGGTTCAGTGCCTGATCAGGGAACTATTAATAGATCCCACATGCTACAATCAAGACCCAGTGTAGCCAAATAAATTTTTTTTTTTTTTTAAAAAGGAGAGTGACAATCTCGCTACACAGCCACAATGACAAAAAATCCAAGGAAAGAGTTTCTACAAAGTCAGCACTTTGCTCTGCTGACTCCTGGGGCCCTGTACTGGCTGACTGGTCATCATCTCCTGCTACTGGCACCGTCCATATTTACCTCGAGGATGACTGACTGATTCTGGTTGCCCTGAGTCTCCCAGCTTTAACACTTAAGTCTTACATACCAGCACCTGCTCATTCCTGGTCAAGTGGGGGCACTTGCCGGGAGCTCTCGGGGGTGATCCTGTTGGTGCCACCTGCCACTGGCTCTCTAGCTTCATGAAGTCCCACCTGCTCTGCTTCTCGGTGTCCAGCATTCTCTGCAACTCTCGAACCCGACACTCAAATTGGGACTTCTCGTCACCAAGGACGCTCCTCCAGGCCTCCCACTGCCGCTCTTTCTCCAGAAGCTCGTCGTTCAGGGCCTCCAGGTCCATGACCTGCTCCTCCAGCATTGTGCACGTGGTCTTCAGCGCCTCCATCGTCTGCAAATCAGCACCACTGAGTTGTGCCTCATAGCAAATGAGGATTTCCCGGGTGGCACTTTTGTCAGATCAGGTTCGGAAAAGCATGAGCTTCTAACTACAGCCTGAAAGACACTGTCTTTTTCTCTTACAGACCAAGGGGGTTAGACAAGAACAGATGAAGGGCCATTTCTACTGAGATCTTATAGAAAGAACTCAGAGGAGGGCCAGGGAAAAGAGACCATGCTTAACAATAAAGTAGCTTGGGAATTCCCTGGCAGTCCAGTGCTTAGGACTCCCAGGTCTCCCTGCTGAAAGTCCAGGTTCAATCCCTGGGTGAGGAATGAAGATTCCACAAGCCTCACAACTTGGCCAAAGAAAGGTTTTTAAAAATAAAAAAAGTGACTCACAAAAGCATTCTATTCTATTTTTAATGGTTTTAAACCAAAATTAAGAACAACTATACATGGAACTTCCCTGATGGTCCAGTGGTTAAGACTGCGATTCCATTGCAAGGGGCACAAGTTTGATCCCTCGTCAGGGAACTAAGATCTTGCAAACCATGTGGGGTGGCCAAAAAAATGAAACAAACAAAAAAGGCAAACTACACACTTCAAAAAGCTGTTTTTAAAACTCGCAAACCTGCAAAGTGCTGACATGATTACTTTTACTGACAGGCTCAGTCTGAGAACACTTGGGAGAGATGTAACTGGCACTCGCTCCAGAATCTAAAGGGGCTCCAGGTTTCCCAAGGTCTCTGACACTATTCCTGGTCCTTACTTGCTTCTGGCTAGTGAGCTGCATCTCCCTCTCAGTGATCTCGCGGCGGAGATGGTCTACTTCACTTCGCAGCTGCACAATCTCGTCGTTGGCACCAGAGGCCTCATCAAGTTGTTTAGACAAGTAGAAGTTTTGGTTATTGAGCTCAGCGTTGTCCTCTGTCAGCTGGTTTAGCTGCTCCTCCAAGTCTGTGATCACCTAAAAGAGGAAAAAATCCGGTTACACATGGATCAAGTTGGTTGGAAATGAGAAATTGCTTCTAAAGCCATATATACTCAAACCTATGTGGTAATGATGACCAGTGTTTGCCCATCCAGCCCCCGAGAGCCAGCCTCCAGCTGCCATACCCGCCTCCTTAGCGCCCAAACCCACATACGCTGTGGGAGAACAAGAAATGTCTCAGATTCCTTCTGACTCAGGACTCATCAGGAAAACATGGCAAGAGCAAATCAATCAAAAGCGACTGCCATATGGAAGGGGCAGCTTTAAATGAGATCAAGTTCATAAAAGAATGCGGAGGGTGCAAACTGAGGAAAGAGGAATAGCAGAGGGACTAGTATCACAATCAGCTAATTAAGCTGAAATGCCCAGGACATCATCGACAGAACATTATCATGGGAGATGGTCTTAGAAAGCAAAATAAAGCTCTTGTCAAGGAAGACTGAGTGAAGGACACTTAAGAGTTATTTCAATAATATCTCAGGTAATAAATTTAATTTCAAGCAACAAAAGAAAAAAAGGAAAACTTAAGGGACTTTCAGAATAATCCTGAAAATATAATACTGTATGGATGGCATAACTTTAAATGGTTTCTTCTTATACAGCTGGCTATCAGAAAATGGGAAAACACGCATATGAAATTGTCATTTTACTGAAAGAGATTTAATCTGATTTTGCTAAATTATTTCCCTGCTCAATGGTGGAATGACTTCAATTTCAGCACATTTAGCTTTCCTATTCTCTTTGCTGAAGTTTAGTACCAGCGCTTGCAAAGAGCTTTTACATATAATACTTTCAAAATTTAAGGGCAATTTTCTAATAATAGTTGGAATGAGGCACACAGGCAGTAAATTAAATTTTATATAACAGAAAGGAGTAAATTAAAAGGAAATGCCTCTGGGCCTATGGTTGTTTCTCATTTTCAAACCTAAAGCAGATTTAGTTTCTGAAACGTTGCCACTGTTTTTGTGACTAACTGACTAACTCCCTGTCTTAACCCCCTTTGATTATCAATTAAAAAAAAAAAATCTTCCCAGGCACATAGAATTAAAGAATGTCAATTAGATAGAATTGTTTAGCGTGGTTCAGAAAACACAGCTTTTCATTTTGTTCACTGAGCTGATGAGCTTTTAATGCAGTAAGCGGTCTAGTAATTTGTACTTTAATATCAAAAGCCTTGTTAATTCCTACTATACCAGTTTGAGTAACGCTATCAGCTACAAGAAGGGGAATAAAGGTTAAACGGTCCAGTTCTTGGATAAACCTCCTTCTTTATCAGGATGAGGAAAAAACGGGAAGAAACTTCAAGTCTGTCATTCCAAGCAGGCATTTGTGCTTCACAAGAATGCTTGTACCACCCTGAGTAATATGGTTAAATCTCCCTAAAGCAGAAACAATGAATAAACGGTGCCTAATAGTTCAACAGGTCTCCTTCCTATACATAGAAAAGCCATTCCTTAAGATGGTTTTTCTCCTAGACTCCAAATGTCTTCACTGTGCTTCCTTTTACCTCTGCCCCAGAGGGAAAACAATAAGACTGATGAGGCAAACCGCCTAGAAGTCCCAGATAAGCCATCTTGAGCTTGGCTGCGTTGGTTTCTCCACCTATGATGTGGAGGTAAATGCTATATAGACAACCTTCTCTGTTGCTCTGGTTTTAACATTTTGGGTTTTTATTATATGATATTCTCCCTTAACGTATCATGTGAAATACAAGAGACAAAAGTGAGTGACCGAGGTGTTAGTGAGGCATCAATGGTGGCCCAGGGAGAGCAGATAGACTTAAGAAAATCTACCCATATAAGAATACCTACACTGCCAAAATAATCTGCCATTCAAAGATATATTTAAACCTTTAGGCACCTAGTCACTTTCTTTGACTCATTTTTTTTAAAAAGCCATTTATTATATGCCCATTTCTGCCACCTCTTCTCCTCCCCAAATTAGATTATAAAGTGCTACAGAAAAAGACACTCATAAAAAGTCAGGGAGTTGCCAAGATTATTACTCTCACTTCAAGTGAAATGAACCCACTGAGTAGGAAGGGGCCTTCTATTTCCTTGTCATCATCCTGTTTTCAAAGGGTCTCCTGTTTCTGATTTCTAGTTACAGTTTGTGGTGCTGGCTTTGTATTTTGTCATTATCTGTACTGCCTATTTGACAAAAGGAGTATCATGTGTTTGCAGGAAGCATTCAAGAACTCGTTAGAGTGCATTAACTCATCCAGACGTTGTTCATTCTTTCTGCCTGGACCATAACACACTTTACTGCTGGAGTTGCCCACTTAGCTGCTGGTGATATTAAGGGTTAGATGTACTCCCACACAGAGATATTGAACTGATCTGAGACATAGGCAGTAAATTAATGATCGCTATGATTTGGAAAAAAAAAAAAAGGATAATAGGCAATCTGCAATTCTGAACCAGGTTATATAGGCAAGGAGAATCCTTAGGTCCACTTTGTGGGCATATTCTCTCTACACCAAGGGCAAATGATCTGTGCCCTGTACCAGGAGACTGTTAACCTTTCAACCCCAAGGATACAAGGCAGCAAAGAGAAACTACACAGCTGATTCCATCTCAGTGGCAAGAAAAAGATGAGGGAGATAAGATAGCTCCATAATGTAGGGGCCAGCAGAGCTTTCTGATATGCTGTTTGTACAGATAAGAGATCTGGGTAAAATTCCAACACAAAACAGGAATACAAAAAATGTATCTACTCTCAGTACCCAAAAAGAAAATGTTTTAAGGTCTCTATTTGGGGTTATCTGTTGCTTTTCAAGCAAACCTTGTGGTTCTGCGATATATAGGTTACCTTTCACACCTCTGCTGGGTGAGCAGCAGAGAGAATGTTACCTGGTAAACGTGCAAGAACACACCAGAGGTGAAGACACCAGCCAGACAATGAACATCAGGCTGAAAAGACACAGGGCTGACGTCCTATTTTAATGCCTCATTCCTTCTTGAGGGTGGCTATTTGCATATTATTTATTTTTAATCTTATAGCTGACAGATTGATTCATAATTAAAACCATGTCATATGTTTGCCCACCAACTCCTCTCCAGAACAGACTTAGGTAGGGTTTTAGGTGCCAGATTGAATCAAATTCTTTTTTTAAATCTCTTCAAAATATAGAAATGGCCTGAGCCTGAAAAATCTTACTGCTCACGAGCTTTTTAAAAGCTGCTAACTGGGAGCTCCTATCGATCGAGCTATTATAGGCGTTTCCACTGATAATGAAGATGACATTTCCCAGCAGAGACAGTCTTGGACAGCACCGCTGAGAAAGGAGCATCTGTGTGCTCTTCTAAAGCGTCTGCAAAGCAGCCTTTGAACTTGCGGAAGGATAACTGAGATCCACTAGTGTTGCCAAGTATTTTTAAAGTGGTGGTTTTCAACCTGTTGTTTTTTTTTTTTTTTTTAGGAGCAGAGCTGTTTTCTAAACAAGATTCTGTTCTAAACCCAGTATGAGCAAATAATAATAGTTATCACTGATTAGCACATTCTATGGACCAGGCCCTGTACAAATGCTGATGCATCATCTAACTTTTGCCGGAACCTCCATGAGGTAGGTATTATTATCAAGCTTCTGATTCTGTGACTCAGTGTTTCCTAGGTTTTACTGTTCCGGAAATCTGAATGTATATAGGAACTAAACAGCTGTCTCTCTTCCCTCACCCAGTTCCCAAAGAACAGTAGTTAAATGAACTGTACATCCTACAATCAATGGTGCATTGGAATTGAGGACATATAATGTCACCCCCATTTTATGGACAAAGAAATGGAGGCTTCAGTGTATAACACCACACAGGTTACCGAGAGGCCAGTTTAGAATCTCAACCAGTCTATCTGACTCCAGAGCACATAGTTTGGACCCCCAAGCCACCCAGCTGGCCTAGATGAAAGGTGGGTGGAAATCACTCTCTTGGGTTCGCCCTCCCACCAGGGTAGATCCCCAAAGGCTTCAGAAAGCCAAGGGTAAGTAAACGAAGGATTAGAAGTCATTGTTCCAGGAAAAGCAAATTTGAGGGATAAAGAGAGTATAAAAATTACGTAAGTTAAGAAAGTAACCAATTTTATTCTATATATTGGCATATCCTATTAAAACTAGATTTCTGATTTTAAAAATGGGGTGGGGAAGGGTGGATAACAAAAGTGCACAGGAAACTCTTGAGGGTGATGACTACAGTTGTTATTTTGATTGTTTTGCTAGTTTTAAAGATATACACACATTTGAAATCTCATTAGGTTACTGTACTCCAATTATCCCTCAATAAAGCTATTTTAAAGTAAATAAATAAATGATTTTTTTTAAAAAGACTAAAAAAGAAGAAAACTCCATATGAATGAAACAGATTACAGATGTATACATTTAAAATGCATCCAAGATTATTTTGGGATAAAACAGTAATAAAAAAAAATCACTTATATCTTATTCAGTGATCATTTATGAGCATGAATGTATATAAGCAGATAACTCTCATGTAAAAGAAGAAACCAAGACAATTTACAAATTTTAAAAGTAAAGCAAAAGAGTACAGGAACAGAATGTATCAATTTCTCAAGGAAGGGAGGTGAGAATGGAGGAAATCAACAGATATCCCTAAGGCAGGCTCACCCCACATCTGGCCACTGGCATCAGGCAATACAGACCTGAATACCTGTCAGGCACCAACCAGAGTTAAGCGGAGGCATGTCCTATGACCTAGCTCTTCCACTCCTGGGTATATATATACGTTCATCAGAAACAAAGGCTTGTAAGCACCAAAGGACCTGTACAAGAGTGCTTCCTAATAGCTCTGTTCCTACCAAAAACAACCCCAACACCCATCAACAGGAGAACAGATAAACAAACTCCAGATCTAAACACACACTAGAAACACGACACCATAATAAAAAAGAACGAAATCTTGACAGTGCAACATGGATGAACCCTCACAGACAATTTAAGTAACAAAAGGGCTAAACCCAAAGACCATATCTTCTAATGGTCCCATTCATATGAAATTCAAGAACAGGTAAAACTAATGTATAGTATCAAAGATCAGACTACTAGTTACCCTTTGGGCAAAGCACACTGATGGGAAGAGGACAACAGGAGCCTTATGGGAGCTGAAACATTCTGTATCTTGGTCTTTGTTGTGGTTACACAAGTTGTCTATTCACATACAAATCAATTGAGCTGTACACTTAAGATTAGTTGCACTTCATGCACTTTACTGTGTGCAATCTATAGCTAAATGAAGGGAGGCAGGATGCAGGGGGCATATAGCATCAAGACTTAATGTCTCATTATAGTAGATAAAGAGAAAAGAAGGAGTTAATTACCAGAAAATAAAATATGTGTATAGGGTGTAGAAGGGTGTTTCTGGAAATTCACAGGTGCAAATAATACAAATAGAGACCAGCTCACTGAGAGCTAAGGAGGGGACAAAGCGATGAAAGGACCAAAGAAAGGAGGCAGAACCATGAATAAAGGACACCATCCCTCCCTTCTGAAAGGGGCCTATTTCAGTCCTTCACTCTGATCAAAAATAGACATTTTACCCTATTACATAACCTATGAATGATGCTTATCTGCTCCTGGAATTGACTTCTCTCAATATAAATAACATCTCCCAAAGAGTCCTAAATTCTGCATTTGCATGTTAGGAAGCCAGATTCTGCCTGTTAGAAAGCTAACATTCCTAGATTCTCCAGAAGAAGAACTTGTTGGTCTTGCCTCTCTGAAGAGGCAGCAGGCTGGAGAAGCCTGACACATCTAACTGCCCCTACCATCTCAGGCCCACCTCAGACAGAAACTTGTAGATTGGAGAAGGAGGGGGAGCTCCCTTGGGACTTTTGTTGCAGCTATTGAGACCCTATTAGTGGTTCTGCAGGGAGAATTATTTTGACCATTCCAACAAGCCTTCTCCAAACATGAAGGATGGTTTAAACTTTTAAAACTGGCAGGAACCCAAGAAACTAAGGTTTTCTGAGGCTTAGAAACTTCCGCATCAGTTTGACCACATCAATTGCTTCAAGCTGAAAGTTTATATCAAAAATCAGCCACCGATTTTAGAAAGAGACGTTCCCCCTTTCCTTCTCAGTTTTAGTTCCATGTTATTTTCATCATCTTTGGTTAATACTCACAGTACAGCTGTTACGAAGGGCATCAAATTTGCGCTGGATTTCATCTCTATGTGCCTAAAAGGTAAGAAGTTGATTATAAATTTTTCATAGGGTGGAATACAAATTCTACATGCTATGGGTCAAATAAAGAAAATCACAAGCCAAGAACCCTGTTGCAGCTGCCCCACTAACTTTTTTTCTAAAGAATTAGTCAAGACAAGCCCAACATGAGAAGCTACAGAAATACACAATGCCTATTGATAGCAATTAACTATTTAGACCACACATGGGCTTCCCTTGTGTCTCAGCTGGTAAAGACCTGGGTTCGATCTCTGGACTGGGGAGATCTCCTGGAGAAGGAAAAGGCTACCCACTCCAGTATTCTGGCCTGGAGAATTCCATGGACTGTATAGTCCATGGGATTACAAAGGGTCAGACACGACTGAGCGACTTTCACTTCACTTCACTTATACCCTGTACAAATACATATAACATTCAGATTTAAACTAGGGACTAGCAGAAGAAAGGAAAAGAACATAGGAGGAAGTTTTAGTCTCCTTTATTTGTCTTACTCCCCATTCTTAACCTTTCCCTCTTCCCTCCAATTGGCTGCCTGCCCCCTGCCCCAAGACTTCTCCCAAGAAAGAACACACACACATAGATAAACACAGGACAATAGCCAGGACAAAGTAGGGACTTTAAAAAAAAAATTAAATCCCAATCTGTGGAGATTCAGAAATCCTATTTAGACCTTGAAGTAAATATACAGGCTTTCACCAAGGTCGAGGTACTCTAAAACAGCAGGATTCATTCATCCGACAAGGATTTCTCGAGTACATAAAACATGGCAGACACCGTAGCAAGACATAGCTCATGTGGCCTAACCTTCATTCTGACGTGGGCAGACAGAAAATAAACAAGCACATGATTGCAAACAGTGGCAAGTGCTATGAAGGAAACAAATGGGGCCTAAGGGAAAAAAAATAAGGGTGAGGGGGGAAACTTACTTAGATGGGGTGGTCAAGGAGGGTTTCTTTGAAGAGGTGACATTTAAACTGAAATCTGCAGGATGACGAGGGGCCAGCCATGCAAAGAACATAAAAGAAGAGGGAAGAGCATCTGCAAAAACCCTAAAGCAAGAAAGGGTTGGGTGCATATGGGGAATAAAACAGGACTGAGTGGCTACAACAGTTTTTTATACTTCAAGTTGTAACATGAGAGCAAGGATGTCAAGACGGGGTTTTTTGTTTTGTTTTATCCAATGAAATGGAATAAACAGGATAGATTAGAAAACATTAGCATGCATCTTGGACAGTAAGGGTAAGTACTGTTGTTGGAAACTTGTTTTATTATTATGAACATAATTCATCAAGTATAAGTTGCTATCAATTGTAAAATTCACCACAGCTTTATGTAACATTAAGAAACAGAAATACTGCTAATGAAACTATGATATGTTTATGTCCTTATGACAATATATATATAGGCTATAAGATACATCCTCATTAGCTACCTTAAAAATTAATGAAACACAGTATTTATGTCCCCTTGTAGTAGACTGTAACGTATAATGTATTCTTCTGTGGGCTGTGGCCAAATGACTTTTGAAAATCACTTGTCTAAGTCACAGCAAAAGAGGGAAAATGTGGCCCAAGTTGATGGTACAGAGGCAGGCCCAGAACCCTGAAGGCCCAGAAAACAGTTTGGATTTCATTCAAAATGCAATTAACTAAAGGTCAACAGAGGTTTTTAAGATGTGGATGACATGGTCTATCGTTTTGTGGATGCTGTAAGGAAAACATCAAAATAGGACAAATGTAGAAGGAAGTGGAACAACCACTGAGGAGGTTATTGCTGTCATTTAAGGAAGAGAGGATGATGGCTTGGAGCAGGATAGTGGCAAAGGATGGAGAGAAACGGATGGAGGTGAGATCTTTTTTGGAAGCAGAGGTAATAAGAGCTGCTGATGGACAAGGAGGCCAAGGGTACCCTAACAGACTTTTGATTTGGGAGACAAGGTAAACTATGGCACCATTTGCTTAGCTATGAAAGCCCAAAGAAGAATCCAGTTTGAGGCAGAAGAAAAAGTGGTCCTCCTCTTTAAAGGAAATATTAGCCTCTATCAGAAAATCTAGGCCATCACTCAAAAGTCTACAAATAATAAGTGCCAGAGAGGATATGGAGAAAAGGGAACCCTCCTAAACTGCTGGTGGGAATGTAAACTTGTGCAGCCACTATAGAAAACCAGTATGGAAGTTCCTTTAAAAATTAAAAATAGAATTACCATATGATCCAGCAATCCTATTCCTGGGCATATATCTGGAGAAAACTCTAACTCAAAAAGATACATGCATACCAATTCATATCAGCACTATTTACAAAAACCAAGACATGGAAGCAACCTAAATGTCCATCAACAAAGGAATAAAGAAGACGTAGTACATACATACAATGGACTATTACTCAGTCATAAAAAAAATTAAATAATGCCATTTGCAGCACCATGGATGAACCTAGAGATTATCTTACTAAGTGAAGACAGAAAATGACAAATATCATATAATACTTATACATGGAATCTAAAATATGGCACAAATGGACTTCTTTACAGAATAGAAACAAACTCACAGGCATAAAAAAGGGGTTACCAAAGGGGTTAGTGGGGGGGAAATTAGGAGTTTTTGATTAGTAAGTACAAACCACTATATGTAAAATAAACAAGGTCCTACTGTATAGCACAGGGAACTATAATATCTTGTAATAAACCATATAGGAAAAGAGCATGAATCACTTTGCTATACAGCAGAAACCAATACCACATTATAAATCAAAACAAATTAAAACAAAAAGGTCTATAAGTAAGTCAAAATATTCATCACCTAATTTAGCTGTGATATACTTTATAGTATCTCTATTTTGCCATAAACTAAGATTCCCACATGCTTAGTGGTAAAGAATCAGCCTGCCAATGCAGGAGATGTAGGTTCAATCCCCGGATTGGGAAGATCCCTCAGAGAAGGAAATGACAACTCACTCCAGTATTCTTGCCTGGGAAATCCCATGGACAGAGAAGCCTGGTGGGTTACAGTCCATGGGGTTGCAAAATAGTCAGACATGACTTAGCAACTAAACAACAACAAAAGACTAGATTAGATGCTGCAGAAAAAAAGATTACTGAACTTTGTAGACAAAGCAACGGAGACTATCCAAAATAAAATACATAAAGGAAAAATAAAAGACTTTAAAAAAATTAATGCAGCATCAATAAGCTGTGAGGTAACTCCAAGGAGCCTGATATACATGTACTCAGAATCCCTGAAGGAGTACAGAGGTGAGACCAAAAAAATATCTGAAGAAATAATGGCCACAAATTTTCTGAAGTCAATGAAAAAATAAATCCATGGATGAAAAAGCCTAAATGATCCCTAGGCACAGGAAACATGAAAGGAATTAAGCTTTCATGAAATGAATAAATGAAAGGAATGGAATAAATGGAGTAAACATGAAAGGAATAAATCATATCATAATCAAACTGCTTAAAACCAGTAATAAAGAGAAAAAGCTTGAAACTAACCAGAAAAAAAGACAAGTTACTTAACGAGAAACTAACAGAACACAGATTTCTCACAGGGAGGTTGGGGAGGTTTGGCAGGAAGGAAGCTAGAAGACAAAGTGCAACAACATCTTTACTGAAAGGAAAACAAAAACCTGTCAACCTAGAATTCTATAGCCAGCAAAAATTTCTTTCAAAAAATGTCAAAAATGAAGGGGAGGGTTTCCTTGGTGGTTCAGTGGTTAAGAATCTCCCTGTCAACGCAAGGGACACAGGTTTGACCTCTGGTCCTGAAGGATCCCACATGCCATGAGGCAGTTAAGCTCTTGCACCACAATTACTGAAGCCCATGCACCCTAGACCCCATGCTCCACAACAAAAGAAGCCACTGCAGTGAGAAGCCTGTGCACTGCAACTAGAGAGTAGCCCGCAGCTTGCTGCAACTACAGAAAGCCCACGGGCAGCAAGGAAGACCCAGTGCAGCCAAAAATAAAATAAATAAAAACATTTTAAAATGAAGGTGAAATAAAGACCTTTTCAGACATCCCAAAGCTAAAGGAATTTGCCACCTGTAAACCTATACTATAAGAAATGTTAAAGGAAATTTAGGCAGAAGATGACAGAGTCTTAAATTTACATAAAATAAAAGAGGACTAGAAACATGGTAAAACAAAAACCAGCAACTGCAGACTTATACATTTTAAATCAAGAGTTATCACTTAGAATCAACTTCTCAAATAATTTTTTTCATCAATTAATTTAAAAGATTATAGTTTTTCCCCAAAACTCAGCTTTTTGCCCAGCAACAATACAAGATTTATTAACTTAAAAAGGCAAGACTACTATTTATCCAAAGTAGAAACATGGCTATTTGTACTACTTGTGAATCTCATCTGTGGGTATCCTGGAGGAAGAAATACCACCCTTAAGTCAGTGAACTCTAGGAGTTTACAGGAGTGAACAATTTTTTTTAAAGAACCAGATAATAAATACTTTTGGTTTTGAAGGCCATTCAGTCTTTGTCACAACTATTCAACTCTGCTCTCATAGCACAAAGGCACCCACAGATAATATGTACACAAATAGGCATGATTGTGTGTCAATAAAACTTTATTTGCAGAAAACAGGAAGCATACTAAATTTGGCCCACTGGCTGTAGCTTGCCAACTTCCATTCTAAATAACTATTTGGTGTAATATCTCTCAAAGACAGAAACAAGAAGCTAAAGAAAGGTAAAGTTAACTTCTTCAAAGTCTAAGCAGTGATCATTAGAAAAAAAGCTCTCTAGCTGACTGAGGAACAGAAGCCCTGTTCCTGTTCCACTTTTTGACTAATTGCAAAGTTTCCAAATAACACCGCACCATTAAAAACTGGTTTAACTACTCTACAGTAGTCTGAAATTCCAATCACTAATATTTCTATTATAATTTACCATTATGAGGCCTTTGCATCACTTTGACACATCAAACAGCAATCTTCTCTGTGGTTATAGTATAGGGAACTACCATCTTTATGACTTTTTATTATTGACTGAAATATAAACACAAGATGTAGAACCAACACTGTTGTGACTGCTGGAAGTACTGTAACAAAGAGCAAACCGATCTGAGTTTAAAAATAGCAAGAAACATGTTTTATGTTTCTTTGAAATAAGTTGTAAAATGCACAAAGAAGCAAAAGGTCACACAATAGTATATATGAAGGTAATAAAATACATAAGACAAGCTTTGACTTCTCTCAATAAAATATCCATGTTAATTAGATATTAGGAGTTACAGAGAATAAGGACTTATACCCTTAAAAACTACTGAGGACCCCAAAGGGCTTTTGTTTGTGTGAGTTATACCTATATTTACCACATTAGAAATTAAAACATATCTTTAGTATTTATTTTAAAATAAAAGTATTGACTTTGTACCATTGGTGCAAATGTTAACACCATGAAAAATGCCACAAGACAGCTTAGTATTGTTATGAAAATAATCTGAACTTGAGGACCCCCATGGAACCACAGACCCCATCTTGAGAACCACTGATCTAGGGGTTGAGTGGCAAGAGGCAGAATGGACAGACTGCAGCTGGGAAATCAGAGAGGTACTCACTTTGGGCATGGCTTATATCTTCTTTAAGGAAAGTTACAAGAGGAATGAAGAAAAGAGAATTATTATACAGCCTTGAAGAGAGAAAATACCCACAGAGCTGTGAAAACGGAAACTCATGTTTAGAGGTCTGTCTTCTGGGATCCACAATCAGGATCCTATAACACAGGTTTCACCCCATTCTTTGGGAAGGCAGGGACCAAGCAAGACTGTCACCTTAAGTGACCCAAGCTCACATCTTGCCTTGCCTATCATGCCCATGGCTTACTAATTCAATTCAATGATTGACAGTTTCATAAAAGAGAAAAAGAGCATGCATTGACTAATGATTTTAAGAAATCAAATAGGATAATCCTGGGATGCCACCATCACACTCTGTTGGGAGGATCCCTTTCTTGAGTGTCTCTAGCTTTCAACTCTTGATTATTTAGCATAAGTCATGTAGCCAAATCAGTAAAAGAGCATGAGGAAAGACATGAAGCATGTTCACTGGGCCATGCTGGTGGACACAGGGCCCATGCTGCTCCTCTGCCCTGCGGACCCATTCAGAGTAACATTCCCATCACATCATGTGTCTGCATGCAACGATGTGTACATGCTCAAATTCTCTCCCACAAAAGGATTACATGGAGTCTTACATTTCAATTCCAGATGGAAAAATTCTCTCCTCCCCCAATAAGCAATGAAGCATCTTAAAAGCATGGCTTTTTGTATAAATTTGACTCTCCTGTTGGTCTGTACCTTGACTTAATCTTAGCTTTAAATGGCCAGTGAATTTCAATGCAAATACAATTGACAAGGTGGGGAAAAGGTGAAAGTGAAAGTCGCTCAGCCATGTCCAACTCTTTGCGACTCCAGGAACTGTAGCCTGCCAGTCTCCTCTGTCCACGGAATTCTCCAGGCAAGAATACTGGAGTGGGTTGTCATGCCCTCCTCCAGGGGATCTTCCCAACCCAGGAATCAAACAGGGGTCTTCTCCATAGCAGGAAGATTCTGTACCAGCTGAGCTTCCAGGGAAGTCTAGGGAAAGGGTGAGTGGGAGAAAAAAATAAAATCTAGGAAGATGGCTGGCCCCCCTGCCAAACTTCATCAATGGAGAACTCCCGTTTAACTGTGTTCCATCTAACTTGGCCCAGGGACAGAGGCCAGAGGGGGTAACTGCTCCCCTCCCAGGTGAGAAAGTGGCCAACTCTTAGAATTAGAGCAGTAATAGCCCATTTGACTATTTCCTTTTATTGATAAAACAGCCTGCTGTAAAGCACACAAACCACCTAGATCACTTTGGACGCAGCTGATTGAATTTGATTGATGCTTACAGTGGGTCTGAACTTGGGCAGGAACAATGAGACAGGGAGGGGGAGGGTGCTGCATCTGTGATCATTTTCTCTCTCAGAAAATATATACTTCAGGACAAATTCAACAAAGCCATTCAGGCATCAGCCACCTGTGGTCCATTACCAGGTTTATGGGACATAATCAAGTGGAGGGGAGAGAAAAAACCCATAGCCTTCAAACTGAACTGAAGCAAACCGATTTGGGGTTTGGATTCCTGCATGATGCGTTTACAAATAGCCGTGGACCAAAGGCACTTTCCTGCCATCATTGTGAACAAGCCCAATTTTCCAAGGGATCTTCATCTGTGAGAACTGTACAGCCCCAGTTTCCAGACTTAGGAAAGTTCATTTTTTTTTTTTTAAGAAGATGCTCTCAGGCAGTGATCTCATCTGACTAAATTAAGTCGTGACTTGCTGCTGTGCAGGCGTCCTGCAGCCATTAGACACAGCGCTTTCCAACTGGCAGCAAAGCAGGACTGAAAGACTAATCTCCCCACAAACAAACAACAGCAATGCAAACAAACCCTCCTGCTTCCAAACAGGCAAGGTAAGACGCACAGCCACCAGATCCTTCCCAGTTCCACAAGAGCAGAGATAAACATGTCCTTCTCCTCTGCTCCTGACTAATAGGATTTGAGGGACTACAGGCCAGTCCCCTGGGGAGAAAAAGCTAAAGACACAGCGCTAAGCACACAGTGGGTGCTCATCAAGTATGGATTAAATGACTGATGTCTCCTCCTTTCAGAGCTAGGGAGGTTCATGGTTGGGGCGGGGGTTGGGGGAGGGTGGCATATTAATATACAAAGCATTAAATATAATAGTGGCTGGATTTTAGGTGTCTTGTTTAGCAGCTAAGAAACACTTTCTGGCTGTCTCTTTTTGCATTCACCCCACTCCAGAAAGCATATAAGCCTTCTTGCCATATATATTCATTTCATTCTTACCCCTTTTTTTTTTCCTTTTGTGATTTCCTTTCTCTCAGACTTTTCTTATTCTATCCTGTTATACTGTTTTGTATCTTTCCAAACTGTTTCCAATCCATTTTTGAAACAAGGCAGGGTATAAACAAATACTGTAACTAATTTCTTTAAACAAAATATTGGCGGCATGTGGTATCATTTAATGAGTGTTTTCATAGAGAAAACAATAGAAACTAAGGTTGCAACCAATATCTGAACTTGGCTGAAGTCTTGGAAAAGCTAGGATGCTCAAGCAACTTCTACAAAGGAGTTACTCTGCATTCCCAGAATCCTGGAAACCCCTGTATCCTGGACCATAAGGACCCTGGAACTCTCAGATCATGTTTCCAATTTGGTCCCCAAACCAAATAATGGAAGATAACATCTAAGAAGAAAATTACTTAAAAGAAAAAATATATATATGTATATATATATTATTTACACACATACACATACATTCTTTTAAACAGGGTAAATTATAAGCAACAAAAGTCCATGATCATCTGCAGAAGTAATCCTACTCTGAAAGATGCTTTAGAGATGCTCACTGACAGAGATGGGGACAGCATCCAAAAATGAATCAGAATAAATAAGATACTCGCTTAGGTATTGAAAAAGGCACTGAACCCAATCAGCTGCATTGTGCCCTGCCCACAGAAGAGGGTATCCTGACCAGCAGGCATGAGTGTGCCCATCCGCTTGGCAAGAACAGTATGTTACCATTAGAAATGTATGCACTTGATTGATACCAGCCATTAAACTCATTCAACTCTCTATGCCCAGATCCACCAAGCAGCCTTCCAAGAGAAAAGGGACTTATGACTAGGTTTTGCTGAAGGGGAAAAGGGTGAACATTAGCCACCCAGAGTATCCTGGTCAACTAGATGGATATATGTCTCTCTGTAAAGCTTGGAAGTTGGCATTTCATATATAAAATTCTTATCAGTCTTGTTAGCCTAGGTCAGACTCTATGAGAAGGATCAATTGTGGAAATGGCCAAACAAAGTACATTTTGAGACCTGCAGAAAGAACTAAGGTCTAGATCCAGGGACCACCCACCACCAAAGATCTATCTTCTGAGAATCCTCTTCATGTGAGCAAATCAGTCTCTCAGAAAGAGCGGAGAAGCCAGGTCCCTTTTACAGAAACAATTTCTCATTCGTTAGAATCATTTCCATCCAGAATCTACCAAATACATAGTAAGATTCAAAACAGAATCTAAAGGTTGAGGGGGGAAAAAAGGGAATACAAATGAGGTTAATCAAAACAAAAATAGAAATATGGTAGAAAGACTACTATAATATTTAAGATTTTTTTTAATGACTATTGAAAACTAAATAGAAGACCCAGGTAGACTTTGGTTAAACAGAAATTTAAGATATAGTGATGATGATTTTATAAAGAAGGAAATACAAAAACAAAGGTGGAACCTTTCAAGATCTTTAGGAAAGCTCACTTGATCTAGTATACCAGTGCCAAAAAGCAGCAGCCTACATAAGTCAACTTTCTGCCTATTAAGCATTTCTCTGGCTTGTTTTTTCCTTTCTTGGCACTTTTAAAAGTGAGCAGCTATCCTCAGCGCCACACACATCCTACCGTAAGCGCCTGGATCTCTTCTTCTGCTTCTGCTGTCGTCTCTTCCAGCTCCGTCTTGGCCTGGCGGAGCTGGCTCTCCAGGGCCGCCCGTGCTGCCTGCAGGGCTGTCAGCTGGGATTCACGCTCCTGCAGGGAGAGCTGCAGCTCTGTGAGCTGGCGTTTGAGCTCCAGTTTCTGTTCTTCATGCTCTAGACTGACCTAAAACACACACAGAGAGACTTATTGACCTTAACTGAAGAGAAAGCCAAGACACAACCCGCATCTTAAATCTGGTCATGGAATCAAATTCTCAGCACTCAACTGAGAAGGAAAAAAAAATGGAATAAAACAGCTCTGATTCCGATGAGTCTCAAAATCAACAGGAGTGAGAACACATAAGAGTATATATAACATATATACAGAGCATCCCTTCCTTTCCTTTATTACAGTGCTTGAGAAAGCTTCTTAAAAAAAACCCACACAGCAAGAATCTATGAAAATTATGATTATCATTAGAAAAATATTTAAAAGTGAACATAAATCAACAGAACTGGACATGGAACAACTGACATGGACATGGACATTGACCATGGACATGGTTCAAAATTGGGAAAGGAGTACAATAAGGCTACATATTGTCACCCTGCTTATTTAACTTACATGCAGAATACATCGTGAGAAATACCAGGCTGGATAATTCACAAGCTGGAATCAAGACTGCCAGGAGAAATATAAACAACCTCAGATATGCAGATGATATCACTCTTAAGGCAAAAAGTGAAGAGGAACTAAAAAGCTTCTTGATGAAGGTGAAAGAGCAGAGTGAAAAAGCTGATTTGAAACTCAACATTAGGAAATTAACATCATGACATCTAGTCCCATCACTTCATGGCAAATAGAAGGGGAAAAAGTGGAAACAGTGACAGACATTCTTCTTGGGACCCCAAAATCACTGTGGATGATGACTGCAGCCATGAAATTAAAAGACACTTGCTCCTTGGAAGGAAAACTATGACAAACATAGACAGCATATTAAAAAGCAAAGACATCACTTTGCTGACAAAAGTCCATATAGTCAAAGCTATGGTTTTTCCAGTGGTCATATATGGATGTGAGAGTTGGACCATAAAGGCTGAGCAATGAAAAATTAATGCCTTCAAACCGTGGTGCTGGAGAAGATTTTTGAGAGTTCCTTGGACTGCAAGGAGATCAATTCTAGTCAACCCTAAAGAAAATCAACCTGGAATATTCACTGAAAGGACTGATGTTGAAGCTGAAGCTCCAATACTTGGGCCAACTAATGAGAAGAGCGAACTCACTGGAAAAGACCCTGATGTTGGGAAAGACTGAAGGCAAAAGGAGAAGAGAATGACAGAGGAAGAAATAGTCAGATAGCATCACCAATCAAATGGACATGATTTTGAGCAAACTCCAGGAGCCAGTGTGGGACAGAGGAGCCTGGCGTGCTGCAGTTAATGGGGCTGCAAAGAGTCAGACACAACTTAGCGACTGAACAACAAAAACCATGAACAACATCATGATGGTAACAAGGCCATCTTTACAGTGGGATTACAAGTGGAACAACAGACTGCATTCTACTTATTTTAAGTATTCTTGTTCTGATTTGTTCTCATCAGGTAACCTGAATTAAGGTCACACTGTGAACTAATCATTCCTTACTCCGTCTACCCATGTATCTACTCAAGCTTTCATCTATTCAAGAAATACTTACTTGGCAAATTCTACATATAAAGAAATACAGAGATGAAACAGTCTCTGCCTTCAAGTTGGGGAGAAAAACTAAAAACCAACCACTGCCATACACTGTGATCAAGTGCAATGGTCCAGACATGCAGAAATGTGGGAACACAGAAGAGAGGGAGAGAAGGTAATCGTGGATCTGTGTACTGAAGAATCCCAGGAGCCAAACAAGCAGATAAGAGGGGAAAGAAAACTCCAAGCAGAGGAAGCAAGACATCCAAGGCATGGAGATGTGGAAGACCGTGGCACAACTGCTGACATAACCAATGTGATAAACTGTTCTAAGGACCAGACCCTGTGCTGGACATGGGGACACCAAGCAAATAAGAGATGCCTGCTGCTGTTTGAGAGCTCTGTTTAATGAAGACAGCCAAGGGGTACACAGGGAATAAGCTAATCATGAAAGGCCATGGGGACCCAAAGGAGACATCCCATCTAGGTCCAGGGGGTTAGAGAGGGCTCCTTGGGAAAGGTAAAACCCAAGAGTCAGAGGTCATAGGCATGAAGAGGAGAAAGACAAGAGATGTAACCTAGAGAACCAATAGGATTTTGATGATACAGTCACCATAGGGAACAGTATGGCAGTTCCTTAAAAAACTAAAAACAGAGCTACCATATGATCCCACATCCCACTCCTCAGCATATATCCAGAGAAAACCGTAATTTAAAAAGATACATGCAACCCACTGCAGCACTGTTTACAACAGCCAGAACATGGAAGCAACCTAAACGTCCATCGACAGAGAAATGGATAAACAAGCTGTGGTACATATACACATTGGAATACTAGTCACTGTAAGAAGGAATGAAATAATACCATCTGCAGCAACATGGAGGGACTTAAGATTGAGTGAAGTCAGACAGAGAAAGACAAATATCATATGATATCACTTACATGTGGAATCTAAAAAAAAAAAAAGGTACAAGTGAACTTATTTACAGAACTGAAAGACTCACAGATATAGAAAACAAAGTTATGGTTAACAGGGGGGAATGGGAAAGGGATAAATTGTGAGATTGGGACTGACATAGACACACTACTATATGTAAAATAGGTAACTAATAAGGGCCTGCTGTACAGCACAGGGAACTCTACTCAATACTCAGTAATGATGTATATGGGAAAAGAACACAACTGTATAACTGACTCACTCTGTTGTATAGCAACAACTAATACAACACTGTAAAGCAACTATAAAAATCATCCCATAAAAATTTTAAAAATAAATCAATAAAGCTAAACTCCAGACTCCCCTAGAGTACATACAGCCCTGAACCTCTCTGGAAGTGTCCTAAATTTCTCACACCACCCCTTCGGGGCTAGCTATACAGATTTAAGAATAAAGCCACACACCTTCCCTGGGTTAGATTAATGCCCAGTGGAACAACAGCTGCAGGGCAGATACAGAAGACATTTGTGGGAAGGGAAAGCAAAAGACAGTTAGCCAACGTTCCCACGCTCAGAGAAATCTGAGTTATTTACACTTATACTGCTAAGACTGCCACTACAGGGAAGTGTGGTTAAACTTACTGAAGAGTAAAAATATAGCCTGGATAAGAAAAGTAAAACCACTGCCTAAGGCTTCTGGACAACCAAGAACAATGGTCCTTGAACTCCGGAAGCATAAGCATCACCCAGGGTGCTTGTTAAAAATGCAAATCCCTGCTCCTCATCCCCTCACTGCTCAACTCAATTCAATTTAAAAAGCTGAGGGAGGAAGCTACCCAGGAATCTGCATTTCAACACAAAGGCCGCGTGGTCTTAATAGAGAGGGGTCCACACCTTGCCAACCCTGGTCCTTCAGAGAAGTGGCCTCACTTAATACTCCAGTACAAACAAAGACGACATTCTTAAATGTCAGAATTCCCTCATGGTTTAGTCCTTAACTGAAGATGGTCTGCTTAACAGTCTTTGCCATAACAGAGATCATACACTCTTGGAAGAATTCCATCACAAATATGAGTCGCTAGTCATCACACCCAGTTGGGATGTCCCACTTAGAATGACCTCCCTCCTGAGTTCCAGTTCTGTCTCTGCCAGTGTCTACTAAGCCAACCTGCTGGGTTGACAGCCCCACAGATCAGGGGTGGGTCTATCTTGTCACCACTGTCCATCAGGCTACTAACTGGCAAATGGCAGGCATTTAATAAATACACAGTTGGTGATGTCAAGTCACAGCTTTAATCAACCTCAAAATATTCACAACTAAATGTGTGGGATTTCCCTTCCCAAACCTGGCTATCCTTCCCAGCTATTTTATCCCTCTGAAAACAATCACCTTCCATCAAACAAACCTAAAGTTCAGATTTCTCACTTAGTCTCCCACTGCCACAAAATCTGTTACTAAGCCATACTATGTGCTAAACTCCAAGCGAGGACACGGTCACGTGATCCTCCATGACCCGGGACAGAGGAATCTCTCTGCCCCCATTTGAAGGTGCACCAATTTACGTCATTCTTGCATAACCTGATAAAGGAGCAGCCCTGAGGCTGTCAAACTCCTAACAAGTGGAGGTGGAATTCTAACCCAGACCCCCGTGGTCCCGACTGTACTCTTCACCACCATTCATGATGGCTATTGATTTGAGCTTGACACCTGGCTGGCTGGGGTCTCTGGTGCTCCAACAAATACCCTTGGGAGGTCACCCTTCACTCTTACCTCCCTCAGCCTGGTCTCCAGCTCCAGCAGACGGTTCTTGTCACTGTGGTCTTGGTGGCTTATTTTTTCCAGCTGCTCCTCCAGCTTCCGGTTCTGGGCCTCCAATTTCCCAGCTTGCGTCTCCAGGTAAAACTTCTGTTGCCTGAGTTCTGAAATCATCTCTTCCTGGGCCTTCCTGGTGGGGGTGGTAGGAGGAGCCAAGCAAAATCACAGTCTTGTTAGAGGTGAGCATGTCCCCCCTTGGAAGGACAGGCAGAAACAGAGAGGTGTGACTCAGTTAAGTGGACCACACTTGTTCCCAGGTTAGTGCAGTCCAGACCTGGCCTCGTGTGCATGACTCCAGCAGGGGGACCTGGGGCCCACTTAGTCCCCACTGCTCAGAGTTTCTTCTTGATGAGATTAAGTATGGCCAAGGGATACTATCATTTCACTCTTTTGGTAGACCTTTTTATTTTCTAGTCTGTACAGGACAGCAGGAAAGGCCTCCTGAGTACAAGAGCACCCTAATGACTCACTGAGATGGGCCCTAGGGAACAGGGGGTCATAAGAAAAAGAATGATACTCCTTCCACTTCTCTGTTAACCACAGGCTGCTCAGAAGCTGGAATGACTCAAAGATCAGAAAGCAGCCTACCAAGCAGGTTTAAACTAGGATGGGAATGTTTAAGACCTCTAAAGGGACATATCTAAGGTGGCAGGGGCGGGGAGGGGGGTGGAAATCCTGGAGATTATAATTCTTTGGGGGAAAAGATTAAGATCAAAGTGCTCCTGGATCACAGGAGAGTACCTGCTGAACCCCCCAAAACTCACACCCAAGGGCCCAGCTTCACAACAGAAACTAGATGGCCCAGTTGGGCACACTGGAGACCACCTCCAACTGATTACAGGATGTAAGTCTGGGGAACAAGGATGGCAGCTCTCCAGAAGCCAGCTATAAATAGACTCATTAGAGAGAGCAAAACACTCTGTGATGGGATGGGAATCTGAAGCATTTGAGAAAACCCAGCTCAAAAGAGAAGACAGGGTAGAGCGAGACCACTTCAGAGGGGGCAAAGCTTCCTAAGTATACAGAGGTTGGGCCCCAGAATGGGAGTCATTAAATCCACTTCGGCTCCACCACACAGAATAGTGGAGTTTGCGCCCCAGGAGGCAGGATCAGAGTGGAATCAGGCACGCAGTTAGAATCTGAATACTTACATGTTCCTCTGGGTAAAGAGACTGCTGTTGGCCGCAAGTTTATTGGCTTCCGACAATTCAACTATCCTCTGTTCCAGGGATCTGATCTTGGAATCCATGGCATTGATCATCTGAAACACAAGGGATCTTTTGGAACCCTGCACACAGATGGTGCCACAGGAGTGAGAATGACACAGGCCACGTGGGCCAGGGAGAAGGATCATCTTAAAGGCAGGACCATCAGACCAGAGACTCAACTAGCTTACACCCTGAGGGGCATAGATCTCACAGCCCCAGCGATGGCACTCGTTCATTTTATCAACAGGGGCTGCACATCCCCCCAGCAGCTGAGGGACCTGCAGGAAACACACGCAGGAGGACCTGTTGAGGAACCTGGCATTCCCTGAGTCAATAGGCCTCGTTAAATCCCTGTGTCGTCCGCATGTGACCTGAGCCTGCAGGAGCCTCTAAACCTTGCATCTGCAAGCTCCTGCTCTTATCACCCATGGGCTTGTCGTTCTCTGAGTGATTTCTTCTCACCCAGCCCTTACTGTCCTAGATTCTGTACATCAAAGCTTCCCCAACTTAGTGAAACATAAGAATTGGCCAGGACAGGAAGGGTGGGGAGGGGACGGGCTTGCTGGTTAAAAATATCACTTCCCAGGACCCTCCTTTAGAGATTCTGATGTGAAAAATCTCAGTAGGGTCTGAGATAATAAGTAGATTAACAAGCACAACAGGGGAATCTTTTAAGCTGCAGGTTTCTGAAAACATCTGCCTATAGGGATTAGAAAGGAAATAAGATGCCTGGCTGAGGCCAAGGGCCACCGGGCTTGTTATCGGGGGGACGTTTTAAAAGTCACAGTTCTAGCTGATACAGGTAAGTGTGAGTTCTTAAAGGGTGTGAAAGGCAAAACTGGCCACAAGCCACCACTGCCACATTTTACCAGAGGAAGGGCTTGTAGAGAGAGCTTTCTGTTAGTGACAGACTCCACAGGATAAAACAGACCAAATGGACTCTTCTCCAGCCCATGATTTCTGGCATGGTTCACAATCCCTCCCATGAAAACCGGCTTTGCAACTCCGTCTACCTACCGCCTTCTGCTCGCTGAGAATTTTGCCTTTTTCATGGGCCTCCTCTTCGTGTCTTTGCATCAGGTTCTCCAGTGTCTCCTTGTCTGCTAGGTCTTTCTTTATCTGATTGTCCAACACCTGAGGGGAAACAAAAGGAGAAGTTAGTGTCCTGAGCCCAGCAGACTAACAAGAGGTACCGGAGAAAAGTAGGAAAGGAGAGGAAAAGCACTGGAGAAGCCGCACTTCCCCAACTCCAGGGTAGAGATCTATTGGCTGGGATGAGGTTAAGAAGTCAAGCATGATCATCAAATGGCAAGTAACTGAAGGACCTGAACTAAGAATTTATTTTAAAATTAGCGCCCAAAAAGACCAGAGAGGGATAGTCAAAGTGCAGGTGGGCACCAGAATGAGGGCGGTGGCGGGGAAAGATCACTCTAGAGATCTTATGGTTTGCAGCTAGTACCTCGGGGCAATGTTATAGTAGTCAACGTGCCAGCAGTTTTCAGAACAATGCTTGCTCTTAATTTGTACAGAAATAATTTCGTTATCTCCAGACTGGGAGTGGAAGGATAGAAAGCTGAAGGCTGAGGAAACCTGTGTGACCACGGAAAGCGTGGTTCAGAAACCACCAGGGACAAGAGGATTCTGCCTACTGATTCTGCCTACTGATAAAGTAGGTGGGGAGTCAACAGACTGAAGAGACGGCATGGGTTGGGGGGACCTCTTTCCTCCAATCCTTCCTCTGATCCAGCTGGGGGTAAAAAAAAAAAAAAAAAAAAAAGTCACTGGAAAGAGAAACCTTTCCCAGGGGAAGGGAAATCATTTGTTCTCAGTGCTGAGAATGCCACTGTAAGCACCTAGTGTTCCCAAGAGGAAAAAATAAAACAGTAATGGTGTCACCATCCACCAGCTTGATCTAATGTTCTTCGAGGGGACACACAGAGCACCACCAGTTGCCAAAACAACCAGCAAAAATGAGAGGAAGAAAGGCGACATCATGACTTGCCAAGCCTTTGACCCTGTGTTTCTCATCACTGAGCTTCTCTGAATGACACCACATCTGATACTGGGAAGAAAGCCCAAAGAATTGGGGTCACAGATGGGAGCTGAAATCTGCCTTTCCCACACTGTCTATTGTGAAGGGCCCTTCACAGCTCATGGGGACATCGTCCCTGAAAAGAGCCAGTGAGCCGGGAGGGGGCCTGCATGATAAAGAATGAAAAGGACAATTTCAAAGAGGGTTTTAAATGAGAACTAACTGATGAAAAAAACAGAGTGAAAGTTGGTAGAAAAGAATAAGAGGTGGAGGACGGGGTCATGGGAGGAGGGATGAACCTCAAGAGGATAAGCCGCTTGTTCTCTTGGATGTCAGGATGCGATTCTAAAATTACGAATAAGTAAAGGACCAAATCTGAGGTATGATCACAATTATTACCAAAATGGCCTTACAGGGGATAAAACAGGGCCACAAAGCAGAGCTGACTAAAAAGAAATGGTTTCATAAAGCCAGGAGGGAAGGAAGAAGAAAACAAATCTCTCCTTAGCATTCTCTAGGATCTATAAAGCCAAGTTCTTGCCACCGAGAAGGTAGCAAAGAACACATAATGCCTACACAAGGAGTCTTTTGCTTACGAGGCAAGAAGCAATGACGCCCATTTTCAGAATGACTCTGTTCAAAATAAGACCTCCCCAAGGACTTCCCTGGTGGCCCAGTGGTTAAGACTCCACGCTCCCAATGCAGGGTGCCCAGATTTGATCTCTGGTCAGGGAACTAGTGTTCTTGCCTGGAGAATCCCAGGGATGGGGGAGCCTGGTGGGCTGCCGTCTCTGGGGTTGCACAGAGTTGGACATGACTGAAGCGACTTGGCAGCAGCAGTAGCAGCAGCAGGGAGCTAGATCCCATGCCACAACTAAGAGTTTGCATGCCTCAACTTAAAAGATCCTGCGTGCCACAACTAAGACCCTGTGCACTCAAATAAATAATAAACATTAAAAAAAAAAATAAGACCTCCATTTTGGCAGCAATGAATACCAACACAAAGAAGTATGAGCCAGAAGGGACAAGCCTTTATCAAAATGGCACACATCCTGGCTTTGACTGGGCTAACCTGGCAGAAGGATGAATAAGATGATGCCTGAGAGGGAAGCAAGGAATTTGTTTGAAATCAGAGATTCCACTGTAGACATTTATATCAATTTAAGATAAAACATGACTTTCTGACAGGAAAGTCAATATACTCACCCAAATTACAGAATGAATTTTGCAAAGGTAACATGCAAAGGTGCAGGGGACAATGTAAACATTCTCATAATTTTCTGAAAGGTAGTTTATTTCAAAGATAAAAGTCTAGAAGCCAGTAAGAACTAAAACCAAAAATTGGCAGATAAAGTTGAAAATGTATGAAAGCGGGCATTCACACTAAAACTAAGGTCCATTCTAGGTTCTTTCCTTGTATTTCTTTCAATGAAAAATAACCAAAAGTAACCCTGGGGTGAAAGAGAGGATGCCAGAATAGTGATGGTGAGGATGCTATGTGAGTATGTATACTTGTTGTTCCCCAAAATAGGAACAGCTAAATCTTTGAGGATACCAAACAAACCAGTAATACAATCATCACAAAAATTAAAAGACTCCTTCAGTGTCTGACTTGGAAGGGAAAATAACAGTATTTGAGATGTAATGACCAATCAATGTCTGATTCTCAAGAACATAAGACATAATTAAAGGCTTGGTCCAAAATCACAATGAAAATATGGTGTGATTTTAAAAGGAAATAGGCTGGTGGTCACTTCTGGCCACCAAACTTACTACTAAAAATTGAAATGAAATGATAATGTCAATAAGTGAAATAATTTAATTCACTATTTGATATAGTGGACTGGATTACTTAAGCCAGCTCTTCTATGAAAAATGACTTAAAATGCTAGATAGAATATGAAAAACATTTCCCAAAAGTACCTAAGAATTGGCAAGAGAGTAAGAAATTACAGACTAAATCTAAGTGAAAGCAGAAACCCAAAGAGGTAAGAAGTGCAGAAGGCTGTTTTGAACTTCAGGCATTTGCTGAAAAAAAACTTGAGCTTCATTTTCAATTTCCTCAAAGGGTAAGGAAATAGAGAAGTCAAAGCCCAGGGATGCCCCCAAAGTGGGCACACATTTTCATTCAAGGTCTCAAAGAATCCCCGTCATTAATTTGCCAAGGAAACTGAGCAGCTGACCAGGCACACAAAAAGACAGACACCATAAAAAAGAACCAGGAGAAACAACAGCAGAAACAGACCTTCAGATACTTCAGATACTGGAATCATCAGTTATAGATGGAAAAATAACTATGCTAATGAGTTTAAAGAAGCAGAAGATAAGCTTCAAATGAATGCAGGGAATGAAAAGTTCTTGTCTTAAATATTCTAGTAAACTTGGAAAAGAACCAAACAGACTGACAAGAAACCAATAAATACAGTAACTGAAATTTAAAACTCAATGGATGAATTTAGCAGCAGATTAGACAGGGAAGGATTAGTACCCTGGAAAATCAATTAGAGCTTAACCAGAATGCAGCACCAAAAGACAAGTGGTAACCTAACACATGCCTAATCAAATTCTCATAAGGGAAGGAAAGAGAGAAGAGGAAGAGGCAATATTTGAGACATAATGACCAATAATTTTCCAGAACTTTTTTTAATATATTCCAAAGTCCAGTATATCTCAAGAAGGATAAATAAATAACTCTGTATCTGTCTACATGTCAAGTTTTAGCACAGTAAAACTTCAGAAAATTTAAGACAAAACAAAGTTTTAAAAGAAAAAAGAACGATTGCTTTCAAAGAAAGCAACAGTTAGACTGACAGTTGACTGTCAACTGCAATAATAAAAGCCAAACACATCAATGGAATGATATTTTCAAAAAGTATCATAAGAAATAACTGCCAACCTAGAAATCTATGCCCTGTCAAAACATCTTTCAAGAACTAGGAAGAAACAGAGACATTTTCAGACACACAAAACATAGAGGCTGGCACCAGCATTATCTCCACTAAAGAAAGTCCTCAAGGATACACTTTATATAAAAGACAAAGATCTAGGTCTAAGATGCAAGAAGGAAATTAAAAGCCACGAAATGATGAGTCTGTCTAAATCTAAATATTCATGGACTGAGTGACAGTGGGTCAAAAAATATTTTAAAGATGTATTATTTTTATACTTTTAAGATTTATTAAATATATTTTAAATATTTTAATATATTAAAGATATCTTTAAATATTTAAAGATACACAATGACCAAATTTTTTGAAATAAACTATTTTTGAACTTCTGATCTCCAACCCCCTCCATGGATAAAACCCCCCATCATGGCCTGAGGACAGCATTTACCCCAGACAGTCCTTTGTTCTAGCAGGAAGTGGCCCAAAGCACCTGGGAAGAGAGAGGAGCTACATGGTGCTACAGGAGGAAGGGCAGAGAGAACCAGAAAGTGTCTTTACTTTAATTTTTTCCTCATAGTGCTGTTCTTTCTGTTTCAGGTGCACCTCCAGATGCTGGGCTGAGACCTGGGCTTCTCTGTGCTTCTCCTCCAGCTCCTAGACGAAAAAGAGGAGATGCTCAGGTGTGTGAAGGAAGGGCAGAGCCAATGCATGTCAGACATTTAGAGGAAACACGGCTTTGGCACAGGCACCAGAGACTACAGGCGTGTGCTTCCTCACAACTAGCCTCTAAGGCTCCTGAGAAGGAAACCACCACTGAGCCTTGGCCCTGGGACTTCCAAGTCCAAGTATTCACACACATACACACACAGCTGGTGGGCTGGGATCAGAAACCTATCAGTGTGACAGGTCAAAGGCAGCTCTTCATCTCTGCTTAGAGAAATGAGAGTAACGAGGCAACACAATTTCAAAATTCCATACAGTGCACAGCCCCTGACCACTATCTTGAACCTCAGGCAATTGTTGCTCCAATGACAGCCTTAAACAAGAAAAGTAATGGAAACTTACTTTGTTTATTTTAATGATAAAAAAATTTATATTTTCCTCATTAATAAAATGATTGCACAGGAACCCTAGCTAAGAAGAAAAACTAATATAACATTTCAAACACTTTGAGTTTTGAATGATTATTTTAACTGACTAGTAATATGGAGAATGTGACTATCTAGAGATGTTCATATGATATCATGTGTAGATGATGTAACACTAATGGGAAGAAGGCAGAACATAAAATTGACTAAAAATGACATAAATATGTGTACACATATGTGGAAGATAGGAAGAGAATTTGGAGTAATATAAACAGCTCAAATGTAAAGTCCTCTTTATTCTCTTATTAAGATTTATGCTTTTAAACAAAATTCATTTGGAAATTATACCAATTCATTTGCAACATATTATAAACTGGTCATATAAAAGCCAGCATTCAACTTACTGAAATATTCTCTAAATGAAACTATCTGCATCTACATTAATTCTTATGAATCTGGACCCATTCGTTAATTACTAATATCAAAAGTCATTACTCCAAGTTTTCATCTCTTCACACTATCTTGAAGATTTTCTTTGAAATGGAAATAATTATGAGAATTTGAAGAATGAGGAAATTATACAGGATATGACTATAAAATGGAGAAAAAAATACTTTCAGATTCACACACACATGAAATGGTACTGATTAAGCTTTTGAAATTCTGAAGTCTGTAAGCATTGACTTTGACTTGGGGGCCAGTAAAGTATTCAATGTTAAAACCAGGTGCACAAGATCTGTTGCAATCTAACAGATGTCATCTTGAAAAGTTGAATGTAAATAGGATGTTAAGTAATAAAAACATACTTTAAGGGCTTTAGGTATATTAAAGGATCCCCAGAAATGAGGTCTTTTTATTAAAGCAAAAGACTCTGCTATAATGAGAACCCCCATTATCTGTTTTGAAAGTTCTTATCAGAATAGCAAATACTTTAATGCAAATGACATTTGAGATGACTTTCCGAGCATCATCATTAGGTAACAGTATTAAGGACCCCTCTTTGCTCCTGTTCCAGATACTTTATTAACAGCCTAAGCACCAGGTTCTTGAACAAAAGGTACTTTCTGATAAATGAAGTCACAACCACAAAGGTACTAGGTAATAAGACATACTTGGAAAAAGAAATCTGCTACTTTTCCTTTACGTTAGAAATCACTTGATAATTGTCTTAGTTTCAGTCCTCCTAAGATGGCACAGGAATGAAAATCAAACTGACAACAGGTTGAAAACTCAGACATCTGAGATGCACAACGTTGAGACCAAATTTCTGATCCATGTATGAATGGGACTTTGCAACATATAATCCAGGAATGCAGAACTCTACACTCCGACGTTTTAATTGCAAATGAACCTTTGGAAAAGCAGACATTCTAAAATCTGACTTCTTCGCATTTTGGCATTTTTTGTTGTTGTTGTCATTTTTTAAAACGTTATCTTTTCTACATGTGTTGGATCAGACTCTTCCGTCCTGTTATGCAAACACTTCGGTTCGCTGCTGTTTCCAGCTCCTAGAATAGTGCCTGGCACATAGTAGAAGCTCATTAAATATTTGTTGAATGAATGAATGAACACATCACCATTAAACAGAGAAACACTTTGCAACCACAAGAGACTTAACCACGTCGTTCGCACCAAGCAAGAGGTGGCAGTGGTGGAATCTCGGTGGGAATTCACTTGACTCACGGTAAAATTCACACACTTGACAATTGCCAAGAGAAACTTGGATGACGGCACGAGAACAGAGAGAGTAGACTAACAGTCACATCTGCCTTTGTGTGTAGACGGATCTATGAAGACTGTGTCAAAGCAAAACAATTTAACTGATTTCTCTTTTCATCTATTTGTTCAAGAATACCCACATGCTCATGAATATAGACAGAGATGTAAAGATTTGAAGCGTCAGGTTTTTATTGGGTTTTGTTTGGTATAGTATAGGTCTATAAGTCGGTCATTCTGGAGTTCATATAGTTGCTGGTGACTCATTTCCCAGAAGTGATGCAGAGAGAGACAGAGAGAGGGAGGCAGAAAGCACCCTGCTTACCACCTTGCCTTTTTATGGTGGAGAGGAATGGTCGACTACTCCAGAGTCTCTCCCAGGGGCAGGGAAGGAAGGGGCTATGAACACACTCCCCAAAGTGGCTTCAAATTCTTGATTTGGGGACTGAAATTCAAGGAGAGTCCTTTAAAGGTTCACCTGCCTTCCACCCTGGGAGGAGCAAAACTTCCAACACGTTGGCAAGTATCACCCAAGCCTTCCTTGATCAAGTTAATTTGATCAGAGCCAAAAACAGAATCACTGTGATTACAAACCTAAAAAAAAAAAAAAAAGATCTGCTACATCTAAGGAAAGTGAAAATACTAATAAGAATAATAACCAACTGTAGCAGAGAAAGTGAGTGGGTGAACATGGATCTATGACAAATACTACTCGGAGAAAAACAATTCTGCGTGACTAACTTCTTTCCTCTGCAAAAGTGAGGATCTGAGTGTTAGTCTTAAAGCCCTGAATCCCTACCCCTTCTTTTTTTAAATGAGCATTTGCAATGTTAACAGCCATACAAAACTCTGCTGATAGGAGTACGTAAATCCTCCTGTAAAAATGTATTGGAGATGACAGCGTGTGCACGTTCGTATTTCTAAAGGTCAGGCAGTAGCAAACAGAGCGAAAAAAAAGAAAAAAAAAAACCATACTGATGGATCTGTTACCAGTGCTGAAAAGTCCAACATGTAAGGTTACTCATGCTAGTCTCTGACGTGTCATCCGCTAAGACCACTTCCTCTTAATTCGCCCACTCGGCGACAACCTCCCCTGTGCCGGTGGCTGCTTCTTCTTTGGACCCCCTTCCCTCTGCAACCTGTTATCGTTGAACTTGCCAACCTTGGCTCCTGCTCACCAGAATTTTATCAGCCATCTGCTGGATCTGTTGGGACTTTGTCTGGATGTCATCCTTCAGTCTGTTTTCTCTACGCTCCATGGTCTCTAGCCTCTTTACCTTGTTCTCCAGAGAGTGTCGGCGTTCCTGCAGATCGTGAATCAATCAGACAGTTTTAATGGGGTGACGGCTGCGGGCGCAACGCCTGCGCCGAGGGACAGGGCCCTCGGGAAGCGGACGCTCGCGGCAGGGAAGAGAAGTCGCAGGCACCCAGAGCCACGGCGAGGAAGACACGGTTCTGGAATCCGAGTAGTACTCGCTTGTGTAGGTTACAAGAGTGCATTCATTCATTCAAATATTTACCAAGCACCTACTATCTGCAAAGTACCACACTAGGCATCTTGGAAAATACCCAGAGGAAGTCGACAGAATGCCTGCCCTTGAAGAGGTAAGAGAAAGACAAGTAAACATAAAGTGGGTGAGAAGGGGCAGAGCCATGAAGCACACAGGTATGGAGCGCTGCAGGAGGTTGCAGGCAGGAAAGAGAGCTTTGAACTGAGCAGGTGAAGGGAGGAGTCGAGGAGATGTGAGCTGTGGAGGGGGCCGATGCAGCGGGCTGGAGGGGAGAGGGCCGAGGGGAGAGGTGAGGCCTTTCAAATAAAGATGGGCGCAGCAGCACGGAGGTGGCCAGCTTAGACCCCAGGTAGAGCACAGAGGGGCTGCTGCATAAGGTGAGTTTGGGGGAAGCAGGAGAACATGGCAAGGGGAGCACGTGTGGGTCAAACGGCTGATAGTCTCATGAATCTAAGACATAGGGAAGCACTAATGGCTTTGGGATGGTACAAGGGGTGGTGATGAGCCTGGAGCCGGAGGTCCCCAAGTCTGACATTTCTGAGTTAGCTGGGAGGAAAGTGAGACTGGAAGCAGAAAGCCGAGAAATGAGTGCATCTGCTCAGCTGGGAGGAAGAGCACCTGCACTATGAGGAGGCCTGCAGAAATGGCCAGCGGGGGGAGATGCTGGAGGGGGACAGTGTGGGTGCACTGGCAGGGCTGAAGCACGTGTGGAGTGGCAGGGCCCAGGGAGAAGCAGACGATGTCAAGGCTCCAAGCCTGGGGTGACCACATGGACAACGATGGCCCCGACCGGCATGAGGAGATTGAGAAGATGACCCAGCTGGTTCCAGAAGACAGTGAGTTCATTCTAGGTTAGAGGCACTGTTCAGACACCCAGGCAACATGTCAGGGGAGCAGTGGGAAATACTGCCTGGATTGTGAGTGAGGGTGGCCCCAGAGAGTTGTGGACAAGTAGGTCACCACCAGCACAGTGATAGGGAGAAGCAGAAAGCCCAGGAAAGGGGGATGGTTAAGTCAACTATGGCACAGCTGTTCCACAGAACCATTACCCAGGCAAGGGGGAAGCTGGAGGGGAGTAAGGGAAACGTCCCTTCTGATTCTAGATTCTTCAGTTCTGTGATTTCTTTTTTTTTTTTTTACAATGAGAAGACACTCATGTGTTTTCTGCATAATTATATAATTGGTTTCAACAACAACAACAACAACAAAGAATTGAAGGGAGAGAAGAGGCCCCAAAATACAGATCTGGGAGTTACCAACACACACAGGTCACAGCTGAAGCCTCAAAATTTACTGTTATTATCACTGCTGGGAGGAAAAGTCAAGGAAAAGCAAGGGTACAGAGGGAAGGAAGAGAAGACCTCAGGGATGGCATCACGGTCACCTAGATAAACATGAGTCCACCCACACAAGTGAGTGGGTCAGAGGAAAACAAACAGGAAGGAACGGTTTTTATCAAAACATCTTTCTACTTGCAGCTTCTGTGACAAATGCTTCTCCCCTTTGGGGAAAAACGTTCCCAAGCCTCTCGGGTTCAGAGGAATAGGCAGAAAGGAAAAGTGGTTTGAACAAAGGCGAGCAGAGAGAAGGTGGTGCCTCCATTTTGTCCCCACACAGCCAGAGGCCAGGCACTGCAAGACCCAGGGGCTGGAGGTCCTCTGCTCACCTCGGCCTCCACCAGCTTCTTCTTGATGCCTTCGGAGGAGTCCTCACGGTTGTGCAGCTTCTCCAGCTCACGCTCAGCCCGCTCCTTCGCCTGACGGATGTTCTGTAGCAGCTCGGTGGCCTCTGTGCTCGCTTTCACGGCCTGAAAGGAGAAGAAACGGGGCGGGGAGGACGGGTGAGATGGCCCAGTTTAGACACAGAAAAAGATGAGGATCATCTCCTAAACAGGAAAAAAAAAATCGGGTCACACTGAACGGACATTTTTATCCATTCTTCAAAAAACAAACAAACTTTCATTTTATTCTGTATTTCATCTATTCTAAGGTGCACTTATATTTTTTAACATCACTAAATTTGGAATACTGCATCCTACAATTAAAACTGACAGTTGTTTTTTTTTTAATTTCCTGGGGTACAAAAGATAATGGAATATTGGACGAACTTTAGCTTCTTAGATTCAATATTTTGGAATAAATGCAAACAAAAAGTCTTGGATTTATCTGCCCAAGTATTAATTGTATTTACCTCAGAGCATTAAATTTCTCCTTATTTAATCATCTCATTTGCCAACTTCTTTATGGGGAATCTCTATTAACTTTTATAACAATACAACATAAAAGCTGTAATTTAAACCTTTAATAATAAGAAATACCTATCAGAGGGCACAACCACCATAGCGTTTGTAGTGGCTCAAAATTCATGTTAGGGAAGTCATTTTTTTTTTAATTAACCTTTTGAAGTTAATTTTTATTTGTGTCTTAACTATACTACAGCTCTTCGAGCATCATGATAAAGATCAGACTGTAAACCACCAACCTCATGTGCATTCACTTCAAATTATCATTTGAAAAAGTAAAAATGGCAAGGAAACTCTAGCTTGGAGACCTGCATGCTGGCCAATGTGGGAGTTGCTCCCCTCATGTGCCCAGTGAGCACTGGAAATGTGGCTGATGTGACTAGGAAATCAATTTTAAAGTTTACTAAAGTTTAATTCATTTAAAAACTGAAGCAGTATAAATGTTTTAATATCAATACATGCTGTGATGACATTTTGTATATATTGCATTATGAAAACTGCATCATTCAAAGAGTTTTCACCTTTTTATAATGTGGCCACTAGAAAACTTAGAATTATATCTGTGGCTGACATGTATAGGTTGCTCCCCTCTTCTACAGCGGGGAGCAGAGTCCTAGAAGACATGAGTCCTCACACAAACTTCTAGCTGAGAGAGGCTTTCTGAAGTGAGCTCAAGAATAGGCAGGAAGGAGTCAGATGAATGGATACAGAAAAAGTGGATCATCCCAGCTATGGAATACCATGAAACCTCTGAAAAGGAGATCCTGCCACATGCTGCAACATAGATGAACCTCCAGGACACTGTGCTGAGCAAAAAGAGCCAGTCACAAAAAGACAAATACTGGATGATTCCACCCACAGGAAGTGTCCAAAGCAGTCAAAAGCATACCAGCAAAGTAGATTAGCAGAGGCAAATTATGATATATAGTGATATATATCACATATATGTATATGATGGATAAACAAGGTCCTCCTGAATAGCAGAGGGAACTATATTCAGTACTTTGTAATAAGCCATAAAGGAAAAGAATATGACAAAGAATGTTCATATGTGTGTAACTGAATCACTCCACTGTGCAGCATAGGGACACAACATTGTAAATCAGGAAGGGAGGGAAGGAAGGAGGGAAGGAAGGAAGGGGTTACCAAGGGTGGGCATTCACCAAAGGGGTGGTTAGCATCTAACAGTATAAGTTTTGTGAGAAAAAAGTTCTCGAGATTTGCTGTACAGTGGAGATACATCTAATACACTAAGGTACTGGACACTCAAAATGATTAAGACGGTAAAGTCTATGTTACATGTTTTCAATAACACAACTTTAAAAAGGAGGAGGAGGAAAATGAAAGGGCTCTTTTAAACACATTGACAAACCTTCCTGAAGGCCATATTCATTCTGGCCCTTTCTTTAGCATTTCCCCTGTTCACCCAAAGGAAGGGCCATTAGCACTCACTGTGTCAGAAGCCATAAACCACACCCACCCTCCTCCCCAACCACTTGAGGACTCCTGGCTCCTCCAGGCTCCCAGTAGACAAGAAGGTTGCCAGTGGTCTCTGATGGAAAGCCATCTGGGTCATGAACAAGATGTGAACCCGGTCCCCTGAAGGGAGAGGAGCCAGCCTCTTAGGATCTGTCATAGTATAATTTGAACTTTGAATTGACAGTCTCATAGAGCTTGGTTTCTGATTTATTTGTTTAAACAAATACTGTTTGACAGGTCCCCAAAAGAGAAAGTATATTCAGAACTCTGATACTTTCAGGTAATAGCTCACCACCCCGCTTAATCTCCCTCAGTGCTGGTGACTAATTCTCTTTATTTGATCTTTCACCCTATAGGATAGGGCAAGAAAAAGTACTTGGAAATGGGAAGTAAGTTCCCCCAAATATCCCCTTGGGCTTACCTTTTCTAGCTTCTCTTGGAGCTCCTGAATTTTGAGCTGCTGCTCAGCATTGATCTGTAATTAAAATCCCAGGAAATAAAACAAAAGGCACATTGGTATTAAGGTCTTGCTAGATTTACTACAGGCCTATTTTCTTGAGGTTTCTGTGGGGGTCTTATTGTTTTCCAATACCTACTGATGGAGAAGAATAGTAGCCTATCAGAGAAGCCTTTGAATGTCCCAGTGTAAACCTCCATGTGGACCGTTTCTCTAGAACCAGCGACACACATACAGATGGCAAAAAAGGGAACTGAAATCGCCTGTACTTTAAAACAGTAAATTTTCCCATCTGTTTTACTGAGTATCTGGGTTTGTATGTTACTGTGAGAGGGCATGACAGAAAAAAAAAAAGAGGTGTCTTCTCCCCCTTTTAGAACCATAGCTGAAGCTAAACCTGGTCATCCAGAGACTGATCATCAAAATAAACCCAGAAGAGAGTTTTCTATTCACTGCAAATATATTCTTAACCAATAACAGGCCACAGAGAGCAACATTTAAGAGACTGCATATGTGCATGCTAAGTCGCTTCGGTTTTGTCCAACTCTTTGCAACTCTAGGGACTGTGGTCCACCAGGCTCCTCTCTGTCCATGGGATTCTCCAGGCAGAAATACTGGAGTGGGTTGCCATGCCCTCCTCAGGGGATCTTCCCGACCTAGGGCTCCAACCCTTATCTCTTGTATCTCCTGCACTGGCAGGCGGGCTCTTCACCACTAGCGCCATCTGGAAAGCCCATTTAAGAGACCATCTGCCCAAATCCCAATACCAATAATGGAAAATACCTTCTCCAGTTTGGCATATTCTCCCACTTCAGGCTTCCCTTGATCTTTAGCCTGTAATTTAAAAGATACAACATATTGGGAACTCTCAAGAACCTAAAAATCTTATAAGACAACACTACAGGCTATACTTTCTTGGTCTCTGTGGCCAAAACAATTAGGACGATAATAAAAAATTAAGTTACCTTCTCTAATCAACACCAGGAACTCTGTAGGGCATCCCATGGCTTCTTGAATGTACACTCATTAAGCTAGGATTCCCTTTATTATTGCTAAGATAATCCAGGATTCTACCTCCAAAACTCCCTCCCAGAGGGGAGCTAGCTACCTTCATCAGTTTATGCTGACATTCTGTTGCTTTCCGCTTAAACTCTTCAGCAGCCAGCCGAGACTCTCTGAGCTCTGATTCATAGAGGTCACTCCGCCTTCTCGCCGAAACCAGGTCCTCTTCCAATTGACTCATCATCAACCTCATTTCTTCCACTTGAGCCTGGTACTCCTAAGGAGTGGGCAACAGGAGAAAGGTGGCCTTTAGAAAGGAAAGGAAAGATGGGAAAACCACAGAGAGGAGACACAGTGAAGAGATATCAGCAGAGAACAGACCCAGAGAAAAGGTGAAAGATGCGGATGAGGGTGAGGTGTGCGGAGGGTGAGTAGAGAGAAAAGAATATTAAATCTTTAAACTGTTTTCGTGTAGATCATGTAGCACTAGTAACACCATTTGGAACACATGTGCTTATATACAGTTAGATCCTTTGAGCAAATAATACCGTACAAGAAGTGCAAAACCTTAAGGCCTTTGTAACACCGGAGAGCAGCAAGGGATGTACTTTAAACAACCATGATAATCTGCTTACGCAAAGCCTTCCCCCAAGGGTAATCATTTATATAGATTTGTCCTTTAGAAGTCACATGTGCCTAACATAATTAAATATGGTACCTAGTTTTAAAATTAACCTTTCAGATGATACAAGGGGGTAATTGGAAATCTCAATGGAGAGAATCTTGGAAGGTAAAACTCATCATGTCAGTTTCTCACCATTAATTTTTCTGGGCCCCAAACTGCATGAAGAACTTAACGGTGCTCTTGAGATGCAAGTCACCCTGAAATTTGGAAGAGTCAGGAAACACTGGTTCTGGTCAAAGGAACTTGTAAGAAAGACTCCAAGGAAAGAATTACCTTGCTCCCTCGAGCAAAAGCCTTTAAAGTAATCCCAACAGCCCAATCTTTTCTCAAAGTGAATTTCTAAAATCAGAACATCTGCATTGAAGTTTTCCAAAACTGATTTACCATGAGAAATAAACAGTGGTTTTGAAAACTTTGGGGCAGAGCACGAAAATATTCTCTGTTAGCAAAAGCAAGGACTATACATGTAAGGTTTACGAATGAGCAAAGTTTATCCAATCCAAGGTGGTGAGGGTGGAGGATATAAAATGAAAAGAATAAACAATTGAACTAAGACTGTCTCTGACCTTCACAACATCTATTGATCATCTCTAAGATCTGTTCTCCCAAGAAATGACTGAAGAGAGATCCACTGAGCAAGGATATGTTTTTAACCAATAAAATGCCTTTTCCCCCCCAGTAACAGTACAGCTTCATCCCACTATAATAGGCAATCCCCATGTGCACACTAAAGCGAAGATGACATCCTTATAAAAATGGGTAGTTTTCATGGAAACACATCTCTCTGTGTTAATGGTACAGAGGAAAGCAGAAAAAAAGGTGGGCACAAAATGGAGCACTAAAAGCATACAGTCGTCCCTCAGTACACACGGGGGGTTGGCTCCAAGGCCAAATTTGACCTGAGGTTGGCCGACCCATGCATACAGAAACCGTGGATATAGATGGCCAGCTGCATTGTTGCTGAGGGTCAATTCTACAAGTCATGGGGCACCAGGGTTTCTGGACGAGGCTCACTAAGTGGGTGGTGCTGGGTTACATAACCAAAGGTCTTTATAAACTACTAAACAATTATCTGAACTCACAGAATAAAACATGAATCAATGATGTGGGATGGCACACCCTCTACTTGGCGTTTTTCTAGTCCCCTCGGCCAGGGCTGTATGATGACTTATTACGACTTGCATAGCTCTAGTATTAAGCCTTCCTGGACTCCTTCCTCCATTAAAAAAACTTATATATATATATATAATATATAAAGATAAAAACATTATCAATGAAAACACTTTCTTTTACATAAAAACTCAATTTCTTTTCTCCTGATTTTAAAAAATCCAAAGTACCAACAGAGCTGCTCACAAACACAAATACCAAACTGTGTGGAGGAAGCGGACAGGTGGGAGTCAGTCTTGGTCATTTTTTATCCCTGAGCTCCCTTGTCTGACTTAAACTTTCAGCAAAAAGGGAATATGGTTTTTGTGTTTTGTCAGGAGCAAGGAAAGAGCACTGTTTCAACACCACCACCACCACCCCCACCCGCCCTAAACATCTCTCCGTCCAGAGCTGTCAGCGCCCAAGGGGAGGAGGGCATGAATCAGGCAACACCTCTGTCAGCAATGTGAGCTCCCAGGGCATCCAGCCTGCTACAGATATCAAAAAGAATTCTACTTCATTTATTGAGCCACTGTTATTCTGCCAGCTACTTCAAGGAAATCCTATACATCTAACAGCTGACCAAATCCCTGTTTCAAGAAAAATCTCAGAGAGGATGATCAGGTTCGTTTCCAAGGACAGCTGAGAGAGAGCTGTCCAAATCCCAGCGTGGACTCAGTGCTGGTCATAGCTGAACAGGATCAGAATGGGGAAATGTGGATGACTTCTGAGTCATGCCTCAAGTCATTCTTTGGAATGGAGCTTTACTGTTTTGATTGAATAGGACCAATCAGAAGTCCTAAAACTCAAATGCCTTGTATGTTACCCAAATTTCTGTCTCTCTTTCCAAGGAGGGGGAACCAGCAATTGCTAGTGATGGAGCATGAATCTGACTATCATGTGACACATCTAGGTGTGTTTTACATTCTTTAAATTTTTGACTGAGCCTCAGGGCACACAGGATCTTAGTTCCCTGACCAGGGATTGAATCCATGCCCCTTGAACTGGAAACACAGGTTCTAGTCACTGGACCACCAGAAAAGTCCCTAGGTGTTTTATTTTAAACCAAATCCAAATACTCCACTGGGGTTAGTTAAGTTGTTGATCAGTTGCTAAGTCGTGTCTGACTCTTTGCAACTCCATGGACTGCAGCATGCCAGGCTTCCCTGTCCTTCACTATCTCCTGGAGTTTGCTCAAATTCAAGTCCACTGAGTCTGTGATGCTATCTAACCATCTCTGTTCTCTGTCATACCCTTCTCTTTTTTACTTTCAGTCTTTTCCAATGAGTCAGCTCTTCACAACAGTTGGCCAAAGTACTGAAGCTTCAACTTTAGCATCAGACCTTCCTATGAATATTCAGCATTGTTCTTCTTTAGGATTGATTGGTTTGATTTCCTTGCAGTCCAAGGGACTCTCTCAAGAGTCTTCTCCAGCACCACTATTCAAAAGCATCAATTCTTCAGCACTCAGCGTTCTTTATGGTCCAATTCTCACATCCATACATGACTACTGGAGAAACCATAGCTTTGATTATATGGACCTTTGTCGGCAAAGTGATGTCTCTGCTTTTTAAAGCACTGTCTAGATTTGTCATAGTTTTCCTTCCAAGGAGCAAGCATATTTTAATTTCATAACTGCAGTCACTGTTGTAGCGATTTTGGAGCTCAAGAAAATAAAATCCATCACTGCTCCCACTTTCAGTTCAGTTGCTCAGTAGTGTCCGACTCTTTGCGACCCCATGAATCTCAGCACGCCAGGCCTCCCTGTCCATCCATCACCATCTCCCAGAGTTCACTCAAACTCACATCCATCGAGTCGGTGATGTCATCCAGGCATCTCATTCTCTGTCATCCCCTTTTCCTCCTGCCCCCAATCCGTCCCAGCATCAGAGTCTTTTCCAATGAGTCAGCTCTTCACATGAGGTGGCCAAAGTACTCAAGTTTCAGCTTTAGCATCATTCCTTCCAAAGAACACCCAGGGCTGATCTCCCTTAGAATGGACTGGTTGGATCTCCTTGCAGTCCAAGGTACTCACAAGAGTCTTCTCCAACACCATAGTTCAAAATCATCAGTTCTTCAGCTCTCAGCTTTCTTCACAGTCCAACTCTCGCATCCACTTCAGCCTCTACTATTGGCCATGAAGTGATGGGACCAGATGCCATGATCTTCATTTTTTTAAATGCTGAGTTTCAAGCCAGCTTTTTCACTCTCCTCTTATAACCTCATCAAGAGGCTCTTTAGTTCCTCTTCACTTTTGCCATAAGGGTGGTGTCATCTCCCTATCTGAGGTTGTTGATATTTCTCCCGGCAATCTGGAATCCAGCCTGTGATTCATCCAGCCTGGCATTTCACATGATGTACTCTGCATATAAGTTAAAGAAGCAGGGTGATGATATACAGCCTTATCATACTCCTTTTAATTTTGAACCAGTCCATTGTTCCACGTCCAGTTCTACTTGTTGCTTCTTGACCCACATACAGGTTTCTCAGGAAACAGTAAGGTGGTCTGGTAGTCTCATCTCTTTAAAAATTTTCCACAGTTTGCTGTGATCCACAGTCAAAGGTTTTAGCATAGTCAATGAAGAAGAAGTAGATGTTTTTCTAGAATTCCCTTGCTTTCTCTATGATCTAATGAATGTTGGCCATTTGATCTCTGGTTCCTCTGCCTTTTGTAAACCCAGAATGTACATCTGGAAGTTCTTGGTTCATGTACTGCTGAAGTCTAGCTTGAAGGATTTTGAGTATTACCCTTCTAGTATGTGAAATGATTGCAACTGTAGGGTAGTTTGAACATTCTTAAATAGCTAAGTAGAAGCAACATTTAAAATAAATAAACACAGGTACAGAAATTGGCTTTGAGCAGAAGAGAGAAGAATAAATGGCAAATCTGGGAGGAATCGGCGGGCTACAGACCAAATACTAGGAGTTTACTGAAAGTATTTCTCCTGGACTGCAAACATTCCACTCTCACCAAGCTTACTGAGGGTCATTTTTTTAGTAAGTCCTCCTTCCGATGAAAAATAAAATCTGAAACGAAGAAGCTTTCCTCCCCTAAAATGGAATGCTTAGCAGTCATTAAATCTAAAACTCCACATGGATGCCGACTGTGATATGAATCACAAAGGCCATTTCTTTGAACTCAACCACCAGCATATACCTTTGCAAAATGTCCTGAAAATTCTGTTTCTATTTAATTTCAGGGACACCAGCTGCTCCCTCTGGTGGCCAAGCACAGCTTTCATTTCCCCAGGATACCACCAAAAGCAAATTTCCAAACACATTGAACTAATGGGAGAAAAAGAATCCTACTTCTTGAAATTAGGAGGAAAAATGGTGTGGACAAAAGGGCAACGAGTCAACTTTCAAAGTGGACTTTTCCAATGTGCAGGCACAACCTTCAGGATCTCTACGTTAGTACGGTTCAGAAACCTGACAACTGGATAGCACAATTTCCTAGGCACATTTATTTAGAACATTTTTATCAAGCAGGAGGATATTAACCAATGATTTAAAAAATATTAGGGTGATAATGAGACGATGCCAAAAAAAACAACCAAAACAGTAATTCTTTCTTTAAAGAACAGTTAATGAATCAAATTATTTGCAAGAGTTTCTTGCATTAGCAACCACCCAGATGGCTAAGTGTGCGCTACCCAGAGACAAAAATGTTCATTTCCATCACTGTTTCCATTAGATTTTCTGAAGTGAATGAGAGTTGCCTGGCAGCTGATAATTCAGCTCTCCAATTGCTCACTGCATTCTCTTCATTAAAGTTTCTATTTACGGTTTCTTCAAAGGACAAAAAAAAAATCCGTGCTAAAAAGGAAACAATGAAGTAAAATAGAAATGAACCATCTAGAAAGAAAACTCTTTTAGAAAAGGAAAGGGGAAAAATAAAGAGAGTAGGCTTTTTAAAGGTCTGGATTTTCTTTTCTCATCACGGAGGGGAGGGCTTTATGTAGTTGAGATTTGCCATGTTAATTCTGACACGGCCTTAACTGCTCAAACTCACCTCCTAGGATACATCTTTAGATAAGCAAAACTATGAATTATCCTAGCTTCTCTCAAAAACGTAAAGTGCATCTAAAAAGCTATGAAAACATCTTTAAAAACTATTTTAATGGCCTTAAAAGCAGAAATTGGCACTCTTTCGGTAGAAAGTTAGATGGGAAGCAATTTCAGCTTTGCAGGCCATGTGATCTCTTGTCACAGCTACTCACCTCTGCCAGTGAAGCATGATCAGCAGCCACAAACAGTGCGTAGACAGTACCTAAGCGAATGGTATGTCTGTGTTCCAATGAAACTTTATTTATATAAACACTGAAATCTGAACTCCATATACTTTTCACACGTCATGAACTATTCTTTTGAATTCCTCCAACTATTTAAAAATGCAAAAATCATTCTCAGCTTGTGGTCACGGAAAACAGGTTGGTTGGCCAGATTCACCCCAACAGGCTGCAGTCTGCCCACCACCACTGCTTTAAACCTACACCTTTGATTGAAAAAGAGTAGTCATTGTGGGGTCCAGACTTCAAAAGGAGCTAGAACATTTATATAAACCATGTGGAATGTGAAAAAGTTCCATTTGGAATCTGAAAGTTCCAAATGACCTACATATCTCTTTCTCCCTCTCCTCCCCTCTCTCCTTCCCTTTCTCTGTCCCTCAAACATGCCTCCCCTGAAATGAGAGGTCTGAGCTGGTGCCCTGCTCCCAGGCAGCGAGTCATACCTGCTCTTTGATTTCTTGGAGCTTCCGGCTCTGCTCTCTGATATCATGGAGGAGCTGCAGTGCTTTGTCGTCCTCTTGGGACACCTCCATCCGTGCTTGCTCCAGACTTCGCTTTAAGCTCTGCGGAAAGCAAAAATTTTTAATAGGGATGCCCCGTGGATCCTGCTCTAGTTGAAAAGATTCATTAAAGGAGCTGCAGGCTGCTTCGCAGACACCAAGACGGTTTCAGGTGACGGACCCACGACGACAGCTTCCAGTGGGTTGCTGAATTCCAGGTTTCATCCTGCAAAATCCCCTGGTTCAAGAAAACATCATCTCAAACTCCTTGGGACCTCATGGATCTGGCCTGAAAGTACAGCCACCTGTCTCCTAGCTGACCTAGCAGATACTTACTTGTATGTTCAGGACTGAAAACTAGTAAGATCCCCTAGCCATGAAACCATCACTGGAATGGATATCAAGTCTCTTCTGGAATATCAGTGATTCGAGGACTGTCAAGTATATCTCCCCTTTTCAAAGTAGCAATGACTTCATTCTCTGCCCGGGTATCATTTAGGACTCCAAGCAATCTATTTCCACCTCCTGGCTTACGTTTCCTGGACACCTTTCATCCATAAGGTTCCCTTAATGCTTCAATAGCACTGAAATATATATCTGAAATACATAGCTGAAAAACTTCACCCACCACTGAAAGGCAGCCAAATCTGGAATGGAAACATAGCAGTTATTCTTAATCAGCCACGTTCTATAGATTTCCTCTCCCTTGTGGAAAAAAACACTTGAAAAATGTGTGATTCAACTTCTTAAGACTGTACATTAAGAAACACCTGAATGAAAATTTTTAACGAGACAATGGAGAAGACAGTCCACTCTTGTGAACGAAAGAAAAAAAAAGTCACATGGTAAAAAATGACAAGAGGGTCTGGGTTTTAAAGCCTGAGTTTTCTTGTTGCTATGCTGGTTCTAGGCGATAGAAAGTTGATTTGGGGCAAATTCAAAACATATTTTCTTGCCCTTATTTGGGAGCTTGGTTCCTAAGGCTGATCATGTAGGACACAAGCTAGACCACAGAGGTTGGAATGGGAGATGTGAGACCCTCTGCAAGGCCATCTATGCTTGTCTCCAGGCTCCTACCTGGACTCTCTGAGCCTGACCTTCTGTCTCCAGGCCCTCACACCTGGCACACGCCACTCTGCACATCACAGGTCCTACTCGTGCGTCCTACCTCTCTATTCTCTGGCCCTGGTTGTGACGTGCCTCATGATGCTGTCATGAAACAGGATGAGACACACACGACAGGAAGTGCCACCTCCGAGGGAAGGGGGCTTTCGGGGGAAGGCTCACACTGCATTCTGTGATGTAGGTAGCAAGGTCCTGCTCCAGGAGGGATCTCTGAGTCTCAGAGGCCTTCAGCTCCACCTCCTTCTGACTAAGCACAGCCTCCACCTCTGACACTCTCCGATGTAACCGGGTCATTTCCTGCTCCATCTGAAATAGACACAGCAACATGTTAAAAAAGGCCCGTGGCGGGTTCGTTAGGAGTAATCGCGTCTCAAGCCACCTCCGAAACCACCTGGTGGTCCCGGCTGGCACTAACTCGCCAAAAGGTTGGGCTGGAAATACCATGGTTTCTTCGCCTGGGAGCACACCGGTCTTCGCAAGGACAGTCACCAATGCTAAGCCACTCCTCTCATGCAAGGCTGGGTTCACACTCGATCACTTCTCTAACCCAGTAAGCGAGGAGGCCACAATCACCATTTTTTTCACTTGTTTGTTTTTTGGGTTGGGTTTTTTTTTTGCAGATGTCAGTTTAATTTTATCCCAAATCCATCTTGATCCCCCCCATCTCCTTGCAAAGATCTAGAGGACAAATCCAGGACAGGGCAAGGAGATATGGACTCGTCTGCACTCTTGGGAGTCCCAGGCAAGAAGTGACTCTTACGAGCTTCCAGAGAACTGCCTCTGGGCAGGAACAGTGAGCGTTAAGAGACGATGAGCATAATCAACACAGTGGCTGCAGTTACATAGGCAGGAGTTTCTAAGGACTAGGAAGAGAGACTTCGCATCACTCAAAGCAGATGGGATGCATCTCGGCCACAGGTGAGGACCCGCGCCACCTGCCGGAAGACGCAGACATCTGGGTGGGTCATGCTGAGGAACGGGCCGCTTTATATCCAGGGCCTCCTCTGGTTAAGATTTAAAGGATTTACGGCAGCGTCAAGGCCCGAATTCATCTCCCTCTGAGCTGCCGGAGGCGCGACTTCGGCCCGGGAAGGATCAGGTGGCTCGGTGCCAGCGGCGGCCCCGGGCAGGTCCCTCGGCATATATTGACGGGAGGATCCTGCAGCAAGGAGGGAGGCCGGCTGTGGAAATAAATACCTTGTGACACTTGTCCTGGGAGTCTTGCAGCTCTTTGCTTTTGATAAGAAGTTTCTTTTCCATGGAGCTAGTCTTGGCAGGGGAGTCCAGATTTGACACAACAGACCTGGATGGAAGAAAACCAATGTCAAGGTGAAGGGTGGGGATGGGCCAAAAATAATAATAAAAACTTTTAAAAATGAAACTACAGCTGAATTTGGGATTAGCAGATGCAAACTATTATGTACAGAGTGGAAAAACAATAAGGTCTTACTGTAAAGCACAAAGAACAGGATATATTCAATATCCTGTAATAAACTATGATGGAAAAGAATATGTATATAGATGTATGTTTGTATCACTGAGTTACTTTGCTGTACTGCAGAGATTAACACAAACTGTAAATCAACAACACTTCAATAAAGTAAATGTTAAAAGGAAAGAAACTATAGTAGAGACCAAGACCTGCCAGCATCCTTGGCCATCAAAAGAGCTGGCTCAAGCAGCTTCTAATGGTATCATGACCACGAGGCAGAGAGATAGATGGGACCAAGAACACTGGAAGCAGGAGGATCCAAGTGTAAATTTAGTTACCACTGACCTGAGGCAATAATTTGGCCTCCCTGAGCCTCCGTTCCCATTTCTAGGAGGTAGAATGATAATAAAAGGACCTACCATGACAGGAGAGAATGAGCATCAAACACAGCATTGTGCCTGCACGGCTTCATTTACTCTTTCATTCAACGGGTATGTGCTGTGCACCTACTCTGTTCCAGAAACCTTTCCAGGCACTGGAACAGCAGCAGTCAAGACAGACACAGTCCTTGCCCTCCCGGAGCTGACACTCATGGAGGGCATGCAGAGTACATCAGGCAGACACATGAACTAAAAAGGTTAATAGATGATGCCAGAGAATGAAACTGGGTGACGTGCTATGACAGAGGAAATGGATCAGGGGCCTGTTTCTCTGAGCAGTGACGTCTCAGCTGACACTTGAAGAATGAGAAAGTGCTGGCCTTCCAAAGCTCTGGAGGGAAACAAGCTCCAGGGAACAAGGATAACGGATGCACAGGTCCTGACACAGGATTGAGTTAACACAGCAAGTGGCCACTGTTTTCAGTTAACTATACTGACCAAACTGTTGCCTATTCCATCCCTAAGCTTATAATTTTTTTAAAGATGGAAGCACAGGAAGGGAGGAGATGGGATGACAGAAATAGGGTCAGAGTCAGCAACAGACTAGAAGATGCTACATCATTGGCTGTGAAGACAGAGGAAGGAGCCATGAGCCAAGGAAACTGGACAGCCTCTAGAAGTTGGGAAAAGCAAGGAAACTGATTCTTTCCTATAGGATATCCAAACAGTGTAGCCTCGTAAACCCTGCTTCTAGTCCAGTAAAACCCATCTTGGACTTCTGACCTCCAAAAATATAAGGTAATACGTTTGCATTGCTGTGAGCCTCTAAATCTGTGGTCACTTGTTACAGGAGCCATAGGCAGCTCATACACTTACTGAGTGCTGACTCGATGTGCATAGTTCTGTCCTAAAGCAAGGCATGTTTCAACTCTTTAGTCTCCCCAGCAACTGTATAAGACAATTTATTATCCTCATTTTATAGATGAGGAAACTGAGCTTAAGTAACCTGCCACATGAGCAGGGAACCTAAGTAATCTGCCAGCTAATAAACTGTTTCTGTTGGTCCCAGTAGAGAACTGGGGTAGAGACTGAGGATGCATCAAATGTATCTCTCAGGATTTTATCACAAAAATAATGTAGTGTGGCCTCCTGGGAACAGACTACAAAGATGCTCTCCACAAGGACACACTTTCCCACAGACATACACAGAATTCACACACCCTGCCTCATACCTAAAAGCAGTCAATTTTTGTGGGTGGAGATGACAGTTCTTATTAGGGGAAGTTTCCCTCAGTGGTCAGCACCCTGGGCACAAATGCTGAGGCTGGTGAAGTGCCAGGCCAGAGCAGTAGCCAACAGAGGTTCTTATGTTCTGAGGGATGTATGGCAGTGCCCACCACTGCTCTGTTGTCCCATCTATGTCGCCTTGTAACAGGGTTGCAGGAGCTGGTTGTCAGTGAGCACTGGTATCTTACCAGCAGGTCAAAGTTCTGCTTTCCAGTGCCCCACACCCTACTTCCCTAAGTAAAAGAGGTCAGTTCCCTGCAGCAATTCAGCAGCTCTCTCTCCCTGCAGCTCCTGGCCGGACAAGGGCTGGCATGATGGTGCTGGCTCACTAAACCTCAATGACAGCTCCCAGTACACACTCTGGGGCAGCCAAGTGAGTTGACACCCAGAGTCAGGCATCACTGTTCAAAATCTGACTTTGTAACTCACTCACCATGTGAGCTCTCTGAACCTCAGTTTCCTCATCTGAATAATGGGAATAATTCTCAACCTAATTCCAAGAGTTCTCATGAGGCTTAAGTGAGATAACTCATAGGAGGTCCTTATCACTGTGCCTGGCATCTCATGGGGGTTCAATAAATGTCAACCATTCCACTATCATTGTGGTTTTATCATTACTACCCCTGCAACGGCATGAAATGCATATGCCTCATAGGCCTAAAACCCTTGCTTGAAACAGTAAAACTCAGGAGGCTGAATTTGCCCCATGCTATCATCCACATTAGAACAAATGTTGATTATTCACACAAATGGGCAATGGGAACTGAAATCCAGAAATAAATTTTTTTTTAATCTCACTTTGGGCTAAAAATTTTAACCAAGTTCTGCTCCTCTAACTGGCCTATTTTCTACCTAAATTCAGTCAAAACACATACAAACACAAATTTACTTTTTTTAAAAATCTGAGATGAAATGGGTGGCTTGAAGGTATGGCCTTGAGTTCACTTTGCTATTTCTTCCTGATGTTATTCTGGTGGGTGGTTTGGAAAAGAAGACCCAGACCACCAAAGGAGGAAAGGATGATCCACAGACAGGGCTCTTCTTAGTCCATCAGTCATCAGGAGTCACACACATGTCACTAAGTCACCTGCACTGACATCAGTCAGGGATGACGAGAGAGGTCACAGCTCTCTAGACCTGAGCACTGAACCAGCACCCTTGAAGAAAAACAATAGTGTGGGTGTACGATGATAGGAGGGGAGGTGGCTCTCAAGACTCGATGACAAGTGGAAGGCAGGCTCCAGAGGAGTATAAAGTGCACCCCTGTGGGTACAAAGTTCATTGCTATTCACCCAAAAAACAAGTGTTTCTAGGTCACTTGTTAATGGGGCCCAGAATCAGGGAGATGCTCAGGCCCTCCCTCTGCCAGCAACCACAGGAGATGACACACCAGCCTCTCCCCATCACCCAAGGTCCGACTCCCTCATTCTGCTAATTTGATGCTTGACAAATGTTCACTATTTAACCATTCTAAGTACAGCAATTAAGACTCTTCAGAATAAAGGTGCTAAAAGAAATCTTTTTTTTTTTTAGAATAAAAATTACATTAAAAAAAAAAGGTATGGTAAGTCCACTGTGACTCAACTCAGCTTGTAGCAACAATCTCATAAACAGTCATGGGGTTGGAGGATGAGGCTGGGGGTTGAGGACAGAAGGGGGAACAGTCACTGCAGCTTTCTAGAATACCCCTGGTCTTTAGCTCGGCTATACATTAGAATCACCTGAAGAGCTTTTTAAAAATCACTGATGTCAGGCCATCCCTGGTGGTCCAATGGCTAAGACTCTGGGCTCCCAAACCAGGTTCGATCCCTGGTTAAGGAACTAGATACCACATGCCACAACTAAGACCCAGAGCAACCCAATAAATGAATAAAATTATTGATGTCAGGCAGTAAAAACACTTTGTGTGACACTACAGTGGTGGATACATGTTATTATGTGTGTGCGTGCTCAGTTGTGACTGATTCTTTATGACCCCATGGACTGTAGCCCACCAGCCTACTCTGTCCATTGGGTTTCCGAGGCAAGAATACTGGAGTGGGTTGCCATTTCCTCCTCCAGGGGATCTTCCCGACCCATAGAACGTACACCACCAAGAGTGAACCCTAAGGTACACAGGGACTCTGGCTGATAATGACATCTCATTGTAGGTTCATTCTGGTGGGGGATGTTGATAATGGGGAGGCTGTGCATATGTGGGGGTAGGGGGCGAATGGGAAACCTCTGTACCTCTTGTTAATATTGCTATGAACCTAAAAGTGTTCTTAAAAAAAAAAAAAAAAGATATCCAGGGCCCAACTAGAGTAATTAAATCAGAGACAGAGAGACTGGGAGTGGGGCCCAGGCAACACCATTTTTATTAAGCTCCCGGGTGAGTCTAATGCACAGACAGGCATGAGAACCATGGTGCTAATTAGAAAAAGTGTCTGTGATTTAAGGTCCAGGTATTCAAAGCTCACAGCTTGGCCACCCTCAGTATTTGGTTCCGGGTGACACTTTGGGCAGGCAATTTATTAATGGTGCATTTTGGTCATTCTTTGAGTAGAAACACAGTTTTGAAGTTAATCATGGTGAGCAATGAGTTTCAAGAAAATGTATAGATTTCAGACAATGATTAAAGACCATTCTTATCCCCTCATTCTTAATAAGTCAATATACCATTCCCATGAATTCCTAAGAAGGAACTATATTAGAGAGAGTATGGCTTAACATATTTGCATTCTATTTATTTTTCCTGTAGACACTTAAGGCAATTAAATGACAGGTGTTAATGGTAAGTAAGCTCTCAATATGTATTTCTTTCTCTGCTGGTTTAAAATCATCCTGAAAAGTATCATTTCATAAAAGGCAGTAATATTTAAAGAACTGATGCTACTCTTGCTTTAAGAGAAGGAAAGTACAAAAAGTCCTGTAGTTGGCTGTAACTCTAAAGTTATGAGAGATGCAGACAGAATTGCTGTAAAGAAATTATGTATTTCTGTTGACCATGAAATGGGACATGATCTACCTGCTAACTTAAGAATTGCCAGAATTCTCCTCTGTTCTCAAAATTCTCAAACTTCAACAGACACAGGCATGCCTTGTTTTCTTGTGTGTGTTTTTTTTTGCTTGATTAAACTTCACAGATACTGAGATTTTTTACAAAGAGAAAGTCTGTGGCAACCCTACGTTAAGCAAGTTTATTGGCATTTTTCCAAGAGCATTTGCTCATTTCCTGTCTCTGTCACATTTTGGTAACTCTCACCGTTTTCAAACATTTTCACTATATTATTTTGTTTGTTATAGTGGTCTATGATCAAGGATGTTTGATGTTACAATTGTAACTTGTTTGGGTCACCACAAATCATACCCATATAAGACAGTGAACTTAATAAATGTGTGCGTTCTGACTGCTCCCCCTACTGGCCTTTCCCAGTCTCTCTTCCTCTCCTGCTGCTGCTGCTGCTAAGTCGCTTCAGTCGTGTCCGACTCTGTGCGACCCCATAGGCGGCAGCCCACCTGGCTCTGCTGTCCCTGGGATTCTCCAGGCAAGAACACTGGAGTGGGTTGCCATTTCCTCCTCCAATGCATGAAAGTGAAAAGTGAAAGTGAAGGCGTTCAGTCGTGTCCGACTCTTCATGACCCCATGGACTGCAGCCTACCAGGCTCCTCCATCCATGGGATTTTCCAGGCAAGAGTACTAGGGTGGGGTGCCATTGTCCCTCTCCTAGGGCCTCCCTATTCCCTGAGTCACAATACTAAAATCAGGCCAATGAATAACCCTACAAGGGCCTCTAAGTGGTCAAGTGAGAGGAAGCATCACAGCTCTCTCACTTGAAGATGCAGACATAAAGAAGACTTTTGGACACAGTCGGGGAAGGAGAGAGTGGGATGACTGACAGAATAGCATTGAAACATATACATTCAGTTCAGTTCAGTCACTCAGTCGTGTCCAACTCTTTGCAAACCCATGAACTGCAGCACACCAGGCCTCCCTGTCCATCACCAACTCCCGGAGTTCACTCAAACTCATGTCCATCGAGTCAGTGATGCCATCCAGCCATCTCATCCTCTGTAGTCCCCTTCTCCTCCTGCCCTCAATCCCTCCCAGCATCACAGTCTTTTCCAATGAGTCAACATATACATTACCATATGTAAAACTAATAGCCAGTGGGAATTTGCTATATGACATGGGGATCCCAAAGTCAGTGCTGTGACAACCTAGAGGGGTGGGATGGGGAAGGAGGTGGGAGGTAGGTTCAAGAGGGAGGGGACATATGTATACCTACAGCAGAATCATGTTGACGTATGGCAGAAACCATCACAATATTGTAAAGCAATTATTCCTCCAATTGAAAAAAATTTTTAAGCTAGAAATGATTAAGCTCCATGAGAAAGGCATGTTAAAAGCCGAGACTGGCTGAAAGCTAAGCTTCTTAAACAGTTAGCCAAGTTGTAAATGCAAAGGAAAAGTTCTTGAAGGAAATTAAAAGTGCTCCTTCAGTGAACACATGAATAATAAGAAAGCAAAATAGCCTTCTTGCTGATGTGAAGAAAGTTTTAACAGTCCAGATAAATTAAACCAGCCACAGCACTCTCTTAATTAAGTCCAAGCCTAATCCAGAGCAAGGCCCTCTCTTCAATTCTGTGAAGCTAAGAGAGGTGAGGAAGCTGCAGATGAAAAGTCTAAAGCTAAGAGAGGTTGTCATGAGGTTTAAGGAAAAAAAAGTCGTGTCTCCATAACAAAATTACAAGGTGAAGCCACAAGGGCTGATGTAGAAGTTGCAGCAAGTTATCCAGAAGATTAAGCTAAAATAATTAACTTAAAATAATAACCAACAACAGATTTTCAATGTAGACAAGCAGTCTTATACTGGAAGAAAATACCATCAAGGACTTTCATAGCTAGAGAGGAGAAGTCAATGCCTGGCTCCAAAGTATGGGCCGGCTCTCTTGTTAGGGTTTAAAGTAGCTGCTGACTTGAAGCCAATGCTCATTTCTCATTCCAAAAATCCCAGAGCCTTTAAGAATCATGCTGAATCTACTCTTTGCTGATACTATATATAAAATAGATAACTAACTAGAATATACTGTATAGCTCAGGGAACTCTACTCAAAGCTCTGTGGTGACCTAAATGGGAAGGAAATCCAAAAAAGAGGGGATATATGTATACCTAGAGCTGATTCACTTTGCTGTACAGCAAAAAGTAACATAACATTGTGAAGCAGCTACACTCCAATAAAAATTTTAAAAATTAAAAAATAAATCTACTCTGCCTGTGCTCTCTAGAGCAACAAAGCTGGAATGACAGCACATCTGTTTACACATGGTTTTAGATAGTGATTCCATATCTATTCCATAGATACCGATGCCTCTGATGGGTCTGGGCAAAGTGAATTGAAAATCTTCTGGAAAGGATTCACCATTCTATTAATAGATGCCATTAAGAACATTTGTGATTCATGGGAAGAAATCAAAATATCAACATGAGCAATCAGTTTCATGAGCCGATTCCAATCCTCATGAATGACATTGAGAGGTTCAAGACTCTAGCGGAGGAAATAACTGCAGATGTGATGGAGACAGCAAGAGACCTAGAAGTAGAGACTGTAGAGGTGTCTGAATTGCTGGAATCTCACAATAAAACTTTAACAGATAGGAGTAGCTTCTTATGGATGAGCAAAGAAAGTGACTTCTTGAGGTGGAATCTACTCCTGGTGAAGATGCTGTGAAGACTGTTGAAATGACAACACAGGATTTAGAATATTACATAAAGTTAGTTGAAAAAGCAGCAGCAGGGTTTCAGAGGATTAACTCCAAGTTTGGAAGAACTTCTACCATGGGTAAAATGCTATCAAATAGCACTGCATGCTACACAGAAATCATTTGTGAAAGGAAGAGTCAATCACTGTAGCAAACTTCACTGTCATCTTATTTTTAAAAACTGCCACAGCCACCCCAGCCTTCAGCAAACATGACCCTGATCAGTCAAGCCATTAGCATGGAGGCAAGACCCTGCACCAGCAAGAAGGTTATGACCCACAGAAGGTTTACACAATGGTTAGCATTTTTTAGTAATAAAGTATTTTTTAACTAAGAGATGTAGACTGTTTAGACATAATGCTATTGCACACTTAAAAGACTATGGTATACCGTAACATAACTTTTTATATGCATTGGGAAACCAAAAAATTTGTGTGACCTGTTTTATTGCAATATTCACCTTACTGCAGGTAATACTGCCATATCTCCAAGGTATGCCTGTATTTTCTGACCACATTATACAAGTGTAAAATAGAAAGGATATATATATACACACATATCCCTTATATATATATAAGGGAGAATAGAAAAGCCCTGTGATCCCATGGGAAGTATGTGCAGACCAGTGGTTCTCAACTGGGCAATTTTGCCTCCAACAGGACACGTGCTAATGTCTGGAGACTTTCTGATTTTCATGACTAGGGATGGAAGTGCTATTAACATCAAGTGGGTAGAGGCCAGAGATGCTGCTCAACCATTCTACAACACACATGACAACTCCCCACAAAAAGAATTATCTGGCCCAACATGTCAACAGTGCCAAGCTGCAAAACTCTTCTGTGAAGGCTATCCAGTTAAGAAGTCACAATTCCTGTCCTCAAAGAAGTAGGCGTGTAGGAGAGAAAATTAATGCCACCACCTTTGTCATCAATAATAATGCCCACTTACTGAGCCCTACATCAGGCACTGTGTTTGGTTCTTTATGGGTGACCGAACTGGATCCTCCCAACAATCCTCTACTGCTGCTGCTAAGTCGCTTCAGTTGTGTCCGACTCTGTGCGACCCCGCAGATGGCAGCCCACAAGGCTCCAGCATCCCTGGGATTCTTCAGGCAAGAACACTGGAGTGGGTTGCCATTTCCTTCTCCAATGCATGAAAGTGAAAAGTGAAAGTGAAGTCGCTCAGTAAGTGTCCAACTCTTCGTGACCCCATGGACTACAGCCTACCAAGTTCCTCCGTCCGTGGGATTTTCCAGGCAAGAGTACTGGAGTGGGTTGCCATTGTCTTCTCCAACAATCCTCTAAGGAGGGTATTATTAGTATCCTGTGGCACTGAGGCCAAGGAACAGCTAACCCTGTGGCCTCTACATTCTCCTACTAACCACATTCTGATGATAGGAGTGCAGGTGAATGTCAGAAGAGCTGGGTGTTGGTTCAAAATTGGGTTCTACAAGTCATGGGAATCTCAACTCTGCTACTTGTTGGCTGGATGGCCTTGGCAAACTGAAGAAAACTGCCACAGAGACCCAGAGGAATGAAGTCAAAGAAGACAGGGAAATGGACCATGCAAAGGAAGGTAACTTCTACCCATGACTAGCTTCATGCAATGCTGGGAGGGTGACTCCAAGCCCAGGACAGCTTAGGAACCCAAGAACATCCATATGCCAGGGCAGTCCACAGCCACCTCCCAGAAAGGGTTCATTTCATGTACAAGAGCAACTCTTCCTCCATCATTTGGTGGCTCGGGGGTTGGGGGTGGGGGAGTGAGGGTGGGGTAATTAAACAGGAAACAGTACAGACTTTAGAGGCCCAGGTTGGTTCATGCTCTAGGCTCGATGCTAATAAAAGAACATGCATCCTGCCCACACATTGCTTGCCTACTCCTCCTGGCCACATCTCTGATACACAGCCAGTTGTCCCCATGGAGAGAAAAGGCACTTCTGAGCAGAGGGTGCATGCAGCCACCCACCCACACACAGCAGTGTTGTCTCTTCTAGCACGAAGCCAAGTTTGGGTTTTCCTTTTTTTTTCCAGATTCTATTTTCTAGAAAAATTTACTCTGAAATCAACATCTCTTCCCAATATACACATCTGCTTTATAATTATAGAGACCCAAAGAGTATTAATAGAGGCAGTGGTGTATGACACAGAGGGGAGGTTGGGCTTGGTCATTATTGCTGCAGCAGAGAGAATATTTTCTTAAGATGTGTTTGATGTGACCTAAAAATTGCTTTTACATGTAACCTCAACATTTAAGGAAAATGGCAAAATGCAGTTTTCTCGATGTCTGTGAATAACTCCCATAACACAAAAAAATACATTCTTTTTCTTAATAAACTATCAAAAGAAAACTTCATATCAAAAAATACAATCTGTACTTCCAACCTAAAAAGAAGTGTATGTGTTGAGTTCTCTCTAATCACTACAGTAATAATTAAGATCATGTTTAAACACCAAGCCATCCATTTATTTCGTTGGGAAGATGACCTCAAGTCTACAAGACATGCCTCCAAATCACAGATCACAAATCACAGATATCCTCGAGATAACCAAGAATGGATAGTGGAGGCTAAAACGAGGGAATCAAAATTAGCTCAGCCATGGGCTCTACCTTCACTGTGGCCAAAGGCACTAAAAATACATGTGAGCGCAAGATGCAATATGGTGCAAAAAATAAAACACTCATCAGCATTCTGTTCCAAAAATGTACTGGCTTTTAAGATTGAGCATTCTGAAATTTATGAACTAACTTTATAAGCTCATTTTAAAATACACACTGGTGTCCAACATGAACACTTAGAAATACAACATTCCCTGCCTCAACCCAATCCATCCATGGATTCAGTTACCCATGGTCGACTATGGCCCAAAAATATTAAGCGGAAAATTCTAGAAATAAACAATTTATAAACTTTCAACTGAGCACTGAGATGAGCAGTGCTCTGTCCCACCCAGGATGTGATTCATCCCTTTATTCAGTCAATCCACGCTATATACGCTACCCGCTAGCTGACTCGGCTATGGGATCAACTGCCGAAACATCACAGTGCTTGTGTACAAGTAAACCTTATTATACTTAGTAATGGCACCAAAGCCCAAGAGTAGTGATGGGGCAATTCTGATATTCTCTTACTGTGCCTAATTTATAAAGTAAACTTTATCATAGGTATGTATGTATATACAGGGGGAAAAGTATATAGATAGGGTTCAGTACTATATGCTGTTTCAAGCACCCACTGGGGGTCTTGGAATGTATTCTCAGCAGGTAAGCGGGAACTACTACCCCCAAAATACCACTCTCCTAAACAGCTGCTTCTGAATCTAGCTACCTTTGGGGCTTGCCAAACCCCCTTGCCAACCCCTACACACACCCCATACACACACACACACATACACAGAGCAGTGGTCTCCAGTTGAATTACAGCATATGCTTTGGAATCATTTATTAAAATTTGTGTCATTAATAAAAGCATAGTTACATGATTTCTAATATGGTCCCCATCTCTAAGCCAGTGCCTAGCTCTGCAGGTTAATTTCACTGGCATGCTACCACCTCCTGCCTGGATGGCTGCAGTAATCTAACTCTTCTCCCAGAAGCCAACTCTGCTCATCTTCCTATCCACCAAATAATGATCAGAGGGACCCTCTGCACAATGAGAACCAGATCCTCCACATACCGACTCAAAGTCCTGCAAAGGTTTCCTGCTCATCACAAATACAGCAAGATCCCAAACCAAAGACCCTGCCTATCTCTTCTCAGACCACATGTCCCATGTATGGTGAAGCTCTGGCTACTCCAGCAAGCTTGGTGTTCACTGGACACCCACAAGCTTGTCCCGGCCTCGGGGACAAAAGTGCTGGTTCCTAGCCATTCCCCACCCAGGTTCAGATTTCTTCACAGCACTTCCCACCATCCGAAAACTTTCTTATCCATGAGCTTACTTATCCTCTCTCTGTCTCCCTGCACAGAATGTTAGCTTTGTGAAGGCAGGGACCTTATCTGTCTTGCTCAGCCATGCCACAGGCTTAGAACTATTTGCTGAATGAACAAATAAACAAATGAATGAATGATGTGTCAAGCAATTCTGTGCCCTGGGTGGTCTCAGTTTAAAGGTCTCAGTGGGACAAAGAAACCCAAAATAAGAAGTGCATCAAATCAACGCTGGCTTGGGAAAGCTCTCTGGTCCTTGCATGGGAGGTGCTCAGCATTGGTTCTGGGACAACAACGTCATAAGGATACATGCTCTGCCCCATCCAGGGGACGCTCTAGCACAGTGTGGGAGCGGGAGTGAGTGACCCCCAGGCTGAGCACAGTGCACGTCCATCTCCCCCAGCACCAAGTTCCAGACCCTAAGGGAAGTAGGTCCTATCAGGAGCCTGGGGTGTGTTTTACAAAGGGTACAGGTTTAACTAATACATCACGGGCTCCATTATGAGTAAAAACTTGGATGGAGATATCAGGACATCTGTCAGGCACGCCTATGGAGCCTGATTGTCTCAATGGGCAGAAACCAGCAAGGTGTCTTCATAAAGAGAAGCGAGGAAGAGAAGAGAATCCAAAGCACCCATGGGCCCATCTTCACCCCTAACTAACAACAGCAAACATGAAATGACCACTCACTGTGCTCCTGGCACCAACACTGTACGCTCTGAGTGACCCCACAACAAACCCAGCACACAGGCAACAATAACCCCCACTTTCTACAGAAGGAAGAACTGAAGCTAAGAGGTTAAATGCCTTGTTCACACAGCTAGTGGGGCGGGGGGAGAGGGTAGAGTCTATATCCACCTGATCCCAAAGCATAGACTTGCAACAAGTGTGCAACGGTCCGTCCTACAAAACAAAGAATGCTAGCCTTCCCTGCTGGCTCAGTAGTAAAGAATACACCTGCCAACACAGGGGACACAGATCACAGATTCCATCCTTGGTCCAGGAAGATCCCACATGCCTCAGAACAACTAAGCCTGTGCTCCACAACAAAAGCAGCAACGGCGATGAGAAGCCCAAGCACTACAACTGCAAAGCAGACCAGCTAGAGAAAAGCCCAGGCAGCGACAGAGAGCCAGTGCAGCCAAAACAAACAAACAAACAAATACTGCTTATATTAGCTCTAGAGTTACAGCTGGGAGAGATGGCCATCCTCTGCCACACGCATGGTGAGTGAACTTGAGTAGTAATCCAAGCTTCTTGGTTAGTTTCCTTCTCTGTAAAATTATGGGTTACCGCTGGAATTAAATGAAAATGTTTGTCGACCCCTTAGAAGAATGTCTGGTACACTGAATTCTCGGTAAAGTCAACTCTTTCACCTTTATTATTAGGCTAATCCATTGATCCCACACAATCTAACAAGGCCAGGGTTGTTAGAGGCAGGGCAGTGTAGTGGTACAGCCTATGGGTCTAAGTCTCAGATCTGTAACTACCTACAAAATCTTGCTGAGCTTTGGTGTCCTCCTCTGTAGGATGGGAATAATACAGCCACCTCACACAGTTACAGTGAGATTGTGAGGACTTAATGAAATACACGTGAAGAGCCATTCAGCACAGTTCTGGGCACACAACAGATGACAGCTTCTATGAGCAGCTGTATACCCTGTGCAGAAGAATTGGCATAATCCTTGACCACTTTTAATTCCATTTGACAAATGTTCATTGAAGGCCTGCCAAAGGTAAGGTCCTATTTCATGCAAAGGATGGAAGACATGGTCCCCATCCTCAATGAGGGGGTACAAAAACATAGTGTACAAAAAGGGGTGAGTGAGAAGGCAGGCTGGGGTCTTGGCACACCAGGCATAGAATGCCAAGTTCGGGAGTGGTCATTAATTCTGTGCACATAGTAATGCTACAAGGTCTGAGCGGGAGAATGACATCATCCAACTTGTGCTTTGGGAGAATTCCACCCTCTGTAGAGGATAGATTAGACCAGGGAAAACCAGAGGCAGATGAATCAGTCAGGAGGCTACTGCAATGGTCCAAGCAAAACTCAACGCGTGGTGGCGGTGAGGACAGAGAAAAGGGCATATACGCAAGAGGTGCAACTTTAAAAACTTGGCAATGGATGAGATGGTAGGGGACATGAAAAACTGTTTAAGATGACTCAGTTTTCTTGCCTAGAAAGGTAGAAAAAGTGGTAATTTCTTAAATGAGATGAGGAAAACAAAACTGCTGCCAAGTGGCTTACTGAGTGAGCAAGTGAGTCTGTTGGCGACAAGGATGTTGAGATGCTAGTAGGACATCCTGGTGGTGATGAATAGCACAAGGGGAGGAAGTCCATGGGCAGGAGAGAGTTACAGCCAAAGGACTGAATGAGATCATCCAGAACAGGCGAAAAAGACAATGAAGGTGGAGTTTAGGGAACAATGCAACATTTCAAGGGCCTGAAACAGCCATGGAAGAGTGAGAAGGGCAGTGAAGTGGAAGGAAGGGAAAACCAAGTTCCCATAATGCAAAAGGGAAGAAAGTTTCAGACACATGAGCCAACTAATGGCATTACGTGGGGAGAGGGACAGAAACCACTAAATTCAGTGGTTGGTGGAACAGTGATTTCCATAAAGGTGGAGAGGTTGGAAAAGAGGCATTGAGTGTAGGCTATTCTTTCAGGAAGCCTGTCAGAGAAAGGAAGGTGAGAGAGGTCAGGAGGCGCAAGACAAATAAAACAGAGAGAAGCAAGAGAAATTCACTTAGGAGAAGGGACAGTTGCCAAACTGGCACTGGGACTGGGAACATACAGCACCATTTAGTCAATTACTGTCTTCTTAAGGGATCCGAGGCAACCATGCAAATCAGTATGTGTAGGCCAGCAAAAAAATGCATTCGACACATCTTCTGGAGTCTAATCTTCAGGACTGGGCTGGGATCATTTGGATTGGATTTCCTAAAGGTATCTTTAAGACAAATGAGAAGGCGGCAGAATGGTCCTGCCAGGCTTGCGAGGCAGGCACGCACAGTCTAAATAGAGAACAGAATAAGGCAAGAACAAGATGTGCTTGACTAAGAGAGAGAAGAAATTAAGCGAGAGGAGAAAACCCAACACAATAACATGGAGGCAAGGGTTAGGCACCTGGCCGAGAGGACAGAGGAGTGGAAACAGCACGGAGCACTGTCCGTGTCCATGGCAGTTCCATGGGTGGAAGCTAGGGAGGGTTCTGTAACTGATTTGGGAGGTACAGATGATGCAAACCTTCACGAACCAGAGCAGATTCTGCTACTGTTCAAACAATCAAAACACAGGTAAGGCTGTCTTGGCATGGGGAGGAAGCAAGTGCAATGACAGAGGTGGGAAGGAACAAAGTTTTTAAGGGAAGAGCCCCCCTCACCAAGTATTTTAGTAAAAAGTAAGTAGGACTGATTGGAGAGCTCAGGCCATCTTCTCCTGGAATACATCTTCCCAAAATGGATAGCAGGAGGCAGTGAAATACAAAATGTAGATGTGAACAGGCATGGATCACAGAGTCATCAACAAACTGAGAGCGGCTACCCTAAAAATGATTTGGATCGATTCACCCACAATGCTTTCTGAGCAGCTTGTCTGTGATCCACCCTAAGGGAGAGTGGAGGGCAAGGTTGAACCAATAGCCTATGCTCACAGAGCTTACACTCAAACAAATAAGAACTCTCAGGGAGAGAGTGTGTGTGTGCATACACACACGCATACACACACACACACACACACACACATGCACGCACGCACGCACGCGCGCCAGGCAAGAGCCTCTAAATGAAAAGAGGAAGAAGTCATCAACATCCAAGAGCTATGCAGCCTACCTACTTGACAAACTCTCAGAAACGAGAACAAAACCTAACCTTTCTACAGCCTATCAGTGCTCATCCCACCCTGTCCCACCCCCACTGTTTAGTCACTACCCACGACAGGCATCTGCTTCTGACAAGCATGTGAACCTAGGGACCCCATACCTATGTCCCTATTTCTCATGTATTACATTTATCTGGCAGACTAGCACAGTGGCTAAGAGACCCTAGAGCCACCCTGCCTGGGTTCAAGTCTCGGCTGAGCCACTGGGAGCTACATGACCTTTAGGGAGTTGCTCAATCTCTTTCCATGTCTCAGTTTCCTCACGTGTAAAATGGAAATGATGATGGTGCCTTCCTTGGGAGCTGTTGTATAGTTTAAGTGAGTTAGCCTATGTAAAGTGATTGGAGCAGAGCCTGGCACAGAGTCGGTACCCTGCAAGGATGAGTGACTCTTATCTCCCTGACCACTGAAAATTCTTTCCATGTACCTCCCCACTCACCCAAATCCACTTTTAAGAAGCTGACGCAAATACTCTACCTTCCATTAGTCTGCTTGTAAAGTCAATTCCAACATACTTATTTTCTGAGAGTCTACATTATCTTGTGCTCCAGGAAAACCAGGATGAATAAGCCCCAGCCTTGCCTTTCAGATCACAGCCCATGTGGGGAAACCAACATTCCAACAAAGATCATCACTGGACTTTGGCAAAAACTGGGAATCGGCATTACCCATCAAGTGGCTTCCACATTAAGACTTTTTGCCTTACCGTCCTAATGTTCCTAAAGTACTTCAATATCCAGTGCTTGCATGATATTCTCAGTCAAGGTGTTTGCCCTGTGTCCCATGAAGTATTCCACACATATATGCTCTGGCTTGTTCAAATGGATGGGAAGGAACCCATTCTGGGGCTGGGCCTTCAAATTCTGGCCCCCACCACTCCACCCCAAAAGCCACCTTTAACCTGGAGGCATATGGGAGCTGCATATCAACTTGTGGTGGATCAGGATGTTCAAGCATCTCTAGCAGAAAGTTCTCAGGGCCTGGGAAGCTGGGTTTCTGGTCTGGCATGACTTTGGACTATGATAATTATTGCTGAGTTCCTCTCATAGCTTCACATATACAGGACATCTTTCATATAGACACTAGTGTAGTAGTAATAAAAATAACAGTGGACATTCAGTGTGACTTATCCATGAGCCAGGGACTAGATTGAGTACTTTACCTATTTCCTACCATCCTCCCAACAGCCCTAAGAGGCAGGTATCTCATTTTTAGTTGAAGAAAGTGACATGAAAGAGGCCCCAGCAGAGCAAGCAAAAGGCACCCCAAATTGGCTCTCTGAAAGTCCAGAAAGGCACTGGTGGAAGCCATTTTTCACCTTTCCACAGTATTTGGATGGCTGGTTCCAAGAATACATTTTCAGATCCACTCAAAAGGAAAGGAAAAAGCCCTGAATCAAAAGAGAAAGCCCCTATCCTAAAAATAGCCTATTCAGACACTGTCATCCCACGGATTCCAGTCTCATCTAGATCCCATTGGTCCTCTAACATTTCCAACTTCTCCAAAAGCATAAAACCAGCATGTGCAAAAACTAACACAAAATGTAAAACCAACTGGCTTTTTCCTTCTAGAGTTTATACTAAAGGATTGCAGAAATGCATTGCTTCTAGGAAGGACAGGGACCTAAAAAGAAAACATGCCCTATGCTGACAGAGGAGGGAGGGGAGCTGAGATCCATTATATTTTTAAACCCGTAACACACTGATTTCTGTTATTACCCCTCCATTGCAAAATTCAGGCAGAGGCTCAGAGGAACACCCAGGCATTCAGAGCTTGGGGGTTTGGTTTGGGTTATTGTTGGATAAAAAGAAAGAGGCACCAGGCACACACTCTCCAGCATGAACTTTGCCATCATTCCACCCTAGAGACAATCAGACCTAGTTTGTAGGATCTCTCCCACTCCCTCCAACTCAAGTGCAAGGAACTACCACTACAGCTCAGAGTCAGAATGCTGAGATCAAGATTTTTAGTAAACTTCAGGGCTTCCCTGGTGGTCCAGTGGTTAAGAACCTGCCTTGCAATGCAAGGGACACAGGTTCAATTCCTGGTCCGGGAAGATGCCACATGCCATGGAGCAGCTAAGTCTGTGTGCCACAACTACTGAGCCAGCACTCTGGAGTTCACAAGCCACAACTACTGAAGCCTGAGTGCCGAGAGCCCATGCTCTGCAACCAGAGAAGACACCACAATGAGAAGCCCGCACACGACAATGAAGAACAGCCCCCACTCACCTCAACCAGAGAAAGCCCAAGTGCGGCAACAAAGACCCCACCACAGCCGAAAATAAATGAATAACTCTTCTGGGAAAAAAAAGAGTCTTGTTAAACCTAAAATGATGCACTCAGTGGCTGGCTTAAAAATAGTCTGGGGTCCCAAAAAAGGATCCTAAAAAGTGATGAGCGATCACGATAATTAAAATCATTCTGACTGCCAGAGTCTCTGTGAAAATTCCTCTTTCATTCAGCTCCACCTCTGAACACTTCATTCAGTTTAATGGCAAGAGATCTGGGGTTATTTCTTTCCAATGCAGTACAGCAGCATCTGCAATTTCCTCAGTGGTGTGAAGAGTGAGTAACAGCACAGGTAATCAACGTGTGTAAACAAATATCTGTGATGCTGAAACAGGGATGGAGGGAGAAGAAAATCTCAGAGAAACCCCAGGTCCCTGGTGGCAATGATGGTCTCTCCAGAAAATGTCCCCCTCCCACCTCCAAATGAATTTTTTAACGATTATATGTTATCAAAACTTCAGGGGCTTCTAAGCAATGTTAGCACTGCATCTTTTCTGAATTTCTGATGATGATGATCCAATACATCCAGGGTCACCTATGCCCAACAGGTGGGGTGAATTTCTAAAATGATGTTGTAGGTTTCACCCATAGTGTCCCTGGCCAAATAAATAAGCCCAACAGCAAGATCACATTATAAGATGAAAGGAAATCTTTCTGATTCCATTCCCAAATCACCATGGAAAGGGCACTGATCCACACCACCCAACCACCGACAGGAATACTTCAATTACATTGTCCAGATAAGTAATACACGGTTTTGTTTGCATGGACACTTTAATGAGGATCTTGTTAAGCATCTGTTATGGGCATGGACGGAAGCTCATGTTATGTTCTAGAGATATATTTTGAACTACCAAAGGTGAAACAGCATTATCTTCAAATACAGTGAGCAATATAAACACAGTCTGAGAGAAAGGATCGTGAGTAAATTAAATCCACAAATATTTATCGAGTGCCTGGGCCTTAATACTGAGATGCCCCTGTCGGAGAGCTCCCTTAACCAAGCCTTCTGTGAGAAGCAAAAAGATGCAATTACAGTCTTCCTGAAAAATAGGCTATTAATCACACACTGCTTCAGATTAATTGCAACGCCTGAGAGCCCCCACATCATTTTGCCTTTGCCCCTGAAATCTCATCCCCTCAAGTCCTTCCTGGTTTTTCAGATCACTGGTTGGCACCCCAAGCAAGCTTTCTTTCTGACCTGGCTAGCCCACTGGTGACCAGAACTAGAACTCTCCACGCACCTCTGTCCAGTCCAACGGGTGACCTTCAGTGCGCTGTGTGTGTCAAGGTTAAGCTGCCCACTAACTATGCATCCTTTAACACCAGGCCTCCAATTCTGCCCTGCTCTTCGATGCCAGTGCAAAACCTCCCAGCCCTGCTGGGCCGTTTCAAACCCATCTGATGGCACATTCAACAGCTAGTGAGCTTTCTGCCTCTTCTCCCATGATCCAGATTGCTTCGGGGCTGCAGAGCAAATTAGCCAGCAAGGTACAGCCACCACTACCAAAATCCAACCCCGAGTTTTAATGCAAGCCCCCAGGGAGGGAGGAAAGAAGGGTCACCTCGGTCTCTTTCAACCCAAACAGCTCTCTCAAATTCTACTGCAGCCCACAACCCTACATCTCATCAAGTGACCAGTTACCCCCCAGATGTCTGAAATCTTTTCAGGAACAATTACTGTCAAAATAGCACCCATGGGGAGACACCATCCAAGAACCCACATGACATCCCTTCAAATCGATATCGGAGCTATAAGCACAACAAATCGGGAATAAATGCTGCCAAGATAAAATCAAATTCTGCTTGTTTTCTAAGTGGGCAGCCACTGATCACCCAACATTACCTCAAGAGCCTCCAAATGAGGGAGCTGGAGCTTCAGGGGGCATAATACAACCGGGTTCAAGACCTTCCAGGGGAACTCACACCCCTGAACACAACATGCCATCGGATCATGAGAACGAAGCAAGACACTGAGCTCTGACATCCACAGAAGCTACTGCATTTCTGACAAATATCCAGGAGGCTGGAAGCCAGGGACCCCCTCCCGCCATCTCCAACTGCCAAGCGCTGGACTAACACATTTTTCATTAGCTTTTTTCAAGAATGGAGAAAGACCGATCGTGTCAAGAGGCTGACAGTGATATTTATACTTCCATTTCCTAGTCTCCTGGTCTGTTTTTTTCCCCCATGAAGCCCAGTTTCTGTGAATCAATGACTCGGCTACATCACACGCCTGCCCGGTGGCTCATGGTAACGGGGCTCCCTCTGGCCACCAGTGCTCTGCCGGCTCAGAGGCTCAGCTGGCAGATCCTGGATCTTGCAGCAGACTTTGAGCTGAGCTGAGCACCATCCCTCCATCAGGGCTCTGGTACAGCCACTTGCAGCTCAGCTAACCCCATCAGGAAACCCTTACCTCATGAAAAACAGATTTTAGGATTCTTTCAACACTGCCAAGATAGCAACCTCCATCTACCCACCTGAGAGACAGAGGGATACACAGATGGATAAATAGACAGCTCAGCTCAGCCCTGTACATTTCTCCCTTCACTGAGGATCTGCACTGCTAGGTATCTCCCACTGTCTCCTCCCCTCTAAAGAAGACCAAAGACTGAAAAACTAACCCAAAGTACCCAGTTGACAATTACGATGCTATGAACAGGAAGAGGAACAGGAAAATGAGAAGACGAACAGTCTATCCCACCAAAGCCCAACCAGGTAAATTGCTCTTCAAATGCAGACTGATTAACAGTTTTCCTCCACCGTACTCCCCCCACCCTGCTGCTGCCGCCACCACCACCACCACCACCACCACCACCACCACCACCACCACCACCACCACCACCACCACCACCACCACCACCACCACCACCACCTTTGGGCTCTACGCCTTGTATCAATGCAGGTCCCTTAGAAAAGTCAAAATTTCACTTACTCAGATCTACCAAGAATTCCCAGTGCCTTGCTATACGAAAACCCCACAAATGGCAGTTCTTCGCCTGAGAAACCTGAGGGGTTCAGCTGGCACGGAGAGGATGAAACCCACGAATTCTTCTCTGGTTCATCAAAATTGGAGGTGTCATCATCAGACTTGAGGGTGGGAACGAAGGGGGGAGGAGCTGGTTGAAGAAAAAACAAGAAGAAGGGGGTGGGGGGGAGAGAAAAATTCAGACGGATTCAACACTGTTGCGGAGAAGAAAATCGTCTCACTCCTTCGGCGTTCCTGATGGCACTGCAGCGCCTGCTTTCAATCTCGCTCACACACAGGCAGACCCAGCCTCTGCTCCGCTCTTACAGCAACAAGAGCTTAACCCCTTCCCTGCCAACATGGCCACCAACCCGCAGCTGGGCTGCCTTTCCTGCTGGGGGAAACTGAAGGGTGAACGCAAACAGGTCACTTGGTAGAACAGAAAGAAAGCACTTGGGGAACTCCTTGCTGATATTTCCAGAAGGCTGCTGCGGAGCATCAACTGGCTGGTACTGGCATGCCAGATGAACCTAAACCTATTTATTTCCTCTTCCAGACAGATCTAAATCATTCACACTTAGTGCTAATCATTGGGATAAGGTAGAGTTTCTACATTTCGGGGATTAGCCCAAGTGAGAGGAAGGAGGGGCAGGAGAGGGGGTTTGAGAGGTATGTAACTCCTGTGAGGATAGCACTGCAGTCTAGCCCATTCATATCCGGATGAGTATACTCGCAGCTCTTATGGACCACTTTTTTTTTTTTTAAGTTCATTATCCCTCCTCCCCAACTCGATCACGCCCCATGAATCCACTGCAGTTTAATCAGCATAATGAAATGCCAGCCAAATAAAAGTTCTTCCCGGTGATGTACGGCACCCCTGCGCGCTGACGGTGTGGATGGACAGCTGCGTCCTACCTCGTTAAGGCATGATTCCCAGCTAGGAACGTCCTACATCTTCTCCGCCTCCTGCGGACCTACTAAGCTCTCTCAGTCGGGGAGGTGGACACTGGTCCATCAGTCACCAGGAGGCTGCCCATTGTGGTGGGCTCCCGGGGGGGCAGCCGGCCAGAAGCGTTACCATGGCTGCAGGCTGAAGCATCTGTGGTAGGCAGGCTGGGTGAGCAGGCAAGCTGGGCATCACATCCCCCGCAGTGCAGGCTTCATGCTCCCCGCTCTGTGCGTGCTCTGGCAGTAACCCCACCTGGCTGCCTGCGTGGCAGGGGCCAATGCTGATCTGAGCGACAGAGCAGCATGAGTCACGGCCAGAGCTCTCGAGAGCGCCCCCTAGGACAGCTGCCACAGCCCTTCCCTGGACCAGGCTGCTTTTTTAACTCCTTGTTTTCTAGACAAAGCTTAGTGCCAGATAGGAGCAGCAGTCTGTTTTCCACTTACAGACTCCAAAGAATCTGGCTGTTTCCAAAGTTCCCCAGTGACAACAACAACATGGGAAGCAGCAGGCAGCATCGGGAAGGAGATGGAGCAGTGAAGGGATGTGGAGTGGGGAGGAGATGAAGCCAGAATGAGGAGGTCTGGCAGCTCCCAGGAAATGCAAAAAGGACATTCTCAGGGTTTCAGGTGCACTGAGATGTGGTAGCAGACTGAAAGTGTCACACATGCTCTTCCAGAAAATGATTCCACGACCCCAAGCTCTCAGAGAACTTAAACCTTCCCTGTAATGTCAGAACCTACCTGCTTAATACTTTAAAAATTAGGTGATGGAAAGAAAAATTATTGAATGCTTCAGCCCCCCTCCCATATGTACTTTCCCATCAACATGGGCTCAAATCCAATTGCAGTTCCATTACCTAATATCTTATTTTAAAGGGAAAAAAAAAAACCAGTTTTTAATGGAAATTATATTTCATGAGGACAAAAGTGTCCCATCCCAAAATAAGGAAACTCAGATAAAGACTAAGGAAATATATGGAGAAAGATTTGAAGATGGTATTAATATGGAAGCATCATGGTTGGTGGCATATACTTTGACTAAGTAGGTTCAAACCCCAGGTCTACCACTTACCAGCACTGTGACCTTGGGAAAGAAAATCCCTTAACCTCTCTGACCCTCAGTTTCAACATAGAGAAAACTCCCTTAAAGGGCTGTTAGGAGGTTTAAATGAAAGACATCTATATAAAGTGTTACTGGCACAGTTTTTTGTATATAATAAACACTCCATACAGGCTACCTGCTATTATTATCACCCACATGACACAGATGTTTATGACAGATCCTATGGTTACAAGGCTAGTGGGATACAGCAGAATCTGTGTTGAGTATGCTTCTCTCCTGCACAAGGCACAGACACACTCACACATGTTTGTGTTAATCACTTAATTTCATTCTTAGCAGAAGTTTAATTCCCTTTCTACTATATACTAATTTATCTTTGGGAGACTGAAATAGAATTTCTGAGTGAGGAGTATGATTGATATAGGGGCAGGAGCCACCCTCTGTGAAACAATTACAACTGAGAAATTCTGTACTATGAAATAAGATCCCTCTTTAAACTCCATCAGGCTCAAGGCTAGCCTGTGTAGTTAAGATTAGATCAAGGGCCAGGGAAGCTTCAATAAGAGGGAGAAGTCAACATGAAATATCCCCACTGGTAACAGGTGAGAAATTCACAGGACAGATGAAAAGCCAAGAACGTCAGCCTTTAGGCAGGTAGTCAGTTGGCTAAAATGGGAAAAGCTGAAAAGAGGGGCTTCCAGGAGCCCCATTTGGGCAGCGAAAAGTATCACAGCCTCAAGCCAAAGAGAACTGGGAGAACTGGAAATTCTCAACCCACCAAAAAATGATGGATGTTCACCCTTGTCCAGAGCCCTTTAGGGGGAAAGAAACAGCACAGCTATTAAAACTGTAGCCCCAGAAAGGGTATCTGTATTTACAGTACCCTACATGGTGTGGGAACCATAAGCCAAGAAATTATCACCAGTTATGGTCCATGATCCGTTAGGGTACTGGCAGATTAAGTGGAGAAATATTTGTAAGGCCACATTCACAACCCAGGGCACAACCTAGAAGGCAAGATTCCTTCTCTCTCTCTTTCATTCCCATACATACACACACACACACACACACACACACACACACACACACACACACACACACACACCCCATATAATCTCTCAACTAGAAATGAGTTCACAATAAAAAAGTAAAAATCAGTAACTACACATAACAAGGAAAAAGAAACCACCCAAAATACCATGAAGGAGCATCAGCAGATACAAGAAATAGGAGAATTAACCCCCCAAAAACTGCAGGTAAGAGAACAATCTAAAATGGACCATAAAATAAATTTTCATTCATTATCAAGATAAATGAGCAAAAATTCTAATAAAAGAACAAGATATGCTGAAGAAAAGACAAAGCACATTTGAAAAGAACCAAATGGAACTTCTAAAAATGAAAAATATGATTGCTGAATTTAAAGTTTAAAACTCACTGTTAAAAAGACACAGCTAAAGAGAAAATTAGTGAACTAGCAGTAGGACCTGAGGAATTCACAAGGAACCATGTTTCACAAGGTGTGATCTGTAGACTGACAGCATCATCAGGGAGTTGGTTAGAAATAAAGAATCACAGGCCTTACACCATGATTGATGAATCAACACTTGCATTCTAACAATATCCCCAGGTGATCTGCAAGAACACAACAGTTGGAAAAGTGCTCATATAGAATGCAATACACAGAAACAGAGACAGGAGAAAAAGAATGAGAAGGTTCAATGCACCTCTAATATGAGCATCAGAAAGAACAGAGAACTAGCTCAAAATTTGGATGACAGATTTTAAAACACTGTATAAGCCGAAGACTACCAAGTATATGACCACATCTATATCAGGCTTCCCTGGTGGCTCAGTGGTAAAGAGTCCACCTGCAAAGCGGGAGGCCTGTGTTCGATCCCTGGGTGGGGAAGAGCCCCTGGAGAAGAGAATGGCAATCCACTCCATTATTCTTGCCTGGGTAATCCACATGGACAGAGGAGGCTGGCAAGCTGCAGTCCATGGGGCTGCAAAGAATCGGACACGACTGAGCGACTAAGCACAAACATATGTTGGGGGGAGGGGCTAATTCTCCTCTTTCTTATACCTATTGGAAAAAGTCTCTTTTTTTTGATCCTCATACAAAATGATTGTTTTGCTTTAAAAAGGTATTCATTGGTCAATGAAATCACTGGATTTGCACCTACACTGATGGAAGTATACAATGTACCTAAGAACACTGCACAGTGCCAGGCACTGAGCAGGTACACAATAAATACATGCTGAATAGATATATAATTAAACAATTAGAAAATAGCTCTTGCAAGGAGAGCACCTGGCATAATACAGGCCATGAAGAAGCTACTATATGTTTGAGTTAAATGAAGAGGCTTTAAAAGTAGAGATTGTTCTGTCTGAAAAATATGTTAATGAGTACTTATATTAATATTTCCTGATGGAGCATTCATCAATTCACCCCCACTGCCTGTGCTCACTACATTCAATAATGGCCAATAAGAAGTCATATATTAACATCTGTTTGTTGATAAAAGCCACTAAAAAAACAGGATGAAGTTTTCCATATACGTTTTTTAAATAAGTCAGCCTATGCTTGAGGTCACATCAGGGCACATTCTCTTTAGTGGCAGGGGCTACACAAGTATGTTCAGGAGGGCCTCCCTCCCACCGCCACCCAGTTATAAGATGGCAGAACAAGGCTTTCAGAAACAAAGAGCTATTTTAAGAACTGCAGTTAATCTCTCTCCTATAAATCCTCTCCTTTTTAAAAACTTGACATTCATTAGAAGCTGGGGGCAGGGTGTATTGCCTTCAAAAACATTCACAAATTTAAAAAAAAAAAAAAAAAACAAGAAAAGGTAAATGGATTCATCCCCTTGACCCTACTTCTTTCTAACACATCCCACTGAGCTCCATTTATCCCATTCAAACTTTTAACTTTCCAGCGTACAAAAAAAAACACATTAATATTAAAAATGCAAAAGATTTTTCTCATTTCAGTCTAGTGTTGATCATCTGCTTTTCCCACTGGACACAAGCTCCATGAGGGGAAAGAAGACACTGTGTTCACCATTACATACCAACCACCTAGAACAGTTACCTGTCTGTCACAATTCAAGTTTTCATATCTATATTGTGAAAGTAATGAATGAACAAGAACCTTAGATGTGGGATAATTTCTTAGACCTAACAGGCTATTTCATGCCATATGCCACTACAGGAAACTCTACAGAATACTCAATTCAGTCATGAAGAATTGGCACATTAAAAACAAAAACCTGAATTTAGATATAGCTCATGAAACTTCCATGACTTTTACTCATCACTGTAGGTTAGACACTGGTGCTAGATTGTGTGTGGCAGAATTAGAAGAGGAATAACAGACAACATATATGTTAGGACAAAGGCACATAAATAACTATCATGTGATGGTATCATGAATCAGAACTGGGCCTGGAACACAGTGGGCATTCAATGATAGTAAATCAAAGACATTTTCAACTTCATTCCATCTAGCATGATGTCACACATCTTAAAAAAAAAAAAAAGTATTCAATTGATTAATTAGATGCTACATTTAAATCTAAAAGGAAGACTATCCCCCCAAATCAGCTGTCTTCTAGTTCCTTAAAATCTGAGGCACCAGTGTGATCGCATTCATCTCCATGATGAAGACAGAACTACAAGATAAGTGAAGAGGAGGCTATCTGTGTCATTCAGAGGTCAAGATGAGGCTGTGAAAAGTGGAGAGAGCGTAAACAGAGGGATGGCCACCATGTGTTGCCAGAGTGGGTACAGTGAGCTTTGTGTGTTCCTGCAGGAGTGTGTCATGCAGGTGATTGTTTCTCTAGAGGTAGTTAAAAGGTGTCTTCACAGGCTGGAGTGGAGATGAGTGCTTCTTTAGAAAAGCCAGGGAACAGTGGCCCAAGAAAGTTGTGGGTAATGAGGCTAGGAAGTAAATACAAGTGAAATCCTGGCTGGACCTCGAAGAGGGGAAAAATCCTAGACTGGATTGACAGAAGGGATTATGAGAAAGAGTTTAAGAGTGCTGGGCTGGTGTCAGCACCTGAGACTGATATCATCGTTTTAATAGTGATGGTTGGTAGAGGTCGATGCTAGGAACCTCTAAAGGACAAGTCTACAATAGTTAACATGACAAATTCTAAGGAAGTGATAACCGAAACAGAGACGACATGGATTAACAGAAGGCATGGCAAAAATGTGACAACTAATGCAAGAGCAGAAATTTTTAAGAATATCAATGAGTGACTCTTACAAAGAGAACAATTCCAACAGAAAAAGGTTGTAATAGAAGAGCAAGATTTCCAGTATCAGAGATCTTATGGGAATGAACCAAGAGAATAAATTAGAGGACAGGTAAGAAGAGCTAGCTACTACATACACATAAATAATTTAGCCCATGAAAACATCTCCTGGCGCCTCAAGCAAGCCCCCTCACTGTCACCTGTCTGAGTGGAAAATGGTCAGATGTAACTTGTCCAGACAGCAGAACTGTATACAAAATGCAAAATGACGACAAACTGGATCTAGCTTGCAACAGACTTGAGTAGAAAAAGAATTATCTGACATGTTTGGTTACCCAAACAGTTATAAAGAGACTTTCAGATAATGCTGACTTGGCTGGTGATCAGTTTTTACTATGACGTCTTCAAAGAAAATGAATATGCAAGTTTTAGCATCAGTGAAGTATGCTTTAATCTGATAAGAACAGATATTACATTTTATCCTAGCCAAAGGCAAAGAAGCGATGAAGTATGCTTTAATTGATCAGTCTCAAGGATGCTAGGGCTGGGCTGCCCACAGCTAAGCAGGTTTCCTCTCTGGGGACAGATACAAGATCTCGATGGAGTTGTGCGCTGTCTGAATCTTGCCTTACTCAAGGGCCATGCTCCTAAAGGCTTCTTACTTTCAAGTTTTTGGTAAGCAACTTCTGTTTTCCCACAAGATTACACTTGTAGACACACCTTCTCTCAATTCTGGACCACACTTCAACCAGCCTTCTAACACTGCAGTGTCACTTTGTTTCCCCCTCCCTCTTGGTCTCAGTACAGAGCAACCTGTGAAATACCTACATAGGGTGGAAACACTCAAAAGTGAATCTTTCCAGACTGTAACTAGTCAAGACTATAATTGTCTGGGTGTGGATACATCCAGTTTGGGGCACAGATGGAGCCCCCCAGAACATACTTGAACAATAATTCATGGGCTTCCACTGCCTGGCACCTCTGTGCTCAAGACCCCAACAACTCTCCCTTCCGGCACCTTTCCCCTTGAATTACCTAGACCTAATGACACATCCTCTTGAGAAATCTGTGTGCAGGTCAGGAAGCAACAGTTAGAACTGGACATGGAACAACAAACTGGCTCCAAATAGGAAAAGGAGTACGTCAGGGTTGTGTATTGTCACCGTGCTTATTTATCTTACATGCAGAGTACATCATGAGAAACGCTGGGCTGGAGGAAGCACAAGCTGGAATCAAGACTGCCAGGAGAAATATCAATAACTTCAGATATGCAGATGACACCACCCATATGGCAGAAAGTGAAGAGGAACTAAAAAGCCTCTTGATGAAAAGTGAAAGTGGAGAGTGAAAAAGTTGGCTTAAAGCTCAACATTCAGAAAACGAAGATTATGGCATCTGGTCCCATCACTTCATGGGAAATAGATGGGGAAACATGGGAAGTAGATGGGGAAACAGTGGAGACAGTGTCAGACTTTATATTTTTGGGCTCCAAAATCACTGCAGATGGTGATTGCAGCCATGAAATTAAAAGGCACTTACTCCTTGGAAGAAAAGTTATAACCAACCTAGATAGCATATTGAAAAGCAGAGACATTACTTTGCCAACTAAGGTCAGTCTAGTCAAGGCTACGGTTTTTCCAGTGGTCGTGTATGGATGTGAGAGTTGGACTGTGAAGAAAGCTGAGCGCCCAAGAATTGATGCTTTTGAACTGTGGTGTTGGAGAAGACTCTTGAGAGTCTCTTGGACTATACGGAGATCCAACCAGTCCATTCTGAAGGAGATCCGCCCTGGGATTTCTTTGGAAGGAATGATGCTAAAGCTGAAACTCCAGTACTTTGGCCACCTCACGCGAAGAGTTGACTCATTGGAAAGGACTCTGATGCTGGGAGGGATTGGGGGCAGGAGGAGAAGGGGACGACCGAGGATGAGATGGCTGGATGGCATCACTGACTCGATGGACGTGAGTCTGTGTGAACTCCAGGAGTTGGTGATGGACAGGGACGCCTGGCGTGCTGTGATTCATGGGGTCGCAGAGTCGGACACGACTGAGCGACTGAACTGAACTGAATGACACATCCAATTAGATTCATTCTTTGCTGTCCTCAAGACCTCTGTAGTTATCTTTTTCTCCAACATTGGGCGGGGGTGGGGGCGGGAGTTCTCCAACACTTTTTAATGATTTAATAATTTTATTTATTTATTTTTGGCTCTGCTGGGTCTTCATTGCTGCGTGGGTTTTTCTCTAGTTGTGGCAAGCAGGGGCTACTCTCTGGCTGGGGTGCATGGGCTTCTCATCGTGGTGGCTTCTCTTGCTGCAGAGCACAGGCTCTAGAGCATGCAGGCTTCAGTAACTGCAGCGTGAGGGCCCAGTAGTTATGGCTCCCAGGCTTTAGCTGCTCTGTGGCATGTGGGATCTTCCCAGACCAAGGGTTGAACAAATGTCTCCTGCACTGGCAAGCGAATTCTTTACCACTGAGCCACCAGAGAAGCCCTATTTTTAAATTTTTAATATGAAATTTTCATATGTGCAGAAGTGGTACAGGAGTACAATTAACTCCTGCACACCTTCAAAAACGTACAATATTCTCATTTCCTTTCATTTCACCTACTCTGGTCCCTATTTTATTTGCACGTGTGCTGATTATTAAAAGCAAACCCCAGACATCATATGATTTTGAGATATAAGACCTGGGACACTTTTCTCTTGGTGCAAGCACTGCAGCAAGGTCTCAAGTATTAAAATACAAAGAAATTGTAAAGGACTACAAATAACTGCATGCACACACAGTTAGAGCAAATTATGGACAAAAAATACAAAAAGACCCAAAACCCAGCAGCCACTTAGGAGCAAAAGCAGGGTACCGCACATGCAACTTGCACACGTCACCCCCGAAGAGGTGGACAAACCACCTGAGCCACTCCTCCAGCCCGACCCCTGGTCACACCCCTTCCCTCACCCCATACAAGGAACCAGCTCGCTTCCCATCACCCTCAGGGAGCAGGCATGGGAACCTGCTACTTGTTATCACTCCCTGCTGCTGCCGCAGGAGCCCCACTAAAGCCTTGCCTGAATTTCTTGTCTGGCCTCTTCATCAATTTCTGTTGACTGAGGAGGCCAAGAACACTGGTTGGTAATAATTTCACCCATAATTACTGCAGCAAATATCCCTAACTCAGGGTTTCTCAACTGTGGCACTACTGACATCGAGATTGGAGAATGCTTTGTTGCAAGGGACTGACACGTGATCAGAGGGTGTTTAGCAATGTCTCTGACCTCTACTCACTAGATGCCAATACCACCACAAGTTGTGACAACTGAAAACGCCTCCAGACATTGCTGAATGTTCCCTAGGGGGAGAAACACGACTCTCTAACAGGTGAGGACTTTAAAAAAACCATGACCATAATACCTTCATCACACCCAACAAAATTTACAGTAACTCCTTACCACTATCTAATACGATGTTTGTGCTCAATTTTTTACAGCTGTCCGCAAAGTATCTCTTTACATTTTATTTTTTTGAAGCAGTATCCAACCAAGGTTCACACACTGATTTGGTTGGTATGCCTCAATCTATAAAGACTGACCTTTTTTTTTCTTTAATGGCATTTATTGGTTTAAGAAACTGAATCACAACATCCCTGTAGAAATCTCACAATCTGGACTTGGTCGGGTGTATCCTTGTGACATTATTTAACATGTTTCTCTATGCCTATTTTTCCTAGAAGTGTTGAAAAAGTGTTACTACTCAGTTATATCTGACTCTTTGCAACCCCATGGACTGTAGCCTACTAGGCTCATCTGTCCATGGAATTCTCCAGGCAAGAATACTGGAGTGGGTTGCCATTCCTTTCTCCAGGGAATCGTTCCAACCCAGGATCTAACCCAGGTTTCCAGCATTGCAGGCAGATTCTTTACCATCTAAGCCACCAGGGAAGCCACTTCCATTTCCTAGACACTGGAAGTTAAATCGAGGGGCACATGCACACTCATACTCAATTTCACTCGGACAGCATATTTCCCAGGATGTGTTGTCTACTTACTAGCCCATGACATTAAAGGGCACACAATGTCTGCTTATCTTTCTTTGTGTGATGTCAAGAATGATCCATGTGGTCCAGTGAGATCAGCCTGGTCCCTCCCCATGACCTTCTCTCTCGTCTTTCACTTCATGTCTCAGTAGCCATGGATGATCTTTGCCTAGAATCATTAAGTCATTAAGGGCTGAAAAATGGCGTTTTTTTTCCCAAGTTCATCATTCCTTCTACATTTACTAGCACATCAACAATTTGGTAATTCTGGAATACAGTGCAAACAGGCAGGCAGGATAAACGCTTGGTTCATTCCCTATGTGTGTCCTCAGTTGTTCAGTGGTGTCCAACTCCTTGTGACCTCATGGACTGTACCCTGCCAGGCTCCTCTGTCCATGGAATTCTCCAGGCAAGAATACTAGAGTGGGTTGCCATTTCCTACTCCAGGGAATCTTCCCAACCCAGGGATCAAACCTGAGTCTCTTGCATCTCCTGCACTGGCAGGTGGATTCTTTACCACTGTGCCACCTGGGAAGCCCATCTTTCCCTATACTTAGCAACATTCAGAGTTGGGGTGGGGGGAGGGGTGTGCCTTAGCAACTGCCAGAAGTGACCAATGAGATTTCTTTTTTCAGTTGCCAGTATGAACTCATGAATGGATGTGTTTCAAGCCACCGTAGTCTTTTCGATGCTTATTATTATCCCATTTTAAGCCAGAAGAAGCCCCTCTACCAGATATTCTTGCCAGAAAAGTCTGCTACTTTCCAGTTTATGGGGGATGGAAAAACACTCCTCCCCCCCATCAGCCCTATGTAAGAAGCAAAGAGACAAATGTGTTCCTTTGTTTTGGTTCCTGTGTGGCTATCAGTTCTTTGTATGTATCCTCTGTTAGTCAGATTTTGAAGGACATCCCCAGGAACCAAAGAGTCGGTCATACTTCTTTTCTGAACTGAAGACACTGAAAATCATTTCCAAACCCTCAGAGATCATGAGCCACCTGGACCTCCTACTCTGTGCCCTTCAGCTCTGATCTCTTTTGACTCCTGCCAACCACCCTCTTTAGTGCTATCTGAACTTTGCCCTTGGAAAATGAGCGTAAATGCAATTGCCACGCTTCACAGAACTGACTGCAAAGTTGACTGATGAATAGAGTCCCAGATGTTTAATATAATTTTGAATCTTTGGCCAAATCATTTCCATGTTTGCTGGAAAATCTTCCAAGCAAGTAAGAAATGAAGAGTTCAGGGCTCCAATTTACGGGCTCTCTAACACATCTATTCCCCCTTTCTCATCTTCTCCCAGGAAAGGTATGAATTTGCCTCAGTTAGAAATGACTCTCTGAACGGAGATTCAGCACTGCCGCGTTGGCTTACACTAAGAGGCACTGTAGGAAGCGGTCACAGGGAAATCCCCAGGGCCACCGCATCACAAGGGGTGTCATTTTGGGGAACCCCATGTTGAAACTCCTCAGGACTCAGTACCAGAAAACTGAGTCTTCTCTGAACATATTATTCTGGATTTTTCTTCTCACAGGACTGAGCCTCTTACAACTGTCCATATTCTTCATTTTATTTTGGCCACTAGGAGGCTAATGATCCCAAATCCACCCCTGGCTGGCAATTTAACCAGAGCTTATTGGTTTTTACCATTAACCCTGCCTCTGTTTCCCTACTTTGACACGCCCTTTATCCAGATTTCTCATTTATTTTTATCATTTTAGTATTGCAATTATCTCTAAAGTAAGCCATCTTGATTTATCTTGAGATAAAGTAGAATATTACATATATATTTTTAATATCTCTAGAGGTAGCTTCTAAATTCAAACTAGATGGAGGAGACCCTATAACCTTAATCGATACGAGTTTAGTTTCTTCTTTTTTGGCTACAAAGAATGGCTTGCAGGATCTTAGTTCCTTGACAGGGATTAAACACAGGACCCAGCAGTGAAAGTGGAGTCCTAACCACTGGACCACCAGCAAATTCCCTGCCCTTAGCTCTTTTTATCCCATTTTCTCCTATGAATAACTTATTCTTAAAAAAAAAAAAAATCCCCAAGACATATAAATACTCACCTGTAAGAGCTACTGACCACATGTCTCAGTTACTCCTTTTTGAAGTTCCCCCAGGTGTTGCCCACATACTCCTAGTCTAGGAGGCTCAGTTCCTGCCATCACTATACCATCCTCCTGCCCTTCTACTCTCTCTCTCATGATGATCACCTAAACAACCCCACTTCCCCTTCCTCATTTCCTCCAGCCCCTAAGTGACTGGGTGGCTATCTAACAGGGAGACACACTTAAAGGCCAACCAAGATAATGGAGAAACACACGGCTAATGGAGAAACTAAGAAGAGGTGGCAAAAATACACAGAAGAACTGGACAAAAAAGATCTTCACGACCCAGATAATCACGAAGGTGTGATCACTCACTAGAGCCAGACATCCTGGAATGTGAAGTCAAGTGGGCCTTAGAAAGCTTCACTACGAACAAAGCTAGTGGAGGTGATGAAATTCCAGTGGAGCTGTTTCAAATCCTGGAAGAAGATGCTGTGAAAGTGCTGCACTCAATATGCCAGCAAATTTGGAAAACTCAGCAGTGGCCACAGGACTGGAAAAGGTCAGTTTTCATTCCTATCCCAAAGAAAGGCAATGCCAAAGAATGCTCAAACTACCACACAATTGCACTCATCTCACACACTAGTAAAGTAATGCTCAAAATTCTCCAAGCCAGGCTTCAGCAGTTCATGAACCATGAACTCCAGATGTTCAAGCTGGTTTTAGAAAAGGCAGAGGAACCAGAGATCAAATTGCCAACATCCGCTGGATCATGGAAAAAGCAAGAGAGTTCCAGAAAAACATCGATTTCTGCTTTCTTGACTATGCCAAAGCCTTTGACTGTGTGGATCACAAGAAACTGTGGAAAATTCTGAAAGAGATGGGAATATCAGACCACCTGACCTGCCTCTTGAGAAACCTGTATGCAGGTCAGGAAGCAACAGTTAGAACTGGACATGGAACAACAGACTGGTTCCAAATAGGCAAAGGAGTATGTCAAGGCTGTATATTGTCATCCTGCTTATTTAACTTATACGCAGAGTACATCATACGAAATGCCGGGCTGGGTGAAGCACAAGCTGGAATCAAGATTGCCGGGAGAAATATCAATAACCTCAGATATGCAGACAACACTACCCTTATGGCAGAAAGTGAAGAGGAACTAAAAAGCCTCTTGATAAAAGTGAAGGAGGAGAGTGAAAAAGTTGGCTTAAAGTTCAACATTCAGAAAACTAAGATCATGGCATCTGGCCCCATCCCTTCATGGGAAATAGATAGGGAAACAGTAGAAACAGTGTCAGACTTTATTTTGGGGGGCTCCAAAATCACTGCAGATGGTGATTACAGCCATGAAATTAAAAGATGCTTACTCCTTGGAAGGAAAGTTATGACCAATCTAGATAGCATATTCAAAAGCAGAGACATTACTTTGCCAACAAAGGTCCATCCAGTCAAGGCTATGGTTTTTCCAGTAGTCATGTATGGATGTGAGAGTTGGACTGTGAAGAAAGCTGAGCGCCCAAGAATTGATGCTTTTGAACTGTGGTGTTGGAGAAGACTCTTGAGAGTCCCCTGGACTGCAAGGAGATCCAACCAGTCCATTCTGAAGGAAATCACTCCTGGATGTTCATTGGAAGGACTGATGTTGAAGCTGAAACTCCAATACTTTGGCCACCGCATGCGAAGAGTTGACACATTGGAAAAGACCCTGATGCTGGGAAGGATTGGGGGCAGGAGGAGAAGGGGATGACAGAGGATGAGACAGCTGGATGGCATCACCGACTCAATGGACATGGGTTTGGGTAGACTCCGGGAGTTGGTGATGGACAGGGAGGCCTGGCGTGCTGTGATTCATGCGGTCGCAAAGTCAGACATGACTGAGTGACTGAACTGAACTGAAAGGAGAAACCCATCTACTGTCCTCCACAAACTAGCTTAAAAAACAAAATCTGGCCAAATACCTGATTAAATGATTAAAAAAAAAAAAAAAGCAGACCTTTAAAACACACACACACAAACGTACAAGTTACTGAGATAATGTTATTCTAAAAGCAGAAAACCAAAATAAATAAATGAAATATTCATGTCAAAATCATAAGGGGTGTTCTTTTGAGAAGAGAGAACTGCTCATCAGAAATCAATGTCAGGACAGCTTGAATTCAAAGCATCAGCACAGTGGGATTGTACAAAGCCTTCTTCATTTTTTTCAACGATGCAGGAAAACAGTCTGACAATAAAAATTTCTGAATTCTTAGGAGGCAGTACAACAATGCCGTTAAGAGTGCAGACTATACTGGTGTTTGTATTAGTACAAAATATTATGGAAAGTCATACAAGAAACTGATAATAATGGTTCATTTTAGAGAGAGGCACTGGGCATGGGGAGGGTAGGTGACTTTTTTTTTAATTGTTTAACCTTTTATATTGCTTGAATTTTTTTTTATCATGGATTTTTTCAAATAAATTTTTAAATGTAAAGTGAATCTGGAGACAGGGAAACCCAAGTTAGACTCTTGTCACTGCCAACTATGAGTTCCATGATCTTTACCAATAGGCTTCATCTCTTTAAGGCCTCAGTATTTTCATCTGTACTATGGGACCAAATATAGTACTGGCCTCACAGAAATTTTAGGAGGACAATAATACGCATTAGCGTGCCTTGCAGGGCCCCCAGGTACATAGTAAGTGCTCAGTAAAGGGTTATAATACACACCTAAAAAGTGTTGGTAAAGGAAACAATCCATCCTTAAAACTAAATACTTATGCCCATTATCTTGTAAATAACCTATAATGGAATACAATCTGCAAAAATACTGAATCACTATGCTATACACCTGAAACCAACAGAATATGATGCAAACCAACTCTAAGGAAAAAAAGTAAATACAAGACAATAGTAATGCAGAAAGCAGTGGGGGGATGTATAAGGTATACAAATGCCTTTATTACAACTATCTATTTGCCATCAGCAGGAAGAGATTATGTTAAACCACCATCTTGAAAAATACGAAAGCTATAAAGTCCATCTGAAAGAAAAGCTTTAAATTTCTCAAAAGCAGAGCCTAAAATCCTGTGTTTCCAAGCAGTTCCATCTGCTTGGGAAAGTTCTTAGCCAAAAAGCAGCCTCCCCTTACCCTCAGCCCAGAGGACAAAGCATGGAGGACTCTGCCAAGATGAGCAAGAAACTAAGGCTGACAGATCTCATTTTCTCCTCTCGCAGAGCTTCACAGATGCTACACACAGGAATCTTATTTCTCAGGATCTTACTGAAGTGCAGTTTCTGACTCAGCAGGTCTGGGCTGGAGGGGAGTCTGAGTCTCTGCAACTCTAACAAGCTCCCAGATGATGCTGGCGATGATGATGATGCTACTGGTCCATGCACCACACTCAACACAGCAGGGCCCCCCGACCCCAGGCTACGGTTCCACTGCGGGTTAGCAATGGCAGTCTTGAGTGACTCTCTGTGATATTCTCTCCCCTGGTAACAATCTGACCAATTCTTCTAAAACAATGGTTCTCTACTGGGAACAGTTGTACTGCTCCTTACCCCCCAACAAGGGACACTGGGCAAATGTCTGGAGACGTGCTGGGTTATCACAAGATGCAGACAGCTACTGGAATCTACGGGTAAACGCCAGGGGTGCTGCTAAACATTCTGCAATTCACACAACAGTCCCCAAACAAATAATTATCTGCTCCTAAACACGAACAGTGCTGAGGCTAAGAAACCACATAACCTCAAATAAACAGAAAACATGAATCAAGTGCTCTCAATTCACCTGGAGACTACAAATCATAATTTTAGAAGTGAGTCATCGATCCAACATGGTCCTTTCTCAGGCTAGATCTGAGGCAAGGGGTGGGGCAGTGGTGGTAATAAATTCGCAGAAAGAACAGGATGCTCTATGTGGGCAAGGGGTCACCAGGTCACAGTCTACGTTTTATTTAAGATCAAGCATATGTGGTTCAGTAAGCCAGTGGGTGATCTCCTAAGCATTAAAAGCATTCTACCCTTTTTTTTTTTTTTTGGCCACGCCATGCAGCTTGTAGGATCTTAGTTCCCTGACTAGGGACTGAACCCAGGCCCTCAGCAGTGAAAGTGCAGAATCCTAACCACTGGACCGCCAGGAAATTCCCAAACTTTCTACCATTTTGAGGAATGGCAATTTAAACAGGACTACAGCTCTATTTAAGGGACCTATAATTTAGACTGTAAGTTCACTGAAGGTAGGGCTGTATCCAGATTTGTTCATCCACAGAGCTACAGCACCTAACATACAGCACACAGCACTCAAATATCTTGATGAATCCTGTCGATTCAAAACGACTACAAATTCCAGATGTGCTTGAACAGACACAGAGACTAAACAGTGGTATTATTTGTCATCACCATAAACATTATTAATAACAACTATCTATCGTAAAGCATGCATGGTATTGCATAAAGTAGAAAGGGCTCTAGAATCACCTAGACCTCAACCCAAATCTAGACCCTCTCTCTCACTTGCTATATGATCTGGGGCGAGTTACCACTGTGTCCATACCTCTAGAATGGGTACAATAATCCTCTTCTTTGAACTGTTTTGAAGTAACATAGTGTAATATATACTTAAATACTTGGTAGTTGGCACAGAACAGTTGCTACTTTACCAGTATTTCCTATCAGACTACAGGACTGGAGTAAAAAACCCAGTGAAGTCTCATGGTGCTGATATACACAAAAACATGTAAGAATTTCACCAAAGGACAGGAAGCCTTAGAATCCTTCTCCTTTCAACCAAAGGCCTTCATCCCTTAGGTTTATGGAGTAATCAAAGGATTGTACACCTGCAATTTTGTGATGGCCATTAGGGGCCAGGTAGTGAATAATGATCAACAATGAAGGAGACCTCTTTGTCAGGGGACTATCTCAGGGCTGATCAGAATTGGACCACCACTGAGCCACTACTGGATGGAAATGAAATGTACTTATGTGACAAATGCTAAGAACCTGGAAACTCAAAAGTAGCTCTACAAGAACTGTGCCTTTCTGAGAAGAGTAAATTGAAGATGACTCAAAAGAAGTCTGTGTCATAATCAATGGATAAAAACAAGTTCTCTAGAATATCAGCTATAGAGGTTCTAGGAAACGATCCAGAGTCAACACTCTGATTATGCATTTCTCACTGTTGAGATGTGGTGGGTTCGGATGAAAGGTGCAAGTGTGCCGGTTCTATTTACATCACTATGTCTCTGGGGGAAGATATTAAAAAGATGTGAGTAGAAGGGCACACTGGACAGTACAACTCTGCCATTGACGGAGCAGGTGCCTGATGTCGGAAAAGGTAGGCATAACCCCAAAGGCATGAAAGAGGGGGACTGACTGGCTTCAGCTTTCCGGAAGCCCAGAAAAGCAGGCCGAGGGCACAATCAGACTCCTGCTCAATATCTGAAACTTCACTGGAATTGCATAGCCCAGGGCAACTAGGATACTTAAGAAGCCTAATACTGAAATTTGGAAAGCAGCAGCTAAAAACTCAACTTCACATCTGATCATGTGAGGCGGGGAGTGAAACATCAAGGTAGTAGGTGCACAGTGGCCCATGAGTGTGGCAGAGCGGTCTTGACTTGCCAGGAGAACAAACATCCCTGAACTAGGTCAGAGTCTTGGTTCGCGCATTGGTGCCCACAGCGACTTCAAGGGGTAGGACCTAAATGCTCCAAACGACCAACTGCTCCATCTGACCTCAGGGGTCAAAGCCAAGGCACGTGGTTTCTCCCAGTAACCACTTCCAGTTCTGTCACTCATCCATTTGCCCAGACCCTTCTTAAACTGCGCTTATATATCCTGCCGGACCACCTCTTGAGATAATGAGTTTTAGAAGATTATTACCTGCTGTGTTAAGCATTACTTCCTTTCCTTGGTTATAATAAGAAAAAGAAGAATTGAGGGTGAACTAGCAGAAAAGCTAATGTTTCTTTCATCAAAGGACAATCTCCTGTGTGGAAAGCTGAAATATGCAACAGCCTGGAACCACAAAGCATTTGAGCAGCAATCAGGAACTCAGGAAACCTAATGACTTCAAGTGCTTTGGTTGATGAGAGTCACTCAATGTGTGTTTATGACAAATGGGCCTGGACAAAGGCATAATTTGTGTTAGAACTACCTAGTTAGAAAATAGCTCTAATGTCATGCAGTCCAGCAATGTTTTCAGTCACAAACCCTCAGCTGATTACAAATACACAAGGATCGAAGGTTGGTGAAAAACAGGAAAATCTGCTAGGAGACACTGCAATTAATACCACAGCTCTCTGCATAGTCAAGGATGGCTGAGAACCATCAGGAAAAGGCCCTATCAGTCCTCAGAGGGCATGGAGATCCCACTCACTGGCTGAGCTACATTAAGTACCTCAGCCGGGATAAGTGCCATCAGCCACAAGCACTCTAATTGCAATATAGTGCCCTGGATGGATTCCTAGAACAGAAAAAGGGGCATGAGTGAGGAAGCTGGTAAACCTGGAGTAAGCCTGAAGTTTAATTAATTATATAATCTTATTTTGACAAATATGACGATGTTATGTAGGATGCTGTCATTAGGGGAAACTGGAAGAAGGGTATGTGGGAACTCTACTATCTTTGCAATTTTTCTATAAATGTGATATTATTCCAAAGTAATAGGGCTGTTAAAATTACTAGAAGTTCCTTTAAGGCAAATGTGTTTTATGACTCTTCAGAACCACTATGCTGGGAGTTAGAAAATAAAAACCATCAAGAGTATCTGTCAGAATTTTAGAATTGGGATTCAGGGCAAAGGACATGAAAATACATCTCTCTGAAGAAGACGTATACCAATAACCAACAGGTGTATGAAAAGGTGCTCAGTACCACTAACCATCGCAAAAAGGCAAATCAGAACCACCAATGAGCTATCACTTCATGCCTGTTAGATTGGCTATCATCAAAAAGATAAGAGGTAATCAGCATTGGTGGAGATGTGGAGAAAAGGGACTCCTTATACACTGTTGGTAGGAAGATGAATTGGTGCAGCCACTATGGAAACAGTATAAAGGATGCTCAAAAAAAATTAAAAATAGAAATTCCCTGTGATCCAGGTATCCCTCTTCTGGGTATACAGAAGAAAATAATATCAGTACCTCAAAGAGCTATCTGTGCTCCCACACTCATGGCAGCATTATCCACAGTAGCCAAGATAACAGGAATAACCTAAGTGTCCATCAATGGACAAATGGATATTTAAATAGGTGTGAAGGAATATTACTCAGCCTTTAAAAATAAAAAGGAAATCCTGCCATTTTCAACAACATGGATGAACCTGGAAGTCATGATGCAAAGGGAACCATGACAGGCACAAAAAGAAAAAAACTACATGATCTTACTCATATGTGGAATCTAAAAAAGTTGAAAACACAGAAGCACAGAGTAGAAAAACAGTCCCTAGAAGTGGAGAGTTGGGGGAAATGAGAGCATGTACAAAGTTGGAGTAATGTAGGATGAACACGTCCCAGAGACCTAATGTATTAATACAATGTGATGACCATACTTAAGAATACTGTATTCAATACTGAAACTTTGTTAAGAGAGGAGATTTTAGATGTTCTCACAAAAGGAAGGAAGGGAGAGAGAGAGACAGAAGGAACAAAGGAAAGAAGAGGAAGAGGGAGGCAGGAAAGGAGGAAGGAAACTGTGAGGAGATCAGTGTGTTAACTAGCTTGACTGTAGTGACCATTCCACTGTATCGATGTAAATCCAATTTTTACATTATATGTCTCACAGATATACAATTTTTATTTTTAAAAATATATTTAAAAAAAGAACCAGGATTCAGCTGGGTGAGAATTCTCTCATATGAACTCAGTATGGGAAAGTGAGAAACATGGTAAAGATGAGGCAAAACTAAGAAGATATTTATTAGGATATGGAAACATTAAGCAGAGTCACACAAGACACAGTGAGTCTTCTCACGTGATGAAGAGGCAACAAGTGCAAAGATGGTCAAGTGCACGGTGATCCATCCCAGCATCATCTCATCCCAACGACAACCATGACTTCCCACAAGACAGACCGTGTGATGCACAGCAGGGGCCCACACATATCCTCTCCAGACACTGTGTACTTTACAGAACGGTACTTAGCCTCAGAAGCCCAACAAGCCTAAAACCTATAAACAGCCCAAGAAGAAAAGACTAGAACAAAATATGGGAATTCTAAAACAATACCAAAAAAACAGCAAGGTTTACCAGAATACAAAATAAAGTTACCTGGGTAATTAATCACCATTTGCTGACTTACTTGGGTGAAGACCACTGGCAAAGATAAGAATAAGAAAATAAGCTGCTTATTTAAGAAGACTGGAGATAAAAAAAAGGTAAGGCAAGAAAAGATTAAGTATTTGGTGGCAACAAGAACCAACTGTATCAAATCTTTCCAAAAGCAAAAAAGAAAGACTGCACTGAAAATACACTGCTGATTAAAAGCCCTGAATCATGGAGATTTGGGGGTTGATGCCTAAAAGACTTGAAAAATATAGTAACGTGGCTACCAGAAGAGGAAAAAAAGTTGCCACGAGAGATTTATAGAAATATGGCCTACTTACATATTTTCACAGAGTGTTAGAGAAACTATTGAAATGGCTTTCAACTGGACAATAATGGCTCTTAATCCAACTCCTATATTTCAGCTGAAGGTTCAAGAGGTTACAGTTACAACACAGCTCCAACTAGAAGCCTGGTTTTAACACCTAGAAATGGATTCCATTTCCCTGCCTCCCCTCATCACCAAAACTCAGACACACACTCAACCGGGCCAATGGCTTTCCTACAGGCTCTGATCTGTGCTAATTACTGAGTCGGGTTATAGATCGCATTCAATCAACACATGCAAGCATAAAAAGGTTGAAAAAAAATGACCAATTTGTAAAACATCAAGTATTTTGGACTTGTAGATAATAAGTCAGGTCTTTGTTTTTAATGAATTCAGTTTGTACTAATTGATAACAAAGTGATGTATGAATGAATCCACTGTGCATATGCGTTATACATGCTTGTGAGCAAAGACAAACATTTTAGAGGGAAACAAGCGAACACAGCAAGGCATTTATGGCTTTAGGGCAGGCTTGGCCATTAACAGAGCAATGCTGGCACTCTGCCTAATCTCTGAGTCTTTTTCCTAATCTTGTGAACAAAATAGCTACGTCCACTCTTCCTCTGGGAAGAAATTCTGTCAAACCAAGTGACAACCTTCAGATCCCATCAATCTGTACCTCTAATGTACTGAGGGATAATACTCCAAAGGCCACATAAACAGAGTTTGATTAATGATCCAGTTCTGCGCAAACGATGTTAAAGTAGAAATATTACTCAAGACAGCTACATCATTACCCTTTTCCATTCCTATAGATAATTAAAACCCTTACTTATATGATTTACACCAGCTTCTGGGAGGCAGAATAATTTCAGATCATTCTTAAGTGTTTCTTCATCCCAACACCAGAACTGAAGGAACACAACTCTACTTACAGTTACGAATGTTACTCCAGTCGATTTTGGAGAAGAAAGGATGACAGCAAAGGCCCTCAAACTTCAGTCTCTCTTTCTGGCCACACAACAAACTCTGGATTAGATCAAGCAATTCACTGCTAACTTTGGGGTCATCTGGAAACTTCAAGAACCGCTATTTCAAAAAGAATTTTAAAAAATAAAATATTCCCTTAGCAAATCAGCTTCTCGTGTCTCAAAGTTAAAAAAGTAGTTCTCAAATAAATAAAACAAAAAAGTAGTTCTCATATATCCAAGTTTCTTTTTTTTTTTTAAGAAGGAAGTTTTATGTCCTAACTTTGGACCAAAGGCATGTTCCCAAAGAAAATGTTCTCTTCACATCAGCAGGCCTAGCTCCCTGGCAAGGGTTCAATACCCTTCATAACTTGATCTCTGTACCCTCTTCCGTCTCACCTAGTTACACTCCCCACCTCGCTCTTTGCATCCAACAATGATATGCTATTTAAAGCTGCCTGAACAAATCACTCTGTTCTCTATGCTCAGAAGGCCTACCCCAATCCGCGCCCCTCCTTCCCTGCCTACCTCCCACCTCCCTCTTCCACTCCATCACTCCCTCCTGCGTGTTCCCCCTGTACTCTGCTTTTGCACATACACACTGTATTTTGATTTCCATGTGACAGTGGAGAAAGAAGGCCAAGAGGGCCTTTCCCCTTGCCCATCACTCCAAACTTGGTACCTAACAGTGCCGAGTGCGAGTTACTCGTTACTGAATGAATGGATGGAAATGAAGGGAACAGGTGAGACTTAAGCATCATCTTGGGGGAAATTTTAACTCAGGAGGAGACACAAGAATATCAAAAAATATATGCATGTATTAAGCATACAAAAAGTATATTTTATATAGAAAAATATGTACTAAGCATCCCTGGAAGAAACTGGATCATACACAAAAATCTGTGACAAATTCTCTTTCCTTTTTGCTGAAACTAAAACATAGATATTTATCATATCCTTAAGAAACAGGCTAATATAATGACAAATATAGTTTCTAGACGATAGCTTTAATTCTACTTTATGTGTCTATTAGTATTTCTATCCATGTCTGAATTTTAACCATATTTGACAGCTAGTGGCACCAAGAAACTAAGAAAGCATATCGACAGCATGTATTTCAAAGCTAGACAGCCTGTGCTATTTTGGGCAAGTTATTTAACCACTCTGTGCTTTGGTTTCCTCATCTGTAAAATGACAATAATATTATCTACCTCACAGGATTGCTTGAGGATTAGCCAAATTAATGAACTATATTTCACAAATCCTATGACCCCCATTTTCCTCACATTTAACATCACTGTAATCAAAACATTTTATAATCAATAAAATATCCTACATTAATTGGCAGCAGTTTTTTCTTTTTAGTGATACCTAAAATGATGGCATACACTTAAAATTACTGGCACCTGAGAGTCAATATAATACAATTAATAAAGCATTTGGAATTTCTTTTGGCACAGAGTAAATGCTATATAAAGTATTTGCTATTGTTATTATCCGGAACGTTTGGTTTACATTATAAATGTTCATTCACACAATTTTAAAATGACATTTCTCAATATTACCTCAGAATCTAGTAAGGGCTCTTTACCTGGAAATTCATGATGTTATTGAAGGTTTTGGCTGAGGTTCCTTCAGTGAATGGGCATCTTCCATAAACCATCTCATAAGCAATAACTCCCACTGACCACCAATCACAGTCTAGGCTATAGGCACCTTTTCCATCCCCATTCATCACAGTCAACACTTCAGGGGCCATGTAATCTGGAGTCCCAACCGGGAGTTTGGCATTTACCTGGAAACCCACAAATAAAATGAACACAGCAAATTTTCAATTATCCTCAAATAGATTGCCAGCAGCCACAATTCAGACATAACCTGATTTGCCTCTGATTACTATTCTCCCAGGCACTTGAACCTTCTGTCAAGTGGCACAGCATCAGGAAATGCAAATGAGTCATTCATTTTTTTAAAAAAGCACATAATGTAATCCAAAGGCAAAGGGGCCAGGGTTGCTGATGACATACACTGTTTGGTTACACAAATGAGAGCTGGGTACATACCTGGAAAGGAAGATGTCTTTCCTGATACTTCTTATTGATACAACAGAACTTCTCTTAGGGAAACAGTAAAATGATAATACATCTAAACATGAATCTAAAAGATAAATCTACCCTATACTGGAAAACTGGCAGCTAGCTGGCAATACAGTATCATAAACGTGTTCTATCTCAAGTTTAAATATTTGGAATCAATATTCCTATTCGGCCCACCCACAAGGCAAGACATGATAAATAACTTCCGCCAGAGGTCAAATGTTAATAATGAGTTCATTTTCCTCACTCCCAACTCCTGCTCCTCTGATTGTCTCCCCACTTTTCAGAAACACGGAGCCCTCCAATCCTATGGCGCTCAAGCACATGACCTTGACAAAGAAATATCAGGACAATGTAGCTTTGTCTCTTTATAAAGCTAAACACACTTCATTTAAGGAACTGTCGTTATTTCTGAGAATTTGTCCTTCTGACTGGTTTATTGTTTAAACATCCTTTGTTTCTTGAAATGCTACTGATGAAAAGGTATGTTTTCTACCCCTCACTCCCACTCCTTCCTAGCAAACGTAGTAAGCTGGCAACCTTTGGGTCTTCAAAATTGTCTTGAAGTTTTATTGAGCCATGAAATCTGAAGTTGAAAGACCACCTCTCTAACCTTCTTTCCTGTCGAAACAGAGGGCCTGATACTGATCACATACGAGGTTGACCAGCTGCCCAATAACCCTGTATCTAAAAAGGATTCTCTCATATCAGTAGTTATGAGGTGCAAAAGCACTCTCTCCCCATTAAAGGGTATTCAGTGTCCCTATTTGAGCTAAGAGATTCTATAGGTATGACCACACATCTTTAAGGCTGGGCTTTGTATCAAGAAAATCGATTTGCTTTGCTTTGATTTGAATAGAGATTGAGAGGAAGTCAATGTTTAGAGAAGATGCTAGGAGTCTCCTTTACCCAGTGATGAAGCCCCAAGCTCTTCCAGCCTGAAACTTTAACCTTGCCCATTCCCAAAGACACACTGTTAAAGAAAACAAATTCATTCTTCCTACTCCCTCTCTTTTCACCCCTTCCCACAGGCCCACCACAGGTTTGTTTCAAACCCTAAACCCAGAGAACAGTGTGATATTGCTGTTCTTGAACCAGTCAGCCATTGGGCAACAGCACTTCCATTACAAACACACACTTGGGAAAACTAAATGGTCACAACACTCAAAAACTCACAGGTCTGTGCTGACAGACTAAAGTGAGGAGAAAGGAAAAAACATTTGGTCTAAGACAGGACAACTTAAGCTTGAGGAACTGAAAGTAGCTTCAGTCAAAAGGCAACCTTGATGTCAGGAAGCCTGACCCAAGACTTCTGTCTTTTAATGTGTGTGTAACAGAATGATCTCTGTTCGTTTCCAAGGCAAACCATTCAATATCACGGTAATCCAAGTTTATGCCCCAACCAGTAACACTGAAGAAGCTGAACAGTTCTATGAAGACCTACAAGAGCTTCTAGAACAAACACCCAAAAAAGATGTCCTTTTCATTATAGGGGACTGGAATGCAAAAGTAGGAAGCCAAGAAACACCTAGAGTAACAGCCAAATTTGGACTTACAAATTTGGAGTACAGAATGAAGCAGGGCAAAGGCTGAGTTCTGCCAAGAGAAAGCATGGTCATAGCAAACTCTTCCAACAACACAAGAGAAGACTCTAACATGGACATCACCAGATGATCAACACTGAAATCAGATTGATTATACGCTTTGCACCCAAAGATGGTGAAGCTCTATACAGTCAGCAGAAACAAGACCAGGAGCTGACTGTGGCTCAGTTCATGAACTCCTTACAGCCAAATTCAGACTTAAATTGAAGAAAGTAGGGAAAACCACTAGACCATTCAGGTATGACCTAAATCAAATCCCTTATGACTATACAGTAGAAGTGAGAAATAGATTCAAGGGACTAGATCTGATAGACAGAGTGCCTGATGAACTATGGACAGAGGTTCATGACATTGTACAGGAGGCAGGAATCAAGACCATCCCCAAGAAAAACAAATGCAAAAAAGTAAAAGGGCTGTCTGAGGAGGCCTTACAAATTGGTGTGAAAAGAAAGGAAACAAAAAGCAAAGGAGAAAATGAAAGGTATACTCATTTGAATGCAGAATTCCAAAGAATAGCAAGCAGGGATAGGAAAGCCTTCCTCAGCGATCAATGCAAAGAAATAGAGGAAAACAACAGAATGGGAAAGACTAGATATCTCTTCAAAAAAATTAGAGATACCAAGGGAACATTTCATGCAACAATGGGCTCGATAAAGGACAGAAATGGTATGGACCTAACAGAAGCAGAAGATATTAAGAAGAGGTGGAAAAAATAAACAGAAGAATTGTACAAAAAAGATCTTCACGGCCAAGATAATCACAATGGTGTGATCACTCACCTAGAGCCAGACATCCTGGAATGTGAAGTCAAGTGGGCCTTAGAAAGCTTCACTACGAACAAAGCTAGTGGAGGTGATGAAATTCCAGTGGAGCTGTTTCAAATCCTAAAAGATGATGCTGTGAAAGTGCTGCACTCAATATGCCAGCAAATTTGGAAAACTCAGCAGTGGCCACAGGACTGGAAAAGGTCAGTTTTCATTCCTATCCCAAAGAAAGGCAATGCCAAAGAATGCTCAAACTACCGCACAATTACACTCATTTCATACGCTAGTAAAGTAATGCTTAAAATTTTCCAAGCCACGCTTCAGCAATACGTGAACCGTGAACTTCCAGATGTTCAAGCTGGTTTTAGAAAAGGCAGAGGAACCAGAGATCAAATTGCCAACATCTGCTGGATCATCCAAAAAGCAAGAGAGTTCCAGAAAAACATCTATTTCTGCTTTATTGACTATGCCAAAGCCTCTGACTGTGTGGATCACAAGAAACTGGAAAATTCTGAAAGAGATGGGAATATCAGACCACCTGACCTGCCTCTTGAGAAACCTGTATACAGGTCAGGATGCAACAGTTAGAACTGGACATGGAACAACAGACTGGTGCCAAATCAGGAAAAGAGTATGTCAAGGCTATATATTGTCACCCTGCTCATTCATCTTATATGCAGAGTACATCATACAAAATGCCGGGCTGGGTGAAGCACAAGCTGGAATCAAGATTGCCGGGAGAAATATCAATAACCTCAGATACACAGATGACACCACCCTTATGGCAGAAAGTGAAGAGGAACTAAAAAGCCTCTTGATGAAAGTGAAAGAGGAGAGTGAAAAAGTTGGCTTAAAACTCAACATTCAGAAAACTAAGATCATGGCATCTGGTCCCATCACTTCATGGCAAATAGATGGGGAAACAGTGGCAGACTTTATTTACTGAGGCTCCAAAATCACTGCAGATGGTGACTACTGCCAGGAAATTAAAAGACGCTTACTCCTTGGAAGAAAAGCTATGACCAACTTAGAAAGCATATTAAAAAGCAGAGACATTACTTTGCCAAAGGTCCGTCCAGTCAAAGCTATGGTTTTTGCAGTAGTCATGTATAGATGTGAGTGTTGGACTATAAAGAAAGCTGAGCGCTGAAGAATTGATGCTTTTGAACTGCAGTGTTGGAGAAGACTCTTGAGTCCCCTGGACTGAAAGGAGATCCAACCAGTCCATCCTAAAGGAAATCAGTCCTGAATATTCATTGGAAAGACTGATGCTGAAGCTGAAACTCCAATACTTTGGCATCTGATGCAAAGAACTGACTCATTTGAAAAGAACCTGATGCTGGGAAAGACTGAAGGCGGGAGGAGAAGGGGACGACAGAGGATGAGATGGTTGGATGGCATCACCAACTCGATGGACATGAGTTTGAGTAAACTCCGAGAGTTGGTCATGGACAGGGAGGCCTGCCATGCTGTAGTCCATGGGGTCACAAAGAGTTAGATATGACTGAGTAACTGAACTGGAAATACATAATATTTTTTAAAGTACTATATAAAATACATAAAAACAAGAGAAGGAAAACTGTAACATCCTGGTTTGACTAGGTAGTGGTAATTCCACTGAATCGTTGATTACATGCTTACCCTTTATGCCTGATTATTGTGCAGAACCATTAATACACAATCCTCAAATATTCATCATTTCTACATATCAGGGCTTATTTTATCATCACATTGGATTGTTTGGGAATATTCAGTTATCCTTGCTTACAGCTCCCAGGGCTTGGTAACTTGTTCACAACCAGAGTTGAAAGAAAGTTGACTGGGTCATGTTTATCAGCATGACCCAGCAAGAGGTATAAACTGTGAATTCCTTATTTTCAAACAAATGGTTAGACTTATCAGAGAACCAGATAACTCTGCAACTGATTTCTGCTCCATAACAGGTAAGTGATTGTATACATTTTATGTCCAATAATTTTGCAAATTTCCAAATTTTAAGAAAAATATTCCCTAGCTTTTTTCTGTACATCTCCTACTACAGTAATTACTATTAACAAAGACTTTTAATGACAATACTTGGGCTTCCCTGATAGCTCAGATGGTAAAGAATCCACTTGCAATGCAGGAGACCCTGGTTTCATTCCTGGGTCAGAAGATCCCCTGGAGAAGGGATAGGCTACCCACTCCATTATTCTTGGGCTTCCCTTGTGGCTCAGCTAGTAAAGAATCCTTCTACAATGTGGGAGACCCAGGTTCAATCCCTGGGTTGGGAAGATCCCCTGGAGAAGAGAAAGGCTGCCCACTCCAGAATCCTGAACTGGAGAATTCTGAGGACTGTATAGTCCATGGGGTCAAAGAGAGTCAGACACGACTGAGCAACTTTCAATTTCAAGGACTACTAAGTTTCCATTTGTTACTGACCTCCAAGTACATTAAACCTGTTCAACATGTAATCTCAAATTCCTGATAGGGATTTTGCAAGATCCTTTCACTCTTCTCTGGCGGCACTTCATACCCAGCCTATCTGGGTGAGATGTTCAAGGTGGGACAGTGTACTAGGAACCCAGCCTGCCTGCAGTACATCATCTAACAAGACCCCAGTTTTACTGAACTTTGATTTTCCCTGTATTGACAGGGAAGAAAGTATACAAGTTCAGGAGGAGGCAATAATCAGATGACTAGGAGACAGAAAAGTCTGTCATATTTTGGAGGGATGGAAAGGGAAGAAAGGGAGGCAAGGGGAAGGAGGGGGAAGAACGGGGAAGAAAAAGAAAGAGAGGATTAATCCAGCAGATTGTTTTTATAAAACTAGCAGATTCTTTAACAAGCAAACAGCATATAGAGAGGAAGGTAAGAAAACCCATCTTCTTCCTCCCAATCCCCTTCTCTGAAAATGCTTATACAGAAAACCATTTGAACTTAACTTTCCTCCTCTAGCTGCCCAGCGGAGAAGACAATGGCACCCCACTTCAGTACTCTTGCCTTGAAAACCCCATGGATGGAGGAGCCTGGTAGGCTACAGTCCACGGGATCGCGAAGAGTCGGACACGACTGAGCGACTTCACTTTCACTTTTCACTTTCATGCATTGGAGAAGGAAATGGCAACCCACTCCAGTGTTCTTGCCTGGAGAATCCCAGGGACAGCAGAGCCAGGTGGGCTGCCGTCTATGGGGTCGCACAGAGTCGGACACGACTGAAGTGACTTAGCAGCAGCTGCCCAGGGCACAGATACACACCTGCAGAAGCAGGGGAGGAAATATTCTCACTATGTTGTTCTTCTCATGGAAAAGTAATAAAATCTTTTCACCACTCCATAAATCTCAAAAAGGGTTATCTCCTATGGGTTTCCAACTGCTAAATGGTAGTCATTATCACTTAACATGCTATAATGCTCTTTACTTATAATCTCCTTACAATTATTTTCATGAGAACTGAGACAGGTGGGAACTGTTAGGTATCTGCCATTCTCTGAGATTCTAATAAGGGGAAGTGGGTGACATCTCTGCTCAACACCCAAACCTCCAGGCAATATGGTCCACCTGTGTTCACTAACAAAAATACCCTCAAGCAACACTCTGACTAAAAAGCTTAAATAAAGACAATGGAAGGTGAGAAACTCAACTGAGCGAAGATTCACAAGTACCCAAAATACACAGACAATATATGGCCATGGCAAGGAAAATGATAAATGGATTTGGGATAATATACAATAATTCCAATGAGAGAGAGAGAGAGAAAGAGAGAGAGAGAGAGAGTGTGTGTGTGTGTGTGTGTGTGGGTGGGTGGGTGTGTGTGTGGGTGGGTGGGTGTGTGTGGGTGTGTGTGTGTGTGTGTACTTGGTAGCGGGGCATGCCATGAGGCATGCGGGATCCTAGTTCCCTGACCAGGGATCAAACTCATAGCCCCCTACGGTGGAAGTACACAGTCCTAACCACTGGACTGCCAGGAAATTTCCAAATTATATTTTATATAGTATATTTTTAATATAAAAAAACTTTTAAAACCTACTTTAGACCTATAAAACATCCTATTTAAGGGAAACATATATTTTACCCACCAACACTGATCAAAAATACAAAAAAAGGTTTTAATTCTATATCCATACTTGACTTGATCTAGATTGCAAATTACTGATTGTTTATAACAAAAAGGCCTTTGCACTTAAAACAATGACAAAAATTCCTCCTCAACTGCTTTACACATTCGGGCTCTAAGAGCACAAAGCTCTGGGGAGAAGATTCTCTAACAGGAGAGGAGCTACAGCATTTTCAAGCAAGTAAAACTGAGGGTCATTATCTCCTTGACCAAAAAAATCAGGGCTTGACCACTGAGCTGCAAATAAACCTGAGTTTATTTGCTCCTAGGCTCATCACCTGGAGAAGGCAATGGCACCCCACTCCAGTACTCTTGCCTGGAAAATCCCATGGACGGGGGAGTCTGGTAGGCTACAGTCCATGGGGTCACCAAGAGTCAGACACGACTGAGTGACTTCCCTTTCACTTTTCACTTTCATGCACTGGAGAAGGAAATGGCAACCCATTCCAGTGTTCTTGCCTGGAGAATCCCAGGGACAGGGGAGCCTGGTGGGCTGCTGTCTATGGGGTCACACAGAGTCGGACACGACTGAAGCGACTTAGCAGCAGCAGGCTCATCACCTGAAGGGAATGTTGCTACCATCTGAAGAACTGAAAAAGGCAGTTTGCAACACTGGAAAACAGGAACCTGAAATGAAAAGCAGTCCCATCTCCACCAAGGTCTCTGAAGAGAGTAACTTCAGATGCAGAGACCTTACTCTGTGTTTTTTCTTGTTTGCACTGTGTCTTCATTGCGATGCGTGGCCTCTATTTTCTCTAGTTGCGGCATACGGGCTTCTCTTGCTGTGGTGCACCAGCTCAATTGCCCCACAGCATGTGGGATCTTATATCCCCCACCAAGGATGGAACTGCCATGTCCCCTGCACTGGAAAATGGATTCTTGACCACTGGATGACCAGGGAAATCCCAGGACCTTACTCTTTATTCCCACTTATTTTCTAAGCAATGACTCTGGATCATGATCCAGTTATCCAAGCAGGCTTTCTGATCACAAACACATATTGCCAGCTCTATTAAGCCTTCTGATGCTTCTCCATCTATGGCAGAGGTTTTCCACCAAGGGTGAATTCTGTCCCCCAGTGAACAGTGGGCAATGTCTGGAGTTATTCTGGGCTGTCACAACTGGAGGGGAGGCTACTGGCATATAGTGGGTAGAGACCAGGGATGAAGCTAAACATCCTACAATATACAGGACAGCCCCCACCACAGAGAATTCTCTAGATTGAAATGTGTGTGGCTCTGACTACATACCTATGCTTCATTTTATTTCTAGATGCCTAAACTTATTAAGATCACTAAGGCAAGGCATAGGCTTTTGAATCCCAGATGGTAGAATTTTGTATAATTTAACTTTTTTTCCTGTACTTTAATCCACTAAATCCAGTACCTAAGTTTTCATGCTTGTTTCCGAATTGTACACAATTTTTGGTGGCTTGGACAGTAAAGAATCTACCTGCAATGCAAAAGACCCAGGTTCAATCCCTGGGTCAAGAAGATCTGTTAGAGAAGGATATGGCAACCCACTCCAGTACTCTTGTCTAGAGAATTCCATGGAGAGAGGAGCCTGGTGGGCTACAGTCCACAGGGTAACAAAGAGTCAGACACAACTGAGCAACTAACACTTTCACTTTAAAACATAAAATTCTTTGATACTCTCATTATTAATGTAATGATCAAGTAGAAGAGATTATAAGCACATAGATTATGAGGGGAGGACAACCAATGCTGAGGCTGAAAAACCCTGACCTCATACAACAGAAAGAGCCTGTTTTTCTGAAAGCCAGAACCTGAAAGAAGTTATGTCAAATAGGCCTCAAATCTATATAACAGGGAAATGAAACCCTGGAATGCAAAGAGTTAACACAAACTTGAGCCTTTTCCAAATATAATAATATCCACCTTTCCTCCAAGGAACATGAGAAGGAAAAAGAAAGGCAATTTTATATGTTGCCCTTTATAAGGACTAAACTCTCAGAGCCAGGGGGTATTTTGAAGAGCAGGCCCCCCCTTCATATCTGTATTTTAACTAGAATCAGTATATTCTAGAGGAAAAATAAAAGCCCAGGTTCCTAAGGATTTGTACAGGTCACCAAGTAATTCAGTTGGGAAATGAGTCTTAAAATCTAAGTCGATTTTCTCAGACTTACCATTTTTTGCATAGTTGACTTGAAAATTTACATTTTAGCATGTGCCAACTTGATGAGATTTTTAAAATCTAATTTTCTTTTACTTTGTCATCTTTTTCTTTTCTTGACCTCAATAGCTACCCTCTTGCCTTCCTATTAGCACATGGGATACAGCCTAATAATAATTAACATGTGGAATACAGCTTAATTTTTACCAAAGGTGCAGGACTTAGAATTGACATTTTGAGCACTTGGTTCTTAATGCTTGGTTCAAATGCTCTAGTGATTAATTTTCATTGCACTGCATATGAAGTAGAGGATTTGAGATAAATAAGGTTACATTTCATCAAAATATTTAAAATGAAAAAGAGAATGTAACAGAAGACAATCAATCAATAAGCAAGGAAAATGAAGGGAAAAACAAAAGTATTTTCCCCTTTTTTGTAACCAAACTACAAGAATGTTCCTTAAAATGTTCTGTAGAGTATTAACAGGTATTTTACATAAAAGGGTCTCAGGTCAAGTTAAGTCTGGAAAATAGCTCTGTGACCCATCCCCACCTACCCCGCAGAGAAATCATTTCACAGCTGGCAGATGAAGGCTTCAGAGTGTTACTCAACTTTATCCCATATTTTCCAAACTTATGAGGACCTCAGAACACTTTGTAGTATAAGTTCTATTAAGTTATCTTATTCTATTTTGTTACCATCTTATTTGAGTTCATTTTAGCAGCTGATCCAAAATCCACCAGCTTAATGTGTCCCGTTCGGTCAATGAGGATGTTCTCAGGCTTGATGTCTCTGTATGGAAATCAAGGCCATAAATTAGTGTTGTCTTCTCCATGCCAATCATCAAGCAACTGCAGACCTAGGGTCATGATTTAGCCAAGAATCTCAGTGTCTATGGTTTTGCCATACAGACCTCCCTACTGATGGACATATGTAATAAGCATTTTACAAAACAAATTTAAGTAAAAGAAAGAGAAAGAATAGAGGGAGGAAGGGAGGGAGGGGAAGAAAAACAGAAAAGGAAAGGGAACAAATACCTGTTATTAGATGGATTAGTTCTCCTCAAGACACTCATTTTATATTAGGAAAACTAAGGCCACAAGAAGCTAAAGGGTTTGCTCATGGTCATATGGCTAGTCAATGAAAAAAAAACAAACTCTATTCAGGATTTTGTGGTTCCTGGTCTAACCAGCATTCCATTCCCACGACATTCTCAGATGCTCATAAAATTTACATTTTAGTGAAGATGAGTGAAGATGTAAAGAAACACTTTCCAAATGAGGATTTGGGAGAAACATTTGTTGATTACTAATGGGCAAGGTAAGAAGTACAACTACATTGTCTTCTGTTTCTGTGTGATAGGCAGCTTCCTTGTGTAAATTAAATTTGGTTTTCCTACCATAGCACCCAAAGAACTTATGCAAGAGCTCCTCTTATTAGCCACATTAACAGATCTTACTAGCAAATGTAAGAACACTACAATTTTAGATCTATTTCATTGTTGAATGGGTAAGCAGAAATGTCTGCCATTTTGCACAATTTGCCTTAAGCCAATTATTGGTGAAGACTGGCTAAAAACTGGATGAAGAATTAGTTTGATGCTGAAATCACTCACTCCATTTTAGAAAGTCTTAGGTGATACAGGTAAATTCTCAATAGACTACCAGAGTCTCACTTACCGATGTACATATCCCATCTGATGAACACTGTGGACAGCCAAAATCAGTTCAGCTAGGTAAAACTGAATCATATTTTCATCCAATTGGTCCTCATATCTATTCAAAAGTGACAGCAAATCCCCTCCAGGCTGATATTCCATGACCTGCACAGAACGCCAAAGTTATTCATTCTTCCTACACCCCCCCAAAAAAAGGGAAATGTTCTCAATCAGATCCTCGAATACTGCCTGACATGTTATAATTACAATGTCTTCACAAAGCTATGAAGATGTGTGAGACACACTGTAAGTCTCATGAAGGACGAGGTCCCTGCCCTAAGGAAATTACAGCCATTACCCAAGAGAATCAATACAATAAAGATACCTCCTGAACACCATGCACAGTGTTTGCAAGGCAAGTTTGAAAAGCTGAATTAAATCCACCCACTCACCCACCCACCCAGGTTGACAACCCAGACAGTCCCTAGGACTGATTAGATGCACAGCATAGATGGAGACTCCTGGAGGGCAACAAACCCTCTTGCATCCTTTCTGCATTCCTCTCAGCACCAGACCGAATATAGGAGGCAGACAATATAACATGATACAATCTTTTCCTTAAACAGTTTGGAAGGTAATCTGACCATTTCTGTTAAAAATTTAACTCTCAAACAAGGGCTCTGTGACAAGCTAGAAAGGTGGGATGGGGAGGGAGGTTCGGGAGGGAGGGGACATGGGCATACATATGGCTGAATCTTGTTGTATGACAGAAAACCACAAAATTCTGTAAAGCAATTATCCAATTTTAAAAAAATTTAACTTTTAATGTAAACATATACCCTTTGAACCAGTAATTCTACTTCTGACCATTTATTTCATAGGAATTTGCAATAGTTTGTCAATAAAGAGACTCACTGCAGAACTGTTTGTAATATGGGAAAAAGAAACCCTGTAAATCAAATAGCCATCACTAAGAGACTGCTAAAATATGATACACCTAAACAATAGGTTAAGATGCAGATATTAAAAATGAATGGATGGGACTTCCCTAGAGGTCCAGTGGTTAAGACTTCGCCTTCCAGTGCAGGGGGTGCAAGTTTGATCCCTGGTTGGGAAGCTTAGATACCATAGGACTTGGAGCCAAAAAACCGAAACAATATTGTAGTAAATTCAATAAAGACTTTAAAAATGGTACACATACACCCAAAAAAGAAATCTTTAAAAAAAAAAAAAAGGATTTGATTTGATCTAGTCATTCTGTCATGGAAAGCTACCCATGATAAGTGATGCCCTAAACAGGATACAGTAAGACTTTTTGTGATTGAAAAAGTATTTATTACATTTGTTATTATATACATAGGGGGAAAAAAACTGGAAGAATATTAAGTACAGCCTTAGAGAAAATGTTTCATTAGCAAAAAATGTCTTCCACCTGAAGAAACCAAAATTCTTCCACCTCCTGATAACAGACTGACATTCCAGAGGCTTCAAGGCTCGTCCCCAGCAGGTTTCAAGTCTCAGCCCAGTGACTCTCTGCCTTTCAGTTTTGTCCTCTATGAAATGGGGATAAGACTCTGCCTAGCGCCCACAAGATCCTCCACCACCGTTCAAGTCCTTTCCTTGCCCTGAATCATGACACTATCCTCTCCACTCTGGCTAGGAGAAGCTGGGACCCATTTTGACCATCTTTGCAATCATGCCAACCTTTCCTAAGCTCTCCTTCTGTCCTTTGCTCTGATTTCCCATTTTATCTATATATCTATATATATGTGGGTGTGTGTCTTTCAAGTTGTCTCAAACCCCTTCTAGAAAGAGGCAAGTTCTTAAAAGCTTTTTAAAAACACTAAATTTCTCAAAGGCTTCCCAGGTGGCACTGGTGGTAAAGAACCTGCCTGCCGATTCAGGAGACCTAAGAGATGCGGGTTCGATCCCTGCATCAGGAAGATCCCTTAGAGAAGGGCATGGCAACCTACTCTGTTATTCTTGCCTGGAGAACCCCATGGATAGAGAAGCCTGGGAGGTTATAGTCCATATGGTCACAAAGAATCGGACATGACTGAAGAGACTTAGCACACACGCACACAAATCTCTCAAACCACTGCATTATAGAAGCCAACTACAGGATGTGAATTCTCTCCATCCTCCTCCAAATTCCTGTTTGCTTTCTGTCCAGAATTAGAAGAGGGCTCTAGTCAAGTCAAACACGGAGCAGCTGCATATGTCCCCAGAGGCCTCAGGCTGGTCAGTACAATCTCTGCCCAACACCAGGTCAACAGACACTGGGGACGTCAGGAGGAACCAGGACCTTGCATGTCCTCCCCAAGAGCCCCTCATCGCCTGGCATCTTACACGTAGCAGATATTCAACCAGATACTGGACAATTTGAAGATGAAGTCTCCATTAAGAACTAACAAGGGCAGCAACACTGAAAACGAGCATCAGCAAAAATGCTGACTTTATTTCCCCCAAATTCTAGGCAGATGTAAGCTGCTTGTCCCAATCCTCGAAGAACCCGCAGAAGGCACCTGGCTGCCTACTGCTCACCCACACATCCCAACCTGATTCTCCACATGCTCTGGGCATGTGGGTGAATGCTAATTTTTTACGTCTGTTTTAAAAATATATACTGCCATTAAAAAGGTCTTAAATACCCACACGCAAAGTACTCATGCTTTTAGCACCAAAATGTCTTAAAATAAGAACAATGCGTATTTATGATGACATGGTGTACTTACAAATTTTCTGACCTGGCTCTATTACAGATGTGAAGAAAACAGAATGGCTTGCAAGTTTAAGACTGAGAAAGTCAAACACAGAGCAGCTGCTGGCCACCAAGATTCCATCTGTGGAACTTCCCTGGTTATCCAGTGGCTAAGACTCCACACTCCATTGCAAGGGGCCCAGGTATGATCCCTGGTCAGGGAACTAGATCCCACAGGCACTAATTAAGAGCTCAAGTGCTGCAACTAAGATCTGACACAGCCAAATAAATATTAAAAAAAAAAAGAAAATTCTATCTGTAATGACAATGAAAAGCAGTTCAGACAATCAGAACCATCTCTTAGAAAGGCAAAAACATATGTAAGCTTTGCTTCTATTCAGAAAATCCAAATTCCTGAGCTGAAAATCCCTGCCCAAACTAGATTAGTCTTTTCTACTGGTCAAACAACTTTCCATTTCTTGAAAAGGGCTCATTAAGAAAATAAGCAACAAAAATGACAACAGCTACTAGGCAGGAGGCTCTACAACATGAGGTCAAGAAAGACATATTAAATAACAAAACTCCTTATCAAAGAACCTAATCAAATTTGACCTTCCAACAAGATTCTGGACTGCCAGAAAATTATGGAACATCCCAGCTGTACACCATCAGACAAACTTAGTTTAGGCACTTACTGGCTAAATTTGGCTACCCACGATGTGACCCCCATCCCCAAACTATCCTACTGAGGTACAGTCACTCATCCTGGGATGAATGGAGCCCAAGGGAAGACAGCTTGCGTGTGGCGATACCAAACTTCATCAATTTTACTCTTGAGTCTAAAGAAATAATAAAGAACCAGGACTTGGACACTTCCAGAAAACACGTTTGGACTTTCAAGTCAGTTCAGTTACTCAGTCATGTCTGACTCTTTGCGACCCCATGACTGCAGCACACCAGGCTTCCCTGTCCATCACCAACTCCCAGAGCTTGCTCAAATTCATGTCCATCAAGTCGGTGATGCCATCCAACCATTTCATCCTCTGTTGTCCCCTTCTTGTCCTGCCTTCAATCTTTCCCAGCATCAGGGTCTTTTCCAATCAGTCAGTTTTTCACATCAGGTGGGCAAAGTACTGGAGCTTCAGCATCAATCCTTCCAATATTCATTCAGGACTGATTTCCTTTAGGATGGATTGATTCGATCTCCTTGCAGTCCAAGGGACTCTCAAGAGTCTTCTCCAACACCACAGCTCAAAAGCATCAACTCTTCGGCGCTCAGCTTTCTTTATGGTCCAACTCTGACATCCATACATGACTATTGGAAAAACCATAGCTTTGACTAGATGAACCTTTGTCAGCAAAGTAATGTCTCGCTTTTTAATATGGTTTCTAGGTTTGTCATAGCTTTTCTTGCAAGGAGCAAGCATCTCTTAATTTCATGGCTGCAATCACCATCTGGCAGATTCTTTACCAGCTGAGGCACCAGGGAAGCCCAAGAATAGTGGAGTGGGTAGCCTATCCCTTCTCCAGCAGACCTTCCCAACCCAAGAATCAAACAGGGGTCTCCTGCATTGCAGGCAGATTCTTCACCAGCTGAGCTACCAGGGAAGCTAAACACCAATACAGTATATTAACACATATATATGGAATTTAGAAAGATGGTAACAATGATCCTATATAAGACAGCAAAAGAGACACAGATGTAAAGAACAGACTTTTGGACTCTGTGGGAGAAGGCAAGGGTTAGATGATTTGAGAGAATGGCACTGAAACATGTATATTACCATATGTGAAATAGATGGCCAGTCCAGGTTCGATGCATGAGACAGGGCGCTCAGGGCCAGTGCACTGGGACGACCCTGAGGAATGGGATGGGGAGGGAGGTGGGAGGGGGGTTTAGGATGGGGGACACATGTACACCCATGGCTGATTCATGTGAATGTATGGCGAAAACCACTACAATACTGTAATTAGTCTTCAATTAAAATAATTTAATTAATTTACACACACAAAAAATGATACCAAATCAAGAGTTTCCAGAAAGGGGAACCCTTCTACACTGTTGGTGGGAACATAAGTTAGTGCAGCTACTATGGAAAACAGTATGGAGGTTCCTCAGAAAACTGAAAATAGAGTTGCCATATGATCCAGCAATCCCACGCCTTGGCATATATCCAGATAAAACTCCAATTCAAAAAGATACATGCACCCCTATGCCCACAGCAGCACTATTCACAACAATCAAGACGTGGAAACAACCTAAATTCCTGTTGACAGATAAATGGATAAAGAAGATATAGTGTATGTGTGTGTGTGTATACACACACACAATGGAGTACTACCCAGCTATAAAAAAGAATGAAATAATGCCATTTGCAGCAACATACTAGAGATTATCATATTAAGTGAAGAAGTCAGTCAGACAAAGATGAATACCATATGATATCACTTATATGTGGAATCTAAACTATGACATAACTAAACCTGTCTATGAAACAAATACAGAATCATATTACATAGAGAACAGAATGGTGGTTGACATGCGATGGGGGAAGAGATGGAATGGGAGGTTGGGGTTAGCAGATGCAGGCTGTTATGTATAGAATGGATAAATAACAAGATCCTATTATATAACACAAAGAACTTATCAATCCTATGATAAACCATAATGGGAAAGAATATTATAAAAATGTACTCTATACATACGTATAACTGAATCACTTTGCTGTAGAGCAGAAATTAACACAACATTGTAAATCACCTACACTTCAATATTTTTTTTAAAAAAGGAGTTCCAAAAGCATCATCAAGTCTTACACCAAGAGTTTTCAAATCTTTATACCAAATGACATACTATAAACCAAAGACCAAGGTCAGCAGAACAGAACACAATGAACAAGTTAGACCAAAGTCACCACCCAGATTGTACCAAACAGATCATTCACAGCATCCGGACTTGTCCCCTAAAAGGACTCCATCCCTGACTTTTACTATTCAGAGATGCCCAGAGAGACATGGATCCTCCCTGGAAAAGTGACTTCCAACCCAAGAAAAAAACTGGCAAGTCCTCTAGGGCAGGGTTTCTCAAGCCTGTCTATAGACCAGTATCACCTGGAGAAACACTTTTTTTAAAAAAAGGATAAAACACATTCATCCACATAAATATCTGAGTGCCTATTATGTGCCAGGCACTAGTCTAGATATTATTAATAGAAAAATAGCAGTGACTAAAACTGACAAAAATCCCTGCCTTCATGGAGCTGGAATTCAGGTAGAATGAAAAAGAACTGGAAAAAAAAATTCAGTAATACTAATGGGTTTATTATAAAGTATGTCTCTTTCTCATCCCAACCATTGAGGGAGCTTGCCAAAAAATGTGGATTCCATGGATCAACTTCTTCATGGATCAAGCTCCACAGGTGGGGGCCAAGAATCTGCATTTCAAGGAGCTTCTGGGGTGATTGCGATGCAGCACTGTATTAAGACCCGACGCTGATGAGGCTGCAGGGGCAACATGGGTCACTACTCCAACCAAGTGAGAAGATTCTACGGAAGAGACGCCCTGGTGTGAAACCTGGCTTGAATACAGCCCTCTCTTCTGTTGCTTATAATTTTCCAGCGGTTACCTGGAGCCATTCCTCATATTAGGGCAAGATCACACAGAGCAAAGGGCTGAAACATGACCAGTCCAGCCGCAGTGAAGCAACCATCCTGTGCCCTTGCAAAAACAGGAGATCTCCCTGCAGGTCACCTCAACAGTGATCACTAAGGCATGGTAATAGAGGCCAGGGAGTCCAGAGGATGCAAAAAAGCCCTACAGTAAAACAGCCCTGCGGATGGCAGAGAAAGCACAGCAGCTGACAGACCAGCCTGGCTTGGAGCTATAACAGACTTGCTCTTTTAAAGCAAAGACGTCCCGGCCAACAGAGACAGACCTTTCTGATAGCAGCAGCCGCAGATGCTAATTAAAGGGCAGATCTTACATGCATTTAGTTTGGAAGGAGCGGCAGCTTTTCTGTTGATGTTTGCATCTCTACCCCAAGTGCTAGGATGGCAATTCCCATCAGTTGTGTCGTATTTGAAACAAAGGACAAATGTGTATGTGTATGTGTGCAGACACACACATACACTTGCATGTATGTGTGTACACATGGGGGTAGATTTATAATAGTTCTTTGCATTCTATCCCAATTTGCATACTGGTGTTGTTAGAGGCATACTGTGCTGGCCGCCTCTTAGAATCATGTCCTTGAAATGCCTGCACTACAATCAGCATGACTGAAAGTGCCATGAAAATGTTAAGGTTGCTACTGGCATCGTCACCTGCCCTGCCCAGTGTTCCTGATCTTTGGCTCAGGGGAGGACAGGATGGACACTCTAAGGAGAGAGGCCCCTGGCACAAACCCTAAATTCTTCTTGAAGGGCAAGGTGACCAACAGAAAAAGAGAGAAGGCCCTTTACTTCAGAAAGTATGAATCCCAGCCTGAGTCATCCTTCTATTCAAAAAATCCTCATTGAGCATCAAATCATCCAGAGTCTTGGCAGGAAGCTGATCCCATACTCAAACTAGGTGATTTGAGGTCATGAACTGAGGAAAGGGCTAAGTGTACAGGTGTGGGAAAGGTTAAAGGAACTGAAAACCAGATGCTGAACACCCCGGGGCGAGCAATAGCAGGGGAGTAGGTACCATTCATTGGCCTGAGAGGTAAGGACAGTGGTCTCGGATGTGCACACTATGGCTAAAAAGCACAGGGAAGAAGCGGTAACCAGAAACTAGCTATGGCTGTAGGTCAATGGTTCTCAAAGCAGGCTCTGGGACCCGATGAGAAATATGAATTCTTGGGCCCCACCCCACAAGACCTACTGGATCAGCAATGCTGAAGACTGGGGCCAGGCACATCAGGACAACGTAACTATAGTCCCCAAAATGGTGAAACTCTAAATGCAATCCTCTGAAATATGCCTCAGAAGACCAACATGCAGAACCACTACTTCAAAGGCACTGAGAACTCAAAGAACCCCCTGAGGCAATAACACACTCAGCAATCAAATTGGAGTCAATAAGACGTATTAATATCTCATTTCGCCAATGAGAAAATTGAAGCTGAAAAGGCCAATGACTCCGGAGAGACCAAGCAAGGAACAGAATAAAATAGGAACCTATATTCTAAGTAACAGCTTCCTTCTGATGGGCATCTGAGTTGTGAAGCAGCAGCACTGGTGAGTTTTGAGACATGCCTAAAACTGGATCATCTTACCCAAGAGATCAAAACAGCACATGTCTCGCTGTCAAAATGATCCTAAGCTGCCGTACTTCACTCAAATAAAATAAACAAAGAAGCAGTATTTGTTAACCCTCTCCCACCCCCAATGATGGCAGAGGCTGGTGATAAGACAGTCCCTGGGGCCACTGCCTAGAACAGCCCCCCTTCAAATAACTCCTACGTAGGAAGGCAAGTATCCACAAAATGGTATCCCTGTGGGTTAAAAGCAAGACAGAAATGTAAAGAACTAAACCCAAGCAACACATCCAAACACGGTTGTGTTAGAAACGGTTTTGGATGTGACAGTATAAATGTAATAAGGAAGACCACGGGAGGTAGAGCTCGGGGGCCTCGTGTCTAACCCCATCTGTTAATCTACAAAAGGAGCTGTTTTAACCTCTGGGCCAGACTCTAACTGATCCCCCAAATCCACTCTTTCCTTCTCCCGCAGCAGTGAGAGGCCACGCAGTAAGACAGTACAGACGTGTACATGCACAGTGAAGTTCTGGTCAACAAGATGTGAGAGGAAGTGATGCGTCCCACTTCCGCATCATCCTGTGTAGAAGGAATTTGCTTGCTCTGCCTTTCTGCTCTTTTCTCCTCCCGGCCACATGGAACATATAGACATGAAATGGTCCAAACTTTAAGCGTGTCAAAGAAGACAACATCCAAAGCCACAGGAAGTCACAGGAAGGAATTATCAGGTACAACAGGCTGCCCACCAGTCGACTGTATTTGAGGGTTTCTTTGTTATATGACTTTAGCCTATACCTTAACTAATAAATCTCTGTGTGCAACTAGGAGGAAGGAAACTTTGGGAATGAACAGAAGGAAGCTCATGTAAGGTCACAAAAAGGAAAATAGATTCACGAGTCAGTAATAGGCTCACAGCATGGGCAACCTGAAGAGACCTACAGTATGAAAAATATCAGCACAAGTTAGGAAGCTTTATGAATCGCACAAAGAATTTAGATACAACACTACAAGTGATGAGTTGCAGAACAATGTTTTCTTTGTGGAGACTGGCAGCTCCTTCACGGAAGGACATGCGGAAGGCATCTGTTAAACAGAACAGAACAGATTTCATCATGAGCCAGATCAACAAAGTACAGCTTTTGGGCCACCTGCCAGAATACGCGACTTGCCTTGTTACATGGAACCAGATGTTAAGACGGACTTTGCTAGGATTTTCTATAGTAAAACCTGGTAAGCCACGCTCACTGGTGTGTAACTATAAATGGGAAATTTTTAACCATCAAAACTCAAAAAGATCCAAGTTCAATTTCCTTGTACTGCAAATCAAATTTTAAAAAATTTCAGTGGACCTGTCCTCCAACAGCATACTTTGGAGAAAAAAACTCATACTATTAATAGGTTTCCCAAGTGACTTAGGTGTAAAGAATCCACCTGCCAAAATACAGGAGACACAGGTGTGATCCCTGGGTCAGGAAGATTCCCCTGGAGAAAGAAATGGCAACCCACTCTAGTATTCTTGCCTAGGAAATCACATAGATGGAGGAGCCTGGCAGGCTACAGTCCATGGGGTCGAAAAAGAGTCAGACATGATTTAGGGACTGTGCTGTGCTTAGTTGCTCAGTTGCGTCCAACTCTCTGTGATTCCATGGATTGTAAGCTATCAGGCTCCTCCATCCATGTAATTTTCTAGGCAAGAATACTGGTGATCAGGTAGCCACTTTCTACTCCAGGGAATCTTCCTGCCCAGGGACTGAACCCAAGTCTCCTGCATCTCCCGCATTGGCAGGTGGATTCTTTATTGCTAGTGCCACCTGGGAAGCGACTAAACAACAACATTAACATAATACAACTTCCATAATCCTGTAAGTACGCTGTCTGTAAATCAAATTTCTATGAAATTAATCATGCATCCAACCAATAAATATTTCTTAAGCGACAACCTGTGGAAGCTCTACTAGAAGCCAGGGAGATATCATCACTCTGATGGAGGCTGAAGCCTGGTGGAGGCAACTGCCACCCACTCACCAAGAGCAAGTTCAGGCTGCTCTGAGCACACAGCAGAGGGGTGTCCCTCCCATGGATCCAGGAAGGGTTTCTCGAGGAAGTAACATCTGACTTGAGCCCAGAAGGAGAAACAAGAGTTAACCAGGTAAACAGGGAAAGAAGCGAGAGCGTGGAGAAAGTATACATATTTTTTCAGATCCTTTTTCATTATAGGTTATTATAAGATATTGAATATAATTCCTTATGCTATACAGTAGGTCCTTGCTGACTATATTTTTTATCCATGGTAGTGTGTATCTGTTAATCCCAAATTCTCAGTTTATCCCTCCTCTTCCCCTTTCTCTTTTGATAACCATGTTTGTTTTCTATGTCTATGAGTCTATTTCTGTTCATTTATACCATGTTTTTAAACTCTACTTAGAAGCAGTAACATACAATATTTTTCTTTCTCTGACTTATGTCACTTAGTATGATCATCTCTAGGTCCATCCATATTGCTGCAAATGACATTATTTCATTCTTTTTTACGGCTGGATAGTATTCCACTGTGTATACATACCACATCTTTGTCCATTAATCTGTTGGTGTACATTTGCAAATAGTGCTGCTATGTCACTGATTTTAAATGTATCTTCAATTAACCTCCAACTGCATTATACATTAATATTTAACTGCCAGGGGAGTTTACTGTGATTTGTATGTCTCCCAAAATTTCAAAAGTTTAATCATCTATAGGCACAGGGGAATTTCAGTGCTTTACAAAGCAAATACAGATCTATAGTCCCCTTATCTTACCACAGGCAGAACGTGTCTCCGGATTCAGAAATATTCAAATTTTAGGAGGGTAAAATGTTGCATATACTTTATGTAACACCCTCAGGTAGGACCTGGGATAGCACCCTGTAATCACAGAGATTCATAATTTGCAGCAAAATAGATGAATAGTTGCACTAAAGGGAATAAATAAGAGTTTGGGTCAAGTTTTGCTTCAGAATTCAAGTCAAGTCTTCTGCGAAATAAGCAATAAAATAACCTAAAGTTATTCAGAGCACTGGGTATTTCAGAATTACAGATAAGAGATGGTGGATCTATCATATCTTAAGTCCTATGCTAAGCTTGGATTTCTCATGTGAAAACTGTACCCTTAGCAAGCATTTTATTTCAAAGTACCAAAGTGCTGGAAAAGAAAATGCAGGCAAGGAAATAATTACCAGATTACCAAATACCCAGTGATAATTATACCTAATGGAGCTACTTAAGAATGGCATAAAAATGTTCTTGCAGCCAGGTGTTGAGGGGCTAAGGCCACCAGAACTTCAGAAAACAGTCACTTTGAGATCAGTCCCATCTTGCAAGATGGTGAGCAGAAAAACTGAGAAGACCATCTTCAGCTAAGAATGTCAATGCTGGTGTCACGATCCAGAGCGAAGCCCCACAACCTGAAGACCCCCACTGACAGAAGGCTGTCCTAGCAGAGGAATGGCAGATATTTCCAATGCACAAGGTATTTCAGAAAAGCTATATCCAAACAGAATCCACGGCAGTTAAATTTGCAGTTAAATTAATAATTAAGGAAAAAATGGGAAGGTTCTCACTACTGTGACAGAGCCAATTAGTAAGGATAAAATAGAGTGAAACCAAAGAGTTTAAAATTCTCAAAATGCCCAATGTTACCCCCTTAAAGATGTGCTGTAAAAACTGTTGAGTGGTGGGGAAAGAAAAAAAACAACTACAATCAACGTGAAGAAAACGACAAATGTTACTCCCAGGTCCCCTCTGATCATCCTCACCAGCCATTCTAGAGACAAGCAGAAGGTGGCTTCCCTCAAGTAACTGCGCACGGACTTGCCATTTGGGGCTGAACTACTAGTCCTCACTCATCTGAGTTCCTTCACCTAGAACACTCAGAATTTGCTATCACCTCTACCAAAACTTACTGTAATAGTGTGAAAGTTCCAAAGTACTTCAACAGTGATTACTTTTTTTAACAGTGATTGGACATGGAACAATAGACTGGTTCCAAATAGGAAAAGGAGTATGTCAAGGCTGTATATTGTCACCCTGCTTATTTAACTTATATGCAGGGTACATCATGAGAAACGCTGGACTGGAAGAAGCACAAGCTGGAAGCAAGATGGCCGGGAGAAATATCAATAACCTCAGATATGCAAATGATACCATCCTTATGGCAGAAAGTGAAGAGGAACTAAAGAGCGTCTTGATGAAAGTGAAACTGGAGAGTGAAAAAGTTGGCTTAAAGCTCAACATTCAGAAAACGAAGATCATGGCATCTGTTCCCATCACTTTATGGGAAATAGATGGGGAAACAGTGGAGACAGTGGCTGACTTTATTTTTCTGGGCTCCAAAATCACTGCAGTTGGTGATTGCAGCCAGGAAATTAAAAGACGCTTACTCCTTGGAAGGAAAGTTATGACCAACCTAGATAGCATACTGAAAAGCAGAGACATTACTTTGCCAACAAAGGTCCGTCTAGTCAAGGCTATGGTTTTTCCAGTGGTCATGTATGGATGTGAGAGTTGGACTGTGAAGAAAGCTGAGCGCCGAAGAATTGATGCTTTTGAACTGTGGTGTTGGAGAAGACTCTTGAGAGTCCCTTGGACTGCAAGGAGATCCAACCAGTCCATCCTAAAGATCAGTCCTGGGTGCTCATTGGAAGGGCTGATGTTGAAGCTGAAGCTCCAATACTTTGGTCACCTCATGCGAAGAACTGACTCATTTGAAAAGACCCTGATGCTGGGAAAGTGAGAGCAGGAGGAGAAGGGGCAACAGAGGATGAGATGGCTGGATGGCATCACCGACTCACTGGATGGGTTTGGGTGGACTCTAGGAGTTGGTGATGGACAGGGAGGCCTGGTGTGCTACGATTCATGGGGTCGCAAAGAGTCGGACACGACTGAGCAACTGAACTGAACTATTAAGAAGTTGCACGAGACTGGAGATCAAAAAGGCTGAGCTCCAAGAGAAGTCGCCACCAAGAGAAGCATGCACACTGCAGCCAGAAAGCAGCCCCCACTCACCACAAATGGAGAAGAGCCTGCACAGCAATGAAGACCCACCACAGTCAAGAAATACAATAAATAAAATTAAAAAATAAAAAAAACAATAAAAAACAAAAAGGTTGAGCTCTTCGACTCAGAGGAAGAGAATCGTTAAGTTTTTGGAGCAGTGCAAGGCAGACCAGAAAATTGTGGATTCTCAACTTTCACCAAAAATCAGAGCCCTTCCCACTTCTGGGACAGCCCGTGTGGGCTCAGAAACAAACTTTATGCTCCCGAGCTGATGTTCTGTATCATTTGCAGAGCTCTAGTTAAAAATATCCAAAACAACAATAATGAACAGAGAATCTACTGTGTCAAAGGAATTGCTTTTCTAAAAGACAATGAGTGAATCTGCTAATACATCCAAATACGAGGGGCTCCACAAGACACGCACAGCACAGGATAAATATTACCATATGCAACAAATGTCCTAGGATACCAGTAAGCCTTGAAACACACCAAGGTCATTTGTAAAGGTCAGGGCTTCAAGCTCCAGGTTTCAAGGAAGGAAAGCTTCCAAGACAATATTCAAGAAAAAGAAGTTTCAGGACATAGAGCCATAAGCATGGTGATGGCTCTGAAGGACCGCATGGTGAGCACAAGGCCAGTCTCCCTGCATATCCATGTGAGAATACCCTTGCTGAGAAGGCAGGGTGGGACCAGGAGCCTCCCCATCAGTACTGGTTCCCAACTAAGATGAAATCGAGGTAAATAAACTGTTTACTGCAGGTCAGAAATAAAGGTGGTGAGTTTTCCTAGTGTTAGCTGCTCAGTAGTGTCTGACTCTAGCAACCCCATGGACTGTAGCCTGCCAAGCTCCTCTGTCTATAGGATTCTCCAGGAATTGGGTTGCCATTCCCTTCTCCAGGAGATCTTCCTGACTCAGGGATCAAACCCAGGTCTCCTGCACTGCAGGCAGATTCTTTACCATCTGAGCCACCAGGGAAGTCCTCCCAAAATGCCCAGTGAAGATTCAAAACAAATAGGCATCTGTCTCTTACCCTCTTCTCTTATGTGAGCTCCATAAAAGTGTATCTCCATTCAACGTAATAGGATAGTCTTGTTTTAAGGGCTGAATCAGGAACTGCCTCTAAGATACCTTTAACTTTAGGAATCTAAACCCCTGAGAACCTAAACTAGGCCCCAAAATGAATTCTAACATTCTCTAAGTTATGCTACATGCACATCAGTGAAAACCATGGTGCTGCTCAGAAGAATGCAGATCTGCATGTACTGACATGAAAAGATGTCAGGGAGAAATTACTGAAAAGCAAAAAGCAAGCTGAAGAGCAGAGTAGACAGTAACACACCGTTTTTGTGAAATACACTATATACATGCGCGACAGGCACAAGCACAGAAATATTCTTTCCACAACTCACGGTTAAGAGCCAGAACGAACATACATAACCATTAACATGTGTTTCCCAGGGGAGAGCGATTAGAGAGAAAGGTCAAGCATGTTCTCTTTTATTTCATACATTTCCACAGTGTTTGCATTTTCTTATAATAACCATGCTCTATCTCAATTTTTAAAATTTAAAGTTAAAAATAAAATAAAATAAAACAAAATTTAAAGTTAAGATTTTGTTAAAGGTACTGTCAGACTATTGCCAATAAAGGACTTCTCTTTATTGCCCTTTGAGCCATAGCTGCAATATCCAGCAATAAATGGGGCTGTTTCTAAATGGATTAGGTCTTCATCTTTAGGACAAGAACAAGAAGACACCTGAAAGGCAGGAGAGCATGAGAATGAATGAAAAGTGTCATGGGCCATGTGGCCAAGAACCACATTCAATTACACAGCCGTGCTATCTGATTATTGCAACACTAGGTTAATTCTACAGAGATAGATGGAAAGACTCACCAGATAAAGGTTATTTTTGTCCTGAAAGGCGTACTGCAACTGGGGGATCCAAGGACTTGTACTCCGAGATAATATGTTCTGTTCTTCCTCAAAATATGAGACCTAGGAGGAACAGAAACTATTAAGACAATTATAAAGAACTAAGTGTGATGGGGCGGGGGGAAATGCTCTTTGTTCTCCCTTTAAGCTTAAACTGATACCTAGTTTTGTTTCTTTTTTAAAAAGCCATCACATAGCCCAACATTCCACAAATCTCATTCTTATGCCTACTTTGCTCAATTTTTGCCAGACCCATACAGTAGTGTCCAATTATTTACTTAATGTCTTTCTTCAAAGTCGATCGACCCACTTCTTTTAAATTTAAACCTTTCTCTTCATCTTCCCTTACTGAGCAATTCAGTCCTAAAACCGTTAGATGGAGAATAACCAGATAAACATCCATGACAAGGGACAAGGAAAGCCATGGCGGCCCAGAACAGGGTGACAGGTCCGAGCAGGGTGAGGAGGAAAGCAACCACGTGTGGAGCAGACCAAGGCGGGGTATCACAGGCTTACGTATGGTGAGGAAGTCAATCTAGGTCTATATGACCTAGAGCATCTGAGCCCGTCAAGGCAGAGTTGATGGATGGACACAGGTGCATAAAATAAGTAAAAAACATAGAGGGTGACATCAGAGGAGTTACAATCATGAAAAGGGTGAAAATTATAACCAACCTTGTGAAGCTGGATAGGACTTGGAGATGTTGATGTGAATACATGGTTTTCAACATACATTAGTAGATACAGAAATAAATACAGATGTTAATGTTCGTGTGTATGAGGTAGGTATACTGCATACACATACGTGTATTTCCTGCCCTTGTCCACTGAATGGAGTCTGGCAGCAATGACATCCTGATAGCAAAGAGAACACCTCGTACCCAGACCTTGGCCTCTAAATACTGTTTTCCAGTTTAAAAAATAAATAAATAACAAAATACAGGGCTCCCAGAGAAATAACTGATTGTGGGGCTGGGGCAGGTAAAGTGAGTTTAAGAGCCTAAACATCTTGTTGTATCAGAAAGTAACACAGAATTCAAAGATGGGGAACATGTCAAAAGGATATACAAAAGTCAACCTGAAGAGATTCTCATTGGCCAACTTGGGAACAATTTGAGTATAAAAACATACACTGACTGGAAACGCAAGTGCATACAGATATAAATAAATGGATGGATGGAAAGTTTTATCAGAAACAGGTATTTCCACAGTTTGAAAGTATCTCCTTCCAAAATACCTATGCAATTACAAAGAGGAAAGGAGTAACTTTGCAGTGAAGGGTGGCAGATACCAACGTGACATCCTCAGGAATGTGACAGACGGCACCTGAAACTCCCCTGTTGGGATGCAATGAGAGGAACAGAGCATCCTGTCTGTGACAGTCCTGCGTGGCTCAGGTAACGAATGGGTGGGTGGCTTTAATTAGCTCCTGGGTATGTGAGATTTTTAAGTCCCCCAGCATACACTTCACACGGGGTGACTCAAGTCATTCACCCCGAGGAGCACACCTGGGCGAGGGTCCCTATCCCTCACCTGCAATATGGGATGTGCTGAATGAGGGTCTCTATCCCTCACCTGCAATATGGAATGTGCTGGATTCATTTCCTTTTCTGTGCACCATTGCCCATATGAAATAGAAGGAGCACAAGGCTACATCTAAGGCCTCTTCCAAGGACCTAGGACACACCAGACCCAACAAGTGCTTAGTAGGTGTGGCCTAACGGCAGGTGGTTCTTAGGTGCTGGGAGGCTCAGTGAGCATCTTCCACACCTCTCTTCCAAATGATCTGCCACGTCCTGTCATATAATCTTTCAATGAAGTTGCCCACACTTCATTCCTGAACAAAGGACACAGCATTCTCAGATTCTGACAAGCAGCTTCCTGCCCTCTGCTATGTCTTTGACCAGAGGTCACACAAAGTCCCTGAAGTGCTGAAACCCTGATCCCAACCTTCTGCTTCCAAAAGCTTATGTGAACCCCAAGAGTCTCACAAATTAAATTCTAACTCCAAAAACTGGTTCTTGGGGGAGATGATGAGTTACTGTTTAATGGGTACAGAGTTTCAGTTTAGGATGATGAAAAAGTCCTAAAGGTGGACAGTGGTGATGGGGACGCAACACTGCCAACGTGCTTAAAGCCACAGAACTGTACACTCAAAAATAGTTAAAGTGGTAAATTTTACGTGATGCTTATTTTATCACAGTAGCCAGAAGACCGTTCTTGAGGGTTCCCACCAATCACCTCCTCTCAGCTCCAATGTCCTTACTTCTCCTCATTTTTCAGTCTACTTGTTCTAAACTTCTAAAAACACACAAACACATACATCTGCATAGCATTCTAGCACTTACACCTCCAGAACAGCACACTTCTACCCGGTACATTCTCATCACTTCTCCCTGCCCAGAGCCCATGTTCCCTCTTAGCAGTGTGAACCTGCCCTGTCTCTGGCTCACCCACATCTTTCCTCATTCTGTCGTTTGTGAATTTGCTAACTGCTCCCTCTTTTGTGGTGCTTTAGCTCCTAAATGCCTGCTTTATGGATCTGCCATTTTCCCTCAACTTTCCAAGGCTGTGCTGAAACCCTGAAACTAACAGACACGGAGCTTTGATTCCTTTTGCAGACTTCCCACAGAGCTGGGTCCATTATCGGACACATGATGTGCTCTCGAACATGGGTAACTAATAAATTGCTCTCTGAACACCAAGGCTGATGGCCGTCTCTCTAGAAACAAGGCAAATGAATCAATAATGTCTGGGAGCACCAGCCTTGTTTTAAAAGAGAGAAAAACACCACAACCAGAAAGATAACTTCTCACCTCCTCTCAGACTGGCAACTCCCTAGCCACAGAACAATTTAATTTCTTCAGAGGCCTGTTTTAAAACCAAAAAAAAAAAAAAACAAAAACAAAAACAAAACAAGTACAGATGCCCCCAACACAAATATATAAGATGTGTACAAAAGCAAAGGCTATCTGACTCACCCCATGATATGCACATCTCTGAATTCCCAGTGGATGGTCACAAAAGATCATCTCAAATTCATTAGTGAAAAGGCCAAGTTGGTTCTGAATAATATGCAACTATAAAAACATGATCAAGCAACCCAAGGGAGCTTGTCAATCTTCAAAATTAGTCAATATCAGTTCAAGAAAGCATGCTCAGACCTTCCTGGCTGTGCCACAGTAATTAAAACTAGGGATGCCGAGGAAAACTGGCTCCATCCCAGGTGTCAATCCAGCAGATTCTCATCTCTGCAATGAACCTGCTGGTACAGACAGGGGAGGCTGGATGTCAAATGCTCCTACCTGCTCCTGGGCCAACAAGGCCTTCTTCTTCATGACTTTCATGGCATAGACATCCCCAGTCGCTTTCTCTCTGACCACTTGTACTTCGGCAAAGTGACCGCAGCCTATGACACTTCTCACTTCAAAGTCCTTCACTGAAGGCTGGAGCTCTTGCAACTCAGCTATAATATCAGAATCTGCAAAAGACGGAAGAGTGACTCCTGGATCCATAACGTGCTTCAAATACTCGTATCTTTATGAAAGCGAGAAGAAAGGAAGAAAGAAGAAAGCGTTGCTGTAGCTTCCCTCACTGTCAGGAGACATTTAGTCACTTTCTCCTTGTCGTGAATAATTATAAAATCAGCACAAAAGTGTTTTTTCTATGCTAAGTTAAAATTAAGGGCTCCAGAAATTCCAACGCACAGTTTCCATGGCAGCTATGATCTGAATCCTGTAGATGCAGAAAACAGGGGCAGGAGAACAGAAATCATGCTTTTCCTCCCCCTCTCCGGGGGCTGCAGGGCAGTGAGTGTGGTCAAACATGTTATCGGCATCTGGACTGGTTTACAATGGGATATGAGCGATGTGACCCCCATCCCCAGTTGACTTTGGGGTTGACTTCCAGAACATTCCATCCTGATTCCATATGTTCTACTCAGTTTTACTCCATTAGCCCAGGTCTTATCTCCCTTGCATCATGTCAATAAATACCCTCCCTGCCATACATCGTATGTAGCAGCACTGCCAAGGGAGAAAAAGCCTGAGGAACCAAGCAGAGGCCTGACCTTGGCCCTGCAGAGCTGATGTGTCACGAAGCTTGATGGGTTTGCAACTGTCTCTTTTCTTAGCATAGTCTTACTCCTTTTCTGAATGCAATCTCTCAGCTGGTGTCTTCCTTTACCCTAAAAGCTTTAACAAAAGCATCAGACACACAGATAAAGCACTTTAAACAACAGACATTAATTTCTCAAAGTTCTAGAGGGTATGAGGGCGAGCAGGCTAAGAGCCTGTTGAGAACCCACTTCCTGGCTGACAGGCAGCCCCTGTATTCCTCATATGGTAGAAGGAAAAGGAGTCCTCATCGCTCTTCCTCTTCTTCTAGGGACATGAATTCCATCACGGGGCCCTCCTTGATGAATTCATCTACATCTAATTATCTCCCAAAGGCTCCACTTTTGGGGGGATCAGAGCCTCAACATATAAATTTGGGAAACTGGAGAAGGAAGCAGGAAAGTCAGTAAAAACATTCAGTCCATAACAGTCAGAGATTCTCCGCGTTTAAAGTATGGACTAAACAGGTGGCAGATTTAGAATCTAACATACATTTATTAACAACATTAATTTGGGGCATCACAGGATAGATATATAGTGATTCTAATGATCTAAAGAATAGAATGGAACATAAATATTAGAGAAATGCAAATCAAAACTATAATGAGATATCATCTCACACTGGTTAGAATGGCCATCATTAAAAAGTTGACAAATAACAAATGCTGGAGAGGGTGTGCAGAAAAGAAAACCCTCTTACACTGTTGGTGGGAATGTAAACTGGTAGAGCCACTATGAAAAACAGTATAGAGGTTCCTCAAAAAAAACAAAAAATAGAGCTAACATACGATACGGCAATTCCACTCCTGGGCATATACCTTGCCATTTGAAAAGATGCATGCACTCCCATGCTCACAGCAGCACTATTTACAATAGCCAAGACATGAAGCAACCTAAATGTCCTCTGACAGATGAACAGACAAAGAAGATGAGGTATATACACACAGTGAAATACTACTCGGTCACAAAAAAAGGATGAATACCATTTGCAGCAACATGGACAGACCTCAAGATTACCATACTAAGCGAAGTTCTGGTGGCTCCGACAGTAAATAATCCACCTGCAGTGCGCGAGACCTGGGTTCATTGCCTGGGTTGGGAAGATCCCCTGGAGGAGGGCATGGCAACCCACTCCAGTATTCTTGCCTGGAGAATCCCATGGGCAGAGGCGCCTGGCAGGCTACAGTCCATGGGATCATACAGAGTCGCATAGAGTCAGACACAACTGAGCGACTAAACAACAGCAACATACACACACAAGCAAAGTAAGTCAGAAATAGAAAAACAAAATATCATATACTATCACTTATATACGGAATCTAAAATACAAATGAATGTATCTATGAGACAGAATCACAGACAGAACAGACTTCTGGTTGCCAAGGGGGTTGGGTGAGGGGAAGGACTAGGAGCCTGGGATTAGCAGATATTAACTGTTATTTATAGGATGAATAAACAACAAGTCCTACTGCACAGCACAGGGAACTATATTCAATATCCTGTGATAAACCATAATGGGAAAGAATATGAAAGAGAATATATATATATGTATTATATAACTGTATTGGTGTACAGCAGAGATTAACGTAACATTAGTAAATCAACTATACTTCAATAAAATATTTTTTAAAAAAGGAATAAAGCGGAACAGCTGTGACTGACCAAATCCCTCAGTCCTGCCCATCACAGGGAAACTGCACCATATACAGAGTTTTACTCCAAAGGAAGACAAGAGTAACATGTCATCAAAATTATTCTGGAGAATCCCTCAGAAAGATGCCATGGTGAAGACCAAGGGACTCTTGAAATCCCACAGGGGCACTGGAGCCACTTCTGTGGGAGGGCGCCAGGTATAGCTGGGAGCTACATTCATTCGGCAAGTTGCTCACACAGCTAAAGGAACAGAGCCCAACAAAGGGCAGAGCCATTTCATAACCACAGTCACTTGGCATCACACTGATGAATTAGCCAATGCAATTTTAATTGTTGTCACCCACTCCCTTTCTCGGTTGCATGGGTGGAGTTGAATTCATCTGGATCAAAGGCACATGTCATGAGCACCACTGCACTAACATCTCTTACTTGTTATCCTAAAAACATCTTCTTTTGTTCCCTTGAGGAATCAGGCAAGAGGGGTGAGTAGATTCGCTTCAATTCCCCGTGGCCATTGTAAAACAAAAAATAAATCTAGAGCGCCTTTGGGGAGGATTCCATGCAGAAGCAGAACTGAATGCGGCATGATATTTTCCTTTTGCCTTGACATCACTGTGGCAAGCCCAGTCTTTCTTCCCTGACTTCTTCCAAGTTTCTCTCAGACCTAGGACTTGAGTTTTTGAATTATTGATTTCCCAAATATGCTGACTTGCAATTTTCTGACTTGAACCTGATTTCATTACTGCTTGCACACAAGGCCAGCCTCTCCTGATTCTTCTCTAAGGCCTTGGGCCCGCACGTTGCTTACAGCACTGTCCAACTTAATAACTCTGGGTCTGTCTCCAGCAACCACCAGGCATCTCAGTCACCCCAGCCGACAAAACTGCTTGCAGGCAAAACCACCATGACACTCTCAGAATTCTGAGAAACCACTCCAAGTCGTGATGTTGTTATTCAAAGACTTTGGGATTATCGAGGTGAACAGGTGAGATGCTAAACTCGTACCTATGACTGTGAAAAATAACCCTGCACAACTTCTCTTCCCACCAGCAACTTCTATGACTACAAAACCATATCAACCTTCATCCCCACCCACAATGAACACGGTGGGAACTGACACTGAGGTAGAGACCCTAAGCATGAAATGAAAATGCAGTCAGAGAATGATCTTCCCAGATACATATATAGATCCAGGGAGCAAAAGCCACCACAGCTGAATGCTGTTTCCTTTTTTAAAATTCAGTATTGCAACACTTCACTCTCTAGGAATGCATCCTTCACAGAAATGCTCAAAAGACACACATATCAAGATACTTATGATGGGCACTGCTTGTTACAGAAAAATCAGAAACAATGTAGAGGTCTACAATTAACAGGAAAGTGGAAATAGCATAAGAGTTCACCCACAGAAAAGAATACTAGACACATATTTAAAAGAATTAAGTAGCTCAACCTCCACTGGAGTCTCTTCAGGGACAAGGATTTGCTTCTGTTTTGATCACTACTGTAAACCCAGTACTCAGAACAGCAGCAGGCACATAGCAAGTGCTCCACAAATATTTGTTAAGTAAATATATTGCTAGGTGAGCAACACTAGTGGCAAAACATTATCAACATGCAACCCATTTTGCATAAAATTAAACTAGAGTAATGTTAGAGCCTCTTGATTAAGGTGAAAGAAGAGAGTGATAAAGGCAGCTTAAAACTCAACTTCAAAAAACTAAAGATCATGGCATCCAGTCCCATCACTTCATAGCAAATAAATAGGGAAAAAAATGGAAACAGTGACAGATTTTATGTTCTTGGGCTCCAAAATCACTGCAGATGGTGACTGCAGCCACGAAATTAAAAGACGCTTGCTCCTTGGAAGAAAAGCTATGACAAACATAGACAGTATTAAAAAGCAGAGACATCACTTTGCCAACAAACAGCCATATAGTCAAAGCTATGGATTTTTCAGTAGTCATGTACGGAAGTGACTGTTGGATCATAAAGAAGACTAAGCACCAAAGAACTGACACTTTCAAACTGTGGTGCTGGAGAAGACTCTTGAGAGTCCCTTGGACAACAAGAGAGATCAAACCAGTCAACCCAAAAGGAAATCAACCCTAAATACTCATTGGTAGGACTGATGCTGAAGCTCCAATACCTTGGCCACCTGGTACAAAGAACCGACTCATTGGAAAAGACCCTGATCCCAGGAAGGACTGCACGCAGGAGAAGGGGGTGACAGAGGACAAGATGGTTGGATGGCATCACCAACTCAAAGGACATGACGTCTGAGCAAACTCCAGGAGATAATGAAGGACACAGGAGCCTGGTGTGCTGCAGTCCATGGGGTCACAAAGAGTTGGACACGACTGAGCAATTGAACAAAAAAATGTTAGAATACACATGGTAAAGGGTTCATTGTTCAAGCTACTTGGTTGGTATGTGGGGGTTTATGACACTTGTCTCTTTACTGTTAAGATATATGTGAACAATTCCACAATAAATATCTTATAAGGACAAAAGAAAAGTTGCAATGCTATGCACTGAACCATTAACAGTGGTTATCCTAGGTAAGATTTTGAGGGATTTTCTTCCATTCTGTTCTTTTATATTTAACTTTGAATTTTTTTAATTTTTACTGAAATATAGTTAATTTACAATGTTGTGTTTTCAGGTATACAGCAAAGTGATGAAGCTACATATATATATATTTTTCAGATTCTTTTCCATTATAGGTTATTACAAGATATTGAATATAGTTCCTAATTTATCCCTTCCCCACCTTACACTTTGGTAACTACAGGTTTGTTTTCTCTGTCTCTAAGTCTCATTTCTGTTTTATAAATAAGTTCACTTGTATCAGTTGTTAGGATTCCACATATAAGTGATATCATATGATATTTGTCTTTCTCTTAGTATGATAATCTCTGGGTCCATCCATGTTGCTACAAGTAACTTTGTATTATGCTTACAATGGGGGGAGGCTGCCATGGAGGAACTTAAAAGTAGTATTTTGCCCAAAGTACTAAGATTGTGAACATATAGAAGAGTTTGCCTGCAGTGAATGTAGCTGAAAGAGGGTAAAATTTCAGCCGCTGTCAAATAACCGAGAAAAGTCCAACTTTAACAATTATCAACACTCTTTTTTGTCTGTATGTTTTAACATCACACTTGTTTATTTTTTACATAAAATACATGATACACTGCTTAAGATTTTGCTACTAATTCTGTTCATCGGCAATAATTAGTCAACCAATATTTCTGTGTGTGTCCATGCATACTTGGTCATGTCTGACACTTTGCAACCTCATTCTTCCAGGCAAGAATACTGGTGTGGGTTTCCACTTCTTTCTCCAGGGGGGTATACCCAACTCAGGGATCAAATCCATGTCTCTTCCATCTCCTGCATTGGCAGGAGGATTCTTCACCACTGTACCACCTGGGAAGCACCACCTTCTGTGTACCAAACCCAGTTTGGGACAAAAAGGCTAGCTTAGAAATTAAGAAACAAAGAATTCCTCCCTGATTCCCAAATGCCAGCTCCCTGCCCTCCCTTGACCCAAACTAGGGGCACTGCTTCAGGGCTGTATTATTCTGTCTCACTTCCTCCAACAGTCCCAGAAGAAATTTTCCATCTCTATGGCAAGCCTCAAGAAACTTATGTGGTAACAGCTGTTGGACCCTTCTTCCCACAGAAAAATGAAGCTTACATTCTAAAACAGAAACTCAAAGAGGGGGAAAAAAACATACTAATGCAATCACCCTTTTCCAGTCATAGTCTCTCAACCATGCTCTCCAGGAAGCCTCTTTAAAAATATGAAACAGTTTCCTGAAAGAGAAATCTATTAGAAAAATCTACATTTCACAAGTCTAGCCTCCTGATTACTGAATGAGTCTAGAAGATCCACTGCTTTAAAGGATGATCCTAACTGGAGGGCAATTTCAAGAAGGTGCATGTTGAAAGCTCAGTAAATTAGTCTTGTCACAAGCTTCTCCTTCCCCTCCTACTCCCTATTTGAGAGTTTAAATACTCAACAAAATAAGGTGGGAACTTATTCAAACAAATACAGAATCATGAACAAATATGCCAAGTGCATTTTAAAGTTAAAGGTACACAATATGTTAAACATTGAGGTTTCTGGTTATCATTATTGGGCAACATTTACCGAGTGTCTCCACGTGCCAGGCAACATAAGCCTGGACTGTGCACTATCTCATTCAATCCCTATATCAGATATGCCTTTTCCCCCATCATTCAGATGAGGACACTGAGAACAAACAAGTTACATGTAAATACCGATGTCACTTACTAGACATACATTGGTTTTATCCATTCAAAACTCCCAGGTCCTTTAGGCAATAGCACATCCCCCATTCCACGAGGTCCCAGTGATCATGGTGCCCTGAACCCCTGGGCACCTACATGAGGCCAATCACAATACTTTACACCCTGGCCCAGTGACTGGTCAAGGGATGGGCAAGTGACCCAAAGCAGAGCCAATGAGAATCTTCCCTGAGATTGCATGAATAGAGACAGTAGACAATACACGTTGGGTACAGTGGGGTAGCCAGCATCCAAAGACAGTGCCCAAAGCATGTGCTTTGTTGTTCCCCCGTACAAGAAATCTGGGTGGCCCCATTGCCTCACTGCAAACCATGGAATGCAGCCAAAGAGATTCTATGTCCCTTCCAGACCTAAGCCCTGAGAAGGCCAGGCAGCTTCCGCTTTTGTATTTGGAAACGCTGAGGTGCCATGGAGGACATCTAGACATCTCTGCTAGAGTGACAGCGTAGACCCTGGGTCAGTAGCTTTGTCTCAAAGGGTCAGACAGTAAACATTCTGGGCGTTGTAGGCCATATGGTCACACCTACACCTACTCAAACGCCTTGTGATTGACAGCAGCCAGAGGGAACAGGTGAAGCTGCGTTCCAGAACTTTGTTTAGAAAGCAGGCATCCCAGCCTGTAGTTGGCTGACCCATCATGGAGAGACCACACAGAACAGCCATATGGAGAGCAAGAATCTCTGAGACTTCACAGAGAGAGAGACAGGCCTACTAGTCTCAGAGTCCTGGGGGAGCCCAGCCTTCTAGGCAACATGCCAGACAATGGGTGGGTCATCCATTCCAGCCTAGATGCCTGCAATCCTGACCCATGTCACATGGAATGGAAGAATTCTCAGCTAAGCCTAGTCAACCCACAGAATCAGGATTCTTGTTTTAAGCCACTAAATTTTAGGGTGGTTGGTTACACTGGAAAGTCATGTGAGACGTGGTTTCTTTCAGACTTGGCATTGTCTGCCTTTGAGGCCAGATAATTCTGTGTGGTGGGGGCCATCCTGTGCATTGCAGGATGTTTATCAGCATCTCTGGGCTCCACTCATTAGCTACCAAGAGCACCCTCCCTGCCAGCTGTGTCAACCAAAATTATCTCCAGATACTGCCACATGTCCCTGGGGGAGGCGAAATCGCCACTGGTCGAGAAACACTGGTGTCAGGTGAAAAAATACAAAACTAGGAACCAGCAAGCAGCCAACTTCCCCACCATGTGCAAGCCAAGTAGAGTCAAGAACAGGGTGAGGGCAGGGCCAGTTTATGACTTTCATAGTCCCTAGGCACTTGCCTTCATCAGGCCCTTGCTCCATTTAAAAACAAAATTTTTTTTATATAAATATATATATCTTTGTGACCACACTGGTATAAAGATGAATATAATCCAGATCATTATAGATTATTAATATACCCATATTTTTTATTATTTTAAAATAAAGTAAAATTAAACTAATTACAATAATTGTGAATACTGCAGATGCTAAGCACTGTCTTCACAATGCCTAATGAATAATCAGCCTTGAGTGAGTATAATGAAGAGACGTTATTTAAGTCCTTGGAACCAGCCATGCCTAAAATTTGACCCATCCCTGGACTCTCAGTTTCATGAGCCAAAAAAATTTACTTTTGGGGATAAACAACAAGGTTCTACTGTATAGCACAGGGAACTATATTGAATATCCCATGGTAAGTCATAATGGAAAGGAATATGAAGAAGAGTATATATATATATATATATATATATATATATATATATATATATATAAAACACTGAATCACTTCACTGTACAGTAGAAAGTAACACAAGATTGTATATCAACTATATTTCAATAATTTTTTTTTAATTCACTTTTTGGCCTAAGCTAGTTTGAGATGAGTTTCTATCACTCGCAACCAAGAAGCCTGATTTATCCAGTCTCCTAGCAACGGCAGGTGGAAGCTGACCTTGAAGCTAGGTCCATCTAAAGCAGAAATTCCTACCCACTCCCTCCAACCACAAATGTATCCCACCTCCAGTATCCTTCTAATTCTCATTAAGCAGGACAATTTTCAAGAAAAAGTTCTCCCCACACTTACACTTCTGGACAAAGTTGCTCACGTGCTTAATCTTCATCAGAGCCGGCTGACTGCATTCTTTAAAGAGAACAAAGAGGGCATCTAACATCGCTTCTCGGGAAAGAAGAGACATCTGCTGTTGAGTCATGGAGGGTGGTTTCCCCTAAAAACAGCAAACAGCAGATGGAGACACTGTCAATAATGAAAAGCTTTGATCAATAACATCCACGCAGAGTAAATTGCAAGCCACCAACTCAACTAACTGCTCACGACACATGCTAGCAGCGGAATTTGGTGGCCTCATCCCTTAAAGTGACGTCCACTGAGAGTCATTAAGTTATCACTTGTATGTGGGCCTCTTCCTCCTCCACCTGGGGAGAAAAACTTCATCAGCACACCATGAATAAGAAACAGTTCTTCTGTCTTAGCAGTCTGAGGCTCATGGGGACATTTACTCTGGACCCTGCTGGTCCCGTCACATCTCTGTACCTCTTCAAGAGGACACAATGAATGCCTCTTCCTCCCTGTGTTCCTACAGGTTTAACATAACTTCAGTTTCTTGAATTCACTCAGACAATAAAGGGTCGTGTGAATGGAGTGACTGTGCTAAAGCTGAATTTATTCATGATCTCAGGCAACAGTTGCAAACTGGCAGACTGCATCTAGCCCACAGACATGTTTTGTTTGGCCTGTTATATTTAAAATAATTTATCTGCCAATATTGAAAAATCAGGAGATTTCACACCAAAAGAAAAGGGGCGGGGGGAGGGGAGGATTTCTGGCTTCTCATGAGACACAGGCAGATCTGGCAACACTGTACCACATTCCTGCCTGGGGAGGCTGAGCTGCAGCTCAGGAGCACTGGCCCTCTAGAAAGTGGATGTGTTTGGCACTTCACTGCAGACTCAACTCACACTCTTCCATCTGGCACACTTGACTCCTTTACACTCACTGTCTGGCCACCCAAGACACGAGTTCACACCCCTGGTCTAGACCAATGAATCCCATGTGCCATGGACTATACGCAGTTCTCTCTGCAAAGCTGGCCACCAACAATTCTTCTAACTCTAAAAGCACTTGCCACTGCATCCATCAAGCGTCAGAGTCTATTTCTTCTCCTCATGAATCTGTGCTGTCGCCATGACTCATGTGAAACAACAGAACGTAACACAAGTGACCCAGTGCCAGTTCAAGACGCAACCCTTAAGTAGTCTGGCAGCTTCTGCTTTTGTTTTTTTGGGGAAGCCAGCCGCCAAGATGAGAAGCTTGGGCTAGACCAGGTGACAGTCAAATCTCACCCACTGTCTGTTTTTATAAATAAAGCTTTATTGGAACACAGCCATGCCTATGAATTTACACATCATCTATGGCTGTGTGTATGTGTGTGTTAGCTGTTCAGTCTCATGCAGCTCTTTGCGACGCTATGGACTGTAGCCTGCCAGGCTCCTCTGTCTGTCCATGGAATTCTCCAGGCAAGAACACTGGAATGGGTTGCCATTTGCTTCTCCAGGGGATCTTCCAAACCCAGGGACTGAACTCAGGTCTCCTGCATTGCAGGCAGATTCTTTACTGTCTGAGCTTCTGTGATATAAATAGAATGGCAGAGTTCAGTAGTTACAGCAGAGACCTTAGGGCCAATGTACTTATTCACAGAAAAAATTACAAGCCCCAGCTTAGACTGAGGAACAAAAGACCTTTGGAGAAGAGGTCACTGGATGAACTGAGGCACCCCAGTCAGCAGTTAGCACCCAGAGGTTTTAGTCCCAGCCAAGCTCTCAACTCAATACAACCCATGAGTGACCACAGCAGAAGAATCACCTAACTGCATGCAGCCAACCCACAGAATCGTAAGAAAAAGTAAGTCATTGTTGCTTTAAACTTTGTGAGTGCTTTGTTACACAGCCCTGGATGACAGAAACAAACTGACTGTAACAGCCCAATAGCAGCCTCCTCAGCCAGAACCAGAAGAGTGATGGGCCCTTTCCTGCCCACTCCCTGGCACTGGCCAGCACACACCATTAAAGCAGAGGTCACTCCACTACACCTCTCTGCACGCGGCTGAACCTAGCCCACCAGGTCGGTCCAGGCCCACCACTAACCCGCTGCCCAAGTAGCAGAAGGGAGCTCCACTCCCAGGATGCCAGCTCCGGAGCAACCTCATCAGTCACAAACTGACCAGTAAGCCAGCTGAGGCCACAGCGTCTGCCGCCTCAGATAACCAGGCTCTACTGAGAGCCGGAGGACAATGATACTAGAGCAACCCGGACTTCCTCAGACCCTGCCGCTTTCTGGTGTCGTGCGGCACCTTCCTACTCTGGGTGCAATAGCTGCGAGGCAGGCACAAGCGATAGGGGCCCTGCTCAGCACCACAGCGGACCTGCCCCCAATCAAGCGACCAGTTAGTGGTCCTGCTGACCACTGGTCAGTGCCACAGTGGGCCCCTCCCCCAAGGAGGCAACCGTTAGTGAGCAACGGTCAACCAGCCACTTCCGGTGGTCCTGCTCAGCCACTGGTCAGTGCCAGAGTGGGCCCCTCCCCCAAGCAAGCAACCGTTAGTGAAGTGAGCAACTGTCAACCAGCCACTTCCGGTGGTCCTGCTCAGCCATTGGTCAGTGCCACAGTGGGCCCCTCCCCCAAGCAAGCAACCGTTAGTGAGCAACTGTCAACCAGCCACCTTCAGTGGTCCTGCTCGGCCATTGGTCAGTGCCACAGTGGGCCCCTCCCCCTCTTGTATATAAATGGGGCCAGAACTCCGACTGAGGGAAGACGGTTTCCTGAGATGCCAGTCTGCCATCTTCTCCATCTGCTAGCTTTCCAATTAAAATAGTTATTCCTTGTTCTAACAACTCATATCCTGATTTATTGGCCTGTCCTGTGGCAAGCAGAACAAGCTTGGGCTCAGTAACACGACTACCTTTGAGTCACCTGGAGAACTTAACTAAAAACCAAAAACCAGATTCTCAAGTACCATTCCCAACCAACTGAATTAGAATTTACCAGTCTGTGGCTAAGAAGATATTTCAGTAACACCTCCTCCCAAGACAGTCAGACCTCAGCCAGGTTTGTGAAGCACTGAGTCAGACCACACTATCTGGCACTTTAGAGTTCTGCCATTCCTGGGAAAATAAGATTCCTAGTTTTTCTCTCCTCTGATGAGTTTAGACTAAGCAGCAGTTCCCAAATACAGTACTGAGTCTTAACAAAGTTTTCACGTCTGTCATAAAGTAAGAAAAAGTGAACACTGCATGATGACTCTTTTATAAAGCTAAGTGTATTCAAATTGTAAAATGGTCCTTTATTCTGAAACAACATCCTTCCCCTCTTGGTGTTTTTTTTTAAATATCCTCTTTATGAAATAAAAGGACCAAACGATAATAGCGTTTTCTTTTTTGTGTTTTTTTACATCCCTTACTTAGCAAAATACAAAGTTGGCAAACCTCAGTCAGCCTAGCAAATTTGTAAAATTTTGCTGGCTCAAAAATCTAAAAGCCTGCCAACCACTGACCTGGAACTCTTGGGGAGGTACTTACTGTCAAGCAGAAACTGAGACCCTGTCTACATCGAAAACAAAACCACTACTCTCTATCCAAACCTCATTAAAAGGACACTGGGATAGGGATACAGTGGGATAATCAGTTAGTTTAGAAATCCCATGAAGGGATTAAAGACAAGAGGGAATTTTAAGGGCATTTGGGAGACCGCTATAAGTTAATGACCACTCTAGAAAAGAACCCAGTAACCTAGCAAAAATCTCCCCTGATGGCTCAGATGGTAAAGAATCCGCCTACAACGCAGGAGACCCAGGTTCAGTCCCTGAGTTGAGAAGCTCCCCCTGGAGAAGGGAATGGCTACTCACACCAGTATTCTTGCCTGGGGAATTCTATGGACAGAGGAACCTGGCAGACTACAGTCCATGGGGTCACAAAGAGTCGGACACAAAGGAGCAACGGACACTTTCACCTCAGCAACAATCTACACTACCCTGAAGGAAGACCAGATGCGTCCATCTGCCAGGCACACTCAAGCCACAGGTGCCAACAGTTTAAACACAAGACAATAGATATCAGGTCTGCATCTTGTTACACGAAGTCAGGGAGTTAATGGTCCCTGAAGAATAGCCTTTCTGCAGGTAGTCAAGACAGGAATAGAGGGGAAAAGGGGAAGAAACTAGGTGAAAGGGGTCATAATATCAAGACCTGAGATGCATTACCATATTTTAGTATACATTACCTTTCTTCTGTTAATATACATTTAAATAGCGCCATGACAGTCCTCAATAACCACAGGGTCAAAGGAGAACTAAAGACCTAAGCCTTAAACATCTACCCCCAAATGAGGAAGGTGGTCTACTCCATTCCCCACTTTTTCTTTGACTATAAAAATATAGGCCTCTTTGTTCTCAGTGCTGTGCTCCCCTGCCAGACCATTTGTGTCTCTCACAAGCATCCTCTGCTAATAAACTCACTCTTTGCTGTTTCCGAGCTGAAAAGAACCTGAGCTTCAGAAAGTTCTGACACAAGGTGAGCAGTTTCAGTTAAAAGACAATGAGTTTGACCCACACACTGCAATAGAAGACCCAGTGCAGCTGAATTTAAAAATTAAAAAAATACAACAGTGTGTTCAAGTCCCCTCCTAACTCAGGAATGATGGATTCAAGTCCCAGTCTGAGTTTTGGCTGGGTTCAGGTCCCACCCAAGAAGGAGTGGGGTTTCAGCTGGATGGGGGGCAAAAACAGTACCCTTATTCTGCTTATATTAAAGCAAGTGCTAGGGTTACGCTATGCTTGCAAATAATAGCTTTTCAGGGCACAGGGTGGAGCTTGTTTAAAAAAAAAAAAAGGAGGAACTGGGGATTTACACACAATCTTTGCTGGTATAATGACATTTAAATACAAGATACATTTACTAAACTCTGATATACACTGGCCATGTTGCCCAGCAGTTACACACCCACACCAAAAATGGGGTATGGCTTTGTCATTTAAAATCTCCATGATTCTGAGCAAGTCTCTGTCCCTCTCCATATCTGCACATTATAAGAATTTTGTCATAAGTTGGAAGTTTTGGAGTAAAACAATTAATGGGTTAAAAAGTGGTAGCGCTCCAGTCAGTTGAAGTTAAAAATAGACCATTCATAAGAGAAAAATACCTCATGACTTAAATGGTGACCCACAGAACAATCTAAGCTTTCACTCTGTCCACATTCTGATCTGTTTGAACATTCCCCAATACCAGTATCTTGGGGAAAATGTCCTCAAAAACATATTAGTAGTGAAACTAATATAACATTGTAAATCACCTTAGATTTATCATCATACAGATAATCCTACCAAAATGCCTTATTTAGTAGTTACTGCTAAGTGAACATAAATTTATTATTACTGTAGCTAATACTATTTCTACACTCATCATTAATAATATTTATAATTTATAAAGGGCTTACCAAGAGCTGGGCAAGAACTAAGTACATGAATTATCTTATTTGATCCTCATAACTTTGTAAATTAGGTGCTATAACTTCTATCATAATACAAAGAATGGAAAATGGATATAGACAAGGCAACTGACTCACCCAAGGTAACACAGCTAACACATTCTGAGGCCAGGATTCAAACCTAAACCTTCACCACTATCTGTATTTTCTCTTTGACTTATCAAACAAAGATTTCTACAACAAACAAAAGAATCAGAAATCTACTTGGGAAAAAAATCTCACAACATTAAGTTTCAATCCTTTTGGGGGTGATGGAAATGGTCTATATCTTGAGAGGAATGTGGGTTGTACAGGTTTGGTATTGATCAAAACTTTTTTAAAACATAAACATCCCTTGAATGAAAAAGATTTCTATATTTCTATAGGGCTACACCTATAGAAATTCCAGTCAAAAGAGTGTCTTTGTTCATTTACTTTTCCTTAATAAAAGAGCAAACTTTAGTGCAAAAGTGTAACGTGTGAAATCCTCAAAAAGGTCTCCCTTTCGAGGGCAAGTTCAACTACCCATTCCTGGCACAATGGCTCCTTTTTCCACAACTTTCAGCATATATAAAACACGAAAGGAAATTTCTCCTAGATTCGCCTCAGTCCTCTTAACAAATTCCTATAACTTCTGAGTCACAGAGGTTCCAAGGAAACACATACAGGTGAGCAAAGTTGACAAGCCAGTCTGTTACCTGGAAGAAAAGATTCAGCCTGGAGGCCCGGCTGGCAATGGATTCAATAGCACCAGCGTCCAGCAGATTCCGTGCTCCATACTTGAACTTCAACATCTCCCCACTGGTGACAAAAGTAGACAGGAGGAGGTTATTGTGTTCCGCTGATTTGAGCAGGAAGGGTTTGAGAGATCTCTGAGCTTTCTCTCAAGATATCAGGGGTAGGGAGGTGAAAAATCAACCACCACTGGGTCTTGGGAAGCTCAGTCGGGTGACACAGATTAAAAATCAGACTTTTATTCAGTGTAACACTGCAACACTGACCTGACATACTTACTTAAAATTTATTTTATAACTGCAGACAGTGACTGCAGCCATGAAATTAAAAGATGCTTGCTCCTAGGAAGAAAAGCTATATAACAAATCTAGACAGCATATTAAAAAGGAAAGAGATCACTTTGCCAACAAAGAACTGTATAGTCAAAGCTATGGTTTTTCCAATGACCTTCCGGGTGGCTCACACAATAAAGCGTCTGCCTACAATGCGGGAGACCCAGGTTCAATCCCTGGGAAGGGAAGATCCCCTGGAGGAGGAAATAACAACCCATTCCAGTACTCTTGCCTGGAAAATCCCATGGACGGAGGAGTCTGGTCAGCTACAGTCCATGGGGTTGCAAAGAGTTGACTTAGTGACTTCACTTCACTTCATGATTTTTCTAACAGTCACGTACAGATGTGAGAGCTGGACCATAAAGAAGGCTGAGCACCCAAGAATTGATGTGATGGAGAAGACTCTTGAGAGTGCTTTGGACAGCAAGGAAATCAAACCAGTCAATCCTAAAGAAAATAAACCCTAAATATTCATTTGAAGGACTGATGCTGAAGCACCATTACTTTGGCCACCTGACGCAAAGAGCTGGCTCACTGGAAAGACCCTGATCCTGGGAAAAACTGAGGGCAGGAGGAGAAGGGACGACAGAGGATGAGATGGCTGGATGGCATCACTGACTCAATGGACATGAGTTTGAGCAAAGTCTGGGAGAAAATGAAGGACAGGGAAGCATGGCAAGCTGCAGTCCATGCAGTCACAAAGAGTCAGACATGACTTAAACACTGAACAACAACAACCCCCCTTAATTGAATATAAGCTCCACCAGGGCATAGCCTGGCACATAAATGCTAAAAAACTGTTATTGAACAAATGATTGAAAATAAGTAAATTACATAATACAGGTATGTTGGAAGCTAAGGGATTCAAAAAAAAATAAGAAAAAACAAATGGAGGAATTGGGGCATGGGCAACCTGCTCCAGTGTTCTTGCCTGGAGAAACCCAGGGACGGCGGAGCCTGATGGGCTGCCTGCCATCTATGGAGTCGCACAGAGTCGGACGCGATTGAAGCGATTTAGCAGCACCAGCAGCAGTGTGTGTATAACAGTGTAGTGAGAGTAACTTCACCGTTCAGTTCAGTCATGTCCGACTCTGTGCGACCCCATGGGACTGCAGCACTCCAGGCTTCCCCGTTCATCACCAACTCAGGGAGCTTGTTCAAATTCACGTCCATCGAGTTGGTGACGCCATCTAACCATATCATCCTCTGTAGTCCCCTTCTCCTCCTGCCTTCAATCTTTCCCAGCATCAAGTCAGTTCTTCGCATGAGGTGGCCGAAGTATTGGCGCTTCAGCTTCAGTCCTTCCAATCAATGTTCAGGATTGATTTCTTTAAGGATTGAGTGGTTTCATCTCCTTGCAGTCCAAGGGACTCGCAAGAGTCTTCTTCAGCACCACTTCACAGAACAGGTAACATCTGAACCAAAATCTGAAGGGAGTAGCAGCAAGCCTTGCCGGTATTTGGGTAAAGAACAGTATCCTGCGGTAGGGGGAACAGCCAGAGCGAAGGTTCTGAGGCAAGACCTGGGCTTCTCTAACAGTAGCTGGGAAACCACGTAGAGCTGGAACGGAGTGAAAGAGGCAGGAAGTAGGCGGTGACGAGTTGGGGCAAAGAGTATGAAGACACCAAAGTAAGCTAAGGTCACACAGATTCTAAGGCGCTGCCGGCCCCGACTAGCAATGCCGACAGGAGGACCCCACCCAGCTGGAGAAAGGAAATTCCTCTAGCCGCAGCAGAGCCTAGCCAACCCTTCGGCTCAGACGGGGGATAAGCCCTTGCACCGCCAGCCTGGGAAGACCTTCCCGACTCCCCGCCGCCCTCCCTGCTGCGAGAGGCAAAGCCGGGGTTGGTGTGGCGGAGGAGGCCCTTCCCTTGGTCTTGCAAAGTGGGGTGAGGGACAACTGAGCTTGGAGAGACCAGACTCACCGTTCAGCCTATCCCGGCTATCTGCGCGGCGCTCTGTCCGGTGCCTCCCGCGGCAGCGTTTGAACACTGGGAACGGCGTGGGTGAGGCCAGCCATGTCTGGACCAATCAGTGTTCCCGCTCCTATGATGGACAGTTCTATCTCAACCAGGTCCAGCCCAAGTCCTTAAAGGGACCGAGGAAGTGAACGAGAGGGCCAATGAAATTGTTTCTTCCTACCCGGTAGGGCAGGTCTTGGAAGTTTGAAATTGGCGGTTAAGCAGAAGGATGCAAGGTTTGAGGACGCGTCTGTTTGTGTCTGAGATGTCTGAGGAGAATGCTGGGGCAGTGGCCCTTGCTCTCATGGCCACCTGCAAGGAGGAAGGCAGCCCGGCCGCTCTGATTGGTGATCTTGTTCATCAATCCTGACTAAGGTAAAAGTAGTTGTTACTTCGTTAAATAAACCAGCTGGTTCTCTGCTAACAGGCTACAACTGAGGCTTTGAGTTTGAGAATTCCACCTGCCTCAAAGACTGGTTGTCGACTGCAGCAAAAAGGCGATGATATTGAAACTGTCTCATAGAACATTTTAAAATAAAGACAAGAGACTTAAACAGTCGAAATCCAAAAGGCCAACAAATATATGAAAAGGTCTCCACGTCACTCATCATCAGGAAATAAGAAAACTAAAACCACAAAGAGATACAATAACAGGCAGCCAGATTGGGGCTGATTGGTGGGGAGGAGGTCTGACAGTGTTGGCAAGACTTGGCAGTACACAGCTGATGGGAGTATAAATCATAACGTTTGTTTGAAAAAGAGTTTGCCATTCTTTGCTAAAGTTGATGATATACACAGTCTGTAACTCACGCCTGGGTATACCCTAGAAAAACTCCTGTGTGCACCAGGAGACATGTACAAGTATGTACAGATAGTACCGTACAGCATCATGAAAAAAGAAACTGGAAGCAACCCAAATATCCATCAGCAACAGAAAGGATAATTTTTTATATTGCAGTGTGTTCATACAGCAATAAAAAAGAACAACTACAGCTGAACACAATGACATAATGTGTTTCAAAAGAATGCTGAGTGAACGAAGCACAACAATAGAATAAAGTATGTTTTCTTTTTCTTGTTGAAATATATAGTTCATTTACAATGTAGTGTTTCAGGTATACAGCAAAGTGGTTCAGCTATACTATATTCTTTTGCAGTTTCTTTTCCCTTATATTTATTTAAGTATGTTTTCATTAATATAAATTTCAAAAGCAAAACAAAATAAAATGTTTAGTGAAGGATGTACCTACAGGTGATAAAATCAGAAAGTAAAGCAGAACTCAGGATAGTAGTTATCAAGGGCATGGTGTCCTTTCAGGGAGTCAGGATGCTGCCTGCTAAGTCGCTTCAGTCGTGTCTGACTCTGTGTGACCCTATAGGCTGCAACCCGCTAGGCTCCTCTGTCCATAGGATTTTCCAAGCAAGAATACTGGAGTGGGTTACCATGCCCTCCTCCAGGGGATCGTCCTCACCCACGAATTGAACCTGCGTCTCTTATATCTCCTGCATTGGCAGGCAGGTTCTTTACCACTAGCGCCACCTGGGAAACCCCAGTCAGGATGCTACTTGATCTAATTCTTAGCCTGACTATAGTAATAAAATAGATTATTGTTTTATAATTAGTAAGCTGTGTATATATATGTTCTATTTTGGAGAAGAAAATGGCAACCCACTCCAGAATTCTTGCCTGTTGAATCCCATGGACAGAAGAGCCTGGTAGGTTACAGTCCATGAGTCGCAAAGCATCAGACACAACTGAGTGGCTAAACACACACATGTTCTACTTATGTATATTTTTAAAATTTGAAAGGGAGGCAGTCCTCTCGGTACTTTTATAATCCCTACACTACTAGAACTAGAGATGTGTTATCGTATGCCGGCCCACACACTCACACGCACATCAGTACAAAACAAAGTGCAAACTTGCTTAATACACTTTTTTCCCCTAGAAACATAATTTGCTATTCATCCCTGGGACAATAATGACAGCTACAATTTACTAAGCCCCTTCTCTCTTTTTGTCTTTATCAAGTACATCTCATTTAATTTTTACTATAACCTAATACTGAGAGGGAGGAATTATAATCCACATTTTATAGATGGGGAAACTGAGTCTGAAAGCTATTCAGTGACTAATCTCGAGTTGATCGGCTCTAGGTGATGAAGCTAGGTTTGGAACTCCTGGACTATCTGACTCCTAGTCTTTTTCTCTGTATGAAACCTGCTTCTCAGAAGACGTCAGAAATTTTCCCATCCTCTGCATTTGTCATGTAGCAAGGGCTGACCCAGTCCAGAAAAATGTATGAAAATAAGAATTACTTCTAGGGACTTCCGGTAGTCCAGTGGTTATGACTCCACTCTTTCACTGCCAAGGGCCTGGTTTCAATCTGTGCTAGGGGAACTAAGATCCTGCAAGTTGAGTGGCTTGGCCATATTTAAAAAGGAAAGCAGGAGGGGAGGAGGGAGGGAGAGAAAGAAAAAGACTTCTAATGATATAAGAAGGTTAGCAAAAGTTCGGGGATGGGAAGTTGAGGAGAAATGCAAAGTGGGTCTTAGCCACTTTTGACTTGATATGAAGAATCTCAGAAAGATGTGAATGTGGATCTAGTCAATGCTTCTGGTTTTTCTAATGTTGCTGGTTTTTCTAATCCAGGCAAATCTATTAGTTTTCAAGTGTCAGGGTAGGCTCTACCAGAATCATGGGACTTGTTTATCCTAAATTAGAATACAACATTAACAGCATGATTTTGTATTGCCCTGAATCCTGCCTACTAATATCCTATTAGAACAACTGCTGGTCTTAGCAAAATTTGTGTGAAACAGAACAAAGAATGCACAATAAATAAGAATAAAGAAACATAAAGCAAAAACCACAGGCACTCCACCAATTTTCTTTCAAAAGTAGTAACTAACTGCACAGGAAGCCTATGAGGAAAGAGAATTAGGAAGAACCAAGAATGGTGCGCCAATACTAAAAGGATAAGACACTGCCAAATAGAATTAACCATCACTAAAACTAGACTGACAGGAAAGCTGACACCTTCTCTTTGTTCTTGCAAAAAATGAAACAATTACTAGTTTTGTGCAGAACGTGAATCCCTGAGGAATACTGTGATGGAGATTCTGGAAGAACATCATTGTAACAGAGTCGTAAAGAAAGACATTAGGATGTTCTTACATTCAACCTTTCATTTGTTTTATTTTTTAAAAAGCATTTATTGTGCCAAGCACCAGGGATACCAAAAGGAAACAGATACCATCCTTGTCAGTTTTTGAAAAGTCAGTTACAGTGGGGAGATGGAACTATGGGCAAACGATTGTGAAACTCTGTAGTAAGTTCCTGTAACAGTGGAGATGCCAGAAGACTGCGGCCATAAGAGAGGGGGTGGCAGGTGGTATATCACAGCAAATACCCAAAACATGAAGACAAAAGAAGTGTGGTTGCCCTCAGAGCATTCAACTGGACGATAAGCAGAGATACTCCAAGGCATCTTAAAGAGATAAGAGGAATGACTGTAAGACTCAAACTAGACTTAGTGGAACATTAAGAATTGTATCCTATTTGTAAAGCAGAAATAGAGACACAGGCATAGAGAACAAAAGTATGGTTACCAAGGGGGCTGGTGGGGTGGGTGGGAAAAATTGGGAGATTGGCATTGGCATATATATATACTATTGATACTATGTATAAAATAGATAACTAATGAGAACCTACTCTAAATACCCCATGGAACTCTACTCAAAGCTCTATGGTGACCTAAATGTGAAGGAAATCCAAGAAAGAGGGGATACATGTATATGTATAACTGATTCACTTTGCAGTACAGCAAAAACTTATACAACATTGTAAAGCAACTGTACTCCACTAAAAATTAATTTTAAAAAAAACTAAATTTGTACACACCATCCCCCCAAGGTACAGAAAAAGTATCTGAGAAGCTAACCCCATTCTAGGTATGAAGAGACAAAGTTATTCCGGTCCCTTTGGCAAGAGTTCCTCAAGCTACTAAGTCATGTTTCTAGAAAGCACCATTAGCTGAGTGTTTTCTCAGAGCAAGCCATATCCCAGGTATGACCTGTTTTCCCCACCGCTGATATGAAAGACGCTTTCAGGTCATAAACGAATGTCATTTATGTTTTTAATTATACATGTTACTGAATATTAGGGAAAAGAATAGCTAGTCCACCAAACCAGGTATTTAGGCTGTTTAACAGTATCCTGGCTTTCACCCTATCTACTAGCATACATTCCCAGAGGTTACAATCAAAAATGTCTCCAGACTTTGCCAAATGTCCTCTGGAGGGCAAAATTGCCCTGAATTGAGATGTTTGACATGAAAATTTCCAATGAATCCATTCAACATTTTTGAAATTGTTTATTTATTTTGGGGCTTTCTCCAGTTGCACCAAGTGGGGCTGCCCTCCTTTTCGATGCATGGGCTTCTCCTGTGGGGGCTTCTCGTTGCAGAGCACAGGCCTTAAGGCATGCAGGCTTCATAGTTGGGGCACGCAGTCTCAGCAGTTGTGGTGCATCGGCTTAGCTGCTCCAAGGCATCTGGGATTTTCCCAGACAGGGATCAAACCCTCGCAGTGCAGGAGCAGGATTGAACTCTTATGTCCCCTGCACTGTGCCACCAGGGAAGTCCAACTTTTTTTTTTTTTTTTACCTTATGGCATGTGGGATCTTAGTTCTTCTACCAGAGATCAACCCACACCCCTTGCATTGGAAGTCAGTCTTAATCACTGGACTCCAACAGAGCTCCCAAACAAGTCAAAGTACATTTTAAATGTTTTGACATTTTTAACTGATTGTTAGAACTTCATTCTGACACCTTCATTTTCCAAATGTTTTCTGCAAGTTTGCATGAGTTTCCATCTATGTTTTTGTGGGGTTTTTTTTTTGCCTTCTTTGACCTTAGACACAGTGTCTAACAAGGGAGAATGAATTTTTCAAAATTCAAGTAAACAACAATTAGCCTTTCTGCCATTTAATCCTAGACATTTTTCCTATAACACTGGGCTTATCAGTTAATTGTGTTGCTTCAAAAATGTCATAAACTGTAAAACATACCTCTAATCCTTCAGCCCACTGATTTCAGGAGTGTTTATAATTTCCAATCCATTTATAATACAAGAAATTTAGGCACCGACTCACAACAACTCCTTTCCAAGGACAACTAGAAAAAAAAAACTGACATCAAATCCCTACACTGTTCAAGAGAATTAAAATAGAAACCACAGACTGGGAGAAAAAAAGATATATCCAATAAAAGACTGCTATTCAAAATATACAAAGTACTCTTAAAACTTAACAATAGGAAAATAAGAAATTCGATTTTAAAATGGGCCAAAGATCTTAATAAACACCTCCTCAAAGAAGATACACAAACGGCAAATAAATACATGAAAAGATGCACCCCATCATATGTCATTAGGGAAATGTGAATTAAAATAAGATATCACTACAGTCCATGTGGTAGCAAGGAGTCGGACACAACTGAGCGATTCACACACACACACACACACACACACACACACACATCACTACATACCTATTCAAATGGTCAAAATCAAGAAGACAAAAGCAAATATTGGTGAGAATGTAGAGCAAGAGGAACTCTGCTTTGTTGCTGGTGGCAATGCAAAATGGGACAGCCACTTTGGAAAGATAGTTGGGCAGTTTCTTACAAAAATAAACATTCTCTTACCATATAATCCAGCAGTCACATTCCTCAGTATTGACCCAAAGGAGCTGAACACTGTTGTGCATACAAAAACCTGCACACAAATGTTTATAGCTGCTTCATTCATAATTGCTGAAACTTGGAAGCAACCAAAATGTCCTTCAGTAGACAGATGGATATAAACCATGGTACATTCCAGGCAATGGAATATTATTTGGCACTAAAAATAAATGAGCTATCAAGGCATGGAGGAAACTTCAACGCATATTGCTAAGTGAAAGAAGTCAATCTGAAAAGGCCAAATGATACTGTTCTCTTTTAAAGCGTCTGCCTCCAATGCAAGTAGACCTGGGTTCGATCCCTGGATCAGGAAGATCCCCTGGAGAAGGAAATGGTAACCCACTCCAGTATTCTTGCCTGGAGAATCCCATGGATGGGGAAGCCTGGTAGGCTACAGTCCACGGGTTCACAAAGAGTCAGACACGACTGAGCGACTTCACCTTCACCTTCACCTATTAAGACACCTGGGGAGACGGCACTATAAATCCTTTCAGCTCTTCATGTGGGGAAGATACTATCCAGCCTTGTATAGCTCTTTTATTTTTCACTTATTTTTACTTGTGGTTAAGTATACATAACATAAAAGTTACCGTCTTAACCATTTTAAAATTTACAATTTGGCAGCATTAAGCACATTTATATTGTTATGCAAACATTACCACTGTCCATCTCCAGAGCTCTTTTCTTCTTGCAGAACTGAACCTCAGTATCCATTACATAGTAGCTCCCCACTCACTCCTCCTCTGAGCTTCCTGATAATGTCTATTCTTTCTGCCATTATGAGTTTGCCTGCTCTAGATACCTCAAATAAGTGAAATCATGCATTATGTATCCTTTTGGTGTCTGGTTTATTTCACTTAGCATATTGTCTTCAAGGCTCATAGATGTCATAGTATGTGTCAGTACTTCATTCCCTTTTATGGCTGAATAATATTCCATTGTATGGATATACCACATTTTGTTTATCCATTCATCTGTTGATGGACACTTGAGTTATTTCCCAGTTTTGGGCTATTATGAATAATACTGCTATGAACACTGATGTACACGTATCTCTTTTGAGTCCCTGCTTTCAGTTCTTCTGAGTATATACCTGGGAGTGGAATTGCTGGATCATACAGTAATTCTATACTATTTGAAAAAGTGACAAACTGTTTTCCACAGGAGTTTCACCATGTTACATTTCCACTTACAAGGCATCAGGGCTCCAGTTTCTGCATGTCTTCATCAATGCTTGTTATTCTCTGTGCTTTTTTTTTTTTTGTAAATAAAAACCACTCCTAGGGGATTCCCTGGCAGTACAGTGGTTAGGACTTTGTGCTGTCACTGACAAGAGCCCAATTTTAATCCCTGGTTGAGGAACAAAGATCCCATAAGTCTCGTGGTGCAGCCAAAATAAAAGGAGATGGGGAATATAAACCTGCCTTAGGAATGAGCAATACCATCTGATACGTATTTACTAAGGAGAAATAAAAGCATGTCCACAAAAATATTTTAAAATAATAATAATAACCACTCTGAGTGGGCATGAAGTGATTATGTAGATTTACTTTTTTTTTTTTACTTTCTTTGTTTAGCAATAGAAGATTTTCATATGAAATGCAGGCATCTCTCCTGATCACATTCATTCCACACTGTCTAATGAATCCTATATTTCATTTCTAATAACCTTTAGGCTCTTGCCTTGGAGACTACTGGGCTTCCCTTGTGGCTCAACTGGTAAAGCATCTGCCTACAATGTGGGAGACCTGGGTTCAATCCCAAGCCTAGGTTGGGAAGATTCCCAGGAGAAGGGAAAGGCTACATACTCCAGGATTCTGGCCTAGAGAATTCCATGGACGGTATAGTCGGACACGACTGAACGACTTTCACTTTCACTTTGAAGACTTCTACCTACTTCCACCCGTGGCTCCCTCATCTCTAAAGTAGCTAAGGCACCATTGCTTTCTCTGTATTTGCCGCACCAGAGCAGTAGCGCCATCTAGTGGTCCAGAAAGGTAGTTGCAGGAGCAGCTCCCAATATTTCGCTAAGACTTTATTATTATACACCTGGTGATGTCCATCTGGTATTAGCACGAAAAGCGAAATCTGATTCGAAAAATGGTGACTTTTACAAAAATTATATAGATGGGCTTCTCCCCAAATGACAAAGCCTTCTCCAATGTCCTTTTAATTACACCCCTTCCTAAAATAGAAACAATAGGAATGCAGCTGACATTTTAAATGCAACTGGCTTGTTGAAAAATCTGTCCAAAAAAGAAATAATTTTTTTTCAATCTCTTCTATCAGTCATCATCTATCGAATCTCCCTTTTCAACCTTTTAAAGACATCTCTTGGAAACAGTCTAACTTTCAGGTTTTTTCAAGTTTTCACAGTTTCAGACACCTCACCCTTCTCCCCAGAATAGGAGCTTTGGAGTGGGGTGGGGGAGTGGTCTTGTCTTTATGCTGTTCCCTCCCCTCCTTCTTTCTTTAACACTTCTCTGATGTTTAAAACAGAGACTAGAAATTATGGGGAAGGCCCCACCCTGCACAATTTTCTAACATAAGAAATGGGTCCCTTTTCCAACTACTCGCCCCCCCAGCTCACACTCCTAAGTTCTAAGGTATCTACTAATTTCATTTGTGCCCCACTCAAAATCAAGAAAGAGTTCAGACTGCTTCATTTATTTTATTATTATTATTTTGGCCATACCATGTGGCTTGTGGGATCTTAGTTCCCTGACCAGGGATTAAACCCAGGCCCTCAGCCGTGAAAGCACAGAGTTCTAGCCGCTTGACCACCAGAGAATTCCCAGGCTGCTTCATTTAGACCCTCTCTCTGCCTCTCCACCTTCACACCCAAGCCATCTTCCTCCCACTTTCCTCCCTTTCCCTAGAGATCACAGGAATAAGAATGAGAAATAAGTATCACTCTTAGAAAATGAGATGTTATCACTAGACAGGACTGTAAACCTGAAAAAAACCAAGAGGCTGAACTAAGAAACTACTAGAGCCAACAAGAATTCTAAAAAATAGCCCACTATAAGATGAATGTTCAGAAAAATCAATAGCTTTCCATTATAACAGCAGCAACCATTGAGCAAAGGTTAAGAAAAAAAAATTCTATTCCAGTAACAACAAAATATCAAGTTCCTAGAAATAAACTCAGTAAGAGCAGAGGCCACATAAAGAAAACTACAAAGCTTGACTACAGACATAACAACAAGATCTGAGTAAAAAAAAAAAAAAAATGAAGAGGCATAGCTTGTTCCTAATTAGGAAGCATCAACATTGTAAGAATTTCTTTTCTTCTCAAATTAACATAAACATAAAACAGGATAAATAAGTTACAGCCTATCCAAACAATGGAATCCTACCCAGCAATAAGAATGAAAGAACTATTGGTATAGGTAACAACACGGAAAAATCCCAAAATTGTTAGGCTGAGTAAAGAAAACCAGACACAGAAGAGTACATACTGTATGATTACATTTACGTAAAATTCTAGAAAGGGGAAAAAATGATAGCAAATGAAATTGGCAGTGGAAGTGAGGATTAAATGTGAAAGGGCATGAGGGACTTTTCCAAGGCTGTTGAGAATGTTCTATATCTTGATTGCACTGATGATTACATGGTGTATACATCGCCAAAACTCATCTAAATGTATCCCTAAAATAGTACATTTATTGTATATGAATGGTACCCCAGTAAAGCTGAAAAAATTAAATGCAATTCCAACTAAAATGCAACTCAAAAAAACCAACTTTAGGGTTTGAGGGAAAGAGGGGCAGAGGCACTGAAAATAAAATTTGGGGGGAAGCATAAGTGCATGAGGCCAGCTAAGACAAGAAAGCATGAATGCAGAGAGTCCTGCAGCAAGTTCATTGACCATCCTGGTCACTCTGGGAACAAGATGCCTTCAGCTCCTCCATAGTCCCCTCCATCACTAAGAAAGTTTCCCCCGTGGGAAGGAGAAGGAACAGTCTCACCCGCTTGCCTTATCTCCACCCTATACAGCCTAGCATCAGGCTGCAGATAGCAAAGGAGTTTGGTTCCTTTTTACCGAAGAGGAGGACCTCAGTTGTTTTCTTCTCTTTGGAATGTGGGGTCCATGAAGCTATTTTCATTCTCAGCTTTGAATCCTGGATGCCCTTTCCAGAGTTGTCCTATTACCAAAAGGCCAACAAGAGATTTAAATTCCTTTAGGGTCCCCCCTTTATCACAGAGGGCTCCAAGAATATATAATTTCATGGGATAAAAAACAGAGCCACCTGTAAACCAAAATATATTCTAGGGTTTTAAGAGGAGACAAACATCAGATGTGCAAACATCAGATGGTATATTCTACCACACACTAAGCAAGAGAGAAGAGAATAGGCATGAATTGGTTTTGCAAACTTCAAGGTTGGCTGTTATTTAGGATGAAGCACTTGAGAAGGGAGAATGATGGGTTGATGCATCAGGATCTTTTGTGTTGGCTGTAGGCAAAAGTATGACAGTATTTTAATATAACTAGTTTTTTGGGGCATGAAAATTTTCCATGACCATTAAGACATTTCTCTTTCAACTGGTGTGCTTAGGGGTTATTTTTAGAAATGAAATTTCTCATTAAGGAGTGATGTGGTTTGAAGATGATCACTCTTCCAAGCTAGTTTTCTCTCCACTCTCCATTAGCAGGGTCAAAAAAAAAAAAAGACAAATTTGGCGGGGGGAAAGGCTTTCTGCCTTCAGGAGCACAATTTCTAGCTCACTTTTCTTTGCCAAGTAACAAAAAGGTAATATACCTAAGATCCTCTGCCAGTTTTTCACTCTGTGTAGCTAAGATTCTACAAAGATTAAGAAATCATTAAGATCTGAGATCTATTGGAAATATTCGTGGCAGCTAATCAATGACAAAAATTGGGGCCTATCTCTCCATGGTAACTGGTGGAGATAGTTTTCTGTTTTCTGAGCCACTGGAGTATCTCTTTATTCACTGTTGGTCAATAAAATGAGAACAACCCTATATGGTGCTCTCTACACCTGTTGCAAACTAAATGGACAATATCACTCAGGTCCGTCTATATCAGTTATCTAGTGCGTTACCACAAACGTAGAGGTTTATCATCTCACAGTTTATAAGTCAGGAGTCCAGGCACACTGAGACAGAACCTCTGCAAAGCTGCAATCGAGGTTTCAGTCGTATTCAGTGGTATCATATCAAGGTTTGACTGGGGAAGGGTTTGTGTTTAACCACATGTGGTTGCTGACAGCATTTGGTTCCTTGAAAGCTATAGCTATAATTTCCTGGTGGCTGTCACTGAAGGTCACCCTGTTTCTTGTCATGTGGTCTTGTTCATAGAGAAGCTCACCAAGCTTACTTCCTCAAAGCTAGTACAAGAGAGAATCTTGCTTCAAAACAGACATTACAGTCTAACATAATTTAACCACAGGTGTGACAGCCCATCACTTTTCTATTAATTAATTAGTTAAGTTTGTAAGTTTTTGGTTGCACTGGGTCTTTGTTGCTGAGCACCGGCTTTCTTCAGTTACAAAGAGCAGGGGCAACTCTAGTGCGATGCTGGGGCTTCCCATTGAGGTGGCTTCTCTTGCTGTGGGGCACAGGCTCCAGGGCACATGGGCTCCAGTAGTTGCAGCGCTCAGGCTCAGTAGTTGTGGCTCATGGGTCCTAGAGCACTGGGACTTCAAAAGTTGTGGCTCATGGGCTTTGTTGCTCCATGGCATGTGGAATCTTCCAGAACAAATGATAGAACCCATGTCCCCTGTGTTGGCAGGCAGATTCTTATTCCACTGTACCACCAGGGAAGCCCAGGCCATCACTTTTGCCATATTCAAGTCACAGGTCTCATCCATGCTCAAAGAGGGGGTCACACAAGGACAAGAACACCAGGAAGCCTAGGTGTTGGGAGTGGCCTTAGAGTCTGCCCTCCACATCGTCCAGACTGGCTGCCAATATCACCTTAATTTAAGTGAGGATGACTTGGATTAAATGAGGATTACTCCATCCCCAGTGACTGACAGATGGACCACCCCCTGCCATAACTCCTTCAAGAAGAGCATCCACCACACAAGTAAAGGCAATCTCGAGTGGTTCTCTCATCTCCTTACCTGCTCCTTCTTTGTCTTTCTCTTGTCTAGCTCCCCTCCAAATACTGAGAGCCCACACTGCTCCTCTCCTGGAGGGCACAGCTTGGATTCCCGCCCCACCCCGCAGCGGGGACATGCTTGTCTCTGAGAATGTAACCATGTGAATATGGAGGTCTCCACCGCCACCACTGTCATCGGCACAGTTGCTCAGAGCCAGGCAGAGCAGAGTGTTAGCCATGAAGGTGATGCAAAGGGTAGGAGGCATGACCTCAAGACGGTCACAACCCAGATGGCCACTGTTCTGCAGTCTCACCCAAAGAGTGTAAGAAAAGGGTTTTAGTGTGCCGCTCCTGTCCACTGTGTTTGAATTTTTAAATAATGAGCATGCAGTATTTGTGTAATCAACAGCAAAAAATGTATAAATTGTCTCCAACTCAGAGCATAGCTAGGAGTTGAGAGTCAGCTCCTCTTACCCTATCTCTGCAAACAGAACTGCAATATCCTTTGTGAACCCCACCACTCTCTCACACATCTTCTCAAGCAGATGCCTTAGACAAAAATGATCTAAGCCTTCCTCTGGAGGTGGGTCTGTATATGGCATCAGTCAATCAGTTTATCCCATACATTTCCACTACAGTGACTGGTAGGGGCAACCCAACCAAAGCCAATGAGACATAAGGAGAGGTGTACTGTGATCTCTGGCATAGAAAAAGCCCCATCTTTAGGGCACTTCCGGGAATCTCTGCCCTTGTACCAGTGCTAGTCAAAAGGAACATAAGGTAAGTTTCACATACGATTTTTTTTTCTCCAAGCCCTTTAATATCACTTAAACAGTTGAGGCACAAGCAATAATAAAACTCCATGTTTTATGTTACAAGAAAGAAAATTTTGTATATCTGCATGATAGACCAGTTTTTCTCAAAAATCTCTTCTGCAGTGAAATAAACAAACACTCTGGTCCACACGTTGATTCAACAAGAAAGGCAGATGAGATGATAAACTCCCAAACTTCCTGAGAAGTAAGAGGACTCAGATGTTTACTGACTGCCCATCACACACTGCATCAGGTTTTGCACACTTTACAGTAAGATGTGAACTTAAATTCCATTTATCTATTAACAGAATAGCCCTGATACCGCCAGGTAAGGCCCCATTTTAAATGTACTTCAAGGACAAATAACTCTTAATGTTCTAGTAGCTATATATTTTGTTTTTTAATTTTCTTTTTTAAAGTTTGTTTTTGTTTTATTTTTTGGCCATGTTGTTCAACATGTAGGATCTTAGTTCCCCAACCAAGGATTGCACTCTGGCCCCCTGCATTGAAAGCATGGAGTCTTAGCCACTGGACCATCAGAGAAGTCCCTAAAATTTATTCTAATTTATTCTTTACTTTTGGCCTAACCACACAGCTTACAGGATCTCTCAGTCCCCAGACCAGGGATTGAATCCAGGCCATGACAGTGAAAGTCTAGAATTCTAATCTCTAGACCACCAAGGGACTCTGCTGGGTATGTTATTCACTCAGTCATGTTTGACCGTTTGCTACCACATGGACTGTAGCCCATCAGGCTCCTCTGTCCATGGAATTCTCCCGGCAAGACTACTGGAGTGGGTTGCCATTCCCCTCTCCAGGGAATCTTCCCAACCCAAGGATCGAACCCAAGCCTCCTGCACTGCAGGCAGATTCCTTATCATCTGAGCCACTAGGGAAGCCTAGGAGCCAAATTTTTAAAAGAAAAAATGAAATTAGTTTTAATGATATATTTCCATTTAACTCAGCATATCATTAATGTTCTCATTTCAAGATTAAAATTATTATTCTACTTTTTTTCATTCTAGGTCTTTAAAACTGGGTGTTTACACTTACAGAGTGTGTTGATTCAGACTAGGCACCATTCTCAAGAGCCACAAGGGCCTAGTGGCTACTGTCTTGGACAGTGCAGTCCTGGACAGGACAATATAAGGATGTGAAGCTGGATCTGTTCCTGTCTTGACATCACAAGTATGTGTGGGAAGGGGAGCTTGTGCCAAAACTGATTGCGTCTAGGGAAGTGAATTGAAAATTAGCTAGGACCTTGGTGGTATCATTTGAGTCACCAGTGGAAGCATCGCTTAAAATGAGCATTACCTCAGGACATTTCAGTTTTGTGAATCTGTAAGTTTCCTTTAGTATTGAAACTAATTCAAGTTGAAATTTCTGTCATTTCCCATCAAATGAATCTCAACAGAGGGTAATTAATAAAATCAAGCAATCTATATCGTGCCGGCACTAGAAGCATGGACAGTAAGCATAAGGATTTCAGAAGTTCCTCCCTAGATGGAACTTGACAATAGCAGGGTTTCTCAGCCTTGACATTTTGACCTGTGGGGCTAGATTGTTTGTTGTTGTTGCTGCCATTTATTTATTCAGCTGCACTAGCATTCAAGATCCTCAGTTGCAAAATGCCAGGTCTCTAGTTATGGCATGTGGAATCTAGTTCCCTAGCCAAGGATCAAACCCGGGCCCCTTGCATTGGGAGTGCATTCTTAGCCACTGGACCAGCAGAGAAGTCCCGGGATGATTCTTTATTGTGAGGATCTCTCTTGTGCGTTATAGGATGCTTACCCACTAGATGCCAGTAGCACCATTTACCTCCAGTTGTGACAAATGAAAATATCTCTGGATATGGCCAAATGTCCCCAGTTGAGAGCTACTGAATTAGGGAGGGGATTTGAAATAAATCTGAAAGAAGAGGTGGGAGGTATTTATGTGGGGAAAGCATTTCCGTTGGAGGTAATGACATGAATAAAGGAACCGGGGAGAGAAAAAACAAAAGGCTCAAGAAGAAATCAATCAAGTCGTCACTGTTGAGTCCCAGCTGTGGCTGCCAACAACAATCAGAGCATTGAACTTTATCTGGAAAGTCATTTTTTAAAAAATTCTATCAGACATTGTTAGTAGAAGCCTAAATCAGAGCAAACCTTTTTGGAGGGCAATTTGGCAATAACTATAAAAATGAAAAATGTTTTTATCCTTTGTCCCAGTAATCCTTCCTCTAGGAATTTACAGAAACAAAAAGAAAAAACTTTACCTATCAGAAAATAATAAAAATAATAATAACTGAAAAAGACAAATGATCATTAATTGGGACATGACTAAGTTAATTATGGTAAAGCCACACGACTGAATACTACACGTCCATTTTAAAAATTTGATTCTGTGTGCATGAAGAAAAATGTTCAAGTTATCTTGTTAGATTAAAAACAAAGTAAGATTAAAAACAGGATGTACAGCATAATCCCATACAAATATAATAAGAATATCTGAGATGCTTAGAAAAAAATAAAGTATATATAAAACTTTTTTTGAGAGAAAATATTTTTTAATTTATTGTAGCATAATTGCTTTACAATGTTGTGTTAGTTTCTGCTGTACGAATTGGCCATATGTATACATATAGCCCTTCCGTCTTGGACCTCCCTCCCACCCTAATCCCCATCCTACCCATCTAGGTCATCACAGAGCAACAAGCTGAGCTATACAGTTATCTTGGGGAGAATGCATGATTGAGAGGGGAAAGAAATAACAATTATACTTTCTATATTGTTAGAAAACAATTCAAATGTGAATATCTAATTAGCTGGTTTCAACAACTCAGGAAATCAGGCAGCATGCCATCTGGCAACTAGAAGGGCACTCCTAGAGACTGTACTGCTAGAGATTTTAGTAGGAAGAAGAGGGGGAAGGGAGCGATTAGCAGGGAAAAAGAAAGGATCACTGTATTTTCAGGCTAGGATATCTTTTTGTCAGGACATCATGCAGGTTACCTTCTCATCCTCTGGGGTAGGGGGCATGGGGGGAAAGGAGAGGCTCCATATAACAGATTACCTCACTGGTGCGAATTAGAAAATCCCGAACCGATTAACTAAGACTGCACTTCTAGGGCTTCCCTGGGGGCTCAGTGGTACAGAATCCGCCTGCAAATGCAGGAGACAGGGGTGGGTTCAACCCATGGTCCCGGAAGATCCCACACGCCTTGGGGAACTAAGCCCGTGTACCACATCTACTGAGCGTGTGCTCTAGAGCCCTCGAGCCACAACTGCTGAGCCCACAGGCCATAATTAGTGAAGCTGTCACACCCTAGAGCCTGTGCTGTGCAACCAGAGGAGCCACCACAGCAAGAAGCCCGAGCACGGCAGCTGGAGGATGGCCCCCACTTGCTGCAACTCGAGAAAAACCCAGGCAGCAGTGAAGACCCGGCACAGCCAAAAATAAATATATTTATTTTAAAAAATTTAAAAAGACTGCATTTCTAGGGAACTCCCTGGCAGTCCAAGGGTTAGAACTCAGCACTTCCAATACTTTGGGCTCAGGTTCAATCCTTGGCGGGGGAAATAAGAGCCCACAAAGCACTTCCCAGGTAGGTCAGTGGTAAAGAATCTGCCTGCTAAGCGGAAGACCCGTGTTGGATCCCTGGGTCAGGAAGATCCCCTGAAGGAGAAATGGCAACCCACTCCAGTGTTCTTGTCTGGAGAATCCCGTGAATAGAGGAACCTGGCGGGCTACAGTCCATGGGGTCAGAAAGGGTCAGAGACGACTCAGCGACCAAACAGCAGCAGCAGAAGAAAGTTGCAGGACACGACAAAAAGACTGCATTTCTGGTGAGGGTCAAAACTGCAACTACATTAGGTATTAAATCTAGGTTTGGTATCATGGACTTCAGCACAAGTAATGCCATTTGGGGCCAGTGGTTTTTCTCTTAAACAATATATATATATATATATTGTGTGTGTGTGTGTGTGTGTGTGTGTGTGTGTGTGTGTATGTTAGTCACTCAGTTGTGTCCAACTCTTTGTGACTATAGCCTGCCAGGCTCCTCTGTCCATGGAATTTTCTAGGCAAGAATACTGGAGTGGGTAGCCATTCCCTTCTCCAGGGGATCTTCCCGACCCAGGAATTGAACCCAGGTCTCACTCATTGCAGGCAGATTCTTTACTGTCTGAGCCACCAGGGAAGCCCCAGCAATATATATTATATATGCAACAATATGGAGAAATCTGTTTTATTGGAAGATTTATTTTATGTGGGCCATTTTTAAAGTCTTTACTGTGTTTGTTACAATATTGCTCCGTTTCATGTTTTGGTTTTTTGGCCACATGTCCTATGGAATCTTAGCTCCCCAACCAGGGATTAAACCCAAACCCCCTGCATTGGGAGGGGGAGTCTTAAGCACTGGACCACCAGTGAAGTTCCTCTTATTTTCTTGACATCAAAAATTATCTTCCACCCCAACCCAAACCCATGTCACTGCCTTCCGCTAGCCTATGAAGGAGCTTGGCTGGGTGGGTTGGGTGTGATTTATAGTATTAGCAAATATCTGTTGAGTAAATGCTACAACCACAGCTACCATGATGATTTCATGGACTGGTAAACTGGAAAGAAAAATACACTATTGGGTTTTTCAAGCGAGAAAAACCCAACCCCAGTGCCCATTCCCAGCCATTCTTGACAAATAAGTGGAGAGTGAGCTGATTTCTTTCTAAAAGGGTTTGGAGTACCATCAACCAACTACTGAGCTTTTCTCTTTTTGAGTGGGATAGACAAGTTGAGAGCCAGAACTGAGTTATTCCAGACCATTGAGAGGAATTTGTGCTGTGATAGGGAACCAAGACACAGAAAGGAAAAGAGGAGGAGGAGCCGGCAGAGGAGGCTGATATTTAGAGAAGAAATTCTGGTGGAATAAAGATGTTTAAAGGGAATCGCTGTGACGTTTGCTACGTGGTATGCAATATCATCCTTTTTCCTCACCTTCTCCAAAAAATCTTCAGTAAAACTTTGTTGCTCCATCATGTACAGCGGATTGGAACTGATTTTCTAGCACTGCATTTAAGCCGGGAATGCAACCTCAAAGTGGACCAAGGGTGAGAGCTTGTGGTTACTGTCAGGAGCCTTGCCACATCTAAGTTATACATTTTCAAACATGACCATGTTTGATGATTTTTAATAATGAGCATGCATTATTCGAGTTGTCAGTAAAAATACTTTTTTTAAGTTATCTGCACTTAAGGATGTGGTAGCTTGAAACACCAATACTTTGGCCACCTGATGTGGAGAGCTGACTCATTTGAAAAAACCCTGATACTGGGAAAGATTGAGGGCAGGAGGAGAAGGGGACGACAGAGGATGAGATGGTTGGATGGCATCACTGATTCAATGGACATGAGTTTGGGTAAACTCCGGGAGCTGGTGATGGACAGGGAGGCCTGGCATGCTGCGGTTCATGGGGTCGCAAAGAGACAGACATGACTGAGCAACTGAACTGAACTGAAGGACATGGAGTTGAAAGTTATTTTCTTACCTGGCTCAGTAGAACATGGCATAGAGATCTTTGCCCTTGTATAAGGGAATCGAGTCCTGGAATAGAATCTTAAACCACTGGGCCTATTTAGAAGAATGTTTTGTTATAGAAAAGAATCTCTCTAAAATTTGTGTGCTTGCATTGTGTTTTTATTACAAACCTCTGGCAGAACTTCAAACATGCTAATAATCCTCTCAAACGGCTATATAAAGAGAAGACATCCGTGCAGAATTGCCCTGCGAATCAAGTTCCTGAGATCATGGTGATCCTGTGGATGAGAAACCTGGAAGGAGAGCATTTGAGTCTCCAGCATGTTCTCCAATGAAGTGCAAATACGGATTCCTATTATTGCCAAGGGCTAGGAATTCAACCCTGAATGCTCACTGGAAGGTCTAATGCTGAAGGTGAAGCTCTATGTCAGTGGTATCTCTCAAGCTCGCCCTCTTAGCTACTCCCAGTAGTGGATACTCCTGGGGCTGGCACCCATCAAACCAGTCTGGGAGAGAGATGCCCAAGTTTGCTGCAAAAGCACACAGACTTGATGCTGTCTGCCTCCATCAGTGCATTTTCTAGCTTCCAGTCAGCCACCCAGGCTTCACCACTTCCCTTCTTTTTGCCTTCTAAAGCTTCTGCCTTTCTAGTCTCTGCATGCCAGCCTAGATTGACACACAGCCTTGCCTGGGCCCCCTGCTGCAGCTGCAGGGTTCCATCTCATGCTTGCTGCCTGGGCGCCAACCCCCCGCCTTAGCTCCTGGCTGTGGATGACTCCCAAGACTACAGATCCTCAGCGCAGCCCTGATGGCTAATGTCACGCTATTTTGCTAAGTCAAATCACTTCCAAGGGCTAAGTCAATATTCTGTATCCTCTTTCTCTCAAATTGGCCTAATTAGTGCATCCAGAAGGGGCATGTGGAGTCAGTACAGAATAATGAGTAAAAAAGCACAAGCTTGTACTGCATGTGCATGTAGAATGCAATGTGAATTGCGCCGCCTGGAGGAAAATTCCAACGCTGCAGTCCCCATGAACGATTTCCCCTGCATTTGCCCAGGCTTGTGCAGTCTTACAAGCTGCGTAGCTCTGAAAAAATCAATTCATCTCCCAGCGCCTCGGTTTCATCATCTATAAAATGGAGCTAATATAGAGTACATAGATAGGAATACCAGACCACCTGACCTGCCTCTTAAGAAACCTATATGCAGGTCAGGAAGCAACAGTTAGAACTGGACATGGAACAACAGACTGGTTCCAAATAGGAAAAGGAGTACATCAAGGCTGTATATTGTCACCCTGCTTATTTAACTTCTATGCAGAGTACATCATGAGAAACACTGGGCTGGAAGAAGCACAAGCTGGAAGCAAGATGGCCAGGAGAAATACCAATAACCTCAGATATGCAGATGACACCACCCTTATGGCAGAAAGTGAAGAGGAACTAAAAAGTCTCTTGATGAAAGTGAAAGTGGACAGTGAAAAAGTTGACTTAAAACTCAACATTCAGAAAACTAAGATCATGGCATCTGTTCCCATCATTTCATGGGAAACAGTGGAAACAGTGTCAGACTTTATTGTTTTGGGCTCCAAAATCACTGCAGATGGTGATTGCAGCCATGAAATTAAAAGACGCTTACTCCTTGGAAGGAAAGTTATGACCAACCTAGATAGCATATTCAAAAGCAGAGACGTTACTTTGCCAACAAAGGTCCGTCTAGTCAAGGCTATGGTTTTTTCAGTGGTCATGTATGGATGTGAGAGTTGGACTGTGAAGAAAGCTGAGCACCGAAGAATTGATGGTTTTGAACTGTGGTGTTGGAGAAGACTCTTGAGAGTCCCTTGGACTGCAAGGAGATCCAACCAGTTCATTCTAAAGGAGATCAGTCCTGGGTGTTCTTTGGAAGGAATGATGCTAAAGCTGAAACTCCAGTACTTTGGCCACCTCATGCAAAGAGTTGACTCACTGGAAAAGACTGATGCTGGGAGGGATTGGGGGCAAGAGGAGAAGGGGACGACAGAGGATGAGATGGCTGGATGGCATTACCAACTCGATGGATGTGAATCTGAGTGAACTCCAGGAGTTGGTGATGGACAGGGAGGCCTGGCGTGCTGCAATTCATAGGGTCACAAAGAGTCAGACACGACTGAGTGACTGAACTGAACCGAACCTCACAGGATTGTTGTAGGGAGAAAACAAAATGCTAGGCAAACACAGCATAGTGCCTGGCACATTACAAATGTTCTGTATGTATTAGTGAAGCACAAGCTGGAATCAAGATTGCCTGGAGAAATCTCAATAACCTCAGATACGCAGATGACACCACCCTTACGGCAGAAAGCAAAGAAAAACTAACGAGCCTCTTGATGAAAGTGAAAGAGGAGAGTGAAAAAGTTGGCTTAAAACTCAACATTCAGAAAACTAAGATCATGGCATCTGGTCCCATCACTTCATGGCAAATAGATGGGGAAACAGTGGAAACAGTGACAGGCTTTATTTTGGGGGGCTCCAAAATCACTGCAGATGGTGACTGCAGCCAGGAAATTAAAAGATGCTTGCTCCTTGGAAGAAAAGCTATGACCAACTTAAACAGCATATTAAAAAGCAGAGACATTACTTTGCCAACAAAGGTCCATCTAGTCAAAGCAATGGTTTTTCCAGTAGACATGTATGGATGTGGAGAAGGCAATGGCACCCCACTCCCGTACTCTTGCCTGGAAAATCCCACAGATGGAGGAGCCTGGTAGGCTGTAAAGAGTCGGACACAACTAAGTGTCTTCACTTTGACTTTTCACTTTCATGCATTGGAGAAGGAAATGGCAACCCACTCCAGCGTTCTTGCCTGGAGAATCCCAGGGATGGGGGAGCCTGGTGGGCTGCCGTCTATGGGGTCGCACAGAGTCGGACACGACTGAAGCGACTTAGTAGCAGCAGCAACAGCATGTATGGATGTGAGAGTTGGACTATAAAGAAAGCTGAGCACCGAAGAATTGATGCCTTTGAACTGTGGTGTTGGAGAAGACTCTTGAGAATCCCTTGGACTGCAAGGAAATCCAACTAGTCCATCCTAAAGGAAATCAACCCTAAATATTCATTGGAAGGACTGAGGCTGAAGCTAAAGCTCCAATACTTTGGCCACCTGATGCGAAGAGCTGACTCATTTGAAAAGACCCTGATGCTGGGAAGGACTGAAGGCAGGAGGAAAAGGGGATGACAGAGGATGAGATGGTTGGATGGCATCACCGACTCAATGGACATGAGTTTGAGTAAACTCTGGGAGCTGGTGATACACGGGGAAGCCTGGCGTGCTGGAGTCCATGGGGTTGCAAAGAGTCAGACATGACTGAGCAACTGAACTGAACTGAACTGAACTGATGTGCATTAGTAGGGCTTCCCTGGTAGCTCAGTGGTAAAGAAGCTGCCTGCCGATGCAGGAGACACAGGCCATGTAGGAGACGTGGATTTGACCCCTGGGTCAGGAAGATCACCTGGAGAAAGGAACTTAATCCACTTCCGTATTCCTGCTTGGAAAATTCCATGGGCAGAGGAGCCTGGCAGGCTAGAGTCGATAGAGCAGCAAAAGAGACAGACATGACTTCAAGACTTCAGGACTTCAAAACAACGACAACAACAAATATGCATTAGTAGCTGTTATTTTCCAAGTGTAAACCCAATGGCCAATCTTCTTTAACCTTAAGTGGCATCAGAGATGCTGTCTTTCTACATATTGTTGGGACTGGCAAGCAATACTGCTACATCTTGTCAGTATATGTGTAGCTGAAAGGGGGATCCAGCTGCTTGCTGCTCAAAAGCCAATAAAGAGGCAAGGGTAGAAAGGAAAATTTGCTTTATTTTGGGTGCTGGCAACCAGGGAGTGGGGTGGATGGGAGGGAGGGGGAGGGAAGAGGGCAGATGCCTGTATAAGGTCTGACTCCCCGCCTCCACTGACAATTGGTGGGCTAGAGATTTTACAGACTAAAGGAGGAGGTGACATATAGACACAGTACAGTGAGCTCTGAGAGTCAACTTGAAACCGGGCATCGGTGGTCTGACTACTATCATTTTGATTGTTTTAGTTACAGTTCATCTTAGTTCCAATGTTGGTTTGTTCCCATTTCCTTGAGGCCATTTCTCAGAATTGAGGTAGCTTATGTCACGGCTACAGTCTGGGTATCATGTAACTTCTGGGTAACCTCCACATTAAGTTAAGGGGTTTTGGTGTCTATAAGGCAGCTTACAGGATATGGGGGCTTCTCAAGTGGCTCAGTGGTAAAGAATCTGCCTACCTATCCTGGAGACGCAGTTTCGATCCCTGGGTCGGGAAGATCCCCTGGAAAAGGAAATGGCTACTCCAGTGTTCTTGCCTGGGAAATCCCACAAACAGAGGAGCCTGGCGGGCTACAGTCCATGGGGTCGCAAAGAGTTGGACACGACTTCGCAACTGACCATGCCCACACAGGCTATGGCTCAGAACATGACCTATAGCACTTGAAAAGGAACTGAAGGTCCTAGACTTTGCTTAACAGCTCCACTTATTGTTTGGTCTCCTTTGACTGTTTTTCTTTGTTTCTGCATTTTCTTGCTGCTCTGATTAAACTTATTCTTCAGCGAAAGTTTTCCACAGACAAAAGGCAGGCAGAGGACATGTGTGTTGTGGGGTGGGGATGGGCAAGGGCCATAGGGTCCTGCTCCATTTCATGTGGACTGGAGCCTTTTTTTATATAATTTTTTTTTTTTTTTGCCCAGAGTTATGCTTGAATAGGTTTGGGTTCTGCACATTTTGGCCAAGTCCCAGTGTAAAAGCAGTACTTCTTAAACTTTAATATGAGTATCAGTCATGTAGGGGTCTTAAAAATGTAGACTCTGAATCAGCAGGTCTGGTCTGAGACCTAAGACTTTGCTTTTCTAAGGAGCTAATGCCATGTAATGCTAATGCCACTGGTTCATGGACACATTGTGAATAGCAAGGTTTTACTGAGGTATGATTACAGATCATAAAATTCACCTGTTCTGAGTGTACAGTTCAATACTTTTTGGTAAGTTTATCATTCTGTGCCACCATCCTTATAACACAGTTTAGGAGTGTTTTCATCACCCCAGCAATATCACCCCTTTTACAGTTAATCCCCATTCCTACCCCCAGCCCCAGGCCACTGATCTACTTTCTGGTTTTATAATTTGCCTTTTCTGGATATTTCCTATAAGTGAAATGCTGCAGTACATGGTCTTTTGTATCTGGCTTCTTTCAGAGAACATAATGGTTTGGGGGTTCACCCAGGTTGCAGCAGGTGTCATTACTCCATTTCTTTGTATTGCTCAGTAGTATGAGCAGACCATATTTTGTTTATCCATTCACCAGTTTGGGGGTTGCTTCCACGTTTTGGCTATTGTGAATAATGCTGCTGTAAACATTCATGTGCAAGTCTCTTTGTGAAAGTATGTTTTCATTTCTCTTGAGTAAATGCCTAGGAGTGAGTTTCCTGGTAAGAAGTAAGGCATTAGAGCATCATAAGATGTTAGACAGTTCTATGTTAAATAACAGGGCTTTGTTGATATTTGTGACTATTTTTCAGGCCCAGGGAGGTGCTTACAACTCTTGGACTATCTAGTAATTCTGTTTTCCTTAAATCAGGGTTTCTCAACCACAGCACCTTTGGGAATTTCCTGGCAGGCCAGTGATTAGGACTCCATGATTTCACTGCCTGGGTTTGATAACTAGTCCAAAAACTAAGATCCTGCAAGCCACGTGATCCAGCCAAAAAAAAAAAAAAAACCCACACCAAAAACAGAACCTCAGCATTGTTGATATGTTAGGCCAGGTAATTCATTGTTGGGTTGGAGGGAGGGTGTCCTATGCATTGTGGGATGTTGAACAGCAGCCCTGGTCTCCACGTGCTCAAGGCCACTAGCATGCCCACCACTAGCTCCCAGTTGTGATCGCTAAAGTTGTCTCCAGACATTGCCAAGAGTCCCCTGGGAGGCAATATTGCCCTGGATAAGAATCACTGTATTAGCGTTTACTTAATAAACCCTAATTTATTTAATTTGTTCCAATCGTGCTTCTGACCTAGAGGTATTCAGTGGTCAAGTATATAGTCAATCCTGTCTTCCTTACTTGGAGAAGGTGTGTGGGTCCTGTCTTGGAGCTCTCAGCGTTGACATCCTACACGCTGCTTTATTTAATTTGTTCTAAATCAGTAGTTCTCCTGTGGTTTGGTGTGTATGCATTTGTTCTCAAACTGGGCCAAGAGAAGAAATAAAGGATTGCAGATGGCACAGGCTGTGGTTTCTGTCTGTTTAATTCAGATGAGTCCAGCCTGATGGGACTTATTCCAAAATATGTGCTTGAGGCATACCTAATACACGTGTAATAGGTATTTTGAGTTATACAGCTCTGCTTATAAGAAACACGAAAGAAAATAGAGTGGATGTTTGTTGTTTTTTGACTGCCAGATATACATTTCTTGCTTCCAAACAGCTTCCTGCTTGCATTTTGAAGAATGAATTCTCCCTGACTGTAGGCGCTTGGCGAGACAGAAAATCCAGGATGCAACTGAGGAAGACAAAGGGCTTCCTGGAGCCCTCCCCCACCTCCTGACTGATCCTTTCTCTCCAACTCTGGGAGGGGGAGTGTTTCAGTTTTTCTATTTCTATGAAACAAACAACTGCAACCCTAGAAGTTTAACACCACAGTGATTTATAATTTCTCATAATTATTCTGTGGGTTAGTTACTTGGACAGATCTGCTGGTCTCACCTGGGCTCATCCACGTGGCTACCTTCAGTTAAAAAGTCGGCTTGGCTTGGATAGAAGACTCAAGATGGTCTCACTCAATATTTGGTAGTGAGTGCTCCTCCACGTGACCTCTCATCCTCCAGTTGCCAAGCCCTACAACAAGACTCATGTAAGATCTATTTTCCTCTTACGTGAATGGTGTGGCATGAAGATATGAGATGTACTAAAAGTAGCAGAGCCCAGAAGAGCCATAGGACTACTGGGGAGACTGGAAATTATGACTGTAGGAGTTAGAGTGGAGATGCAGAAAGAAAGACATGACATTCTTGGTGACATTCTGTAAGCCACTGGATCAAGCCTTACCTGAAGCTGAAGGCCTACATATAGTCTTCAGTTATGTGAGCAAATAGATAATAAATTTTCAGTGTTTTTTAAGCCATCTGGAGTTAGGCTGCAATCAAAAGCATCCTCACCAACAACTATCTCTTATAAGAATAACCTGCTGCTACTTTAGAGGGTAACAGATGGAGGAACTTCAAGCTGCGTGTCATTGAAGAGGACCCAACTCCCAAAGCAAGCTCTACAGGCTCTCTTGGCACTTTACGGGGTATTCACAGATCCTCCTTGAGCCCCTTCAGTTATAGATACCATATGTCTGCATCCTCCAATAGAATCTTTTAGAGTGTCCCATGTAAGCAAGAAAAGCAATTTGCAGTTGAATGGAAATTTTCCTTGCGATTTAGTCTTTGAAATCTTTTCCTATAGTCTAGGTCTCTAAGTGTGAAGAATTTGGCAAGAACAAATGGAACAAGTGTCTTGGGTCTCATTCTGGGAATGTTAAAATCCATATTAAGCTCAGAAGATCATTTATTTTCCACCTCTGGCCATCTCAACCTGCAGGATTCAGAAATAATCTGGTACTTCTGAAAGTGACCAGAGGAACAGCTGAGCCTGTGGGAGCCAAGCAGATAATTCATTTTATTCTCTCACTGCTGCTAACATATGAAAAGGAAGTTTGAGCTCCATTTTCTAGATAAAGCAAATTGAAGCATGTAGAAGTGATAGACTCAGCTATGCCTTAAACAAGCACTATCAAGGGTGCTTACATTTGATGCTGGCAGAGCTCCTAAATAACCTTTGTAAATCACATGTTATCCACCTGCCTGTGTGTGTGTGCTAAGTGCTAAGTCACTTCAGTCATGTCTGACTCTTGGCAATCCCATGGACTGTAGCCCACCAGGCTCCTCTGTCCATGGGATTCTCCAGGCAAGAATACTGGAGTGGGTTGCCATTGCCTTCTCTAAGGGATCTTTCTGACTGAGGTATTGAACCCGCATCTCTTATGCCTCCTGCATTGGCAGGTATGTTCTTTACCATTAGTGCCACTTGAGAAGCCTAGACACCTAAAAATAGAACCAGAATTCTGAGGGAGCAGCTCCCCCAAAAAACATAAGAAAAAGAAAAGGCCAGAGGCATTTCAAAATTATAAATCTAGTTTAAATGAGCAGGACATGCATTACAGTGACACAGTGCAAGGACCTCATTAGTGACTGACTTTTAAGGAGTTATTAGAATTGTCCAAAAATGAATACTGATCCTTCCACAGTTCCGTGGATAGAATCAAATGCCATGAGTAAGTATGCAAATTAGCAGATGTCCACATGCCCAGAGTCTAAAGAGAATAAATCAAGAAGTTATCTGAAGAAACACATTCTTCCCCTTTATTAGCATTTGGTTCAGTTTCGTTCAATAAGCGTTTATTGAATGCCTACTCCATGCCCAGCACTGGTCATTTCATTTCCATTCATATGATGGTCAGCTGTCATTTTCTCATTTTCCTCATCAAACTCTTCCAAATAGAACACTGTGTTAGTCTCCTAAGGCTGTGTCGACTAAAAAATATAGACACAACCTGAAAGTAGAGAGTTATTTTATTTGGTGGGAATGTTTAGGAGTCCGAGCCTAGGAGAAGGTATCTCAGTAGCTCTGAACTGCTCCAGGAAGCAGGAGGGGAAGTCAGGCTATATATAAGTTTGCAATAAAGGGAACAGGCACCCTGAACATCAAAGATCAGCTAACCAGTTAAGGAATTGAACATACTATGTGGGATGACACAAGCCTCTGGGCTCGCTGAATTCATGCCCTTCACCTCAGCTCTCTGGGGCCAATCCTGTTTCCTCTCTCACCTTGCTTCTTGTATTCCCTCAGCTCCTTAGCAATCACTGTGGGGGATGGCAGTGTCCACTGGATCGGAGTGTTGGGAGCCCTCATTCACATTTGGAGGCCAGAAATTGCTGATGACTGTGATATTTCTTATTTATCGATATAGCAGCAGATATTTTCATTTCACAGCTGCCATAACGAAGTACCACAAACTGAGGAGTTTAAACAATAGAATTTAATTCTGTCACAGTCCTGGAGGCTGCAAGTCCCAAATAGAGGTGTCTGCTGAGTCATCTTCTCTCTGAAGGCTCCAGGGGAGGACTCTTCCTGCCTCCTGCAGCCTCTGGTGGTGCCAGACTTTCCTTGGCTTGTGGCCACATCACCCCAATCTCAGCCTCTGTCTTCATGTGGCTTTCTTCTGTGTGTGGGCCTCCCTGTATCTTCTCTTCACCCTATAAAGATGCCAGTCTGCGGATTTAGGGCCCAGCCTAAATCCAGGATGATTCCCTCTTGAGATCCTTAACTAGTTAGATCTGCAAAGACTCTATTTCCAAATAAGGTCACATTCTGAGGTTCCAGGTAGGCATGAATTTTAAGGGGCAGGGGTACACCATTTAACCCACCATAAATGCTGTCTCACTAAAGCCAGAGGGAAAAATGTTAATTTCACCAAAGCTTTTGAAAGGGAGGAGGAGAAGGTTCAGATTACTCACTCCACAACCAACACCTGTGAAATCCCCTGTTGCAGGTTGAATAGCTGGGAAGCAGACTCAAGTGAAGATTAGCTTGAAGGGTGTTTATTAAACAGTGCCCTGGGACTTTCCTGGTGGCTCAGATGGTAAACAATCTGCCTGTAATGCAGGAGGTGTGGGTTTGATCCCCAGGTTGGGCAGATCCCCTGGAGAAGGGAAAGGCTACCTGCTTACCTGGAGGATTCCTTGGACAGAGGCCCGGGTGGGCTACAGTCACAGAGTCCAACATGATTGATTGACTAACACTTTCATTTTGGGGATCCTAACCCTTGGGGAGGGAGGGAAAGAAAGCTAGACTGGGGAAACTTGAGCTATGATGCAGTCACCCCAAAGTCTGACACTTGTCCTGAAGAACTCTGGAGCTGGGGTGTCCTTCAGAGCTTTTCAGTCCCCATCCATTACTGGATGTAGGATTCCCAGGGATGGGTGTTATCTTGGGTGAAGTGGGTGTCTTTCGGAAGGGCAGTCCCCACAGTGGGCTGAGAGCTGAGGACTGCCAGCCAGTAGAGTGCCCAGCAGTCGGGGGAGTAAGTCCTTCATCCTTGAAGAGGGATCTGGACAGTGCATCACAGTATCTACAGCACTGCCTTAGTCACTGGTCTCTTTCTGCAGCTGCCATGGAGGAGGTTTTCCTTTTTCTCCTGTCTCCACGAGGTGCTGAGGACCCGTCACAGTCCTCGCCCCCACTGAAGCTTCCTTCTCCAAACTTGCAAAGTTTGGAGTTTCCATCCACAAAAAAAGGAGTCTGAAAATTACCCCTAAGGGTTACCTCCTTAAAAAAAAAATATTGAAGCGGTAATAAAGAGCAAACGACGTGTTTGTCAGTATTGCATCATGGACTATGTACTGGATTTTGAGTAAGAAGACATAGATTCAACAGCTAGTTCCACCACTATCTGTGTAACCTTGAGCAAATCACTAGTTTTTTAGAAGAGAGGGCAAGGAGTGTGTCTGCTTTGTTTGTGACTGATAATGCAGAACCTAGGGGAGTACTTTACACTTTGCAGGTTTAGTAAATATTCCCTGTGTACATGAAGGAATGAACAAGCTTTGCCTGGGCTTTGGTTTCTCTGGGATAATGTTGATTTGGTAACGAGAAGCGAGGCCATGGTTCCCCAAGTGTGGCACCTGCACTAGCAGCAGCAGCAGCAGCGGGCGGCGGCAGTGGCATCCCCTGGGAACTTGTTAGAAATGCAAATTATCAGGCTCCACCCCAGCTGTGCTGAATCAGCAAACCTAAAGGAGGGGCCAGCGTTTTGTGCTTTAATAAGCTCTTCCGTTGATTCTGCTGCCTGCTCAAGTTCAAGAACCACTGGGCTAGGTTACACCAAGGCATCAAACTCAAAATCTCAATGGCTTAATACAGCAAAGGCTTATCTCTTGCCCACACTAAATGCCCATCTTCTGTTGACAAGGGACTCCGTTCATCATGGTCACCCAGGGATTCAGGCCGATGGAGCAGCCAGCATCTAGAAAGCCACTGGTGGTCATGGCCAAGGAAAAAGATGTGGGGAATCACGAACTGGGTCTTTGAAGCCCCACCAACATGTGCTGTCATTTCTGCTCACAATCCATTATCCAGAGCAAGTTGCAGGGGCACATCCAATGGGAAAAAAGTAGAGAAGGGCTTCACCCATTGTGGGACTGTTGGGAGGATCAAGTTAAGTAGCAGATAGGGAAGCCTTTGGAGACCTGTTAAAAGCTATACCACTTGAAGAGATTATTTCTATTACTTCTGCTCTTGGTATTAAAGTGTTGGCCCCCTGGCTGTTTTGCTCCTTGTCATCGTTATTAAGTGATGGCTGAGAATGGGGTCGCAATGATGTGGAATTCTAAAGCAGGAAGTCACAATTTATAAGGTTATGTTCAAAATAAGTTTATCAGATATTTTTTCAAGATGCTGGCTTTGAGGAGACAAAACGATAAAAACGTGTAGAAAACACGATGCATGCTTCACGTGGCACGTAGAATGTATTTGATATTTTGTTAGGCAAGCGATTTTTTCCTCCTGTTCAGATGAATTACTGTGACAAATCTCACAGTTACAAACACTGGATTGGTTTGGAACAAGCTTTTTATTTACTGGTCACCTTAGATGTAGGGTTCATACAGCTGGTTCACAGGATAGTTTATAGAGGTAGGAGTCCATCCAGAGTTCAAATCTCAGCTCAGCTACTTATTACCTGTGTAACTTGAAGTCAGTTATTTAAGCTCTCTGTGACTCTGTTTTCAACTGGGGAAAAAAATGAGGCTCACCATAATTGATACCTCACAGGGTTATTGTAATGATTACATGAAATAATACCTGTAAAATGCTTAAAACAGTATCTGCAACATAGCAGGTACATAATACATACATGAAGCTATTGTACTGTTGTTGGTTTTTACATTTTTTATTTTAAAATCCAACCTCTTCATCAATAAATTTCAAGATTCTGCTTGAGCTCTGTCTACCTTCTCCACCTCACCTGCTCCTATACTCCTCACTGCCTTACCTCTTGGAGACCACACTGGCCTTTTCCATTCTCAAATATGCCAGGTTGGTCCCTGCCCCAGGGCCTTTGTTGGGAAACTTCCCTGTAGCTCAGATGGTAAAGAATCTGCCTGCAATGCAGAAGATCCGGGTTCAATCCCTGGGTCAGGAAGATATGCTAGAGAAGGAAACGGCAACCCACTCCAGTATTCTTACCGAGAATCCTATGGACAGAGGAGCCTAGCAGGGTACAGTCCATGGGATCACAAAGAATTGGACATGACTGAGCAACTAACGCTTCTACCAGGGCCTTTGTACTTCCCATTCCCTCTGGCTTGGCTCTATCAGCAGCTCTGCAGATGGCTAGCTCTATCTTACAGTTTATTTCTTGGTTCCAGTGTTGTTAGGGAAATTAAATAGTCTTGTTTAGGCTTCAGAGATGAAGCAGAGCAGGCCTCTGACCTTACTTCTAACCTGCCTGGAAACTGCCCTGACTATGAGTGACTGTGAGTGACTACCTACTATAGATGAGATAGGGGACGAATCATGAGATAGCTGAATCGCTGAAAGGGGGTCTAGCCAACCAAGCCCTGGGTTTAACAACATTCCAAGTCTTACAAGACAAAACAAATAGCATTAACATGAAGCCAGAGCTGCAACTTGCTCACGGATTGATGATGATATCACTTTGCGTTCTGGGATTATAAGTGGGAATCCAAGCTGCAATTTTTGAAGTCTCACCCAGGGAGTGGACGTGCTGCCTGGGAGCTTTCCCCAGATGGGACTCCAGATGTGCCATGTCATAGGACTTCCCAGTGCTAAGTCTGGATGTTTGTCAAAAGCCAATTTAGTGATGTACCCTCTGCTGTTTCTATTTCTCTTTTATTTTTTTTTCTTTTTTTAAATTAGTTTTTATTGGAGTATAGTTGCTTCACAATGTTGTCTATTGCTCTTTTAACGTTAGTATATTGAAAGTAAGCTAGATAATTATCTAACAAATACTGGTATTATTTGTTTGTTTAGAATGAGTGGCTTATTTTGTTGACAAATCCTTTGAACCTGAGACGAAAATGAGAATTTACTGCGAAACAAATGTACTCTTCTACATGGGTGACCACAAAATCCAAAATTAGCCACACTTACAGGCTGATTTAGTTTTTCTTCCCCACCATCCTGGCATTTTTACTCTACGTAACCATCTTGTTCATGTTTACCAGCTATATGTCATCTTCTTAAGAGCAGGGACCTTGATCCCTCCTTTATCCCTGGGACTCAAACTTCCAAAATGATGCCCAAGACATAAGTCAGCACCCTGTGAATTGTTGAAAGAAGGGTTCGGGTGGATATATCAGCACTCTACCCCATGAAAAATTATCTTCTCTTGAAACTTGAGATGACAATGATTTTCTGCAGCAGAAATGCTTTTCATGTTGAGTGGATCCAAAAACGAAGTGCTTCTGGAGCCATGTGGGGAGGAAATGCCGTTTTTAACAAAGGGCCGACACGGTCACCATGCCAGCTGATCTACTTTGCCACCTCACCATGGATGAGGCAAAATATTGTACTCACGGCCAAGTGATTTTTGTACATTACTACGCTAGAGCTATGTGCTATGTCCTAGCAGTTGGGTGTACACATACTTTGGGGGAGAAAAATAACATGTATTGCAGGCTTTTTTTTCTTTTAAAGTTCTAATCTCAGAAGAATCACAAGCTCAGTGTAGAAATTTTGGAAAACAGAGGAAAGCAGGAAGCACACAGGAAAACGTGAGACTTCAATCAGCTTTCCAGTCTTTTTTCTGTGAATGTTTTAAAAATGAGTCTATATTACATAAACTGTTTTAGAGTTGAACTTTTCATAGTGGCATATCATGGGTATGATGATTTATTTAACATTCTCCTATAAAAATGTTTCTTAGTTATAATAGATTTAAATAAATTTGAATATCTAAAATACACACCCATGGTAAAAAAAAAAAAAACTCAGATAGTACAGGGGACTAGGAAAGAAAAAAAGCTTCTCCTACTCCTAAAGGTATCTTGCAATTCCTTCCAGAATATTCTATGTTTATATATGCATAAATGGAATCATTACATTATGGTTTAGCAACTTGTTATTTAATAATATAACAATATGCTTTAGATATCTCTCTATAGTTGCATGGTGTTCTGCATTGTTCGTTGCATAAATGTGCGGTAGTTTTTTCAACTACCTCTACTTGGACACTTTTGTAATTCTTAGTACTTTGATGTTCTACACAATGATTAAATTCTCTCTCTTTCTCTCTCCCTCTTCTGTCTCTTCTCCTTCTCTCAATAAATATGTAGATAGATGGGTATGTAGACAAGTACATAGACAGTTAGATTAGATAGATAGATAGAGATACATAGATATAACTGCTTAGAGTAGCGCCCACATATGTGTGTGAGTGTATGCGTATCTCCTTTGACTTGTAAATTCTGTATACATTGCAAATCTATAAATTTTTAGGATCAATAACATATTTTAAATTTTATAAGATACTACCAAGTTGCCCTCCAAAGGGATATACTAACTTCCAATTTCACTGAGTTTTTGAAAGTATTTTTCTACCCTTTCTCTACCCTTTTGCCAACATTGTTGTTGTTATGTTAGTTGCTCAGCCATGTCTGACTCTCTGCGACCCCATGGATTATGGCCTGCCAGGATCCTCTGTCCATGGGATTCTCCAGGCAAGAATACTGGAATGGGTTACCATTTCCTTCTCCAGGGAATCTTCCCGACCCAAGGATTGAATCGGGGTCTCCTGCGTTGCAGGAAAATTCTTTACTGTCTGAAACACTAGGGAAGCCCTTTGACAGTATTAGATAACATCATTTTTTTAAATTTGTTAAACTGTTAAATGAAAAATTATACTTCATTTAATTTTTTAAATTTGCATTTCTCTAATTGTTAGTGAACTTGTTCTGTCTTTCTATGTGCTGCTGCTAAGTCACTTCAGTCATGTCTAACTCTGTGCAGCCCCACAGACAGCAGCCCACCAGGCTCTCCCGTCCCTGAGATTCTCCAGGCAAGAACACTGGAGTGGGTTGCCATTGCCTTCTCCCTATCTTTCTATGTATCTATCTGCCCCAGTTCGGTTCCCGTGTCAGGAAGATCCCCTGGAGAAGGGATAGGCCACCCACTCCAGTAGTCTTGGCCTTCCATGGTGGCTCAGCCAGTAAAGATCTGCCTGCAATGTGGGAGACCTGGGTTCAATCCCTGGGTTGGGCACATCCCCTGGAGGAGGGCATGGCAATCCGCTGCAGTATTCTTGCCTGGAGAATCCCCATGGATAGAGGAGCTTGGCGGGCTACAGCCTATGGGGTCGCAAACATGACTAGGTGACTAAGCACAGCGCATACATATATAGAGAGATGTAGATATATAGATATTTATTGCTTGTTTGTTTATTTTTCCTGAGAATTGCCTTTCATGTCTGTGCAGTTTCCTATCATTCCTCTTTTTCTCATTGATGTCTAATCTCATATGCTGTTAGGAAGGAAATCATATGTTGCTAGAAGGAACCAAATTCATGTAACTAGTATCTTGGTATTAATTATGTGTTGTTTTCAATTTTCTGAAAACATTGGAGGTTCTCAGCTCTGTTTGCTTAGTTGCATCACCTGAGAGGTTGTTGGTTTTGCTTAAATACTGATGTTCTCCCTCAAGAGATCTTGATGTAGTCGGTCTGAGGTGGGGCCCAGACATCAGTGTCCCACGGGTTTCTTAATCTCAGCACTACTGACTTGTTGGACTAGACAAATCTTTGTTGCAGGGACACACTCTGTCCTCTGTTGGGTGTTTACCAGCATCCTGGCCTCTACCCCTTAGATGCCATTCCTCCACAGTTGTAACAATCAAAAATACTTCCAGGTAATGCCACCTGTCCCCTGCATGCAAAACGCTCCTCTACTTCTCTACTAGCCTTCCCCTGCAACCCTACACTTGGTTGAGAACCATTAATAACTTGGCTTTAACTCCCGAGTGAATCAAAATGCAAGCAGAGTTGAGAACCCCTGGTGTAAATAATGCTGCAGTGAACATTTTCAAGCATATGATGTTGCCTACATCTTTAATCCTCTCCATGGGTCACAGACTTGTTGTGAAGGGGCTTGAGTAACTCAGTGAAGCTATGAGCCAGGCCTTGCAGAGTCACCCAATATGGATGGGTCATAGTGGAGGCTTCTGACAAAATGTGGTCCTCTGCAGGAGGGAATGGCAAAACAGTATGCTTTCCATGAGAACCCGATGAACTGTATAGAAAGGCAAAAGGATATGACACCAAAAGATGAGTCCCCCAGGTCGGACAGTGTCCAATATGCTACTGGGGAAGAGCAGAGGACAATTGCTAATAGCTCCAGAAAAAAAGAAACCGCTGGGCCAAAGCAGAAATTATGCTTGGCAGTGGATGCGTCTGGTGATGGAAGTAAAATCTGATGCAGTAAGGAACAGTATTGCCTAGGAACCTGGAATGTTAGGTCCATGAATCAAGGTAAATTGGCACCAATTCTAATGGACATGAATTTTGGGTGACTCTGGGAGATTGTGAGGGACAGGGAGGCCTGGCGTGATGCAGTCCATGGGGTTGCAAAGAGTCAGACATGACTGAACAACTAAACAACAACAACAACATCTTTCTTTCCTTAGCATAACCTCAGGAAGCTGGCACATCTTAGGGCTTTGGACAGAGTTTGGCCAGTTGCCTTTCAAAGAGATTGTAATAGATATCGACTCTCTCATCACCAGTGCCTGAGAGCATCTTATCCCCCTCACCTTTGCCAGTTCTGAATATTATCAGCATCCTTCTCATCCAGAGTGATATGCAAGAAATGTTATCCCATGTTGAAGCTGATGTTTTGTAGGCTGCCTTCAAAACAGGGTTTTCACCTAATGAATAATGTGTGAAAGGTGACCTTAAAATCAATCTTTTTCATCATGTTGGCTAGTTGATTTCACCACTTGTGAAAGCCTGAAGGATTTGGATAAGTTTTGATGCTCATCTAGCCGTGGTGTCTTTGTAAATGTTTAACAACTGGCTCTCTAAAGGTCAAAAATAACAAACCGATCCCCTCCAAAAGAAAAAAACTGTTTGCCAGTTTCTGTGATAAGTACACCCATTGTGGTCAGTTTCCAGTTATCAGTGTGATGCCATTGAATACGCAGATGGGAGGAGATGTACCCAATTGGTTGTTGTTGGCTGGTTGTGCCTGGTTGCAGCTCACCACAGCCTTGTATGAAGGTCAAAATAACTGTATAATTCAGTTCTGGGTCCTATATCTCATAGCAAGAATTTAACCTATTTCTGTTAGATCAGGTGTAAGTTAGCAAAGTGGACAAGCAAATAAGTGACAAACCTAGCCCATGAGTTCAGCTTGCATAATGAAAAATTTGAGAGAAAACAAGGATAGTAGGTGAAGACAAGGGTCTGTGTCATCCAGGACTTATTCTAAATACCCAGTGGGCCTAAATATTATCAGCTTGCCACTCTATGTAGTATAACCTGACTTCAGAGGGTCTATCCTTGGCTTTGATACTTGCAAGATATCCAGCCTTAAGCAGCTGCTTTAAGTTTCTGTGCCTTATTTTTATCCCATGAATTGAGAAGGAGAAGTATATAATTCCTCTAGAGGACTGTGCAAAGGGATGCAGTAAGGCCATCGCCCCACTGATTAACATGAAGCCACAAAATGACAAGTCAGCTGACTTCAGCTCTGTGCACTCAAGACAGTGTCAGAGCTTAATAATCATGTCCAGCACAGAATCAAAATGCATGACCTGACTTGCTAAGCAGTTTCCCAGCGACAGCAGTCAAAATAAGAATGAGTTTCCCTTTTTCCCAACATAAAAAACAGCAACATGTAAGGTCAGATTCCAGAGAGAAAATGACCTATTAACTTTAGTAAACATTCAGCTCTACTGTTCAAGGACTATTTTAGCAGTTTAAGAATTTCTTAAACTAGTAGTTCACAATTCTAACTGCAAATCAGACTCACCAAGGGAAGTTTTAAAAATTATGAATGTCTATGAATTCCCACCCACAGGAATTCTAGTTTAAGTGGTTTGGAGCAGGCTCTAGTACCCTGAATTTTTTAAACTCTCCAGGTCACTCAGCTGGTAAAGAATCCACCTCAATGCAAGAGACCCCAGGTTGATTCCTGGGTTGAGAAGATCACCTGGAAAAGGGATGGGCTAACCACTCCAGCATTCATGGGCTACCCTGGTGCCTCAGATAGTAAAGAATCCACCTGCAATGGGGGAGACCTGGGTTCCATCCCTGGGTTGGGAAGATCCCCTAGAGGAGGGCTTGGCAACCCACTGCAGTATTCTTGCCTGGAGAATCCCCATGGACAGAGGAGCCTGGTGGGCTATAGTCCATGGAGTCACAGAGTCAGACATGACTGAGTGACTAAGCACAGCATAACACAGGTCATTGTAATGTGCAGCCAGATCTGAAAACCACTGACCTAAATCAGTGGTTCCTAAGCTTGAATCTGTATCAGAATCATTTGGGAGAAACTTTTAGGCAGACAGGGACCTGGGTAGGAACTTGCTAGGAATCTGCAGAGATTCAAATTTGTGAACTTTGTCTCTGCAGCACGACCCTTCCCCGGTGATCCAGTGGTCAAGACTCTACTTCGTCTGCAAGGGGTGAGGTATAAAAAATTATGGTATACTTTTAACAAACTCCTCACCTCAAGACTCACTGTTAATTTAGACAGTGGGGAATGCTCCAAGGATTGGGCAGTGATGGGATACGATCAGATCAGATCAGGAGATCAGCAAAATGACTGGAGAGAGGAGATACAGGATGACTCCTTAGGGAGCTGTGAGAGAATTCCAGGCAAGTGATTCTGATCTGAAGTAAGTCAAGTGCACTGGGGATGGAGGGCAGGCACTGGACCTTGGACAGACTTGGGAGGTGGTGTTAGCAAGATTTGGTGATTGATTGGATGTGGAGAATGAAGGGAGAGCAAAAAGTCACAGATGACCACCAGTTTTCTCCATTCATAATCGGTTGGATGGTGGTGCAATTAAGGACATAGGAGTCACAGTAAATTTGGAGAGAAAAGCAATGTGTTCAGTTTGGGACCTGATACATTTGAGATACCTCTGGGACGACAGTGCAGATATTCAGTGGCTGACTAGATAGTTATCGCTGGCATCAAGAAAGATAATGGGGGAATTCCCTGATGGTCCAGTGGTTAGGATTCCACACTTTCACTGCCAAGGGCCAGGTTCAATCCCTGGTCCAGGAACTAAGATCCCTCAAGGTGCATGGCCAAAAAACAAAGAAAGATGATAGGCTGGTGATGGAGACCTGAGTGTTGTTGATGAAGAAATGGAAATGAATGAACAAGTTTCCATTTCTTCAACTGTCAACAGTTGATTGGATGCATTCATTCAGGGCCAACTTCTCCATTAGGCCTAGCAGGCTCAGGGCCTAATGCCCATAAAAAATGTTTTAACTGCTTTTAAAAGCAGAAGAAAGCAAGTAAATCTAATAATAATAGTGAACCCAGTCTGGATTATTTGCATCTTCATATGCACACAGTCATAAAGTATAATTTTTAATATCTTATATAGTTAAGGTTATAAGGTTTAATATCTTATATAGTTAAGCTATGGTTTTGCCAGTAGTCATATACGGATGTGAGAGTTGGACCACAAAGAAGGCTGAGCACTGGAGAATTGATGCTTTTGAATAGCAATGCTGGAGAAGACTCTTGAGAGTCCCTTGGACAGCAAGGAGATCAAGCCAGTCCATCCTAAAGGAAATCAACCCTAAATATTCATTGGAAGGACTGATGCTGAAGCTCCAATACTTTGGCCACCTGATGTGAAGAGCCGATTCATTGGAAAAGACCCTGATGCTGAGAAAGATTGAAGTCAGGAGGAGAAGGGGACAACAGAGGATGAGAAGGTTGGATGGCATCACCGACTCAATGGACATGAGTTTGAGCAAACTCCGGGAGATAGTGAAGGACAGGAAAACCTGGTGTGCTGTAGTCCATGGGGTAGAAAAGAGTCAGACACGACTTAGCAACTGAACAGCAAACAGAGGGGGCCCTCTGTAAACAAAAGTGCCTTGGGCCCACAGAAGTCATCATGTGGCCCCGAGTCCACCAAGGAGAGTAGAGCTGAGGCCAGGCTGAAGGAACTCTTGGGTTTCGCAGAGATTTCTCCCCTCCCCTGTGGGTGGAGTCCCTTGGGCAGTCTTGTGAAGCTGAGGGACCTTCCTTAGGCTTTTAAATATCTAAGATAAAACACAAAGTTACCAGGGAATCAATTATGTTGAAAAGTGAAGTGAAGTGAAAGTCACTCAGTCATGTCCAACTCTTTGCAACCCTGTGGAGTGTCCATGGAATTCTCCAGGCCAGAATATGAGAGTGGGTAACCTTTCCCTTCTCCAGGGGATCTTCCCAACCCAGGGATCAAACTGGGATCTCCTGCATTGCAGGTAGATTCTTTACCACTGAGCTATCAGGGAAACTCTAAAGAGTCATCAAAATGTTTTAAGAAACCAGTTTGGTATATAGTAATATGTTTGTGTGTCTTTATTGAGGCACTGAATAATAAGATTCAGCAGCAAACCTAAAAACTCCCATCATTTCAAAGTAGTAACAAGCGTTAACTTTGAAATAACAGCAACAGCTATAGATGTAAAATGCAAATATCTGTGACTTGTCCTGGCGACAAGGTCACAGGCACCACTGACACTTCTGTGTTTTGTTGCTTACGTCCATAACGGAAGGAGAAATGCTGACCCTCATTCAGAAATGGATGAAAATAAAGTGACTTTCTCCCAGTCAAGTTCATGGACGCCTGAATTCTATCCACAGTCTCCCTGAGGGTCTGTAGATTCCAGTTAGGAACTCATAGTCTACAGGGAGAGATCAGAGGAATATGAACAGATCCAAGAAAAAACATGGCCCAAATGTGGAGTGTTTAATAAGAGCTGCCCTGAAGTGTTAAGACAAAAGGTTGGTATGGGGCTGGGGGTGGGGGTGAAGACAAATAAACTATCAGCACCTTGAGAACGGAGATTGTATCCTGTATTATCCTGGAGTCGGAGGGTCATGGAGTTATCATAGGGACCTGTGAAATTAATGTAACCCATCATCAGCCACAGACTGAAGAAATGTTGCCTCCTACATACGTATTAAATACAAGAGAAGTTTTCAATTATGTAAAAGTGATGCTGCAATAAACAGAATAGAAATCTGTTAAAAGTCCTTGAATCTTGGTTTCTTTGAGTCAGTATGTATTTCCTCCATTGAAGTGCTCTAAAATTATATGGAGATCATTGAGCCATCAACTACGCTGTTTTCTCTGCTGAGAGGACTCTTATCCACTCTCTCCCCTACTTCTTTGCCAAGACAGCTCTTACTCCTCCTTGGGTCTCAGCTTAAGCATCACTTTCCCAGGGAGGCCTCTGCTGCGCCCTCCAAAAATGAACTCACCCCATTACTCATCTCCAGGGTTCCTAAATGGCTAATTAATAGCTCCCATTGCATGTGTCTAAAAGAGATTGTACAACAAATCACATGCATAATTAATTAGTTGTCCAATATTTGTCTTCGCTTTCTCCATGAGGATTGGGATTGCACTTGAATTCTCAAACCAGGAATGAATGTTTGTCGACTGGATGGTGGGTGAATGGATGGCCCGTGGGGGACAGGTACTTAGAGAACAAGGAGTATTTTTAAATATTTTCCTTTTTCCCACTGCCTCATCAGTTTTCACTGATTTTGCCTGCCATGTATATCATAACTCCCCTAGGTTTAATCTCAGTTTAATTTCAGTTTAATCTCATTTTAACTTTGGAGTCCGAACTCAAAGACTTCTGTGACTTCCAATTTACTTCTCAATGGATTTAGGGGGCAAGGAAAAGAGGCAGGAAGTTACTATTCCCATGATAGAAAGAAAAAAAGACAGGTGGGTGTTTGGGGAGTAGGGAAAGTTTGAGGAGGCAGAAAATGAATGAAAGAAGGTGTCAACTTGGTAGAAACCAGGGAGAACCATCAGCTGCCTCACTCCCCCCCAGAAACTGACCAAAGGAGCCTCTGAGAGGAAACTTGCATTCTGCTGCCATCTGGTGGCTGATATTGGAGCAGTTCCCACAGGAAAAAATTCTACCCTACAGTTATGAGGCATATTGTGTTCAATATGCCAGGGAATCTATAAGCAAGTCCTTACTTTTTTATTCTCCTTTACCAATGACAGAGCATTTTTATAACAGGGAAGAGCAAAATCTGACTCCATGTTGGATCTGTTTCTTTTAGTTTAACCTTTGCTTTCATTGATTTGTTATTATAATCACTAAAAGGATGCTGTCTATAACTGTAAGCATACGTAATGGAACCCTGCCCCCTGCTTGAATGTTAAACTAAAGAGCCTTTGTTCAGCTCACAGGGAGACATTCTGACCCCTGCTCACCTGTGAATCTGCAGTAAAGAAGAAATTAACATATCTCCTCGATGGTGCTGGCCAAGCTGGGAGATATTTTGCAAGATTTAAGGCCTTTTTGCTTTACCTCCTGCCCCTCCCCCCCTCTTTATTCTATAAAACAAATTGACATCCAGACCCCAATAAGATGATCTCTAAGGCTCTAGCTCGTCATCTTCTCTTACGCTGAGCTTTCCGAATAAAGTCACTATTCCTCGCCTCAACACCCCAATTATTGGCCTGTGGTGTGGTGAGTAGACCCTGCTTGGATTTGGTAACATTTTCACATACAGTATTGCAACCCCAAGAAGGAGGCCCTAAGCAAGTGAAATTACTCCCATTCCCATTTTGCAGATGAGGAAACTGAGCCCCAGCTTGCACAGGCCCATATTATTGACCTCATTTCACCGACTACAACCACATTGATATTACTTCTTTAGTTCTATTCTGGGTAGAAGACAAAGAATGAAACAACAACAACAAAAAAACTAAGTTCTCCTGCAGTGAAAGTACATAAACCTGGAAAGAGACAAAGAAAAGGAAAATGAACCAAGAAGAGAGAGAAGGAAGAAATGGCATCTCTAAAATTTTTTCCAGCTCTTAATTTATTAATTTCAAGTAATACCCCCAAAGTTTAAGGCTTCAGATCATTGAAAGACAAATAAGAAACAACAAAAAATAACAATACAGTATTGTATAAATGAAAGTTGCTAAGAAAGTAGATCTTAATAGTCTTTATCACAAGAAAAAGAACATAATTATGGGAGGTGATGATTATTAACTAAATTTACTGTGGTAATCATTTCACAATTTATACATATATCAAACCATTATGTTGTACACCTAAAACTAATACAATTTCATATTGCTAATAATATCTCAATTAAAAATAATTTAAAATAACTTTAAAAGAATAAAAAGGAATCAATTAAGATCTTCCCTTGAAGTTTGGCATTAGAAGGAACCCTGAAAGTCACATAAATTACTCTTCCTTGCAAAGCAAGTGTTCTCTACACAGTATCCTCCAACCTTACTGAGCATGCAGACTCCCTGGGGATTGTGCTGAAATGCAGCTCCTGAGGCAGTCAGTCTGGGATAGGGCCTGCTGCTGCTGCTGCTAAGTCACTTCAGTCGTGTCTGACTCTGTGCGACCCCATAGACAGCAGCCCACCAGGCTCCCCTGTCCCCGGGATTTTCCAGGCAAGAACACCGGAGTGGGTTGCCATTTCCTTCTCCAGTGCATGAAAGTGAAAAGTGAAAGTGAAGTCACTCAGTCGTGTCCGACTCTTGGCGACCCCATGGACTGAAGCCTACCAGGCTCCTTCATCCATGGGATTTTCCAGGCAAGAGTACTGGAGTGGGGTGCCATTGCCTTCTCCTGGATAGGGCCTGAGACTATACACTTCAAACCAGTTCCCAGTAGATGCTTATGCTGCAGGTCTGCAAACTGCTACTTTGAGCTGCAAGGATCTAGAGCAAAGGCTGGCAAACTTGCTCTTTGAAGGATGAGATATTTGAGGCTTTGCAAGTCTTATAGCCTCTCTTGTAACTGTTCAATCCTGCCATTGCAGATTCTCCATTCTGCACAATAGCACAACCTTGGATAATGCATAAAAATGGGTGGCTGTATTCCAAAATAACGCTTGATAAAAACAAAAGGTTTACTGGATTTGGCCTGCTGCCTATAGTTTGCTCACTCCTGCTCTATATATTTCTATTCCTGGATGAGTTTTATGTATGGATGGAAAATGTGTTGGTGGGATTATGTGCGGCATACTGTCGCTGGTGACTCAGCAATAAAGAATCCGCCTGTAAGGCAGGAGACATGGATTCGATCCCTGGGTTGAGAAGATTCCCTGGAGAAGGAAATGGCAACCCACTCTGGCATTCTTGCCTGGAAAACCCCATGGACAGAGGAGCCTGGGGGGCTAAAGTCCATGGTGTCACAAAAGAGTCGGACACAACTTAGCAACTAAACTACAACAAACAACTGTCCAGCAGTCGAGATTTCAGGTTCTTAAACTCAAGGACTGTCATCACCACTCCTTAAGTTGTTCCCGTTCATTTGAACCTTCATACTGGGTGTTAGTCTGACATCAGTTCAGTTCAGTTCAGTCGCTCAGTCGTGTCTGACATCAGATTTCCATAAAGGAGTAGAGAATAGAAGGTAATATTACTGACACTTACATAGTGCTTGTTATGTTCCAGACACTGTTCTAAGTTCTTTGTATATATTAACAACAACCTTGTTAGGAAGCACAATTATCATCTCCACTTTACAGATGGAAAAACTAAGTTTGGTTAAGTGATTTGTCAGAAGTTGCACCAATAGTAATTAACAGAGCTGGGCTTTGAATTGAGGCAAGCCAATGCCAGACTCCCTACTTTCTCTTTTTTTTTAATTGACAGACTTTTTTTAAAGTCTTTATTAAACTTGTTACAATATTGCTTATGTTTTGATTTTTTTTTTTTTTGGCTGTGATGCATGGGGGATCTCAGTTCCCCAACCAGGGATCGAACCCACACCCCCTGCATTGGAAGGCAAAGTCTTAACCATTGGACTGCCAGGGAAGTCCCCAGACTCCCTATTCTTTATTGCCTAATTATACCACTCCTGAAGAGAAGCAGCAGGTGGTTTACCATTAGTTTTGATAAATGGGTGGAGGGAGACTGAGTTACATGGAGAAAAATGCAAAATAAAGAAGTTGAAATAGAAATGATTTTCTGTTGCCTAATTTTCTGTTAGTTTTCGTATGCTCTATTTTGTTATGCATTAAATTCCTTTAATAATGGTATATAGCTATTATTTTCCAAGAGTAGGAATAGAAATGGTCATTTTCACATTGAGCTGTAATCCCAGCTACCCTTCTCTTGCTAACGTGCTTTAAATACATGCTATCCTACAAAGGGTCAGGCAGAGTTCGAGAAAGTGAATTTTCCAAGGAGGTTGCTGCTGCTGCTGCTGCTAAGTCGCCTCAGTCGTGTCCGACTCTGTGCGACCCCATAGACGGCTGGGCGCTTTGAAAACTTTCACCTGCCATGTTCAATGGCCTCCTCCCAAACTGGATAAGAGGACTTCAAGGGCACCTCACTATGCCAAGACCAGCCTTAGAGGGTGCTGTCAAAGTTTTCTGTCGAGGCAAGTCATCTTGTCGAGACTTCTTTAGATGCAAAAGTAAAAACCACACCATATCTGTTGGCACAGATTAGAGATTCTCAACCCCAGCATTATTGAGATTTTGGACCAGATAATTCTTTGTTGTGGGCGAGCTGCTATCTGTGCACTGCAGGACATCTAGCAGCATCCTGTCCTCCCCACCATGAGAAGCCAACGGCATCACCCAGTTGTGACAATCAAAAATGTCTCCAGGCATTGCCGTCATCCCCTGGGAAGTCACAGTCACCCTCAATTGAAAACCACCAGTACAGATCAATGACAGTTTACAATTCAAGAGTGCCCACCACCATCTGTGTGTGGGAGTATATACTGGCACAAACTTTTTGAAGAGTGATTTTGAAAGTGGCTTTGGAAAGCAATTATTAAAATATTCAAAATATTTGCATTTGGAAGGAAATAGAAAGGATTTACTATTTATAGACCTGAAAATGTAAAAGAGTCATTAGGAATAAAGATTTGACAATCTACAAGATTTTATTTTCCTTGAATGATAGGCACAGATCTGGAGGCTGCCAGCTTCCAAAACTCCCTAAAGCAACTGTGTGCATGATAAACCCTTGGATAATTGATTGGGGATGTGGGCATCTGGCTTAAGGTGCTTAGTCTACACATTTCCCGGACTACTGTGATTGGTCTAAGGCCGAGCCAGAGTACTTCCTAGGGTGCTCCTTACCAATGTGATGGGGCAGCAGGGGGCACAGGGTTTTCTCTCTAAGATCACAAAGCGGTAAAGATGGGGGCCCACCATTCAACAGCCATGCCCCCACCTAGTAAAGTGGCTGTTCTGAGAAAATGAAGCCAATTAAGTTAGAGAGCAGCACAGGAGAGAGGCACAATGTAGCGATGTTCTCCTCCCAGCTTCTGGCCATCCCCATGACCAACTCCCACCAGGACATTCTGGTGATTTCATTATGCGAAACAACTCATTCAAGCTAATTCATATTGGAGTTTTGTCTCTTGCAACCACTTGGTTTTTACTGAGGTACCTTAACAAAGATGTTAAGAGAGTCCATACAATGACCAGAAACATGTATGAAATGTTGACTCATAAATCTCTTAAGGCAAAAAAATCCCTGTGCAAACCAGATAGGTTCACATGCACCTATTTTGTCAATTCTGGCGTGGCTCTAGAAAATTCTCAGCAGATGTGGCTGCTTCTTTTCACATACAGATAATCACAATGGCTTCCATTGGTTCAAAGGATTTATACTTCCCACAGCTTTCACATTCATTATCTCCTTTGCCTTCCACAATAATGCAATCGGATGGGGAAGGAGATTTTAGCATCCCTGTTTCCAGGTGAGAAAATGGAGACACCATGTGGCTAAATGACTTTTTTATGTAATGTAGGGGTTTGGAACAAGATCAGCTCTTCTCAAATTCAATCAGTCACGAACTGTGTCATGACTGATTTGATGCTAATGGTTAAAGTACCAGAGCTGGAGAATGATTCATCTTTTTTAAAATAACACATTATCCCTGTAACAACCTAATTCTCACCAGCATTCAATATGCTTTCCCAAGTAGGAGAAAAGCAGTGGAGTTACACCTGGCATATTGGGAATTCCCGTGGGATTGTTATTCATGTGACTAACCAACCACGTTCTTGGCAACAGAAAAAAACAAGGTTGAGAGTCAGTGGATTAGCCAGGTCTGGAAGTTGTTTCCAGCTCTAAAACTGGATGATTCACCTAAAATAAATGAGTTAATAGTACTTGAGATTAAAAAAACCACTTTTCCTTGCCCATGGATCTTAATCCATGACTTAGCAACTGAACAGCATTTCAAAGAGTGGTAGGCTGATCATAAAATGTATCATCCAAACCAGGGTAGTTTTAAGAGACAAAGGAGCATCTATGGAACATCAGGGCAATAGATTAAACAGGAATTGCATCGAACAAACCAGAACTTGAATCACTCTAACTATACGTAACTCAAGACAAGTACATTTACATAACTGGAAACCACGAGACATGGCCCGAGGAACATCACTCTGAAGGTGAGTTGGATGTGTCTTGGTTTCAGTTCCCCCCAAAAGCAGGCTTTAAAGCAAGGATTTTTTGGTGTGAGTAGTTCACTGAGGAAGTTCGGGGGAGTGGGAAAGTGAGACAAGGAAAGAAAGCCAGCCAATAAGAGTGTTTTGGACTTCCCTGGCTGTCCAGTGGTTAAGACTCCCAGCTTCCGATGCAGGGGACATGGGTTCAATCCCCGGTCAGGGAACTAAGATCCCACATGCCATGAGGTGCAGCCAAATAATAATTTTTAAAAAATTTTAATGCCACATGGGAAGACATTAAAAAAAGACTGTGTTCTCAAGCCAGCAACTGCTGAAGCCAACTGGAACGGGACCCCCAGAGGCGGTCAGAGAGATGTGCAGCCCACATTTTCCCTCAAGGAAGGACTCGCTGTCCAGCTGCAGGCAGTGGGGTCTGCAGGCCCCACCCCACCCCCACCCTGGCCCCACTCTTCAAGATCTGCCTTAGGAGCAAAGAGCTGCCTCACTCAAGGTCATGCCTTCCCAGAGAAGCCTGTACTGTTGACCAGGCAAGGCAAAGCTAGAAAGGCTGCCCATTTCCTCCAGCTGTGGGACACTCTGACGGGCAGTCCTCACTCCAGAGTTTCCCTTGGATTGGCCCAGTGTTGGTCAGGCTGGTGTTGCAACCAGACTTTTCCTTTCCTTTCAGAGGGGTTGATCCCTAACAAGCATTTTGTATCCCAAGCCGCATACAAGCATCTGCTTCCAGAGAAGCTAGCCCCAAACCATCCCTCTGGGGAAACTCAGTGTATTGATTATGTTTTTTATTTTCTGTATCTTATGATATTTTGACGCTTTGGGGGACCTTTCAGACTTGGGTAGAAACCGCACCTACAGGGCCATCTAGTTCCTAAGGGTGGTGGACTGTCTGCCTGGAACATGTCTAGTCATGAGCAGACCCCTTGATCTGCTGCCATGTCCCCATCTGCCTGTTTATCTAACTCAAACACCAAGCCAATATTTCCTCTGCCCTAATCACCCCAGAATCAGATGCCTCTGCCCCAGAGCCTGCTTGAATTATTCATAGATGCCCATCCTAAACTATTTACAGTCTCTTTTTCTGCAGAAGCTTAGGCTTTTCCGCTATTACTGATTCTGTTTCCTGATCAAAATCTGATGCCTCCCTCGTGGCCCTGAGTGGCATGCCGTGTCCCTGTCTCTTGGGAATGTAAGTAATAAACAGTTGTTCAATGGCCTTGGATTCTTCATGTCATCACTCAAACAGAGAATGCCTATAGTACCTTTATTTATAACTGCCCAAATCTGAAAGCAACCAAGATGGCCTTCAAAAGGTAAACAAGCAAATGAAAGCAGCCACTCTGAAAAGGCTAAATACTGTATGATTCCAACTACATGACATTCTGGAAAAGACAAAACTATAGTCAAAAGTAAAAGAGGATGCTAATAAAAAGAGACAGGAAGAGATGGGTGGTTTCCACACTTTGGGAGAGGGAGAGATGAATATGTAAAGCATAGAGGATCTTCAGGGCAGTGAAGCTACTTTGTATGATACTATAATGATAGATATAGGACATTACATATTTTGTCAAAACGTATACCACTGTACAGAGTGGATTTGTGATCCCTGGGTCAGGAACATCCTCTGAAGAAGGAAATGGCAACCCATTTCAGTGTTCTTGCTGGGATAATCCCATGGACAGAGGAGCCTGGTGGGCTACAATCCATGGGCTCACAAAGGGTCGAACACCACTGAGCAACAAAGCACATGTGCACACACACCATGGTACAGCATCAAGAATGGACCCTAATGTAAAATAGGGACTTTAGTTAATAATAATATGTCAACATTGCTTCACTGATTGTAACAAATGCATCATACTAATGTAGATTTTACTAAAAATGTTACTAAGAGGGGGAAACTGTGGGCAGAAGAAAAGGGTACATGGCAACTCTGTACTCTCAGCTCAATTTTCTGGAAACCTCAAGCTGTTATAAAACCAAGCCAAAACAAAAAACTATGTGAAAGAAGAAAGATGGGGAGGGAAATGGATGGATGCTCCAGACAGATATATCTGGGCTCAGCCAGGACAGGGTGAAATTTAAACTTTTCAAAAAATAATAGATATAAGCCACAAGATACCACTTCACATCCCTTAGGGAGGCTATAATTAAACACACACAGAATAATAAGTGTTAGTGAGGAAGTGGAGAAACTCGAACTCTCATATATTGCCAGTGGGACATAAAACGGTGTAACCACTTTGGAAAACAGGTGACTCTCATATGACTTAGCAATTCCACTCCTAGGTATATACCCAAAGGGATTAAAAATGAGGGCTTGAACAGAGCTGAGTATGCCAGTGTTCACTGCAATATTATCACAGTAGCCAAAAAGTAGAAACAGCTAAATGTCTGTTCCTGGATAAATGGATAAACAGAATGTGATGTATCCATATACCAATGGAACATTCTTCAGCCATGACATAGGAAGTTCTGATACAAGTTACAACATGGATGAAATTTAAAATCATCCTAGTCAGTGAAAGCAGCCAGATGGGAAAGGTCACATATATGGTATGACTCTCTTTATATGAAATATCGAGAATATGTAAATCCATAGAGACAGAAAGTATAATGGTTGCCAGAAGCTGGGAAGAGGGAGAAATAAGGAGTGACTACTATAGGATATAGGAAATAAATAAATAAATATAAAAAAATAAAATAAAGGATATAGGGTTCTTTCTAGGATGATGGAATAGTTCTGGAGTTAGATAGTGGTGATGGTTTCATAACACAGTGAACATACTGAACACCACTGGCTGGTTCACTTTAAAGGATGAATTTTATGTTATGCAAATTATATCTTAATTTAAACACACATAAATAACACAAGTGCCAAACTATTTCTCGCTCCTCCTTTGCTAAGATCTACATGAAAACAGAACTTCCTAGAAGTAACCTACTTATGGCTAATGCTGAGTGGCAAGAATTTGTCTTTCCAAGGCTAGCTTTTTTCATTTCTAGTTACTGCTTTATTAAGTAAACCTATTGTGCTTGCCACTTAAGGGGAAAGTATTACAACAACAACAAAAAAAACACGAAAACCCAGATACCATCATGCCTGTGACCCACCACCTAAACAATAATTTCTTTCTGATTTGTGGGATGTAAGGCAGTCACTCAATTTCCAGCATCTAAAATTCCTGGGGAACCCAGTTTCCAACAGTGCTGGTAATTCTTTTCTCAATAGGGGTGTTATTGAGAACAGTTTTCTAGGACACCTACAAGCAAAGATTAGGCTTATAAACAGGCTGCATTTGAACTACCATTGGGTGTTCTGAGATGCATGTAGCCTGCTGGGTATACATTTTAAAATGCCATCTCTGGAGCTATCTTTAGTCTTTGTCTCCCAGCTTGTGCTCATGAAAATAAATACATCCACAAGACAGTGGTTTCAGGAGCAACTTTGACCTTACAAACACAGTTGCAGTGTGGTGGTAGATCTCTTCGTGATCTACGGGAACCCTTATGGATGGAGGTCCTCTGAGTTTTGTTCTTTCATTTAACAAATATTTACTGAGCACCTGCTATTAATATGTGCAGGCATTGTTCTAAGCACTGGGTTCAAGAAAGATGGGTCCAGAGAGTCTTCTGCCTCTGTATCTGCTTCTAGTCACAGAGTTGGTTTATAAACCAACTGTATATCTCTGCATATCTTTGTTCTGTATTATTCTACAGAGCAATAGTCAAATGCCTTCAATGTGCCCAGCACAATGCTAGAGGCAGGTGAATGAGGCTCTGGTCCAAGAAGCTCACAGAAGGGAAGGAAAAAAAGATTGGTCAATAAATAAAGGAAAAATGTTAAAACTTGCTAGTGTTTATTTATTTATGGGTTGCTGTGTTCCAAAAAAAGATTCAAGGCTGCTTACAAGGATACATAAAACCCAGCCAGATTGCATAAATTTTAAATAGGAGAGAAGGGAGAAAAAGAAAAACAAGAATGAGGAATGAAATGGGGCCAGAAATGAGACAAACACAAAGATAAATATGAGAACTTCCTCTGTGCTTGACGCCTGGCTGTAGTCCCTCGTGTAGTAGAAGCTGCCGGGGCCCTGCCCAGAGTCCCTCAATACTCTGCTCTGTACACACAAGGGTGCTCATTGCTACACTTGTGACTTCCTGAATAAGGGCTTTGTTCTGGTTGTGGAAGCACACCTGGCCAGCAAGCAGGATGGCCTGGAAGTCCCAAAGAGTTTGTCTCTAGAAACAGCCCCACCCAGTGACGGATGGGAGTTGGTATACGAGTATCCCAGCTTCCTCTCCTTCCACTGAGATAAGGTGAGGCGAGCTCTCCACAGCCTCCCAGTGCCCCCTGGGGATGCTGAGATCCACTTGCCCATAGCAATGACTCACTTGTCACATGTCCTTTATCAGCCATCTTCCTTTCTGTGTCTCCCTTTCCCTCTCCCCAGGCTGTTATTTCCTGGGATCATCTCTTAAATAAATTAGCTGCCCTTGAATCCTTGTCTCAGAATGAACTTCGTGGGGAACCCAACCGACGCTAACTCACCAGACCCTCATCTGCTATTTTTGTAGAACTCCAGGTTCCTACAAGTATCACTCCTAGAATCTCCTGGGATGCCCAGGAAGGAGTTGCACATGCTCAGAAACAAGTCCAGTCAGCTAAACTACCATGTTTGTATATTTCTCCTCTTTTCCTACTTTTCTGGACACCTCTGCATCAACCAGGCATGTTGATATTTCTGCTGCTTATGACTACCTTGGTTGACTGCCACTTTATCCAAGAGTCATCTCCACTTTGCATCACTGGGCACCTTTTGTACCAGCCACTGCTGCCTCCTATTGGGTACCAACTAACAGGGTACCAGGGGCCAAAGTAGTTTGGTGTCCAATGGTGATGTTCAGTAGAGGAGAATGCCTCCCCGCCACACTGTGCTCATCATTGTGGACGCGATGCCAGAACAAAATTGTTTGAGAGCCAAAGAGAGGTTTTCATTTAACAATTTCCTCATTTTTTACTTATAGCCATAGCCACATAAAAACTCAGGCATGGTAAATCCATAAGGACTGGTTGTTAGAACAAATCTGAGTGAAACGTACACCACTATTCTCAAAAATCACCCATCCAAACCCTAGCCAAATATAAACCTTGTTTTGAGGCTATCTTGTTTGATCTTGTCTTCCCTCTTGATGTGTTATCTCCTGGGAGGTCCTTGGGCCCCTGGTGCAAATAAGCTACATGCAAAATGTACAAGGTGTCTTGGTATCTGGAATTATTAACTAAAATACTACTGAATATTGGAGGGCATCAACTCAAACCAATCAGTTCTTAGTTCTTCTTTCTGGCAGTTGTAGAACAGAGTCACCTATTTATTGAAGTTACTACAGGATCATTTGTATATATATATACGTATTTTAGCATTTGGTTACTCGTGCACTCTGAAACCATCATTGGCTCCCCATTACCCTTAAAATAAAATAGACTTAACATGACTTGTTGGCTCCTGTTGGCTCCTGTTTGCCAACTCCATCTCCTATCCCTTTCCCTTTTGCATACCACATCCTAGTCATATGACTTCCTTTCTGTTGTTCCTCAAACACGTCAAACTGTCAACTCAAGTCCTTTGCATCTGCTGTGCCTTCTGTCTGGACTGCTCTTCCCATGGCTGACTCCTTTTTCTTCAAATGTCAATTCAGATGTCAACTTCTCAGAAACTGCCAGTTACCTTACCTAAATTAGAGGCCCCGTACATACACTCCCCACCATTTGATAAAAACTCTTTACCAAATCATTATATTAATTTTTTTCATAGAACTTGTCAGAATCTATGATTATCTTATTCAATGGTTTTCTGTCTCCTTACCTTGTTTGGCTTTTTCTCCTAAATACTCAGTACCAACCACGGTGCACCCAATGTCCACCCAATATGTTGATGAGTGACTGCATGTAAATAAGTGCTCATTTTCTGTTCTCAATAGCAGAAAGGTACATACTTTGGGTTTATCCAAAATTGATGGCACATCATTAAAGTATGACTTAAAAAGCAGGGAGGCCAGCAAGCATCCCTTACTTTCCCTCAAGACATTTGCTAGTGACTCTGATCCTGTTTGAGCATCAGTGACTGGCAGGAGAGGAGGAAAGCTTCATCAAACTCCTGCGATTAAACACATAAACAAGTTCTGGTCCCAGCTGGAGTCTAAGGAAAGGTCAATAAAATTGATAAACATTACTTTTAACTAATTTTTCACATGACAGCAAAATATATATATATATATGTTGCTAAGTCACTTCAGTCGTGTCCAACTCTTTGCAACCCCATAGACGGCAGCCCACCAGGCTCCCCCGTCCCTGGGATTCTCCAGGCAAGAACACTGGAGTGGGTTGCCATTTCCTTCTCCAATGCATGAAAGTGAAAAGTCAAAGTGAAGTCGTTCAGTCGTGTCCAACCCTCAGCGACCCCATGGACTGCAGCCCATCAGGCTCCTCCATCCATGGGATTTTCCAGGCAAGAGTACTGGAGTGGGGTGCCATTGCCCTCAAAGATCATGGTAGGTGCTCAAAAATAAACAACTGAAATTAATTTTAGTAGTATATTTTATTAAATTTAATGTTTCCAAAATGGTATCATCTCAACATGTAATGAGTATTTTTTAAAAAGATAAAGCAGATCTTTTACATCCTTATTTTTCCTACTAAGACTTTGAAATCTGCTGTAAATATAATTTCATACTTACAGCATATCTCAGTTGGAATGATAAATTTGAATTGCAAATTATGGCTCTGGATTTAGATTTCAAAAGTTTAGAGCTGAAAAAGTAGATTCATATACCCAAGGAATTCTAAACATCCTTGAGAATTTTTCCAATAATGGAGTCAAGAATCAGTTTTACAAGTTAACATGAAGATTGATGACTTTATGCAAAGTAAAAGAAACCAGACACAAAAGGTCACATATTATATGATTATTAAATCCATAGAAAAAAAAAAATAAATCCATAGAGACAGAAAAACTAGTGGTTGCCAGGGGCTTGGGGGAGGGGAGAGTGAGGGTAATTGCTTAATAGGTACAGGGGTGTTTTGCGGAGTGATAAAAATGTTTTGAATTAGATAGAGATGGTTGTTACACAACATTGTGAATGTACTAAATGCCGTGAAATTGTTCATTCTAAGATGTTTAACTTTGCATTGAGTTTCACCTTGATTTTTAAAAACTGAAATTAATCAAATTTGATTCAAGTTACAACTTCAGTTCCTCCATCACACTAACATGTACATCACAATCCGTGTACTCAACAGCCCTAGACCATGACACTGTCCAACACACGACCAAACTACTCCTTTGCAGAGGCCTGAGCTTCTTAAATCATTTATTTCTGTTTTAACAGGACACGGCTTCCCTGCACTTAGTGAAATCTTTCAAGGTGAAGTGTCTCAGTTTATTTAAACACCACCTGGCAGCCACTGAAGTGGCACGTTTCTACTTCACGAGAGCCAGCCATAAATCTGATTGCTGCTGTTCCACATGATTAGCCCGTTTGGGGTGACAGATTGTTAAGTGCTGTCACCTTTTTGAGCATGTTGTGATTCCTTCATAGTTTTCCTGAAGGGCACCAGACAGCATTCAGAAGCTTGTGATGATGGTTTCCAGCAGCCCTTGCCTCCAGGGAGCTGGAGGGGAGCAAGGAGGAGATGAGTCACAGAGAGCAGGCACTGTGCCGGTCATGATACACGTGAAAGGGGCAGTTTAAATGATTAAGGGTGTAAAACATTCAGAAACCTGAGGATGACTCATAAGACTCTGAAGGATCTGATGAGTTCACCTTGTCCCTCCCAAATGAATATAAGGAACTTGCTCTTTTCTTTCAACTTCCCGGAGGTCCACAACCATTCCTGTTTTCTCACTGCGCTGAATCATAATACCTCTCTGGTATTAAGACGTGTTCTTCTAAGTCTTTCTTATCTGTATCTCTCCTGTTAGTTTATCATTTAAACCTCCCAGTTAAGCCTGATATCATTCAGTGATGGCTGTTCCCTGAATATCAGGACCTTTACCTGGAAATATCTCCTTAATATTTTCTCCCCTTTTTTTTTTTTTTAGTATTTTTATTTATTTATTTAGCCTCATTGTGTGGCATGCAGGATCTTAGTTCCCAGACCAGGGATTGAACCCATGCCCTCTGCATTGCAAGGCAGGTTCTTAACCGCTGGATCACCAGGGAAGTTCTGTGTTTTCTCACTTTTGATGCTTCTATATTCTAGGATGATTATTCAGTTTTTAGATTGCCTGGACTTTTTTTTTTTTCCTCTCTCTGTCTTCTTGCTGCCCAGTGCTTTTTTCTTTCTTTCTTTCTCCCTTATTGTATTGAAGTGAAGTTACTCAGTTGTGTCCGACTCTTTATGACCCCGTAGACTATAGACTACCAGGCTCCTCAATACACAGAATTCTCCAGGCAAGAATACTGGAGTGGGTTTCCATTTAAGAGAAAAGTAAATAAACTTTTCACTGATCAGTTTTTCTTGGTCAGTCCAGTAGTGGAAATATATTCAAATTCTATCTTTCTAATACTAAGTGACAGCTATCACCATAAATCTATGCCTCTTATTTATTTAAAACACTGTGGCCTCATATATATATATATGAAATTTATTTATAAGACTGGTTAGTTTCTTTCAACAGCAACAACAGCAATAATAAAATATATGCCATGGTGACACTTTCAGTCATACTGCTGACAAAAGTGATAGCTTTCATGGATGTCTCAGAAGAAATGACAGATATTCCCGCAAAGAGTTGCTGTCCATCATACCCCTTCCAAGGTTAAACTTGGCTGAATGCAATGTCTTGTTCACAAAATTTTGATTGCAATGAATGGAAGTGTCCTATGGTTAGCATAAACCAAAAAATAAAAACAGGGGTGAGAGAGAAAAGGAAGTTAATGAAAGGAGGCTGGGGATATTTTGTGGCATCAGAATAGGAGCTGAACATGGGACTTCCTTGGTGGTCCAGTGGTTAAGAATCCCACTTTGCAGGGGGTGTGGTATCAATCCCTGATCGGGGAACTAAGATCCCACATTGCCAAGGGACAACTAAGCTTGTGTGCTGCAAAGAAGACCCAGAACAGCCAACAAAAAAAGAAAAGATAATGGCAAAACTATTTTTTAGAAAGAACTAAACACCTAAGGCTTAGAAGAAGAAGAAACTAAGGATGAGTTTTGAGAATTCAGCAGTAGTTCACAAACTTTTTCTCCAGAGCACTGCCATCAACATCACTTTGTTCCAGATCTCCTCTTACTTCTTTCTTTTCTCTTTCCAATTTCAGATTCTTGGGAGAGAGCCCAGGGTGGGTCAGGTGACCTTCAAGATACTTGGTGCAAGCGAAAGATGAAACTAATGTTTCAAAGGATGAGCTCAAATGCGATAACACACATAAGGCGAATTATGTCTTCCAAAGATGACCAGAGCCATATCTCCCATCCCGCACACTCTTCTGCAACATGACCTTGTCACTCCCTCATCAAGAGGTGTTTGAATCTGGGTTGCCTTAATGGCTCACCTGTAACCAATGCAAAAAGACAACAGTAACAAACATGAGAACATTCCTTGTGCCCCTTCATTAGTGTTGACAGACAAAACACAAGACACATGGCTAGCTTTGAATTGCAGACACCCAAAAAATAATTTTCAGATAGACAGTGAATATGTACAAATGGAACATACTTAACAAACATGGTTGTTTATCTGAAGTTCAAAATTAACTGGGATTACTATGCGCTAATTCTGGCAATCTTATCCAGTTTCTATTCTCCCTTTTAGAAATAAGAATACCCCACCCCAGCAGTTTTAGCCCAGCTAGAGACTGTTTCCATGCCTCCCTTGCACTAGGAGTGGTCGTATGAGTGGTTCTTGTCAGTAGAATGAATGGAGTAAAAATGGGCCACTTCAGCCCACAAACTTTCTCCCTTTCCCTCCTTCCCATAGGCTCAAATGCTGATACAGTGCTGTAGAGTTGGCTTGTACTGTGTAGATAAAGATAGTACCCAGCTGGTACAGCAGAGCAACAACACAGAAGGAACCTGGGGCCCCTTTCAGTGTCTTGAAGCAGAGCTGCCTAATCTCCTTAGACCAGCTCCTACCTAAGGCTTCCCAGGTGGCACTAGTGGTAAAGATTCTGCCTGCCAATGCAGGAGATATAAGAGATGTAGGTTCAATCCCTGGCTGGGAAAGATCCCCTAGAGGATGGCATGGCAACCCACTCCAGGGTTCTTGCCTGGAGAACCCCATGGATAAAGGACCCTGGTGGGCTACATTCCATAGGGTTGCAAAGAATCAGACACGACTGAAGTGACTGAGCACAGCACAGCCTAACTCCTACCTGTGGACAAGAGCGTGAGAAAGAAGGAAAAGTCTAACTTGATTAAACTCCTATTTTTTGTGGTCTGTTACAATAGCTCATTCATGAAATAATAGAATTGGGATTACTGCACTGGATCTGAAGGGCTTTCCAGTTTCTGCCTGCAATCTAATCACTGGGAAACCCAACAAGATCCAGTTTCCATACATTTAGGAAGGCTGAGTTGTATGCTTTTATCTGGATTCCCATGAGTCCTGGCAGCCTTTTGAGATCTCTGCTTTCTTCATTTCCATTCATATGTTCATACTAATAAGAGACCATCTGTTTCTTGATACCAAATCTCCTAGGAAAATTTCTTCCCTTTGATTCGGCAATTTTCATTTATATGTGTCCTTTCTGTCTTCCCTGATAAATGTGGGCTCCATGAGAACAAGGGTCATCATCCCTCTGTCCACTGCTGTTTCCTCTGTACTTAATGTGGTACCCAGCCCATAGGAGGTGCTCAATAGAAGATGGATGGATAAAAACCAGACTGTAGTTTATATGAAGGAAGACTTAATGGAATTTTCCCCTGAAACTCTGAATTCCTTCTGTCTTGACATTCTCTGTGTCACTGTGACATTTGAGTAGGCCACATTCCCTTTTTATCTCCAATTGTAGAGGCTTGCCTCAACAGAAGTGTTAAGTCAGGAGAGTATGCCTTTAGGACCTTTCTTTTTAGTGTTTTCTATGACCTTGCTACCTTCTTCCTAAGCACCCAGAGGCCTGATATTATGGACCTTCCTCTTTATCATAATGAAAGATTCTTTTCTTTCATTCCTCTAGAAAAGAGACTGAGACCAGGATTAAAGGACTAACATCTTATTTAGGAGGCAAAAGCCTACAGAGGTAAAGATGTGGGGGAAAAAAGAAAGAGAGAAAGAGGAAGTGAGGAAAGATGCAAAGCAACGTAATGCAGTTCCACTGTTTGCTTGACAGTCTTTTCAGAGAGGCCACAGGAGAGACCACAGCTAAGAGTGGGTCTGCAAAGGTGAGGAAAGAGATGGGTCATATCTGGTCAGCTCTCTCTCATCTCCCACTTTCCAGTTGTCAAGACCCATCGGTTGGGAAACTAACTTCCCTTCACTTCTTGGTTGTGTCACCTGACACCTTGCAGCCACCCAGGCTGAAAAATTCCCATGGCGTGGTATTGCATCAAGACCAGAAGTAGAAAGACAAGTCAGTGCCTTGATAGGTCAGACAGAAGACAAGACAAGACAAGGATGGGAAGCTGATCAGGAGAGAAGAGAGAAGATGGTAGTTGAGGAATCTTGAAAGTTTTATAAGGTGCAAATCTTATAAAGAGACTTAAAGGCTTCTCTGGTGGTCCAGTGGCTGAGACGCTGCGCTCCCAGCTCAGGGGCCCTGGGTTCAGTTGCTGGACAGGGAACCAGATTCCACATGCTGAAACTAAAAGATCCAGACTGCAACTAAGACCAGTGCAATCAAATAAATAAATAAAATTTTAAAGTATTTTTTAAAAGATAAAGTGTAAATCCCTTGCATAACCCATGTCTACTCATGTCCTTCCATAGGATAATATTGGACCACCACTGGGTCTGTAAGAACCACATTGCACTTATTTTCCCAAAGAAGGGGGAAACAAAATCAGTCAGTTATAGAACATGAGAAATGCTGGGCTGGAAGAAGCACAAGCTGGAATCAAGATTGCCAGGAGAAATATCAATAACCTCAGATATGCAGATGACACCACCCTTATGGCAGAAAGTGAAGAGGAACTAAAAAGCCTCTTGATGAAAGTGACAGAGGAGAGTGAAAAAGTTGGCTTAAAGCTCAACATTCAGAAAACTAAGATCATGGCATTTGGTCCTATCACTTCATGGGAAATAGATGGGGAAACAGTGGAAACAGTATCAGACTTTATTTTTGGGGGCTCCAAAATCACTGCAGATGGTGATTGCAGCCATGAAATTAAAAGACACTTACTCCTTGGAAGGAAAGTTATGACCAACCTAGATAGCATATTCAAAAGCAGAGACGTTACTTTGCCGACTAAGGTCCGTCTAGTCAAGGCTATGGTTTTTCCAGTGGTCATGTATGGATGTGAGAGCTGAACTGTGAAGAAGGCTGAGCACCGAAGAATTGATGGTTTTGGACTGTGGTGTTGGAGAAGACTCTTGAGAGTCCCTTGTGTTATGCCCAAGGTCCCAATCCCCAGAACTGAGAGAACAAGACATCCACAGCAATGCAAACGCAAAAAGGGAATTTATTGCTAGCTCGAGCCAGGGCCCAAGTTACATCCAACGCAGTGGAGTGGAACAAGGGCCCTGAGCCCTGAATTACAGCAGTGTTTATAGGGTTAAGACAAAGACAGGGAGTTGGCAGGGGCGGATTGGTTGCAAGGGTTCCTTAGCATCTACTAATTGGCTAGATTTTCACACACGCGGGCTTTCTCAGGGGGTTTTCATCCTTGTCCTGATAAGCTTGAACCAGGCTACGGGGAGTATACTGATTGGTTGAGTCCTGGCGCTGGTGGAGGATGATCTCAGCTCCTCCTTGGCAATAACTCAGTCCCTCTGTAAAGGAGACTTAGGCCTACCTTGGCCCCCTGAAGCCTGTCATGGCACCTGTTTGGTCCTAACACCTTGGACTGCAAGGAGATCCATCCAGTCCATTCTAAAGAAGATCAGTCCTGGGTGTTCTTTAGAAAGAATGATGTAAAGGTGAAACTCCAATACTTTGGCCACCTCATGTGAAGAGTTATCACATTGGAAAAGACTCTGATGCTGGTGTGCTGCAATTCATGAGGTCGCAAAGAGTCGGACATGACTGAGCGGCTGAACTGAACTGATAGAGCTTGACTCAGGGATGTGGCAGTCACTAATTCCAGGAAGGCTAAGACAAAGGCCTCAGTGACACAACCTACAGTCTGTGGTAGAAGGAATAATGTCCCATCTCCCAAAGATATCCATGCCCTAAGCCCTGGAACCTGTCAATATTTATCTTACAAGGCAAAAGACGTTTTGCGTGTGATAAAGTTGAGGACTTGGTGATAGAAAGCACAGCCTGAATTACCTAATCACATGAACTCTTAAAATCAGAGAACCTGTCCTAGCTGTGGTTAAAGAGAAACACAACAGCAGAAAGATGAGAATGACGCTACATTGCTGGCTCTGCAGTGGAGAAAGGGGGCCACCAGCCAAGGAATGTGGGCATCTCAGGTGAGGCTGACCCTCAAGGAGCTGACATCCGGACCCCATCTGCTTGCTGATTGCACTCTTCACAGCTGGGCAACAAGTTCTTCCTTGAAGAGGGACTGCAATGGGACATCTCTGTGACTACCAGAGTCCACCTCTTGCTCTGCTGGGATCCTGTCTGTCTTCATGTACTCTCCTCCATGGCCCTGTGGGTCTCTTTCTGAGCGAGAACTCGGGAAAGGGAATTAGCCAGCTGAGCCATTAGGCCCTGCTGGTGCAGTTGGTCTCAAGGCTGCAACTAACACTCCTTCCCTTCCTCATCCATTACCCAGACTGGAGTCACCTCCACCTCACCTACCACCTCAGCAGGCTTTGGTGGCTTAGCTGGTGATGTGATTCAGACCCTTATTGCTAAAGTTTGGCAGGCAGGAAGTTTTCTAAAGAAGGCTCTCAGTATCAACACCTGGGGGGCAAATGAAAGAAGGGAGAATGCATGCAGAGAGAAGTGAGGCAGTCACAGCAAGATTCCAGCTGACCCCGCAGGGAGCTCTGCAGCTGGACTCACTCTTCAGAGGGCCATCCCCAACTGGGGCCAAGAAGATGGGGCCTTTTCTGCTCCTGCCTTGACCTCTGCTTGAATGGGAACTGCCTCGGGAAAGTGGGTATGACACCGGATAGGATGGCTTTCTTCTGCAGAGGATGGTACCCACAAAAGGCTGGCAGCTGAGGGCTGGTAGCTGGAGTGTGTAGTTGCAGCAAGTGTCCGTCAGTCCTGACAGGGAACGAGGTGGTGCTAACCATGCTAGCTCCATCTGGGTCCAGGGCCCAGTGCTTGTCTCCCCCTAGCACAGTGTCAAACTTGGCATCAGAGTTGTTTCTCACTGACTCCTCTTTCCAGGATTTGTTATCATAGTAAAACTACCCATAACAGAAAATTTACCGTCTTATCTATTTTTAAGTGTACATTCAGTATTATCAAGTATATTCACAGTACCATGCAACCGATCTCCAGAACTTTTTCATCTTGCAAGACAAGCTCAATAGCCAGCCATGAAGTAACTCCTCCTTCTTCCTCCCCAGTCCCTGGAAACTCAACTGCCATTCGGCTTTCTGTCTCTAGAAATGTGACCATTCTAAGTACCTTACAGAAGAGCCTTTTGAGACTGGCCTATTTCACTTAGCATAATGCCCTCAAGATTCATCCCTGTTGAAGCAAAAAACAGCCTTCCTTGGTAAGGCTGAATAATACCCCATTATGTGTATATATCACATTTGGTTTAACCATTCATCCATCAATAGATACTTAGATTGCTCCCACTTTTTGGCTATTGTAAATCATGCAGCTATGGACCTGGATATACAGATAGCTCTTCAAGATCCTACTTTAAATTCTTTTGGATACAAAGCCAGATCTAAGATGTTTTTATCAGAGATATTTTTAATCTCTCACGGCCTTAACTCCTTCTAGACCAAGACAGAGGCAAGGGTGAACCACCTACTTACTGTCTTCCTAGGGAGGCAAATTTTATAAATCAGAGCGCCTCCAAGGTTAGTTCATCGCAAGCAGGATTTTGAGAAACAGCCTCTCTGATGAAAGAAAATAAGGTTAAGAGGCAGGCACGGAGCCAGCTCATTACCGTGCTGAAGCTGGTGAGGATGTCTTTGTGATGAGGAGGGGAAAGCAGGGGCTGACCAGGGAGAGCAGACACTGTCGAGGCAGGGAACTCAGGGGAGGTTGGATGAAGTTTAAAAGACTTTTCTGCCCAGGAACCTATCAGTACATCATTTGTTGGCCTAGTTATTTTAGTCTAAGCAATACCTGAAATATCAAACAGCAAAAAGGACAAGCGCATTTTTTAATAAATTATTAAAAATAATTCAAGCTTCTCATCTCAGACCTATAAATTTGGATGAACATCCTCTGTTTTCATTAAAGTTAAATCCAATCTGCACGACTCAAGCCAAAAGTTAAAAGCAGCATCAGATGTCTTTTGCGCTTTTCTTCACCCCAGGTAGCCAACTAAAATGAGAAAGTGATAAAAGAAAACTTAAAATTCAGAGTTCATTTTCTTAAGAAAATTCTCAATGCTGAAACACACCCACTCAGAGCTGTGTGCAAGTAGATAATTGATATTGAATACATTAATGGCAAAAATCATATGTACGCTTCCTAAAATAAGTAAAACTGTTCCATGGTGGTTGGGAAGGAGGCTTAAAAAATAAATAACAGTAAGAACTCCCTACCACAAAAGACTCATTTTTAACCATTATTTGAAATAATACCTGTTGACTATGCTAGACACTCCCAAGAATGTGCTCTGAAAAGACCAATCAAACCTAAAAGTTACATTGTTATGGTGCAATGTTTAGCGAGCTTTAGGATAAAGTTGGTAATTTTATCCTCTTGGGACATGCCCATCTTTATGAGAGCAGTTATATGTGATACTGTATATGTTCTCAGTTATGTGTTAATACAATGATTCTATATCTTAAATAACTTCCCTGGTCATTTCAAGGAGAAAAAGAAAATGGCCAAAAAAAAAATCCAGCACCTCTGCAACTTTTCTCCATAATTCTTCTTTTAATTGGCGGAAACACGAAAAAACCTAAAACCCACCTTTCCCTTATTCCCTTTAACAAGATGAGATTATCTATAATTTCCCAAAGAAGCTTCACTAGAAAACACAGAAAGTACCAAAAAACAAGAAAAGAAAAAAGCCAAGTTGAGAAATATAGGTTTCTGATTTTCTGATTCTATAAAAGCTTACTGAGACAGCTAGCTCTGATATGACATCCTGATCAAACAATTTCCATGCTTAATTTTTCCATTCTTTCTTCTCTGACTTCTTTCTCTCTCTCCTATATTTGCACTCACCCAAAAGGGGGTCCCAGTTACTTGAATCTTCAAGGGAAAAGTGAATGGAAGGTAAATGAGGTTAGTGACCCAAACCTGTGTGAACAATGGACTTTCCACTCTTCTCTAGGTGGCTTTAACACAGAAGGTGTTCCATCACCTGAAAATGGTCATGAATTCATTTCTTAGAGTAACAGTCTGTGGTTATACCTAATTTGTAATATCTATTCCACAAGGATCTAATGAGCTGCCTTAACCCAACTTCAGGCCTAGAGATTTAATCTTAGCTTTAAAGTCAAATTCCATTTACGGAAAAGAAAAGAAATTTTTATCATGGAAGTCACAGCTGTCTTTGATATAAAATGGTATCCTTCTCTTTTTACTATCAAAACTGTCCACAGCTGAAACAAACCATCCTAATCTATCTGCAGACATCTCAAAGAAGTCCAGTTACCATAATAACCTAAGTGTTAATTTAAGGGCAAGAAGTTTCTGGAAATGTTGTCCCAAGTTGACATATATGACCAACATAGTGGGTTTGGGTTTAGTTTAGGTCAGCACAAACTAATTTCTGTTTTTATGGTTAATAGAATAGAGTAATAAGACAGAAGAATAAGTGCCGAAGAATTGATGCTTTTGAACTGTGGTGTTGGAGAAGACTCTAGAGAGTCCCTTGCCAGCAAAGGTCTGTCTAGTCAAGGCTATGGTTTTTCCAGTGGTCATGTATGGATGTGAGAGTTGGACTGTGAAGAAAGCTGAGCGCCCAAGAATTGATGCTTTTGAACTGTGGTGTTGGAGAAGACTCTTGAGAGTCCCTTGGACTGTAAGGAGATCCAACCAGTCCATCCTAAAGGAGACCAGTCCTGGGTGTTCATTGGAAGGACTGATGTTGAAGTTGAAACTCCAATACTTTGGCCACCTGATGTGAAGAGCTGACTCATTTGAAAAGACCCTGTTGCTGGGAAAGATTGAGGGCAGGAGGAGAAGGGGATGACAGAGGATGAGATGGTTGGATGGCATCACCAACTCGATGGACATGGGTTTGGGTGAACTCTGGGAGTTGGTGATGGACAGAGAGGCCTGGCGTGCTGCAGTTTATGGGGTCACAAAGAGTCGGACACAACTGAGTGACTAATTCGTGGGCCTTTAGACTTGGACTGAATTACCCCACCAGCTTTCCTGGTTTGTCAGCTTGCAGATGGCAGATCGTGGAACTTCTCAAGTCTCCACATTCATATTAGTCAGTTCCTATAATAAATCTTCGTATCTCTGGCTAAATCATTTCATTCACTCACATTTTTCTTTGTTAGTTCTATTTACTAATTGTTTGACCATATTTTGTGATTCTCTGAACCATCTGCTGGTCTTGGTTGCATCCTGACTTAGAAAGCAGCAATGTGAATGGTGGCTAGTCCATCTCTTTGCTTCAGGACCCCTGGATCAGGACTAGTTTGCTCCACAAGAAGCCATGTCTGTCCTAGGCTCAGAGCAGCTCTATTTCATGGTATTCTTCTGTACCTGCCTCCAAACTACATTATACTTACTATTGTGCAGCTCACCCACACCTGGAAGCTCCTATTTCAGCCCAAGAATTTCCCCAGTCTCACCCACAGTCCTTCAACTCTCATAAAACCCCTGGCAAATTAGAAGTGTGATTTGCCAGCACATCAAGAGCAGGTCCATATTTTAGAATTGGACTTACATTAATTAAGATTATTAAGTCCAGTGTTCAAAGTCCAGGGCACCAAAGTATTGCTTTATGATGAGAAATGTAAACTCTCAAACACCACAATGCCAAGGTTCACATAACTAAAAGCATTTTCCCTTTATAGGCAGAGAAACCAAATTGCAATCAGAACACAGATTAAGGAGTTTATAATTAGAATAAAGAGAATTAGATGCATGAACTAAAGGAGCATCCCTCGGTTTAGAAATACTTTGCCCTTTCTTGCCAATGAGTCAGTAATACTAGAAGTCCCTTGCTGAGCCATATTTGAATAGGACTCTTGATATTTACCCCTGTGATGCTCCTTTTTCTAGCTCTTCAAATAGACAAACTTCTCTTTTAATGGACAAAATTTTTTGAAATTGTGTTAAAAAAAAATCCATAAATTCAAGCCTTGCTCTGGCTTAGGGATAACTGTGTCTCTCTATTCTGTTACATTGTATATTTATTTTATAGATCTCTTTTGTACCACCAAATAAGTCTTATTTATAAACTTCACAGAGCTTAGCATAGTCATTATACAAGGCAAGTCCTCAGTTTGTTGAAAGGAGAGTGAAAGAATGAATGAATAAGTATATTTCAATGACAGATGACTTTAAAATAGTTCTCTTATCACTGTGGGAAACAGAATGGCAGTTTCTCAGGAAATTAAAAATAGGATTACCATAAGATCTGGCAGTTCCACTTCTGTGTACATACTCAAAAGAATTAAAAGCAGGGATTCAAAGAGAAATTTGACCACTTATGTCCATAGCAGTATTATTCACAATAACCAAAATGTGGAAGCAACCCAAACTTCCATCAATGAATGAATAACTAAACAAAATGTGATATATACCTGCAGTGGAATATTATTTGGTCTTTAAAAAGAAGGAAATTCTGACACTGCTGTGATATATATTAAGCTTGAAGACATTATGCTAAGTGAAAGAAGCCAGTCACAAAAGAATATATACTATATGATTCCATAAGTTACTTTGAATAGTCAAATTCATAGAAACAGAAGGTATAACGAGAGTGGCCAGGGGCTAAGGGCAGAGAGGTTAGGAGTTAGTTTTTAATGGGTACAGAGTTTTAGTTTTACAAAAAGAGTGCTATGGTTAGATGGTGGTACAACAATATGACATACTTAATGCCTCTGAACTGTACACTTAAAACGGTTAAAATGGTAAATGTTATGTGAATTTTACCACAACTGAAAATAATGGCTCATCTATATTGACTCATGGCTTATGTTTTTAAACCTAATCTCTGTCTCCACAAAACCAATATATCCGTTCTATTTCACTCTGTTTGGGGCTTCCTGTTATACAGTATCACTGTATTATCCATGCCATAGAATTTGGTTAGAGCAACACAAAACACAGCATTTCAAAGTAAAGCTATAAACCATATTGTCACTCTTGTCAAATTAAAAGAACAGACTTTCAATCAAAAAGATAAACACATTATTTGTGGTAGATAAGACAATTTGATATTGGGTTAACATCAACTTAGACAATATTATACTTGTTTTTTAAAATCTGCAAGAAGCAAATGCGTGAGCTGAATGCAGTTGAACAAAATCATTGTAGGATTAACAGTTTTCTGACCCACTTACTAAAAAAAAAAAGCTGAATCACTCAGTTGAGACCCCAGGGAAATGCAGATTTATACCTTTGAAATATTGCTTGGTTTTTCTTCAGTTAAATTCAATTCTGTGACCAGTTTTTGAGTCCTTGCCATCTTCTTTTCTTTCAACTGGTTGATTTGCTATGCCTTCTGGAACACAAGCCTTTGCAAATTCTTGATTTTTGTAAATGCAAATGTACAATAAAACCCCAGACAGCTTTCCTCTATGCAATTATTTTCTAAACCCATCAGGAGGGCTGCTTCTCTCCCTAATCCTTTCCTTTATTAAACTGGAGCTGAATGGGTAGGGTGAGTTGTCAGGAAGAGAAGTTCAATGCTCTTTGCTTGCACATGGGAATGAGGGAAGATGGGGAAAATGGTCACTTCACCTGTGGCAACGGTGGCCCTTAAAAGAGAGGTGCTTCCATTCCCACAGGCATGGAGCCATAGTCAGCTGTTTCCTGTCTCCTGGCCTCGATTAATGCTCTTCCAAACAAGAGAACCATCTTTGTCCTCTTGTCAAGTACTCGAGCCCTTCTCTTCCATCCAGTGAAGCTTCCTTTAGGAAGGTTGCTTTCATATGAAGAAACTTTCCCAACACAGGGATCAAACCCAGGTCTCCTGCACTGCAGGCAGATTCTTTATTGACTGAGCTACAAGGGAAGCCCTCATTTTCAAGTCAAGTGAAAGGATTGCTGACCAATATCTCATCAACAGGTCACTCTCAGAATTGCTATGTTTATACTGATGAGATGCTTGTCTCAGTTCCCTGTACAGGCCAGATGTCCTTGGCAATGGCCAGATCAAAGGGCCTAATTGTGTGATTCTCTCTCTTGTTTCTGGCTTTTTGTTTCTGGCAATAGCACCATCATTCTGTTGCCCAGAATCATAACCACAGAGGCATCCCTGCATCCTCCTTATCAGTCTCCAAATCCTAGTAATTATGTTTTTTCAACTTCTCGAACATCTTTACTCAGTTTCCATTATCTCTTTCATCTAGACCAGCAGTACCCAACCTTTTTGGCACTAGGGACCAGTGTTGTGGAAGGCAATTTGCCGACAGACTTGAGGGTAGGGGATGGTTTGGGGATGATTTAAGTGTATTACATTTATTGTTCACTTTATTTCGCTTGCTTGCCCTCTGCTCACTTCCTGCTGTGCTGCCTGGTTCTTAACAGGACACAGATGGGTACCCTGATGGGATCCCTGATCTAGACTCTTCCAGCACCATCATAACTGGCCTCCCTGATTCCCAGCTCCCACTGTGAGCTCATCCTTCAGAGCCAGATGCATCTTTCTGAACTACAGCTTTATTCAGATCATGATTTAAAAAATTCTCTGATGGCTCCCCATTGACTCAAGGCTATCATAGGTGGAAAGACCACAGGTTTTATAAGTAATCTGATCTCTGTTCAAATACCAACTCTACCCTTTACTAGTTGCAGGCTTTAGGGCAACACCCTGATCCTCTCAGAACCGAAGTTTCCGCATCTATAAAATGGCAGTCCTAACCCATCTGGAAAGATTATTAAAAGGTTTAAGCAAGTTAACATAAACCAGTCCTCTGACTGCCCATGCTGTTGTTGTGTTGTTTAGTCATGTCTGATTCTTGGTGACCCCATGGACTGCAGCACGCCAGGCTTCCCTGTCCTTCACCATCTCCTGGAGCTTGCTCAGACTCATGTCCATTAAGTCGGTGATGCCATCCAACTGTCACGCACATGTATGTTCCTCGGTTCTTTGTCTCCTCACAACAAAGATTTGGAGTGACGGACATTAAAGCCCCCTCGGCGTGTCACAGCTCTCAGGTCTTGGATAGACCGTGTTACAGCTCTCAGGTCTCGAATGGACCGTGTTAGAGCTCTTAGACAAATCAGTGTTACAGCTTAGTGTTACAGCTCTATTTTATTTAGAAGATAGCAGGAAAATCCATCTTCGAGGCGTGAGGGCACGTCGATCCAAAGACACGAGAAGAGCACCCCAGAGCGCGGGAGAGGGAGAGAGAGCTAGCTTTGGCTTCTCTATTTATATGTTTCTCTCTCCCTGGGCCTATACTGTGTAAATTGGGCCAGCCAAGAGCGTTGTTTGTTTTACCTGAGGTCCTCACTCCGGTCCTCGGACCTTCTTTTGTTCTATTTTCGTGGGCTTTTCCCTTCCTTGTCTTTTAGCCACCACCATTTTGGACTCCTTTCCCCTATTCTACCTACCTAACACAACCATCTCATTCTCTGTTGTCCCCTTTTCCTCCTGCCTTCAATTTTTCCCAGCGTCAGAGTCTTTTCACTGAGTCGGCTCTTCACATCAGGTGGGCAGAGTACTGGAGCTTCAGCCTCTGCGTCAGACCCTCCAATGAATATTCAGGATTGATTTCCTTTAGGACCAACTGGTTTGATCTCCTTGCAGTCCAAGGGACTCTCAAGAGTCCTCTCCAAAACTACAGTTCAAAAGATGCTTGCTCCTTGGAAGAAAAGCTGTGACAAACCTAGACAGCATATTGAAAAGCAGAGACATCACTTTGCCAACAAAGGTCCATATAGTCAAAGCTATGGTTTTTCCAGTAGTCATGTGTGCATGTGAGTGTTGGACCATAAAGAAGGCTGAGTGCTGAAGAACTGATGCTCTTGGCTGCCCATAGTAGGTATTCAATAAATGGCATCTTTCCTTCTTCTGCAAACCCATGCCAAACTATCTTTACTTTTACAACTTTATTCTCCTTCCTTGATTGTTCTCCAAACACAACTTCCTGCCCTCTGTGTCTTTGGAGAAGTTGTTTTTTCTACTTGCCTTCCATCTTTGCCTATGGGATCCCCAATGCCCTGTAAGAGCAAAAGTCATGTCATAAAGTGTTCCTTGATCAATTCTGTCAAGTATTGTCAGTGGCATAACAAGGGGGAAAGTGAGAATATGTTGTCATTGATAGTATTTAGAACTGCAAGTTCAGACTGATAATAAAAAGCACACAGACCTTTTATTATTTTGTAATTGAAATACAGTTGTTTAAGCACCTAGACTTTTAGTTTTATGTCACTATATCTAATATCTCCCTTCTCTGAATTCCAGAAAAACACATGGCATAATTTATCAGGTATTTAATGTACTCTTTCATATGTCAATATGGTTATAATTATAGTTTTTTCTATTCATGTTTTCTGTTTATTTATTAAATTACAAACTTTTTGAGGGCAAGTATCATAATATATACACCTTTATTTCCCCTACATAATATCCATCACTATGATTTCTTGCAACAAATGTTCTGGATAAATTAAGAGGTTAGTGAAGTGAAAGTCACTCAGTTGTGTCTGACTCTTTGTGACCCCATGGACTATACAGTCCATGAGATTCTCCAGGTCAGAATACTGGAGTGGGTAGTCTTTCCTTTCTCCTGGGGATCTTCCCAACCCAGGGATCAAACTCAGGTCTCCCTCATTGCAGGCGGATTCTTCACCAGCTGAGCCACAAGGGAAGCCCAAGAATACTGGAATGGGTAGCCTATTCCCTCTCTAGCTGATCTTCCCAACCCAGGAATCGAACTGGAGTCTCCTGCCTTGCAGGCGGATTCTTTACCGACTGAGCTATCAGGGAAGCCCAAATTAAGAGGTTAATACCAAATTAATATGTAATACATCTGGCATTCTGAGGTCAAGGTTTGTTTTTTTTTTTAAATCTTGAGTGAGCACTGACTATGTGCTAGGCAGTGTGCTCAGTGCTTTATATACATCATTCATTAGTTTTTAAAATATTTATTTGGCTGCACCAGGTGGTAGTTGCAACAGGTGGAATCTTTAGTGGAATCTTGATTGCAGCACATAGGATCTAGTTCCCTGACCAGGGATGGAACCAGTTCCCTGACCAGGGATGGAACCAGCCCCCTGCCTTGGGAAGCAAATTCTTAACCACTAGACCATTAGGGAAATCCCACATCATTCATTATTAAATTATATCAAATTCCTACTACACTCTATGCATTGTGTTAGGCCTTAAGAATGCATTCATAAACAAAATTAATTATTTACACAATGCCTGGTCAGAGAGATTAACTAACTTACTCAGGGTTATTTAGCTAGTAACTGGGGGAGCCTCAACTTGAAACTGGTTTACCCTAGAAACTATGCGGTCGATCACTATATTACATTTCCTCTGATGTGAGCTATAGTGAAGCCATAGGAGACTGGTGATTGCCCAGTTTGGCCATACTCTTTTTTAAAAAAATTTTTAATTGGAGGCTAATTACAATATTATAGCGGTTTTTGCCATACATTGACATGAATCAGCCATGGGTGTACATCCTGAGCCCCCCTCTCACCTCCCTTCCCATCCCATCCCTCAGGCTTGTCCCAGTGTACTGGTTTTGAGCACCCTATTTCATGCATTGAACTTGGATTGGTGACCTGTTTCACATATGGTAATATACATGTTTCAATGCTATTCTCTCAAATCATTCCATCCTCACCTTCTTGCAGAGAGTCCAAAAGTCTGTTCTTTATATCTGTGTCTCTTTTGCTGTCTCGGATATAGGGTCATCATTACCATCTTTCTAAATTCCATATATATGTGCTAATGTCCATCTTTCTAAATTTGATATACATGTGTTAATGTACTGTATTGGTGTTTTTCTTTCTGATTTACTTCACTCTGTATAATAGGCTCCAGTTTCATCCACCTCATTAGAACTGATTCAAATGTGTTCTTTTTAATAGCTGAATAATATTCCATTGTGTATAGGTACTACAACTTTCTCATCCATTCATCTGCTGATGGACATCTAGGTTGCCTCCATGTTCCAGCTATTGCAAACAGTGCTATAATGAACATTGAGGTATGCATTTGACCACACTCTTTTACACAGGCAGTGATGGAAATCTTCTCAAGGATAGCAATTTGTGTTTTCCTAAATCCTAAATGACTCTTATGATGTTAAGTCTAAATCCATACCAACTTATGATGGATACTTAATAAATACTCACTGGCCAATGGCCTTGATAACTATACAATTCATTAGGCTTCTTTACAACTTGAGAATTAAGAAAAAATTAATTCTCCCATAAAAATTTAATCACCAGTAAGAGCTTATTTCTCCCAGACACTGTCAGGGAGAAATTATATTACCAATATTACCTGGTGCATTATTCCATCTATCTTTCCAGAACACTTAACGTGCCCACATATACACCCATAACTACCCTGTGCAACACAGGCAGTTACACCTTGACTCTTCAGAAAATGCCGAGTCCTCCTATCACAGAAAGGCACCAAGAAGCCCATATAGGCTTTTTACTGACAGCAGGAAATGTAGTAGTAGCAATGACAACACAAAATATGAAAAATAGGTTAAAGGCATTTTACCTAACCACCAGCAAAAGTTTCCAGGTGTCCTGGAAACTGGATGATATACTGCTTCCTCAATCAGTTTACTGTGAAATTAACAAAGAAATATAAAGAAAAAATGGGGGAGATTCACTTAAGGAATCAGGGCTACCATGTGTAAAATAGATAACTAGTGGGAACCTGCTACAATGCCCAGGGAGCTCAACTTGGTGCTCTGTGATGATATGGGTGATATGGGCATGGGATGGGAGGAAGGTCCAAGAGGGAGTGCATATATGTATTCATATAGCTGATTCACTTTGCTGTACAGCAGAGACTACCACCACACTGTAAAGCAATTATAATCCAATTTAGAAAAAACAGTGTTACTATGAGCAGTTATCAATAGATATAAATAACTTGCCTGCCAACAGATTAAATAAGAGTGTGATGCAGAAAGAACAAGACAAAACAAATGTTTGGCAAATTCTTGAAATAATGAAATTAGGAAATGTCTAAAAATAGTATCAGATGAGTGATGTATGTACAAAACACATCAGTAGTGAGTTTAGGGCCAAGATCATTGAAAAGAAGCAGGAAAATGTGAACACAGAAAATTGAATCACAAATCTTTCTAGATTTGGGCATTGGAAGAACCAAAAATAGCCAACTCTTTTTTTTTTTTTTAATTTTTAGTTTTTTATTTTTTAAATTTTAAAATCTTTAATTCTTACATGCATTCCCAAACATGAACCCCCCTCCCACCTCCCTCCCCAGAACATCTTTCTGGGTCATCCCCATGCACCAGCCCCAAGCATGTTGCATCCTGCGTCAGACATAGACTGGCGATTCAATTCACATGATAGTATACATGTTAGAATGTCATTCTCCCAAATCATCCCACCCTCTCCCTCTCCCTCTGAGTCCAAAAGTCCATTATCCAACTCTTGAACATAAATTTAGCAGTTGTTTTCTGATGAGTTTGAGCAGTGGAGACCGCCAAATCACTCAAAGAGGGAGTGGGGAGGAGGGAACTAGTTAGTCAATGTTGGAAGCCAGTCAGCCTGAAACAGAAGGGTTTTGTTTTTGTTATCTGCTTGTTTGTTTGCATAAGTGGTGTACGGCTCTTTAAGAGCTGGCTTCCAGATGGGACTTCCTAAGAGCAAGTACCCTTGGACTCACATCACAGCTTCTCTTGTGTATAACCCATTCATATATTTTTCAGGCAACAAATCTCGTTGCCAGGTTGTAGAAGCCTACTGTTTTACATCGGGGTTTCTCAACCTTGGCACTATTGGCATTTAGGGACAGATAATTCTTGTTGTGGGAGGCTGTGCTATCCATTGTAGAGTATTTAGCAGCATCTTTGACCTCTATCACTTAGATGCCCGTAGCAACTCCCATTCCCAGTTGTGAAAACCCAAAATGTCTCCAGATATTGCCCAATGTCCTCAGGGGGCAAAAATCAGCATTAGTTGAGAACTGCTGATTTAGAGAATAAAGGCTTATTCAGCCCAACCATGTACCATACAGATGAGGAAACCAAAGCTCAAACACACTGAATGCCTTGCTCAACTGTATACAGTTGGTTAATGGCGGATCTAATCCAAGAACCCCAGGTCGTCACTCTCAATAACTCCACTATCTGCCAACTTTAGTCTTTTGCATACAACCATCATGGTTTTGCTATATCCAATACCACTTATATTATTATTTATTATTTTTTAGTTGATCCCTTTTTTAACTTAGTAAGTTTTATTTTAAAAGGAAACAGGCATCTAAAGAAAAAGAAGTCAGACATAAAAGCTTTAAAATATCATGGTGTTAAGATGAAGAAATCTGTGCTCAGTTATTTTGTGTATTTATTGATTTCTCAAGCATCCACACTGTGACTACCATGTGCCAGGCATCATTTTAACTACCATACATACATGAAATATTTTTTCAATTTTATTTCATTTTATTTTTATTTTGGCTGTGCTGGGTCTTCGTTGTGGCACAGGGGCTTCTCTTACTGTGTGTCACAGGCTCTAGAGCCCAGCAGGTATGGTGCTCAGGCTTAGCAGGATTTTAGTTCCCCAACTCAGGATTGAATCTGAGTCTCCTGCATTGGGAAGTGGATTCTTAACCACTGGACTACCAGAGAAGTCCTAAGAAATTTTTTATCTTAATAACAACTGAAGGGGAAAAGGGAGTGAAGGGTGGGGTTGAGGTTCAGGAGAGGACCCTGGAAGGGTGAAGGGAAAGGCGTGAGGGGGCTGCCAAGGTAAGAACCTAGAGATGGGAGGGGCTGGGAAAGAGGTCCCAGCAGGATGAGCTGGGGCCCTAGTGACAGGTAGCAGAGAAAGCTCACTCCTACATCAGACAGTGCAAGGTATGCACTAAAGACTGATTCCACTGAGCATGAACCACAGAAGTTAATGTTTTTCCCTTAAAAACCAAGTTGAAGATCACTGGAGGTATACACATCACATTTCACAAAAATGTTGACTCAGTTCATCTCTAAAAAACATAAAATGTTTTTGGGTAACATTTTAGGAAATTTTGAGACTTATGTTCCTATGACTAGTTCGTAAATAAAATATAAAATTAAAAGCACACACACTTATAATTGCTGGATGAAAATACCAAATGTGGAACTGCTTTATCACATGTTTTGCCAGCTCCTCATGTTTCTTCAACACGACTTTTCAAAAACAAATTTTCTGGAAAATATTTACACTTACCAGTTTTCACAGACCAAGATGCTAATAAAAATAAACAACTTGAGGAAATTCAATGAGTGTTATCATGTTTGGAACTATCAGGATTTCTAAGAAAATTTCATGCTTTACCCTTGAAGATGTGACAGCACTTATGCGGAAATCTATCCATGCTAAGATGGGTCATACCTAAGGTCACCAAAATATCAAGGTACCCAAAGCAATATTGATGCAAGTGTATTTTAAAGGAATAAAAATGATAAAGAAATATGATGCTTAGTAACTAAAAGCAAGCACTTTAGAGTTAGGTAGGATTATAATATCATGTCATAGTACTTACTATTTCATATACGAGCATCGTAAGGTTACTATGGGGATTAAATGAGATGTTATACAAAGGATTTAAGGAATGAAATGATACACATTTTAGCCACTATTATTCTGGCATGAATCAGAATAAACTAAGAGATTTCTTAGAAGTCTGTGGGTTTTCATATCTTTGCTTTGTGTTTTGAATCTTGGCACTGATTTCCATAGCAAACCTAGCATATATGCATGTGTTAGGTTGCTTCAGTGTCTGACTGTTTATGACCCTACAGACTGTAGCCAGCCAGGCTCCTCTGTCCATGGGACTCTCCAGGCAAGAACACTAGAGTGGGTTGCCATGCCCTCCTCCAGGGGATCTTCCCAACCCAGGGATCAAACTCCACCTCTCTTATGTCTCCTGCATTGGCTGGTGGGTTCTTTACCATTAGTGCCACCTTGGAAGCCCAACAAGCCTAGACAGCATATTAAAAAACAGAGACATCACTTTGCCGACACAGGTCTGTATAGTCAAGGCTATGGTTTTTCCAGTAGTCATGTATGGATATGAGAGCTGGACCATTAAAAAGACTGAATGATGAACAATTGATACTTTTAAATTGGGAGAAGACTCTTGAGAGTCCCTTGGACAGCAAGGAGATCAAACCAGTCAATCCTAAAGGCAATCAACCCTGAATATTCATTGGAAAGATTGATGGTGAAACTGAAACTCCAATACTTTGGCTACCTGATGTGAAGAGCCAACTCACTGGGAAAGACCCTGATGCTGGGAAAGATTGAGGGCAGGAAGAGAAGGGGCCAAAAGAGGATAAGATGGTTAGATAGCATCACTGACTCAATGGACAAGAATTTGAGCAAACTCCAGGAGACAGTGAAGGACAAGGAAGCCTGGCATGCTACAGTCTCTGAGGTCTCAAAGAGTTGGACACAGCGTAGTGACTGAACAACAACAACAGCTAAGTGCCATGTGGGAAGGTACTTTTTCATTCTTCTTAGTTTAAGGTTAACTTGTCTTGAATGGTTCTAAGTCAGCAATTCTCAGCATGGTTCATCAACTCCTGAGGTTCTAAAGACCTTTTCAGAGGGTCGGCAAAGTAAGCACTATTTTCATAATAATTGCATTGATAGTAATTCTAACAGTATTAACAACAGTAAAGCTAATTTCATAATCTCATATTTTATTTCATAATTTCATGTTAGTAAACATAATACTAACTGTATAATACTATTTTTATTTTTCACTATGTTGGTCTTGGTGGTGTGAAAAGGATAGTGTGGATAACATTACTGATACCTTAGCATGATTCATGGCAGTGGTACCAAAGTGTACTCATAGACATGTTATTCTTCACTACTATTTGTTCACAAGAAGAAGAAAGAAGCTAGTTTTCATTTGAGAACGTGCCTGATGAAACATTACTTTTATTAAATCCCATTCCTTGAGTAAATATCTTTTTAATACTCCATGTTATGAAACTGAAGTACCCATAACGTACTTCTGTTGTATACCTAAGTACGTTGCTGTTTTGAGATAAAACCTTTGTACTACTGTTTGACTTAGGGGTTGAACTAATCATGTATTTTGGGGAACATCATTTTTCCTAAAATTAATGACAGATAGACTATGGTATTCAGATTTGGGTATTTGGTAGATATTTTCTCAAAAATGAATGTAGCAAGACTGTCACTTAAAGAAAAACAATAGAAACTATGGTTACCAATGATAAAGTTGGAGCTTTCCAGGGAAAATAAGAATTTTGGAAAACTCATATCAACCCCAGTGAGCTTGATAGCTTGCCAATACTTAAAGACTTTTCTGATGAGATCAGTGGTGATATTAATGAATGGAATTTTGAAATACATAAAGACATATAACAGTATTTGGAAGATCTGCATCACTCAGTGAACCATTATTTCCCAAATACTGATACATACTGTTAAAGAATCAATCACACACACACACACACACACACACACACACAAAGAATCAGTCACATATGGGTAAAAAAGCCATTTGCGGAAGAAAGATGAGTGGATTTCCTTCAGGTTTTAGATTGCACATTGCAACTAACATCTCTTGTTGAATTTCAGTATATTATCAAAGAAAAATACCCTTGACAATCATAAAAGGCTAAGAGAAATTCTTCATTTTCCCAACTAAATCCTTGGGGTTTTCTTCACATATTTCAACCAAAACAAAACATCACTACATTGAATGGAGAGGCAGATATAAAAATCCATTTTCTGCTGTTAAGCTAAACGTTAAAGAGATTTGCAAAATAAAAAAGAATGCCATTCCTTTTGTTCTTTTTTTTTTTTTGGCTTGGGAATATTTAGTTATTTTTCGTTAAATACATTATATTAAACACATAATGGGTTTATTATAAGTATTTTAAAAACATTTAATTTTTAATACAGTGAATGTTGATATCTAAACCTATATAAACTGAAGGTTTTTAAGAACTTTATTTATTAAGAGTGTAAAGAGGTTCTGGGACCAAAAATGTATGAACAGTTATTCTACATAGTTTTCCAAACTTGGGGTGGTCTCCTTTGACTATTCACGGGAAAATAGTACCTAGGGCCAAACCTGCAGCAGAAAATGATCGCTTCCTAGTCAGGTTAGGCAGGGGAATATTGTGAGGAAGGATCTTCAGAAATTATAATTATTATTAGCATTGTAATAGTTCATTTTCACAGTATCAGGCAACTCTAATAGAGTAGGTCCACTGAGTTTCAGGAAGGCAAGACAAAGACCTTTGGGGAAAGATAGGCTGCAAGTCTGCATTAAGGAAAAATAAATAGCTGAAACCTCTTTTGATTAAGAATTCTATTTGGTCTTGTCCCTAATCTATTTTTAGGAGTAACTTCTTTCCTGATCAAAAAAGACAAAAGGGATTTGCCGTTGGGTTTCACCATGGGCCCACAATTTCTGCTCAAGGGAATATAATAAAAAGTGTTAGAACAGTGCTTTGTTGGAATGGTACCACGGTCAACTCTCAAAGCTTACTCTCAGATTGATGTGGGAAACCCTCTATTGTCTGTCTCCTTTTCAAACCGCAAGAGAACAAAGACAGCTCTGAGGCTCAGGACCTTTGGGATTCTCTCCTTCAGTCTGAGGGTAGAAAGTGATGCATATACCTGAGTATTGTTAGGCTCTGAATTTAACAAGGAGAAGAAGTTAGGAGAAATCATTTGACTCATTTCAGCTGAAATTTCCATCTTATTGTGATAAAAAGAAACAAAGTGTGATCTAACTTAAAAATGGGTTGTCCAAGAGGAAAGGAACCAATTCTAGCTTCAGATGAGACTGTTTCTGAAGATAGGAGACAGAGCATCACCAACGACGTCACAGCCGGAACTGACTGGAATCACCTAGTAGACTTTTCAGTCCTTGGTTTGGTTATTCCAGGAAGCTTTCCTGATATCACCTTGAATATTGACCCCAGCCATCTTGCTCACAATTACCATTTATCTTCCTCAAGATTTATATGTGAGGAAAGTAAAGAATAACAATATATGCAAACCCTGGAGTAAGTCTGCCTGGATCTAATCCTATCAAGCTCTCAGTTTCCTTCTCTGTAAAATGGGAAGAGTGAAAGTACTGACTTTATAAGATTGTTGTGAAGATAATGCGTATTTAGCGCTTAAAACAAGACATGGCACATAATAAGTGTCTAATAGAAGTTAATATTGGGCAGAATGTTTGCTTCGTATTTCCCACCTGTGAGCGGTTTTTTCCCATTATTTCTAAATAGAACCCCTTTCCTTAGGGGTTGCTGGTCTCCAAAGCATCTGATCCCTTGTATTCTTGCGTCATCATCAAGATGCTGGGATACTGAAGTCATCTCTTCTATTGCTCTCTAGCGCTCCCTCTCCTGACTGCTTAACTCTCACGGGGAATCAGACCCAAAATCGTGGCTGGAGAAATGTCCTCAGTTCCCTTGGAGACCACCTGAGACTGAGACCCACTGAACACACAGAAATTCCTAAGCCCAAGCAGCAGTGAGGCCACGCCCTCAGAAGCGCCTGGAGGTGAGAACCGGGCCGGGGGCGGGGCCGTGCTCAGAGGTTCTCGCGAGGCCACACCCCGAAGTGAACGTGCTAGAGGCCGGGCCATACCGAGAGGTGGGTGTGAGGCTGGGGGCGTGGCCGCACCCGGGAAGCGCCAAGACTGTTAGGAAGGCAACAGCGGTCTCTACAGGTAGCGCGCTCAGGGGTACAGGCCGCCAGCGTCGCCTGGGCGCCGCTGAGGAGATGCATGAACCGGCAATCGCTCGCGGACGCGGTGGACAGGTGCCCGCGCGTCCTGCGCCCGCAAGGGGCGGGGAGAGGGGGTGCGGCCAGCCGGGAGAACTGGAGGAGCTGAGGCATGCAGGGAGGAGCTTGCGGGGCTGTGCGGCGCGCGACCTGGAGCCGCCGTCGCTGCTGCTGCCGCCGAGCCAAGGGACAAGGAGCTCGGCTCCATCGAGCGTCGCAGCGACAGCAGAGCGCCCCGCGAGGCGTTGCCCGGGCGGCCGCGGCAGCCCCACCTAGCAGCAACAGGGCGTTTGAAAACCTGGCGGTTCCCCCTCGCAACCTTCCTCCTGCTTCCTGTCCCCTCAGTCTCCCCTTCCTCATCCTTTGTCACCGCCTCCTCCCCAGCAAGCGCCGACCCCCTGAGCCTGGGATCGGCGGAGGGGCGCGGCCGGCCGGCTAGGTGGGGCCCCTCCACCCTGCCGCTCGGCGCGGGCCGGCCAGCCGCACCGCTGAGGGCTCCGCGTGGGCCAAGTCCGCCCGCCTCCTGCTTGGGCCTGGCGGCCGCGCTTCAACACCCGCCAAGCTGAAGAGCGCCTGCTGCGCTTGGCTGCCTGGCGCGGCTGAGGTCGCAATCTGGAGTGCTGTCGCCGCCCTCAACTTCTTTCCCGGGGGCCCCGCGGAGCTGAAACTGGCGCTAGAGGAGCAACTGGAGCTGCTGGCGGCCGGGGAGCGGGCTTCCGAACCCGGGGAGCATCCCCAGGACAAGCCCAGGGAGGGTCGGACTGCAGCCATCGTGCCCGCCCAGAATCCGGCAGGAGAATCTGGTGTTAGCGACCCGAGGGGGCACGGCATTGCTGGAGAGGAACCAAGACAAGAGTCGGCAGGATGAGCAGATGCACAAGGAACTGACAGATAAGCTGGAGGTGAGGACGTCCCTCTGGCGATGAGTGAGACCGAGTGGCGACTCCTGGGGAGGCACCTGCCCGCTGGGTGGCTTTGGAGCCACTCACTCATCCATCCCCACGCCCCCACACACATCCCGCCCCTCCCGTCTCCCCCCAACCCCCCTCCCCCGCTTCCCTCCTCGTCCTACTGTTACCAAATATCAAGTGCACGTGCCCCAGGCACAGTGAGGCCAATCAATAATAAAAATTATAGAGTTTAAAACAGAGAGAGGTTTATTATAGGTTCATACAAGGAGAGGGTGGCTCATACCCTAAAAACCCCAAGGTTACTGAAAGCTTTCAGCAAGCCCCTTCAAAAGCAAAAGGTGAGGGGGTGGTGTGGTTAGTTGTTGCAGACTTCTTGGCGTCAGATCCTTTGTTCTTCAGGTCAGGTCATGGTCAGGTAGCGATGTTCTTGTAAATCTCTACCAGATGAATGTTATTCTCTGTGCTGACAAGAAAGAGTAAGGTCTCGAGGCACAACTTGCACCCTCCACGGTCCCAGTCCTGGCTAAGAGGAGGCAGATCTCAGGTGGCAGCTCCCTCAGGGCCAGGTTCCCACATCCTGCCCAGCTGTCATCCCTGAGGGAACCAAGTACCCAACCCAACTGTCCCTCAGTCTCCTGAGGCCACCCAAATAGGGGAGACCAGGTCTGACAGACTGTGACCCACACAGTCGGCCACTGCTAGTAGGTTGCAGAGACAGGGATGGGGGAGAGGTTCACCACTGCCTCAAGGCCTGGGCTAGTGGAGGCCCTTAGTCAGGGCTCTGGAGCAGGACATAGTCCCCGGTCTGTTCCCTGGGCCCTCCAGCTCACCTGCTGGCCTAAGGCTGGGTGAGCTTGAGGGCCTCCAGGAGAGGGCCAGAGGGCCTCTTACTTCACTCTCTACCTGATGATCAGCACACCACTAACCCTTAGCTGAATCACTTACCTAATGGTCCCTCACTGACTGTTACTTGTGGGCAGGGTCCACTGTGGCACTGACCAGTAGCTGAGCAGGACATCTACCGGTTGCTCATTGACAGTTTGTGGCTTATGGGCAGGGCCCACTGAGGAACCGGACCAATGGCTGAGCAAGACCTGTTGCCTAGTAATAGGATGTGGAGTAGTGAGGCCCAGCAGTGGCTGCCTGCTAAGGGATGTGCCCATCCTGCTATGTTACCCTACCTCACAGAAGACTGCCTGGAAGGGGGGTGGAATGGACCATTTGGGATCATCAGAGAAGGGCATTCATTGAGCCCATTTGACTTTTCCCACGCTGCTCACAACAAATGGGTCCATGCAGGGTTTCAGACACTGGGCCATTCTAGATATGTACTGTTCACAGCATCTAAAATAGAGCATACCAAGTGAACTCCGGGAGATGGTGATGGACTGCTACTGTGGCTAAGCAACCCACTCCAGTATTCTTGCCTGGGCAGTCTCACAGACAGAAGAGCCTGGCAGGCTATAGTCCATGAAGTCACAAGGGTTGGACATGACTTAGTGACTAAACCACCCCCACCACCATGGCTACAGCACTGCAGATGGTGACTGCAGCCATGAAATTAAAAGACGCTTACTCCTTGGAAGAAAAGTTATGACCAACCTAGATAGTATATTCAAAAGCAGAGACATTACTTTGCCGACTAAGGTCCGTCTAGTCAAGGCTATGGCTTTTCCTGTGGTCATGTATGGATGTGAGAGTTGGACTGTGAAGAAGGCTGAGCACCGAAGAATTGATGGTTTTGAATTGTGGTGTTGGAGAAGACTCTTGAGAGTCCCTTGGACTGCAAGGAGATCAACCCTGGGATTTCTTTGGAAGGAATGATGCTGAAGCTGAAACTCCAGTACTTTAGCCACCTCATGTGAAGAGTTGACTCATTGGAAAAGACTCTGATGCTGGGAGGGATTGGGGGCAGGAGGAGAAGGGGATGACAGAGGATGAGATGGCTGGATGGCATCACAGACTCGATGGACGTGAGTCTGAGTGATCTCCGGGTGTTGGTGATGGACAGGGAGGCCTGGCGTGCTGCGATTCATGGGGTTGCAAAGAGTCGGACACGACTGAGCGACTGAACTGAACTGAACTGAAGTGATGTTTGCACACAGAGTAATTAAACAGCAGTGAAGCATTTAAAATATGTTCCAGGTTTTCAGAGAAGTAGTGAATCACTAATCAGGGTGTTATCCTAAAGCTTTTCAGCTGTGTTAAGGCCTCCAGGTAGCCATGTTTTAACTTCCCACATGGAAGGAAACAACTGCCTTAAGGGAGCTTCATATAACCTTCAAATACTCAAGAATTAGGAAATATGGTTCCATTGCACAAATATGGTAAGTCTGAGCTCATCATGTGACCATTGGTTAAGGATTTATTTTGGACTGCAGTATATTTATATGTATTTAAACAATAATTTTCTGTTTGTGTTCTCAGTCTCACACATGCAATTGGATGGCCAAATGTAACCTATGAGAACTATATAACTTGTCGTTTTCTGCCTATACATTTGCTGCTGCTGCTGCTAAGTCACTTCAGTTATGTCTGACTGTGCGACCCCATAGACGGCAGCCCACCATGTTCCCTCATCCCTGGGATTCTCCAGGATATTGTTACCCAATTTGGTTGCAGCTTTCTTTTTACTCTTACTTACAAGAGAATAGTACGGTCCTGAATAAGGTCTGAAATTGACCCTCGTCTGGTCCCATATTACTGCTGCTGGTTGAACAGTCAGAATGCAGATTCAAAACTTTTCTGTAGTAAGAAGTGTGTTTGTAGTCCAATGACATATCAAATCAGAGAGGAAAAAAAGAAAACCAGTGAGTGCCCTGTAGTTCAGTTTACTGCCTAGTTGTAGTTAACCAGCTAAGCCAGTTGATGAACTCCTGAGATACCACTCTGAAAAGTGGCTAGTGAAACCTATAGGTAGACTGCCAAAAAACAACTCCGTGAATTGAAATTTTTAATTTTCACTTGAAGGCAAGCAACAAGAAATAAAAGGGTGTCTTTAAAAAGATTCAAAAATTAAAAAGAGATTTGATTATGATTATATAGAAGTATTACTGCAGAGATGTATGCTTGTGATTTGAAATTCCTTCAGTGAGGGATTTGATTAAAGAGACAGCTAACCTGAAAGAAACATCCTATCAGTCAGTTTGGTGATAGATTTCAGGGTAATCCTCTGTGTGCAGTTACACACATTCTGGGTTCCATTTGGAACCCATGTACATGTCTTCAACAAAAGAAAATGATTTTCAAATTCTGTAATGAGAAAGGTTCTGGCATTTTGTTTGTGAAACCAACCTTCCCTTCTTTGGAAGAAGGGAATATTTTTGCAGTTGTGAAATGGGCAAGTTTTCCTATATGGCAAAGTGTTTTGTTTTGACTGACAAGGGAAAAGAAAAGAGGGAAAAAAAGACTTTGGAATTTTTAGACCCTGATGCTGGGAAAGATTGAAGGCAGGAGGAGAAGGGGACAACAGAGGATGAGATGGTTGGATGGCATCACGAATTCAATGGACATGAGTTTGAGTAAACTCGGGAGTTGGTGATGGACAGGGAGGCCTGGCATGCTGCAGTCCATGGGGTTGCAAAGAGTCACACATGACTGAGCAACTGAACTGAACTGAAATTAAATCCTTTTCACCCAGAAATTAGAACAAGAGAAATGTGAAGATTTGAAAACCAAGAAGGGGAGGGCATGTGTCTGAGCCGGAGAGTGGTGTGAAACAGCTTCAGTTTGAGTTGGAGAGTCAGCAAGCAAGGAAGCAGATTGAGAAGAAACATGGACTGTCCAGGAATTATCAGAACAGAACCAAAGGTTATTGGATCAACTCAGCAGGGTGAGTTACAAGTTAAGAATTTGTGGAATAAAATAATTAAAGTTGAAACAGAGCTTTTGTGTAATGTCAATTGTGTATATGGTAAGAGTAGTTCAGATTTTTGTTGCCTTTGTACTGATATCAACAAATGAAGTGTTTTTCACTTATAAGAATTCCAGTTTTCAGGTGTCAGGAGCAAAGACCCTTGCCTGTCATTAGCCAGCTGTGAGATTTTGGCAGTCACTTAACTTGGGAGTTTTCTCACCGTAAAAATGAAAGCGTTTGCTTAATGATTTCTGGTGTTTCTTATAGCATTTGTTGTTGTGCTTGTTCTTCAGTTGCTAAGTCGTGTTGCACTCTTTGCAACCCCAGGCTTCCCTGTCCTTCGCTATCTCCTGGAGTTTACTCAGACTCATGTCCCTTGAGTCAGTAATGCCATCCAACCATCTCATCCTCTGTTAGCCCCTTCTCCTCCTGCCCTCAATCTTTCCCAGCATCAGGATCTTTCCCAGTGAGTCGGCTCTTCACATCAGGTAGCCCAAGTATTTGAGTTTCAGTTTCACCATCAATCTTTCCAATGAATATTCAGGGTTGATTTCCTTTAGGATTGACTGGTTTGATCTCCTTGCAGTCCAAGGGGCTTTCAAGAGTCTTCTCCAGCACTACTATTCAAAAGCATCAGTCCTTCAGTGCTCAGCCTTCTTTATGGTTCAATTCTCGCATCCTTACATGCTGCTGCTGCTGCTAAGTCGCTTCAGTTGTGTCCAACTCTGTGCGACCCCAATGACAGCAGCCCACCAGGCTCCCCCGTCCCTGGGATTCTCCAGGCAAGAACACTGGACTGGGTTGCCATTTCCTTCTCCAGTGCATGAAAGTGAAAAATCAAAGTGAAGTCGCTCAGTCGTGTCTGACTCCTAGCGACCCCACAGACTGCAGCCTACCAGGCTCCTCTGTCCTGGAAAAACCATAGCTTTGACTATACGGACCTTTGTTGGCAAAGTTATGTCTCTGCTATTTAACATGCTGTCTAGGTTTGTCATGGCTTTTCTTGCAAGAAGCAAGTGTCTTTTAATTTCATGGCTGCAGTCCCTGTCCGCAGTGATTTTGGAGCCTAAGATCTTAATAAAGTCACTGTTTCCACTTTTTTCCCATCTATTTGCCAAAAAGTGATGGGACCAGATGCCATGATATTAGTTTTTTTTTCTTTTTAAAAAATTTATTTATTTTTAAATTGAAGGATAATTGCTTCACAGAGTTTTATTGTTTTCTATCAAACCTCAGCATGGATCAGCCATAGATCTTAGTTTCTTGAATGTTGAGTTTAAGCCAGCTTTTTCACTCTCTTCTATCACACTCATCAAGAAGTTCTTTAGTTCCTCTTGACTTTCTGCCATTAGAGTGGTGTCATCTGCCTATCTCTAAAAGTACATGATTCATTTACCTAGAGAAAATCTTTCATTGATAAAATTCTGTTAATGCTTTTAGCGTAAATGTTAAACAGTGCCATCTTTAAAAGGAAAAGCTTGGGGGGAAATTTCTAGAGCAAATGGTTTTCATTGATGTTACATTTGTGACTATATCAATACATTTTTTCATATTATTTAAATATGAAAGGAGGTATGTATATCTATATTTAAAATTTGTTCTCTTTATTGCCACATTAAGTAAAAGTTCTTTTTTGTAGCTTTTTAAGGTGGTGTCATGGAAGTATTAATTAACCAAAGTCAAGACTGTAAAATCATTGCAGAGAAGGAGTTTGAAGTTTGAGTAGGTGGAAATCTAGTTTAAATACAGAACATACCTTTTACACATGCAGAAACATTATTCATGCCCTGGTCTCTAAATCTACTTACTTTTGAAAAATAAGAGCTGGATTTATTATTGTACCTCAGCCCTTCTTATGTGTTGAAAATGAGTTCAGTTACCAGAGGAGAAAAGAACTTCTACTCTGATTTCATACCTAAGCACAAATGATCTCAGGAGAGCACTGCTCTTGTCTGCATGGTTAGTGTTTGGTGCTTAGGTCTCTGGGAAGAGCAGCATGTGAAGCATGTGAAGTTATTTCACTATTTTGTGTCATAGTTGCTTCCTATAGGAACCCTGAGACAGGTCAGAACTGTCGTGCCTTACCAGGAAGTGCGAAGTAAATGCTCCCACTAGAGAAAAGAAGAAGGAGGAGAGGTATAGAAGGAGAGAGTAGAACCAGGGGCCTGGGGGAGATGAGGGGCAGTGGAGAGACAGGAGAGAGATGGGAAAAACTTGAAAAATAGCTAGTTGCAGGAGGTATTGAATGTATGTGAAGGTGAGAATTCAGTTGGTAGGTGGAGCTAAAACTACATATCTCACCTAGTGGTTTCTTTCTTGTCTGGGGAATCAAATCACCGTTTGATTGGCTGAAAAGGAGAAGCTGGACAGTTCTTCAAGAAGTCATTACAGGGCCAGCTCAGCAGCCTTTCTGACTCAACTCTAAAACCTTTTTTCAGCAGTTGGGAAGGATATCTTTATCCTTGTAAGACTTAATAGATTTTTAAGTCTTTGTTCACCATTCATGAAAGATTAACCAGATAGGCCTGGCTAGATTGACTTATTTGCTCAAAAACACTTACTTAGTACTGTATTTTTATTATTACAACAGTCTCTTTGTCTTTTTAAAAAGCTTTTTAAGACAGGCTCCTCTGACCATGGGATTCTCTAGGCAAAAATACTGGAGGCAGATTCTTTACCACTGAGTCACCAGGGAAGCCCAGTTCTCCCCCATTTAATACCTATTCTAATAAGTGTTTCTTATGGAGACTTATGAAAGGAATACAACCAATCAGAACAATTTAGGAGGAAATTATTTCTTGGGAGCTAAGTTTCTGTTACAAAATGATGTGGGCAGAAGCTGACTCAAACTCTGCTTTCTGATCTGGTGAAATATAGGTGGCCTAGAGAGATAGAATCGGAGAAGGCAATGGCACCCCACTCCAGTACTCTTGCCTGGAAAATCCCACGGACGGAGGAGCCTGGTAGGCTGTAAAGAGTCGAACACAACTGAGTGACTTCACTTACACTTTTCAGTTTCATGCATTGGAGAAGGAAATGGCAACCCACTCTGGTGTTCTTACCTGGAGAATCCCAGGGACAGGGGAGCCTGGTGGGCTGCCGTCTATGGGGTCACACAGAGTCGGACACGACTGAAGTGACTTAGCAGCAGCAACAGCAGAGAGATGGAGTAAGAAAACAAATACTAGTGTGACATAGCAAGAGCACTCTCATCTCTACCACTCTGGAATGGAAGTAGTGGTATTTCTTCTTTGACACATCAGGAAACTGAGCACCAGAAGTTTAGTGACATTGCCCAAGGCTTTGCACAGGTTACAGGTTAACCACTGATTTCAAGAGTGGTTTTTGTATATTTTCAAGAATGGGTGGTCAGTCAGCAACAAGAACCTCACATTTATTTCCATCTTATTGGCTTATTTTTTAGTTGCTTTTGCTGAATGTTATTGTTTTGGATACTCTTTAACTTCCAAGTCACTGAGTAAAGTGAATCTAGAAGTTTGGAGTCCACTTTCAGCAGTTTGTTATATCAGGGGTGTGCTGGGAAGACAAAGAAGGATTAGTTGAGAGGCTCACTTCAGCTAGAAAAGAAAAGTAGGTTTTGCATATAGGAGTGCCCTTCTGTGAAGACAGCATTTCCAGCTTTTTCCAGATTAGTACTGTTGCTCCTTAGTAGGTTAAATTATTATTTGAACCTGCTCTTAATTATTTAGGGGCTTCCCTGGTAGCTCAGATGATAAAGCGTCTGCCTGCAATGCTGAAGACCTGGTTTCAATCCCTGGGTCGGGGAGATCCCCTGGAGAAAGAAATGGTAACCCACTCTAGTACTCTTGCCTGGAAAATCGCATGGATGGAGGAGCCTGGTAGGCTACAGTCCATGGGGTTGCAAAGAGTTGGACATGACTGAGCGACTTCACTTTCTTTCTTTAATTATTTGCCCAGAGAGAGCCATGCCTGATTCAGGAGTCCTCAAGTTGGTTCTGTTAGTATCATGGTCTGATCATCTTTTTCAAAAGAGGTGAGCTTGAGATTCTAACATATTAGGTCTAAATTTGGGGGGGTTGCAAGGTCCAAAATTCAGATGAGTCACTGCGGGAGTAGATCTTATTAATGCTGCTAGATTTGACTTAATACAATGGCAGTGGGCTTTTTTTTTCTTTTTTACATTGATATCTGAATTCCATTGGTCCTTGTAGGCAGCTTAGTATATTGCATTGGAGTAATGAAAACAGAATTAAATGAGTTGCCCCTGCCTGGTATGGGGTGAGGCCTCTAATTTCTGTACCTGCCACATGGATTGCAGGTGATAGGTTGGGGTTTACTGGCATAGAAAAAAATATTGACTGCAAAGTATACACTCTTTTGTTATTTCGCTGCCTGACCCATAGTTCTGGTCACTGAATATTGTTGCCTTGAAAAATAAAGTATCTGTAATCAGTGAGTAAACATAATCAGCAGAAAAGCTGGTAATATTTGTTTTGACTCTGATAGCATCTTCTCCACTGCTCTTCACTGGTGTCCAGGACAATTATACAATACTATCATGCATTTTTAGTACTGAAAAATAATTTCTAGTCTAGCTGGACCAGACCAGAAAATGTTGGTAAAATGTTTTTCAGAGGTTCTGCAAATTTGATTGTGTTTTTAAATATTTGTTGCACTTTGAAGAGCCATTACCAAAAAACATCCTATGTTCTCTTGAGATGAATTGGTTACACTTTCACCAGTTTAAACAGGTGAAAGACCATTGGTGCCTCAGGTTATGCTGCCAGTTTATCTTGCCTTTGTGCCCTCTCTGTTAACTAAATAGTATGATGCTGTTGTAACCTGAGCTGTGTAAAATCTGGTGGCATTTGTAATTTCTTCACTGGGTGAATTTAAAAATTTGTGTTCAGTATTTTAAAATCAGAGCTAAGCTAAACCCACAAATACAAATACATACTGAATGAAGTTACCACTATCATCCTTGTCCTCCAATTTCAAATTATTTTTAGAAGGCCTAAGATTGAGGGTGGGAGGAGAAGTGGACGACAGAGGATGAGATGGTTGGATGCCATCACCAACTCAGTGGACATGAGTTTGGGTAAACTCCGGGAGTTCGTGATGGACAGAGTCTTGACGTGTTGCATTTCATGGAGTCACAAAGAGTCGGACACGACTGAGTGACTGAACTGAATTGAACTGAATTATTTTTAATGAGTTTATAAATCTTATATAGTTAAACTTATAAAATATTTAATATTAACAAAAGATAACCATTATCTATATGTTTATTGAGACTTCTTATAAGATTACACATGTAAAAAGTATATGAATTGGGAAAAAACCTCATCAGACATAAATTGGAAAGCCATTAGTTTAGATCAGTAGTTCTCAAACTATAGTCTGAAGAGCCATAGGTCTCCAAGAGGTGCCTCAGAATAGTTATAAAGTAGTACAATTCAGTTATTTTTAGCAAATTTATAGAATTGTGCCACCATCACTATAAACCACTTTTAGAAAATTTCGATACTCCTGCTCTCCCTGCAAAGATTCCCTTGTGACCTTTTTCAGTCAGTTTTTAGTCCCCACCCTCAGCCCCAGACAAACATTGATCTGCTTTTTATCTGTATTAATGTCTTTCTTGGATATTTTGTATAAGTAGAATTGGACAACAGATAGTTTTTTTGTGTGTCTGACTCCTTTAGCATAATGTTTGTGACGTTCACCTACATTGTAGCATATATCAATAGTTCCTTTTTATTGCTGAATGTATCCTGTTGTGTGGATGCAGTGCATTTTGTTTATCATTTAACCAGTTGATGGACATTTGGATTATCTAGTTTTCGACTATTATGAATTGTGCTGCTATGAACATGAACTTGATTCATGTACAAGTCTTTGTGTGGACAAGTGTAACTTTTAAAGAAACTGCCAAACTGCTTTTCAAAGGACCATGCATCATTTTGCATTTCCACAAGCAATGCCTGAGAATTCCAGTTTCAACAAAAAGGACCGTTTTTAATATTAAAAAAATATGGTGTATCCTCACATGATAATAGATGTCATTTTAGTATCTGCTGGATGATAAAAAAGAACAAAAATGACAGGGAATTAGTAATATTCCTAGAAGGATTTATATTCTGTAATCACAACAGCATTTAACGACTTGATGCAATTAGTCTATAGGCTGTACTTTGTGTGCACTCTCATAGCAATTCAGTGGCCCACAAGGATCATGGTTAGAAGCTACTGGTCCAGGTGATATGTTTATGAATAAATATAAGCCATCTTTTAATCATCTTCTATAAAATAGAGACCTACTTCATAAAGTTGTTTAGAAACCAAAGCATTTGGCCCATCCTAGGTGCTCAATTGGAGAAGGCAATGGCACCCCACTCCAGTACTCTTGCCTGGAAAATCCCATGGACATAGGAGCCTGGTGGGCTGCAGTTCTTGGGGTTGTGAAGAGTCTGACATGACTGAGCGACTTCCCTTTCACTTCTCACTTTCATGCATTGGAGAAGGAAATGGCAACCCAGTCCAGTGTTCTTGCCTGGAGAATCCCAGGGACGGGGGAGCCTGGTGGGCTGCTGTCTATGGGATCGCACAGAGTCAAACACGACTGAAGCAACTTAGCAGCAGCAGCAGCAGCAGGTGCTCAATTAGTGACAGCTGTTACTACTAGGAATTAGTGTGACTTTAAATAGCAGGAGACCTGGGTTTGATCCCTGGGTTGGGAAGATCCCCTGGAGAAGGGAAAGGCTACCCACACCAGTATTCTGGCCTAGAGAATTCCATGGACTGTATAGTCTATGGGGTTGCGAAGAGTCGGACACGACTGAGCGACTTTCACTTTCACTTTTGGAGCCATACAGGTGAGAATTCTAACTTTTCTGAACCTGGTTAAACTAATAGCAGTCTCTTCTTTATTCAAACTGACTTGCAATAGAGACTAATTGGATTTTTGGAAACACCTCTTTTCCATACTTCTTGCTGACTTCAAAATGTTGCTTGTATCTATCCATTTCATTTGATTTCATCTTTTTTGAATTGGAAACTCCTCTTCCCCACCCTCAAATTTATCAAAGCCCCTTAGCAAATGTTGTTACTGTATTCTACAGCTGTAATTCTCATCTCTGATGTGCATGGGAATCACTTGGGTAGTTCTTGCACTGAATACTGATTCCTGGGTCCCACCCCCAGAGATTCTCATTTAACTGCTCTGTGATTTGCACGTCAGCATCTTTTTTTTTTAAAGGCAGGTGATTATAATGTATGGCCAAGGATGAGAATTATTATTCTAATATGAAACAGGATTGGTGACAGTGTTCTTGCCTACTTGAGTATCAATAGTCAGTGTTACAAGTATCTTAATTCCTTCATTGTAAAGACATTAAGCAAAATAGAGTCTCTGGGATACACTGTTAGAATGACACAAAGCCGCTGGAGGAATCTCTGAGGTAAGCCTTTCTTCCACCTAAGTGGTACAGTCAGTGGTACAGTTGTGTGTAATGAAAACAAAAACTTTAAGGCATGCTGAAGTCAGGGCATGTTTCATTCATCACCACTTCTTCTAGGAGGCACTGTGGCATAGTGAAATGGATTCAGGTTTTGGCACTAGATGAATTTGGGCTTATTTTGGATCTGTAGATTACTATGTCGATTGAGATTCAGAGTTTGCAATTGCACGTTTTTCTCATGTGGAAAAAAATAAGGATTATGAAAAACACAACAGGAATCATATTATACACCATACAGGGTTGTTAGCACTATATATAAAATCCTTAGCAAACTTTCTGGCTTAGTAAATAGCAGTTGTATTGTATATACCATCCCTCCTCATTCTAAAGACTGTCTTTGACTTGTTTGTATCTCCAGTGCCAATCACAATGCCCTAATGCTCAGAAGGTTATAAAATTTGATGATGATATAGAAAATCTGATTTCTTTTTTTAAATCAATTACTCATAGGTAAAAAATAGAGTTGTGGCATTATAAAATTAGAGCTCAGCAAGTAAATGTTGCCACACATTATTTAATGGCAGTATCCCTTCATTTTTGTTTAATGAGATTCATGGTCAAAGTCATGTAGTGTCATACAATCCATGGAAAAAATAGTAGCACCTCAGTATTTAGCAAGTGATGCTTTAGTGGCTATACTAAGTATGATATAAACAAGAGATATGGTTTCAAGGGAAGGGACAATTATAAAAATAGACAAGAACTTAATGTCAGAAAAATCAAGAGTTAAAAAGGTTAGGACAGATACACAAGCCAGAATCAGAACATATTAGACAAATGCAGTTCATCGTGTATTTTCTTCCTAGCTCTGACTTCAGAAGGCCTAGAAGCAATGAAATACTAGTAGTAATAAGTACCCCTAATGCACAGAGTTTTACTTCCTAAATATCGTTCTTGACTAAAAGGAACCAGGGCTCCTTGGAGAAATTACTCATTCCAAGTTTGTAGTAGGAACTTAGGCTGAGTCTGAGACATCATTTTGTGCTAGGAGCAAGAAAGTTTTCAAAACCTAATGGAATAATTATGTGTATACATCAGTTTAGCAGCAAGATCTTTCTTGACCCACCCTTTCATTTAATGAAAATGAAAACAAAAATAAACAAATAGGACCTAATTAAACTTAAAAGCTTTTGCACACCAAAGGAAACCATAAGCAAGACGAAAAGACATAAGGAAACCATAAGCAAGACAACCCTTAGAATGGGAGAAAGTATTTTCAAATGAAGCAGCTGACAAAGGATTCATCTCCAAAATACACAAACAGCTCATATAGCTCAATATTTAAAAAAAAAAGTCAAAAAATAGGCAGAGACATAAATAGACACTTCTCCAAAGAAGACATACAGATAGCCAACAAACACGTGAAAAGATTCTCAACATCACTAATTATGAGAGAACTCCAAATCAAAACTACAATGAGGTATCTATCACCTTATGCCCATTGAAATGGCCATTATTAAAAAATCTGCAAACAGTAAATGCTGAGAGGGTGTGGAGAAAAGGGAACCCTCTTGCACTTTTTGTGGGAATGTAAACTGATACAGCTACTATGGAGAGAAGTGTGAAGGTTCCTTTAAAAACTAAAAATAGAACTACCATATGAGCCAACAATCTTCTACTGGGCATATACCCAGAGAAAACCATAATTCCAAAAGACACATGCAACCCAATGTTCATTGCAGCACTACTCACAATAGCCAAAACATGGAAGCAACCTAAATGTTCATCAACAGATGAATGGATGAAGAAGATGTGGTACATATATACAATGGAGCATTACTCAGCCATAAGAAAGAAGAAAATTGGGTCATCTGCAGAGACGTGGATGGACCTAGAGACTGTCATACAGAGTGAAATAAGTCAGAAAGAGAAGAACAAATACTGTGTATTAACACATATACATGGAATCTAGAAGAATTGTACAGAGGATCTTATTTGCAAAGCCCGAATAAAGACGCACAGGCTGGACACCAAGAGGGGAAGGGGAAGGGGTAGTGGTGGGATGAATTGGGAAATTGGGATTGACATATACACACTATTGATACAATGTAAAAATACTATATATAGGCTCATTCCAAGCTGGAATCAAGATTGCTGGGAGAAATATCAATAACCTCAGATGTGCAGATGATACCACCCTTGTGGCAGAAAGCGAAGAGGAACTGAAGAGCCTCTTGATGAACGTGAAAGAGGAGAGTGAAATACTGGCTTAAAACTCAGCATTCAAAAAACTAAGATCATGGCATCTGGTCCCATCACTTCATGGCAAATAGATGTATAAACAATGGAAACAGTGACAGACTTTATTTTCTTGGGCTCTAAAATCACTGCAGATGGTAACTGCAGCCACGAAATTAAAAGATGCTTGCTCCTTGGAAGAAAAGCTATGACAAGCCTAGACAATGTATTAAAAAGCAGAGACACTACTTTGCCGACAAAGGTCCATCTAGTTAAAGCTATGGTTTTTCCAGTAGATATGTATGGATGTGAGAGCTGGACCGTAAAGAAGGCTGAGTGCTAAAGAATTGATGCTTTTGAACTGTGGTGTTGGAGAAGACTCTTGAGAGTCCCTTGGACAGCAAGGAGATCCAACCAGTCCATTCTAAAGGAAATCAACCCTGAATATTCATTGGAAGGACTGATGCAGCAGCTCCAATACTTGGGCCACCTGATGCTAAAAGCTGACTCACTGGAAAAAAACCCTGATGCTGGGAAAGATTGAAGGCAGGAGGAGAAGGGGATGACACAGTACAAGATGGTTGGATGTCATCACTGACTAAATGGACATGAGTATGAGCAAGCTCTGGAAGATAGTGAAGAACAGGGAAGCCTGGTATGCTACAGTCCATGGGGTTGCAAAGAGTTGGACATGACTGAGCGACTGAACAACAACAACAGTAATAAAACAGATAACTAATGAGAACTTACTGTATAGTTCAGCACTGAACCTATTCAGTGCTCTGTGATGAACTAAATGGGAAGGAAATCTAAAGAAGAGGAGATATATAGCATATTCAAAAGCAGAGATATTACTTTGCCAACTAAGGTCCGTCTAGTCAAGGCTATGGTTTTTCCTGTGGTCATGTATGGATGTGAGAGTTGGACTGTGAAGAAGGCTGAGCACTGAAGAATTGATGCGTTTGAACTGTGGTGTTGAGAGTCCCTTGGACTGCAAGGAGATCCAACCAGTCCATTCTGAAGGAGATTAGCCCTGGGATTTCTTTGGAAGGAATGATGCTGAAGCTGAAACTCCAGTACTTTGGCCACCTCATGCGAAGAGTTGACTCTTTGGAAAAGACTCTGATGCTGGGAGGGATTGAGGGCAGGAGGAGAAGGGGATGACAGAGGGTGAGATGGCTGGATGGCATCACTGACTCGATGGACGTGAGTCTGAGTGAACTCCGGGAGTTGGTGACGGACAGGGAGGCCTGGCCTGCTGCAGTTCATGGGGTCGCAAAGAGTTGGACACGACTGAGCAACTGAACTGATAGTTCATTCACTTTGCTTTACAGTAGAAACTAATACAACATTGTAAAGCAACTATACTTCAGTAAAAAATTTTTAAATAAAATAAATTTCTCTTTCTGGTGATTATTACTGTACAGAAATTCAACAGATTCCTGTTTATTGATTTTGTATCCTTCAACTTTACAGAACTGATTTATTCTAATCATTTTTTGGTGGAGGCTTTAGGGTTTTCTATATATAATATCATGTCATCTGCAAATAGTGACAGCACACCCCCTCCTTCCAGAGGAACCACTATCAAGACTTTTTATGATAATCATTCCTTTCCTTTGCTTTCTAGTGAGTTTTACTTGCTAAGTGTGCATCTGTAAGTATTACCATTTTGTTTGCTTGTTTTTGAATTTTGCATCAGTGGAATCATACAGTGTGAATAATTTTGTGTCTGACTTCTTTTCACTTAGCATTTTGTTTTTGTAGTTCATCCATATTGATACCTATAGCTTAGGTAATTCATTTGCTTTGATATATTATATTCCATTGTGTGAATATATAACATACCTGAGTCATGTACTGGTACCTTGACTGCTGTGGGGGTAGAAAGTATTGCAGGGTAAGGGCCCTTCCATGTGGGCTGGAGACCTTGGAGATGCCCAACTCCAGTCTAGGAGGTTGTCCTGCCTTGACTTGCCTAGGGATCTGATCCTTGAAAGGTTGTTACGCCTCAACCTGCTCAGGGATATCCCAGTCCAGGGGTCCCAGGAGGTCGACATGCCTCGACTTGCCCAGGACCCAATTCTCAGGAGGCTGACCTGCCTTGACCTGCCTGGGGATTCGATCTCCAGGAGGCTGTCACTCCTCAGCTTGCCTGGGGATCCACAACCTGACCCAGGGACGCCTGGCTCTCAGGTTGTAACAGTACTGGGTAGGATAAGTTTCAAAAAGACTCACCCCCCATGGAAATTGAAGGAGGCCTATTAGTTTTTTCTTTTTTCTTTTCCTCCCTGTCATCACTGTCTTTCATATGGGAAATAACCAATCCACTTCCTGACAGACATCCTTGAGATGCATCCTTGATAACTGGAAGTTGTTTGATCCTCTAACTCTAAGGAGAAGTTGCTTAAAATTCTTTTGTGCCACTATATGGCCATGGTATCCTCTGGGGGACAAGGAACACTAGCCTGAGGATGGGAGTTTAAATTACAATACCATCCTGCAGCTAGACTTATTCTGTAAAAGACAAGGGAAATGGACAGAGATCACTTGTGTCCAGACTTTCTTCTGACTAAGAGATATGAAGGAACTCTGTCCTAAGTATGGGATTGTTGTATGCCCTAAAAGTGAGCCTACTAGGCAGATGGTGTTAGGCACAGACAACCAAGAGAAGGTACCCGCCTGCGAAGGCTCACCTCCCATGGCTTCCGAGTCGCCTGGTGCTCCTTCCTTGTATCCAAACCATGCCCCCATATCTGGGAGCACCCCCTCCACAAAAGTGAACTCGAGTAAGTCCCTTAGTTGAAACTGGAAAAGTATTTGAACCAACCTGGGTCCATAAGCCCTTCTCCCTCTTAGAACTAAGATCAAACAAGATCTGGGAAGCTATACAGATGACCCAGGCAAATGTATAGATACATTCCAACACATTACCTTGGCCTTTGACTTGATGTGGAAGGACATCATGGTCATATTTATTCAAACTTTATCTGACCCTGAGCATGCTAGGGTCTTAAAGGAAGCCCGAAGGTATGCTATGGGGCTTCACGTGTCAAGCAATAAATACCCAGTAGGGGAAACTGAAGTCCCCTCCTTAGATCCTAATTGGAATTATAATGACCCTGAGCACATCTGGGAAAGGGAACATTTTCTGATCTGTGTGAAGGCAGGACTGAAAGGAGCCCAGCAAAAAGTAATCAGCTATGTCTGGGTCTCAGCAATAACTCAGGAGCCCAGTGAGAACCCCATTGCCTTTCTGGAAAGGCTAAAAGAGGCCCTCCAAGTATTACTAGAAAGATCCTGCAGAGGAGCAGGCCTCCAAACAACTATAAGGCAAGTGGTCTCCTCTTGTCCCACTTGCCAATTAAACAACCCCCAAGGAGCTCAAAGACTTCAGCCTGTCCAATGATGTGGGACCTATCCAGGAGAGGGCTGGCAGATGGACTAGATGCCAGTTTCTCAAGGGTAAAAATGCCTATTTGTTATGAGAGGTACATTCACAGGATGGATTGAAAGCTTTCCCACCCAGACTGAGAAGGCTGAGGAGGTGGTAAAAAAACTGCTCCATGAAATCATTCCAAGATTTGGTCTGCCCCAGTCATTACAAATTGACAATGGGACATCATTTACTTCTAAGGTCACCCAAGGGGTCTCTAAAGCATTGGGCATTACTTATTATCTCCATTGTGCCTGGAGGCCTCAGTCTTCAGGAAAAGTAGAAAGAGCCAACCAATTCTTAAAATCAGTGATAAAAAGATAACCCAGGAGACCTCCATGGGATGGAAGGAGGCTTTACCAATAGCTCTCCTCTGCACCCATATTGCCCCTAAGGAACATGTTGGTCTTAGTTCTTATGAGATGCTATATAGGAGACCTTTTGTTTATGTCAATGACCTCTTCCTAGATCCAGAGGTTCAGACCCACCAGTCTTATACCATGGCCATTGGGCAATTCCAACAGGATATATGCTTGTGAGGTATCAACCAGGACCCAAAAGATTCTTTTTTTTTTTTTTTTCCAAAAGATTCTTAAGAGTCACCACTATATGCTCCAGGGACTCAAGTCCTAATTAAAGTCTGGAAGGATGGGTCCCCAAAGGCTCAACTCCAGCCCACATGGAAGGGCCCCTACCCTGTAATACTTTCTACCCCCACAGCAGTCAAGGTACCAGGACATGACTCCTAGATTCACTACTCATGAGTCAAGCCATGGAAGAAAACAGAAGAGGACACTCAATATACCTGTGAGCCCCTAGGAGATCTCAGATATCTATTAAGAACTACAAATGAGTGCCATTCTAATGAACACCCTCAAAATTAAGTTTCTGGGGATAAGATTTCTCAGGACAGCTCTAAAGAGCCAGCATAACTTGGCAGAGGTTGTACTCCAAAACAGACAGGAGATAGATCTCCTGATCCCTTGACAAGGAGGGACTTGAGCTATCTTGAATGAGATGTGTTGTTTCTGGGTAAATACCTCCAGCTAAGTTAAAGTCTGACAGTCCTCAAGAAAAACATTCAGACCCTACAGGATCTCAGAGAACAAGCTGGAGAGTTCTTGGGGTGGCTACCATCTCTCTTTGGTGGATCCTCCTGGTGATGGGAAATTTGGAGTTGGCTAATGCCCCACATCCAAGGGCAGAGAAGCCCCAGCAAGACGGTAGGCACTGGAGCAGTGGCTGCATAGTGCTGGAGACTGTGAGGAGATACCCCACATCGAAGGGCAAAGGAGAAGCCCCAGCTAGATGAGGGCAGACAAACTGAAAACCACAATCACAGAAAACTAACCAATCTGATCACATGGATCACAGCTTTGGTCCTAACTCAATGAAACTATGAGCCATGCCGTGTAGGGCCATCCAAGACAGACAGGCCATGGTGTAGAGTTCTGACAAAACGTGGTCCACTGGAGAAGGGAATGGCAAACCACTTCAGTGGTTTCTTCTTGCCTTGAGAACCCCATGAACAGTATGAAAAGGCAAAAAATAGGACATTGAAAGATGAACTCCCAAAGGTCAGCAGGTGCCCAATATGCTACTGGAGATCAGTGGAGAAATAACTCCAGAAACAATGAGGAGATGGAGCTAAAGCAAAAACAACAGCCGGCTGTGGATATGAATGGTGTTGGAAGTAAAGTCCCATGCTGTGAAGAACAATATTGTATAGGAACCTGGAATGTTAGGTCCATGAATCAAGGTAAATTGGAAGTGGTCAAACAGGAGATGACAAGAGTGAACATCGACATTTTAGGAATCACTGAACTAAAATGGACTGGAATGGGTGAATTTAACTCAGATAACCATTATATCTACCACTGTGGGCAAGAATCCCTTAGAAGAAATGGAGTAGCCATCATAGTCAACAAAAGAGTCTGAAATGCAGTACTGGGATGCAGTCCCAAAAACGACAGAATGATCTCTGTTCGTTTTCAAACCATTCAGTATCACACTAATCCAAGTCTATGCCCCGACCAATAATGCTGAAAAAGCTAAAGTTGAACAGTTCTATGAAGACCTACCAAACATTCTAGAACTAACACCCAAAAGAGATGTCCTTTTCATTATAGGGGACTGGAATGCAAAAGTAGGAAGTCAAGAAATACCTGGAGTAACAGGCAAATTTGGACTTGGAGTACAGAATGAAGCAAGGCAAAGGCTAACAGAGTTTTGGCAAGAGAACGCACTGGTCATACCAAACACCCTCTTCCAACAACACAAGAGAACTCTACACATGAACATCACCAGATGGTCAATACCAAAATCAGATTGATTATATTCTTTGCAGCCAAAGATGGAGAAGCTCTATACAGTCAGCAAAAACAAGACTGGGAGCTGACTGTGGCTCAGATCATGAACTCCTTATTGCCAAATTCAGACTTAAATTGAAGACAGTAGGGAAAACCACTAGACCATTCAGGTATGACCTAAATAAAATCCTTTACAATTATACAGTAGAAGTGAGAAATAGATTTAAGGGATTAGATTTGATAGACAGAGTGCCTGAAGAACTATGGATGGAAGTTTGTGACATTGTACAGGAGACAGGGATCAAGACCATCCCAAGAAAAAGAAATGCAAAAAGGCCAAATGGTTGTCTGAGGAGGCCTTACAAAGAGCTATGTAAAGAAGAGAAGTGAAAAGTCAAAGGGGGAAAGGAAAGATATACCCATTTGAGTGCAGGGTTCCAAAGAATAGCAAGGAGAGATAAGAAAGCCTTCCTGAGCGATCAATGCAAAGAAATAGAGGAAAACAATAGTATGGGAAAAACTAGAGATCTCTTCAAGAAAATTAGAGATACCAAGGGAACATTTCATGCAAAGATGGGCACAATAAAGGACAGAAATGGCATGAACCTAACAGAAGCAGAAGATATTAAGAAGAGGTGGCAAGACTACACAAAACTATACAAAAAAAGATCTTCATAAGCCAGATAATCACGATGGTGTGATCACTATGAACAAAGCTAGTGGAGGTGATGGATTTTCAGTTGAGCTATTTCAAATGCTAAAAGATGATGTTGCAGAAGTCCTGCACTCAATTTGCCAGCAAATTTAGAAAACTCAGCAGTGGCTGCAGGACTGGAAAAGGTCAGTTTTCATTCCAGTCCCAAAGAAAGACAATGCCAAAGAATGCTCAAACTACCACACAATTGCACTCATCTCACACACTAGTAAAGTAATGCTCAAAATTCTCCAAGCCAGGCTTCAACAGTATGTGAACCATGAACTTCCAGATGTTCAAGCTGAATTTAGATAAGGCAGAGGAACCAGAGATCTAATTGCCAACATCCATTGGATCATCAAAAAATAAGAGAGTTCCAGAAAAACATCTGCTTTATAGACTACACCAAAGCCTTTGATTGTGTGGATCACCACAAACTGTGGAAAATTCTTCAAGAGACTGGAATACCAGACCACCTGACCTGCCTCTTGAGAAAGCTGTATGCAGGTCAGGAAGCAACAGTTAGAACTGGACATGAAACAACAGACTTGTTCCAAATCGGGAAAGGAGTATGTCAAGGCTGTATATTGTCATCCTGCTTATTTAACTTATATGCAGAGTACATCATGTGAAATGCTGGGCTACATGAAACACAAGCTGGAATCAAGATTGCTGGGAGAAATATCAATAACCTCAAATATGCAGACACACCACCCTTATAGCAGAAAGTGAAGAAGAACTAAAGAGCCTCTTGATGAAAGTGAAAGAGGAGAGTGAAAAAGTTAGCTTAAAACTCAACATCCAGAAAACTAAGATCATGGCATCTGGTCCCATCACTTCATGGCAAATAGATAGGGAAACAATGCAAACAGTGACAGACTTTATTTTTTGGTCTCTAAAATCACTTCAGATGGTAACTGCAGCCATGAAATTAAAAGACACTTGCTCCTTGAAAGAAAAGTTATGACCAACCTAGACAGCATATTAAAAAGCAGAGACATTACTTTGCCAACAGTAGTCATGTATGGATGTGAGAGTTGGACCATAAAGAAAGGCGAACACTGAAGAATTGATGCTTTTGAACTGTGGTGTTGGAGAAGACACTTGACAGTCTCTTGGACTGCAAGGATATCCAACCAGTCCATCCTAAAGGAGATCAGCCCTGAATATTTATTGGAAGGACTGGTGCTGAAGCTGAAACTCCAATACTTTGGCCACCTGATGCAAAGTGCTGACTCATTTGAAAAAACCCTGATGCTGGGAAAGATTGAAAGTGGGAGGAGAAGGGGATGACAGAGGATGAGATGGTTGGATGGTATCACCGACTCAATGGACATGAGCTTGAGTAAACTCCAGGAGTTAGTGATGGACAGGGAGGCCTGGCATGCTGTAGTCCATGGGGTCGCAAAGAGCTAGACACAACTGAGCAACTGAACTGAATGCCCCTACTAGTCCTTGTTATCACATATTGATGCTGCTTATGATTGATCCATATATTATCAATTGTCTACCCCATCTTGTCTCTGTCCAGGTCAACCAGCTACAACATGCAGTGCCAGTTCAACAAGGATATATAAAGCTACAGTGCCCCAGAGAAAATATCACTCACCCTTAGATGAACACTGCTATAAGGACTCTGAGGCCTGAGACTAGCAAGAGGGGGAGGCCCAGTGCCCCTCACTGTCCCAGTTCAGCAGGAAGTAGCCAGAAAGACCTTGACACCCCTATTCCCAAAGAATTGGGCCTCCCATCTCTTGAGGGGGGAATGTTAGGTAGTTAGAATAGGAAAAAGGATTCCAGAATGGCGGTGGCTAAAAGAAAAGGAAGGCAAAAGCCCATGAAACTAGAACAAAGGAAGGTCCAAGGATGGGAGTTGGGACCTCAGGTAAAACAAACAGCACTCCTGGCTAGTCCAATTTACACAGGGTAGGCCCGGGGGAGGAGAAAAAAACATATAAAAAGAGAAGCCAAAACTGGGCTGGGGGCCTCTCTTCTCTTCACGTCTTTTGGGTCGGCATGCCCTCATGCCTCATGCCTCGAGGATGTATTTTCCTTTACTTTCTAAGTAAAACTGAGCTGTAACATGGAGCTGTAACACTAGTCTGTCGCTTCAAATTTTTGCTGTGATGAGACAGACTGAGGGAATTACAAACTCCCCTGACATACCTATTTGTCTGGAATGTTTGTTTCTAGGTTTTAGTTAACAAATCATGCTGTTATGAACAATCCATTCTGGTAGACATTCACACACACTTCTGTAGGATTTACACATAGGAATTGCTAGGTACATAAAACTGATGGCTTCTCTGATTATTCCTGAAGATAGATTCCTAGCAGTTAAATTAATGGATCAGAAGTTCTAAGCTTGGAAGAGGATTTAGGACCTCTGTGAATTAGTCTGTAATCAGCAAGATAGCCTTTAGTCTAATTCTTTTTTTAAATTTTAATTTACTTTTAATTGGGAGGATAATTGCTTTACAATGTTGTGTGGCTTTCTGCCATACGATGACATGAATCAGCTGTTAAGTATACATATATCCTCTTGAGCTCTCCCACCCCCACAAGTTTAATTCTTCTACAGTGTAAACTAGCTACACTTTGTTCAGTGTGGGAACAAACTATAGAATCAGTAAGCAGTATCCTTATTTTTTTCCTAAAGTTCATATGGAATTGTGTTTCTTTCATGCAGTCTAATGCCTTCCAATTCATATGGGTTTGTGTAGTGATTATGGCTGACTGACTGGAAAGCTTAGAACTGTTGAATCTCATTGTACAGAAACATCAATTAACCATGATCAAATTAATAAAGACATTGATTCAGTGTGCTTTATTAGAGGATTCACTTTCCAGAGCTTAAATTCAGTCAATTGAATGTTTTAATATACGTGCTTCTATGTTGTTTTCACTTTAGCAAATGTGAAATGTGTTTGTTCATTCACCTGTTTTGTGTCCTTCCTTGAATGCAGGGCTGAATCCTAATCAATGCCTAAAATCTTGCCTTGGCTGTGGTGGATATTCAGTAACTGTGTATTGGAATAGTGTTCGATTAACACATTATTTTGGCTTCCCCAGTGGCTCAGCAGTACAGAATCTGCCTGCAATGCAGGAAACGCAGGAGATTTGAGTTTGTTCCCTGGGTTGGGATGACCCCCTAGAGGAAGAAATGGCAACCCACTCCAGTATTCTTGCCTGGAGAATCCTATGGACAGGGGAGCCTGATGTATTATAGTCCAGTTCAGTTCACTCAGTCGTGTCTGACTCTTTGTGACCCCATGGACTGTAGCATGCCAGGCTTCCTTGACCATCACCAACTCCCAGAGCTTACTCAAACTCATGTTCATCAAGTCAATGATGCCATCCAACTATCTCATTCTCTGTCATCCCCTTCTCCTCCCACCTTCAATCTTTCCCAGCATTAGGGTCTTTTCCAGTGAGTCAATTCTTCACATCAGGTGGCCAAAGTATTGGAGTTTCAGCTTCAGCACCAGTCCTTCCAATGAATATTCAGAGTTGATTTCCTTTAGGATGGACTGGTTGGATCTCCTTGTAGTCCAAGGGACTCTCAAGAGTCTTCTCCAACACCACAGTTCAAAAACATCAATTCTTTGGTGTTCAGCTTTCTTTATAGTCCAACTCACATCCATACAGGACTACTGGAAAAACCATAGCTTTGACTAGATGGACCTTTGTTGGCAAAGTAATGTCTCTGCTTTTGAATATGCTGTCTAGGTTGGTCATAACTTTTCTTCCAAGGAGCAAGTGTCTTTTAATTTCATGGCTGCATTCACCATCTGCAGTGATTTTGGAGCCTCCCAAAATAAAGTCTGTCACTGTTTGCATTGTTTCCCCATCTATTTGCCATGAAGTGATGGGACTGAAACCATTATCTTAGTTTTTTAAACACTGAGTTTTAAGCCAGCTTTTTCACTCTTCTCTTTCACTTTTATCAAGAGGCTCTTTAGTTCCTCTTCATTTTCTGCCATAAGGGTGGTGTCATCTGCATATCTGAGGTTATTAATATTTCTCCCGGCAATCTTGATTCCAGCTTGTGCTTCATCTAGCCTGGCATTTCGCATCATGTACTCTGCATATAAGTTAAATAAGCAGGGTGACAATATTCAGCCTTGACGTACTCCTTTCCTGACTTGGAACCAGTCAGTTTTTCCATGTCCAGTTCTTACTGTGGCTTCTTGATCTGCATAGAGATTTCTCAAGAGGCAGGTCAGGTGGTCTGGTATTCCCATCTCTTGAAGAATTTTCCACAGTTTGTTGTGATCCACACAATCAAAGGCTTTGGTGTAGTCAATAAAGCAGAAGTAGATATTTTTTTAAAAATTCTCGTGCTTTTTTGATGATCCAACGGATGTTAACAGTTTGAGCTCTGGTTTCTCTCATGCCATTACATTCCCATGCCATTAAACTGTACGGGGTCGTAAAGAGTTGGACATGACTGAATGCACATACACTTACCACATTATTTGAAATTGTTGCCTTTTTGTATTTTTGCTCTTCCTTAGTATGTTAAGTATATTAATGACTAGGATCATTTTGACTTTACAAAGCACCTTCTCTTCCGCTTAGGAGCTGTGAGGTGACAGGTTATTTTGATTCTTTTTGATTTGGAATAATTATTTTGACATTTAAATGAGCCTCTGTCTGAATGTACCCAAATTTTCATTTCTATCTTTTTAAACTTTCCTGCTCCTGAGAATTTTCAGGCTTATAAAATTGCAGGTAATTAATAATCTCCATCGCTGCATCCCAGATAGACATGGGAGTTGCCAGAAAGGAAGCAGAAACAAATTTAAATAAAATAATGCTTAGCAGTGAGATAACATGTTATACCGGAAAGCTTTTGCAGACATTACCTAATCGATTTTCTAGCACATTGGAAAAGTAGGAAATGGGTTTTTGTTATATTTTAATGGCTGAGAAAGTGAGATATGCTTTTAATCTCTTAACTTCCTGAGAAGTGGACATTCACAACTTTCTTTGTTTAAAATCATAAAGACATTTTTTGCAGCCAGGTTTACATGATAGATTTCTGTCTTTTTAAGCTTAATCTTTTAAGAGACTCATCCCTTGACCTTCCATTTTTCTGAGAAGCAGGCAGCTGAGTCAACTTCAAAGCTTATTGATTTCATTTTCACAAAGCCAACACACTAGGCAGTTTCCAGAAACAGTAAGCTCCTTTTGCTCCTTCACCATCCTTGGAGAAACAAGAGAATAGAACAGATGCCAACTCAGAACACAAAGGAACATCTAATTCCCCCTGAAGGATGGTCTGATGGTGGGTAGAGTTAGTTTGGCCCATGTGTTTGAAGGCCAGATTGCTTACATGAGTTGCTTATGTTCACCCAGTTAGGAAAGGAGTCTAGTGATAGGTGATCCCTTTCCCAATATTTTTTGGTTCTTAACCTTTTTTCCTTTAAGACATATGTTTATTTTGCCCAGAAGTCTAGCTCTAATACCTTTTCTCTTCTAGTCAAGAAAATATAGTGAGTAAATATTTTTAATTTTGTTACTATTTAAATTTTTTGAAGAAATGATATATTTACTTCATTACTTTGTTAGTAATAACAAATGATTTGCAACATATCTCACAACTAATTATGACCAAATGATATGTTCATAGTTACTTTACATAAGATTTTAATTAATTTTTTTCAAAATAGTAAGTAGACATTGTTATATTTTTCAGTATATTTGATTTCTTCAACAAAAACAAACAAACCCAACAGTCTTCCTCTCACTTGCTTACATCAGGTATACTTCTTTTTATTTTTTTCACTGTTGATTTTCTTTAAGTCATTTTTGTCTGTTGTGAGCCAAGCCCTTTCTGAATCCTAGAGAAGTGGCAAGAGGTGAGCCATGCTTACACTGAATAGCCTGCAATCAAGCACAAGTGATTGTTTTGAGGAAATAACTTGTATGGGGAAAATCACTTAACCTCTCCAAAGTTCAGTTTCCTCATCTAAATAGTGGATTAATAATGCCTGCTTAACAGGTATCATTATGAGGACTTAAGGAAATAATTCACATGATAGCACTTATTACTGGCACAAGGTAGGCACTCAGAGACTATTCAGTTTACTTCTGGAAAACCAGGCAAAACACTATCATTAGATTATTAAATTATAATATGAAGGCTATTTTAAAAATAAGAATTGAGAGACATAAGCGAGAACTGAGAGCTAGAATTTATTAGGAAAGGATCTGTGGAGGATGTGAGGTTTAAAGAGGCTGAGCTTAAATGATGAAGCTGTAGGTATTATCAGGGTAAGGAATGGATTGGCTCTGATTTGGAGAAAGAGTTTGGACTCCCTACTTAAGTCTCATCAGCTTTTTATGCCAACATTGTATCTGCATTGATTCCTGAGTGACTTTACAGAAAATAATTCTGTACTCTGTGGTAAAACCCTGAGCTAATCCTTGTTAGTATTACTGCTATTTTCATGGCAACCATCAGATGATAATCTTAGTGAGGCAAGATGTGAGAAGTATTTTCATCAACAAATACCCAAATTTACTGGTGGAATGTCCCATGGGAGATAACCTTATCACTTAGCTGCTGTCCCCCAAATCTAAACCCTGCTCTTCTATATTTCTGTTTGAACATTTAGTAGGAGGTATTTTTAAGAAAAAAAATCTTGCCATGGATTTTCTCCCATAATGGAATATCATTACACTTGAATTCTGTTTGAATAGTTTTTGGAAAATGGACATAAGTGGTAAGATAAATCTGAGAGATGGGAAAGGCTTTGTATTTCATTTATAAATATTTCTGTGACTATTGATAAAGTTTTATAACTACTGGTAATTAGGTATGAAGGTAAAATTGACTTGATAATCTTTTGTTGATTTTACTGAAAGATTTAAAACTGAAATTCTTAATATTTAAATATAAAAATTTCTTGTTGAAAACTGAACTCACTCTGTAATATGGGGGATTTTATAGAATTTATTTCGTTTTCTGTGACATTTAAGGAATATGTTATAGAGACTTGATGTGGGTAGAAGGGGAAAAAGGAGAGGTCTGGGATAATTCCTTTGTGTAGGGCTAAAACTCCTAAGAATGGAGTTCCCATGGGCTTCCCTGGTGGCTCAGAGGTTAAAGCGTCTGCCTGCAATGTGGGAGACCTGGGTTTGATCCCTGGGTCAGGAAGATCCCCTGGAGAAGGAAATGGCAACCCACTCCAGTACTCTTGCCTGGAGAATCCCATGGAGGGAGGAGCCTGGTAGGCTACAGTCCATGGGGTAACAAAGAGTCGGACACGACTGAGTGACAAACTACTAAAGAAGGGAAGAGGCAGGAGAAACATGTTTGAGTGGAGGTCCTAGAACCAAGAGTTCTGCTTTTGTATGTGTTGAGTTTGAGATGCACAGCAGCTATCCACCTGGACTTGTTGAGTAGGCAGTTGGAGGAGCCAGAAGTCAGAGCTGGAGATAAATTACAAAAGTGGTCTGAAAGCATTCAGGAAGAAGTGCCCACTGGAGACCTGGTTGTTGCTGGTAAACCTACCCAAAGTAGTTATGAGGAGTCTTTTCCCATGGGTGTGGTTGTAGAGTGGCATTTTCATTGGCTTTTGGATCAGACCTGTATTTGAATACTAGCTCTATCATTTACTAATTAAGTGACCTCAACCATGTGAATTAATCTCATTTAGCTTCACTTTCTTCACCTATAAAACAGGTTAACAGGACATATTCCATAGCATTGCTAAGATAAAATGAAATAATGTATGTTTCTTAGAGCAGTGGTTGGATGTGATAAGTGCTTTAAAAATATTATCTTCTTTTTCTTCAGATTTAGTTTGTTGCATTCAATCCAAACTAACAAAACATGAGCTTCTCTTCCAAAATAAAATAAACCTGAATTTAAAGTCTACTCTCACATCTACTTTTGGGGGTGCCTACTTAATGATAAACTCCAAAAAGGATTTGATTCAAATCTATTTCCTATCAATCAATAATGACCTCATAAAATAAAGGATTTTTATGCAGATCCTCTGCAACTTGGCCTCAGGGAGGGCTGTCATTCTTTCCATCAATCTCTGCGCCAAATTTTCCTGGCTCTTTAAGACCAACCTGCCTTCTTTTCCATGTAATCTTTTGGGCTTTCTCTGCCAATGACTTGAACATCAGATCTTCAATCCAGTTGATCTTTGAGGTTATTAGAGCTATGATAGTGATGGAGACAACAAAGCAGAACAGTCAGCACACGCAGTATGTAACTGTGCACCAGATGCTCCTCTCACTACTTTTATTTAGATTAGTTTATTTCACCTCCACAACAGGCTTTTGAGGTAGCTACCACTTTATCTCCATTTTACAAGCGAGGAAACTAAGGCACAAAGAGTTGTGTAGTTTTGCCTCAGGTTATACAATGCAGTAACTGAGAGAGAAGAAAGACTGCTCTTTTCAGAGGTTGAGTTTGGAAGACAGTTTTCCCACAAGAACACAGTCTTTTTTCATCTCTGTATCCTCAATTAAAAGTATAGAAAGCAAATGTTCCATCCATGTTGGAGTTAGTGCAAAGTGCCAGCCCATCAACACAGAGGATTGTGTCATTCTGTTCTATTTCTTTCTTTTTTTTTTTAAAAAAAAAAGGAAGGGGGAGACCAAGTGAATCAAAAGCTCTGATTGTGAATACAGTATACTGGCAACATCTGGGGTCTGTTTTATTTTATGAGTCCTCATAGGACATTTAGAAATAAAAATTTTAAAATCTATTCTGACTTCTGAAATATTTTTTATTTAACTAGCAGTAGGGATCTGACATTGAATAATGACCCTCCTCCAGAAACAAAAGCAGATTAACATTTGTCCTTTTTTTCTATTAAAAGCCTGTGCTGCCAGATTTGCTGGTCTTTGATGCTGAAGGATTATTGTTTGTGACATGATTAAAAGATGATAATAAAACTCGTATTGTGCTCTAATTTTAAAGTTAGTTCAAATAAAATTAGACATGATCCCTAAGGGCAGTTTTTCACAGATCCATATAAACAGGCATTCCCTTCTGTGAATAATAAACATTGTTAGTGGCATCAGACTTTCCTCATTCCAGGGGATGAGTTTTTAGCATACCTGAAAGTCATCCACTCTGTGGCTTTTTGTCTAAAAGAAGAAAAACAGTATTAAAATGGAAAGAAACTGAAAATGGGAGCCAGGCACCAACCAGCTGTGTGATCTCAGACAGGACCTTACTTTCACTCATTCAAATTATAGGCCTATACGAGGTCATGCTTGGGTTCTCACTGGTGCGCACAGTTGTGTGTATCAGTTTAGCACACATGTTGGGTCATAGGTTCTTTTATTCTGGTTTGTTCGTCTGTGGTGCTCACCCTGGCCCCCTAGTTTTAGGGGCCCTTCTTCCCCAGGCCCATCCAACTATCTCTGCTTAAGGAAATCTTTCCTACCAAGATTCAGCCCAAACCCCATCTTCTGAGGAAGTCTTCAATAATCACACTAGCTTCTCTTGGCTGCTTTCACCAGTTTTCAGTTCAAGGTCAACCATAAGATTAACTGCATGTGCTGAAACCCTAATATATTTGTGACTCCATGTGGCTCAGTCTGTCCAAGACATTAAGTACAATTTAACTTTCAACCTAGATTTCTCCCTGATAATAAGTGTTGACTCTTTTCTTTCTTCCACTTTACTTTCAATATGTTTTCTTGCACTTCTGTAAGTCTTTGTTCTGATTTTTTTTTGTTAACTTTGTCTCTAGGTCCAACTTTATTACTCTCCATTGCCCCTTGTCTGTGTGGACTCACTGCCAGGAATGAAACTGACAAAAGCAAAGTATCCTTAGAGGGAAGAGGAATGAAGCAGGGAGAGGATCTAAGCAAGCAAAATGTAAGGATGCTACAGAAGGAAGAGATGTGAACACTTTGACGTGAATAAATATTATCCTCCCACCATGCCAAGATCACTGGGAGAAGCTCTGAACTGGGTAAGAAACAGTCATTCACTTCCTCTAAGAAGTTACACAAAGTCTTAGCTTTGAAATATTCCAAAGCATTTTATTGTTAGGGCCCAACAGTGTCTTTTCAGGTTGGAAAAAATCTAGTTCCACCTGTTCTCTAAAAACAGTGGTAACTGAGATGTCCTTCAGGGTCACTGAATGGTGAGATTTTAGATATTTGGTTGTATAGTCCCAATGCTGAGACAGTGACACTATCGAATGGAGGGAGTTTTCTGTTTTGCAAACTGTGCACGGGGGGAGGGGAGTAATTCAGAGCAATAGTTAAACAAGAAGACATTCTCTCTCAGGAGCCAAAGGAAAAACAGTGGCCCAGCCTGGGCATAGGCTGCCCTCTTTATTCTCATACGTGCACACATGCACACACACGTACACACACACTCTGATGACAGGCCACCAGCACTCCATGCCCTACCTTCAGCCCTAAAGCAGATGTTCCCACAGGGGCTGCCCCCTAGGCAGTAAGGAGGTATCCCCAAGATTCCCCAGCTTTGGAAACAGACTCACATACTTTATTCATGGCAGGATATGTTCTCGTTGGCTGCCTGGGGCTGCTTTTTCTTCTTCCTCCTCCCCCAGGTGAGGCAGCCAGCACCTCTCAGGAAGCCTCTCAGAGATGGTAAAAATCCATGCCTCTGAGTGGAAAGAGCTCTGCAGTCTTGTGATTTAGGTTTGAATTCACTGACTAGCTGTGTGATCTTAGGCAAGTCATTAAACCTCTTTGAACCCCAGTCTCCTCACCTCTAAAATGGGCAGAAAAAATTATTTGCCAGTTGTTGAGATGTGCAGTTCTTGGCACCTGGTAGGTACTAAAAGTGCTGTGCTAAGTCGCGTCAGTCATGTCCGACTCTACGACTCTATGGACTGTAGCCCACCAGACTCCTCTGCCCATGGGATTTCCCAGGCAAGAATACTGGAATGGGTTGCCATGCCCTCCTCCAGGGGATTTTCCCAACCCAGGGATTGAACTCCCGTCTCTTGTGTCTCCTGCATTGGGAGGCATGTTTTTTACCACTAGCATTAGCCCATACCTAGTAGCTATTACTGTATCCACATGATGAAGTTAGGGGAGTCTAGCCATTCTCCTCACTCTGCTTATCCAGATGGGGTCCCCAAGCAAACAGCAGTAACTGATAGCACATTAGGAAGACAGGTCTGCTGAGTCACACTTGGCACTAAACCAGATCCCCAGGTTTACTCCTCTGCACGTTAGCCTGTGGGAGAGCTATAGCCGTGGCTGGTCCAGCCGTGCTTAGTCGTGTGGGACCCCCACAGGCCTGTATCTCAAGTTGAGATAGCCTCCTCTTTAGCCCCCTCCAGAATCCAGCCACATGACACACTGGCATGTACTACAGGCTTCATGTTTAATCTTCATGAGTCAGCTCATTTTACCTTCAAACAGTCCTAAGAAGGATTGCTGTTCTCTCCCATTTTCCAAATGGGAAAACCAACTCTATGAGATGAAAATATCTTCTCTGTCATCACTCGGCTCATCTGTCACAGAGGCAGGGTTGAAACCCAGGGTCACATGAATCCAGAAACATAACTGACAAAGAGCCTCTCCCTGACTAGACTCTTGCTACGCTTCTCTAAGCACTCTTGCTGACTGGGCCTCATCCTCAGTCAACAAAAACTATAGACTCTCAGTATGAATGATGTGGTCCACCCCCACCACATCTGAAGACCTGAACAGACACTAATAGTTTCTAGCAGCTCAAGGCCACATCCCTAGGATGGCTGGAGCCTGGCGAATGTGCCTGCCTGAGGAAACTCAAGGCTCCCAGAAGTTACTGCCAGTTTATTCCAGCCAGTGTTTCAAGATAGGACCCTGCCTTCCTTTCTCCGTGGGAGGCTAGGAGCCTAGCTTCTTTAAGTGCCAGTTAGCAAACCCAGATAAATTTCATGTGGACTGGTGCCCTCCACCTTCCCACTTTCTGTTGATTTAGCAGGAATTTCCCTGTGTAAACCCTGCCATTGACCCTCCCTGCTTTCATTCTCTCCCTAAGATGCCCCCTGTACAAATGGAAGCTGAGGTCAGTTCATGCTGGGCCCTCATTCTTACTGCAGTAGAGTATAACTAATTAATATCTGTCCTTAACACTTTAGTGTCTGTTTTTCTGTGACAGCTCTTTACCACTAGGTTATCTATCTAATACTGATAAAAATTCCCTGAAATCATTTATCTATTCGGCCATCTTGATTAAAAGAACTCTGCTCCCAGAGGATTTGTCCAATAGATGGTCACAGGTTTGGACCCCTGGTTGCTGGAGCCTGGGACTCTCCCGTCTTTCTGCTGTGATGCTTACATGTATTGGCAAGTTCAATGGTGGCGAGAGGGCTGTAGCCTCGTGGCACCATGGAGGGCAGTATAAATACTGATCCAGAGATCCCAGAGATGCTCAACCAAAGCTTCAGCTCTGGGCTTGCCCCCCCGTTTCCCTGTGACTACGGAGAGGCCAGCAGCAGCACAGCCCTGGCCTCCCAGACGAACACTGGGGACTCTGGAATGGGAATGCTGGCAGAGAATGCAGGAGCCTATTCTTTCAACATCACTTCCAGTGACATTCTCCTAAAGGGGCCCCAACCAGAGCAGTTCTCTGGAATCCAGTCTCTTTCTTACAGCCTTTCTAGGATTATTCTGGAATTATCTGATAGTATATGAAATCAGGGCTGGGAGGAACACAGGCAGCTGTGGATGCCAGGACCACACGTAACTGCAAGGAGCATGAGGTGGGGGAGAATGGGAAGAGAGGGCTAAACACCCCATCACAGCTGGCATTCTAGACGGAACCCTGAGTCCTGCAACTGTCATGGGGCCACGGGGGAGGGCTCAGTCCAATGGGAATCTAGCCTCTGATGCCAAGAGATGAGCAGAGGAATTGTGTGTTCAATTGCTTTGAGACAGAAAGTCGATGTGAGAAAAAATCATTGTATGTTATGATGACATTTTGTTCCCATACCCAAGACAGGCTAATAAGAAGGCAGACCCAGCCACATAGAGATGGTGGCAAGAGATTAAGTGTGCCACAAATAAAGCTGGTCAGGCACCCTTGTCACCCGCCAAGCCTGTTCATGCCCAAGCATGCATCTACAGCCATACACGGACTCCTACTCCAGAGAAGCAGAATGCTGTCACGGCACCACATTAGCTAGCACATTTGGCCAACCAGAAATGCCAACTGTTTGCTGAAGGTAGGGGAAAAAAGAGAGAGAAAGACCAGGTTAAATTTCCTTTATTCTTCAGATTTTTTGCTCATAACTCATTAAAACCCCTGCCCCTCATCCTCCACCTTTCCTTCTTTTTTTTTTAAAATTTTAACTTTGTGGGTGTTTTTTTTTGCAGCCCTCTGCAGCAATAGGGAATTTTGAACCAGCTCTAATCTTCCCTTATTCCTTCTTTATCCTGGTGAACTTTGGAGAGCAGAAGCAGCTTTTAAAAACTCAAATCAAAGTGTCACGCTAAGACCTAAACTTACTGTTTTGTCAAGTTTAGAATCAACACCAAACTCCCCACCAAAGGCCCCGAGGTCTCACATGGCCCAGCACCTTCTACCTTCTGGTATTCAACACCCAGACACACTGGGCTGCCCTGCAGGGCCTCTGCATCTGCTGTTCCTCCTTCTGAAGCACCCTTGCCCATTCTTATCATGCAGGTCTTGCTCAAATGCCTCTTCTGGAATGAGTTTTCCCTTCCTGAGCCCCCAGCTCCCACCCTCTAGCAGTGCCTATTAGAGCACCCACATCACCCACCACCATCTCAGATACTCGCCACCATCCCCTACTTGAGAGAACACCCACCTGGGGCAGTTATAACCACATGCCTTCAGGGCACCAGGGGGTCAAGGGGCCAAGGGCCCCCTGGTGTCAGCAACTGGGACAGTTTGTTCTCCTGCACATTCCCCAGGGCCTAGATTAGTGCCCAGCTAAGAGGAAGGGTACAGTTGACAGTGGTGAGTGGAATTATTTCACAGGATGGCAGTTCCTGGATGAGGGACTGCTGGCGGCCGCATCTCTGTGAGTCACATCACATCCTTTAAGCACTCTCACTGTCCCACCCAGGGCTTCCCCTTTCCCCACAGAACCTGAGGGAGACGTGCAGTCGCCCCACAGTTTCTATTTTCATCCCTGCAGCTGCACTAGTTAACAAGCAAGGTTAACTTCTGAGGCCATGAGAGAAACCTGAGGGTCATGTGATACACATGCCAGAGCACTTCCTTTTCCAAACCCCTCCTTACTAAGACTCAAAGCAAGAATTCAGGCTGCTAGAACCCTGCCACAGTTTTCAAAAGGTTGTTTGCCAGTGCGGCTGGTGGTGTGATAGCAGTTCATTGTGGGGGAGGAGTTGAATTTAACTATCTTTATGAGCAACAAGCAGTAGAGGAGGGCCTGCCTCCCCAGACCACTAAGGCAAGGACATCTGAGAAGCATTTTCACAAGCCCCCCATGCCTCCCCGGTACCCTGAAGGCATGGGGTTGTAACTGCAGCAGGTGGGTGTTCTCTCTGGTAAAGCAGTTCCTTGAGGGGGCCAGGTCTGCAAGGCAGCAGACAGTGAAGGGTGATCCCTGCCCATGTGGTCTGACCTGAAATGGGCAGCTGTTGGCCACATCATCCCAGATCATGAGATTAGCAGATCAGGCCCTAAGAGCCAATGGCTTATCTCCACCCACTGCCTGGGCTCATGGGCACCCATTCCTTGAACTCAGACTTCAAGTGAGTAAGCATGTCCACTTTTCTCTGTGGGAAAAGTACTGCTCTCTGGATTGTAATGGCATATTGCCCACCACCTCCTCTCCCCACAAATATTCTGACTACAGAGCAGATGGAGGATGGCCCTCACACACCAGAACGCCATGGTCTTTTGCTGACCTTTAGATGAGTAGCACTGAGGTGGCTGATTTGGGACCTACTATGGGTCACTGCATCTTTGCCCTCCATGCGTACAGGTAGGCTGAGGCACTGGGCAGGATCTTGTGTAAACTCAAATATGCAGAGGCAACTGACATTACTGAAACAGGGGTTGAAGTGATAGCCTTCATTCTCCATTCTTTTTATACAATATAGAGCATTCATGATGTCTCTGAAGTATGCATTCTTATTCTTTCATGTTTCCAAAGTTTCTTTCTAAATTAACATTTCAGTGTTCTGTGTTTTGGATATTCAAAGAAAGAAAATTAGATGGCAGTGGCTTCATGATTTGGGTTGCATTCCTTTTCCCCAGGAGTTCTACCCCAGGTTTGCAGGCTGCAGCCATCAGCTGGGAGAAGCGGTGGGGAGGGACAGAGCAGCAGGCCCTGTATTGGGAGCAACCACAGGCCCAGTAGGTCTCCTAATACTCATGCAGATGCCCACAGCCTTTGCACACCACAGCCAGAGAGAAGGGGCCCAGCTGCCCATCCAGCTCCTGGCCTAAAGACCAGCTCTTCAGGCTCTGTGCCAAAACCCACTCAGCTCTTGGTTACTCCTCTTCCTCCTTGCCTGAAACAGGCAACTCCAGGCTTCTTACAGAAGTGTGTTCTGTGAGGACCCACCAAGGCTGAGTTCACAAGGGTCCCAGGACAGAGCTGCCAGGCAGGGTGCATGGAGTGCACACACCAGGCCTTTCAAAGCATGTCATTTAAACATTTGGGCACAACAAGCCTGGTGGGGATGATCTGGCTCCTGCAGGTCTAACTGCGGTGCTTCAGCTCCATCTTGGCCACTGCTGCTCGGTGCACCTCATCAGGGCCATCAGCAAAGCGCAGGGCTCGGGCCCCAGTGAAGAACTGAGCCAGTGGGTGGTCGCTGCTCAGCCCTGCTGCTCCGAAGGCCTGGCAGACACAGGGCAGGAGGCGAGGAAGCCCTGGGTGAGCCCTCATCCCTGAGAGCCCCACGAACCCTTAGCCCTTAGCCCTGCTCCTAAGATGTGAGGACAGCTCAGAACAGCCACACTGCAAGGCTGTCCCCTGACACCTGTGTGACAACAGCATTCTGGAAGACTCCAAATGGGGCCTCACTAGCCATCCCAGGGACACCAGGTTCCCCAGGTCTGCTCTGCTAGGTGACTTCTGCTGTTGGGAAGTCCCTCTCTAGGGGCCATGGACTGAGATTTGGGAAGGAGGCATCTCTATGTGGTTAGAAGGCTGGGCCTGGTGTAAGAAGGACCTAGGTTCCCCAAAATCTGAGCTCAGCTCCTTGCAAGCTGAGTGACCTTGGACAAACCACTTTCCTGTGCTTCTGCTTCCATGTATTCAAAATGGAAGCAGAAATAGGACCCCTCATAGGGTTGTATCTGAGGAGGAAAAGGACAGTCATGTATGGGGGTTGTGCAACAAAGGGCTGTTATTAGTTTATAGGAGGTTGGGCAGCTAAAGGAGAGGAATTCTGAATCTTGTGAATGATTCAGAAGAACCAGCGATCCATCATCTGTGCTCACCTGAATAGCACGATCAATCACTCGGGAAGCCATGGATGGGGCCACCATTTTAATCATGGCAATATCCAGAGCTGCAGCCTACAGGGAAGAGGAACTACGGTGAGGAGGGCAAGACCCCAGGGTGGAATGCGTGGAAGACTGATCAGTTTCACAGGGAGGAGTAGAAACAGCAGCTCCGAACAGAGATCTGAGCTCCTGCTGGACCACAAGCCTTGCCTGGTGCATGGACCCTACCCAGCACCAATGGGTGGAGAGGCAGGGTGGGTGACAAGGAAAGTGACTTAGGATGCTGTGTGGTGTGGGAAGCTGCTTTGTCAAGGAAAGACAAGGGGCATCTTCCCAGGTGACAGGCAGCATCACCGCACACTCAATGCAGAGTGGGGACTGGCCTGAGCCTCATCTGGGGTCATGACCAGCTCTGTTTCCAAAGGAAAGGTGGCATGAGGCCAACCAGGACTCTGCGGAATTGAAGTACAAGCATCTTCGCTGAGTTTGGGATTTCAATCAAAGCCCCTGAGAGCCCTCATACCTGGCACTAGATGACCAAGAAACCAGGAACTTGAGCCTGGGTCACCCCCTGCTACCAAGGCCTCTCAGCTAAGGGTTAGAGACCCAGTAGAGAGATGGAGAAGGCAGGGATTGACATGGCATCATGCCTGGTGTTAGGAGGCACTCAAAGAGCCATTTAAGGAATAATGTCACGTTGAAAATAAAGCTTTTCTGGTTAACTCCCTGGCTTATTCTCAGTTTGCCTGATGCCTGGAAGACCAGGCAGGTCTGTAGCTCAGGCCGGGGCCATATGGCCCTGTCAGGCCTGCTGACAGATGGTCACTGGGTCAGTAAAACAGAAAGGTCTGTCCTCTTTATTGTACCTTTTCCGTTTTTGAAAAGCTGCCAGGCAGTTCCAAGGAGAATTGAAGCAAAGTTATTTATGTCAAGGAGCCAAGCGCTTTCTCTGTGGTTTGCTGAGTGGGGAGGGAAGAGTCAGCATCCAGATTTCTGGGCTGGCATCCCTCACCGTGTCCTCAGGACCTGTTCTCTGTGAGGTCCCTCGGCCTCCTACCTTATTTCCCGCCACATCCATGACGTGGGCAGCTTTCAGCACCAGCAGCCGGGCCTGCTCGATCTCCACACGGGATAGGGCAATGTCTGCCAGGACAGTGCCCTGCTCTACAAGGGGCTTCCCAAAGGCCACGCGGGACTTCGCCTGTGGACACAGGAGACAGGATGGGAGGCATGGATGGTGCTCTGCAGAGGAGAGGGTGGAAGCACAGGAGAGCGCGGGGGCGTGGGGGAAGCTAGACAATGTGGTGGCTGCACAAATTATCTCCAGGAACCCCTTTACTCCAGCCCTTCTGCCCCATCTGGGCAGGCCTGGCCTCCAAGCTGGACTGAGCTTGGTCTGAGTTGCCTGTGGCCCAGGGCTACTCTGGTAACCAGGCAGTGACTGTGGGCGCCTCACACAGGCCAGGAGGGCGCCCTCTGCTGACAGCAGGGCCTGCTTCACATCCTGAGGAACTCTCAGGGGCAAAGTCTGGGTGCCAGAGCCCTCTTGTGGACAACTGTTATTGCAATGGGGATTCTAGAGTCTGAAAACTACAATCAATCAGAAGAACTTAAGGGATCTTTTCTCTGCCCCACTTTTTAACTAAAAACAGATAATGATACCAATTATATTACTAATGGCAGAAAAGCATACATTTTCAGAACAAAAAAAAGAAAAACCACAACACGAACAACATGGTATTCCATCATCTAGTCACACTTTAAATTTTGGATACTTCTCCGTATGCATAAACATACATATGTTTTTTTTTTAACAAAAAAATGGAATCCTTTATAATGCTTTTGTAGCCTGCTTTTTTTTCATTAAGGGTTATCTCTTTACATATATTAAGAAACAGATTTCTACAGCATTGCTTTGGAATTTCACTGCATGTCCATAACCAGGGTTATCTGACCAAGCTCTACTTGTTAGCCTCACAGGTTGTTTCAAAGTATTATAATCATGGTTGTGGTGAACCTCCTAGTATCAAATCTAACTACTCCTTATGATCAGGTCCTATGAGTGGGATGGCCATCCTCCTCAATACTTGGCACCTTCTAAGACTTCTGGCATGTACACTTAAGCTGCTCTGCAGGATGAGACTAGATACTATACCTGAGCCCTTAAAGGGAGCATTTTCTTTAAAATAAAAAAAAAAAACAACCTAAAAACAAAAACACAAAACAAAGAAATTGGACAGTAAAAGGGTGTGAATATCAGATTTGCTCAGTGACCTATGCACCCATGACTATCTCTGTTCTTTGGACAGTTTCTTGTGAGATATTTTGGGGGCTCAAAGATTCCTTCAGTTTTCTTTGCAAAATTGGTATCACTGATTTGAATTACCATTGCCAGCAAGAGCTTTCATTTGTGTGGACTTGCAACCTTTGAGGGGTCACAGAAGAATAAAGTTTTAAATGTGCTTGGGGAGGAGGATGGTGCAGGGCTGGATGCTAGAACCCCAAGTTCTCTCTATTACCTAATTTTTAAAGATGAACTAATAGAAGAAATGGTCATCAGTAGACCATGACCCTGTGGACCTGGAACCTTGCCCTCTGCTGTCACAGAGCTTGGCCTTTTCCTTCTGGTCACCTTGACAGGGCGAGGCCCATTCTGCTCCGAATTTGAAACTTTAGCAAAGTAAAAGAGGCAGAGCAAACACAAGGACACAGCTTCTTGTAAAGAACATCACCTTGCTTCACCTGCTAAGTCTGCTCTCAAGAAAACAGGATTAGAAGTCTGAGAGGAAGACAGATGGGTCGTTCTGGTCCAGAGACAGGCACAAAGGGAAGTACTTACTCGGGCCTTCATGAGTGCCAGTGCCCTCTCTGAGCAGCCAATCAGCCGCATGCAGTGATGGATCCTGCCGGGACCCAGTCGGCCCTGGGCGATCTCAAAGCCCCGGCCGGGGCCCAGGATGATGTTCTCTTTGGGCACGCGCACCTGCTCAAACAGGACTTCACCATGGCCACCTGAAAGACACAAAGGGTACTCTGAGTGATCTGCCTACACATTTTTCTTGGATGTGTTTATCTCATCTGAGGCAATATTCCTGCCCTTTTGTAGTCTTCTAACAGGAGCGTGGTTGAACAGTGTAGGAGAACAAAATGGAGCCTATTAAAAATAGAAAATAAGTCACTAATTTACACGATAACAAATGAATAGTTTGGCATTTCTTTTCTAAAACATAACTCTAGGGATTTCCTGGTGGTCTAGTGGTTAAGAATCCACCTGCCAAAACAGGGGACATGGGTTCAACCCCTTATCTGGGAAGATCCCAAATGCCTCGAGACAACTACATCCATGCACCACAACTACTGAGTCTGCACTCTAGCGCCCCAATCACAGCTACTGAAGCCTGTGCACCTAGAGCCTACACTCTACAATAAGAGAAGCCACCAAAATGAGAAGCCCACACACCATGATGAGGAGCAGCCTCTGCTCACTGCCACTGAGGAAAGCCTGAAGGCAACTATGAAGACCAGGTACAACCAAAAATAAAGAAATCTTAAAAAAAAAAAAGTAACTCTAACTTAAACTGGAAGTCCCTAGCAGTATTGTGACTCTACCAGTGTATTGACCATATGGGAACTCTGAAGTCAAAACGTGGACAAAATCAGCAGAGAGAAAGAGCCTCTGTGAGAGGACCTCCAAGCTGGGAAATCAGCTCTCCACACTGAGGTCTAAAAGAGAAGGTCTGGAGGCCGCTGCCTGCCTCCATTCTCTGTGGCCTCCTTACCTCCTAGACTCCTGCTTGTCTTCTATGATTAAAAGAGAAAAAAAACAACAACAGATGAATGCCTGTCTGAACCTTGCCTACATGGTTGATACTCATGAACTGAAATGCAGGAGCACGTGGCCTTCCAAATGTCCTCAGACTCATACAGGTGTTACTTTTGCACTGGAGCAAGGGTTACCCAAAGCCTTTTCCCCAGACCCAGACCCACACCCACACAGAGAAGCGAGCTGTTCTCAAGGGGCCAACCTGGTGCGTCCTCCAGCCCATACACCTTCAGAGGCCGGATGATTTTTATCCCTGGAGTATCCATGGGAACCAAGAGTATGGACTGCTGCTGGTGGCGTGGGGCATGTGGGTCTGTTTTTCCCATAAACACGCAGAGCTGGCAGCGAGGATCCAGGATGCCTGCCAGGAAAGGAGAGAGACAGACCCACATCATCTGACACCAGGGCCATCAGCTCTCCTTAAACACTCAGTCCTGGCTCAGAAGTCAACGAGCAGATGGGGCCCTTTAAGATGTCACGTGATCAGATGAGGACATGCAGCCCTTTGACCAGCAATAAGAGCAATTGGTTTCTGTCCCAGTGAGGAAGGAATCTAATATCCTAAGAACAGTTAATTTGTAAAGCACATTGGGTTGAAAATATAATTTGGAGACAAGAGTCTGAAAACTACTGAAAACTGCTACTTTATCAGTGGCAGCCTGTTCTGCTTTGTTCTCACAGGAGGTGGAAACATGCTGGCTTTGGGCACAGGCTTCAGAGTCAGGCCAGCCTTGAACTCTGGGTGGTTCCCTACTTGGCAGTAGGGGGGCTAGTACCTTGGGCAGTGACTCAAGTCACTTCTCCATCCTGGTCTCCTTCTCTGTGAAGTGGGGATAATACCACAGACCTTCTGGGGAAGGGTGGAGACTCAGTGAGGGGAGTTCCCCCGTGGCATGCACCACGGGCCCTGGAGAGTTAAAGCCTAGTGAACGATAGGATTATCACCAGCCCTTCTGCTATAGCACAGCTGACCTCACAAGACGGGGACACCATTGAGGAAGTGACCTCCGGCCTGTCTAAAGCGAGATGCCCACAGCGGAATGAGGAGAGTGGGGAGTGGAGGAGAGATTCCTGGAACTGTCACATGTGGGGTCACCTGGAGTCCATGTAGAACCTTTGGTTCTCTCAGGGTTTGCTGCCTCTTCTGGGAACAGAGACAGAATCTCTTTTGTGTTAACTGGAAATGAAGCTAGTCCCTCCCACAGTTTCTCAGACAACAGCAGGGCAGAGAAGACATGCTTATCAGGCTAGACCCACATAAACATGATTGAAAAATGAATTTCAGGCCAAATACCTGTGATCCACCACTTGTGACCATTGATGACGTAGAAGCCATCTTCCTCTTGGATGGAAGACTCAATGTTGGTGGCATCTGAGGAGGCTACCTGAGTGAGAGCACATTCTGATTCGAGCTGGCAAGGGTCCCGAGGTCCCTGATGGCAGAGCCCGATGGGGCTGGGTAAGGGTCTGGCCTGACGAGGAGCGCCTGTGGGTGACTCATAGTAGGTACCTGGGGCTCAGTCATAGCGAAACAGGAGCGAGCCTTTCCCTCCAGCAATGGAACCAACCAGCGGGCCTTCTGCTCCTCGGTGCCGTATCGAACCAGAAGCTCCATGTTCCCTGTGTCTGGAGCAGAACAGTTAAAGATCTAGAACGAAGAAAAATCATAAGAGTGACTTTCCCTTCCATATTTAAAATTCAAACATCTCAGAAGCATGGACTCTTTCATGTCATAGATCCTCTGACACTGTCAGGAAAGTCCTTCCTCTCCCCAAGGAAATGCAAAGACCAACAACATTCTGAATACAGTAGCTCAGAGGCCCCTGAAGCTCAACTTCAGAGCTCCCTGGGGAGAGAAAGTAGATTGGAGCTGTTGGATTGAGGCTCCACAGAAGCCAGCTACCAGGCTGTGCCCAGCCAGGCCCTAACTTCCTGAGAAGACACCACCCCTGGTTCCTTTCCTGCTCTGGCTCCAGCCACCTGCCTGCAGTGTCTTTACTCCTAAGAAGTCTGAGTGTGCGTCAGAGCTCCTGAGTCCAGTGCTGCTGCAGGGAACCCCGTCAGCCCAGGAGGATGGCTGAACTCTCTGGAGGACAAGCATTTTCTCCCATGCTGAGGAAGACAGTAAAGAAGGTACCTCGGGAGCGTACAGAGACGTGCCCATGACCTCACACAAATGTGCGTACTCCATGTTGGTCAGCCCTGCTCCATATTTCTTCTCGGGATCAGTCTCCAGGGGTAGGAAAAGGTTCCAGAGTCCTTCGGCCTTGGCTTTCTCCTGTCATGGCAAAAAGAAATCAAGGATTCACACAGGGTGGCCTTCATTTTATTTTGGCCCATGAAAAATAATAAGTCCAAATCATCAGGCTGGATACAACCCTGCAGATCTGTGGGAGGAGAATGGGAAGTGTCCGGGGACAGCCCATTCCTAACAGGGATGGTGCAATCAGTTCACTTCCCCGTGTCCATATCCCAGATGCCCCACTAGCCCACTTCCATCACTGCTAGCATCACTACTGTCATCACAACACAGCTAGGCCTCACATCATGAACACAAGAGAGTGAAGGTCCTTTAGCGAGTCTGCAGGGAACCAGCCCAGGAGATCTGGCGGCAGTCTTAGCTGGTTTGAGGATAATATGATGATGATGGGTGATGAGGTACCTAAGGAGATCCCCTGTCCAGCTTTCTTCATGAGGTACAACTTTGTTCCTAGGGAAGTACCCCTAGGTTTCTGAACATAGCTCCTGACAGGGAAACCAGGGAGTCCAGCCTGGGGATCAGGAACCCAGGCCATGAGTCAGACTGCCTGATTCAGACCCTGCCCCACCACACCTGCTGGGAGACCTTGGGCAAGATAGTGGAGCTCCTCATGGCAGTTTCCTCATCCCTGACAGGGGACATCACCAACCACCCTACCAGTCAGAGCTACTGAGTAAGACTAGGAATGGAGGTGACTGACTGGAACAAGGATCTGAATGGGAAGATTATCAGGAGTTCAGGTTAGAGAAGGGGGCTCAAAAATGGATGGAAATCCAGGCAGCTTAGAGAATGGCAGCAGGGCAAACACTCAGCAGTCCTGCTGTTCAGTGAGTGAGTGCTAGCTGTTTTCTCTATCGAAAACACTTCACTCTTCAGGTTCCAGTTAGGGACCGTGGGGCTGCCCTAGCTTGGCTCCATGTGCCCAGTTCCTGTCTGGGCATTGTGGGGTGGGTTGAGCTGGCACCTTGACTACAGCTCTGCCAGACTGTCCAGAGGCAGGGAGGGAGGCACCCAAATGACTAGGGTGCTACTACCCAAAGAAAGGAGAAGAGACACTAGGTAGCCAACCTATGTTCAAAACACGCATCTCACTAGATTGTTGGAAAGATTAATTAGGAAACACAGAGTGTTGGACTCAGAAGCTGGGGCTGCAGTAAATATTAGTGATGATGGAAAGTCTTCCCACTGGGAGGGTACCACTTTGCTGGCTCTTCCATGACATGAGGGCTGCGCTCTAGAACATATACTTCTAGAATCAGCACATACACTCGTCTCATGACTGTGTTAAGCTAATTAGCTGAGACTGCAGTGACCAAGGAGAGGAAGGACAGATTAACTGGAACAAATGAAGCAGGAAAGGAAAGGAGAATTAGGAAAAGCAGCAAGGGAGTTCTGAGAAGAGGAAGAATAAGGAAGTGAATAGAATCATCTCCTTGTGGGAGGGGAAAACACATAGATTTGAGCCCAGAAGATCTGGATTGAGTCCAGCTGATACTATTTCTAGTTGTGTCCCTAGACAAATTTTATTTCTTACCTTTAAATTGAGGTTCATAACGCTTACCTCATAGGATTTGTGAGATGTAATATAAATACCAAATACTTCTCACTTATGGGTAGTAATGACACTTTGGATAAAAGCTGTGAGCCATTCTTTTACTACTCTCCCCAATAATCTTAGTTGTCCTTATGATTCCCATTCAGGTATGACCACAAGTAGAATATTCTCTAGGTTTTTCTTATAGATTCACTTAGAAACTAGAGGTGTCCATGGCAATAATGTCTGCTTTTCCAACACTTCTGTGCACTGGACGGGTACATCTAATGCATGAGGATTAAGTGTGCAGGTCAGCAGGTGGGGTATAGGACATTTCATAAGGTAATAGGAGTATAGAATGGTTTGCACCTTACTGATGAGAAGGACCTAAAATGGTCTCATTCAGGAATTCCCTGGCAGTCCAGTGGTTAGGACACAGTGCTTTCACTGGGTGGGGGGAGGGCAGGTGGGGGGAAGGTGTCAGGTTCGATCCCTGGTCGGGGAACTAAGATCTCATGTGCTGTGGGGCAACAAAGCCGGAAGGCTGCAACTAGAGAAGCCGGAGCACTTTAGGGTCCATGTGCTCTAGAAACCATGGGCCACAACTACAGAGCCTGTGTAAGAGATACAACAAGAGGGAAAAAAAGTCAACGCACACCACAACTAGAGAAAGCCCATGCACCACAATGAGGACCCAGCCAGCCACAAGTTAAAAAAAAAAAGACACTGTAGAAACAGTAAGTGGACATAGAAGCATTTAACAGCATTTGACACGCCTGCTTGCACAGGACCCAAACTGCTTCTTATTCTGCGCTGCTCTCACTGTAAAAATTTCAGGGGCATCAACACGTGAGCATGGGACCTACACATGACTGGCTGAAAATTCCCACCGCAATCTCAGTGTCCTCGGGAAGCATCCAGTGGAGACCTCCTGGCCATTGCCCTATGACAGCTGTGGCCACACTCCTAGCAGCCAGCATCCCCTTGGCTTCCACTGTCTCTTTCAGCTGGCTCTTCAGCCTCCCTGTCCATGTTAGCAGCTAGCTGCTCACTCTGTTGCTTTGGTGACCTGGAGTGATCTACACTGAGATCCCCACAGTGTCTCTCAGCTGGGGGCAGGGTAGCCAAATTACGGTGCACCCCCAATGTGGTCCCCTCGGGGATCCACCTCCAGGCACTGACATGGAATACATCATTAAATAACATAAGCCAGTGGGAGATTCAAATAATTGAATAAAACAGTTTCATTACAATAGGATGTGGAAATATATATATATATAATTTCTATATATTATAGGAATAATATATATATATTACTATGTAGTAGAAGAATGGAATTGGAAGCCTATAAATCAAATTGTTGACAGGCACTATCTCAGAGGCCAGAGAATTTTATTGAACTCTTTCTATGTCATGAATTCTTTCTAATCTTGCCATGTTTGAACTCTGGTTAATTTGAAACAGGTTTGAAAGTAGAGATAATGCCAATTCATTTTAAAGTAGGTCTGGTTGGATCACAGGCAGAATATGTGCTCCTGAAGACCTCAGATAACTTAAGAACTAACACAAGCCAAGACCAATCCTGAAAAAGAACAGCAGGTATTTCCATTATACACTAAACTGATGTCACTGTGTGTCAGGAGCATAAACATAGTTTACAGTTGATGTGGCCCTTCAGGTTTGATGTTACAGATTCTTTAAAAAGAGTGTCATTTAACTGATGCAATTTATATCACTCAGTCTCAAATTTACATGATTCAGACATGTATAAAATGAGTCCACCTGCTTCAGAGTTATAAGCCACAGACTCGGCACTCCTCTGCCTGGGGTGAGTATCAGGCTGAGACATGGTCACACAGAAAGAGCAATGAAGTGAAACTGAGTGATCTAGGGCTGGCTCTTTCTAGTGGTGGTGGCAAGCAGAGACCATTGAACTCAATCTTCCATCTCTTCACTGCCTAAGAAGGAACAGATATGGCCAGTGGACGAGCTGAGGTTGGGCTGTGCTAACGAAAGGCCCCCAGATTTCCCCTGGGGGCCCACGTGATTTCCCCTGGGGGCCCACGTGATTTCCCCTGGGGGCCCACGTGATTTCCCCTGGGGGCCCACGTGATTTCCCTTGAGATTTACCAAGATTTCCCAAGAGTTACCTTGAGATCTTCGACCAGTGGGGAGGGGGTCCACCTCTCGGCCGAGGCCTGGTGACGCTGTAGCTCCGGCTCTGCGGGGTACACATGTCGCTCCATAAACTCCTTCAGTTGCTGATACAGCTCCCTGACTCGGGGGGAAAGGCCTTCTGGAGAGAAGATCAGAGCTCCCTTTGAGGCAAGAGCTGGAGAAGAGTCTGTGGAGGTGACATAATTTCTCATGCTTGGGGTCCTCAGCAGGGACCATGTGTGGTGGGACCTCATTAATGGTTTGGTGGCCGGCATTTCCTTAAAAACCTGGAACCCCTCTTTGATTGCAAAATCCCATGCCAGGTTAGACATAAATTCTGTCAGCTTCCCAGTTTGTTTCGCAGTCGCCGAGCTTGCTTGCCCTAAGCAGAAGCAAAGAAAACCAGTGAGAACCCCTTAAACAACCCTTAAGAGTACTAACGTATAACAGTATTGTTGTTCCATCAGCAGCTACTACCATTGCTGAGCACTTGACATGTACCAGACTTGATGCTGAGTGTCTGATGTGCAACTCACTGAATTCCTAGAGTTGCATGACTGCTGTAATCCCCATTTTACAAAGATCAAAAATCAGATTGATTACATTCTTTGTAGCCAAAGATGGAGAAGCTCTATACAGTCAGCAAAAATGAGACTAGGAGCTGACTGTGACTCAGATCATGAATTGCTTATTGCCAAATTCAGACTTAAACTGAAGATAGTAAGGAAAATCACTAGACCACTGAGGTATGACCTAAATCAAATCTCTTACAATTATACAGTGGAAATGACAAATAGATTTAAGGGACTAGATCTGATAGACAGAGTGCCTGGTGAACTATGGACGGAGGTTCATGACATTGTACAGGAGGCAGTGATCAAGACCATCCCCAAGAAAAAGAAATGCAAAAAAGCAAAATGGCTGTCTGAGGAGGCATTACAAATAGCTGTGAAAAGAAGAGAAGCAAAAAGCAAAGGAGAAAAGGAAAGATATACCCATTTGAATGCAGAGTTCCAAAGAATAGCAAGGAGAGATAAGAAAACCTTCCTCAGTGGTCAGTGCAAAGAAATAGAGCAAAACAACAGAATGGGAAAGACTAGAGATCTCTTCAAGAAAATTAGAGATACTAAGGGAACATTTCATGCAAAGATGGGCTCAATAAAGGACAGAAATGGTATGAACCTAACAGAAGCAAAAGATATTAAGAAGAGATGGCAAGAATACACCAAAAAACTATACAAAAATGAGCTTCACGACCCAGATAATCACAATGGTGTGATCACTCACCTAGAGCCAGACATCCTGGAATGTGAAGTCAAGTGGGCCTTAGGAAGCATCACTACGAACAAAGCTAGTGGAGGTGATGGAATTCCAGTTGAGCTATTTTAAATGCTAAAAGATGATGCTGTGAAAGTGCTGCACTCAATATGCCAGCAAATTTGGAAAACTCAGCAGTGGCCACAGGACTGGAAAAAGTCAGTTTTCATTCCAATCCCAAAGAAAGGCAATGCCAAAGAATGCTCAAACTACCGCACAATTGCACTCATCTCACACGCTAGTAAAGTAATGCTCAAAATTCTCCAAGCCAGGCTTCAGCAATATGTGAACCGTGAACTTCCAGATGTTCAAGCTGGTTTTAGAAAAGGCAGAGGAGCCAGAGCTCAAATTGCCAACATCCGCTGGATCATGGGAAAAGCAAGAGAGCTACAGAAAAACATCTATTTCTGCTTTATTGACTATGCCAAAGCCTTTGTGTGGATTACAATAAACTGTGGAAAATTCTGAAAGAGATGGGAATACCAGACCACCTGACCTGCCTCTTGAGAAATCTGTATGCAGGTCAAGAAGCAACAGTTAGAACTGGACATGGAACAAAGACTGGTTCCAAATAGGAAAAGGAGTACGTCAAGGCTGTATATTGTCACCCTGCTTATTTAACTTATATGCAGAGAAAATCATGAGAAACACTGGGCTAGATAAAGCACGAGCTAGAGTCAAGACTGCCGGGAGAAATATCAATAACCTCAGATATGCAGATGACACCACCCTTATGACAGAAAGCGAAGAACTAAAGAGCCTCTTCATGAAAAGAGGAGAGTGAAAAAGTTGGCTTAAAGCTCAACTAAGCTCAGAAAACTAAGATCATGGCATCCGGCCCCATCACTTTATGGCAAATAGATGGGGAAACAGTGGAAACAGTGGCTGACTTTATTTTTTGGGGCTCCACAATCACTGCAGATGGTGACTGCAGCCATGAAATTAAAAGATGCTTGCTCCTTGGAAGGAAACTTATGACCTACCTAGATAGCATATTCAAAAGCAGAGACATTACTTTGCCAACAAATGTTTGTCTAGTCAAGGCTATGGTTTTTCCAGTAGTCATGTATGGATGTGAGAGTTGAACTATAAAGAAAGCTGAGCACTGAAGAACTGATGGTTTTGAACTGTGCTGTTGGAGAAGACTCTTGAGAGTCCCTTGGACTGTAAGGAGATCTAACCAGTCCATCCTAAAGGAGATCAGTCCTGAGTGTTCATTGGAAGGACTGATGCTGAAGCTGAAACTCCAATACTTTAGCCACCTGATGCGAAGAGCTGGCTCAGTGGAAAAGACCCTGATGCTGGGACAGATTGAGGGCAGAGGCGAAGGGGATGACAGAGGATGAGATGGTTGTATGGCATCACCGACTCAATGCACATGAGTTTGGGTAAACTCTGGGAGTTGGTGATGCTGGCGCGCTGCAGTCCATAGGGTCACAAAGAGTCGGATACGACTGAGTGACTGAACTGAACTGAACTGAACAAAGATCCAAGTCTTAGGAAGGAAATGGGCCCAAGCTTACTTTAGGGAGCTGGGAGCCAGAAGTTAGACTCAGTCAGCCTGCTCTGTGCGCTTTATCTCTTTTCCTATAGAATCTAAATTAAATCAGGAATTCCCCAAAGCACTTCTGCTATCACCTTGGGCTACAGGAAGCCCTGCCATGAAACTGGTAACAGTGTCACAGGGGATTGGATTAATGGCTAGTTTCTGGGCACCATTTTGTCTAGATCAACACCACTGTCAGCATTGCAGAATTCACTCTAGTCATGCCTTTTTTTTTTTTTTTTTACTTAATACATGCATGAAGGCTTTTTGGAAAAAATTTAAATTAAGATATAGTATACATATATCCTCTTTATAAAGTGTACAATTCTTTAAGTTTAGTCAGGCAGCCAACAGTACCATCAGGATATAGTATATACATTCCCCAAATCCCCAAATATCCACAGCATCCGTTTGTAGTCAAGCCTTTACCCTTGCCCCTAGGGTACAACATTGATCTATATTCCTGTAGTTCATTTTTTCCAGAATGTCATATAAATTTGTACATCATATTCTTTTCAGTGTGGCTTCTTTCACTCACTCAGTGTATCTAGGATATATCCTTGTGTCTCCTTATACTGTGAATATTCCCTTTTTATAGTGGGCTTGGAGGTCTAGCATGCTGCAGTCCATGGGGTCGTAAGAGTCTGACATGACTGAGAGACTGAACTGAACTTTTATAGCCAGTTCTCCTGGATTAGTTTTAGAATTTCTATGTTTTAAACAGACTGTTTTCACCACTTACTTTGTATCAATAAATGGATCTTTGCAGAGGCCTGGACTTCCCTGGTGGCTCAGATGGTAAAGTGTCTGTCTACAATGTGGGAGACCTGGGTTCAATCCCTGGGTTGGGAAGATCCCCTGGAGAAGGAAATGGCAATCCACGCCAGTACTATTGCCTGAAAAATCCCATGGACAGAGGAGCCTGGTAGGCTACAATCCATGGGGTCGCAAAGAGTCGGACATGACTGAGCGACTTCACTTGCAGAGGCCTATTTTACTTCTGGCTCCTGCCATGGTCAAGTATTATTTCTCAAAAGAACCATTTGCATGCAGCTTTGGTTTTAAAGATATTAGGCTAGTCTATTCCTTACAAATTGAAAACCAGATCCATCTGCTACACAGCAGAGGATGCAGCCCACTGGACCTCAGCAAGTCTTTACTTAATCACCTTCTGGGTAATGAGTATGGACCCAGGCACTGGGGGCCAGTTGGAAAGCAGGCAGCCCCTTCCCTGGGTCACGGACTTACAGACTTTATTTTCCCCTCCTAACTCAGACTGTACATATCTCATTGAAAGAAAAGACAGCCCCCCACCTTGCATTCATTGTTATTCATAGTGATTTTCTTTTCTAACAGAGGGTACAAAGAATTTTTTAACATTTTCATCCCCTTAATTGGATATTACTCTCACAGTACTGCTTTGTCTCTTGGAAAGTCATTTGTATGAGCTTGGATTGATTTAAAGTGATCATTTCTGATATATTTTCCTGAATGTAGTCCGAGCAGAAGAGACCACATCCATGGCATCTTCCTAAATTGCAGCCACGAGCACTTATCTTTCTAGAATTTTAGCATCCATCTGTAAGAAATCTAAACCTCAGCATCCACTTATTAATGAAGGAAAATCATATGTGGGGTCCCCTGGTATAGACTATAAATCAATCCCTAGGCTCTGGTCATTGTTGTCCCCCTGCCAACCTAAGGATGAACCCAGATCTCCTGTGATGATATCACAGAGAGAATGCCTTTGAAACACATCCTTTTTCTCCAAAATCCACTTTCCCAGGGCAATACCAAGTATCTCTATAAGTGCTATTCACCTGAAGCTATCACAACATTGTTAACAGGCTCAACATTCAGAAAACTAAGATCATGGCATCCGGCCCCATCACTTCCTGGCAAACAGATGGGGAAACAGTGGAAACAGTGACAGACTTTATGTTTTTGGGCTCCAAAATCACTGCAGATGGTGACTGCAGCCATGAAATTAAAAGATGCTTGCTCCTTGGAAGAAAAGCTGTGACCAACCTAGACAGCATATTAAAAAGCAAAGACACTACTTTGCCAATAAAGGTCCATCTAGTCAAGGCTATGGTTTTTTCCAGTAGTCATGTATGGATGTGAGAGCTGGACTATAAAGAAAGCTGCTGCTGCTGCTGCTAAATCACTTCAGTTGTGTCCAGCTCTTAGCGACCCCATGGACTGCAGCCCACCAGGCTCCTCCATCCATGGGATTTTCCAGGCAAGAGTACTGGAGTGGGTTGCTATTGCCTTCTCCGAAAGAAAGCTGAGCACCGAAGAATTGATGCTTTTGAACTGTGGTATTGGAGAAGACTCTTGAGAGTCCCTTGGACTGCAAGGAGATCCAACCAGTCCATCCTAAAGAAAATCAACTCTGAATATTCATTGGAAGGACTGATGGTGAAGCTGAAGCTCCAATACCTTGGCTACCTGATGTAAAGAGCTGACTCATTGGAAAAGACCCTGATGCTGAGAAAGGCTGAAGGCAGGATGAGAAGGGGACGACAGAGGACAAGATGGTTGGATGCCATCACCAACTGAATGGATATGAGCAAGCTCTGGGAGACGGTGAAAGACAAGGAGGCCTGGCAAGCAGTCCATGGGGTCGCAAAGAGTCAGACACAACTGAGCAACTGAACAACAACAGCAAGGTGTTGCTGGCATGGTGCCTGACCTAGCAGAGGCTCTTGGGAGTGAATGCATGATCAATTCCCCTACTGCAACTGCCTTTCTCAGAAGGTTTTGACACCCTGGCTGAGAGCAAAATGCTACCAGAAAGCCTTGGGTACTGATGAGCACAAAGCTAAGATGTCCCCATAGTACTAGCAAACCCACTGCTGGGCTTCTTTCTATTTGCCTTTTTAAGTTTTCATTTTGGAAAATTTCAAAGACAAATAAAACTAGAGAGAAGAATTTAATGTACCTACAGGTTTTTACCACTCAGTTTAATAATCATCAAAGCATGGCCAATCCTGTTTCATCCTCTGCCTTTCCACCCCACTGCCCTGGATTTTGCTGCAGTAAATCCCAAACACCACATCTTTATACTTATATTTCATTTATATCTTAAAAAAAAAGACTTAAAAACATCCACACAATATCATTATCACACTTAAACAGCAGTTAACTATGACGCCTTAATATCCTCAACTATCTAGTAAGAATTAATTTTTCATTGATTGTCTCAAGAATTTTTTTCAGAACATTTCTTTTTTCAAACAGGGATCTGAATAAGGTTCAAATACTGTTTTTGGGTAATGTATCTTTTAAGTCCCTGAGATAGTTAAGACTGTCTCACAAAAATTTTTTCCACAACATTTTTTTTTTCAAATAGGGATCTGAATAAGGTCCAAATACTGATTTTGGCTAATATATCTTTTAAGTCTCAACATCGTATCACCTTTTTCATTTGTTGAAGAAACTGAATTGTTTCCCTGTGAAGTTTCCCAGAATCTGGATTTTTGTGAGTGGCTTTGTCTCAGTGGTACTGTTTAATGTGCTCCACTGAATCCTCTGTTCCCTGTAAGTTGGTGGCTGTAAGTTGGTGGCTGGCACTAGAGGCTTGGTCAGATCCAGGTTCAACTTTTGAGGGCAGCATCAGGAGGTATGTAATGTCTGGTTGCCTCTCTTGATGATTTTAGCACCATTAACACTTATTTTCCAGATGCATTCATGTACTGGGATGGCAAATTGGTGCTATGCTAATTCTATCACTGGGTCCAGGATGCTTCTCTAAAGAAAAACTTCCTCATTAATCATTTGGTTAACATGACATCTAATTTTATAGGAAAGGCAGGATAAGTGGTTGACTTTTTCCCCTTCATTTACCAATTATCAGAATAATGGGTTGCTTCCCTCTCAGCCTCCAGTCACCAGTGAGACTTTTAGTATCATTCTTTACTCATGGATTTAAACATACTTGATGTGTGTCATCCATCCATTCCAGCTCTCATCCTTACTGGTGCTCAAAGTTTCCTGTCATTAGCAAGTGGGAACCTATTCAAGTGGACTCCTGAGACAGTTAAATATGACCTTCTCAACAACCTCCTATCTTTCTGGTACAGGAAGATGTTCCAGATTCATCTTGTGGATATTCTGCCCTAGACCTAAAATCAGTCACTTCTCCAAGGTGCCCTGGTTCCTTTTGGTAAGAATGGAATTTATAGATTATAATGTGGATGATTATGGGTACTTAATGCTATTGGCCTAGTCACTATTGCTATGTCTTTGGGGAAGTCTTTTGGGAGATTCTACCTTCCTGTTTTCTAATTGCTTTCCTTCTACATAGGAAACAAATTTTAATCTGTCTTTATACCTTCTTAAATAATTTAGGCTATGGCTCAGATGGTAAAGCGTCTGTCTACAATGCGGGAGACCTGGGTTCGATCCCTGGGTTGGGAAGATCCTTTGGAGAAGGAAATGGCAATCCACTCCAGTACTATTGCCTGGAGAATCCCATGGACAGAGGAGCCTGGTAGGCTACAGTCCATGGGGTCACAAAGAGTCGGACATGACTGAGTGACTTCACATTCACATAGATTATTTCAGTTTCTACCCTACAGAATTCAGAATGAAAACTAAATTGGCACAGTAACACTGTGCCATACTTGCATATATATAAACACTCCATAGGTGGCCCATGTATATATTGAACCATCAGTTCTAAGTAGCCAAACTTTTCTTCTCAAATGTTCAAACTTTAAAGATATAATCTAGAAAACACTGGTTAAATAAAATACTTTCCCATATATGTAAGAGGATCATCAAAGAAAATACAGTAATCTTTTCTTCTTCTTCAACAATCCTCTCACTGGGCAATTTGGCAACATTAAAAAAATTTAAAATACACAAATTTTTAACCCAGAAATTCTAACTCTGGGAATTTATCCTTCAGATATATTCAAATATGAGTAAGAAAAGATGTCCACCAACCACTAAGTGACTGTGGAAATCTGCAGATGATCCAAAGATACATCAATAGGGTAACTGGTTAAATACATTACAGTATATCCATACCATGGAACGTACTATAGAAAGCAAAATGAATGATGTCTATACATACTCACATGGAAAGGTCTCAGTGAAATACTGTTATGTGGAAAAAAATAAGGAATTTGCCTTACATAGTTGTCAAATACATATATATGGCCACAATATATAAATGTATATATATAGACACACAATCAGTTCAGTTCAGTTGCTCAGTCATGCAAGACTCTTTGCAACCCCGTGAAGTGCAGCACACCAGGCCTCCCTGTCCATCACCAACTCCTGGAACTCACCAAACTCATGCCCATTGAGTCGGTGATGCCATCCATAGTATTCCATAAAAATTCTTTGGGATAAAAAATTTTTATATCAAGGTACTAAAAATTAACATGTAAAATGATCACACTTTTATAAAACTTGCAGAGAGAGACAGAGAGGAGAGACAACAGATATACAGAAAAATTGGGGCCCAAAACCCTTAACAGTAGATTTGTCTTTAAGGAGTGATACAGAAAAAAATGGAAAACGATTTTATATTCTTCTATATGATTGAGTTCTTATTATGTGTTTTTACTTTTAAAAAGTTTTGTACCTTATTTTAATAATTTAAAAAAATTCTAAATATTTCTTAAAAATATATGACATACGCTTGCTGACAAGTGGTTGAATTACCTGAACTTTGTAGTTTGGTCCTGAGAGGGTTTCAGGGAGAGAAGCCTCTTGGCTGTGACTCACACCCTGAAGCCGGCTCTCCTAGGCTCCCATTACCTGTGAGTGAGCGCTTGTAGACTCCCTGCAGGATTGCAGCGATGCGGAAGAAGGAGAAAGCCATGTAGAAGTTCCAGTTCTTAGTAGGAGGGATCCCCATGTGAAGACAGTACATCCTGAAATACTCCTCTGCAGTAGGGATTCCCAGCTCAGTCAAATCACAGTCGCTCAACCCTGAAGCGACAGAGCCAGGACTAGGCAATGACATCATGCTCCCCTGTAGCTCCCAATATTTGAATCTGAAAATCACCTTGTCCCTTGGAAATAAGTCTCACAACTAGTTCAAAGGGTTATAGGTCATCATTTTAAGATGTCTGGAATCCAAGCATGAATCTGTTCTTCATAACCTTGTTGTTAGAAGTTTTGGACTAAATTGGCAGTAAAAGAAGTAATGAGGGGCCTCCAAGTTCCATCTGGACCACAGGTCAGGGTGGATGCATATTATTTTCTATCAGTCATTTGATAAAAAATGGTATTCAAAGAAATCTCACCAAATTATGAAAAAGATAACTGCAACAGATAAAAAATCTTACTGATTTTCTTCATTTGTAACATTTTGATGGTTCAGAAGCATATAATATATTCTGTTCCAAGAATTTATCCTAGGAGTATACCTTATATACAGGCAAAGATATTACTATGCAGATATTCACTGCCCTTTTTGTGGAAGCACAGGGAAGTTAGTAAGAATTAAAAAAAAAAAACAAAACAAAACTGGAAACAAATACCCAAATAGAAATCAAACCAAATGCCTTGAATGAGTTAATTCTTTAACAATGAAATCCTATGCTGTCATTAAAAATGATACTGTAGAAGAAATACTAAATACCTGAATTTCATGAAGGAGCCCAATCACGAACTACTTCAGCTGAGTTTGCCCAAATCTTTGAGAATGGAAGAGACTCCATCCCTACTCCCCCAGCAGCAGTTCCTACCTGGCTGAATGGGAAAACCGGATGGCAGGTAGTGAGCCAGGCAGTTGTAGGCCACATCGGCAAGAGGGTCGCCTAAGGTAGAAAGTTCCCAGTCCAGGACAGCAAGCACCTTGGCAGTTTCCGGATGGAATAGCAGGTTGTCCAGCCTGAAGGAGCCACAAGGAATGGAGACAGCACTAAGAAAACTGACCACTGGGGAGTGTTCCATGCTGAGTGTTCATTTTGTTGGCCCCTCCAAACACACTTCCCAGCCCTCTGTGTTCCATGTGCCCAGGAGCCTGCATGGGCTGGGTCCACCAGCTCCCTTGCCCTCTGGCTCAGCCAACGGGGATACCAACAGGCAATGGGAAGGGGGCCTGCGTATTAATTCCTCAGCCCCCTCTCAGCACAAGGCCAAGGGACAGCTGTGTTCCTCTCCCAAGGGCCACAGCTTTGGTGAGGCAGCCCTCGCCACATAGAGACAGTATCTAGGTTCTGGTAATTCTCCTTCCCTGAGATGGTTTTAAAACAGGTCTGCAATTTTTTGACATTCCTGCCACAAAAGGAAGAGTCTAATCCTTCACCTTTGGAAGCATCTCACTTCTAACAATTATGATGCAGGTGGAAGTGGTGCTGAGTGACTTCCAAGACAAGGATAGAAAAGGTGATCAGCTCCCGCCTGGCCCTCTCCCCTCAGAATACACACCTTTGGAGCCCAGAGCTACCAGGTAAGAAGTCCAGCTACCCAGAAGCTACTATACTGGAGAGTACGTGTGCGTGCAATCAGTCGCTCAGTCGTGTCCGACTCTTTGTGACTCCATAGACTGTAGCCCACCAAGCTCCTCTGTCCATAGAATTTCCCAGGCAAGAGTACTGAAGTGGGTTGCCATTTCCTCCTCTAGGACATCCCAACTCGGACTGAATCCACATCTCCTGCATTTCCTGCGCTGGCATGGAGATTCTTTACTACTGAGTCACCTGGGAAGCCCCATACTGAAAAGACTAGTTGAGAAACCATAGATATACAGAGAGAGATTCAGGGAGCCCAGTTCTCCTCTGCCCCCGTGCAGATGTGTGAGTGAGCCATCAGGTGATTTCAGCCCCTGGCCTTAAAGTCACCCCAACAAGCCATCTTGTCCCCAGACTGTAGACTCATGAGTAAAATCATTGCTGTGGCTGTTGACAGCAATGCAGTTTTGGAGGTGGTTGTCCTGCAGTAGTTACAACTGGAGTCTTTGCTTGTGCCTTCGGACCTGGGGGTGGTACTAACTCTTGCTGTGGCAAAGGCCCCAAATGTCAATAGTGTCAAACCTGACAAACCCTTCCTTAAAGGCTATACACAGGGAGATAAGTGTGCATGGATAGTTGTCAGCAGTAAACTGGGGCAAGAAAGCTGCTTCTTTCCCCTTCAGATGCCCTTCCCATCACTTTCCACATCTAAATATCAACCCTCCTCATGCCGAGTCGACCTGAAGTCCCCGTGCACCACTGTGGTCCGCTGCTGCCTGGGAAGGTGGAGGGGCAGCCACTCGATGAGCCTCTCCATGGCTGGAATGGTGCTGGTTTCTGAGGCTCGATACTGCTTGATCCATGTTTGCACCTGCCGTGCAAGATAGTCCCCTGAGGGAAAGAAGATTAGAATATGGTGTGCCATTTCAACAAATTCCAAAGGTTTCAGAAACCAACCACTGCGTGAAACCCTTTGTAATGTCTGAGGCATCTTCATCCCATGACTGGAGAATTTTCCACTTGATGCTCCTGCTCCCTCCACCTGGAAGCCACTGCTATTTTGTCTTGGCTGGATCTGTGTGATCTGCGCATTGTTCCCAGCCACACAGCCCTCTGAGCCTGATCTCTGGCCCTCTCGGAGATCCTATAAGCTTCCTAACAGCCTTTAATAAATCCTTTCTTAGCTAGAGGACAGTGCTTGGCTGAGAGTATGGACACTGGGATAGATGGTCTGAATTTGGTTCCCAGCCCTGCCATTCTCTGTGTGGTCTCAGGTAGGTTACTTTATGTCTCCATGCCCTTGTTCCTCATCAGTGAGATGGCCCTCATTAGAGTTGTTGGGAGGATAAAATATGTAAGGCCCCTACAACTGTTCCCGGCATGTAGTAATACATGAGCATTTGCTATTATTTAGTTGTTTATTAAGAAACCCAGAGTTACCACAGTTGAGGAACTTGCAAGTTACGGGACCATAGACTAGAAGTGAGTTCTGGAGTTACCTGGCTCACAGTTAAGCTTTTCAAATGATTTAACCTTTCTAAGCCTCCACTTCTTCATCCGTACAATCAGTGTACTGATAACCTATATTCCCTAGAACCGTTGTGAAGAACAAATGAAATCCATATATAACATGCTGAACACAGAAGGCTGCTCAATGAATAATGGCCATTATTACTGTCACCGTCATTGCTGTCAAATGACAATTATTGTCACTATTAATAATAAACAATATACTAGGTCCATGCTCTAAGTCAAGCCCTCACTGCTCATCTGAGAGAAAAATGTTTCCCAGGAGCTTGAGGACAAGGAAAGAGAGACTGGGCTCCTTCCATGGAGTCAGCTGCACACTCGGAGCATCCATTCACCTGTCATTAGAATGATCCAGCAGAGCTGTAAGAGGCGTGATCAAAACCCACAGGAGTTCAACCCAAAACAAATCAAGCCTTGAGAACTAACTTTCAGTTTTCAGAATTATAGGAAGTAGAAGTCAGCAGTAAATGAAACCATAATCAAAATAAATCTATAATACACTTACCTAGTACCTTTAAAAACTCATTTTAAAAAAATTGGTGAGGATGTTGTTCTAGACTCCTCAATCAGATCCTGATTTGGAAAACAAACCGAAAAACCTCACTTATATAAGATACAAGAGGAATAATGAGGAAATCAAATATGGACTGGGTCTTAGATATTCTGAGAAAATGGTAAATTTTCTTGGATGTGATAATGGTGCTGGGGGATGTTCCTATTATTAGGAAATGCATACTGAAGCACTTAGGAGTCAAGTGTCAGGGTCTCTTAATCATGCACATAGATAAATATCCATTCTTAAAATCAGTCACGGGCATATAGTTATTCACAGCACTACTGAATGTTTCTGTAAGTTTGAAAATTATCATAAGAAATCAAATACTAAAGCCTCCAGGAGCTGAACCTTTGTGGAAGGAGCCCCTCAGGTTAATATCCTATGTGGATTTAGGATGTCCCCCCACCCGCCATGCACACACCACCCCAGGGCTATGCACACTCCCTTCTCATGGGAAGCAGGTACAGCTGTCCCTGTGTTTCTGTTGGCCACTGGCCTCAAGCAGGCCTGCCAAGGCACAAACACCCTTCCTCCCCAAAGCAGCCTGCCCTCTGGGATGAGAAAAGGGAATTATGCTCTCTACAGGTTCTTGGTGGAAAATTTCTTTATGATAACTAGATTGGACCTAAAGGGATCTTTGTCAAAAGTTCCTTTTCATCAGAAATCATGTTTATGTCCTTTTTTTAAACTTATATTTGTTCTCTTCAACAAATCATATATTCACCTGGTTCAAAATTAAAGTGACAAAAAGGTGTACAATAAATCCCCAATCCCCTGCCCAGCCACTCAGCCCTTTTTCCCCAAAGGCAAACCACATGACCAATTTCTTAGGCATGCTCTTGAGGATATTCTTCACATGTGCAAATAAATTAATTTTATTTAAATGTACCAATTTTACACAAATGGTGTATTAGCTATACACAGCCTGTGCCCTGCCCAGCAGCTGGATTTCTAACATAACTTGAGAAATTACAGGATACTTGAAAAGAATATCTGATGGCCCTGTAGCTGGACCAGTGAATGTAGAATCTGAGGAAGCTGCTTTATGTACTAAGCCTCAAGACATAGCCAGCGGCCCAGGAGCCTGACCCTGAATTATATGAAATCAGACCAGATTTCTGCTTCATTTCTTTGTCAACCTAGTAGGTCAGTGGAAAGTATATCAGAACGGTCCACTTTAAAAGGCAAAGGATTCACTCAGCACATAGAAGAGCCCTCCTTAAACTGTTCTCTCTTCACTGTGCAATGGGATGTCATACTGCCCACTGCTTCATGCGACAGAGACTTTGTCCATTCACAGCACTGGAACAGGTGCCATCTCCTTTGCTTGTCATATCAACGCTGTGAGAGGGGCAGGGCAGGGCTTTTTCAATCAACCTCTATTCTTGAGAAAACTATGATAAAGTAATGGGGCTTGCCCAAGGTCACCCCACAAATCAGCACCTAACTTCTGTTCCAGGGCTCTTTCCATCCTGAAACAATAGATCAATAAAGGCAACATCTGTTGTCTTTGCCTACTGGCCCTTTTACTAGTAACTAATGGCAACCCACTCCAGTACTCTTGCCTGGGAAATCCCATGGGCGGAGGAGCCTGGTGTGCTGCAGTCCATGGGGTTGCAAAGAGTTGAACACGACTGAGCGACTTCACTTTCACTTTTCACTTTCATGCACTGAAGAAGGAAATGGCAACCCACTCCAGTGTTCTTGTCTGGAGAATCCCAGGGACAGGGGAGCCTGGTGGGCTGCCACCTATGGGGTCGCACAGAGTCGGACACGACTGAAGTGACTTAGCAGCAGCAGCAGCAGGGCTCCAGATGAAATATAAGATGCTCAGTTAAGTGAAATTTTGGATCAGTTCAGTTCAGTTGCTCAGTCATGTCTGACTCTTTGCGACCCCATGAACTGCAGCATGCCAGGCCTCCCTGTCCATCACCAACTCCCGGAGTTTACCCAAACTCATGTCCTCTGAGTTGGTGATGCCATCCAACCATCTCATCCTCTGTTGTCCCCTTCTCCTCCTGCCCTCAATCTTTCCCAGCATCAGGGTCTTTTCAAATGAGTCAGCTCTTTTGCATCAGGTGGCCAAAGTATTGGAGTTTCAGCTCCAACATTAGTCCTTCCAATGAACACCCAGGACTGATCTCCCTTAGGATGGACTGGTTGGATCTTCTTGTAGTCCAAGTGACTCTCAAGAGTCATCTCTAACAGTTCAAAATTTTGGATAGACAACAAATAAATTATTATAAATATCTTCCAGTGAGACCACCAAGATGGAGGGGAACCCCACTAAATTGGTGATTCTGGTCAAAAGTTAGCATTTGATACAGATCTGGCTACAAGTGGAAAGGGTAGAGAACTCCCTTTATTGTGACTGGGAACTCAGCAAGCCTGCTATGTGGTAGCAAAGTTTCTCAAAGGGTTAGTTTTGAGGCCTCACATCATGTGCCGACAGACTGATAGAATTTTAGGAAACTTGGTAAAAATATGTCAGGAAGTTGATGTACATTGGATACATACTGTGGCATTGGATACAGTCCTAGAGGAATAGGCATGCTTTAGTTAAAAGCAGAGAAAGAACAAAGTACAGCTTACTGAGATTCTTTTTAACCACGGTCAGGAATGCATTGAGAGTCAGATAATTTTGAATGCTGCAGGGAAAGGTGAAACTCTTTGGCTCATGCTAAAGTATCTGCATGCAAAAGCACGGAGACAGCTGTGGTGGTGGTTATAAAACCGTGTGCATTTGCCAGAATTCATAAAATGCTACCTTTCAATACAACTGACTTCCAAAAAAGAAAAAGGAAAAGGGAAATCCTGACAACACAAAGTGCTTACAAGAATGAGCAACAACTGGAGCTCTCAGACAATTAAAAAAAAAAAAAAAAGAGCAGCAACAAATTATACAAATACCTTGGTACAATGGCGTTAAAAAAAATTATCCCTGTTGAAAAGAATATTTAGAGGAAATGGTAAAAATTGAAGAAGAAAATACGTATCTTAAGTACTTTAGGCCAGTCGGTATCAGAAAAAAAGAAGACAGTGAGATAAAATTTGAAGGGAAAAGAGATTCTATGGTCCATGGATGGATTTATCTCAGGACAAAACATCTAGGTAAACAACTCCACTAAAATGAAAGTGGATATCCAAGTAGGATGCTAACAAGCCCACCTCACATTTACCAATGCTGCCTTAAAACCCTGGCACAATAGAAATCATGAAAGCAAGGGACCAGTGAGGAAACATCAGCACAGAAGACAAGGGGCCCTGTGCTCACCGTGTTTCCCATAGTCTTCCAGGCCTGCAGCCTTGAGGTCCACACTGTGAATCTTGCACAAGACTCTGTTCATGGCAGTGTAGATGGCCCGCCTCTGGCTGGGCTCCAAGCCTGGCAGAGAGGGATCTTTGTAGATGAGGCCTGGGCAGTATTCCATCAGATAGAAAGGGGTACCGACAACACTGGGAGGGACACAAACAGGGTGTTTCAGTGGCCTGTGATGTGGTAGGCTGTTAGGGCACTGCTCTGTCCTGTGTATAAGCTATAAGTGTTGGGTAGGAGTTCAGACCCAGAGTATTGGAAACTTCCTTTTTCCTCTGCATATAAGTGGAAGTTAGAAGTACTCCTTCCCCAAGCTAAGCCACACATAAACATCCCTGTCTACACTTCCTTGCCAGCATGCCTCTCTTCTCTTTGGAATCTACTCGGAATGGGATTGTGATAATATAGGAAAGCAGCATGTTGGGTCAGGGGGTGGGGAGGTCAGGTCTGGAGTCACAGAGAACCAGGCTTAAGTCTCACCTCTGCCCTTCCTAGAATTGTGATCCTGAGGAACATATTAAACCTCTCTGAGCATTGTTTTTACTAAATCTATAAAGCTTCAAAGAATAGCAATAAGAATTAAGGGAGCAATATACAGGGAATGCCTGGTTCCATGAGGGTTTGATAAATACCCCTTCTTGTTGTTGACGTTATTTGCATCATTATTCAGTGAAATGAATGGCATACACAACACCCCAAAGTATTAAGGTGACACACCAAAATGTCATTAATCAATCTTTTTGTCACTACTAGAAATCAGTTTAGTACTCTGAAAAGTTGTTTTGAAAATTCTACTGTTATAAATATTCATCCTGGCTTGAAAATTTAAATTATTTTTAGTTTAAGTATAATATTGCTGCTGGAGTTATGAAAGAAAATGTCTTTATTCTTAGGAGATACATGCTGTCTGCAACTTACTTCAAAAGGTTCTGTGAATAATAATTACATACATATGAAATATATTTACTTACTTATAAAACAATTATATAATTATTTATCAAAACAGTAAATTAGAAAATATTTATATAATTATTAACTATTTCTATAAAATTATTTTATCTATATCATACACTGACATATACACACATACATATATATATATACATAGAAAGCAAATGTGGCAAAATGTTAACCGATGTTTTCATCTAGAGGAAGTGTAAATGGGTGCTCACTGTACTGTTTTTTCTTCTTTCAACTTCTGTGCATGTTTCAAATTTTTCATAATTAAAAAATCAGGAAAAACGAGACTCAGAAAGTTTATTATAACATAATTCAAAAACAGTTTAGAAAGCCCACAATAAAAAAATTAATTAAAACAAACAACATGAAGCTAGATGGACGTATGCTCTTTAAATGTTAGAAAAGATGCTTCCTACCAATTCTCATGAAAGCAGGTATTTATCTTTCAGGATAACTTAAACCTCTCTAGGGGAAGTTGCTATAAAATCTCTTTCTACTCAAATTTTACTTGTCTTTACTCTAGCAAACTAGAATTTGAGTTAATATATGGACTTTTCTGTAGCATGAATATACAATGGAAAAAATAAATCTGAACATTACCTTGAGTCTTCACAAAGGTCAAGAACTTTGGGGACAGGGACTCCAGCGTTTGCAAGGGCTTTCATTATCCTGGCAGAACAAAGATGAGAGACACTATTGAATAAGGTGATCAGATTTTCTTGAGATTATTCTTTGATTTTAAAATGGTACATGCAAAAATCAAAATGGAATGCGAAAATTTAAAAATTTCAACTGACCCAAGAAGGCAAAAAGGCAAGGAGAACAAGAGAGAAATGGGACAAAGATCTAACAGGAAAATCATAGACCTGAGTCAAATATATTGATAATTACATTAAATTTCATAGCGTAAGCATTCCTTAAAAGACAAAAATTGTCCTACTGGATACAAAAGCGAGACTTAATATGCTTTAAATATAAAAACATAGAAAAAATAAATAAAATATGAAAGGATGGAAAGGGAAGTTCCATGAAATTGGTGAGCATAAGAAAGCTAGTGTAACTATATTAATATCAGAAAAAGAGACTTAAGACAAAGAGAAATACTAGAGATAAAGAGAGACATTTCAGAACAATACAAGAGTTAATTCACCAGGAAGATATTATAATCATAAATGTGTATGTGCCTTAAATAACAAGGTTCTACTGTATAGCACAGGGAACTCTATTCAATATCCTGTGACAAACCACAATGGAAAAGAATATGAAAACAATATATATATGTATGACTGAGTCACTCTGCTATATAGCAGAAATTAAACATACCATTAAATCAAATATACTTCAATTAAAAAAATAAAAAATAAATGTGTATGTGCCTAATAACAGAGTTTTAAAATACCTAAAGTAAAAATTTCATTATTAGAGACAGAAATGGACAAACTGACAATCATAACTGAGACTGCAGAATGCCTTTATCATTAACTGACTTTATCAGACTAACTAGAAGTAGTAAGATAAGAACAACACTACCAACCAACTTGATCTGATGGACAGTTCCATAACACACAACATCCACAGGATATACATTCTTTATGAGTGCACACAGTACAGTCACCAAGATTTATCATGTAATGGTCCATAAAATAAGTCCTAATAAGTTTCCAAGTATCAAAATCTTAGTATTTCCAAGACCTTAATGGAATTAAAGGAACATTAAAAAACATTTCAAACTGTAATAATAATGCTGCTGCTGCTGCTGAGTCACTTCAGTTGTGTCTGACTCTGTGCGACCCCAGAGACGGCAGCCCACCAGGCTCCTCCGTCCCTGGGATTCTCCAGGCAAGAACACTGGAGTGGGTTGCCATTTCCTTCTCCAATGCATGAAAGTGAAAAGTGAAATAATAATAATAATAATACATGTCAAAACTTTTTGGATGCAGATGAGCTTAGAAAGTCATTCATACCTTTGAAAGCTCATGTTAGAAAAAAGGAAAATGTAAATAATTTACATTTACAAAATGTAAGGTTATAGCTAAGAAGGTAAAAATACATCCACAGTAAGCAGATGGAAAGGAATAAAGCTCAGAGGAAAACTAAATGAAATAGAAAATAAACAGAAAAATTAATAAAACTAAGCATTTATACTCATCAACACAATGATAAATCCTTAAGTAGACTGATGAAAGAGAGAGAGAAAATACAAATTATCAGTCAATTGCAGGAATCATAAAGAGGGGACATTCCTAGAAATCCTACATACAGTAAAAGGACAGTAAGGGAATATTTTGAACAATAAATTTAATTGTTCATATGAAATGGACATATATAACTTTATATATATTTATAACAATTTTATATATTTAAAAGTATAAACAGACAAATTCCTTGGAAATTACAACTTCCAAAGCTAAGATAAGTTGAAATAAAAGACCCAAATAATCCAATATTTTTTTAATTGAACCCATAAGCAAAAACCTTTTCATAAAAAAACTCCAGGCCCAGATGAGTTTACTGGTAAATTTTATGAAACATGTAAGGAAGTTCATGGGTTTTTCCAGGCAAGAGTACTGGAGTGGGGTGCCACTGCCTTCTCCTAATGTTTCAATGTGTAAGTCTTTACAAAAAATAAAAAAAGTAGTTAAGACATATATAGTTGATACCTGTTTTTGCTACATTTAAGATTTTATCATATATATTTTATTACAGGCATCCTTTTATTGGCAGCAATCACGGTATAATCATTAAGACTGGGCTATGGAATCCTACTACCCCTGGGTGTGAAGCCAGGCTCCATCCCTCACATACTAGTTATATATCACTAGACATGTTGCTCAGTTTTTTTAAGCTTCCCTTTTCTATAAAATGGGGGTCATAATAGGACCATATCAGGGGGTTACTGAGAATTATCTGAATTAATAATATATTCAAAGCATGTATTATAGTGCCTGACACATACTGAACACTCAGTAAGTATTAGCTATTACTATTATTGTTCCAACAAATAGAAATACCAAGGTTTGCAAAATCATTTCTTGATTACTGCATCTACAGGTTATTTCCATTTTTTTATTATAAATGACACTGCAGTCAGCATATTAATGCATAAAGGTTTTCTCCCTATTTAGAGCTATTTTTTAAAGAGAGATCCTCTATTGGAATTATTAGGTATAAAAATATGACTACCCTGAGGTTTTTACAAATTGTGTTATACTGTTTTCCCAGCTTTCCAAATTTGATTTGGCATTTTATAAGCAGATACATGTTTCATCTTCAAGTACACATTTTATTCCTTTACTAAAATGGAAATCCTGTACATTTTGGATTTTTGGATGTCATTCGAACAGTCCAGAATTCCTCAGAACACTGGCAAGTTGGAGAGAGTCCCCAAGCAGAATGCATACATAGTGGTAAGTTTCACATTTCAGGGTTTCTCTTCTGTAAGCACATACTATCACATGGGCACATATATAAATATAAATGCTCACAAATAGCTATTGGACTTCTGTGGGCTTCACAAATGAACCCCGAAGCCTTCATAAACGTCAGTCATCAGTAGCTGTAATACAGAGTCAGACACAAGGAGCCAAAAAGTCAGAGGAGAGACAGTAAATAATGAGAAAGAGGCCAAGAGCTAAAATCACATTTTCCTGAGTAGTTGCCACAACCTTCCTTCTGCAGAACATGATAGGCTGGAAGGTGGAGGAGGAGGCAGAGAAAGTCTTCTGGGAGAGGAAGCCCCACCTTGGAGCCCAGTCATCACGCTGTTACTCACTGACCAAGGGTTTGGAGCTAGGTTTTTCAACCTACTATGTGTTATTTTGTTTTGTTTAATATTTATTTATTTTGTCTGTGCTGGGTCTCCATTGCTGTGCACAGGTTTCTCTAGTTGCAGAGAGTGGGTGCTACTCTTCAGGGTGGTGTGCATGTGGGTTTCTCATTGCGGGGGCTTCCCTTATGGAGCACCGGCTCTAGAGTGCTCAGGCTTCAGCAGTTGCAGCTCCCGGGCTCCAGAGAGGAGTCTCGGTAGCTGTAGCCCCAGGGTTAGTTGCTCCGAGGCATGTGGGATCTGCCCAGACCAGGGATCGAACTGGTGTCCCCTAATCAGTGTTCCCTGCATTGCAAGGGAGATTCTTGTCCACTGGACCACCAGGGAAGCCTCAACCTACTATGTTTAAATTTTCCTATTTGTGAAGCAAAAGATTTTACTTGGGATGGGTTATAACACATTTATTGTTTTAAACATCTTATTATGAAAAATATCAAACATATACAGAAGTAGGAAGATTCACATATGGAATCCCAGGTTTCAACAACTATCAACTCATGGATAGTTTCAACAACTATCAACTCAACTCTTTGGGTAATAGCCCCATTTAGTAGAATCTCAAAAAGTCTTGTTTCCTACAAGTTTAGATAGAGAAAACAAGCTCCTAAAATTAAGTGACATGTTCTTATCTGAAATAATTATGGAGCATCATACTTATAATTTTAAATATCTCAAGACACTATGATGGGGTGCTGACTTGCCAGCCCAGGGGCTGGGCTGTGGAAACTGGGGACAGCGAGCACAACTCTCACCCTGAAAATTTACCTGAACTCCCTCTCTACTGCATGCGCGGATGGAAGGAGTGTCCCAGGGGGTTTCTTCCTCAGAACCAGCTGATGATTAGCCAGCTTGACATAGTAGGTGGGATTTGACTGCCCATGATCAAACTGAAGGAGTTCCAATGGGCCTGTAAGTTTGAAAGGAAGGAAAACTCAAACCAGCTCTGGAGGACAGATGTGGACAGAGACTCTTTCTTTCTAATGAGTACTACACATGGACAAAGAGCATCCTGATTTGGAATGCACTGTAAGGAAAGCATCTCCCCCCTGGGTCCCAGACATGACTGGGTCAAATCTCCAATGTCACATTATAATATAGCAAAGGCCACTGAATTTACATCACAACAATTTTCACTTTGTGCAGGGAGGTGTCCAGTTTGGCCTTCCTGCCTATTTCTGCTCCATGAAAAAAGCTTTATAGTTCTGTTTACCAACCACAAGCACAGTCATGGCAACCCATCTTGCTAACTGGAATGCCTTAAGCCAAGGACAAAAGGTGCCCTTGTGTGTCCCTCACCCCATGCTTGGGCACATCACACCTGATACTAGTGTGACAGCTGAAAGCAGCTATATAGAGGCCTGCTTTCAGGAGATGCAATTTCCCATTCCATCAAGCTAAACTGTGAGGCTCCCTTGCAGAAATAGTTTATACAGGGACTCTGCACTTCCGCTCCAGTATTCCTGCCTGAAGAATCCCCATGGACGGAGGAGCCTGGTGGGCTACAGGCCATGGGGTCCCACAGAGTCTGACATGACTGAGCAACTAAGCACAGCATTTCCACTGCAGGGGCCACCAGAGGGGAAACTAAGATCCCACAGCCACAAAGCCAAAACAAAACAGCAACAGAAAGAAACAGCCTAATTAACTCTGGTCTTCCCAATGAGATGAACTTGACACATATGATTCATTTCACTTGATCAGAAGAACAGGCAGTGGGAGTTTGCCTGAGTTGCCTGGTCTGGTTAGAAAGGTTCCCTCAACTTTGTAAAGGCGCTACAACAATCCATCAAGGGAAAAAAATCCTCACATGAAGCTGCATACAAAGAGTACTTTCAAGGATCAAACTTTATCACCAGGTAGAAATTTCTTCAAAAGGTCATGAAACTATAATAAAAAAATTTTTTTTTAAGTTATTGAAGCACCTGTTTTTCTGAGGGTGGAATATGAAAAAGAAGAGAGGGACCTTTGAAGGATGAAGACAAATTGTCTCATTTTAAACTCATGAGACTTTTTAAGTCATCTTTACAAAACAGGCTGTCATCTCAAAAATATCAGAAAGACCCAAACACCCGAGGCACGTACTGCAAGTTCTTCTCCCCCAGGACAGCTGTTTGCAGGCAACTGCTGCCACGCCATGGTCTCATGTGGAACAAGGGCCAAGTACACTCTGGGGACCCACAGAAAAGGAGGTCAGTGCTTCTTCCCAAGCAAAACAGAGCAGCACCCGGGTCTGCAGGGCCCAACGGCTATTTTCTTCACTACATGGCATCTTTATCTCTAGTACAGTCCACTAGAAGAGAAAGTGAGAGCCAGACTGAAAGCCTAGCCTCTACCAAAATGCAGAAACTTAACTACCTGTGGTTTGGGTCCCCAGTAAGTCTCTGAGGTACTTCTCCAAAGCGTCTTTGGGAATTTCCATTGTCTTTCTCACAGGGCGAGTGTTTGGAACAGCCATTCTCAATGGAAATCCCAAAAGAGTTTCCAATTCCTTTACTGCAGTCTCTGGGTCATCGACCTGGTTTCAAAGAGAATATTGAGCATGGATCCCCAGACAACCCTGACCTCTCCTCCTATCTGTTCTCTAAGAGGGTACATTTTTAGAGGGAAATATAAACAAAAGCCAGTTCTCTAAGCAAGGACTTTGGAGCCAGCATAATCAGCTCATGAAAAAGCCTCAGAATGACTTTCCACCCCCATTTAATTCCTAACCACATTAAACTCTTTTATCTGCTGGAGAGAGTGCCAGTTAAAAGTTCATTAATACTCCCTTGTGCCAGGAGGGCAAAATATTGTACTGGAGTATCCATTCTGCCCCTATAGGCCCATCACCTAATAATGAAAACCTAAATGTAGAAAGCTGAACAGAGACCACCACCCCCTCCCTCAACACACACACACACATGGCTTCTCCTGTTTCAAAGCACTGAAGCGGTCCAAGTAGCTGGTAGTTGAACAGCATCAACAGGCCAGCAGGACTGTCACCCAAAATGTCTTAAGCCTGCCATTCACCTCCCTGTGTAACTCTTTTCTCAAAATGCCTTCTTACTTCCTACTGAAAATATAAGCTGCTAGTCAACTAGACCTCATAATTAAAAAAAAAAAAAAAAGACTGCGGCAGCAAGGGCAAAAACCACCAGAGGCAACTCCAACTCTGAGTGTAAGAGGACTATACCGAAATACCTACACTAGTGTCTGAAGCACAAAGGGGTTCAAAAAACAGTGACCATTACCTTAATGGTGTGAATACCAAGGCTGGCAGCTGCTTTTAGATTTGGTCCAAGATCATCAAGAAGGATGGACTCAGAAGGCTGCCGGCCAAGCCGCTCCAAGCACAGCTTGTATATCCTGGGGTCTGGCTTGCAGACACCTTCCAGGCAGGATTCCACGACCTGAGGGAGAGGCAGGAAGGAGAGATGAACATCTCTTAAAAGTGGTGTTCCCATGTTATACCCTGGTATGTTTTTTTGAAAAGAAGACGAGAGAGAGAGTGGAGATTTGTCATAACAGGTAACTTAAGAATGTCATAATATAAAATGATGTTGCTTTTTTAAGTGGAGTGATTTGGATATACTCATCAGGAAACTGGAAACACTGATAGCCATCTTACCCATCTTAACAGTAGCTGGGAAACTTAGTGAAATTGGAAGGTGTTCCAAAATGACACAGCATTCTGCTCATGTTAGGTATCGTGGCTGCATGGAACAGAAGAAAAGCTGCATATTTCAGTTTTAGGGTAAGTATTTCACCATGTTTTCAGAAAGAAAGGCAGTATTTACTGTTTTGAAAGAAACATGACTTTAATATCCATATTTCAGAAGTGAAAAAACAAAGAGCTATATTCAACCTAGACAAGAGGACTAACACCAGAGATACTGTCAGTGGCAAAGACAGGTTTCATGCAAAGAGCCTCCTCTATCCTGAGAACCTTGCCTCAAACTCTATCTAGTCCAGAACTGGTGGGGGGCATCTGAGGGTTCAGGAGAACCCTGAAAAGCTGTCTCAGTGTCAGGCTACCTCTGATCCAGCAACCCCCGGAAGTCCTCTGACATTGACCCCAGGGCTTAATCTCCTGTGAGTAGGTCTAAAACAGCCATAGAGGCCTGTAACCAATACCCTCTGGGTCTGTCCTAAGAATAGAACTAAATCCCTCATTCACTCCTGAATTGACCCTTGCTCTCCAAGATCAAGGACAAATCTGAGGACCCCTCCCTCTCCTCCAAATTCCCACTGTTCAAGGTTGGAGGAGAACTGCCCTTTCAGGTAAATAAATGTTGAGTAACTTACTCTTACTTATTCTTCCTGGTCTCCTAAGGACCTGAATGAGCTAAAAGAAAACAGAGAAATTCCTTCTGAAGAAAACCTCAACAGTGGGCAGTGGAGAAGCCAGATGTTTCAGACACCAATGAAGGCATCACACGACAGGAAAGGAGCACATCTGGACAACTGAGACAAGAGGTGAAAGGGGAGCAAACTCTGGGGACCTGGGCCACATCTGGCAAGCAGACACCTCCTCTCAGGTGATTGTATCGGAGGAAGGGAAAAAATTCTTGAGATTTAAATTGGATAAGACCCCTGGCCTTTTCCTTATGTTCTGTTTTGCAAGATAAAAAATTTCTGGGGTTCTGTTTCATAAAAATGTGAATACACCTAATATTCTCGTGCTATATCGTTAAAAACTGCTAGAATGGTAAATCTTAGATGACACGTTCTTTGACAATAAAATATAATGTAATCGTTTTTACTTAAACAAATTAGAGGACCAAAATTTAAAAGCCACATTCACCTCAGCAGAAACAGAATCCTATAATATTATTGAAAAGTTTAGGAACAGCTTCCAAAGATGATGGGGATCATAGGAATGGTTATATTAGCTTTGCGTGCAAGCTAAGGTGCTTCAGTCACGTCCAACTCTTTGTGACCCCATGGACTGTAGCCTGCCAGGCTCCTCTGTCCATGGGATTTTCCAGGCAAGAATATTGGAGTAGATTGCCACGCCCTCCTCCAGGGGATCTCCCTGACCCAGGGACTGAACCCACATCTCTTATCTCTCCTGCATTGGCAGGTGGGTTCTTTACCACTAGCACCACTTGGGAAGCCCAGATATACTTCTATCAAAATAAGTATTTTTCCTCATAGCTTTAGAGGATAAAAACGTACACTCTTGCTCTTGAGGAAACAGATTTTCAACACTCCAGGTCGCCTGCAGACCTAAGATATGAAAATGGATCAGAAAAAGCTGCCTGAAAGCACCTACCAGAGAGTCTGTAAAGTCTGCATAAATGAGTCCATCGTGTTAAAGAAGCTCACAAGTCCTTAAACACTTGAAGGGCCCAGTGTGAGCCTGGCAAACTTATTTTGTCCAGATCAAGATAATAATCCCCATTGCCACACTGGAGGGAAGAAATCTCTGAAAATAATCTGCCAGGCACTCTGTAAAGTGCTTTGTATGTATTATAGTCTGGGATCCACACAACCACCCTAAAGAAAGAAAACTGCTGCTCCTGAACCACAGGTAAGGAAACTGCGGTTCAGGGAATCAGAGCTACTGCCCACAGCAAGCTGCAGACAGGATCCAAATATGGCTGAGGTCCCTGAGCCCCCAAAGGGGAGGATGCTTGGAAAAAGGCTGTGCTGTGGACAAGCCAGGAAACCAAGAATCAAAGCGGGTAAGGAGCCAGGCAAGGGTACAGAGGGAAGAGAACTCTTATCTTGACAGGGTTTGTATAAGGATGAATGAGGAGGTGGGAGGTGAAGAGAGCATTAGGCTGGGTGGTTAATTTCCCATATTTGAACTCTGAATTTCCGCTTGTCTGTTTCAATAATTGTTTTTGTTTTTGTTTGTGGCCATGCTGCATGGAATGCAGGGTATTAGTTCACTGAAAAGGGATCGAACCTGCCCCCTGCAAGGGAAGCAGAGTAGGGGACTACCAGAGAAGTCCCCTGATTACATTTTATGTTCTAAAATATCACTATCCAATAGAAATTTCTACAATGATAGAAATGCTATATTGCCCAGTCTGACACAGTAGCCACTAGTCACATGTGGCAGCTGACCACCTGATATGTGGTGAATGCATATTCCTGAGGGCAGGACTTCTGTCAGTTGCATTAAACACAGCAGCCCTTCATGCCTAGCCCGTGCCCAGTACACTGCCACTGCTGTGAAAGAATGTGTTTTATGACTGAAGTTTAAGTTAGTCATCTGTCAATAATTCCTATCTGTCCCAGGATAATGATAAGATACTTCCTTTGTGGAAAATGGGGAGTCTTTCACAGAAGTAACCTCCTGGCACAGAAGACCATCTCCTGACTCAGAATCTTCTCAGGTATACTTCCTTTGAGGAAAATGGAGACTCTTTCGCAGAAGTAACCTCCTGGCACAGAAGACCATCTCCTGACTCAGAATCTTCTCAGGTCCTTTGATAGTCTAGCCCTTCACACACTGTCCCATACGGCAGCCCCTAGTCATTTGTGATGATATGCATTTCAGTTGAAATAGAATTTAGTTGCTCAGTGCCACTAGTCACATTTCAAGTGTTTAACAGCCATGTGTGTGACTAGTAGCAACTATATTAGACACTTCCTTTCCTGCAGTAAGTTTGTTTGCTCAGCAATGGTCTAAGGATTAATGCCATAGAAATAGAGGGCAATGGGGTTGGTCTTTGAAAAGATCAAAGGGCCCATTAAAAGGTGAGGGCTGATCAAAGTACATATGTTATCTGATGCTGTTGTTGTTATATGAGTTCAGTTGTGTGCAACTCTTTTCAACCCCACAAGCTGTAAGCTGTCAGGCTCTCTGTCCATGAAATTTTCCAGGAAAGAATACTGGAATGGGTTGCCATTTCCTACTCCAGGGGCTCTTCCCGACCCAGGGATTGAACCTGTAGCCCTTGTGTCTCCTGCACTGGCAGGCAGATTCTTTACGCCACCTGGGAATCCTTGATATCTGATGACTAAGGTTCAAGTCCAGATGAAAGGGAGTCTCTGAAGCTGAGGTTTCACCCAGTTATCAAAGCCCATAAATAACCTTGCTCACAGCTCAGTGATACTTTGCAAGTCCTCTTTCCCACCTATCATGTCTAATCCTAACTCAGTCAACTGTGTGAATAAACAAACCCATCCATTCAAGACCTTATGAGAGGCAGTGTTAATGCTGCATCCTAAAGTAAGGACAGAGACTTGATTCAGATTGTTCTGGGTCCCTGTCAACTTACCACATCAAACTGTTTCCGGTCCAGGGGCAAAAAGCTCTTCCCATTGGGAAGATAAAAATTATTGCTCAAGACTGCAGTCTGAAGGCCTTTAGCCCGAATCTGAGATATGGCCTCAGTCATCACTGGAAGCTGCTTCGCCACTCGCTCACTGGTCAGCAGAGAGAAAAAGGAGTCCATGGGCACGGAGGTCTTTGACTAAGATTGGAGATAGGGAGAGAAGAGAACCAGCCATCATTAAGAGTAAGAACAGCTTATCACCAACACAGAAAAACACATATTCCAGGCCTCTGGCTTGCTGCCAAAAGGAATTCTCTCTTTCAGCCCTGGTGCAGAACTTTGCATATAAGGCTGAAAAAAGTTGCTTAGAATTAGAATTATAGTGGTTAGGGAATGGAGCAATTTATATCAATATTCCAGTTAAATGAATTCTTTATTTCACTCATTCATTGTCAATTTCAAAAAGATTCTGAAGACTCTAAGAGGATACATGAAACCCTAAAAGTGAATTAAGCAGATATAATTTAATTTTTAATGACCCAGAGATTTGATGATTCTGCATTGTCTCAGCTTCAGCATGACAAACTGAATGTCAGTTTTTGATCAATTTTTGTGATTTTTAAATTCAGTCTCTGTGGATTTTATTTTTTTTTATTTTTATTTTTTTTGTTCTTGATATATATGTTTTATTTTTTTTTTTTTAATTTTTTAAATTTTAAAATCTTTAATTCTTACATGCATTCCCAAACATGAACCCCCCTCCCACCTCCCTCCCCATCTGTGGATTTTAAAACCTCTTATTTTATCATGTTTCAAAATTTGCAATGGCAAGCCTGCTATTTTATACACACACACTTATTTTACAACAGCTTTATTGAAATACAATTCATATATCACACAAGTGGCGCATTTAAACTGTAAAACTCAGTGCTTTTTAATATATTCACAAAGGTGTAAAACCTTTAAGACAGTTTTAGAACATTTCCATCATCCAAAAAAGAAACATCATACCTATTAGCAGTCACTACCCATTCCTCTGCCTCCCTGCCCCCAATTCCCCAATACTCCGTCCTAGAAAATAACAACTCTATTTTCTACTTCTATAGATTTATCTGTTCTGGGTATTTCATATACGTTGAATCGTACAGTACGTAGTCTTTGGGGCTGGCTTTCTATGACTTAGCAGAATGTTTTCTATATATATATATATATATATAAATATTTATTCATTTACTTAAAATTGTGGTAAGACCACATAACATTATATTCACTGTTTTAACCAGTTTGGATAACATTAAGGACATTCATTGTTATCTAACCAAAACCACCATCCATCCACAGAACTTCACTATGTTTTAAATTATATTTTAGCAATTATATTGTGACGGTATGGGAGTTAATATAAATAAAGAGCTTAGAACAATGCATAGTCCAGAGAAAGGCTCAATGTTATCACTGCGTTAAACAAGCTTTCTGATCAAAGCCATTATGCAACAATTCCAGTTTCACATAAACAATAGCTAATATACATAATATTTTATTTTTCATTCATGCAGTTAAAATTGAGTACCTGGGGATGGAAGAAATAACTTAAAATCTTATAATGGAAAAAAAAAAATCTTATAATGGGTTATTAGGTTTTCCCTTCTTCATTTTTAGCTTAACCAATTTAATGGATGAGTGTTGCATCCACTGTTCTAGACGAAAGAATACTGAAATTCAAGTGTGTTTATCACTTACAATTTCAGAGCAAAGTCTCCCAAATTCTTGTAAGAAATCTTCTGTTGTTATCTCTGCTCTCATAAATTTCATCCAGGGCCCATTTTCGCCACCTGAGATCAAGGCCTTCACTATAGTTCCAGAAGGGATATGATTCTGTACCTCCCACTCTACCAAAAGTAAAACACATGGTAAGTGAAACGATATATGGACAAACAGCTCAAGTTTGGGGAGCAGGGTAGTTACCACACAGGTTCTGTGGCATCACTGTGGTGCCAGGTGGGTTCTATTGGGAATTCAGAGAAATTCAGGAAATGGAAAATCTCAGCCTTAGACCTCCCAGGGAACAGCAGTAATAATTTGTGTGACTGAGGGGACACTGCTGCCAAGCATAGGTCCACGCCACCAGCTTGAGATGACGCCGGACACTACTTTATGAATTTTCTTCCCTGGTCTCTCATTAGCTGGTTCACATGTATTAGGTCAGGCTTCGCAGGTAGTTCAGAGGTAAAGAATCCACCTACCAATGCAGGAGATGCATTTCATCCTCAGGTTGGCAAGATTCCCTGGAGAAGGGAATGGCAATCCACTCTAGTATTCTTGCCTGGGAAAATTCCATGGACAGAGGAACCTGGCCAGCTACAGTTCATGGGCTCTCAAAAGAGTTGGACATGACTTAGCAACTAACCAACAACAGCAACAATATATTAGGTCACTCACATGGTCCTGGCACGTGGTATGGAAGTACATGAGGGAATAAATCAGATTCTGACAACATTCTAAAACAAACCCTTCATTTGGTAAACTGAAGTAATCCTTCAGGGCAGTGTAGCTGGTACACTGAAACACTCAAATGGAGGATGGTGTCTTTGAAAAATAACAAAATTCTGTCTGTAAAGAGCCAAAGCAGTGGATGGATTACTATTGTGTACTTGGGGAAATGCTGGGATAGTGGATACTTTTTCCTGTACAAGAGGGTGTTCTCTTTCCATAATATACCTGCTTATAGGGCAAAAACATGTAGCATCCATAATTATATCTAAGATATAAGATACTTAACACAAAGTTTTTGTTTAATGTAGTGGCTGTGCACTGAAAATATTTCAGACAACACAGAAAGGTATAAAAAAGAAAACAGAATGACAAAGCAATCTCATTCTTCAGAAATCACCAACAGGACCAACTCAGTATGTCTTCTGAGAACAGCAGGTCTTTTAATACTCAACCCAAATAATACCTCTTTAATTTTAGAACTAAAGTTAGAACAATTTTTAGGATCTTAAGAGTTGGTAAGCATGCAAGGAAAGGCTCTCTCTCCTACGCTGCTGATGTGGGTGTAAATAAGCACAACCTCTATGGAGTGCAACATGTTAAATGCACATTTACAATAATGTAGCAATTCTGCTTCCAGGAATTTCTCCCAAAGATATATTTATAAATGTAAGCAAAGATTATGTATACCACTGTTGGGCAGACTGCTTACAGTGAAAACTAGAAACTTACATGTATGCTAATAAAGGGCTTGTTAAAGTGACCATGGTATATTCATATAATGAAATGCCACATAGATGTTAAAAATGTGTAAACTAGGTCACAGGTCAGCAAAGTATGGCCTGGGGGCCAAATCTGTCTCCGATCTACTTTTGTGGATAAAGTTTTTCTGTAACATTATCACACCTACTTGTTGACTATTGCTATGGCTGCTGCTGGCTCCAACAGTAGAGCTGAATAGTACCCCTGACAGAAAAAGTTTGCTAATTCCTGAACTAGACCTATGCCTGCTATTGTTGTTGGTTAGTCACTAAGTGGTGTCCGACTCTTTGCAACCCAATGGACTGTAGCCTGCCAGGCTCCTCTGTCCATGGGATTCTCCAGACAAGGATACTGGAGTGGGTTGCCATTCCCTTCTCCAGAGGATCTTCCCAACCCAGAGACTGAACCTGAGTCTCCTGCATTGGCAGGTGGATTCTTTACCACTGAGCTACCTGGGAAGCCCATGCCTACTGATGTAGAAAATTTGGCAAGGTATTTTACTAGATCAGAAAAAAATAAAGGTACATCTAACAGTTTGTATGAAAAGCGAGAGTGGTAGTCACTCAGTTGTGTCCAACTCTGTGATCCCATGGACTGTAGCTCGCCAGGCTCCTCTGTCCATGGAATTTTCTAGGCAATAATACTGGAGTGGGTAGTCATTCCCTTTTCCAGGGGATCTTCCCAACCCAGGGACTGAACCCAAGTCTCCTGCATTGCAGGCAGATTCTTTACCATCTGAGTCACCAGGGAAGCCCAAACAGTTTGTATAGCATGATCCAATCAGTGTAGACACAGTACACACACACACACACACACACACGTTCCTGTGTATATATATTGGGAATTTTCGGAAGGATAAACAAATTTTTCACAATGATAACCAATGAAGGCTAGAACTGCGGGGAAGGGATGGAGGTGACAATAAGAAATTGGCCTTTGTATTTTTTAAATCCAAAGTATGAAATATACTTTTAGTACCAGCTATTTAATAAATATGGTTGGCATAAGTGAGTTTCTGAATAGAAAAAAATTAATTAAATCTCTATTTCTCACAATTACAAAAATGAATTCTCAAAAGACTAAATACCCAAATCAGGAAAGAAAAAAAAAAAACCTCTTAAAGTTATAAAACAATATACAACATCTTTATGAATGTCAAGGAAAGAAAGACTTCCTTAGCCTAGACACTTTACACTCAAGCCATAAAGAAAAACACAGATGATTTTGATGACAAGAAAAATGAAAATCCTGGTATTGCAAAAACATTATAAGATAAAAACACAAGTCAATAACAACCACAAGCCTTACTAAGTGCTCAAAAGATTCCGGGCACTGTTGAATAACATACCATTTAAAAGTATAAGCAGGATTTGAAAAGGCAGAGGAGGCAAGGAAGGGTAGCTTCAAGCAGAGGGAACAGAACCTGCAAAGGCACAGGAGTATAAACACATTTGGCAATTTTAAAGAGCATCAAGTAATTGAAGGTAGCTGAAATGTGGGTGTACATGGCAAATGGTGTGAAAAAAGGACATGAGAGCTGTTTGTGAGAGGCCCTGGAACCAGGTAAAGCTTCCGGTCTTGAAGGGAAAAAAACTGCAGGCAGTCAAGGATCTGAAGCAGGAGAGGGAAGGAGAAGATGTGATGAGTGTTTTAGAAGGGCAGTTCTAGGGGCTGTGTGGAGGGGGTGCAAAACCCAGAGGCGAGAGGTCGACTTAGCAGTTAGGAGGCTGCTGTGATCAAGCAGGTGGGAGAATTTAGGGATACAACATGTGCAGCGGCAGTAGCAGTGGAAAGAAGAGAACAGTTTCTCAAGGTGTTCTGGAAAGAGCTGAGAAAATTCCTGCCAAGTGATCTTGATGTTCGCTGCAAAAGCAGAGATTCAGCTATCTGCCAAGGTTTGGTCTGGAGAAGTATGATGGCTCCGAGGGGAGTTTGGAACAGCCCTGTAGTAAGTTCAAGAGGAATATCAGTGGCGGAATAGAGAGCCTGAGGGCTCACTTGCAGCTGAGCTAAAAAACAAAACAAAACAAAAAATAGCTCAACCAGTTAGCAAAGCTCGGTAATTTTTCAACCAGGGGCACAGAAAACCTGACCTTGGGTTGATTTAGCATACAAAACTGCCCAATCAGCAACCACAGCCTGTCAAAAGAACAGAGACCTCTGGTCCTTCCTGGTGGCTAGAATGCACATGTGATGGCAGAAAGTGAAGCAGCCAAACCTGATCCACGAGGTGAGAGTGGAAATGGGGTGTACTCACAGCAGAGCAACACAAGGAAAACAGCCCAGGGCCCTGATACCACAGAGCAACACACTAGCCCAAGACACACACCTGGACTTTCACGTAAAAAACACATTTAACTTCAATCTTGTTTCAGTCAATGTTTTGTTAGGTTTTCTAACACTTCAAGCCAAACAAATCAAATTTAAGTCAGTTCAACTGAGTGCATAAACAGGTAATACCAAAAAGGGCTGAAAAAGGAAGGATCAGAGCCTAGAGGTTTGTCTTGTAACAAAAGCAGGTTTAGAGGGAGGTTGATGGAAGAGGAAAGGTTGTGATCACAGTGGGGAAGGCGGCAGATTTCAGCATTCACAAGTAGTTCTTGGGGAAAGGTAGTTAAATTCTACCTATAACATTGACAATAACAATGGCTGCTTGTCATTTTTTGAGAAGTTCAGATGAGCCAAGCACTCATTCTGCTAATCAAGCGCTTTCCATGAATGATCTCACTTAACCATCTCCTAGCACCAAAGATGTACAGACCATTAGCCCTAATTTATGATGAGGAAACTAAGACTCAGAGAAGTGAAATCACTTGCCCAAGATCCTCAGCAGCACTAACTGTTGCTTGGAATTTGATTCAAGAGCAAGAATAGCACCCACTGAGACACACTGTCATCTCCCCTCACCACCCTCCTTTCCCCCACCCCTACGCACCCCGGTCTCCCAAGGTGAAGGAGAATGAAGAGCTCACCTGCAGCCACTCTCCCTGGAGAAGGAAGCAGAACTCCGCCCATGTCAAAAATCACTGCTCTGTAGGGGCCGCCTCCAGAATGTGTCCATCTCCAGGCTCCCGGGTGCCTGCCCTGGATGTGTTTCAGGAAGGCCGCCCTCCAAGCCCGCTGGAGCTGGGAGGACTGCAGAAGCTGCCTTAGGCACATGTTGGGGCCAAGGCTGTGAAGCAGAAACAGGACATGATTAGCCTTCACTGCCTCCAAGTCGACCTCCGTCCTGGCACTCAGGGTGCCACCTGCACGTCTACTGACTTTCAACCAGCGTTTCAGAGCTGAACTCAGTGTCTCTGCCCTCCATGACAACTCCTCAGTCTTCCAGCCACACACCTCCATTCTGTTGCTCGGTGTGACTGGTCATTCCTCCCAAAGCTCTCCATCTACTCTCTTCATTCCCACTGCATGATCTCACTCACAGACCTTTGCAGCAGCCTCCTAAGTGGTCCCCTTGCCTCTTCATTCAAAATTGCAAATTTGATCACGTCCTACCCCCATTTAAAATCTCCAGTGCCTCTCCACCGTCCTCAAGATAAACTCTCAGCCCCTTAAGCCACCTGAAAAGGCCCTCTGAGAACTTCTTCTCCCCTCTGGGCAGCAGCTCTCCTTTGTACTTCACCTTAGCCTGGGTGATCTCAACACTCACGTCCACAGCAGCTTCACTGAACACATGATGCCCTCCTCCTGTGGCCAGGCCTTAGCATATGCTGTTTCCCTGGCCTGAATGTTCCCTTCCATCCATTACCTGGATAACTGCCCATTGTCCCTCAGGTTGTAGTTTGCCTGTCACTTCCTTCATGAAACCTCTTCTGGCCACCAGAAGAGACAGATGAGCAGTCTCTCCTGTACTCTCTCAGGGTGCCCTGTACTCACCTCCTCTTGGCACTCATGATGCCACCACACTATCATCCCTCCTACAGAGCAGGGTGATGACCTCCTGATCTTCACTGCCTCTTTTCTAAACTTACTTTCAACAAGTTCGGGGAAAAAAATAACATACACACAACAGGTACATGTATATATAGATACACAAACATTTTCACATGAATAGACATAAATGTGGCAAAATGTTAATAATTAGTGAAAGGCACATGATGAGAGGTATATGAGAGATCATTGCACTATTGTTTCAAATTTTTTAGAGATCTTAAATAAAAACCTGGGAAAACAACAACAACAAAATTCTACTCACAGCCAGTTCCCCTTGAAAATCTTGGTTTCTCATATGATGTGTTTCTCATATGATGTCTAAGAAGCCAGTTAGAGCAAAACAGGTTGGTAAGACAGCCTGCATGTTCATGGGAGTCACCTCAGTGCCACCATAAGGACTAAATAAAGTATAAAAATCTAAAGAAAGAATTCTTAGGAAGTAAATGTTCAAGATGATACAGTGTGTTTCTTATGTAATTGGAAATTTGCTGGATTGGGGCATGAATGCTGAAATGAAAAATGTAGAGATTATTTGCATTTTGGGTTTTACTTATGTTCTTATGCCAAGGCCAAAGTTAATGATGGAAGAAGAAATTTATTTATAGGCTCTAAAAAGTGTCAACATGTTCTGTGTGAGGGCTTAACAGAGATGAAAAGGGTGTCTGGACCTGAAAGGTTGACTTTCATTCTCATTGAGGACATCATGAAAGTGAAAGTCGCTCAGTCGTGTCCGACACTTTGCAACCCCATAGACTATATAGTCCACGGAATTCTCCAGGCCAGAATACTGGAGTGGGTAGCAGTTTCTCCGCCTCATACTCCTGCTAATGGATAATTCGGCAACTCTCCCATCACTGGCTTCCTTCTTCCTTCCAACTAAAGATGACGCTTCAGTTCTAGCCACGTACTGATTGCAGCTCATTTCATCATCACAGCTGTACAAAGATACTAAGTCAAGTTTACACAAAACTTAAGGTCACAAAACTGGTGATCAGGGTCTATTCCATAATCATCAACGTATCTCTACCGCCGCAACAGAGCCTGGGCTCTCAGCAAACTTTAAGAGATTAGTTAAGACATTAGTCCGGGAGGGGGTCCCAGATGGATCTCCAGTTCAGGGCACTTAACCAACCCACCGTCCTACCTTAACAGAATCAGAAACACTGCAACTAGTGCCAACTCCCCAGGCGGATTCAGCTCTCTGAGCCTCAACGCACCTATCTGTAAAGCGTGGCTGACACAAAGCAGCTCTGCCTACAGCTGGAGCGAGATCAAACACGACAAAAAGAGACCAGAGCTCGGGTCTCTGCAGGGAGCGGGTTCCTCCAATAATCGGAGACTAGCGGAGCCAGAGACTCCTCGCCGTCAGATAAGGCGGGCTGAGGGCACGTCCCCTCACCGATCCTCCTAAACAGTGTCCAAGTGTCCAGGAACCCTGTGACGTGCCTCCTCCAAGTCCTCTTGGAGATCCTGACCAGTGGGCGCGGGTTCACCTCGGAGCAAACACGGCCGTCACGTGGGCGCATCCAATCAGCGAGCCCGCTGATCCGCGCTTGCGTAACCTCAAGGGTCAGCGACGGTGGCCGGCAGGCGGCAGTGAAGGTTTTGGCTGTAAGCGTTGCACGTAGTGCCGGTGGCGCTGAGGTGGCGGCGGCGGTGGCGCTACCTGCTCCAGGGCTCTCATCCTCAAGGCTCCCCTCCCAGCCTCGCCTGAGCCCTCCGGGGCCTGCGCCAGCCCGCGCCTGCCCTATGAGCGGTTGTCATCCACCCGGAGCTCCCAGAACACTCGCGGGTCCCCGCCGACTTCAGCTTCAGCGGTGAGTCCGCGGCCTCGCGGCCTCGCCGCCTCCCCGGTAGCCCGCGCCTGGGCCCCGGGGCTCGTCCTCTCAGAGTCTGAGTCCGGGCAGGAGCCTCGGCGAGGGCTTTCGCCTGAGGAGGAAGCCGAGGAGTGGTTGGGATCCCTCTCATTTCCCCCATCCATAGGAGGACTTCCCCGGGGAAGTCCTCCTTCCTGGTGCCTTCCCACCGGGACTCTTTATATTTGGCGCGGCGCTCTCTCCAACCTGGTTGAGAGCCTAGTTGCGTGAGTTGATTTCCTCTTGGCTTTATGAAGACGAAATACCCAGCACTCTGATGGCTCCTGGGAAGGTTTAATTAAATCTTTCCTCTTTGGAAAACTTTCCATTAAGGGGCCCTTTAGCAGTAGTTAAAACTAAAATGTCTACACGTTCTGTATCTGAGCAACTGAATACTTCCTGGGCACTGTTTTCTCTAGTTGTCTTCATTCAACCGTACTAGTTAGATGGGTGTGTGACCAGGATCATCTGTCCGATGGAATTCTAACTCAGAGAGCTGGACTTGAAAGTCTGAGCACTTCATTCCCAGTCACACAGCCTCCTGAGGGGAAAGGCAGGTATGGCTCTGTTCCTTGAACCTCCATCAGTTATCTAACAACAGTTCAGTTCAGTTCAGTCGCTCAGTGGTGTCCGACTCTTTGCGATCCCATGAATCGCAGCACGCCAGGCCTCCCTGTCCATCACCAACTCCCAGAGTTCACTCAGACTCACGTCCATCAAGTGCGTGATGCCATCCAGCCATCTCATCCTCTGTCGTCCCCTTCTTCTCCTGCCTCCAATCCCTCCCAGCATCAGAGTCTTTTCTAATGAGTCAACTCTTTGCATGAGGTGGCTAAAGTACTGGAGTTTCAGCTTTAGCATCAGTCCTTCCAAAGAAATCCCAGGGTTGATCTCCTTCAGAATGGACTGGTTGGATCTCCTTGCAGTCCAAGGGACTCTCAAGAGTCTTTTCCAACACCACAGTTCAAAAGCATCAATTCTTCGGCGCTCAGCCTTCTTCACAGTCCAACTCTCATGACTACTGGAAAAATCATAGCCTTGACCAGACCGACCTTTGTTGGCAAAGTAATGTCTCTGCTTTTGAATATGCTATCTAGGTTGCTCATAACTTTTCTTCCAAGGAGTAAGCGTCTTTTAATTTCATGGCTGCAGTCACCATCTGCAGTGATTTTGGAGCCCCCAAAAATAAAGTCTGACACTGTTTCCACTGTTTCCCTATCTATTTCCCATGAAGTGATGGGACCAGATGCCATGATCTTCGTTTTCTGAATGTTGAGCTTTAAGCCAACTTTTTCACTCTCCTCTTTCACTTTCATCAAGAGGCTTTTTAGTTCCTCTTCACTTTCTGCCATAAGGGTGGTGTCATCTGCGTATCTGAGGTTGTTGATATTTCTCTCGGCAATCTTGATTCCAGCTTGTGTTTCTTCCAGTCCAGCGTTTCTCATGATGTACTCTGCATATAAGTTAAATAAGCAGGGTGACAATATACAGCCTTGACATACTCCTTTTCCTATTTGGAACTAGTCTGTTGTTCCATGTCCAGTTCTAACTGCTGCTTCCTGGCCTGCATACAGATTTTTCAAGAGGCAGGTCATTCAAAAAATGTAATCTAGCGTGTCTGACTTCTTCCACTTTCAGTTCAGTTCAGTCCCTCAATCCAGCCAACTTTTTGCGACCCCATGGACTGCAGGCTTCCCTGTCCATCACCAACTCCCATGGAGCCTACTCAAACTCATGTCCATTGAGTTGGTGATGCCATCCAACCATCTTATTCTCTGTTGTCCCCTTCTCCTCCCACCTTCAGTCTTTTCCAGCATCAGGGTCTTTTCCAATGAGTCAGCTCTTCGCATCAGGTGGCCAAAGTATGGGGAGTTTCAGCTTCAACATCAGTCCTTCCAATGAATATTCAGGACTGATTTCTTTTAGGATGGACTGGTTGGATCTCCTTGCAGTCCAAGGGACTCTCAAGAGTCTTCTCCAACACCACAGTTCAAAAGCATCAAGTCTTCGGTACTCAGCTTTCTTCACAGTCCAACTCTCACATCCATACATGACTACTGGAAAAACCAGAGCCTTGACTAGATGGATCTTTGTTGGCAAAGTAATGTCTCTGTTTTTTAATATGCTGTCAAGGTTGGTTATAACTTTCCTTCCAAGAGTGAGCATCTTTTAATTTCATGGTTGCAGTCACCATCTACAGTGATTTTGGAGCCCAAAAAATTATAAAGTCTGCCACCGTTTCCCCATCTATGTACCATGAAGTGATGGGACCAGATGCCATGATCTTACTTTTCTGAATGTTGAGCTTTAAGCCAACTTTTTCACTCTCTTCTTTCACTTTCATCAAGAGGCTCTTTAGTTCTTCTTCGCTTTCTGCCATAAGGGTGGTGTCATCTGCATATCTGAGGTTGTTGATATTTCTCCTGGCAATCTTAATTCCAGCTTGTGCTTCATCCAGGCTGGTATTTCACATAATGTACTCTTCCACTTTGACATGTTTTAAAGACTCAACTGAGTAGCTCTGTGTTTTCAGAGCTCTTTCTCTTTGTGACTAGTGTTCCACTGTGTAGATGAACATCATTTATTATTCATTGATTTATTGGAAGTTTGGGTTTCCGATTTTGGCTGTTATGAATAAAACTGTTATCAGCATTTGTGTAAAAGTTAAAAAAAAAAGAAATACTTTTTGAGAACCCACTCTCTGTTGGAGTTTTAGTTGTGTGTGGAAAGGGATGCCTTGCTTTAATGGCACCAGCAGTTCACTCAAGTTCATGGAGACGAATGAAATAAACATTTACAGAATAAATGTAGAACTGCAGCTGTGGCAAATGTGGTGAAGGAAGGGAAGATGGTTTTTAGACAGCTGTTACGAGAGGATGTGTTTGATTTGGGGAGGGGCCCTGGGCCTGGTGACGTGGGGAACTTCCCTGAGTGTGTGAATTTTGGAGCCATTAATTAAAAGACTGAATATGATTTAATAGGCTACTGAGTTTTGAAAGTCAACTAAGTTGACATAAGCCACATATACACTTCTACATGGGTCAGTCATTGATTCATTAATTTATTCAACAAATCTTTAACTAGCTTCCAATATGTGATGTAAGTGCTGAGGATACAGTGCTGGGCAAAACAGACATGATCTCCACTCTGATAAAGCCTATAATCACAGATTTAGGGTGTGATGGCATAACACTAACCCAGGGTGTTTAAGAAGACTAAAGGTTTTTAAAAGTTTCTATTATTAGTGGACTTTAGCCTTCATTTGGGGTCCAACACAGAGTGTCACTCTACAAGTGCTACTGAGATGTTGGTTCATCTGAGCGTGATCACTGTCAAAGCTCTTATCTCCTTCATTTGCTTTAAAGTGCATGATTTTCACTAGAACTGCCCTGCATTTCTGAGTTTATTGCCCTGGGCATTAATTGACTGTCAGGTACAGCAGGAGCCCCAGAGGTGAGTGAGAGGACTACTGCAAAGGCATCTTACAGTCTTGAGGGAGGGCAGCAGAGAGAAGAGGGAAACCTGTGGATGGATACATTGAGAGTGGATTTATCAGGTATTAATCATTCACGTGTTCTTTAGTTGGAGAAATGTCTGAAGAGGAGATCGAAAAGAAGACACTAGCTTCAGCTGTTGCCTGTTTAGAAGGGAAGTCACCAGGGGAGAAAGCAGCAATCATACATCAGCATCTTGGTCGTTGAGAAATGACAGATGTGATCATTGAGACCATGAAGGCCAACCCAGGTATGCTTTCCAAAACCCTAGGCTATCTTCTGTAAGGTAAACCCATGGTAGCTTGTGTTGTAGTGGTGTTCAGTGAGCCTGTGATTAAGACCTCTAGCATACTTTAGCTTTTATTGCCTATGTTCCTTACATGAAGCTGTCAGGGTGGATTTCAGTTTCTCTAAATATTTCTTCTAAATTACTCATAACAAGCTAGGTTGACAACTTTACTCAGTGAGGAGAGCTACTTAGCATGTAGGTCTGTGGCGATTCATGTTGAATCCAGATAGGCACGATGTGACTCCTTGCCCCCGACCCCCTCCCCAGCTCCCTCCATCCAGGGGAGTGGATGTGTATTGCATCTCCAGTGTGAAGAAGTGGTAGGTTTGGTTTTCAAACTTAATAGCCCCGAATATTTATCTCACTTAGGAGTGTATGATAGAAGACACCTGCTTTCTTATGGTATTTCTAAACATAAAAGCCATCTCTGCATTTGAGGGTGTCAGTGAGGTTTTTTTATGGGGCAGAGACCACTTTTAAGTTGAGATTCCCCCATAACTCCATAACTGTTTTGTGAATATAGTTCTTAACATAAGACATCTGGGTCCACAGTGGAGGTGAACACCACTCCCATTTTCTAATTTGGATTCTTTTCTGTGTGAGAACATCTCCGTCAGAGCCCCTTTACTTTCTCTCACAGCTGAAAATCTTCCTGACAGCTGTGGCAAACTCCAATTCTCATTGTGTCCCGTAGGGTGCTGTTTCCTATGGATGGCCTGAATTGCACAGGATAAAGAGAGTTAATACTTAAATTTCTGCCCTCTCACTCTTTTTTAAAATTCAAGTGATTTAAACCACTTTTAAAGAAATATTGCAAAGCATTTAATTTGGATCTGTGGAAAAAAAATTTTTGTCCAAGTTAAAGGCTTATGGAGACCTTTTTCATTCTGAAGAACCATGCATTGGTTGACTTATTCTTTTCTTTAGATAATTATGTCCACTGACTGGTTGCAAGTAAAACAGATGGAAAACTAGTACAGTATGAGGGTGATAGTTGCCCAAAGGAGAAAATAGATACCTTACAGTTAAAGGTAAGATATTTTACTAGTAATTACTAAATACCTATATCTACTGCTTTTTACTATTCCAACTGTCCATCAAGTGGATAAAGACAAATGGATAAAGAGGGTCTGGTGTGTGTGTGTGTGCATGTGCATGTACACACACACACATACACACAATGGAATATTACTCAGCCATAAAAAGGAATGAAATATTGCATTTGCAGCAACACGTATGGACCTAGAGATTATCATACTAAGTGAACTAAGTCAGACAGAAAAAGACATATCTATCACTCATATGTGGAGTCTAAAAAATAATACAGGTGAATTTATTTACAAAACAGAAACAGATAGACATAGAAAACAAACGTATGGTGCAAACTACAACACTGTTCCAATTGTGGATATGTGTCATGATGTAAAATGTAGGAAAAATGAATTTGCCTACTGGAAGAGATCACGAGTGACAAGAATAAAACCATTTTTTTCTGTTGAAATCCAAATAGGATGCCATGTACTTACTAGAAAAATGAGGAGAAAAAGGTGGCCTGTCATGAGTATCCATGGTGACATGAGTCAACAGGAATGTGACTAGGTTGTAAATGAATTTAAACATGGAAGAACTCCTATTCTAATTGCTACAAATGTGGCCTCCAGAAGGCTAGATGTGGAAGATGTGAAATTTATCATCAATTTTAACTACCCTAACTCCTCAGAGGATTATCTTCATCGAATTGGAAGAACACTCACAGTACCAAAACAGGCACAGCATACACTTACATAACATAAAGCAAATGAGTGACCTTATCTCTGTGCTCCTTGAAGCTAATCAAGCAGTTAATCCCAAATTGGTTCAGTTAGTCAGAAACAGTTTCAGATCATTTCAGAGGCAGGGGAGACATGCAGGCTGAGTGTCACAACAGATACTCTGTGGGCAAAACAGACTAAATCCCTTTAGAGACAGAGAAAATTATGAAAGGGGTTACACTAGTCTGCTTAAGAGAGATTTGGGAGCAGAAACTCAGAATGTGGTTTATATTTGCTACAAATTACACCAGTGGGAGCTTTGGAAGCGATTTTGTGCCTGCTGGTATACAGACCAGTTTTAGAACCAGTAATCCAACAGGGACTTGCCAGAATGGTTATGATACCATTCAGCAATATGGGAGTAATATTCCATATATGCACCATGGTGTGAACCAGCAAGTATTTTCATATCTGGCTACTGCAGCTGAGCCTATATTTGGTTATCCAGTGCAAACAGGATATTCTCAACAAGGCTTCAGAAGTATGTGTAAACATCTGTTTTTCATAATTGCTCTTTATATGTTATCAGGCAAGATCGTTATTTAAGAAAAGAAACATGGGAAATGCAGAAATGACTGCACTGCAGCAGTAATTATGATGCGCTTTTTTGCTATTTAAGTTGGATATTTCTCTACATTCCTAAAACAGTGTTTAGGGTTTTTTTGTACTAAAAAGGGCAAGCAGTGTTTTCCCCAAAGTTAAGTGTACAGTGATTTGAAATACAATAAATGAAGGCAATGTGTGACATTCCAATAAAAAATATTTGAAGATTAAAAAAATATTTTCTCTATCAAACTTTATTCTTCTGACTCAGTTTTCATCTAACTGGAATCCTGCTAATTTTTAGTTTCTGAAAGATGAGCTGAAAGCTACAATGGAAGAAAGTCTTCAGAAGCATCCCTCATTGCACCGAGAAGTAAAGATCAAAGTAAAGAAGGTGTAAATGCTGCTCCTGACTCTCCATCCAGGCAGCTTCCAGAACAGATTTCCTTCTTCAGTGGAAACCTCTCAGTTGAAACAGTTCACAGTATTATGCATCTATTCAAGACAAGGTGAGAAAAACACTGTTTCCTTTTGAGTTTGCCTATTTTTTGACATTGGGCAGAGAAAGTGCTCTTGCCCTGAAGGGAAGTGGATATTTTAAGCTTCAGAGGAATAGAACAGTATTTTTTGTGTTAACGAATTCCCTGGTGTTTATATTTAGCTAAATCTTGTAGATTGGCTCAAAGCTTCTTACAAAAGTGACATAGATACACCTGAGAAAATACCTGGGAAAATACTCTATGAGAAGTTAGGCATGCAGGTGATTGGGAAGTTGAAGCAATATAGGAGATAGATGGGCACCAGGTTAGACATTTACAGCTAGCCTCCCGTTTGCATTTCATGGGGCACGAAGAAGTGGGCTTCAAGCTGGATACTTAAAACTGTTAGCATTTTGTGAGACAAGAGATAGGTGGTCTCCAGTTAAGTTATTTACAATCAGCCTCTTGTTTGCCCTCCGAAATGGAAGTAACAATAGAAACAGGGTAAATAGTCAGTTTGTCTCTTGTAAACACCTTAAGGTAATAGTCCTGGCTACACCTATAGTCAAGGTTATAATCATGACAAGGACAAAGAGGGGCAAAACCTTGTTTGAGTAAAGGATTAAGCGATCCCCCTCCCTCCCTCTTTTGAGACAAGGGAGACACTACACACGCCAGAAAGGCTCTTTGTGGGTCAGAAGTCAGGGGACAATGCCAGGCCATAATGAGTCTTGCTCCTCCCAGATGCCTTCACTTTGAGATCCGTCTTGGCTGAGGGGTATGAGTGTACCCCTAAGGGAGTGTCCCAGGTTAGGTCACGTGTGGAAAAAGAAACCAAGTAATTGACGTGGAGGAAGACAAAGACCTGGAAGAACTGACCTATATAAATGACTTAACCATCTCTTTATTGCTCTCTTCCTCACTGGGGGGGATGCGCACACCCTTCCTCTCTGGGTGTGCATCTCTGCCTTGCTTCTGTCTTAACTAAGCAAACCATCTCTCTATGTGCTCTCCCACTTGTTGTACTATGTCTCTAATAAACTTTGTATCTATGTTTACAGTTTCTGCCTCTGTGACAAATGCACTGGGGGCAAAGATCCAGGGAAAAATTGCTTCTAGCCTGTAGCCCTTGCTAGGATTCCTGGTTTTCATCCAGGCTACCCAGGTTCAATACCTGGGCAAGGAATTAAGATCTCACTTCACGCCACTGCTTACTGCTGCCTTGCTGAGACCAGAAGGAAGATAGAAAAGAAAAATTATAAGTGATCCATACATCGTTGTAGTCTCATATTCCCGCCAAGTCTTTACTAAAGAAGCTTGTAGGTCAGTTAATTGATTGCAGTTTCATCATTTCTTTAAACTCCTTTCTGTGGTCCAAACAAGGCTTGCTGGAGGCCAAAGGAAAGGAAGAGTTTGGCTTGGTAATCAATAAGCTGGGCCACCAGCTCCTTGGATATTGGTAGCTGACCTCTTTAAAAGTCTTTAAAGAGCACAGTCCTTGTCCTACCTTGTTTGCTCAGTCCCCACTGGGACACAGAATACTCAGGTAGCCATTTTGGATCACAGCTGTTGAAGTGAGTTTGCAGCATTCAAAAGCAAATTGCATTGTAGGGGGCTTTTCTTTCCCCTCTATTCCAGCTATTCCAACCCAGCAACACTTTCTGTAATCTTCAGAGTCACATCCTCAAGGTTCAGAATTCTCTTTCTTATACTTAATTTTCAGAGAAGGCAGGGGCAGCCCACTCCAGTACTCTTGCCTGGAAAATCCCATGGATGAAGAAGCCTGGTAGGCTGCAGTCCATGGGGTCGCTAAGAGTCAGACATGACTGAGCGACTTCACTTTTTTTTTACTTTTATGCATTGAAGAAGGAAATGGCAACCCACTCCAGTGTTCTTGCCCGGAGAATCCCAGGGTCAGGGGAGCCTGGTGGGCTGCCGTCTGTGGGGTCGCACAGAGTTGGACACGACTGAAGCGACTTAGCAGCAGCAGCATACTTAATTTTAGAACACAGATCATGTATTTTTATGTAGCTAATTGAGGTCTTACCTACTTCTTGGCAGAACCTTTGGATTTATTTAATATGTGGCCACATAGGATGTGGACGATATGTGGGTCGACATGCCTATAAGCACTTAGAGGAGACCAGCACACGTATGCCATGCAGCCCACCAGCCATCGAGTCTGGGACTACACTGGAGGTGAACACCACTCTCATTTTCTAATTTGGATTCATTATGTCTGAAAACATCTCCCTCAGAACTTTCTCTCAACCTTCTCACAGCTTGAAATCTTCTGACAGCTGTTGCAAACTCCAGTTCTCATGGTGCCCCATAGGGTGCTGTTTCCTGTGAATGGCCTGCATTACACAGGATAAAGAGAGTTAATGCTTACACTCCTGCGCTCTCATTTTTTTTTTAATTCAAATGATTTAAACCACTTTTTAAAGAAATATTGCATGGCATTTAATTTGGATCTGTATAAACAAACATTTTGTTCAAGCTAAAGGTGTAATTATGGAGACTTTTCATTCTGAAGAAACACACCTTGGTTGACCCATTCTTTTCTTTAGATAATTATTTCTGTTGACTGGTTTCAAGTAAAACGGATAGAAAAATAATACAGTATGAACGTGAGGGTGACACTTGGCAGGAGGAGAAAATAGATGCCTTACAGTTAGAGGTAAGATATTTTATTAGTAATTACTAAATACCTATGTCTACTGGTTTTTATTGTTCTAACTTGGAAGGTTGTTCGGGCTTTTAATTTTGCCATTTGCCCTGCATGTTAGGTTTTAAGATCTATATTGCTCTGAGGATTATTAAAATATTTTTATTCCATCTCATTTTCATCTTTGAAAGTCTGGGTTTCACTGAGTCTTACTACTTTCAGTGTCACGTTCCTAGTTGTCTCAAGTTCATCATTAGGGTTGCCCTCTGTAGCTGTGATAAAACTGGAGATAAGAATCTTCCTGTTGGCATCACAGTAGCAGTTGGAAATTGAGCAGACTTGGTCAGGATGAGGAATCTCCAAAGATCTTTCCATCCCGAGAAGCTTTTTCACATATATTGGGCTGGAGTTTATGAACTGGACCCTTATACAGATGTAGTCATTTGGGGGTATTCATATAATTAAACAACAAAATTAGCACAGTCTGCTTTTTCTCACTGAAGTAATTCCCATCTACTATAAAATTGATGTGTAAATGTTATGTTAAGGGAGGAATAGTTTAACATGAGGCCTATTTTTTATAAATTTCAGAATGATGGTTTTAAAACCAAAAATACCTTAAACATAGGAGGAAGTGGACATTTGAAACTTGATCATCTCCAGACTTTTAAGGTCAGTGGAATGGCCTAAAATAGGGTTGTTGTTACCATTAATAAATTGTATTAATTTGAAAAAGTTCAAATCTTTAGGGTTGTTGTTACCATTAATAAATTGTATTAATTTGAAAAAGTTCAAATCTTTAATGTTAAAGTTTTTAGACTAAGTAACTATAACATATTAAGTATGTTTATTCGGTGAATATTTATTGAGAGTTATTCTCCATGTGCTGGGAACTCAACATTGAATAGACTCCGTGCTGTCATAGAGTGTACATTCTAGTGACACGCGCACATTTTCCCAATTGTCCTTTCTTTCTGTTACCCTTTCATTCTCTTATCTAGCCTGCAAACATGATTAGATCGCTTCTAGTCTCCTGGAACAGTTTCCAGAATGCAGATGTGACTTACTATCTCTCATAGTCACGTCCATTGATTGAGCTCAGCTAGACAGGGCTTGCTTGTGTTGCACAGTAATGGCACCTGGGGCCACAGGTTCAAGGTGGCTTCTTCACTCATATGTCTGACACCACATAGTTGCTTGGGTTTCCTGACTGTATGGCAGGCTCAGACTAGTCTGACCTCTCACATGACAGCTGGTTTCCTCAGAGAGTTCTACAGTACCAGGGAGAAGACATGTAAGACTTCTGAGATCTAGCTTTAGATTTTGCCACCAAATTCCATTGATCAGCATGAGTCACAGGCCCCATCCAGGTTCACAGAGAGGGAGGAGAGCCTCCACCCCTGCCTGAGAGGAGCAGCAAAGAATTAGCAGCCACCTTTCCTCTACCACACTACTGTCATGATTGTTGTAACAACCAAGTTAGATTATTCTTTCAACCATTCAACAAATTTTTAGTGAACACCTGCGATGGGCCAGGTACTATTCTAGGGCTGAGGACACAGTGGGAACCAAACTCAGTAAAGATATATCTCTCATGGAGCTGGTATTCTGGTGGGCATAGAAAATCAGTCAGATACACAAGACAACCTCAGACTGCAGTCGTAAGTGCAAATGAGAGAAACAGGATCCAGAGAGTACCAAATAGGGGGAAGACAGAGAAGGCTAGCTCTGTGCTGTTGTGAGGAGGAACAGTTCCTGCCTCCGGGGAGAGACTGATGCTGGTTTAATGAAGCCAGTATCAGGGATGCACAGGCCTCTCCATTCACTCAGGGAAAGAGTCCTTAAGCAAAGCCACTATTCTTGTGTCAGAGTCTCTGCTCCCAAAGCCAAGCAGTGGCCTTAGGGGAGTACAGAGGGGAAATTTCCCCTGAGGTTAAGGAAGCTGGTCTCTCAGGGAGGGGGCTGAGGTCACTTTAGTCACCAAGGTGAAGGTGAAGGCAAGGAAACCTGTCCAAGCTCTTCCTTGCCCAAGAGCTGTCCCAATATGGCTTGACCCTGGCTTAGGACTCCAGTCACTCTGGGCCAGGGTCTGGGACCTCAGACAAGATCAAGGCATGAAGCAAAGCCCAGAACTTAGTTGATGCCGGGGCCTGAGATATCAGGGCAGCAGGGCCCAGGGAGGGCTGGCTCGGCTCAGTGGCCAGGGGTTGAGACAAGAATCAGGATGAATCTGGATCTTTTAGGCACATTGCCCCATTTGTGTCATGTGGGACAAAGGACTTTACCTGCCCACACCTTCATTTCCTCATCTGTTGAGCAGGAATCACTGTAATACCCCTCACAGAGGGGCACATGAGAGGCTTCCAGCTGTTGCCTTGAGCCTCATGGAGCGGGCATGCAAGGCAGTGACCATAATGGTGGTGCCTGGGTGACACCAGAAGAACCAGGCAGTCTGGGTCCACTAGGGGTCACTTTCTTAGGCTCAAATTTGGCATTTCAGCACAGTGCCTCCCCAACCATCACGGCAGAATCTGAGCTGTGCACCTGCAGTAAAATGTCCCGGGCCTTCGGGAGGAGAGTGTGGGTGGACATCAGCCAGGTTCTTTGGAAATGTGTGTGGGTTCACATTAGTTGGTTGATCATCAGTCTGGAGGGGAAAGACACCTCTGTTTCTTCTTGCAGGAGGGCTGGGAAGTGGGTGACAGGTAGTTTCCAATGGTGGGAACAGGTGTGGCAGGAAGAGTTCAGGCTGGAAACCAGGTAGACCCCAGTTCAAGCTGGACTGGGCCACACCCTGCCCACATGCTCCCCTCTCTGAGAATCGACCTTGCCTCCTGCTGAACATGGAGGAGAGTGAAGCCCATGGGGAGAAGCAGAGATAACACCCATGGAGGAGGGAGGAGGGCCTGGCCCACAGTCTGTGACCACCCTGAGCATCTGTTCCATTGCCACCCGGAGTGCAGGTTCAGGATTCACAGCTTCACACACACAGCTTCCCTGAAGCACTTGAAGGGGGAGGTCAGCTCCAGAGAGAAGCAGGCTACGGTGGTGGGGTGAGCCCGGCTAACCTTGTGCTGTTTCCTTCTGACCAGGATGTCAGCACCTGGTCCCCAGAGGATGACCCCCCCAAACCTGGGTTATGTCCTCAACACAGACAGTTGAGTATTTCTGAACTACATTCTGGTCGTAGGCCAGTATGATGCTGTTGTGACCACAGTAGATTTCTTGTCGGTCTTAATCTTGCGTACTATCGTTTCTCTTCACCAGGGTCTTTAAGCCTGGGAGTGATGAGTTTCCATGTATGCTTTTGAGGGGTCCCTCTAGGGACAGCATGGAAAATCGGTCCTAGAGAGGAGGACAGGCTGCGACAGCAGAGAGCTGACGTGAAAAATAATTAGGGCCTGAGTAGAAGCAACAGGGCTGGCTGGGAGGGAGAGCATGGAGGCAGATTTGACAGGTCGCTGGGTGGAGACAAGGGAGAGGAGGAATGAAAGACGTGTAAGGATGCAGCTGACATACTGTGTCAGGCTAAAGTGTGAGCTTTTGTTCTCCACTCCTTGTGTATGACAGAATGTTCACAAAGTCTCTGAGACATATTTTCTTCTTCTTTGTTCCCAAAGCTCATTTCCAATAATAATCTTTCCAATAGTAATCTGTGTTTTGGATATTGAAACAAAGAAAATTACCTAGCAATGGCTTCACAATTTGGGTTTATTTCCATTCTCCCAGAGCACTCCTGCCCTGGCTCTGTAGGCTGCCACCATCATCTGGGGGCGGTGGGGGACACAGAACAGGAGGCCACCGTATCATCCTCAGATTGGGAGCAACCACAGGCACAGCACCCTGGCAGGACTCCTAATATTCATGCAGAGTCCCACAGCCAGAGAGAAGGGGCCTGGCTGTCCATCTGGCACCTGGACTAAAGATCACCTCTCCAGGCACTTCATTACTCCCCTTCCCCCTTGCCTGAAACAGACAACTCCAGGCTTCTTACACAGGAGTGTGTTCTGTAGGGATCCATCAAGGCTAGGTTCAAAACAAGGATCCCAGGACAGTGCTGCCAGGAGGGGTGCAAGGAGCACACATACCAGGCCTTTGAAAGCACATCATTTGAAGATTTGAGCGGGGACGATCTGACTCCTGCAGGTCTAACTGCGGTGCTTCAGCTCCATCTTGGCCACTGACCTCTGGTGCACCTGATCAGCAAGGTGCAGTACTCGGGCCCCCACGAAGAACTGAGCCAGTGGGTGGTCGCTGCTCAGCCCTGCTGCTCCAAAGACCTGGCAGACACAGGGCAGGAGGGGAGGAAGCCCTGGGTGAGCCCTCATCCCTGAGAACCCCAGGAACAAGTGCCTGCTCCTAAGATGTGAGGACAGCTCAGAGCCCCACATTGCAAGGATGTCCCCTGACACCTGTGTGACAACAGTGTTCTGGAAGATTCCAAGTGGGGCCTCACTAGCCATCCCAGGGACACCATACTCCTCAGATCTGCTCCACTAGGTGACTTCTGCTGTTGGGAAGATCCTCTCTAGGGGCCATGGATTGAGATTTGAGAAGGAGGCATCTTTACATGGTTAGGAGGCTGGTGGCATAAGAAGGACCTATGTACTCCTTCATCTAAGCTCAGCTCCTTGCAAGCTGAGTTACCTTGGACAAACCACTTTCCTGTGCTTCTGTTTCCACGTATTCAAAGTGGAAGCAGGAATAGGACACCTCATAGGGTTGTTCTGAGGAGGAAAAGGACAGTCATGTATGGGGGGTGTGCAGCAAAGGGCGGCTATTAGTTTACAGGAGGTTGGGCAGCTGAAGGAGAGGAATTTTGAATCTTGTAAATGATTCAGAAGAACCAGCGATCCATCATCTGTGCTCACCTGAATAGCACGATCAATCACTCGGGAAGCCATGGATGGGGCTACCATTTTAATCATGGCAATATCCAGAGCTGCAGCCTGCAAGGAAGAGGAGCTGTGGTGAGGAGGGCAGACCCCAGGGCGGAACACGTGGAAGACCGATCAGTTTCACAGGGAGGAGTAGAAACAGTAGCTCAGAACAGAGACCTCAGGTCCCTCCCGCTGGACCACAAGCCTTGCCTGGTGCATGGACCCTGCCTGGCACCACCGGGGGGTGGAGGGGCAGTGGGGGTGACGAGGCAGGTGACTTGGGATGCTGTGTGGTGTGGGCAGCTGCCTGCTCAAGGACAAGGGGCATCTTCCCAGGCAGCATCACCAGCACACAGGCAATGCAGATTGGGGACTGGCCTGAGCTTCCTTCAGGGTCATGATCAGCTCTGTATTCAAAGGGAAAGGTGGAATGAGGCCAACCAAGATTCAGGGGGATTTAGGTTCAAGAATCTTCTCTGAGTCTGGGATTTGGATAAAAGCCCCTGAGAGCCCTCATACCGCCAATAGAGAGCCAAGAAACCAGAATTTCATCCTGGATCACCCCCTGCTACCGAGGGCTCTCAGCTAAGGGGTGGAGACCTGTGGAGAAATGGAGAAAGCAGGGGTTGGCCTGGCATCATGCCTGGCACTAGAGGTACTCAGAGCTGTCTACGTGATAATGTCACATTGAAAATGAAGCTTCTCCTCTAACTCCTTGGCTTACTCTCAGTTTGCCTGATGCCTGTAAGATCAGGTGGGGCTGTAGCTCAGGCTGGGGCCATGTGGCCCTGCTGTCTTGAACCCATAAGGTCACTGGGTCAGTAAAACAGAAAGGTCAGTCCTCTTTATTGTACCTTTTCTGTTTTTCAGAAGCTGCCCAGGTAGTTCCAAGGAGAATTGAAGCAAAGTTATTTATGTCAAGGAGCCAAGCACTTTGTGGTTTGCTGAGTGGGGAGGGAAGAGTCAGCATCTATTAATAGATTTCCGGGCTGGCATCCCTCACCGTGTCCTCTGGACCTGTCCTCTGTGAGGTCCGTCGGCCTCCTACCTTATTTCCCGCCACATCCATAACGTGGGCAGCTTTCAGCACCAGCAGCCGGGCCTGCTCAATCTCCACGCGGGATAGGGCAATGTCTGCCAGGACCGTGCCCTGCTCTATCAGGGGCTTCCCGAAGGCCACACGGGACTTCGCCTGTGGACACAGGAGACAGGACGGGAGGCATGGACGGTGCCCTGCAGAGGAGAGGGTGGAAGCACAGGAGAGGGCAGCGGGGGAAGCTAGACACATGGTAGCTGCACAAATTATCTGCACAACTCCTTTACTCCAGCCCTTCTGCCCCATCTGGGCAGGCCTGGCCTCCAGGCAGGACAGAGCTTGGTCTGAGTTGCCTGTGGCCCAGGGCTACTCTGGTAACCAGGCAGTGACTGTGGGCACCTCACACAGGCCAGGAGGGTGCCCTCTGCTGACAGCAGGGCCTGCTTCACGTCCTGAGGAACTCTTAGGGGCAAAGTCGTTGCCAGAGCCGTCTTGTGGGCAACTGTTACTGCAACAGAGATTGAGTAGTGTGTTCAAAAGCTACAAGCAATCAGAAAAGGTGATAAGGGGGTCCTTCTTCCACCTTATTTTTAAAAATTAAAAACAATTACAAGACACATGAATAGCTCATGGCAGAAAAGAGTATACATTTTCAGACAAAAGATAAACACTCAGCACCCCATTATCTAGTAAATTATACTTGCTATTTGGTACATACCCTTCTAGACTTTTTGTATATGCATATACATACATCTGCTTTTCTTTTTTTTAAGTCATTCTCTGTATTACTTTATAGCCTTTTTTTTCCACTTAGCATATAGCGAACGTATCTCTAGTTAACAAATAGATATCTACAGCATCATTTTGGAATTTCACTGCACGCCCATAGCAGGGTTATCTAACCAGACCCCAACAGCTAGCCTTATAGGTGTTTCCTAACATAATCATGGCTGTGGTGAACCTCCTAGTATCAAATTTTTTGTAGATTCCTGATTACTCCCTTTCGACCAAGTCCAATGAGTAGCATGGCTGTGTCAATACTATAGCATCTTCTAAGATTTCTGACACATTAGGTCAGATTGATCTGCAGGATGAGAATGGAGACTATATTCTGAGTCCTTAGAGAGGAGTATTTTCTTTTAAACTGGCTGGTTTCAACTAAAAAGGGTTTTAAGCACAACTTTGCTCAGTAATGCGATACCCTGAACTGTTGCTATTCTTCATTAAGACTGTCTTGTGAGATATCTGTTCGGTCTGAAGTTTCACTCTGAAATCACTTCAGAGTGAAACTGATTTCACTGATTTGAACCGCTATTCACAGCCGTAAAACTCTTGTATGGGCTTGCAACCTTCGAGGGGTCACAGAAGAATAGTTTTGGACGTGCTGGGGGAGGAGGACGGTGCAGGGCTGGCTGCTGGCACCCCAGGCTCTCCCTGTTGCCTGAGGTTAAAGGTGAGCTGGTGGCAGGAATAGTCATCACTGGACCCTAACCCTGTGGACCTGGAGCCTTGCCCTCTGCTGCCACAGAGCCCACAGAGCCCAGACGCCTTCTGGCCCCTCGGCAGAGGGAGGCGCATTCTGCTCTGGATTTCAAACTTTAGCAAAGTAAAAGAGGCAGAGCAAACACAAGGACACAGCTTCTCGTAAAGAACATCGCCTTGCTTCACCTGCCAAGTCTGCTCTCAGGAAACAGGATTTGAAGTCTGAAAGGAAGACAGATGGGTCTTTCTGGTCGAGACGGGCGCAAAGGGAAGTACTTACTCGGGCCTTCATGAGCGCCAGCGCCCTCTCTGAGCAGCCAATCAGCCGTATGCAGTGATGGATCCTGCCAGAACCTAGTCGGCCTAGGAGGATCTCAAAGCCCCGGCCAGGGCCCAGGATGATGTTCTCTTTGGGCACGCGCACCTGCTCGAACAGGACTTCACCGTGGCCACCTGAAAAAACCCGTAGAGTACCCCTGAGCAATTTGCTTTCCTGTTTTCTCTGGATGCATTTATCTCATCAATATCCCTGCCCTTTTGTAGACTTCTAACTGGAACATGATTGAAGGAGGATGGAAGGCAGGAACAAGGCTATTGCAGATGGAAGGTAAATTGGTAATTTAAAATGTCAAATGAATAGTTTGGCATTCCTTTTATAAAACGTGATTCTAACTTAAACTGGAACTCCTAGTAGTCTATGACTCTCACAGTGTAGTGACCCTAGGGAAACTCTGAAGTCAAAATGTGGACACCATCAGCAGAGAGAAAGAGCCCCTGTGAGAGGACCTCCAGGCCAGGAGATAGGCTGTCCACGCTGTGGTCTACGAGAAAAGGTCTGGAGGGCATTTCCTGCCTCCTGTTCCATCCTCTGTGGCTTCCTTACCTCCTAGAGTCCTGCTTGTCTTGTATGATTAGAAGAGAAAAAAAAACAAACAGATGGATGCCTGTCTGAAGCTTGCCTGCATGGTTGATATTCATGGATGGAACTGAAATGCAGGAGCACGTGGCCTTCCAAATGTCCTCAGACTCTTACAGGTGTTACTTCTGCACTGGAGCAACTGCTGTCCAAAGCCTTTTCCCTAGATCCAGACCCACACAGAGAAGTGAGCTGTTCCCAAGGGACAAACCTGGTGCATCCTCCAGCCCATACACCTTCAGAGGCCGGATGATTTTTATCCCTGGGGTATCCATGGGAACCAAGAACATGGACTGCTGCTGGTGGCGTGGGGCATGTGGGTCTGTTTTTCCCATAAACACGCAGAGCTGGCAGCGAGGATCCAGGATGCCTGCCAAGAAAGGAGACAGACCCACATCATCTGACACCAGGGCCATCAGCTCTCCTTAAACACTCAGTCCTGGCCCAGAGAAGCTGAAATCAGCGAGCAGATGGGGCCCTTTAAGATGTCACGTGATCAGATGAGGCCATGCAGCCCTTTGACCAGCAATAAGAGCAATTGGTTTCTGTCCCAGTGAGGAAGGAATCCAACATCCTAAGAACAGTTTAGTTTTGTTTTTTAAAGCACAACGTCGGATTGAAAATATAATTTGAAGACAAGAGGCTGAAAACTGCTACTTTATCAGTGGCAGCCTATTCTGCTTTGTTTCCACAGGAGGTGGAAACATGCTGGCTTTGGGCACAGGCTTCAGAGTCAGGCCAGCCTTGAACTCTGGGTGGTTCCCTACTTGCCAATAGGGGAGCTAATACCTTGGGCAGTGACTCAAGTCACTTCTCCTGGTCTCCTTCTCTGTGAAGTGGGGATAATACCACAGACCTTCTGGGGAAGGGTGGAGACTCAGTGAGGGGAGTTCCCCCGTGGCATGCACCACGGGCCCTGGAGAATTAAAGCCTAGTGAACGATAGGATTATCACCAGCCCTTCTGCTATAGCACAGCTGACCTCACAAGAGGGGGCACCATTGAGGAAGTGACCTCCGGCCTGTCTAAAGGGAGATGCCCACAGCAGAATGAGGAGAGTGGGAAGTGGAGGAGAGATTCTTGGAACTGTCACATGTGGGGTCACCTGGAGTCCATGTAGAACCTTTGGTTCTCTCAGGGTTTGCTGCCTCTTCTGGGAACAGAGACAGAATCTCTTTTGTGTTAACTGGAAATGAAGCTAGTCCCTCCCACAGTTTCTCAGACAACAGCAGGGCAGAAAAGATGGGCTATCAGGGAAGACCCACATAAACGTGATTGAAAAATGAATTTCAGGCCAAATACCTGTGATCCACCACTTGTGACCATTGATGACGTAGAAGCCATCTTCCTCTCAGATGGAAGACTCAATGTTGGTGGCATCTGAGGAGGCTACCTGAGTGAGAGCACATTCTGATTCGAGCTGGCAAGGGTCCCGAGGTCCCTGATGGCAGAGCCCGATGAGGCTGGGTAAGGGTCTGGCCTGACGAGGAGCGCCTGTGGGTGACTCAAAGTAGGTACCTGGGGCTCAGTCATAGCGAAACAGGAGGGAGCCTTTCCCTCCAGCAATGGAACCAACCAGCGGGCCTTCTGCTCCTCGGTGCCATATCGAACCAGAAGCTCCATGTTCCCTGTGTCTGGAGCAGAACAGTTAAAGATCTGAAAAGGAGAAAAAGCACAAAGGTGACTGCCTTATCGTATTCAAAACTTCAAATTCCCCAGAAGCATGGGCCGGAGCTCCTTCCAAGATACATGCCCTCTGACACCCTATGAAAGTCCTTCCTCTCCCCAAAGATGCAGAGACCAAGGACATTGTGAGTACAGCAGCTCAGAGTACCTAAGCTCAACCACAGAGCTTGTTGGGAGAGAAGGAGGAGAGGAGAGCTGGGGGACTGAGGCTCCACGGAAGCCAGCCAGGCTCTATTCACTTGAGAAGATTTCTCGAGAAGATGTCCACCCCCTGCTCCTTTCCTGCTCTTGCTCCAGCCACCTGCCTGCAGTATCTTCACTCATAAGAAGTCTGAGTTTGCGTCAGAGCTTCTGAGTCCGGTGCCGCTGCAGGGAACCCTGTCAGCCCAGGAGGATGGCTGAACTCTCTGGAGGACAAGCATTTTCTCCCATGCTGAGGAAGATGGTAAAGGTACCTCGGGAGCATACAGAGACGTGCCCATGACCTCACACAAATGTGCGTATTCCACGTTGGTCAGCCCTGTTCCATATTTCTTCTCGGGATCAGTCTCCAGGGGTAGGAAAAGGTTCCAAAGTCCTTCGGCCTTGGCTTTCTCCTGTCACAGCAAAAAAAAAAAAAAAATCAGGGATCCACATAGGGTGATTGTCATACTATCTTGGCCCATGGAAAATAATGAGTAAGTCCACACTACCAGGCTGGATACAACCCCACAGATCTGTGGGAGGAGAGTAGGAAGAGTCTGGGGACAGCCCATTCCTAAAAGGGATGGTGGCAATCAGTTCACTTCCTTGTGTCTGTATCCCAGATGCCCCACCTGCCCCACCCCCTCACTGTTAGCATCATTAATGTCATCATGATGTAGCATAAAACTCGCTCCATAACACAGAGAATGAAGGGTCCTTCAGTGAGCCTGCAGGGAACCGGCCAGGACATCTGGCAGCAGCCTCAGCTGCTCTGATGAGGTGCCCAAGGAGATCCCCTGATCCAGCCTTCTTCATGAGGCACAACTTTGTTCCTGGGGAAGTAACCCTGGGTTTCTGAACGTAGTTCCTGATAGGGAAACCAGGAAGTCTAGCCTGGGGGTCAGGAACCTAGGCCCTGAATCAGACTGCCTGGTTCAGGCCCTGCCCCACCACACCTGTTGGGAGACCTTGGGCAAGATGGCGAGCTCCCTGTGGCAGTTTCCTCATCTGTTGTATTAGGGCGGTCACCACTCACCCTACCAGTCACAGCTACTGAGCAAGCAAGAGTAGGAATGGAGGTGACTGACTCACTGGAAAAAGCATCCAAGTGGGAAAATTAGCAGGAGCTCAGATTAGAGAAGGAGGCTCAGAAATGGACAGGAACCAAGGCAGCGTAAAGAATGGCAGCAGGACAGACGTTCTGCAGTCCAGCTATACAGTGAGTGAGTGCCAGCTATTTTCCCCCTCGAAAACACTTCACTCTTCTGGTCCCAGGTAGTGACAGAATATAGTGTGCCAGAAGCTGGGGCTGCACTAAATATTAGTGATGATGGAAATTCTTCCCACTGGGAGAGCACCACCTGGCTGATTTTCCTATCACATTGGGACTGCCCTCTAGGACACATACTACTAGAATCAGCACATATACTTGTTTCATGGCTGTGTTATGCTAATTAGCTGAGACTGCAGTGACCGAGGAGAAGAAGGACAGATTAATTGGAACAAATGAAGCAGGAAAGGAAGGGAGAATAGGAAGGGAAGCAAGAGAGTTCTGAGAAGAGGAAGAATAAGGAAATGAATCATCTTGTGGGAGGGAAAAACATATAGATCTGAGCCCAGAAGATCTGGATTGAGTCCAGGTGCTATTATTTCTAGCTGTGTCCCTGGCAAATTTGATTCCTTATCTTTAAATTGAGGTTCATGATGCTTACCTCATAGGATTTGTGAGATGCAGTGTAAATGCCAAATATTCTTATTTATTGGTAGTAACAACACTGAATAAAACCCATGAGCCATAACTTCACCACTCTCCCCTAAAATCTTAGTTATCATGATTCCCATTCAGGTATGACTGCATGCAGAATGTTCTCTAAAGCAGATTTTTCATATGCATTCATTTTCGAGTCTAAAAGTGTTCACAGCATGAGTGTCTGCTTTTCCAACACTTCCTTGCATGAGATGGGTACATCTAATGGGTGAGGATTAAGTGTGCAGGTCAGCAGGTGGGGGATAGGACATTTCACAATGTCCTATGGGAGCATAGAATGGCAGCTTTCTGAAATACATTTGGCAGTATTTGTAAAAACTTAAAATGGTCTCATTCAGGAATTCCCTGGCAGTCCAGTGGTTAGGACTCACTCATACTGCAGGGGCCCAGGTTTGATCCCTATTCAGGGAACTAAGATCCCAAAAGTCACGTGGTGCAGTTCAACAAAACCAAACAAACAAACCCAAAGCAAACAACAACTAAAAATGTTCTCATCCTTGGACCAGAATTTTTACTTCAAAGAATTCATGCTGGGACTTCCCTGGTACCAGTGGTTAAGAATCTGCCTTCCAATGCAGGGGACACAGGTTCAGTCCCTAGTGGGGGAACTAAGATCCCATGCGCTGTGGGGCAACAAAGCTGGCAGGCTGCAACTAGAGACGCCTGAGCACTCTAAGGCCCATGTACTCTAGAGACCATGGGCCACAACTGCTGAGACTATGCGCTGCAACAAGAGGAAAAAAACGTCTGTGTGCACAACTAGAGACAGTCTGCGCACCATGAAGAAGACCCAGAGCAACAAATTTCTCTTTTAAACTGACACTGTAGAAACAGTAAGTGAACACAGAAGTATGTAACAGCATTCGATAGCCTTTGCTTGCACAGGATCCAAACCCCTTCTTATTCTGGGGTGCTCTCTCACCGTAGACATTTCAGTGGCATGAAGATGTGAGCATGGGACCTACACGTGACTGGCTGAAAATTCCCACCTCAATCTTGGAGTCCTAAGAAAGCATCTGGACACTGCCTAGTAACAGTCATGGCCAGGCTCCCCATAGCCAGCCTTCCCTTGGCTTCTACTGTCTCCTTCAGCTGGCTCTTCAGCTTCCCTGTCCATGTTAGCAACCAGCTGCTCACTCTGCTGCTTCAGTGACCTGGAGTGACCCAGACTGAAATCCCCACAGTGTCACTCAGGCAGGGGCAGGGTAGATAAATTACGGTGCACCCCCAATGTGGTCCCCCAATGTGGACATGGGATACAACATTAAATAACATAAAACAACTGGAAGATTCAAATGCATAAAACATTTTCATTACAACAGGAATGATAATAATATGTATTATTATGTACCAGAAGAAAGGAGCCGGGAGCCTATAAATCAAATTGTTGACAGTCATTATCTCAGAGGCCCGAGAATTTTAGAGAATTCTTTCCAGGTCATGAACTCTTTCTACTTTTGCCATGTTTGAGCTCTCATTACCTTGCAATAGGTTTATAACTATGAACAAAATTCAATGCTGTTTCTTTTTAATGTAGGTGATGGTTGCATTATAGGCAGAATATGTGCTCCTGAAGACCTCAGATAACTTAAGAAGTAACACAAGCCACGACCAATCCTGAAAAAGAACAGCAGGTATTTCCATTATACACTAAACTGATGTCACTGTGTGTCAGGAGCATAAACATAGTTTACAGTTGATGTGGCCCTTCAGGTTTGATGTTACAGATTCTTTTAAGAGAGAGTCATTTAACTGATGCAATTTATATCACTTGGTCTCAAATTTACATGATTCAGACATGTATAAAATGAGTCCACCTGCCTCAGAGTTAGAAGCCACAGACTCGGCACTCCTCTGCCTGGGGTGAGTATCAGGCCTGGACATGGTCACACAGAAAGAGCAATGAAGTGAAACTGAATGATCTAGGGCTGGCTCTTTCTAGTGGTGGTGGCAAGCAGAGACCATTGAACTCAATCTTCCATCTCTCATTGCCTAAGAAGGAACAGATATGGCCAGTGGACGAGCTGAGGTTGGGCTGTGCTAACGAAAGGCTGCTTTACCTTGAGATCTTCGACCAGTGGGGAGGGGGTCCACCTCTCGGCCGAGGCCTGGTGACGCTGTAGCTCCGGCTCTGCGGGGTACACATGTCGCTCCATAAACTCCTTCAGTTGCTGATACAGCTCCCTGACTCGGGGGGAAAGGCCTTCTGGAGAGAAGATCAGAGCTCCCTTTGAGGCAAGAGCTGGAGAAGAGTCTGTGGAGGTGACATAACTTCTCATGCTTGGGGTCCTCAGCAGGGACTGTGGCCTGGACCATGAGTGGTGGGACCCCATTAACGGTTTGGTGGCCAGCATCTCCTTGAAAATCTGGAACCTCTTTTTGACTGGAAAATCCCATGCCAGGTTACACATAAATTCAGTCAGCTTTCCAGTTTGTTTCACAGTCACCGAGCTTGCTTGCCCTAAGCAGAGGCAAAGAAAACCAGTGAGAACCACCCCCCAAACAACCCTTAATAGTACTAATGTATAACAGTATTGTTGTTCCATCAGTAGCTACTACCACTGCTGAGCACTTTACATGTTATCAGACTTGGTGTTAAGTGCCTAACATGCGTTATTATAGCTCACTGAATTCCTGGAGCCACACACGAGTGTTTAATCCCCACTTTACAGACAAGGATCCGGGTCTTAGGGAGGAGATGGGTCCAAGCTTACATTCCATGGGCTGGGAGCCAGAAGTTTGACTCAGTTGGCCTGCTTCCTGCTGTTTATCTCTTCTTTTCCTAAATAAACTAAATTAATCAGGAATTCCCCAAAGCACTTCTGCTGTCATATTGGGCTGTTGGGAGCCCTGCCATGATGTTGATAACAGTGTCACAGGGGACTGGATTAATGGCTAGTTTCTGGGCACCATTTTGTCTAGATCAACACATTTATCATCATCACATAACTCACTCTAGACATGATCTGTTTTCTTTTTTTTTATCTTTAAAAAATATATTTATTTATTTGGCTGTACCAGGTCTTAGTTGTGGCACGGAGGATTTTCCATCTTCGGTGTGGCAGGGTGGATCTTTTATCGTGGAATGTGGGATTTGTAGTTGTGGCATGTGAACTCTCAGTTGCCACACATGGGATCTAGTTTCCTAACCAGTGATGGAACAAGGACCCCCTTTACTGGGAGAGTGGAGTCTTGGACAGTGGACCACCAGGGAATTCCCATGCTCTGTTTTCTTTATTTAACATATGCATCAAGCCTTGTTAAAAAATGATTTTTGAAAAAAATTTAAGGTATAGTGGACATACATCCTCTTTGTAAAGTATACAATTCTGAGTTTAGTCAGGCAGCCACCACTGCCCTCAAGAAATGGTATATTTACTTCTATCATCCCCAAAGTTACATGGGCCCTTTGTAATCAAATCTTTCTCCTTTCCTCTGGGGGACAACACAGATCTATTCCTATAGTTTATCTTTTCTGGAATGCCACATAAATACATACTTTCTATTCTAGAGTTGCCTGGTTCATAGTCAAGCTGTTCAGTTGATTTAACCTCTCTAAGCTGCCACTGATTCATCAGCACTGTTAGTGTACTGACACCTGTATTCCCTGTGAGGCCATATGAAGTCCATATTATAACATGCCAAACACAGCACTGACACAGAAGGCTTCTCAGTGAATTGTGGCTGTTATTACTGTGACTGCCATTGTTGTCAAATGACAATTACTATCACTTTCAATAAACAACATATCAGGTCCATGGCTCTAAGCCAAGCCCTCACCCCTCCTCTGAGAGAAAAATGTTCCCCAGAAGCTTGAAGACAAGGATAGAGGGACTGGTCTCCTTCTCTGCAGTGAACTGCACACTCAGAGTACTCAGTCACCGTCCTTTGGAGAATCCAGCAGGGCTGTTTTTTTTTTTAATTGTAATGAGTAATCTTTTAGGAACCACTTCATTCATTTAGTTTGTTCGTTTATGGCTGTGCTGGGTCTTCGTTGCTCTGTGTGGGCTTTCTCTACTTGTGGCAAGCAGGGACCGCTCTTTGTCGCAGTGCTTGGGCTTCTCATTGCGGTGGCTGCTCGTGGCAGACCTTGGGCTCCAGACACTCGGGCTTAGTAGTTGAGGTTCTTGGGCTCTAGAGCACAGGCTCAGTAGCTGGGCACGTGGGCTCAGCTGCTCCAAGGCACATGGGATCTTCCTGGACAGGGATCAAACCTGTGGCTCCTGCATTTGCAGGTGGATTCTTAACCACTGGACCACCAGGGAAGTCCCTATGAAAGGTTTTAACTCAAAATAAAATCAAGCCTTTAGAACTAGAGTTCAATTTTGGGAATTACAAGAAGTCCAAAGTAGTAAATGAAACCATAAGGTAATAATCAAGACAAATCATAAGACAACTGACTTGGTCCCTTTAAAAATTCATTTAAAAAAAGAGGGGTACTGTTCTAGGTTCCTTGATCAGATCCTGACTTAAAAAACAAACCAAAAACAAACCCACCTCACTTATAAAAGATAAGGAGGAAAATGAGGAAATCTGAATATGGACTGGGTCTTAGATACTGGGGAAAACAATGAGTTTTCTTGGGTGTGAAATGGTACTGTGAAATGTTATTATTAGGAAAGGCATACTGAAGCACTCAGAAGTCAAGTGTTAGGGTCTGTAACCACTTTGTTAATTGTGCAAATAGATAGATGCAGAAAGAGAAAGATAACAGACATGGCAAAAGTTAATCATTGTTAAAATCAGTCATGGGCATATAGTTATTCACAGCACTATTGAATGTTTCTGTAAGTTTGAAAATTATCATAAGAAATCAAATATTGAAGCCACCAGGAGCTGAACCTTTGTGGAAGGAGCCCCTCAGGTTAATCTCCTACATGGATTTAGGATGTTCCCCCGCCCCACCCCCCCCATGCACATACCACCCCGGCGCTGTGCACACTCCCTTCTCATGGGAAGCAGGTGCAGCTGTCCCTGTGTCTCTGCTCTGTTGGAGACTGGTTCTGAGCAAGCCTGCCAAGCACTAATGCCCTTCCTCCCCAAAGCAGCCTGCCCTCTGGGATGAGAAAAGGGAATTATGCTCTCTGCAGGTCCTTGGTGGAAAGGTTATTTGTGATAACTAGATTGGACCTAAAGCATCTTTGTCAAAAGTCCCTTTTGATTAGATCATTTCGTGTGCCTAAAAAAATTTAAATGTGTTCTCTTGAACAAATGATACATTCACATACCTTGAAATTACAGTGACAAAAGGGGGTGTGGGCAAGGCTCTCCCACCCCTTTGCTCAGCCACTCAGCTCATTTCCCCAAAGGCAACCAACATGACCAGTCTTAGGTGTCCTTTCAGAGATTTTTTTAACTTCAGCAAACAAACAGTTATATTTATTCAAATTTTAAGTACACTCATTTTACACAGATGGCAGATTAGCTATATATAGCCAATGCCCTGCCCAGCAGCTGGGCTCCTGACGTAACTCTAGAAATTGCAGGATTCTTGAAAAGGAAGATCTCATGCCCCTTTAGCTGGATCAGTGAATGTGAAATCTGAGGAAGCTGCTTTCTGCTGTCAGGCTGAAAACACAGCCTGGGAGGCTGGTCCTGAGTCACAAAAAATGACACCATATTTCTACTTTGTCTCTTTGTCACACTAATAGGTCACTGTAAAAAGCACTTTAAAACTAAAAGGCAAAGGATCCACTTAGCACGTGAGAGAGCCCTCCTTAAACTGTTCTCTTTCCATTGCAGGATGCGATGTCACACTGCCCATTGCTTCATGTGACAGGCTTTATCTGCATTCACAGCACTGGGACAGCTGCCATCTCCTTTGCTTTTCACATCAGCACTGTGAGGGGGGCAGGGCAGGGCTTTTTTACATAACCTCTACTCTTGAGAAAACTATGACAAAATAATGGGGCTTGTCCAAGGTCACCCCACAAATCAGCACCTGACTTCTTGTCCAGGGCTCTTTCCATCCTGAAATAAAGGATCAATATAGGCAACATCTGTTGTCTTTGCCTACTGGCCATTTTACTAGTAACTAGGGCTCTAGACAGAGGATGAGATGGCTGGATGGCATCACCGACTCAATGGACATGAGTTTGGGTGAACTCCAGGAGTTAGTGATGGACAGGGAGGCCTGGCGTGGTGCAGTTCATGGGGTCGCAAAGAGTCGGACACAACTGAGCGACTAAACTGAACTGAGGGCTCCTAGATAAAATACAGGATACTCAGTTAAATTTGAATTTCAGATAAATAATAAAACAAAAGTTTTATTGTAAATATTTTCCATTGAGACCACCAAACAGAGGCAACACTGACAGTTTGTAACTCTTGTCAATAGGTTAAAATATGGGAGGATGATATGGGTCTGGATGTACTTGGAAGGTGTGGAGAACCTCAACTGGGGCTGGAAGTTGGCAAGCCTGCTTTGTGGTAGCAAAGTGTCTCAAATTGTCAGTTTTGAGAATTCAGATCATGTGTCTAGGGAGTGAAAGAATTTTAGGTAAGTTGGTAGAAGTATGTCAGGAAGTTGACATATACTGAACACATACTGCAGCCCTTGATATGATCCTACAGAAAACATAGGTGTTTTGGTTAAAAGCAGAGAAAGAAGAAAATACAGCTTAGCTGAGAGATTCTTTTTGACCACAGCTAGGAATGCATGGGTTTCCCAGGTCGTTCAGTGGTAAAGAATCCTGAATGCAGAAGACACAGGGGACACAGGTTCAATCCCTGGGGTCAGGAAGATCCCCTGGAGAAGGAAATGGCAATCGACTCCAGTACTCTTGCCTAAAAAATCCCATGGACAGAGAAGCCTGGTGGGCTACAGTCCATGGGGTTGCAAAGAGTCGGACATGACTGAGCAGTTACCCATAGCCACAGGAATGCAAACTGGTCAAGAGTTACATAATCTTGAACTCTGCAGGGCAGAGGTACAATTTTTTGGCTCACAATAAAGATTCAACATGCAAAAGCATGGGGACAGGTGTGATTTTGATTATAAACTATGTGTGTTAGTGGAGGATTTCCTTGCACTTCAGTGGTTAGGACTCCAGGCTTCCACTGCAGGGGACAGGGATTCAGTCCCTGGTCAGTGAACTAAGATTCTCTATGCTACTCGATGCAGCCAAAAACAAACAAACCGACAAATCGTGTGCATTTGTCAAAATTCATAAAATGCTACACTTCAATAACTCTGATTTTTAAAAAAAAGAAAGCAAAAAACCTGATGATAACAAATACTCAAAAGAATGAGCAGGAACTCAAACTGAGATACAAAAAAAGAAAAGAAAAAAGTAAAAGCAAATTATATAAACAAATATTTGGCACAATGGCGTTTTTAAAATCTATCCCTGTTAAAAAGAATATTTATGGGAAAGGGCAGAAAACGAAGAAAGTAGGTATCTTAACTACCTTTGGGCAGTATCAGAAAAAAAGAAAGGTTTAAAGATACAGTCAGATAAAAATTGCAGGGAGGAGAGATACTGTACTTCATGAAGGTATTTATCCCTGGACAAAATGTCTAGGTAAGCAACACCTCCACAAAATGAAACGGGCTTTCCAAGTAGGAAACTAACAAGCCCAACTCACAATTAGCAAAGGTTGATGCATTAATACCTTGATACCATCCAAATCCATAAAGCAGAGGACCAGTGAGGAAACATCAGCACAGAAGACAAGGGGCCCTGTGCTCACCGTGTTTCCCATAGTCTTCCAGGCCCGCAGCCTTGAGGTCCACACTGTGAATCTTGCACAAGACTCTCTTCATGGCTGTGTAGATGGCCTGCCTCTGGCTGGGCTCCAAGCCTGGTGGAGAGGGGTCTTTGTTGATGAGGCCTGGGCAGTATTCCATCAGATAGAAGGCGTTGCCGACGATGCTGGGAGGGACACAAACGGTATGTCAGTAGCCTGTGATGTGGCAGGCTGTTAGTCAGGGCACTGCTCTGTCCTGTGTATAAGCTCTGAATGCTGGGTGGGAGTACTGAAAACTTCCTTTTTCTTCTGCATATAAGCAGAGGTTAGAAGTATTCCCTCTCCAAACCAACACACACACACACACACACACACACACACACACACACACACACACACACACACCACCCCCCCACCCCTGTTTATACTCCCTTGCCAGCATGCCTCTCTTCTCTTTGGTCCACTTGTAGAAGGTATCAGGAATGGGATTAAGTATGATAATATAGGAAAGCAGCTGTTGAGAGGGAGTCAGAGCACACAGAACCAGGCTTAAGTCCCACTTCTGCCTTTCCTAGCAGTGTGATCCTGAGGAACATAGTAAACCTCTCTGAGCTTGTTTTTCTTAATCTTCAAGGGGCAGTTATAAGAATTAAGGGAGAAAATTTATATATGGAGTGTCTGGAATGTGTCTGGCTCCAGTGAAGATTCCATAAGTATCCCTTCCCATTAGATATAATTTCATCATTATTCAGTGGTTTGAGTGGCATACAAAATGTCATTAATCCATCTCTTCATCATTCCTAGAAATCAGCTTAGTACTCTAAAAAGTTGTTTTGAAAAGTCTTCCATTAGGACTGTTTATCCTGACTTGAACATGGACAAGATATTAAGTTATACAATTCTTTTTAATTATCTTATATGTAATACTGCTATGAAAGAAAATATCTTTATTTTTAGGAGATATATGCTGCCTGCAGCTTACTTCTAAAGTTTAATCTTTTTTATATACATTTATTAAAAAGATACTTGATGGTCCAGTGATTAAAAGTCCATGCTCCTAATGCAGGGGGCACAGGTCTGATCCCTGGTCAGGGAACTAAGATCCCACATGCCATACAGCAGAGCAAAAAAATTAAATATATAAAAAAAACAACAATTAAAAAATATGTATATATATATATGTATTTGTTTACAAAATAATCCTTTATAATTATTTACCAATTATTAAATGTTATAAGAATATTATTTTATAAAATTATATTGTTATATAATTATTACTATTTCTATAATATTTTATATATATAAAATACACATATATACATACACATATATAGAAAGCAAATATGGCAAAATGTTAACAATGTTTCCATCTGGCTGAAGTGTAAGTGGGTGCTTATTATGCTATCTTTTTCTTCTTTCAACTACTCTGTAAGTTTCACATTTTTCATAATTTAAAAATTGAGAAAAAAGACACAGACTTAAAAAGCATATTACAGGGACCTCCTTGGTGGTGCAGTGGTTAAGAATCTGCCTGCCAATGAAGGGGAGATGGGTTCGCTCCCTGGTCCTGGAAGATGCCACACGCCATGGAGCAGTCAAGCCCGTGTACTATAACTGCTGAAGCTCACATGCTCTGGGGCCTGAGAGACCCAACTACTGAAGCCAGCTCCCTAGACCCTGTGGTTCACCACAAGAGAAGACATCGCAATGAGAAGCCTGTGTACCACAACTAGAGAGCAGCTCCTGCTCTCCACAACTAAAGAAAGACCGAGTGCAGCAACAAAGACCCTGCACAGCCAAAAATCAATCAATAAAATTATTTTACAAAGCATATTACAAAGCAACTTTAGAAGTTTAGAAAGCCACAATAAAAAAAACGAAAACAAACATACAACTTGATGGAAATTATTTCTAGAATTTTTTTTTAAAAAAAGTAGATGTTTTCTACCAAATAGGAGGTGCGTATAAAATCTCTTTTCTCTTCTACCCAAATTTTATTTTTCTTTACTCTAGAAAACTGAAATTAGAGTTATTATATGGGCTTTTCTCTTCTGTACCTTGAGTATACAACATAAAAAGTAAATCTGGACATTACCCATTTACAAGGGCTTCCATCATCCTGCCAAGAAAAATGAATGAACTTCTGGCTGAAGTGATGAAATTTTCTTGAAATTATTTTTCTGATTAAAAATTAATAAATGCATAAATTAAAATGGAACTCTTTAAAAAATTCAATTGACCAAAGAAGGCAAGGAGAACAAAAAACTAACGAGACAAAAAATGGTTCATTTACAGACCTAAGTCAAACATACTGATAATTACATTAAATTTAATAGAGTAAACATTCTGATTAAAAGATGAAAATTGTCCTACCAGATAGAAACACAAGACCTAATAGGTACTGTTTATAAGAGACATTGTTTAGGAACTTGCCTGGTGGTCCAATGGTTAAGAATCTGCCTGCCAACTCAGGGAACAGGGGTTCCATCCCTGGTCCAAGAACTAAGATCTCAGATGCCTCAGAGTAATTAGACCCACACCCCAGAACTACTGAAGCTCACGTGCCCTAGATAGAGCTCACGCTCTGCAACAGAAGAAGCCACTGCAATGAAGAGCCGGTGCGCCACAACGAAGACCCAGTACAGCCAAAAATAATAAAATAAGTAAATAAACTGCATAAAAATACCTCTGTGTTTGTGTGTATTCACTGAATAACTGAATCACTTTGCTGTACACCAAAAACTAGCAAGTAAATCAACTACAATTTTTTTTTTTAAGTAGAGGTATTCACATAACGAATCCCCCAGTTTCAATAACTATCAATTAAAAGCCATGCTTCTTTGGGCTAAAGCCCCAGTAACAGAATTCCAAAAATTCCTAGCCTCCTAGTGGTTTAGACAGAGAAAAGAAAAAACAATCTCCTGAATGAAACTGGGTGACATGTTCTTATCTAACATAATTTTGGAAAGTCATACTTGTAATTTTAAATGTCTCAAGGCACTTTGATGGGGCACTGACTTGCCAGCCCCGGGGGGCGGAGGGGGCTGTGGAGGCTGGAGACAGAGCATGCCCCACCCCACACACACACCCTGAGAATTTACCTGAACTCCCTCTCTACTGCATGCACGGATGGAAGAAGTGTCCCTGGGGGTTTCTTCCTCAGAATCAGCTGATGACTAGCCAGCTTGACATAGTAGGTGGGATTTGACTGCCCGTGATCAAACTGAAGGAGTTCCAATGGGCCTGTAAGTTTGAAAGGAAGGAAAACTCAAACCAGCTCTGGAGGACAGATGTGGACAGAGAGTCTTACTTTCTAAGGAGTATTGTACATGGACACAGAGCATCCTGATTTGGAATGCACTATAAGGAAAGCATCTCCTCCCTGGGTACCAGACATGACTGCATCCCAGGCATACCCCCCACCCCGGCTTCGGTCCAGAATGTCACGCTGCAATGTGGCAAAGGCCACTGGATTTACACCACAACAATTTTCACTTTCACAGGTATCCAGTTTTGTCCGTCTTGCCAACTCCTGCACCGTAAAGAAAAGCTTTATAGTTCTGTTTATCAACTACAAGCACAGTCATGGCAACCCATCTTGCTAAATGGAATACTTTAAGCCAAGGATGAAAAGTGCCCTTGTGTGACCCTCACCCCATACTTGGCCACACCACACCTGACACTGGTGTGACAGCTGAAAGGAGCTATGCAGAGGCCTACAGCTCAAACCAAAGGAGCTTTGGGGAGATGTGATTTCCCGCCACAAAGATTAAACTCTGCGGCTCCCTTGCAGAAACAGCCTAATTAACCCTAGTCTTACAATGATATGAACTCTACACACAGATTCGTTTCACTTGGTCAAAGGAGCAGGAAATGGGAGTCTGTCTGAATTGGCTCAGTTCAGTTCAGTCGCTCAGTTGTGTCCGACTCTTTGTGACTCCATGGACTGCAGCACGCCAGGCCTCCCTGTCCATCACCAACTCCCGGAGTTTACCCAAACTCTGCTCTGATTCAAAATGGTCCCTCAGCTCTGTAGAGGCTCTAGGAACAATCCGATCACTAGAAAACATCCTCACATGAAGCTACATGCAAAGAAAGAGAACTTTGAAGGATCAAACAGGGGAGGCCAAATTTTATGCCCAGGTAGGAGTTTCTTCAGAAGCTCATGAATCACCTGTTTTCCTGAGGGTGGAATATGAAAAATGAGAGAGCAACCTATGAAGAGATGGAGACACATTTTCTCATTTGAAACTCCTGCAACTTTTAAGTCACCTTCACAAAACAAGCTGTCATCTCAAAAATATCAGAAAGACCCAAACACCCGAGGCACATACTGCAAGTTCTCCTCCAGGACAGCTGTTTGCAGGCAACTGCTGCCACGCCACAGCCTCACGTGGAACAAGGGCCAAGTACGCTCTGGGGACCCATAGCAAAGGAGGTCAGTGCTTCTTCCCAAGCAAAACAGAGCAGCACCCGGGTCTGCAGAGCCCAATAGCTATTTTCTTCACCACATAGCATCTTTATCTCCAGCATATTCCACCAGGATAGAAAGTGAGAGCCAGACTGAAAGCCTAGCCTCTACCAAAATGCAGAGACTTAACTACCTATGACTTGGGTCCCCAGTAAGTCTTTGAGGTACTTCTCCAAGGAGTCTTTGGGAATTTCCATCGTCTTTCTCACAAGGCGAATGTTTGGAACAGCCATTCTCAATGGAAATCCCAAAAGAGTTTCCAATTCCTTTACTGCAGTCTCTGGGTCATGAACCTTGTTTCAAAGAGAATATTGAGCATGGATCCCCAGACAACCCTGACCTCTCCTCCTACCTGTTCTCTAAGAGGGTACTTTTTTAGAGAGAAATATTTTTTAATAGCCTGAGCAAAGACTTGGGAGCCAGAAAGTCAGCTGATGAGAAAGCCTCAGAATGGGTTTCCTCCTTCCATTTACTACCTAACCACGTTAATCTTTCTTATCTGCTGGGAAGAGTGACGGTTAAATGTCCATGATACTCCCTTTTCCCAAGAGGACAGAATATTGTACTGTAGTGTCCACTCTGTCCCTATAGACCAGTTAATAATGAAAACCCAAATGTAGAAAGCTGGATGGAGACCCCTTCTCACATGGTTTCTCCTGCTTCAAAGCACTGAGGTGGTCTGGGTGCTGGTAGCTTCTTGGGTCCCCACCCAAAACTGCATCACCAGATCAACCTGTCACCTGAACCATCTTAAGTCTGCCATTCACCTCCCTGTGTGACTTTTTCTTGACTGCCTTCTTAGTATGTGTGTGTCTTCTTATTGAAAATACAAGTGACTAATCACCTAAATTTCATAATTAAAAGGTAAAAAGACTGTGGCAGCAAGGGCAAAAACCACCAGAGGCAACTCTGACTCTTGAGTGTAAGAGGACTGCACAGAAATGCTTACCCTAGGACTCCCTGGAGGTACGATGGGTAAGAATCTGCGTGCCATTACAGGGGACACAGGTTCGATCCCTGCTCTGGGAGGATTCCATATGCCTTAGAGCAACTAAGCCAGTGCAGCACGACTACTGAGCTTGTGTTCTAGAGCTAGGGAGCCACAACTACTGAGCCCACATGCTGTAGCTACCAAAGCCTGTGTGCCTAGAGCCCATGCTCCACAACAGCAGAAGCCACAGCAATCAGAAGCCCCTGCATGGCAATGAAGATTAGCACCTTCTCACAGCAACTAGAGAAAGCCCACATACAGCAACAAAGACTCAGCACAGCCAAAAATTAATAAATTTTTTAAAAAAGAAATACTTACACAACTGTCTGAAGCATACTTACACTAGTGCCTGAAGCACAAAGGGGTTCAAAAAACAGTGACCATTACCTTAATGGTGTGAATACCAAGGCCGGCAGCTGCTTTTACATTTGGTCCAAGATCATCAAGAAAGATGGACTCAGAAGGCTGCCGGCCGAGCCACTCCAAGCACAGCTTATACATCCTGGGATCTGGCTTGCAGACACCTTCCAGAAAGGATTCTACTACCTGAGGGAGGGGCAGGAAGGAGAGATAAATGTCCCTAAAAGTGGTGTTCCCGTGTATACCCTGGTATGTTTTTTTGAAAAGAAGAGCAGAAAAAAGACAGTGGAGCTTTGTTATAACAAATAAGAGTGTCATGATATAAAATGATGTGGCTTTTTTAAGTGGAGTGATTTGGAAATACTGGGATGCAGCCTGAGGGAAGACTCAGAAAACAAAAGTTCTGGTTCAGACATGGTGAGAGACCTTGTACCAGCATTGAGGCCATGAGGGACTGCAGGTTCATTGTCAGGAAACTGAAAACACTGATAGCCATCTTACCCATCTTAACAGTGGCTCAGACAGTAAAGCGTCAACCTACAATGCGGGAGACCCGGGTTCGATCCCTGGGTCGGGAAGATCCCCTGGAGAAGGAAATGGCAACCCACTCCAGTATTCTTGCCTGGAAAATCCCATGGACGGAGGAGCCTGGTTGGCTACTGTCCATGGGGTAGCAAAGAGTCAGACACGACTGAGTGACTTCACTTAAGCAACTTAAGACCCATCTTAACAGTAGCTGGGAAACTTAGTGAAACTGGAATGTGTTCCAAAACTAGGTATTGTGGCTGCACAGGACAAAAGACAAGCTGCATATTTCAGGTTTAGGGAAAGTATTTTACGGTTTTTTCAAAAAGCAGTGTTTACTGTTATAAAAGAAGACTTTAATGTGCATATTTCAGAAGTGAAAAACAAACAGCTGTACTCAGCCTAGACAGATAAATTCCACAGAAGAGCTGACACCAAAGAGATCCTCAATGTCAGAAACATGGTTCCTTTCTTTCTTTTTTAAAGAACTTTTTTAAAAGACTTTTTTGATGTGGACCATTTTTTAAGTCTTTATTGAATTTGTAACAACATTGCTTCTATTTTATGTTCTGGTTTCTGGACCAAGAGGCATGTTGGATCTTAGCTCCCTGACCAGGGATAGAAGTCATACCCCCTACATTGGAAGGCAAAGTCTTAACCACTGGACTTCCAGGGAAGTCCCAACACAGTTCCTTTCATGCAAAGAGCCTCCTTGCAGTCTTGCCTAAAACTGTATCCAGTCCAGAACTGGTGAGCAGCAGCTGAGGGTTCAGGAGAACTCTGAAAAGCTTGTTCAATGTCAGGCTACCTCTGATCCAGCAACCCCCGGAAGTCCTCTGACATTGTCCCTAGGGCTTGATCTCCTGTAAGCAGGTCTAAAACAGCCATAGAGGCCTGTAAACAATACCCTCTGGGTCTGTCCTAAGAATAGAACTAAATCCCTCACTCACTCCGGAATTGACCCTTGCTCTCCAAGATCAAGGACAAACCTGAGGGCCCCTCCCTCTCCTCCAAATTCCCACTGTTCAAGGTTGGAGAACTGCTCTTTCAAGTAAATGAATGTCCTGAAAAAACTGGACCTCTCTACTTACCCTTCCCTGTCTCCTTATAACTTGAATGACAATTAAAAAAAAAAAAAAAAAGACAAAGACCGCTCCTTCTAAAGAAAATGTCCACCAAGGGCCATGGAGAAGCCAAGTGTTTCTAATCAACAGATGACCTGGCAGGAAAGGAGCACAGCTGTACCAGCTGAGAGAAGAGGAGAAAGGGTAGCAAATGCAGGGGCTTTGGGCCATGTCTGAGGAACAGACACCTCTTCTCATAGGTGATTACATGTGGGGAAGTGAAAAAAAACTCTTGAGGTTTAAATTGGATGAGATCCCTGGCCTTCTCTGTGTTCTATTTTGCAAGATGAAAAAGTTCTGGAGATGAGTTTCATCACAATGTGAATATACTTAACACTAATTGAACTCCACAGTTAAAAATTGCTAGGATGGTAAATCTTATGTTCTTTCACAATTCAAAAATGTTGAATTTTTAAAAATATTTATTTTTATTTATTTCTTTGGCTGCACCGGGTCTTACCTGCAGCACCCAGGATCTTTTTTTTTTTCAGCTGTGGCATATGAACTCTTAGTTGTGGCAATGAGGGATCTGGTTCCATGACCAGAAATCCAGCCCAGGCCCCCTGCATTGGGAGGGTGGAATCTTAGCCACTGGACCACGAGGGAAGTCCCCCTCAATTTTTTTAATTAAAAGAAAATGGCGGGGGGCAGAAAATGGGGCTTCCCTGGGGGCTCAGTGGTATAGAAGCCACTTGTCAATGCCGGAGACATGGATTTGATCCCTGGTCTGGGATGATCCCACGTGCCCCAGAGAAACTAAGCCCTGTGCCACAGCCCTAGCACCCATGCTCTGCAACAAGAGAAGCCACCACAATGAGAACCAGCAGCAGCACCACCACCCGCTCCCTGTACCTCAAGTAGTACCCCCCACCCCAGTCATAACTGGAGAAAAGACTGCATGGCAACAAAGACCCAGCACAGCCAAAAAATAAATAACATTATATTTTTTTAAAAAAAGAAAGAAAATGGATGAAAACATTTTTGAATGTCATATACGCCTCAGCAGAGCTATATATATATATTCCTATTACATTGAAGAGGTCAGGAACAGCCCCCAGTGATGACACAGATCATAGGAGTGGTTACACTATCTTTACCCTCATCAAAAAAAATTTTTTTTTCGTCTTATAGCTTTAGAAAACAAAAACATAAACCATGCTCTTGAGAAAAAGGATTTTCAACACTCTAGGTCTCTTGCAGAACAAAACTATGAAAACTCATCAGAAAAGCTGCTGGAAAGCACATGCCAGGGAGTCTGTGAAGTCTGAATGAAGTCCATTGTGTTTAAAGAAGCTCACAAGTCCTTAAATAGTAGAAAGGCCCTGTGTGAGCCTGGCCAAGTTATTTATCCTCATAGCCGCACTGGAGGGGAGCAATCTCTGAAAATAATCACAGTGTATTGAATACTTACCTATCTGCCAGGCACTCTGTAAAGTGCTTTGCATGTATTATGCTGTGGGATCCACATAGCCACCCTAAACAAAACTGCTGTTTATGAACTACAGATGAAGAAACTACAGTTCAGGGAATCAAAGCTGCTGCCCATAGCAAGCTGCAGAGACAGGGTTCAAATCTGGCTGAGGTCCCTGAGCCCCTAAAGGGAAGGGTGATTGTAGGAGGGTTGTGCTGTATACAAGCCAGGAAACCAAGAATTGAAGTGGGTAAGGAGCCAGGCAGGGATGTACAGGGAAAAGACTCTATTTCAGTAGGCTGTGCACAACGAGGAATGAGGAAGTGGGAGGTGAAAAAGAGTATTAGGTTGGGTGCTTAATTTCCCATATTTGTGCCTGTCATCCGACTAGATGTCATGTTCTAAAATAGCACTATCAAACAGAACTTTCTATAATCACGGAAATGCTATACTGCCCAGTCCGACATAGTAGCCACTAGCCACATGTGGCAACTGACCACCTAAAATGTGGCAAACATATATTCCAGAGGGCAGGGCTCATGTCAGCCACATTGAACACAGTAGCCCTTCACACCTGTGTGCCCAGCACACAGCCACTGCTGTGTAAGAATGTGTTTTCTGACTGAATGAAGTTTAAGCCAGTCATCTATCAATAATTCCTATTTGTCCCAGAATAATCATATACTTCCTTTTAGGAAAATAGAGAGTCTTTCGCAGAAGTAATCTCCTGGCACAGAAGACCATCTCCTGACTCACAGTCTTCTCAGGTACTTTGATAGTCTAGCCCTTTATTCACTGTCCCATATGGTGGGATGATAATTTGAGTTGCAATGAAATACAATTCAGCTCCTTGGGGCCACTAGCCACATTTCAAGCATTTAACAGTCGTGTATGATAATAGCAACCATACTAGACATTTCCTTTTCTGCAGTAAGTTTGTTTGCACAGCACTGGTCTAAGGATTAATGCCATAGAAATAGAGGGCAAGGGGGTTGGTCTTTGAAAAGGTCAAAGGGTGAGGGCTGATAAAGTGCATGTGTTATCTAATGACTAAGGTTCAAGTCCAGAATGAGAGAGAATCTCTGAAGCTGAGGTTTCACCCAGTTATCAAAGCCCATAAATAACCTTGTTCACAGCTCAGTGATACTTTGCAAGTCCTCCTTCCCACCTATCATGTCTAATCCTAACTCAGTCAACTGTGTGAATAACCATCCCATCCACTCAAGACCTACTGAGAGGCAGCATTAATGCTGCATCCTAAACTAAAGACAGAGACTTGATTCAGATTGTTCTGGATCCCTGTCAGCTTACCACATCAAATTGTTTCCAGTCCAGGAGCAAAAAGCTCTTCCCATTGGGAAGATAAAAATTATTGCTCAAGACTGCAGTCTGAAGGCCTTTAGCCCGAATCTGAGATATGGCCTCAGTCATCACTGGGAACTGCTTCGCCACTCGCTCACTGGTCAGCAGAGAGAAAAAGGAGTCCACGGGCACGGAGGTCTTTTACTAAGATTGGAAGTAGGGAAAGAAGAGAACCAGCCATCATTAAGAGTAAGAACAGCTTATCATCAACACAGAAAAATACATATTCCAGGCCTCTGGCTTGCTGCCAAAAGGAATTCTCTTTCAGCCCTGGTGCAGAACTTTGCATATAAGGTTGTAAAACATGAGTCATTAGGGAATGGAGCTATTTAAATCAACATTCCAGTTAAATGAGTTTTGTAAAATAAGTATTTATTTGGCTGCATCGAGTCTAGTTGTGGGCTGTGGGCTTAATTCCCCTGCAGCATGTGGAATCTCTTCTGGGACCAGGGATTGAACCTGCATCACATGTTGCTAGGCAGATTCCCTATTACTGGGCCATCAGCTGCTGCTGCTGCTGCTGCTGCTGCTAAGTCGCTTTAGTCGTGTCCGACTCTGTGCGATCCCATAGACAGCAGCCCACCAGGCTCCCCGGTCCCTGGGATTCTCCAGGCAAGAACACTGGAGTGGGTTGCCATTTCCTCCTCCAATGCATGAAAGTGAAAAGTGAAAGTCCAAGTCGCTCGGTCGTATCCGACTCTTAGCGACCCCATGGACTGCAGCCTATCAGGGAAGTCCCTAAATGAGTTCTTCATTTCACTCACTCACTGTCAATTTTTAAAAAGATTCAGAAGACTCTAAGAAGATACATTAAACTCTAAAAGTGAGTTAAGCAGATGTAATTTAATTTTTATTTGATTCCTTTTGGTAATTCAGAAGACATCTGATGATTCTGCATTGTGTGAGCTTCACCATTATGCACTGAAGGTCAATTTCTGATCACTTTTTGTGTGTCCAAATTCTATCTGTTTGGGTTTTGAAAACTCTTACTTTAACATATTTCAAAATCTGCAGTGGCAAGTCTGCTATATTATACACAGACAAACACACACATTTCACAAGTTTCATGTTGTTGTTAAGTTACTCAGTCATATCCAATTCTCTGTGACCCCATGGACTGCAGCATGCCAGGCTTTCCTGTCCTTTACTATCCCCCAGAGTTTGCTCAAACTCACGTCCATTGAGGCAGTGATGCCATCCAACCATCTTAACCTCTGTCGTCCCCTTCTCCTTCTGTCCTCATCTTTCCCAACAGCTTTATTGAAATACAGTTCACATATCACACAGCTGACCCACTTAAACTGTAAAATTCAGTGCTTCTTAATATATTCATAAAGTTATACAACCATCATCACAGTCAGTTTTAGAACATTTTCATCACTCTAAAAAGAAACCCATATCCATTAGCAGTCAGTACCCATTTGGCACCCCCACCACCTCAATACTCCTAGGCCTAGAAAATAACAACTCTACTTTCTGTTTCTAAAGATTTACCCGTTCTGGATACTTCATATAAGTAGAACTGTATATTATGTGGTCTTTTTGTACTCGCTTCATTCTATCACTTAGCATAAGGTTTTCTATGTATATTTATATATTTAAACACAAGCTTATTTAAATATTTAAATTGTAAAAACACATAATATCAGATTTACTATTTTAAGCCCTCTGGGTGACATTAAGTACATTCACTATTGTGCAATCAAACCCACCATCCATCCACAGAACTTGACTATATTTTAAATTATATTTTAGCAGGGTTATTTTGAAGGTATGTGAGTTAATATAAATAAAGAGCTTAGAACAATGCATAGTCCAGAGAAAACTCAATGGTATCACTGCGTTAAACAAGCTTTCTGATCAAAGCCATTATGTAACAATTCCAGCTTCACATGAACAATAGCTTATGGAGGGTCTGAGTATATAAAATTTTTATTTTTCATTCATGTAGTTAAAATTGAGTACCTAGGGATAGAAGAAATAGCTTAAAATCTTATAAGGGGTTATCAGGTTTTCTCTTCTTTATTTTTAGTTAAACCAATTTAATGCATGAGTGTTGCATCCACTATTCTAGACAAAAAGAATATGGAAAGTATGTTTATCACTCAGTTTCAGAGCAAAGTCTCCCAAATTCTTGTAAGAAATCTTCTGTTGTTATCTCTGCTCTCGTAAATTTCATCCAGAGCCCATTTTCGCCACCTGAGATCAAGGCCTTCACTATAGTTCCAGAAGGGATATGATTCTGTACCTCCCACTCTACCAAAAGTAAAACACATGGTAAGTGAAAGGATACATGGACAAACAGCTGAAGTTTGGAGAGCAGGGTAATTACCATACAGGTTCTGTGGCATCACTGTGGTGCCAGGTGGGTTCTACCAGGAATTCAGAGAAATTCAGGAAATGGAAAATCTCAGCTTTAGACCTCCTAGGGAATAGCAGTAACAATATGTGTGACTGAGGGGACACTGCTGCCAAGCATCAGTCCATGCCACCAGCTTGAGATGATGCTGGACACTACATTATGAATTTTCTTCCCTGGTCTCTTATTAGCTGGTTCATATATATTAGGTCACTCACATGATCCTGGCACATGGTTAGGAAGTACATGAGGGAATAAACCAGATTCTGACAGCACTCCAAAACAAGCCCTTCATTTTGTAGGCTGTAGTAATCCCTCAGGGCAGTATAGCCGGTACACTGAAACATTCACTTGGGGGTGTTGTTTTGTAGAATAAAGAAGAAAATTTTGGTCCACAGACAGCTAAAGCAGTGGATGGTGGATCAGTATTGTTTCTACTGTGAGCATTTGTATAGGAGTTGCTTTTTTTTTTTTTAACAAAGATGTTTCTTTCTACAATACAGCTGCTATGGGGCAAAAATATATATAGCATTCATAATGATATCTAAGACCTAGGGATGGAAGAAATAGCATACTTTATAGTATACTTGATACATTTTCTTTCGATAAAGCAGTGCCTTGCATTGAAAATATTTCAGACAATATAGAAAGGTTTAAAAATGAAAGTAAAATGACAAAGTAATCCCATTCTTCAGAAATCACCAATGTGACCAACTCAGAATGTCTTTTGAGAACAGCAAAACTTATAAAACTCAATCCAAATAATAATAACTCTTTAATTTTAGAACTAAAGTTAGAGCAATTTTTAGGATCTTAAGAGTTGGCAAGCGTGCAAGGAAAGGGGCACTCTCTTATGCTGCTGATGGGGGTGTAAATAAGCACAACCTCTATGGAGTGTAATATTTTATCTTACTTTAAAATATTTATTTATTCATTTGGCTACACCAGGTCTTAATTGTGGCACACAGGATCTTCATTGTGGCAGGTGGGATCTTTAATTTTAACAGGGCAACTCTTAGTTGTGGCATATGGGATCTACTTCCCTGACCAGGGATCCAACCTGGGTCCCTTGCATTTGGAGTGCAGAGTCTTAGCCACCAGACCACCAGGGAAGTCCCAAATACAATATTTTAAATGTACATTTACATTTGATGTGGTAATTCTGCTTTCAGGAATTTCTCCCACAGATGTATTTATAAAAGTAAGCAAAAATTATGTACATGGCTATTGGGCAGAACTGCTCATAACAAAAACTAGAAACTTACATGTATGTTAATAAAGGGCTGATTAAATCAACCATGGTACACCGATATAATGGAATACCACATAAATGTTAAAATGTATAAGCTAGGCCAAAGGTCAGAAAATTATGACCTGGGGGCCAAATGTGTCTCCCATCTGTTTTTTTGTAAATAAAGTTTTATTGGAACACAACCACACCTACTTGTTTACTACTGTCCAGGGCTGTTTCTGGTTCTAACACTAGAGCTGAATAGTTGTGATAGAGCCATTATGGGCCTGAAAGTCTATCTAGTCCTTGACAGAAAGAATTTGCTAATCCCTGAACTAGACCTATGCCTACTGATGTGGAAAAATTGCAAAGACATTATACTGAGAAAAAACAAAAAAAATTTACCGAACAGTTTGTACAGTATGATTCAGTTTTGGTATGCACGTTTTCCACACACACACACACACACACACACACACACACCCATTCTCAAATACATAGATGAAATTTTTTGAAATATAAACAATAAACTTTTCACAGTGATAACGAATGAAGTCTGGAACTGACTGAAAAGTAGTGGAGGAGCAAGCAGGAAATTTATCTTCATAGTTTGTATACTTTTAGAACTGACTATTCAATAAATGAGACTGTCATAATGAGTTTCTATAAGGAAAAATTTTAATTAAATATCTTTTTCATACCACCACAAAAATTCCCAATAGATTAAATACCCAAATCAGAAAAAACTCCAAAACAATACAGAACATCTTCATTTGAATAGATTTCCTTAGCCAAGACTCATAAAACTCAAGACATAGAAAAAAACAGATGATTTTCTTGATATCAAAAATGAAAACTCTTGTACAGCAAAAACATTATCATAAAATAAGAGAAGCCCCAGAATAGAGAAATATATTCATGTGATATGACAAAAGTTTATTATTGCAAATCAATAATAAAAATGAACAATTCACAGAAAGGGAAAACTTACCAATTAATATACAAAAAAAGCATTCAACCTGAATATTAAAATAACATACAGAGGGAGAAAAACACACAGAGATAGGCTTTTATCCATCACACTGACAAAAATTAAGCAGTCTGATCATATGACACTCCCTGAATGCTATGCTAAAATGTTTGGGCTGTACTCTTAATTTTTTGTGTACACTGATTTTATAGTAAACTAATAGCTGAAATCAGGGCCTTGCACACTTTCTGAGAAGGGTCACAGATGGACACTATGTAAATGAATGAACATGGCTGTGTTCCAATACAACTTCATTTTTATGGATACTGAAATTAGAATTTTGTATAATTTCCACATGCCACAGAATAATATTCTAGTTTTGACGTTTTTAATTATTTCAAAACATAAAAACCATTCTTGGCTGATGAACTATATAAAACCATACAACAGGCCAGATTTGGTCCACAGGCTGTAGCTGACTGACCTCTGGCTTAAATGTAAAAAATGTGTGCCGTTAGAGGTGATCTGAATTCTAGTACTTGCTGCTCCAGTGACCCTTGATATGGGTCATTTTGTTTTATCTGGGATGTGACCACCAGGAAAGTCCCATAGGTCTTTTTAATGAATAAATAACATTAGGAGTTCCAATCAAGAAAAACAAGAAGAAAGTAGAAGGTATTATTATTTCCTTCTTTATCTATCCAACAAACCTTTACTGAAAACACCTGAACCAGCTCTGAGCTGACACTGGAAAAGTGAAGTTAACACATCCCAGACCCATGGTTCCCAATTCTAACTGCCCCACAGAGGAGATAGGAACACATCCCATAGCCAGCTAAAACACCCGTTGGTGTTAAGCTGAACTGGAAAGCTGCTATCCAGGGAAGGAGGTCAGAGGAGTCTTGACAGAAGAGAAGTCAATAATAACAACCATCATCTGATTTACAGGCACCATGCTGAACACCATACGATTTAACTTGTCATTAAAGTATAGGTAGGATTTGAGCACACAGAGGAGGCAGGGAAGGGTAGCTGCCAGCAGGTGGAACAGAACTTGCAAAGGTGCAGGGGTGCAGATGTGTTTAAAGAACATCAAGTGGTTGAAATGTGGGCACATGTGGGAAGTTGTGTGGCACAAGGGTATGTGGGCTAATTGTAAGAGGCCCCTAATGCCAGACAAAAGCTTCCCAACTTAATCTAAGAGACAGAGTGCAGGCACTCAAGGATTTGAAGCAGGAGAGTGAAGGGGTAAGATGTGTGTATGTGTGACGGTTTTTTTGGCATCACGTGGGATCTTGGTTCCCCGACCAGGGATCAAACTCTCACCCCTGCAGTGAAAGAATGGAGTGCTAACCACTGGACAGTGAGGGAAGTCCCAGATGCGTATTTTAGAAAACTAATTCTGGGGGCTGTGTGGAGGGTGGTGCAAAAAAGCCAAAGGACCAGAGTTACTGAGAGGACGCAGGTGGCTGATATGATTTCAAAGGTAGAACAAGTTGGGGATTTAAACTTGGGCAGAGGCCATGGGAGTGGAGAGAAGCAAGTAGCTTCTCAAGGTATTCTGGAGAAGCTTAAGAAAACTCCTGCCCAGTGATCTTTATGTTTCCAAGCAGAAAGGATTGGGGTAGGGGAGTACGATGACTCAGGGAGTGTGAAACAGGCCCGGGGTAAATGCAAGAGGAATATGAGTGGAGGAAAAGAAAAGCTGAGGGCTCAGCTCAGAGCTGAAGCAATGAAAAGGAAACAAAAAAGGCTCACCTCAGAAGTTTGTATACCCAGGTAATTTTTTGACCAAGGTCACAAAAAAACTGAACTTAAGTTGACTTAGCATGGAGAACTGCCCAATCAGCCAGCAGTACAGGTCAAAAAGAAAGGTCCTCCTCCATTCCTGCTGGCTGTAATGATAATGTGACAGCAAGACATGAAGCAGCCAGCAGAGACCATAAGGTAAGACTGGAAATGAACAATACCCATAGCAGAATGACACTATAGAAAGAGCCCACAGCTCTGATATCACATAGCAACATACTAGCCCAGACCACATTCCTAGCTTTCATATACAAAATAAATCAACTTCTGCCTTCTTCAGTCACTGTTCTGTTAGAAAGGACAGATAAAGAAATGATCAGAACCTATAGGTTTGATTTTATAGTAACAAAAGCAGATGTAGAGGGAAGTTGGTGGAAGAGGAAAGACTGCAATCAAAGCAGGGAGGGGAGATTACAGCATTCAGAAGCAGTTCTCAGGGAAAGGTAATTAAATTCTACCCATAACAATAACAATGACAGTTCGTCATTTATTGAGAATTTCAGATGAGCCAAGCACTCATTCTGCTAATCAAGTGCTTTCCATGAATGATCTCACATAATGCTCCCCAAACTCCAAAGAGGTATGTACTATCATTAGCATTAATCTAATAATGAGGAAACTGACTCAGAAAAGTGAAATCACTTGCCCAAGATCCTCAGCAGCACTAACTGTTGCCTGGAATTTGATTCAAGAGCAAGAATAGTACCCATTGAGACACGCTGTCATCTCCCCTCACCACCCTCCTTTCCCCCACCCCCATACACTCCGGTCTCCCAAGGTGAAGGAGAATGAAGAGCTCACCTGCAGCCACTCTCCCTGGAGAAGGAAGCAGAACTCCGCCCATGTCAAAAATCACTGCTCTGTAGGGGCCGCCTCCAGAATGTGTCCATCTCCAGGCTCCCGGGTGCCTGCCCTGGATGTGTTTCAGGAAGGCCGCCCTCCAAGCCCGCTGGAGCTGGGAGGACTGCAGAAGCTGCCTTAGGCACATGTTGGGGCCAAGGCTGTGAAGCAGAAACAGGACATGATTAGCCTTCACTGCCTCCAAGTCGACCTCCGTCCTGGCACTCAGGGTGCCACCTGCACGTCTACTCTGACTTCCAACCAGCATTTCAGACACAACCAGCGCTGAACTCAGTGTCTCTGCCCTCCATGACAACTCCTTTCCTAAGGTCCTTAGCCCAGCAAAGGGCTCCACCATTTCCCCAGCCACCCAAGCTAGAAAATTGGACTCACCCCAGTCCCCCAGCCACACACCTCCATTCTGGTGCTTGGTGCAACCAGTCTTTCCTCTTGAAGCTTTCAATCTGCCTCTCTCCACTCACTGTGTGATCTCACCCACAGACCTTTGCAGCAGCCTCCTAAGTGGTCCCCTTGCCTCTTCATTCAAAATTGCAAATTTGATCATGTCCTACCCCCATTTAAAATCTCCAGTGACTCCCCATCGTCCTCACAATAAACTCTCAACTCCTTAAGCTGCCTGGAAAGGCCCTCTGAGAACTTCTTCTCCCCTCTGGGCAGCAGCTCTCCTTTGTACTTCACCTTAGCCTGGGTGATCTCAACACTCACGTCCACAGCAGCTTCACTGAACACATGATGCCCTCCTCCTGTGGCCAGGCCTTAGCATATGCTGTTTCCCTGGCCTGAATGCTCCCTTCCATCCATTACCTGGATAACTGCCCATTGTCCCTCAGGTTGTAGTTTGCCTGTCACTTCCTTCATGAAACCTCTTCTGGCTATCAGAAGAGGCAGATGAGCAGTCTCTCCTGTACTCTCTCAGGGTGCCCTGTACTCACCTCCTCTTGGCACTCATGATGCCACCACACTATCATCCCTCCTACAGAGCAGGGCGATGATCTCCTGATCTTCACTGCCTCTTTTCTAAACTTACTTTCAACAAGTTCCAGGGAAACAAAAACATACCTACAACAGGTACATGTATATATAGATACACAAACATTTTCACATGAATAGACATAAATGTGGCAAAATGTTCATTAGTCTCAGTGAAGAGCGTGTGTTGAAAGGTATATGAGAGATCATTGTACTATTCTTTCCATTTTTTTAGGTCTGAAATAAAAACCTGGGAAAAAGAACAACAACAACAACAAAATTCTACTTTCAGTCAGTTCCACTTGAAAATCTTGAAGTTTCTCATGTGATATCTATGGTTAAAAAACTAAGAAGCCAGTTAGAGCAAAACAGGTTGGTAAGACAGCCTGCATGTTCATGGGAGTCACCTCAGTGCCACCATAAGGACTAAATAAAGTATGTAAGAATCTAAAGAAAGAATTCTTAGGAAGTAAATGTTCAAGATGATATAACGTGTTTCTTATGTAATTGGAAATTTGCTGGATTGGGGCATGAATGCTGAAATGAAAAAGGTAAATTGATTTGCATTTCGGGTTTTACTTACGTTCCTGTGCCAAGGCCAAGTCAATGACGGAAGGAGAAATTTATTTATAGGCTCCAAAAGTGTTAACAGGTTCTGTATGAGGGCTTAACAGAGATGAAAAGGGCTGACTTTCATACTGAAGGGGTGACTTTTATTCTCGTTGAAGACACTGTCCTCCTCATACTCCAGCTAATGGATGAGTGGGCTCCCACAACTAGCTGCTGCTTCCTTCCAACTAGAGATGATGGTCTGTTCTCACTTCCCAATGCTCTCTTCAGAGCAGGAAAAGGTTGTGATTTCTCATACCATGCATCCTGATAACTCCGTGGTAACTGCCCACTGACTGGAACGCCTCTGCCTGGTTTGTGTGTGTTAATTGCTCAGTTGTGTCCGACTCTTTGTGACCCCATGGACTGTAGCCTGTCAGGCTCCTCTGTCCATGGAATTCTCCAGGCAAGAATATTTGGGTTGCCATTCTCTTCTCCAGAGGAACTTCCCAACCCAGGGATCGAACCCTGGTCTCCTGCATCGCAGGCAGATTCACCATTTGAGCTACAGGGAAGTCTGCTTTATTTGCTAGTAAATTTCCACTCATTTTTACATCACAGCATCAGCTTTATCTCCTCTAGAGAGGCTAGTCTTTCTTTTTCCTGGAAGACTCTGATACTAATATTTTTTTCCACTTTCACTACTTCTTATCCATACCTTCAGTAGATGACTTACCCCATCATAGTTCTTTTTGACTCTATCTACTCCTCTACATGTAAACTTGTTAAGGAAAGGCCTTATTTCATTTTCATGTCTATCCATCCCCTAGGACCTGGCACAATATCTAGACATGTAGCAGGTGCTCAGTAAAAACACGAGTTGGAGGAGTTCCTTTGGCTTCCCTAGTGGCTCAGACAGTAAAGAATATGCCTGCAATGCAGGAGACCTGGGTTCGATCCCTGGGTTGGGGAGGTCCCTTAGAGAAAGGAATGGCTACCCACTCCAGTATTCTTGCCTGGAGAATTCCATGGTCAGTTGAGCCTGGTGGGCTATAATCCATAGGGTTGCAAAGAGTCAGACAAGACTAAACCAGTAACACTTCCTTTCACTTCCTGGGTGCCTAATAGGATTTCCGGCTTTCACTGCTGTGGCCTTGGTTCAGTCCCTGGTCAAGGAACAGAGATCCTGCAAGGTGTGTGGCAAGGCCAAAAATCAGAAAAGAAATATGAGTTGGAAGGATGAATAAACTGGATGAATCAGAAAACAGGGGAACACAGGTGGCAGGCATACTATTTGGCAGCTACAGAGTACTGTAAGAAGCCCATTTTGCCCATCTCTAGTGAATAATTCTAGTTCTCTGGAACTGGCATCTTCCTTCTCCACCATAAACAATATTCATCTTCTCTCTCTCTGTCTCTCAGAATGAGATCAGTATGTGTAATGTAGATGTGCTACCTAAATTATACTTTCATAAACATGCACACAGTGTGAAAAAGTGAAAGTGTTAGTTGCTCAGTTGTGTCTGACTCTTTGCAACCCCATGGACCAGGCTCCTAAGTCCATGGGATTCTCCAGGCAAGAATACTGGAGTGGGTTGCCATTCTTTTCTCCAAGGAATCTTCCCAACCCAGGGATTGAACCCATGCTTCCTGCATTGCAGGCAGATTCTTTACCATCTGAGTCACCAGAGAAGGCCAGTTCCTGCATATTAGAGAGATGGTTTAGTAGAGATTGAGTGTTGGCTCTGGAATCAGATTCCCTGGATTCAAAGTCTAGCTCTGCCGCTTACTTATGTGTGAGATCCTGAGCAAGTGACTCTCTGAGCCTCAGGCTCCTCCTCCATAAAATGGGAAAAATTATAGTACCTGTCTCATGAAGTTGTTCTTATTACTACACAGAGACAAAGTATGTATTAATAAAGCACTCAAGTTAGTACCTGGCACAACATTAAATGTTATCTGCTACTGTAATATACTATAAAGTTCACATGAGATATCATATATTATATATATATAGTGGGATGCATATGGCAGATACAGTTCCACAAAAATCAGCAACTGCCACTGTGAGGAATTTTGGCCCCAAGGGGACATCTGGGAATGTCTGGAGACATTTTGGTGGCCACCAGTTGGAGGTGCTACTGGTACCTAGTAGGTCAGGCCAGGGATGGTGCTAACTATTCCATTAAGTGCAGAATATACACACAACCCAAAGGCTTAGTGAATCCAATCATGTTAACAGTGCAGAGGTTGAGAAATCATGATATAAAGGGTACACTGAAACTAACTCATAGTGTGCAGTCATAAGGTATAAACGTCAGGTGGCCATGATATGGATTTGTAGTCCACACACCTACGTATGTCCAGGACAGTGTGTGCTCTGACACACTTACATGTCATAACATATATCTATGTAGCATCTTGTCACATACATGCTATATATGTATTGATTGTGGCTCTCCATGTTCACGTGCCAAAGGCAAGTCTTGTTCAGCGGCTAAGTCCTTTAGGACTCCTTGCGACGCCATGGACTGCAGGATACCAGGTTTCCCTTTCCTTCACTATCTGAGTTTGCTCAAACTCATGTCCGCTAGGTCGGTGATGCATCTAACCCTCTCATCCTCTGTCGCCCCCTTCTCCTCCTGTCCTCAATCTCACGTCTGGGGTATTGAAAAGAATGCGGACTCTCAGAAAAATTAATGTAAACAGAGTCACAGCCTCTACTTGCTTCATCCTCATAGCTGTATAAGGATATCACACAATTTTATGAAAAACCTCGCTCAAGGTCACACAACTAGGGACAAGGTCAAATCCATAAGAACAGGAATTGGGTGTTCATCTTATTTACCAATGTATCCCCACCACCCCAACAGTCCCTACTCCCTATTGGCCCTCAGAGAAAGAAGCCGATTCATCTCTATGCCTCAGGGCACCGATCTGTAAAGCGTGGCTGACACAAAGCAACCCTGCCTACAGCTGGAGCGAGAGATCAAACAGGACAAAAAGAGGCTAGAGCTCTCTGAAGGGTGCGGGTGGCTCGGACAATTGGGAGACCTCGCGGAGTCAGAGACCCCTCGCCGTCAGATGAGCTGGGCTGAGAACGAGGTCTCTCAGGTAGGCTAACTCAGGTCTGGGCGCAAACCCACCGATCCGCCTAATGAAAGCCCGGCTCCCGAGATTCCCGTGACGTGCCTCCTCCACGATTTCTTCCAGATTCCGTACGCAGGGTGTAGGCTCACCTCAGCGAAAACACTCCAGTCACGTGGCTACCGCCACACCCAATCAAAGAGCGCGCTGGCACGCGCATGCGTAACCTCACGGGACAACGACGGCGGCCGGGAGGCGGAAGTGGAGCTTGTTGTGGCTCAAAGGGTTGCTCGCGGAGGTGCTGCTGCTGCTGCTGAGGCGGTGGCGGCGCTGCCCGCCCCGGGCCTCTCTACCTGTAGGCTCGCCTCCCACCCTCGCCTGAGCCCGCCGGGGCCTTCGCCGGCCAGCGGCTGCCCTATGAGTGTGTCACTAGTTGTCATCCGCCTGGAGCTCGCAGAACACTCGCCGGTCCCCGCCGGCTTCGGCTTCAGCGCTGCCGGTGAGTCCGCGGCCTCGCCGCCTCTCCCGTGGCCCGCGCCTGGGCCCCGGGGCGCGTCCCCTCAGAGTCTGGGTCCGGGCAAGGGCCTCCGCTTCAGGAGGAAGCCGAGAAGTGGTTGGGATCCCTCATGCCCCCACTATCCTTGGGAGGTCTCTTCCCAGGTGTCACCTGTGGGAAGTCTTTCCCGGTCCCTCCTTCCTGGTGCCTTCCCACCGGGACTTTGTTTATATTTGGCGCGTCGCTCTCTCACCAACCTGGGTGAGAGCCTAGTTGTGCGAATTGATTTTCTCTAGGCTGCCGTCTCTGGGGTCGCACAGAGTCGGACACAACTGAAGCGACTTAGCAGCAGCAGCAGCAGCAGGCTTTGTGAAGGCAGACAGGGAATCCCCAGCACGCTGACGGCTTCTGGTTTAATTAAATTCTTCCTTTTTGAAAAACCATACATTTGGGCGCCCTGTAGCAGTGTTACAGTTGTAACTGAAAATGTGTACACTTCTATATCCGAGCACTGTACTAAACACCTCGTGTGCACACTCCTATAACTTCATACAACCCAATTAGTTTTATGGGTGTATGAGGCTTTTACAAACTGGAACTGAAGCCCTGGGATTAAGTGCCTTACCCAGGATTATCTCTCCGTGGCAAAACTGGAATTCTACCTCAAAGAGCTGGACTTGAGAGTCTGAGCTCTTCATTCCGTCACACAGCCTCCTCCTGGGAAATGCAGGTATGGTTCTGTTCCTTGAACCGCCAGCAACGCATCATTCATTCAAGGAATACTTCATGAGTGCTCACTCTCTGTTGGGCTTTAGTTTTGTGCGGAAAGAGAAATGGTCCCTGCTTTAAGGGCACCAGCAATTTACTTCAGTTCATAGAGATAGATTAGTTAAATAGTTACAGGATAAAAGTAGAATACAGCTGTGACAAATGTACAGTAAGGGAAGGTAGAAAGCTGGAAAGGAATTTGGAAAGCTACCATGAGAGCATGTGTTTAGTTTGGGGAAGAGGCCTGGGGCTGGTAGGGATGGTCTTGTGGGAAACTTCCCTGAGTGTGTGAATTTTTGAGCTGCAAACTAAAGACTGAATATAATTAAATAGGCTACTGAGTTCTGAAAGTTGAATTAGTTGACATAAGCAACGTATACATTTTTACATGGTTCAGTCATTGAGTCATTAATTTATTCAGCAAATCTTTAAAGAGCTTCCAGTGTGTGCTAGGCACTGTGATGTAAGTACTGAGGATACAGTGATGGGCAAAACAGGCTTGATCTCTCTTCACATAAAGCTTATATTAAGGATATTTCTGTCAAGTCTCCGAATTCATTTTTCATTTTTGTGTGTTTTAGTGATTTAAGAAAATGATCACAGTTTTTCAGGACAAGGTGGCATTAGGCTAACCCAGGTTGTTTAAGAAGACTAACCTCAAAGTTTTGTTGATTAGTGGACTTGATGCCCTCATTTGGGGTCCAACACAATTTCATTGTACAAGTGTTACTAAAGTGTTGGTTCATCTGAGTAGGATCACTATCAAAGCTCTTATCTCCTTCATTTGCTTTAAAATGCATGATTTCCTTTAGGACCATCCTGCATTTCTGAGTTTATTGCCCTGGGCATTAACTGACTGTACTGCAGGAGCCCCAGAGATGAGTGAGAAGGACCTTGCAAAAGGTATCTTATAGTCTTGAGGGAAGGCAGCAGAGAGAAAAAGGAAACCTGTGGATGGATACATTGAGAGTGGAAAGAGGCTTGTTTTATTATCAGATATTAATTATTCATGTATTCTTTAGTTGGGGAAATGTCTGATGAGGAGATCCAAAAGAAGACACTAGCTTCAGCTGTAGCCTGTTTAGAAGGGAAGTCACCAGGGGAGAAAGCAGCAATCATACATCAGCATCTTGGTCGTCGAGAAATGACAGATGTGATCATTGAGACCATGAAGGCCAACCCAGGTATGCTTTCCAAAACGCTAGGCTATCTTCTGTAAGGTAAATCCATGGTTGCTTATGTTGGAGTGGTGTTCAGTGAGCCTGTGATAAAGATCTCTAGCATACTTTAGCTTTTACTGCCTATGTTCCTTACATGAAGCTGTCAGGGTGGATTTCAGTTTCTCTAAATATTTCTTCTAAATTACTCATAACAAGCTAGGTTGACAACTGTCCTCAGTGAGGAGAGCTACTTAGCACGTAAGTCTGTGGCAGTTCACGTTGAATCCAGATAAGCACGTTGTGACTCCCCCTGCTCTGCCAGCTCGCTCCATCCAGGGGGGTGGATGTGTATTGCATCTCCAGTGTGGAGAACTGGTAGGTTGGTTTTCAAACTTTCAAATAGCCCTGAATATTTGTCCCACTTAGGAGTGCATAGCTCAGTTGGTAAAGAATCCATCTTCAATGCAGGAGACCCTGGTTCGATTCCCACGTTGGGAAGATCCACTGGAGAAGGGATAAGCTACCTACTCCAGGATTCTTGGGTTTCCCTTGTGGCTGAGTTGGTAAAGAATCTGCCTGCAATGCAGGAGACCCTGGTTCGATTCGCGGGTTGGGAAGATCCCCTGGAGAAGGGAGAGGCTACCCACTCCAGTATTCTGGCCGGGAGAATTCTGTGGACTGTATAGTCCATAGGGTTGCAAAGAGTCAGACACAACTGAGCAACTTACACTTTCAGGAGTGCATGATGGAAGACACCTGCCTTATTATGGTACTTCTCAATGTAAAGTCAACGTCCTTCAGTTTCTGAGGGTGTTAATGACATGGGGGCAGGGAGGGGGGGGGGCAAAGAGTACTTTCAAGTTGTGATGTCCCCAAAACTCTGCTGTTCTGTGAATGCAATTCTTAATGCAATTTCTCTTTCAAAGTTTATTCTTCTGACTTAAAATTCTCATCTAATTGGAATCCTTCCACATATTTCATATCAGTTTATAATCTATTAACTTTTTGGTTTGTGAAAGATGAGCCAGAAGCTACAGTGGAAGAAAGGAAATCTTCAGAAGCATCCCCCACTGCACAGAGAAGTAAAGATCCAAGTAAAGAAGGTGTAAATGCTGCTCTTGATTCTCCATCCAAGCAGCTTCCAGATCAGATTTCCTTCTTCAGTGGAAACCCCTCAGTTGAAATAGTTCATGGTATTATGCATCTATATAAGACAAAGTAAGAAAATCCTTTTCTCTTTTGAGTTTGTCTGTTATTTGCCATAGGGTGGAGAAAATGTTCTTGCCCTGAAGAGAAGGATTATTTTAAGCTTTGTTCGAAGGGTTAGTACTTTCATATATTGTGTGTTAAATTCTTAGATATTTTCTTAAGCAATCTCATAAATTGGGTAAAGAGCCTTATGAATGAATCATGTAGATTCACTTGAGCGAATACCCAGGAAAATATTCCCTGAGAAGGTAGGCATGCAGGTGATTGGAAAATTGAAAGGAAGGAAGATAAAAAAGAAAAGAAAAGTTCTAAGTGATCTATAATATAGCTGTAGTCTCTTATTCCCACCAAGTCTTTACTAAACAAGCTGCTAAGAAGTCACTTAATGGGTTGCCATTTCATCATATCTTTGAACTCCTTTTTGTGGTCCAAACAAGGCTTTCTGGAGGTCAAAGGAAAGGAAGATTTTACTATATAATAACATAGCTGGGCCACCAGCTCCTTGGATAATTAGTTGCTGATTTCTTTAAAGACTGTCCTTGTCCTAAATCGTTTGCTCAGTCCCCACTGGGAAACAGAATACTCAGGTAGCCATTTTGGGTTGCAACTGTTGAAGTGAGTTTGCAGCGTTTCAAAAGCAAATTGCTCACCTGAAACTACCACAACATTCTTAACTGGCTATACCCCAATACAAAATAAAAAGTTTAAATTTTGAAGGAAAAAGCAAAGTGTATTGTGCGCGGTTTTTCTTTCCCTTCTTTTAGCTATTCCAATCCAACAACACTTCGTGTAATCTTCAGAGTCACATCTTCATGGTTCAGAATTATTCTTCCTATATTTAGAGGTCTTTTCTCTTGAAAAACCTTCAAGAGAAGCCCATAGTTAGAGTTGTTCTTCTATTGTTATCTAAGGATGGTGATTATTAAAAAAACGAATGAGAGCAAAACACTGCAAATTTGCCTGATGGAGGTTTATAACCATTAAAAGCCTTTAACTGAAGATTAAAAAATATCAGTGGTGGGTATCATGTAGAACATTTCAAAGGTTACCTTAAACTCCACTGCAGATGTGTTTAAGGGGTTCTCCATTTACCCAGGTGTGTATTTTCCAGTAAGAAACTGTTTAAATTGATTTATAAAGTATTACATTTTGTTTTTCCTTGGACATAAAAGTTGTCTGATTAGTGTTGCTTGAACTAACCATACCTCATCTATTCAAGACAGTCTAATTATTGTCTTATTAGTAAGATGACCTCCTTAAAAGAAGATGTGAGGCGTAGTGCCATGCTGTGTATTCTCACAGTCCCTGCTACAATGACCAGTCATGACCTTATGAAGTTTGTCGCCCCATTTAATGAAGTAATTGAACAAATGAAAATCATCAGAGACTCTACTCCAAATCAATATATGGTGCTGATAAAGTTTAGTGCACAGGTAAAAGTTAAGATACTAAAAATCTGTTTGCCACAAAAACTGTGTTTTTGAAAGTGTTTGATACTAGCCATGTTTAATTTACTAAGTCTTGCATTTAGAAGTCTTGATATCTTCTAGAGTATTAACATAATTCTAGAAATATTGCTGAATTCATCAGCAAGCACACAATTCTAATTCATAGCTGTTATTTTTTACAAATCAAATTGAATGTGAAATCTAGGGTTGTGTGTGTTTGTTTATCCAGTAGTAAGTATTCTAGTAGAACAGTAATTCCCAACCTCTCTTAACCCTGTATTGTTATTTACCATTATAAAACTGTGCCCCTGCTTCTATCATTCTCTTTTTAGTAGATATTCTTGGGCATATTCTAGAAAATCAAATAAAATTTTTTTGATGATGAGGGGTTTTGTGATATTCCTTGAATTATTAAAGAGGCTTTTGAGTTCTAACTGGAAATCACTGCAATAGAGAGACAAACTCTGAAAGAAGGGTGATATTTTCAGCTTTTGAAAGTATACAGTGCGTTGTAACAATCTTTAAGAAGGTTTGGCCATCCAGTCCCTTTCCCTTTTTGCATTAAGCGTAACTTTGCATGTGCTTCAGTTCTAAAGATGTTAGATATTCTCTTGGTCTTGTATTTTCATTCTTAGGAGTCTATGTGTTTTTATGTGAATATAAAAATGAGGTAAGCTTTAGGTATTATGCAGGTTAATAGAGGACTACTTTGTCCATAGGTTTTCTTTAATTTGTTTGTATTTTTTAATACCTGTTACATTTTGAAATTTCATTAGGTTGTGAAATGCAGCTTTGTCAAAGTTAGTTCTTTCACACCTCACTGATAAATAGCCTTTCTGAGTTTGCCCCAGATAAACAGTTCCAGCTTGCAGATTGGCAAAGAAATGAATGTGCCTGTAAGGTCATTTGTCATTGCCTCTGACCAATCACCAAGATCTGTGGATAATAGAAGCTCATGACACAATGCCCATTTGTCCCCTCCTCATGATGAAAAGCTAGAATTGACAGCAGTAGTGGCCATTCATTGGTTGTAGGTAGAGAATTAAGAGAAATAAGAGTTGAATTGTATTTGTACCTGTTCACTGGGCCACCAGAAGAAAAAAACAAAACAAAAACTTGGTATGGATTTCCAAGTCCAAGAGAATACACAATTATCTTTAACCTTCACAAAGCACCGCACCTTTGAGGGAGACATTTAAGAAGTATTTCAATGGCCCTGTGAGCTTAGACTTCACAAGTTGACACTGAGAACTGAAAAGCACCTAACAGCTGCTTTCACTGACTGTCAGAACACCGTCTAAGGTCACTGAGACACTTTGCGAATAGTGGGCAAGTGGTATATTAAATCTTTTAAATGTAATAATGAGGATAGTGATAACACACAACCTTTATTGACTGCTTATTCTGTACCATTCACTCTGCTAAGTGCTTAATGGGCACTAGCTGATGTAAGCCTTACTATAACCCTATGAGGTAGACAGGTACTGTTGTTACCCTGTTTTACAAATGAGGAAACCAGCTGCAGAGAGAGGTTAGTGATTTGGCCACGGTTATACAGCTAGAAATAAGTGACTAAGCTGGGAATTAAGCCCTCACTTTTAATCCCTAGGGTGTAGTCCTTGTCCAGCAGGAGCAGGATGTGGGCAAGGGAAGATACTGTTCGCAAAGAATAGTGTCATGACAGTATTTCACTTATAGCTTCTACTGAATGGGCAAGGGTGGTAAGCAAGTAACACAGATAACGTCATAGAAAGGGATTGGGAAAAAAATGTTTGAGAATATATTAGGCTTTTTATTTAGTCTGAAGTGTATTAACCCAACACTAACTTGTCTAAAAACCCCATAAACATCTCTGTAGCACATGCCACCCTTTGCAGTCTGCAGATGATGCTGTGGAAATTTTGTGCTACTCTTAATGAATTTTCTTGGTGAGATTTTATGGAAAAATCCAAATGAACTTTTTGGCCAATCCAATACTTGTTTCTCCACCTCTGCCTTTTGGCCACATGTAAGTTACTTAAGTTGACAGATGTTTTCTAGGACTGTAATACAGCTTTCTTAGTGCTCTCTGAAGATAGAACCCTTGACCTTGGTATCGTGAGTTGTATTTTTAATGCTAGATCTTAAGGTATAAGGCTCATTCTGTCAGGGATTTTCTAAGGCCTAAAACTACTCTAGTATAGGTCTCAAAGATGTTAAATTAATATTGGGCCCCAATGAGAGTAGACTCAGTAGGCACCAACTCTGGATCACTTACCAGATGCCAGGTTATTAGCTTTGCATGCATTAGCTCCTTGAGTCCTCTCAGATATGTCATGAGCTAGGTGTCATTATTTTCATATTTTATAATTGAGGAAACACACATGAGTGAATCAGTTGCCCAAGGGTACACAGCTAGTGTCAAAGAGTTATGATTCAAACACAGGCAGCCTGACTGCATGGCCTGGGCAGGTAACTATATTCTTATTCCTTTCTGTTTCTCACCAGAGAATTTTTATTAAGAACTAACAGGCCTATATTATGTCTTTTATCATTTTTTGAATCTCTGTTGGCCTCATCTTTCTTTATGCTGGAGGTATCAGATATCCCTACAAAGTTGTACTGTGCCCTTTGATGAATTAATTTATAATTCAAAGTACAGGGAGGCAGAAGGGGGTTCAGTTTTGTAGTTCTTTGGAACAGAAAATGACAGATAACCTCTCAATGGAGTATGGTGGCTCATTATCACTTGTAGGCTTAGGCCAGCCTACTTTCTTTTGAGAAGTAAAAAATATGTTCTTAGCACTAGTTGATCACCATAACAGTAAAGAAACATTGATTATAATAGATTTTTCTTTTTCTAAGTTAATCCTGAGAAGAGAACAATCAAATCAAAGGACTAGAAAAAAACAGAAGCTGGGTTTCATTCAATTTGGGGCTCTATACAGTACAGGGATTGTAAATGAGTTGTTTCTTCTGTGTTTTTGCAGTTAGCTTCAGGCTTTTGTTCAGTGCATCTCAGTGCTGGGTTGAAGCAGGAACCACATGGATTTTGTTCCCTGCTCTTGTCCTTTGCATATACAGTACCTGGCATGCTTTGGGTGCTCAGTAAATATCCCAGCCAGTGGAGCTACATTTCCAATACCAAGATTTTAAAGAAGAGAGCAGTGTGTTCAAAAAGTATACACCTTTGGTCCAGGTAACTCCCCCAAGAAAGAAAGGATTTATCTGGGATTGAGTAGATTTTGTCACATTCCCAGCATCACACACCTTGTCCCTTACCCTGAGGAGGCTTGGGCGCTTAGGGAGCATCTCCAGAGCTGGAGGTCTTTGGCCGGGTCTGCTGTTCTCAGCAGCCACATATGCAGCAGTTCTGGTGGTGACGGCAGCCCTGAAGAGCCAGCCATGGCCCACTGGCCCTTGGTGCGTGAGTCCAGCGGCTCACTGTGCTGGTTATTCATCCAAAAGCATTTCAAGACAAAGCCACTGCTCTTGAAAAATGGGAGAAGCCATTTGGGGCTGCTGCTTCTTAGTGTTAAAGACATTTATTATCCAAGAACTGACTTTAACATTTTGAATTTCAAATACCCTTCACCCAATGTACAGGTTATTTCCCAAAGGAAAAGCCTTCCCTTCTCCACCAAAAAGTCCCTGCAGAATCTATGTTCAGAACTGGTCATCCTTCCTTAGTGGCTTAGCTCGCTTGGTCATATTAAGATAGCATAGGTAGTACAAGAATCCACATTTGAATTACATCATCCAAGTGCAGACTCAATGGACATGGGTTTGGGTGGACTCTTGGAGTTGGTGATAGACAGGGAGGCCTGGCGTGCTGCATTTCATGGGGTTGCAGAGTCGGACACAACTGAGCATCTGAACTGAACTGAGTGCAGTGAAAAACTACTGAAAAGCTTACAGTGGCTGTAAGATTCAAGATCCCATGAGGGTAGACAGGCAGGACTGTTTTTGCTTGATACAACTCAAATCTCGACCTCAAGGTTGACGGTGCGGCATTTCCTTTTGCAGAACACACTTCCTCTCTTCAGGCAGCTTGCCTGTACTGGCAGGGCCAGAGCACTTCTCTAATGCCTGGGCCTAATGCCTGTGTGGGAGTGAAATCCACACAAGCCACAGCCTCTCAGCTGCCTCTAAAAATTGCTGAGCTTTAAAAGCTGGAATTGTCTCTTTGTTACTTCCTACTGAGGCTAGACTGGAAGATTTGATTTATTTGTGTTCTTATCCACAAATGCACATGTGCTTTCTGCAAGGGACTGATTTCCCCTGGTTTTATCTGTCTTCCACTCCAAGGGAACAAGACTGTTAGAATTTTAAAGGTAGTTCATCTTGGACCTCTTGACCATGGCCAGGAGTTTTGCTTTTGGTATTATACACTAGGTTGTTAAAACCTCCTGACAGGATCCTGGTATAACTGTCATGTGCTAATTACTGTTATTACTTGGCTTATTGAAAAAAAGGAATTGGCTTCTCACTCCCTACTGGTTCCACTGGTCCTCTTATTTTTTCTCACCTCTTAGATGCTGACATTTGTTTTAAAAAACTTCTCCATAGGGAATTAATTCCCTAGCAGTTCATTGGTTAAGACTCAGCACTTTCACTGCTGGTGGGCCCAGGTTCAATCCCTGGTTGGGAAACTAAGATCCTGCAAGCCCCAAGGTGCAGCCAGAAAGGGAAAAAAAAAACTCACCCATTTACAGTCATCAGTTATGATTTGGTTCCAAATAGAACTGACCTCAGCTGCTGTGAAAGTGCTGACTAGAGGCAAAAGGGGAAAAAAATGATTATCAAGGGAAACATTGACCATTGTTGGTTGACTATGTATTAAAATTGTAGTAGCCATCAGTTTATTGCACTTCAGTAGCTTCTGATTATTCAAATAAAACTACCACATAAATCAGAAAAAATTGTAGAGTAGGATATTGACCTGCAGGGTTCACTTAGCCTGTGAACCTCCTACCACAGATGTTACTTTTGGCAGTTGTTCTCTCTCCTAAGTATAACTTTTAAAATCTGATGAAGAGAATAATTGACGCCATCTTGAATAGAAAGCACATTACCACGATTGCTCTCTTAATTGTTTCCCTTTCCCCCCTGGTTTACCTAGGCTGATGCAGATAGTTTTTACATGGCATGCAATGGCCGCCAGTTCAACTCAATAGAAGATGATGTTTGCCAGCTGGTCTATGTGGAAAGGGCAGAAGTATTGAAATCTGAGGATGTAAGTGCAAATAATTCCTATATTTGAAATAAATGTATCAGAATGGTATAAAATTGAAAGTTAAGATACCTGTGGAAATGTCCAGAATTGGCCAGTCCATAGAGACTGAAAATAAGTTAGTTGCCAGAGACTAGGCGGGGAGAGAAGTGCGAAGTGACAGCAAGTACATGGTTTCTTTTGGGGATGACAGAAATGGTCTAGAATTAGTGGTGTGATGATTGTACAACTTTGTGAATATACTAAAAATCACTTTAAAATGGAAAGTTTTATATATGTGAATTTTATCTCAACTTTTAAAAATTGTCCATAATATTTTTTTAATAAAGAATATTATTTGTGTTAGTAAAGTTGAGTATGTATCTATTCCAGATGGATGAAACTGTGCCTAGAGCCCCAAAATGAATATTTTTGTTTTAAATATTAACCCTTAATCCTTATCCTAATACTTAATTCCCTTTTGATAGCAATTTGTATCAGTAATTGCTCTGATCTCCCACCCTCCGCGGGAAGCATTCCTGTAACATGTGCTCATTTGAATAAAGTAGTAGACCCAGCTCTGTTATACTTTTAATATTTCCTCTTTTAAAGTAGCCCTAAAGGTCTTTTCAGCTTGAATTCCACTTGATAGGAATAAATTCAATTAGATTGTTCTGTCATTAGATTAGGTAAAATAAAAATCGGCAAAGGGGACTTTCTCTGGTGGTCCAGTGGTTAAGACCCTGCTCCCAATGCAGGGGACCTGGGCGTTCAGTCCTTGGTTGGGAAGCTAAGATCCCACAGGCTAAGTGGCATGGGCCAAAAAAAAAAGTCAGTCTACTCTTTTGCCAGGTATTCTGCAAGGCCTCAGTTTTAGGAATTCCTTTCTCTAAATGAACATGGCTTCTTGAGATTTTCAAATATCTGCTCTTCAGGGATCGTAGATGAATGTGACTTTTCTCGGTGTGTTTTTATTTATATGCCTCAATAGTCCCCTAGTTGGCAGGGCTTGGGTCAGACATTGCTGTGTTAGAGGTGTTTTTTTTGACCACCTAGATCCTTATGCCCTTCATACTCTGTTCTTTCACAGCCATTGGTAATTACAACCATTTTATAAGCATTGGTAATTAACAGTTTTTAAAAGTTTCAAGTTTGGGGGGACTGCCCTGGTGGTCCAGTGGCTAAGATTGTGTACTTCCAGTGCAGGAGCCCTGAGTTTGATCCCTGGTCAGGGAGCTAGATCCCACATGCCACAGCTAAAACCTGCTGTGGCCAAATAAATAAATATTTTTAAAAATAATAATAAATGAAAAATTTGAATTTTGTATCTCTCTCTACTAGACGCTAAGCTCTGTGAGGAAAGGGACAGATTTTGTGTTTTGCAACTTAACTGAATCTGTCTTTGCTCACCGTAGTCCCACACCTAGAACATTGTCTAGCTCACAAAGCAGGGACTTAATAAGTATGTACTAAATAAATAAAAATCACTGTTGTTGATACTATTGTCACATAGTGGAAAGTGTTGAGTTTTAATTTACTCTATGGAAAATCATTCAGATACACTGCTGCTTTTCTTCCTTTGTGTTCTGTTATGGTCATGGCCATTTAGAGTTAGAGCAAGGAGTCTGGTAACATGAGATTCTGGCAGCAGTCTCCCTTCCTCCAATGTCAGCACTGTGAGGGCAGGGATCTTCATCTGCTTTGTTCCCCTTGGTATTCGTAGTGCTTAGCACAGTCCTGGGACTCTAGGAAGCGACCAATTAATATTTGTTGCATGGATGAAAACCTCACCAAATTAGGTTGTTTTCACAAAGCAATCATATTGAGAACATCCTACCAGGAGTCAAAGAGTATCAGGAAAACTATTGCCTTAAAAAAGAAAAATTAGAACCTGTGGATGACGAGTGAGGCTCACTCAGGGTGTTTCCCTGTAGGGCGCCAGCCTCCCTGTGATGGACCTGACAGAGCTGCCCAAGTGCACGGTGTGTCTGGAGCGCATGGACGAGTCCGTGAACGGCATCCTCACCACCTTATGTAACCACAGCTTCCACAGCCAGTGTCTGCAGCGCTGGGACGACACAACGTGAGTGCAGGGGCTCATCCCCCTCCCTGTCAGAGCTCGTTATTACTCTTTCCCAGAATTAAGAACAGCCACCCCCCAGAAAGAACCACTCCAAGTATTTGATTTTATAAACTTGGGTACCACAGTGGTGAGGTCACATGGAAGGGCCTTCTGTATTTCTTCTTTGCTTTTCCTCAGTTCACATGGGGTCAGCATCTGTAGACCAATTCCTTTTTAATATGCTGACTAATATCTTTGTGGAATGTCCCAAAACAGCATGAATCGTTCTCTCCTTCCAAGAGCCAGAGAATGAAAGGAGTAGGGGGTGGGGGAGTAAAGCTTAGCTTTTAGGCTCCTCTACTTAAAGGGCATCTGGGTCTAAAATCTTGTTTATTACTTGTACTTTATGTCTACCCTTGACTTTGGCTTTCTTATCAGAGTGCCGGGCTACACCCATCTGACGTTTTGGATTTATCATTATCGATGGCTTGGTGGCCAGTAGTAACAACAGTCACTAAGTATGAGGCACACACACACCTATGGTGTCCTGTTTCCTAATGCAGCACAGACCCTGTTTGTCTGAAAGGGAGCACTGTGCAAAGAACTGAGGTGTAACCTGTACTTTTACTTCCCCTGGTCAAAAGTTGCTGCTCCCTTTGCAGACTGCATTGTGAGTCTTAGCTAGAAAGGTAGATTGGACGCTGGCCACAAGGGTTTCCCAGTAGAGAAGAAGATGCAGAATCAAATAATCACACAGATAAACGAGGTTACAAAGGAACAACGTTGCAGCACCGTGACTAGAGAATAGGGCCCTGACCCCACCAGGCTTGTCCGAGAGGCAGCTCTCAGGGAAGAGGAATAGGAGTTAGCCAGGTGACCAGTGGAACCCAAGAGAAGATGGTGTGAGGGAGGGGTATACCCAGGAAGCAAAAGGTCACGTTCCAAAGCCCAGGAGTGAGGAGGGGTGAAAGTCCACAGGAGTCTCAGTTCTTTGCCCCCATGTGGCCAGCTTTCCAGAGCAGGGACCTTGTCTGGCTGTTCTCTGCTGTGCCCTCCATACTTAGGGGGAGACATAGTGTGTAGGAGGAGCTCAGTAAATATCTCTGAGCAAATATGTAGACCCTGGCTTTCCTGTGGTTTATTTAACCAGAAAATAATTTTGCCCTGGTTCTGTAGAGTCCTTGGTCAATTCTGTGGTATCATTTAGGAGTTCTTCAGAGAATTGTCCAGGTTTAAATTTGCCTGGAATAAAGCCACTCTGAGATGTGTGCATTCCATAAAGTGTTAGTCTGTATCTTGTGTCCTTCTGCTACCCCGTTTAAGTTCTGGATACTTCTTTGTTTCCCACCACTCCAATTTTACTCTGAGTAGACGTTAACTTTTTTTTTGGTTGCAGTGGGTCTTTGTTGCTGCATGCGGGCTTCTCATTGCGGGGGCTTCTCATTGCGGTGGCTTCTCTTGGAGAGCACAGGCTCTAGGCGTGTAGGTTTCAGTAGTTGTGGCACCCAGGCTTAGTTGTTCTGTGGCTTGTGGGATCCACCTGGACTAGGGATTGAACCTGTGTCCCCTTCATTGGCAAGCAGAGTCTTATCCACTGTGCCATCAGAAAGTCCCACATTAATTTTTATAAAACCATAGCATTTTCACATTTCCTCAGGGACCATCTTGTCCAACCTCCTCATTATTTATAGAGGAGGAGACCAAGGCCCAGAGGTGATGATCGGCATGCTTAGAGTGTCAGGACAAAGAATGCCAGAACTGGGACCAGAATTCAACCCACTGGGCAACCGCCTTCCAAACCATACAGTGCCTTTAGCAAGTGGGCTTTAAGCCTCTCTATAGATGGCTGGATGGCATCACTGACTCGATGGATGTGAGTCTGAGTGAACTCTGGGAGTTGGTGATGGACAGGGAGGTGTGGCGTGCTGCGATTCATGGGGTCACAAAGAGTCGGACACGACTGAGTGACTGAACTGAACTGAACTGATATGCACAGTGCTGAGAGGCAGAGAATCAAAACACAGATCCTCTTTAAGGACATTCAGTCTCCTAAGGGAGAATCACACATGTATGTGTACAATTCAAGGTAGAGATGAGAGATCGAGCTGGGTTGGTCCAGAAGGGCTGCTTACAGAAGACAGTATTGGTACCAGGCCTTGAAGGGTACTTTCTTGTCAGGGAATGACATTCTGAGAGGGTTTCCCCCAAATATCTCCTCAGGAAAATAAGGTAACAACTCATACTTATTTTTGAAGGGAAAGCAGGGAGAATTAATGAACTGTTATTTTTTAATAGACAGATGGGATGATATATCATGGAGTGCTAATTGTATGGTACAAATAAGTTAATTTTTGTAATTTACCCTCTTTTCTCCTTTTTGATTCTCAGGATCATACATTTCAAAAGATCATTCTGGCACAGCATTTAAAGTTAGATTTCAGAATTTGTTGTTGTTGTTGTTGTTTTAAATTATATTGATTTTTGACTGTGCTGGGTCTCCACTGCCACGTGGACTTTTCTTTAGTAAGGCATGGGCTCTAGGGCACGTGGGCTTCAGTAGTTTCAGCGTGTGGACTCAATACTTGCGGCTCCTGAGCTCTGGAGCAGAGGCTCAGTAGTTGTGGTGCGTGGGATTAGTTGCTCCAAGGCATGTGGGATCTTCCTCGATCAGGGATCGGACCTGTGTCTCCTGCAGTGGCAGGTGGGTTCTTTTACTACTGAGCCACCAGGGAAGCCCCAATTGTTGATTTCTTATCCCACAACTACTAACAGCCACCACATGGACCGAAGGGATGACACAGAGCTAGTTCCTACCTTTGACAAGACTGCTTGTGAGATCCTACCTGCAACTTTTGTTATTTTTTCAAATTTCTCCTGTCTTCTCTTTTGATCCTAAAAAAAGAAACAGGCTAAATCCTTTAGTATTCTCTTGACAAACATAGTCCTTATCTGTGACAAGAACTTAGTGTTCTTCCTGCATATTTCCTTTCCTTGATTTTATTTATTCAGTTGAGTAACAGATTGATTCTAGTTATATCTTGAGCATTGGTGGTGCTAGTTCACTTAGCCTCAGCTGTAACCCTCTTTCTATCATGTTTGCCCATCAAACACAAATATTCATGGCTAGCACTTAGTATTACTTTGTCTTGAGTTAAGGGTTAATATTAATAGATTTTTTTCAAAAATGTTTTTTGGTTTTATTGAAGTATAATTGACAGTCAAAATTGTATATATTTCTTCTTTTCCAGTCTGGATTCCTTTTATTTCTTTTTCCTCTCTGATTGCTGTGGCTAGGACTTCCAAAACTATGTTGAATAATAGTGGTGAGAGTGGGCACCCTTGTCTTGTTCCTGATTTTAGAAGAAATGCTTTCAGTTTTTCACCACTTAGGATAATGTTTGCTGTGGTTTTGTCATATATGGCCTTTCTTATGTTGAGGTATGTTCCTTCTGTGCCTACTTTCTGAAGAGTTTCTGTCATAAATGGGTGTTGAATTTTGTCAGAGGCTTTCTCTGCATCTATTGAGATGATCATATGATTTTTATCTCTCAATTTATTAATATGGTGTATCACATTGACTGATTTACATATATTGAAGAACCCTTGCATCCCTGGGATAAAGACCAATTGATCATGATGTATGATCTTTATAATGTGTTGTTGGATTCCGTTTGCTGGAATTTTGCTAGAATTTTGAGGATTTTTGTATCTGTGTTCATCAGTGATACTGGCCTGTAATTTTCTTTTTTTGTGGTATCATTGTCTGGTTTTGGTATCAGGGCGATGGTAGCCTCGTAGAATGAGTTTGGGAATTTTCCTTCCTTTTCAATTTTCTGGAAGAGTTATAGCAACATAGTTGTTAGCTCTTCTCCAAACTTTTGGTAGAATTTGCCTGTGAAGCCATCTGGCTCTGGGCTTTTGTTCATTGGGAGAGTTTTTATTACAGTTTCTATTTCCGTGCTTGTGATTGATTTGTTCATATTTTCTATTTCTTCCTAGTTCCGTTTTTCTAAGAATTTGTCCATTTCTTCCAACTTGTCCCAATTTATTGCCATACAGGTTTTAGTAGTAGTCTCTTATGATTCTTTGTATTTCTCTGTTGTCCACTGTAACTTCTCCTTTTTCATTTCTAATTTTATTGGTTTGAGTCTTCTCCCTTTTTTCTTGGTGAGTCTGGTTACTGGTTTGTCAGTTTTATCTTCTCAAAGAACCAGCTTTTAGTTTTATTGATCTTATATGAAGTCTAGAAAGATAGTACTGATGATCCTACGTGCAGGGCAGCAGAAGAGACACAGATGTAGAGAACGGACTTTTGGACACAATGGCTAAAGAGAAGGTGGGATGATTTTAGAGAATAGCATTGAAACATACACATTATCATATGTAAAAAAGATAGCTAGTGGGAGTTTGCTCTGTGTCGCAGGGAAACCAAAGCCAGTGCTCTGTGACAGCAGGTGGGCTGGGGGCCAAGAAGGGAGGGGACAGTTGTATACCTACGACCAATTCATGTTAATGTATGGCAGAAACCATCACAATATTGTAATTAGCCTACAATTAAAAACAAAATATAAATAATTTAAAAATTGTATGTATTTAAGGTATACAACTGGATGACCTGATATACGTCAACATTGTTAAGTACACATCACAACCAAGCAAGTCAGCATATCCGTCACTTCACACCTTTACCATTTTACTTTTTTTTTTTCTTTTTTACTTTTCTTTCTATTTTTATTTTATGGTGAGACCATGCTCCGCCCTCTAAATTTCAGGAACACAATATAATATTGTCAGTTACAGTCAATATTGATGTACACCAGTTCTCCAGAACTTACTCATCTTGCATAACTGAAAGCTTGTAACTCTTGACCAGTATTTCCCCATTTCCCCCTTTTCCCAGCCCCTGGTAGCCACGTTTCCTCTCTGTATATCTATGAGTTTGGCCTCTGTGCCATGTTTATTGGCTTTTTGTAAATTGAAACGGTACTCACAAAGTGCTGATACCTTCTTCCAGGTGAACTTCATTGTATGATAAAATGTCATATGCATTTCATGAGTATATTAACATTTTTGTTTTAATTTAGTTAAATTTACTACAGAATTTAATTTCAACTCTTAGGAGCAACCTTGAGAGAACAGGGGTACATATTGGATGATTTAAAACTTTAGGAAGTGGAGATAAGGTAGATTGCAAGTAAAAATACATTATGGGTAACCAGACTTGAAAAAAATAACTTGTCTCAAGTCTCTAATTGTAACCTGTAAATATTTAGTTCTTTGATTACCTAAGCTTTAGGCAGAAGAGTGGAAAAAGATATGGGGCATATCAAGATTTCTCCCTTTTCTTCAGCTTTATCTTTTTTTTTTTTTTTTTTTTTCATTTTGTTTGAGAATAGCTTGGAAGTGTTTGTCTTTTGATTGATAGCCTTAGTTGTTATAAAAAATATTTTGTAAGAGAGGGAGTATATAAAATTGAACTTTTGACTTTGGGGTTCTGTAACAGCTGTCTTTTACATTTAATCTGTGTCATTATTTTTTTGGTGCTCTTTATAGATGTCCTGTTTGCCGATACTGTCAAACGCCAGAGCCAGTAGAAGAAAATAAGTGTTTCGAGTGTGGTGTTCAGGAAGTAAGTAACAAGTGGTGGAAAAGAATAATGTACACAACTTTAATTGTCTGGGATTTTCTTCTGCCCATTGTGACTTAAATTCTTTTCAATTCTTTTTGAGACAGATTTTTTTTCTCTGTCTGTTGAGGATCAGGCAAAAAAAAAAAATATATATACAAACTATTTTACTCCTACACAAAATACTTTATGCTTTCATTCTTTGGTGTTGGAAAAGGCTGAGATTTTTGTTGATAAGTTATTTTTCCTTGTTGTTTACATAGAGTTCCTTAGAATCCAGAGTGAAAAACTTAATTGACCCATAACAGCCTTTTGGGTGTTTTTAAAAGATATTTATTTATTTGGCTGCACTAGGCCTTAGTTGCGGCACTCAGGCTTAGTTATTAGTTACTCAGAGACATGTGGGATCTTAGTTCTGTGACCAAGGATCCAGCCTGAGGACCCTGCACTGGAAGGTGGATTCTTAACCACTGGACCACCAGGGAAGTCCCCTGGTTTGAATAAGGGGACTTATTTGAATTTGAAATAATTTGAATAAGTTTGAATAAGTCTCCTTATTCAGAACTCCTGTAGAAACATCTCTAAATCTCATCCCGCGTCAGGCCCCTCATACACCCCAATGTCATACACCTCATACACCAGGTCATGTAATTTTACATCACTAATGAAGACCTTACCTCCTTCCTGGCAGAACCTTTGGATTTGTTTAATATGTGGCCACATAGGATGTGGACGATATGTGAGTCGACATGCCTATAAGCACTTTGAGGAGACCCAACACACGTATGCCATGCAGCTCACCAACCATCGAGTCTGGGACTACGCTGGAGGTGAACACCACTCCTGTTTTCTAGTTTGGACTCATTCTATCTAAAAACATCTCTGTCGGAACCTCTCCACTTCCTTTCTCACAGCTTGAAATCTTCCTGACAGCTATGGCAAACTCCAGTTCTTCTGGTGGCCCATAGGGCCCTGTTTCATATGTTAATTGCCTGCATTGCCCAGGTTAAAGAGAGTTAATACTTACACTCCTGCCCTCTCACTCTTTTTTTAAAAATTCAAGTGATTTAAACCACTTTAAAAAAAAATATTGCACAGCATTTAATTTGCATCTGTGAAAACAAAAATTTTGTCCAAGTTAAAGGTTTATGGAGACCCTTTTCATTCTGAAAAACCATGCCTTGGTTGACTTGTTCTTTTCTTTAGATAATTATGTCCATCGACTGGTTGCAAGTAAAACAGATGGAAAGCTAGTACAGTATGAATGTGAGGGTGATACTTGCCAGGAGGAGAAAATAGATGCCTTACAGTTAGAGGTAAGATATTATTAATCACTAAATACCTACGTCTGCTGCTTTTTACTATTCTAACTTGAAAGGTTGTTTGGGCTTTAATTTTGCCATTTTCCCGCTGTGTTAGCTTTTGTTTTAAATATCTATATTGCTCTGAAGGATTCTTAAAATACTTTTATTTCATCTGATTTTCTTCTTTGGAAATCTGAAGTTTCATTGAGCCTTATAATTTTCAACATTATGTTCCTAGTTTTCTCAGATTCAGTATTAGGGTTATCCTCTGTAGCTGTGATAAAACTAGAAGTTAAGAATCTTCCTGTTGGCATCACAGTAGCAGTCGAAAATGGAGCAAACTTGGTCAGGATGAGGAGTCCCCAATAGCATCTTTCCATGCCGAGAAGCTTTTTTGTATATGTTGAGTTGACATTTACTAATTGGATAAAGATAAAGCCTTATATAGATAAAACCATTTTTGGATATTCACATAAGTGAAGAAACAACAAAATTTGCACAGTTGGTGGTTTTTCTCATAGCAGTAAACTTTATATAACTATAAACTTGATGTAAATTTTTTATTAAGGAAGGAAAAGTTTAACATGAGTCCTATTTTATATAAGTTTCAAAACAATTACTTTAAAAACAAATACCTTAACCATTGGAGGAAGTGGACATTTGAAAACTTGCTCATCTCCAGGTGTTTAAAGTCAGTGAAATGGCCTAAAATAGAGCTGAAGTTGTTACCATTAATATATTGTATTGACATGAAAAAAGTTCCAGTCTTTAGTGTTAAGTTTTTAGTAACTCTTACAAATTAAGTATGTTCATTCAGTGAATACCTATAGAGGATTGCTGTCTGTCAGCTACTCTTCCATGTGCTACTCTTCTATTTAACTTAGCATTAAATGGACTCCCTGCCCTCCTGGAGCATACATTCTAGTGACATACATTCTCCCAAATTGTCCCTTCTTTCTGTGGCTCTTTCATTCTCTTCTGTGGCCTGCAAAGATGAGTAGATCTCCAGTCTCCTGGAATGATCTTTTCCAAAATACAAAATGTGATCTTGCCACTCTTTGGCTCACATTTCTAGATGTGATACCCCAGAACTCTGCATAGGCCCCAGCTCACCACACCCTACATTCCAGCCTCACTGGCCTTACTTCATGGCTGCGATAATCCTAAACGTCCACAGCATCACATTTCTCTGGAATCTCTCTGTCTCCTCCTCCTGTCTGTCTGTCAAGGTGTCAAGGGTCCTCTCAAATCTCACCTTCTGTCAGAAATCCTATTGGATCCTACTGTCATAAGCCATCTGTCCTTTCTCTGTAGTTACACAGCACTGTTCATACATTCGTGCACTTGGGTAGCAAACTTTTCTTGACATCCAGGATGTGCCAGGCACCAACGGCACAAAAATAAAGATACAGCCTTGCTTTCAAAGAGTTCACAGTCCAGTCAAGGAGAGAGCCTGGTAAAAGGCTGATTAAGTGCTAATGTCATAAGTGCTATTAATGATAGGCACAGTGGGAGCCAAGAGGGGCAATTAACCCAAGGCTGGAAGTGATAGGGACAGCTTCCTGAAGGGGTAGCTGGATTAGCTGATTTGAGTTATACTCGATTTAAAACCATGTGGTTCTTCTTGAAGTCAGCTTGAACAGAAACAAGGGTTTTTTTAAATTGTACATTTCTCTGTCCCTAACTAGATTGATTGTAAGCTCCCAGAGGGGACTAAAGTATAATTGTCATCTCTGTGTTCCCCTAATTTATTGAGTAGAGTGGAACCAAGGTGTAATATACATTCTGAATGTTCCTCTTACTCTTCTTCAGGTCATTAAAAATCAGGTTTTAATTGACTTTCAGAGACTGACAATGGTAACTTATGTTTTGGTGTCCATTCTCTGTGTTTTTGTAGTATTCATATTTACTAACAAGCCAGCTGGAGTCACAACGAATCTACTGGGAAAACAAGATAGTCCGGATAGAGAAGGACACAGCAGAGGAAGTAAGTTTCTCATTTGATGACTGCTGAAATGCCACATGCTAGGACAGCCTGCTGTTGGGTGGGAGAAGGCAGAGTACAGGGGAAAAGGGATCTTATAATCTTTCTTTTTAGTCTGATCTATAGGTAGAGAGCTGGTTTACCTCTAAAAAAGAAACCTTTGTTTTATGTCAGTTAAATCTCAACAAAGGTGGAGGCTAGTAAGGGTAGAAAAAAGAAGAGATTTGGAATCGCTTGGCTCACTCCAGTGACCTAACTTGATCAAGGTTCCAATAAACACCTGACTTGCCATTATACTGGAGACTTAGCCTCTGAAGGCTGTATAAGGAAACAACTTCCAGACAACAATGAGAGTGAAATTAGTCAAAAAGAGGAAAAGGAAGAAGAGACAAAAATACACTTATTGCAAATGTAATCAACTAAGCATAATTGAAGAGAAGGGAAGTGGACATATATTCTTACCTAGGATTAGTAAATCAAGATTTTATTGTGTGCTGAGCCCTGCACACAATCTTATTGTGTGCTGAGCCCTACTCTATACTAAGTTAAGAAATCAGACACTTGGTATGTACTTAAAAAAAAGAAAGAAAGAAAGAAACCTTGGATTTAAAGCCTTAAGTATTTTGGTATTTTGAGGTTGGGATGTTGTTTGTTTGTACTCAGTCAGGTTTTCTAGTGGCTTGTGCAATTCCATTTGAAAAATAGAAGTATGTGCATGAGAGTTTGTAATTTGAGTCAGCCAAGTGGTTTGTCAACTTGGGAACAGCTGCTTTGGGGAGCTGAATATGGGCTCCTAAGGCAACAAGATGGTGCTTTAAAATTGAAGGGAATAAAATTAGGCAGAGATGCTAGAGTGGTCAGCATGGCACCTTGTTGGTCTCAGGCAGTGGTCTTGAAAATTTAACAAGATAATCCTTTAAAGAAGAGGCCATTCACTATTCCAGTGGGTAGAAGAGAAAAGTGATGTGATTTGGCAGAAGCCCAGCCCAGAGTGGCCCAGAGCTCCACCAACTTGGTTTTCCCTTGTCTCCAGCATGTACAAGGAAACCTGAGGGTACCAGAGAAAGGAGTTTGAAAACCAGTGAGCACCTGAGTGTTCATGTATAACTGGGGCTCTGGGAACCATTCTCCGGATCTAGGGACAATGATTCCCTTAGTCTTAAATAAAGGCTTTTAAATTTAAATCATTGATTTAAATGGTTATTTTTAAAATGCTTATTTTAGTACCTTTGTGAATCTCCACCAGTAACTGGGTCTTCAGATGGGGAACTACAGAGCCAGATATGGGGCTCTTCTCTGTGGTAGCTGGTATTATCCTAGAGCTTAGCAGGCAGGGCCAACCTGTCACTTTATGCCAGGCTCAAGGGTCCCAGTTTCTGAACATGCGTACAAATGAGAAGAAATCAGGTCTCTTTCATTAAGGCATAGTGTGCGCATACTCAGTCGTGTCTGAGTCTTTGCAACCTCATGGACTGTAGCCCACCAGGATCCTCTATCCATGGAACTTTCCAGGCAAGAATACTGGAATGGGTTGCCATTTCCTATGCCAGAGGATCTTCCCGATACAGGGCTCGAACCTGCATCTCCTGTGTCTCCTGCACTGGCAGGCAAATTCTTTACCCACAGCAGCACTTGGGATGCCCCCAGCTTTATAATAATCTCTCTCAAAAAGTTCATGATGCAGTTCTTACAAGAACCTTCTAAGCAACGGCAGTGCCTTTCTAGAGGGGCTTGATTGGAGGCCACATGGGAAGGAGGTACCTCTGACAGCACTTGAGAGGCAGAGCAGGAGGAGCACCAGCAATGCCATGCAGCCTCACTAATGAGTTTTTCTATGGGCTGTCCCAGTGTGACCACCTAAAGTGCTTTGTACAGACCCTTGAGAACTTAGCTCACGATCCTCTCTGCCTTTTAAGATTCTTGAGGATTAACTGCATTCCCTAACACATGCCCATGGAAACCAAACTAAAAATGTGAAACTGTGTTTACTTCTAGGTAGGGATAAGGTTGCGGCCAATGCAGCCCTAAATACAAAGCTTGGAAAGGATATTTTGTGTTCTAGTGAAAGAGGTCAGTTAATGGGTGATGTAAGCCTTTTGTTCCTGCCTCTGTCCTCCTGACCAGTCCTCTGTCCGTTGGCACATCCAGCCATGGTGCACGTGCAAAGGAGAAACAGTGATAGTGAGTCTCACGGGCAGAGATTCTTGGTCATGGGACTCATAGAAAGTTAATGTAGGGGAGCAGAGGGGCTGAAGATTGAGATCCACTGTGGACTTCTACAATACTATTCCAGTCCCTCGCCGCCTTAGTGCAGTTATTACAGCGTGAGCAAAGTTTGTTCTGCAGAATGAAGCTCATACCCATTTGAAGGTTCCTAGTTTTAGTGGGCCATGTATGAAGAGCATAGAGTAGGTCATCTATACAGGTGAATTCTCCCAGATACCACTTTTTTTCTGGAATTCCTTAAGTGGTCCAGTGGTTAGGACTCTGCAGTTTCACTGACAAAGGGGATGAGTTTAATCCCTGTTCGGGGAACTGAAATCCCACAAGTTGCATGACACAGCTTAGAAAAAAAAAGATAAATCTTTTCTTTTAAGCCTCTAGCTCCATATATAAATTGCTGTTTTCCAGTTGTAGATTGTGAACTGAGTTTGGTGGGCCACAGCTGGTAGTTTTATTAAACAGCATGGGATAGATATCAGAGTGAATCGTTTAATATTACTTCATGAAACTTCTGTTTCAGGAGTGTGTGTGTGTGTGTGTGTGTGTGTGTGTGTGTGTATGAAGTGTTTCTTAATGCAGCCTAATGGTCAGAAATGTTTTTTAAATCACTAGTTTAAACCATCATAACATTTATCTCTAGCAATATTAAAAACCTTTTTGAGGTCACTTAGTATTTTTCATCTTGATTTAAATGTGTTTGGTTTTAGTCACCAAAACATTGGTTTGGTTTCTTTTGATGGTTATTTCTGTCCTCTCCAGTTTCCCTGAACTGATTGGAGTAACTTTAAGAGCAAAAGGTCAAAAGGATCTCATGGTCTTATTTTAAAAACAGTATTGAGGAGAAAATTAATACCGAATAGAATTAGAGTAATTTGAAAGCTATTTTTATTTTTATGACATAGCAGAACTTTTAGAAATCTCCTTTTAATTGCATGTTCTTCCAACTTAATAATGTTGGCTCTAAAGTTAATTACTACAAAGCAGTTATTCTTATTTTTTTAAAAAAGAGGGAGCAGCGCAGTTAGAGACCTGCTAGGCAGGCCATATGGCAAATGTTGAAAAAGAAAGCGTTAAAAGCGTTTTTTCTGGCATGATGGATGTTGCATGAGTATATGCTGAGAGTTTAGATCTTGCCCAGAGGTCACTTTTCCTTTGTTATTGAGCTTTGGCCCACTGTCTGGTGCAGAGAGAGGTTTAGAACTTGGCTTTGAACCCAAACTTGGGGTCCAGTCCTGGACTCACATCACTCTAGCTGGGTGACCTTGGGGTGTATTGCCTCACTTTTCTCAAGCCTCAGTTTCTGTAAAAAGTTTATACACCTAAGTCATAGGCTTGTAATAAAGAATAAAAGGCAAAAAAGAGAATAAATGAGATACTACCTATAAGACACCTAGCCAATGCCTGAGCCATAGGATTTAAACTCTCAGTCACTTCCATTTCCTATTATTAATACCCCATGACCCACCTATCTTCTTCCTGTCTTTAGACCAGTGGTGTTGAGGCATACGTTTTTAAGAGAGTGTAATATGAATTCTTTCTGTAAATTGCCTTTATATAAACTCAGTAAAATAAGAACTGCTTATGTTGCATGTGACTTCAGAGTACATGAGAATATTAATAATGAGTTTGGAGGGGAAAGAATACCAAACAGCTAGAATCACCTGTTACAAGTACCTTTGGATTATTTGGATAATACAGTTGACCCTTAAACAGCATGGGTTTGAACTGCACTTACATGTGGAGTTTTTTCAATGGATGCCTACTGTAGTATTACAGGAACCACAGATGGTTGAATCTACAGATGAGAACCTCAGATACAGAGCACTGATGATAAAGTTATACTTGAATTTTCGACTTCAAGGAGGGTTGAGTTCCCTAACCCCCGTGTCGTTCAAGGGTCAAGTGTAATTTTAGAATATGATCTCAAGAGGTAAAAAACAGTAGTGAGTTAAGAATGGGAGAGTCTTGTCCTCCTACACTATTGATAGGAAAGTAAATTGGTGCAGTCACTATGGAAGACAGAATGGCAGTTCCTTAAAAAAAATTAAAAATAGAGCTACCATATGATCATGCAATCCCACTCTTGGACATATATCTGAAAAAGACATAAACTCTAATCAGAAAAGATAAATGCACCCTAGTGTTCATAGCAGCACTATTTATAATAGCCAACACAAATAGAAGAAACCTAAATGTCCATCAGCAGATAAATAGATGAAGATGTGGTACATACATACAATGGAATACTACTCAGCCATAAAAAAAAGAATGAAATAATACCATTTGCAGTAGTATGAATGGACCTAGAGATTATCATATTAAATAAAGTAAGTCAAAGACAAGACAAATATATGATTGTCAGTTACATCCAAATCTTAAAAAATAATACAAATGAATCTATTTACAAAAAAGAAACAGGCTCACAGATATGGAAAATAAATTTATATTTACCAAAGAGGATGGGAAGGGGAGTGTGGAATTAACTGATAGACACTACTGTATTTGAAATAGATAAGCAACAAGGATGTACTATATAACACAGGGAATCATATTCAATATCTTATAATAACCTATAATGGAAAATAATCTGAAAAATATATATGTATAACTGGATCACTTTGCTGTACACATGAAACTACCACAGTATTACAAATCAGCTACATTTCAATTAAAAGAAAAAAAAGAATGGGAGATTCTGGTCTGGCTTCTGACAAAACCATCTCTTGCTCTGTAGCCTGAAGCTCTTTACCTTCTAGCATTTTCACTCAACATTCAGTAGCTTTTGATCCCTCTTCATCCTGGTTGAGAGAAATGGTAAGAAAAAAAAGAGTTCTCAAAATATTTACTCCTGTTGCAGAAATTCTTTCAGATAATGGTCTCACCTTTTCTTAAGTTTGGTTTGTCAAAGACAAGTAGTCGAGAGGTGAAAATTGTAAAGTTAGCCCCAGAGGCCACACAGCTTTGTCTTTGAAATAAAACTGATCTCTGTTTACTGTTTCAGATTAACAACATGAAGACCAAATTTAAAGAAACAATTGAGAAATGTGATAATCTGGAGCACAGACTAAATGATCTCCTGAAAGAAAAGCAGTCTGTGGAAAGAAAGTAGGTATAACTGACCTGTGCTCTTAATTAGCTGTTTTATTCTAACAGGCTCCATAAACAGAGAATCTCCTTTAGTCCCATGGACATACACTCATTATTGTCAAGTGTGTGTGTATGACCAAGTTTTCAAGGGTCTCCCTATATATGGAGCAGACCTACTGTGACTTCCTATTTACGAAAAAACTCAGTGTTTCATGCCAGATGGATGCTGTGTGGAATACAGGACTCTCCCCTGATGACAGTGCTTATGCTTGCACAAGTGTCTCCTGTTTTTGCCTGTAGAAAGCTATCTCCCTTTGCCCAGAGCTGCTCTGAGCCGTGGTGACTGAGAAATGGCAGTTAGGAAAGACACATCTAAGCTGGAGATGGTGTGTCTTCTGGCTTTGCTTGGGAATTAAAGGCCAAAGATACTGAATATGGAGCGAAAAGCTCATCAACAACATGGCAGGAACATTCTCTGCTACTATTATTTGGGAAGATAATTGCTATTAAATGAAACTGCTTTTCTAGCTTAAGTTAGACTCACAAAAATAATTGGATTTTTTGCCTCCAGACAAATGGATAAAAAATAAAGGGGATAATTGTCCTTTAAGAAGGTGTTTTGGTTTGTGTTTTTTTAATCTTTTATTTTGGAATAAATTTAAGGTTTAAAAAAAGGTTGCAACGATAGTTCTAAGAATTTCCATACACCTTTCACCTGTTTTCCCCCATAGCAAATAACTGGATATTTTTAGTAGTGTGGGGGTGTGTTTATGTGGTAAAGTCTGTGTTACATAGATTTTGCCATATTAATCATTTTAAGTATACCAGTCAGTGACATGAAGTGTCTTCACAGTGTGCAACTATGATTCTAGAATTTTTCATCACTCCAACAGAAACTCTTCACCAAGGGGGTTAACTGTTGTGAAAACAACACTACAACATAAATAGAAATAAAAATAAAAAAGTCTCTATTATACTTTCAGTGCCCTAACTAATTGAACTGTTGCAAAGAATTTAAAAGTTAAAACTGAAAGTTTTCTTTCACTGCCAACCTCTAGGATCTAATGCCTGATGATCTGAGGTAGAGCTGATATAATAATAATACAAAAAGTGCACAATAAATGTAGTGCACTTGAAACATCCTGAAACAGCCCCCCGTCCCCCCTCACTTCCTGGTCCATGGAAAAACTGTCTTCCATGAAATCAGTCCCTGGTGCCAAAAAGGTTGGGGACCACTGATCTAGAGGTTCTTAATGGCACCAGTGAATACTTCTTGTTCCAGCTCTTTTACTGTACCTGTATAAACACCTCACATATATCTTTTTTTCTACAAAAATTGAATAATATTAGGTATTCTGTTTGGTAAAATATTCTGTTTGGGAGGTTTTTTGTTTTTTGTTTTTTCCCTTTGGACTGGCACACCTAGATCTATACCTTGTAACATGTATGAAAATCATAATAATTTTAACCAGTTCCCCTTGATGGACATGTTTTACTACTATAAACAATGTTGCAATAAACACCTTTCTCCATATGTCATTTAGTGCAACCCTGAATATTTTATAGGATAAATTCTTGGAAGTAGAATAGCTATGTCAGAGGGCGGGTGAAATTTTAATTTTCATAGATGTTGCCAAGTTGACTTCCATTGAGTGTGTATCAGTTCACACTCCAGTGCCACCATGTGGGAGTGCCCCTTTTTCCCACATCTGAGCTCTCTGGCATTCTGATACATAAAAATGGTATTTCAAGTGGTGTTTTAATTTGTCATTCTTTACTTGTAAGATTGAGCATCATATAAGGCACTCCCTCTTCTTGAAGACTCTTCTCCAGCAAATGCAGTGAGGTCAGAGCACTTGACTCTTTAAGAATGTCACTTTTCCTCATAACTTCTTTATCATAGTTGTCATCTCTAGGCCACTCATGTAAACAACACAGAGAAGCAGTAGACATTTTAGCATGAATCACAAAATAGTTTCTGCTATTGAAAAATCTCTGATCCTTAAATATTGTCCTGAAGCTACACTTGAGGTAACCGAAGCAGAATTCTGATTTCAGGTGGCTGTGGCAATGCCAGCAGACCCCCTGGCCATGGGAGGGAGGAGTCTGCCGTGAGTGGATTCTGAGGTCATGTTCTCTGTTCAGTCTCAGGGCAGAAAGGGGCTCTGTCAGCAAATGGGAACCGTGCATTGTCTCCCTTTGTTTTTGTGAAAGGTGCACTCAGCTAAACACTAAAGTGGCCAGACTCACCACGGAGCTCAAAGAGGAGCAGGAAATGAACAAGTGTTTGCGAGCCAATCAAGTCCTCCTACAGAACAAGCTGAAGGAGGAGGAGAGGGTGTTAAAAGAGACCTGCGACCAGAAGGACCTGCAGATCACCGAGATCCAGGAGCAGCTGCGGGATGTCATGTTCTACCTGGAGACGCAGCAGAAAATCAACCACCTGCCCGCTGAGACCCGGCAGGAAATCCAGGAGGGACAGATCAACATTGCCATGGCCTCAGCCTCCAGCCCCCCGTCTTCTGGGGGCAGTGGGAAGCTGTCCTCCAGGAAGGGCCGCAGCAAGAGGGGCAAGTGATCTTCAGAGAAGTGCACTTCCCCAGGACTGTTCTCCCTGGCACAGCGAAGGCGTGCTGGGGCCTTCAGCTAACTATGAGTGTGGACCCTGAATAAGTATAAGTCAGGATCAAGCCACAGTTGTTCGGATCTTTCATTTGCTAGTGTGTGGTGTAACGACCGTAGAGGGCTGACGACCAGGAGAGCTGAGGGAAACAGGCAGTGTTTTCAAAGGTGGCTGCTTTTCTCAACCATGATAGTTCACTAACCTCAGACATTCTGATGACCATTTTGCCTTCCTACTTGATAGATGCTCCAACGCTGCTGTGCATTTTTCCGTTGTATTTATTGAGTTGGTGTATTTGACTTTCAGTTCTGGGGTCAGTTTAAGAGCTCGGATTTTTTTGTGTCCTCTGAAAGGTAATATTACCTCGTCCTAAGGCACCAAACCTGCCAGAAGTCACAGCAGTTGGTTGAGAGAGAGGCTCCTGTTGCCCACTAAGGATTGATGAAAATGCCCTAGCATTAGTCTCATATCATTGGCATCACTTCTTGCCTCTGGGGAATTGAAGAAATAGTTAAATGTTACATGAAAAGAGGCTAGGTCTGTAAACCCAGTACTGGCTTGTCACCAGCAGCCATCTCCTCTTGCTCTAGGCCTCGCCAGGAAAAACAAACAGCCTCTGGGCAGACTGAGTGGACCCAGTGTAGGAAAAATGGTGACGTCCCTACTTTGTTTATTTTTGATGCCTCCACAGCTCATTATGAACCTCAGAGAAGGAGGCTTAATTTTTGCTTTAAGACTCAAACCTCAGTGGATTTCCTAGCATCCAGCAAGAATAAACAGGCAGATTTATCATCCATGTGAAAAGGTATGAGCAAGGCCTCTGACTGGATGACTGTATTTTGTTGGGATCAGTATTTTCTGAGTGTTTACAAAAAACTGGGCTACGTGTTTAGGTTGTGACTAGAAGGAGCTTGGGCAGATCTGCAGTTAGGCTTTCAAGATATATCCAAAAGGCTGTTGCTAAATTCAAAAATTAGAATTTTAACAGAGACCCCTTTAAAACAGTCATGTAATGCTTATATGGGCCAACAGAGGGTCTGTGTACTTTTTCTAGAAACAGAAATGTCAAAAAAAAAAAATCTCGCAATATGTGGTAATTAAACAAAATTAAAGTAAGACCCGTGTTGGAATCTAGCTTCCAAAAGAGGTAGCTGTATAGGTTAACAAGACACACTGTTAAATGACGGATTTTCTTTTCTGTTTTTATAATTAGACAAAGTTTTCAAATGATCACACTTCAGAACTTGTTTTTAGCCTATGATTAGGCCTTATCCTCCAAAAGTCTTCATGTCACCTGTTCACACACCAACTGTATGGCTAATCACCATGCGTTTCTGTGGGGTCTGCCACAGCATTTCCCAAAGAACCTTGTAACTCTGCAACATGAATGTACTCAGACATTCTCAATTTTTTCTTAGGGCAAACCAATTCCACAAGTCCCCCTTGGACTTATATATATATATATATATGCAGGTATCTTAAAGCGAAAGTGGGAATGGGAAACTAACCTAATTCTCTTTCCTATAGAGATTCTATTTTATTTAAAATCTATTTTTACACTAGTTAGAATCCTGCTTTTTTGGCCAAGTACTTGTCGTGCATGTCTGACCTTGCAGAAGCTGGGGTGGATCGTAGCATACTAATTAAGAGAATTAGAAGTAGTTGACAAGCTTGCTTGCTCCTCATTTCTCTGTGATCACCTCTTGTCAAGCAGCTCTACTACCACTGGGAGAACAGATTTTTCTCAGTAAAGGTGAGATAAACACTATGAAAGGCTGTGCCCAGAGGAAGGAGCAAATAGGCAAATGTTTCCAAACTACTTGAAGGTTTAAAAAAAAAAAAAATGTTCCAGAAAGAAATCTTGTCAAGCTATGTAAAGAAAATGTTTAAAAAAAAACAGCCAATGAGTCATGTTTGAATTTGACAAAATTACATAAGGTAGAAACTCTTAGTGTTTTCTGCAGGATGGAAATGAACCACTTAACATATCCATACTACCTTGAACAATGAAACTGCATTAAAATAACCAACCTTGGAAATGATTCTGCCACGTGTGAAATCTGTGTCTCTCTCGTGGTTATTTTGCTTGGGGGCTTGTACCTGAATCATGTAAGAAAAAGTAACTGAACCAGATAGAGAAGAAGGTTGTCTGAATTGGGAGGCTTGGGTTAAGAGAAGACCCAGATGCACCATTCTCTTGCAAACTGTGGTAAAAAAAAAAAAAAAAAACAGTCAATTTCTACACCCAAGACTTTTTTCCAGGCCCTCTACAGAGCTATGGTGGTTTTGTTTTTGAAAACTGTCATAAATGTGACTCGTTCAGGATCCACCGTGTAAGATAAAGCACTGAAGCGACTCCCCGCTCCCTGATTGCTCAGTGAAGTTGCTCTCGGCTGAAAAAGGGATTTAAAGAGCCAGTCAGTAAGAATGTGGAGAACTTGGCAAATCACAAATGAACAACCTTCTGTCACTACTCCTCTCCTGGTGCAGTCAGGGTACACAAGCTACAAATACTACCCGTAAGATTTGGCTGCCATGTATGATGCCACATTGCTTGGGCTGGTGGCAGATTTTGGCTCATTGTGATCAAGTCCATGGGCTAATCTGGAAAAGAAAAGTCACTCTTAAAACATTTGAGGAAAGCTATTTTGTTTCCTCCAGAATAAAGTTGATTTAACTCTGTTGTAGTGATTCTGCTGTGTTACTTCCCTCTTGGCAGCAGAAGGGAAAAATTTCAGGAACTTTCTTGAGATCTAGCTCCTGTTCTTTAATGGCGCTGGGGGGTACATCTAAACCACCCAGAGACCTGGCCGGCATCTGAAGCAAGTTCAGGAAGCCACCGAGTATTCTCTGGCAGGCCTCTGCTGCTGGCCAGTCTTCATTCTTGCCTGTGAAAATTCCTGAAATGGGAGTCCTAGAATTCTCTGTAGTGGCTACGCCAACAGACGCAGCTTTTAAAGTTAAGATTTTTAAATGACAGAGTAAAGTCATAATAGCCTGTCCTCTGAGGAACCCTGAGTTCTACCCCAGAGCCAAAGCCCAATCTCCTCTGCGATGTGAAGTTATCTCCCCTCAAGGCAGTATTGCGGTCAGCCTGCAGCAGGCAAAAAGCATGCTTTGCATTCGTGCATTAGGGCACTTCGGGGAAGTTATATAAGACTTTTTACTTTTTTGGGGGGGTGGGGGGAAAGAGTGTGGTCTCTTTATCCTGATTAATGTTATAACTTCTTTACACCCTCTTCTCATTTTCTGAAGGTAGTGGTAACCGTTTACCACCTGACGGTAACCCTTTTTCTTGCTTCCCTGAAACTTACGTGCCCTCCCCAGAATGCTGTCATTTAGGACAACAGTTTCTATCAGACATGAATTTTGAAAGCTGGACTTCCAGAGGTGAAAACTATTTCAAAACCATTTTAGCTAGTGTACCTTTCCTGGACATTGACCAGCCTCTCACTGTAATTCTGGAAGCTTATAAGAGCCTGAAAGGTGGTCTGCAGTTGGTTTTTAATCTGGATTTTGAATTCTTTCTGCCTTAAGGCCAGGAAGAGATGAACAGTCTATCATGTTATACACAATGACTGTGGCCTTGGGGTCCTAATATTGAACTTCTTTGGGGCAGAAACTTCTCACTGGAATCAGCAGCAAAATGTGGTTTTGGCACCAGGCACGGAGCTGCGCTGGTGCAGACATTTGTTACTCTAAGGCTAATTACCGTTTCCGTACTGTAGTGGTTATCAAGTTCACCTCACAAGGCTAATTACCAAGCACACGTGAACTAAATCAGCTTTGCTTCTTTTCAGACTGTGTTCTAAATCCTCGACCCAAAACTCCTTTCAGATCCAACAGATCTTGAAATAATAAATGAAGAGAGGTTTGTCTGGGGCTGGGGAAAGGGAGGGTCCATCAAAGGGTGAAATCACCAGCAAGATCTTGGACCATGATGGTGTTTGACACCTAGGATGAATCTACCCTAGCACAACACTGACTCAAAAAAAAATCAAAGTGAGGGACTTCCCTGGTGGTCCAGTGGCCGAAACTCTGTGCTCTCAATGCAGGGGGCCCGGGTTTGATCCCTGGTCAGGGAACTAGGTCCCACAAGCCACAACTGAAAGATAACGCTTGCTGCAACAAGTTCCTGTGCAGGCAAAAAAAAAAAAAAGTGAGTCTATGGCACTGAATCGGAAAAACAGTTCTGACTTGCCCTCTGTGGAGACGTCTTTTGCCATCTTCTGCTGGGAAGAAGCTGCAAGTCCCAGAACAAACCTTCTACTTGATTTGTTTCCTCATTTAAAAAGAACAACTGAGATCCCTCCAGCTATATGGATTCCTGATTCTAAATTCTTCATTCTTTGGTTGTGGCCCAACGGGCTAAAAGTTCAGACATTTCCCTGGAGGGCCGAGAGAAGGCGAGTGCCATTAAGAGAAGGTGTTTCCACCACTTGAGAAACTTGGCTTGTATCACTTACATCATTACTGTTGTGCTTAAAACCAGCAGGCTGAGGCGCTAAATGAAAAAGAAGGAACGCAAACTCATTTCTGGGCAGAAGAACAGATCATGGAGAAAGACCTAGAAGTGAAGAAGAAGAAATGGAAAATTTCAGAAGGAATCAAGAGTTGCTGGCTTGGAGACACTCCAGCGGACAGCAAATTGGAACTTATCACACAAAGCCAGTGGGTCCTGCAGCAGCATTCTCCTGGAATTATCTTTTGTGAAGAACCTAGCCCTCATCGTAGCTGTGCCCACTCGCACATCCTGATTAGTTTATGCATGCTTGGAAACTCTGAGCCCAAAACCGCTCGCCAAAGTGACCGCAACAGAAGAGCCACGTCATAACTCCCCCACCTCCCCGCTCCACCTGTCCTTGGGGAAACAAATGAAAAGCCTGCTTTCGAAATGCACGCCTCAGGAAAACAGCCTTTCGGTTGCATTTGTTTCTATGCTGCGCAAAATCAACACTGACTGGCTTTGATCCCAAACAGGGCCAACTGCGGACATTGAGATTTCTGCAGCCTCCGGCAGCCCTCCCCACCCCCAGCACATTCAACTTCAATTACGTGGGAACAGGCCCGGGGCCGGGGGCTGCCGCCAGATTCTCCTGGCCCAGCCTAGGAGGCCCCGTGCTGTGGCCCAGAATCTTTCCTAAAAGTCTCCGCAGGATCGCTTGGTCACTGCCAATCCTGCACTTTCTGTTTGGCCAGATTCCTGGCTCTGTTTGACCAGAGTCAGGCGAAGGCTCTCTCCTGCTCCTTTTCCTCCTGTATGCCGGGATCTCCTCTCCCTGCAATCCCATGGCCTCTCACAGTTTTATGTAAATAAAGACATCCTGCTGCTTTTCAGAACCAGAATAATCCCCCAAAGATAACCCACACCACACAGTCTTCAGGAAAGGGCTGCCTTTTTGGTGAGCTCTGTTCAAACACTTTTCACCTGCTGAGATAATATTCTTGTACAAAGGGAGGTAATTAATGTCAAAGAATCCTGATTGGATTATTGTTGGCTCCTGTGAACCCAAGTAGACAGGGGAAAACATAAAACACCCCCGAGAGAGCTCTTTTCCAGCCCTGGTTACCCCAAGTAGACAATCCAGAGGGGCAGACCCCGAATCTGTTTTCCTTGGTAGGACCCAGAGCTGACAGAGTCAACTTACTCTTGCCAAGAATTAGAAGCGGAAGAAAGTCCTGTCTTTGCTGAGGTGTTTGTTTCCGAGGCAAGCTCGCATTTGTTGAATTCCAAACCATGTACCAAATTACAGTTGCTGTGTCGAGTGCTTTCCATGTACTCAGCGCCCGCCTGTAAGGTAGGTAGTTACCCCATTTTACAAATCAGGAAACTAGGGCTCAGCGGGGGACATTTCAGCATTGACATGAGGTCACATAGCTGATAACACGTGGTAAGGGCAGCTCCCCATCTCAGCACTGTTTGACCCCAAATCTGGGCTCCTTGCCACCCCTCTCCACTGCTCCCCTAATGTTGGAACTTGGGGACAAAGGACACGGCCCCCAATTCCTGTTTTGTGGTTGCCTTGGGAAAAGAGCAGAGTATTGACTTAAGACTACTTTTGTGTGAGGACTTGTAGTTCTGTCCGCCCACCCTCTGGAAGCCTTGCCCTCTCCTCATGGAACTGACTTCTCTCCGGCTCCCTCCCACTCAGGCCGGGCCTGAGCCAGAGCTGATAAAGGAGAGAGAAAACTTCGCCAGTACTTCCCCTCATTCCACCCAAGGGCAGACTCTGGGAAATTGCCTCTCATGACCCTCTTCATTCAGGGGGCTCAGGGCCCAGGCCACACCAAGCGAGTAAGCTGACATCTCAGTTCATTTACATGGAGCTTCCCTCGCTGGAAAAGTTGCTTCCGGAACAAAACTATCTAGACCCTAAGGAGTCCTTTCTTTGAGCGTGTAGACTCAGTTACTGTCCCCAAAGGCACAGTCAGACAGGCATAAACAGGCTAACTGGAAACTTTAGATTCTGGAGGGATCAGCTTAATTTGTGGCTTCAATTTATTACAGAATAAATAGGAGAGAGAGAAAACCTAGAACAAGATTTTTATAAACTACTGAGGGATATTATAAAGCAGTGTTAATTTGGTAGGTATAGACTGATGTCTGTACAAATGTCTTCCAAAAGCTTTTTCTGTTTTTTTTTTTAATTGAAATAGTTGATTTACCATGGTGTGTTAATTTCTGCTGTTCAGCAAAGTGATTCAGTTATACATAAATGCATTTTTTAATATTCTTTTCCATTATGGTTTATCTCAAGGTATTAAATATAGTTCCCTGTGCAATACTATACAATAGGACCTTGTTGTTTATTCTATATCCAACTTCATTTCTTCTTTTATATTATCACAAGTCAAATTTAATTTGAGAGATTCAATACCAATTTTTGTTATGTAACTCACATCTCCACTTATTTCTACTTATCCTATTTACAATTATGTATCCTAAGTGCTATAAAACAATAGTAAGAGCTTTCTCTTTTAAAATACACAAGTAGGGGACTTCCCTAGTTGTCCAGTGGCTAAGACTCTGTGCTCCCAATGTAGCGGGTGCAAGTTCAATCCCTGTTCAGGGAACTAGATCCCATATGCTGCAACTAAGACCCAAGGCAGCCAAATAAATAAAAATAAAAACTAAATGTTTTTTAAAAAGGAAGATGAATTGGGAAGGGCAACAAGAAGAAGGCACAGAAATGCCACGGGATTCAGAAGAGGGCAGGATAACTAACTGGGCATGGAGAGGCTGCAGAGACAAGGCCTTAGTTGAGATGGACCTTGCCTACCCTGTACCCTCTGTCTTTGGAGTCTAAGACCAGTGTGGAAAGTGTTGTCTTGAGCAAATTCTGCCTGAGTTAGAGGAGAATGAGGATGCCTCCAGCTACAAGTAATAGAATCTCAACTCAAAATGGCTTACACAATAAGAGATTAATTATTTCACAAAACAAGGATGGAGGCAGGTCAAGTTCTGGATTGGTTAATGAGCCAACAACCTCACCAAAGAACTGGTACAGAAGCCCTCCCAAGAGACTCCCCCATACTCCTTGAGGACAGTCATGATTTACCTCCCAAGACTGGGGGTAGGCCTCACCAGCCCAGAAACTCAAACAAGTTATCTGGATATCTGTAGTGCTCTCTTAGCAAAGAGATGAATCATGATTGCTCCCGGTTGATGGTATCAATCCTACTCCCCTGTGTAAGACATTGGTCAGAGATGGTCATGGGACTTGATTTTGGCCAGTGAGGTGGAGAAGGAAATTTGCTGGAGATTTCTGGAAAAGATTTTACCCTCTGAAGTGAAAAGCATGAAAATAAGAAAGCTGTTTTTGCTTCTGCCCTCTTCCTTCTTTCCTTCCTTTATTCCTTCCTTCCTTCCTTTATTCCTTCCTTCCTTCTGAGAATGCCTGTGTGTGAGGATATGATACTTGGTTTCACAGCAGCCAGTTTGTGACCCAGAGGGACAATGTTGCTGACATGCTGAGGATGGCAGAGCAGAAAGAGAGAAAGAACCTGGGCCCCTAGCATGCAGGGAGAACCAGTCTTGGAATTACTTATCTTTAGACAGCTAATACATGCAATAAACAAACCTTGATCTTTTAAGTCCCACTAGTTCTATTACTTATAGACTAATGCATTTCTAATAGATAAGAGTCTCCAACTCTCTGTCTAAATTTACTGCCCTCTATATATCACACATTCCTTCTTTGCTGGTAATAAATACATTTGGGGCTGGTGGTGACCATCTTTTCTTCCATGTGGAAAGAGACCACGTGAGAATAAAGTCAATGCAGAAAAAACCAAAGGGGAGAGAGAGAGAGGGGCCAGTCCCTGATGTCATTGTCTGAGCCTCTGGATTAGCTGTGCCTGAAGTCAGCCCTACTCCTGGACTTCATAGTTACATAAGCCAATAAATTCCATTCCCTTATTTATCTATTCTCTCAATCCAGGTTCTCTTGATTTTCTGTTACTGAAAGAGTCTTGATTAATATACAGTGCCATGAAGTGCCACTTCAGGGCCTTCCCTCACATCACAGATGATCATAAAGTATTTGTCAAGGAGATGAATTCACTACTTTCTCTCCTCATCCCTGCTTTCCAGATTTCTGAATGCTACCCCCATCAGTATCATCAGTATCACCTCCTCAAAAGTAGGGCAGGAGAGCTAGAACTAGGAGATGCCTGGCACTTCAGGGCAGTGAGAAGTCACCTTGCTGGGTTTCCACAGCATGAGGAGTGTTACATCATGACGCCTTACAGAGGTAAAACCAGCATGGAAAAGCATTCGTTGTTCAGTCATGTCCGATTCTTTGTGACCCCACGGACTGTAGCCCACCGGGCTCCTCTGTCCATGGGATTCTCCAGGCAAGAATACTGGAATTGCCATTCCCTTCCCCAGGGGATATTCCCAACCCAAGGATTGAACCCAGGTCTTCCGCACTGCAGGCAGATTCTTTACCCTCAGAGCCACCAGGGAAGCCCAAGGCCAAGTTTAGGGGTGGACCTTCGGGACTGTGGTTCCCCAACTACCATCTCACTAACTGCCCAGGGCTTTCTGCCTGCAGATGGGCTTCTTCCAGGTGGAGGGGGACGGGAGCCCCAGGGCCCCAGAGAGCCCCAGGCGCTGCTCACACCAACTTTTGGGCGGCTTCTCTCTCCAGCCTCCATGAAAAATCCCAGGATTTCAGTCTCTTTAGCCTGGGCTGGACCACGCGCCCCTATCTGCGATGACCACTCTGGCTCTGACTGGCCAGACCTACACCATGTGCCAGGGTGCTGTGGTCTGTGGGGCACTGTCACCACCTTGTGTGGGGAAAGGGAGCTTCCCAAAGGAAGGCTGGCTGGGAGCTGTTATGCAAACAAAGGGGGCAGGAATGTCCACTGGGTAGATGAAAACAGCTGACATCCATCGTAAAGCCATCCCTCTACAAACTGGGACTTAAGAAATCTTAATGCATTTCACTAGCAGTTGTTGGATTCAGCAAACATTATTTTTTGCACTCTATTAAATGCCACAAGTTATGTGTTAGGAGCCTGGGGCAATAAAAATGATCAAACAAAAGTCTTCAAAGACTTCAAGTGATCAGATCAAGTGATCAAACAAGTGATCTGATAATGTAAACCAGCTATTGTGATTCACTGTCATAAAATGCTGTGCTCTGGGGACAGGAACAAAGGGTGTGCTTCATTCTACTTGGTCTGGGGGTGAAGAGAAGCTACAAAAAAGAAGTGCAATTTGAGACAAGCCTTGACATTAAAGTGCACAGGTTGGCAAGTGGAAAGGGGTAGGCTGGGGTCCTTCAGCAGAGAGCAAAGTGCCTGGTAGATCCTGAGAACAGCAGGGGATGCCTAGCTGCAGAGAGCAGGGGTGCCATGTGCTTGGGTGACATATAGAGTAGTGGGCCCTCAAAGATGTCCATAATCTAACCCTCTGAACCTGTGTAAGTTACCTTATTTGTTAGGGACTGTTATCATCTCCATTTTATAGATGAGGTAACTGAGAAGTAGAAGAGTGAGGAGCTCCCTCTCAGTGGTCCAATGGTTAAGACTGATGCTTCCCATCCAGTGGGCATGGGTTAGATCCCTGGTCAGGGAACTAGATCCCACATGCCACATAGTGGGGTCAAAAATATATAATAAAAATGAGATAATTTGTCTATGGTCACCTGGCTATCAAAGAGTAAAACTGGCATTCAACCAGGCAACCTGGACTTGGGAGTGAAGTGATGCTGGCCAAGAGGACTTGAAGGTCTGAAGGTTCTGTAGGAATTCTAGTGGAAATGAGTGGCAGGCAGCTGATGGGATGAGTCCTGAGCTCAGAGCAGGAAAGATTTGGGGATTCCTCACTATACATGTGTGGCGAAAGCTATGGGTATAAAACTGTGGTGTTAGAGAAGACTCCTGAGACTCCCTTGGACTGCAAGGAGATCAAACCAGTCAACCCTAAAGGATATCAACCCTAAATGTTCTTTGGAAGGACTGATGCTGAAACTGAAGCTCCAATACTTTGGCCACCTGATGAGAAGAGCTGACTCATTGGAAAAGACCCTGATGCTGGAAGATTGAAGGCGAGAGGAGAAGGGGACGACAGAGGATGAGATGGTTGGATGGCATCACTGACTCAATGGACATGAGTTTGAGCAAGCTTGGGGAGATGGTGAAGAACAGGGAAGCCTGGCATGTTGCAGTCCATGGGGTCGCGAAGAGTCAGACACAACTGAACGACTGAACCACCACCACAATGGGTGTAAAAAAGAATCCTCGGAAGAGAATGTAGATGTGAGATGACATGAAGGCTTAAGACAGAGCCTGGATAACAGTGGCAGTTGGGCAGGAGTGAAAGAAACAGGAAAAGAAGATCCTGAGAGGTCAGAAGAGGCCCAGTTGGGTAGATGTCCAGAAACCACTCTTATCAGGGGAACAGGAAATGGTGGTCAGTGGTATAGTGTGTAGGCAAGAGGCCAAAAAGTATAGGGACAGAAGGAAGGCCACTATACTGGATATTGGGGCATTGATGGCCACTGGAACCCTTTGAGTGGACTGGCAGGGCTGGAGGCTTGGTTATCCAGGACTGAGGAGGGTACAAAAAGTCAGGAAGTGGAGCAGGCCATGTAGACTAGAATTCTGGCAACCAGAGGAAGAAGAGTGATCTGCAGAAGCTCAAGGGAGATGAGAATGTTTTGTTGTGTTTGTAGGTTGGAGGAGACTTGGACATGTTTACAGGAAGCAGCAAGAGAGGGAAGTTAGGTGGAGATATGTTGCTTTCACTTTCTTCTCCTAAGTGCAGTTTTCCTTTGGGGAACTGTATTTCCCTCACTTCTTGATCCATAGCCTGCTCCTACTCTGGAAGTAGTCATGTGACTCAGGCCTGGCCAGTCAGGATGTTCTAATCCCCCAGCCACAGTGATAGGTTCATGAAAGAACACGTGACTCAGCTCTGCCTAATGAGCATTGGCCCCAGGACTTTTTAAATTAATTTTTTTATTGAAGGATAATCGCTTTACAGAATTTTGTTGCTTTCTGTCAAACTTCAACATGAATCAGCCATAGGTATACATATATGCCCTCCCTTTTGAACTTCCCTCCCATCTCCCTCCCCATCCCACCCCTCTAGGTTGATACAGAGCCCCTGTTTGAGTTTCCTGAGCCATACAGCAAATTCCCGTTGGCTATCTATTTCACATATGGTAATGTAAGTTTCCATACATCTCACTGTCTCTTCCCCTCTCCCCATGTCCATAAGTCCATTCGCTATGTCTGTTTCTCCATTGCTGCCCTGTATATAAATTCTTCAGTACCTTTTTCGAGATTCCTATATATGTGTTAGAATATGATATTGATCTTTCTCTGACTTAGTTCACTCTCTATAAGAGGTTTTAGGTTCATCCACCTCATTAGAACTGACTCATATGCATTCCTTTTTATGGCTGAATAATATTCCATTGCGTATATGTACCACAACTTCTTTATCCATTAATCTGTTGGACATCTAGGTTGCTTTTATGTTCTAGCTATTGTAAATAGTGCTGCAATGAACAATGGGATACAGGTGTCTTTTTCAATTTTGGTTTCCTCAGGGTATATGCCTAGGAGTAGGATTGCTGGGTCATATCATGGTTTTATTCCTAGTTTTTTAAGGAATCTCAGCCCCAGGACTTTTGCTGAAATCCTGTCTTTGGGGATTGCCAAGCTGGTCAGAATGAAAACCTGGATATACAAGGGGTCATCTTTGCTACCATGGAAAGAGGACCTGCCTGGGAGTGGAGTCAACACAGATGATAACAGAGCTGAGAAATGGAGAGGGACTAAGTCCCAGTGACATTGTTTGAGTCCCCAAGTCTAAAGGTCTGTATAGTCAAAGCTGTGGTTTTTCCAGTAGTCATGTACAGGTGTGAGAGTTGGACCATAAAGAGGCTGAGCACCAAAGAATGGATGCCTTCAAATTGCGATGCTGGAGAAGACTCTTGAGAGTCCCTTGGACAACAAGGAGATCAAACCAGTCAACCCTAAAGGAAATCAACCTTGCGTATTCATTGGAAGGACTGATGCTGAAGCTGAAGCTCCAATACTTTGGCCACCTGATGGAAACAGCTGATTCACTGGAAAAGACCCTGATGCTGGGGAAGATTGAGGGCAGGAGGAGGAGGACAGGATGAGATGGTTAGATGACATCACTGACTTACTGGACATGAGCTTGAGCAAATTCCTAGAGACAGTGAAGGACAGGGATGCCCGGCGAGCTACAGTCCATGGGGTTGCAAAGAGTTGGACATGACTTAGCATCTGAACAACAATGCCAGTTTGTTCTCGATTCTGCCACTTAAAAGCGAATCCTGCCTTCCATAGGGAAGGTGTATGAGTTGTACTGCTCTGGAGTGACACCTGTTCTCAAGCTCACTCATGTGTTTGTTGGCCTCAGTTTCTAACTGGCTGTTGCAGGAGGCTTTGGTTCCTTCCCATGTGGGTATCGCCACAAGTTTTCTGATTGCCCTCTTGCCCTGGCAGCTGGCTTTCCACCAAGTAAGTTGTCTGAAGAAGAGACAACTCAAGATAGAAGCTGCAGTCTTTTAAATAACTAAATCTTGAAAGAGACATATCATCATTTTCATCACATCCATGAAGTCCATCACTAGGTCCAGCCCAGTTACAAGGGGACCAGAACTAAGCTCCACTTAAGGGAGGCATGTCAGAGAGTATGTAGAGATATTTTTTAAACAACTATACCATTGGTAAGCTTTCCCCTGATACATCATTCAAGAGATTTGGGTCACGTGGTTATATCTGAACCAGTCGCTGGTAAGGGGAATGGATTAGTGTAAGATTAGTCACTTCTGGGGCTGAGGACAGCTTCCTGGAGGCTCAGAGCTGTGTGGGGGAAGGGAGATGCCTGAATGAAATCTGGGAGAAAGGAAAGAATAGATGCTGGTGAGGAACCAACAGTGAGTGTTGTAGGCAGTCCGCTGCGGGTAAGTAACTGTGATAGGAAGGGAAGATGTTTCAAAGAAAGAGGAGCTATATTTAATACTTAATTAAGTCCCAGATTCTTTAGTAGTATATATTTACCAGAAGGAGAAGGAGAATAAGATGAATGGAGTTTCCTTTCTGACTTGGAACTCTGTTTTGTCCCCTCTGCCCTAGAAATGTTGTAATTTGTGTTCTCTACAGAGACACGCAATCCTTTTCATCCTAGGTCTTTGCAAAAATGCTAACTATTTCATAATGAAAGTCAAGGTTATGCAAATTAAAGGATCTAACATGAAGCCAAGACAGGTTTTGTTTTTTTTTTTAATTGAAGTGAAATTCACAAAACATAAAGTTAACCTTTTTTTCTGGCCACATCATGCTCTGTGCAAGGATCATAGTTCCCCAGCCAGGGATAGAGCCCATGCTCCTGCCAGTAGTAGCTCAGAGTCCTGGCCACTAGACCACCAGGGAAGTCCTAAAAGTAACCATTTGAAGTGAATGGTTCCGTGGCATTTAGTACATTTATGATGCTGTAAAACTTCCACCTCTCATTCTAAACCATATTTGTTATCTCAAAAGAAAACCCAGGGCCCGTTAGCCCCACCCCCACCCAACCTTCCGTCCCGCCCAGTCCCTGGCAACCACCAATCCGCTTTCTGTCTCTATGCATCTGTCTATTCTGGGTATTTCATATATGTGGAATCATACAGTCTATGGCCTTTTGTGTCTCAGTTCTTTCCGCAGCATGATGTTTGTGAGGTTCATTCATGGTGGTATGTATCAGAACTTCCTTGTTTTTAATAACAGAATAATATTCCATTGCATGGATATATTACATTTTGTTTATCCATTCACCCAATTATGGACTTTTGAGATGTTTCTACCTTTTGGTTATTGTGAAGAGTGTGCTGTTATGAACATGCATGAACGCATATTATTTTGAGTACCTGTTTTCAATTTTGGGGGTTTATACCTAGGAACAAAATTGCTGGATCATATGGTACTTCTATGTTTAATTTTTTTGAGGAACTGTCAAGCTGTTTTCTAAAACAGCTTCACCATCTTAGATTCTTACCAATTCTTAGCAATGAACAAGGGCCCAATTTCTCCATGTTCTTGCCAATGCTTGTTATTTTCCATTGTTTTGAATATGGTCACCCTAGTGAGCGCAGAGTGACAAGACAGATTTTAGAGGTGATGGCACCGCACTCCAGTATTCTTGCCTGGAAAACCCCATGGACAGAGGAGCCTGGCGGGCTACAGCCCAGGGGTCACAAAGAGTTGGACACAAGTGAGCTTGCATGCATGATGATCAATTTTCTAATTATCTATTTCAACAGGGTCAAAATCTTGCATTTCATTTTCTGAAAAGAAAAAAAATGCAAGGAAGAAAAACCAAGACTTCTGTTTTTCATCCATTCCAATAAAACTTGGGTTTTGAATAATTTGAAGTTGGAAATAGCATAATAAATTCCCTTATAAAGTTAAATTCACTGCAATGTACTTAAAAACAAAATGAACAAAAGAAACTAGTAGAGGTGATGGACACAAAACCAAAAAAAGAAGGTAGTGGAGGTGATGGAATTCCAGTGGAGCTGTTTCAAATCCTGAAAGATGATGCTGTGAAAGTACTGCGCGCAATATGCCAGCAAATTTGGAAAACTCAGCAGTGGCCACAGGACTGGAAAAGGTCAGTTTTCATTCCAACCCAAAGAAAGGCAATGCCAAAGAATGCTCAAACTACCGCACAATTGCACTCATCTCACACGCTAGTGAAGTAATGCTCAAAATTCTCCAAGCCAGGCTTCAGCAATACGTGAACCGTGAACTTCCAGATGTTCAAGCTGGTTTTAGAAAAGGCAGAGGAACCAGAGATCAAATTGCCAACATCTGCTGGATCATGGAAAAAGCAAGAGAGTTCCAGAAAAACATATATTTCTGCTTTATTGACTCTGCCAAAGCCTTTGACTGTGTGGATCACAATAAACTGTGGAAAATTCTTCAAGAGATGGGAATACCAGACCACCTGACCTGCCTCTTGAGAAACCTGTATGCGGGTCAGGAAGCAACAGTTAGAATTGGACATGGAACAGGAGACTGGTTCCAAATAGGAAAAGGAGTCCATCAAGGCTGTATATTGTCACCCTGCTTATTTAACTTATATGCAGAGTACATCATGAGAAACGCTGGGCTGGAGGAAGCACGAGCCGGAATCAAGATTGCCGGGAGAAATATCAATAACCTCAGATATGCAGATGACACCACCCTTATGGCAGAAAGTGAAGAGGAACTCAAAAGCCTCTTGATGAAAGTGAAAGAGAAGAGTGAAAAAGTTGGCTTAAAGCTCAACATTCAGAAAACGAAGATCATGGCATCTGGTCCCATCACTTCATGGCAAATAGATGGGGAAACAGTGGAAACAGTGTCAGACTTTATTTTTTTGGGCTCCAAAATCACTGCAGATGGTGATTGCAGCCATGAAATTAAAAGACGCTTACTCCTTGGAAGGAAAGTTATGATCAACCTAGATAGCATATTGAAAAGCAGAGACATGACTTTGCCAACAAAGGTCCGTCTAGTCAAGGCTATGGTTTTTCCAGTGGTCAAGTATGGATGTGAAAGTTGGACTGTGAAGAGGGCTGAGCGCCAAAGAACTGATGCTTTTGAACTGTGGTGTTGGAGAATACTGTTGAGAGTCCCTTGGACTGCCCAACCAGTCCATTCTAAAGGAAATCGGTCCTGGATGTTCATTGGAAGGACTGATGCTAAAGCTGAAACTCCAGTACTTTGGCCACGTCATGTGAAGAGTTGACTCATTGGAAAAGACTCTGATGCTGGGAGGGATTGGGGGCAGGAGGAGAAGGGGACGACAGAGGATGAGATGGCTGGATGGCATTACTGACTCGATGGACGTGAACTCCGGGAGATGGTGATGGACAGGGAGGCCTGGCGTGCTGTGATTCATGGGGTTGCAAAGAGTTGGACATGACTGAGCAATTGAACTTAACTGATGTACCAGAAGTCATCAAATGAAACACTTTATATATATGCAGTCTGTTATGTCAGTTATACCTCAATAAAGCTGTAAGGAAAGGCAATACTTAAGTAATTCAAATAGTTCCAAGGGGTACCCTGTAAATTATAGGTCTCCTTTTTTCTAAGTTCCAATCTTCTTTACCAGGGAGCAACCACTGTGATCAGCATGTTGCCTTCCAGAGGTAGTCTAGGCACATGTGAGTTTGTTGTTGTTCAGTTGCTAAATTGGGTCCAACTCTTTGCAACCCCATGGACTGCAGTATGCCAGGCTTCCCTGTCCTTCACTATCTACCAGAGTTTGCTAAAATGCATGCCCCTTGAGTTGATGATGCCATCCAATCATCTCATCCTCTGTCATCCCCTTCTCCTCCTGCCTTCAATCTTTCCCAGCATCAGAGTCTTTTCCAGTGAGTCAGTTCTTCAAATCAGGTGGCCAAAGTATTGGAGTTTCAGTTTCAGCATCAGTCTTTCTGGTGAATATTCAGGGTTAATTTCTTTTAGGATTGACTGGTTTGATCTCCCTGCAATCCAAGAGACTCTCAACAGTCTTCTCCAGCACTACAATTCAAAAGCATCAATTCTTCAGTGCTCAGCTTTCTTTATGGTCCAACTCTCACATCCATACATGACTACTGGAAAAACCATAGCTTTGACTATATGGACCTTTGTCGCAAAGAGATGTCTCTGCTGTTTAACATACTGTCTAGGTTTGTCATAGCTTTTCTTCCAAGGAGCAAGTGTCTTTTAATTTCTTGGCTGCAGTCACTGTCTGCAGTGATTTTTGGAGCCCAGCAAAATAAAATCTGTCACTCTTTTCACTTTTTTCCCGTCTATTTGCCATGAAGTGATGGAATTGGATGTCATGATCTTAGTTTTTTGAATGTTGAATTTTAAGCCAGCTTTTTCACTCTTCTCTTTCATCTTCATCAAGAGGCTCTTTAGTTCCTCTTCCCTAGAGTGGTATCATCTGCGTATCTGAGGTTGTTGATATTTCTCCCTGCAATCTTGATTCCAGCTTGTGAGTCATCCAGCCCAGCATTTCGCATGATGTACTCTGCATGTTTATGTTATTTCCTGCCCCTCCTTTTCAGAAACCTTAATGTCAGCAGCCCACACTCATTGTCTAGTATTTTATTTTTTCCTCTTGATAACGTCTTGGAGACCCTTCCTTATTTATCCAAATAGAGCTTTTGCATCATTTGCCACGTGTGCATCCTATTTGGCTGTTGGGGCATCTTACACTGTGTCTAACTGGTCCTCTGCTGATGAGCACTGAGGTGGTGCCTGGTTTTGGTTATTGCAATGCTGCAAGGATTATCTTGGTGCAAATGTCTCTTTGTAACATGGGTACAGAGGAACTCAGATCTGAAACTCAGCAACCCGTGTTCACGCCAAGACTATACTATTTGCTGGCTGTCTCCTTGAGTAAGTTACTTAACCTTCGTGACTGAGTTTTCTCCTCTGAAATATAGGGGAAGAGTGGGCTATGATATATATACAATGGAATGTTATTTGGCTTCAAAAGGAATGAAGTTCTGACACATGCTACAACGTGAATGAACCTTAAAGACATCAGCAAAGTGAAAGAAGCATGAAGAAAGTCACATATGCATGGTGAAGTCCCTAGGGCAGTCAAATTCATAGAGACAGAAAGAGTGGTAGGTGTTAGGGGCTTGGGGGAGGGGGAAATGGGTAACGGTATCAGTTTTGGATGATGAAAAAGCCCTGAAAACAGTACTGATGGTTATAAAACAACGTGAATGGACTTGATGCCAATGAACTGGACACTTAAATATGGTTAAAATGGTCAATTTGGGGGGATTTCCTTGGTGGTCCAAGACTCCATGGTTAAGACTCCATGCTTCCACTGGTCAAGGAACTAGGGTCCCGTATGCCACACAGTACGGCCAAAAAAAAGGAAGGTCAATTTGTTGGGTAAACTTTATACAATAAAAAATAAAAAGAGTGGATTGCGAAGATTAAATGACATCATTTATCTGAAGTACTTAGAAGAGAGCTTGGCAGAGCATATCAATACAGATCAAAAGATCAACCCTTGTTATTTGTTGGATGAATTCCTAGTAGAGGATGGTTCTATTATTTCATGTTCCCTTATCCTTTGCAATGAAAAAGGCAGGTTATGGTTTGTATATTTTTGGTCATTCTGCTCCAACACTAGCATAGAATAAAGGGGGTAGAGGTGAGTGTGAGGAGCACCCAGTGGAAGCAAATGAGGGTGTCACTATTACAAAGAAAAACCGACAATATGTGAACCTCCTTGCACAACCCTCAGGGCAGCCTATTCAAAAGCAGTTCACGGAGGTTGCTCCTGGAACTGAAGCAGCTCACGAACGCCAGGCTTTGGTTGGGGGTTGAGAGTTTTGAACCTGCCTCCTCAGTTCCTGGCTATGGAGGGTTTTCTCAAGAGGCCCAGTTGCCACCAGCCATGCCTGTGTTTGGCCATTGGGAATGGGCCTCTCACCTGAGTCACTCCTGTCTGCATGTAGAACATGGAACAAAACATTTTGAGAGCCAGGACACCCACAGCCTCTCTGGCCCAGATGGCAAAGGTCAGAGGGCCTGGCCTTGAAGGGGATGTGCAGGAACAGGCCACCTGACACCCCGCCACCTCTCCCTTCCCTGGAACCCCTCCTGCCTTACTCTTCCCTGAGTCACACAGGATACAAAGGTGTAAGCTCAGGCTAAGTCTGATTTTTTGTTTGGAAGGAGATGGAGATGTGTGAATGAATCTAGTACTTAATTACTAGAGGTCAGTCTAGAAAAAACCACTCTCAAACCTTGGCATAAGATAGCCTTAGTTAAAATATAATCTATCCACACATTAGGGGACTATTCAGCCTCAAAAGAGAAGGACTTCCCTGGCAGTCTGGTGGTTAAGACTTTGTTTCCAATGCAGGGGGCATGGGTTCAATCCCTACCTTGCAGTGTGACCGAAAAAAAAAAAAGCGAGCAAGTGAGCGACAGAGCGAAGGAAATTCTGACACCTCTATAACACGTATGAACCTTGAAGACACTAAAAGAAGCCAGGCATGAAAGGACAAATACTGTATTATTCCACTTATATGAAGTCTTAAAGTAGTCAGAATCAGAGATAGAAAGTAGACTGGTGGTTACCAGGGGTCGGGGGGCAGGGGGGAATGGGGAATTAGTGTCAAATGGGCAGAGTTCAGTTTGGGATGATGAAAAAGTGCTGGAGGTAAATAGCGGTGATGGCTAGACAACCATGTGATGCCAGTGAACTGCACATTTAAAAATGGTTAAAATGGGGACTTCCCTCCAGTGGTTAAGACTCTTTGCTCCCAATACACTGGGCCTGGGTTTGGTCCCTGGTCAGAAAACTAAGAACCCACATGCTGCAACAATTGCATGTGCTGCAACTAAGACTTGGTACAGCCAAATACATTTTTTTTAATGGTTAAAAGGGCAAATTTTATGTTATATATATTTTACCACAATAAAAAAGAAATAGCCCCAATATCAGAAAGTAAACTAGTGGTTACTAGGGACTGGGGGAAGTGGGGAGATGGAGTGATTGCTAATGTGTATTAGGTTTCTTTGGGGGACAATGAAATGTTTGAAAATGATACTCTAGTGATGGTTATACAACTCCGTATATACTAAAAACCAATGAACTGTACACACTTTATGTGTTTATTTTTATTTATCTGTATGATTTCACTTTTCTTCTTTTAATTGAAGTACAGTTGACAGACACGTGGCCAGTTGTCCTTATCATCTGCAGCTGACATACAGCCAACTGCCAGACATGTCAGTGAGGCCATCCTAGACCATCCAATCCCAGTCAGACCATCCCAGAACGGAAGAATTATTCAGTCAACCGTACAGTCTTTTTTTAATTTTATTTTTTGATTGCATTGGCTCTTTGTTGCTGGGCGAATGGGGGCTACTCTCTAGTTGCTTGGGCTGCTCATCGTGGTGGCTTCTCTTGCTGCGGAACGTGGGCTCTAGGCGCTTAATCTTCAGTAGCTGCAGTGGCGGTGTGCTGGCTCAGTAGTTGTGGCACATGGGCCCTAGATGCCCATGGCATGTAGAATCTTCCTGGACCACAGATCGAACCCATATCCCCTGCACTGGCAGGCGGATTCCTATTCACTATACCAACACCGCTAGGCAAGTCCATCTACCCATACAATCTTAAGAAATTTCTAAAAGTTTATTGTTTCAAGACACTATGTTGGGAGTGGTTTTTTTAACACAGGGAATACTGACTGATACACAAATAATCAAGATGTCTTTAAAAGGATTATGTGACTTAAAAAAAAAAAATCATGTGTCTAGATCATCAGAAATTGTAGTAACAGGATTTCTGAGTCATTTCCAGGATACCAGAAGCTTATCAATTGCTTATTGCTGCATGAAGATTTGTCCTGTATTGACCGTCTGATGACAAATGCCACACGTGCAATGGAAGAGAACCCTGATCAAAGGAGAGTGAAACCAAGTCTCATAGGGCCTCAGCTCTGACCTCCTTCAAGCCTGCAGAAGGCTGGTGACTTACAATAGTTCCCCAAAAGGCCCCTCCCTCATGGTTTCTTGGCTCCAGTACTTATAAGACCACATCAAGCTATTCACTAGAAGAGAAGTTAGCTTTATTCAATGAGTGGATGCAAACGATGCAAACCACATATGATGGAGATATGTGGGTAAGGAAGGCTTGCTGTTCAATCAGTGGTTCCCCCTAGGCAATTTCCCCTTGCCTAGAAATGCTTGGGTCATTAGGGAGTGACCTTGGTCATTAAGGGCCATCAATATGGCCCCTGGCTGGTAGCCATCAGCAGGTATGAATAGGAAGCATATGCCATTTCAGGTTCAAAGAAGCCAAAGTGAATAAACTGAGAATAAGTCTCTATCAAAATAAATCGACTTAGGTTTATTAAGTTCCCGCCATATACAGATGGGCTCTGTACAGGTGGCAGGAGTAAAGGGCTCTACCTGCTTCTGCAGCTCCCATATCCGACCAATATGGCACTTCAGCAGAAAACAGCACAACATGGCAGAAAGGGATCAGCTCAGCTCAGTCGCTCAGTCATGTCCGACTCTTTCCGACCCCATGGACTGCAGCACGCCAGGCCTCCCTGTCCATCACCAACTCCTGGGGTTTACTCAAACTCATGTCCATTGAGTCAGTGATGCCACCCAACCATCTCATCCTCTGTCATCCCCTTCTTCTCCCGCCTTCAATCTTTCCCAGCATCAGGGTCTTTTAAAATGAGTCAGCTCTTCCCATCGAGGGGCCAAAGTATTGGAGTTTCAGCTTCAACATCAGTCCTTTCAACGAATATTCAGGACTGATTTTTAGGATGGACTGGCTGGATGTCCTTGCAGTCCAAGGGACTCTCAAGAGTCTTCTCCAACACCACAGTTCAAAAGCATCAATTCTTCAGCGCTCAGCTTTCTTTATAGTCCAACTCTCACATCCATACATGACTGCTGGAAAAACCATAGCCTTGACTAGATGGACCTTTGTTGGCAAAGTCATGTCTCTGCTTTTCAATATGCTGTCTAGGTTGATCATAACTTTCCTTCCAAGGAGTAAGCGTCTTTTAATTTCATGGCTGCAGTCACCATCTGCAGTGATTTTGGAGCCCAAAAAAATAAAGTCTGACACTGTTCCCACTGTTTCCCCATCTATTTGCCATGAAGTGATGGGACCAGATGCCATGATCTTCGTTTTCTGAATGTTGAGCTTTAAGCCAACTTTTTCACTCTCCTCTTTGACTTTCATTAAGAGGCTTTTGAGTTCCTCTTCACTTTCTGCCATAAGGGTGGTGTCATCTGCATATCTGAGGTTATTGATATTTCTCCCAGCAATCTTGATTCCAGCTCGTGCTTCCTCCAGCCCAGCGTTTCTCATGATGTACTCTGCATATAAGTTAAATAAGCAGGGTGACAATATACAGCCTTGACGGACTCCTTTTCCTATTTGGAACCAGTCCATTGTTCCATGTCCAATTCTAACTGTTGCTTCCTGATCTGCATACAGGTTTCTCAAGAGGCAGGTCAGGTGGTCTGGTATTCCCATCTCTTGAAGAATTTTCCACAGTTTATTGTGATCCACACAGTCAAAGGCTTTGGCAGAGTCAATAAAGCAGAAATATATGTTTTTCTGGAACTCTCTTGCTTTTTCCATGATCCAGCAGATGTTGGCAATTTGATCTCTGGTTCCTCTGCCTTTTCTAAAACCAGCTTGAACATCTGGAAGTTCACGTATTGCTGAAACCTGGCTTTTTAAGAATTTTGAGCATCACTTTACTAGCATGTGAGATGAGTGCAATTGTGCGGTAGTTTGAGCATTCTTTGGCATTGCCTTTCTTTGGGATTGGAATGAAAACTGATTTTTTCCATTGGCCACTGCTGAGTTTTCCAAATTTGCTGGCATCTGAGTGCAGCACTTTCACAGCATCATCTTTCAGGATTTGAAATAGCTCAACTGGAATTGCGTCACCTCCACTAGCTTTGTTCGTAGTGATGCTTCCTAAGACCCACTTGACTTCACATTCCAGGATGTCTGGTTCCAGGTGAGTGATCACACCTTCATGATTATCTGGGTTGTGAAAATCTTTTTTGTACAGTTCTTCTGTGTATTCTTGCCACCTCTTCTTAATATCTTCTGCTTCTGTTAGGTCCATACCATTTCTGTCCTTTACTGAGCCCATCTTTGCATGAAATGTTCCCTTGGAATCTCTAATTTTCTTGAAGAGATCTCTAGTCTTTTCCATTCTATTGTTTTCCTCTATTTCTTTGCACTGATGGCTGAGGAAGGCTTTCTTATCTCTCCTTGCTATTCTTCAGAACTCTGCATTCAGATGCTTGTATCTTTCCCTCTCTACATCATACAAAATATCTTACACATTTATGTTTTGTTATTTTGTTTCATTTTTTGATTTTCTGCTTTTTGGCTTAACAACAGGCTTTGGCTTCCCCTCAGCTTTTTAAAGTGTACAGCAAGCTGACTTTACATATGTAGACTTTCCAAAGTGATTACTACAGTCCAGTGTATTAATATATCCATCACCTCACATAGTTGCCTTTTTTCTATTTTTAACAATAGATCTTAAAGATCATTTCAGATCAATGCAAAGATCTACGTCTTTCATTGAACAGCTGAGAATGTTCTGTATTCCACTGTATTTGGGATACCCTACAAAGCATTTAACTGTCTGCCACTGGTGGAGTTTCTATTCTTTGTTCCAAACAACACTGCAGTGATTATCCTTGTACATTCATCTTTTCCCCCTTGTTGCGTCAAGAGGAAGGTGCAGTTTCAGTTTTGATAGGCACTGCCAGCTTGTCTCCTGCAGATGGTGACTTTTACAATAGCCAGTTATTTCTCTAATCAAGAAACAGACAGTAATCTGTGGTGCCAGCTCTCTAGAAGTTTGTATTTGATGAAACCAAGGAAATTAGTTTATTTTTCCAAGACAGCCAGCTTGCACCATCATTATTTCAAACAGCAAAGTGGTTTAGAGTCCAGATGTTGGGAGACACACTGCCTGGTTTTAAATCCCAGCTCTGTCATTTAATGAGTCTGACTTCAGGCAAGGTGACTTAAATTCTCCATACTTAAGTCTCCTCATCTATCAAATGGGAATATAATAATCCTGTCTACTTCATAGGGTGACTGCAGGGTTTGTCAACCAACCTCAGCGCTACTGACATTTAGGGCTGGATAATTCTCTGGTTGGGGCTGTCCTGTGCATTGTAGGGTGTTTAGCAACATCCCTGGTCACTACCCACAAGATGCCAGTAGCATTTCCCCTTCAGTTGTGATATCCAAAAATACCAGTGTCCTCTAGGGGGTGAAGCAAAATTCTCCCCTTCCAATGAGAATCAATGGATCGCTGTGAGGATTAAGTAAATTACTGTACAGAAAGAACCTAGGTTGGAGCTGGGACATGGTATTTGCTATAAAAGGGACCCCATTTATTAACATCATTATCATTCTCAAGCCCTAGCTTACCTTATGGAAAAGAAATGATTTTGAAAATATGGGGGCTTAAGGAAGACAGTTAGTATCTGTTCTACTTCCAAACGAGAATCCAAGTCCCTCTCCTAAGATCATAGGTCAGCCACGTCAGTATTAATTATAGTTTGATCCCTCTAGGGTTCCATTGTAGGGCTCACTGTATCCTGTAGCAAACTAAGACGACTGCATGCTAATGGCCAGCTCAGCTGTCACCGGTGCTGCACGCATCCATTTTAAATCCCCTCCTGCATTCTCCAAATGGTGCATACCTCACATCTTTCGCCTTCCATAAATCTGTGGCCCCTCAAATAACAGGCTGTCCACGAAATTCACCTCCCCAAAGGAGGGCAAATGAAAAAAAAAAAAAGGAAGAACCAGAAAAAACCAAAGGCTGAGTTTCTTTAAATTTCTGGCTCTGCATAGCACAAGCATTTCCAGTGAAAAATAAAGAATTCTTTCTTCTGTGTCTATTTCAGCTGGCATCCAGCTCTTGCCTCGTGAATAATGTCACTGCATCATTATTCTGTCCCACAAGGTAAAACAAAACGAGCAACTTAACAAGCAAAAGTGTGCTTGTGTGGAGGAAATGGCTCATTTAAAAGCTTTTCAAATAATGTTGCTGTGTTCCCTACTATTTTGTCACACCCCTCTCAGTTTTTTCAAACCTATGGGAAAGTCGTTACTTTGCACACAAGGTGTGTAAATAATGCCCTCCTGGAAGCATCACACCACACACTTTTTCCTTTTTTAATTGCCTTTAGCCTTTTGGGATTCCTGGAGTGTCTACAAATAGATTAGCCTCTAAGAATTCTGAGTAACCATGGTTAGGAAAAAACACTTGTTTAATTAGCCATGGTCCTATTTTTGAAATTACATCTGCTCTTCTTTTCCTTTTTTTTTTTTTAAATGAGGGTTGGTCTATGCAAAAACTTGAAGAGGATGGATTTTCGGGATGTACATTAGTTTTGATTTGAATTAATCTTCCTGCTTTTGAAAGTGAAATCAAGAGTATTGAGTGAATAATGTATCATCATACATTAAACATGTTCAAATGAAGAGAGCTGAAAAGAAATGATTGCAGGGAAATGAATTGCTGGAAATACTGGATCATCTGATGTGTGCTGCTATACTGAGTGATCACAAATCACTCTTCTCATTTCTGCTTTGCATGGCTACATCACTTTTTCATCTCCAAATCCTCAGACTTGATTAATCATTGCTATGTTGAAAATTAAAGGGCCATGTGGCTCACTGAAGGGTCACTGAAAATCAGAAAGCAAGTATAGAATCCACAGGACTAGAGTCCCAAGTTTGAAAGTCTTTATGGTTTTCACTTGGTACTACTTTCATTTCTTTTAAAATTCCGTACTTATTTGGCTGCATCAGGTCTTAGTTGTGTCACGTGGGCTCTCTAGCTGTGGCACGTGGGCTCAGTAGCCTCGAGGCATGTGGGATCTTAGTTACCCCACTAGGGACTGAACCTGTGTTCCCTACACTTCAAGGTGGATTCTTAACCATTGGACCACCAGGGAAGTCCCCTTCTTTCATTTCTGAAATAGTGGTTGAAATGGCCACAGCTATTTTTGAAATATTTGAGCAATATTTCTCTATACCTGAACTCTTTCAGGACGACATTCTTCATTGTCTTTGATGACAGCTCCTCAATGACACTTGTTGGTTTTGTTTAAATAGCTGCCTGAAAATCATCTGAGGAGGGGGAAACATTTAAAAATTCAACTTCTACTGGATATACTACTAGTTCCTGACTTCAGCATTTGTCTTTAAAGAATTCTGAATGCACATGGAAATCACAGGAAATGAGAAATGTACTTTTTTTCTAGGGGGGGGGTTCATGTGTATTAGTTAGCTATTGCTGCATAATAAGTCATCGAAAAACTTAGTGACTTAAACAACAAAAGAGTTAAAGGAGTCTGGTACAGTTTAACTGAGTGTCTCAAGCACAGGGTTTCTAACAATGTCTAATAAGGTAGACTGACCAGGGCTACAGTCATATCAAGGCTTGACTGGAGGATGATCCTCTTCCAGTCTCACTCACAAGGCTTGTTGGTGGCCATGAGGTTCTCCCTGTGGCTGGAGCCATCAGTTCCCTGCCTTGTAGGCCTCTCCATAGGGCAGCTCACAACATGGCAGCTAGCCTTCTTCAAAGTAAGTGAAAGTGGGCAATCTAATACAAAAGCCACAGTTTTTGTAACCTAATCTTGGCACTGAAAAGCCATAATTTTTCTCCAACTTTTTGTTAGAAGGAAGCCACTAATCTCCTCAGTGAAGGGGATTTTGCAGGGTCTGAATACCAGGAATACATGATCATAGGGGGTCCACTTTAACAGCTGCCTGCCACACTATTTTATCTTTTTTTTTTTCCTCCCCCCAGATTAGTTCTCAGACCAGGGATCAAACCCAAGTCCCCTGCAGTGGAAGCATGGAGTTCTTACCACTGGAACACCAGAGAAGTCCCACATACCATTTTGTCTTAAGGTGGATTATCCTGGCATTTTCTTCTAAAGCTAAAGCCCTCTGACTTCACAGTTGTTAAATAACAATGTCTTCAGAGATCCAGAATTCAAAGGGTTTGCAATAAGCGCTAGTCCTTCATTTTGGATGGTGAGCCTCCTTCCACAAAGAAAAAATAGGAAATTGTGTAGAACAGAATCAACAATAGAGGTTCCCTTGGTCTCTATTTTAATATAAAAGCAGAAATTTTAAAAAATTGTTTTTGGCCTAGTCTCATGGCTTTTAGGATCTCAGTTCCTTAGGATCTCAGTTCTTCGACCAGGAATTGAACCCAGGCCATGGCAGAGAAAGCCCGGAATTCTAACTACTAGGCTACCAGGGAATGCCCAAGAAATCAAATTTTAATGATGAACTCTCAAATACTGCAGACGTGGATGTAAAATGGCACAGTCACTTTGGTGAAGAGTTTGACAGTTACCTTAAAAAAATAAATTTAAAAATTTAAATTTATTATATCACCCAACATTCCATTACTAGGCATCTGCTCAAGAGAAGTAAAAACATATGTCCACAAGAAGACATATGTTTACAATTGTTCATAGTAGCATCATTTATAATAGCCCCAAACTTGAAACAATCAAAATGTCCACCAACTGGTGAGTAGATACACAAAATGTGGTATAGTCATCCTTCAGTATCCTCAGGGGATTGGTTCCAGGAACCATATGGGTATCAAAACCCAAGCATGCTCAAGTCCCCTATATAAAATGGTGTGGTATTTGCATATAATCTATAATATAGACTTCTGATTTTAAATCACCTCTTGATTACTTATAATACCTAATACGATGTGAATGTTAAGGCAATAGTTGCCAGAGTTGGCCAATTCAAGTTTTGCTTTTTGGAACTTTCAGGAGTTAAAAAAATTTTTTTTTCTGGTTGGAGGGGGGATTCCCTAGCAATCCAATGGTAAGGGCTTGGCCCTTTCACTGCCAGGGCCTGGTCAGGGAACTAAGATCCCACAAGCCACATGGCACAGCCAAAAAGACAAAACAAAACCTGTAAAAAAAAAAAAAATTTCTTTCATTCCATGGTTGGTTGAATCCAAGGATGCATGAATCCCGTGGATATGCAGGGCCAACTGTATATCCATATAATGGAATACGACTCAGTGATAATAAAGAATAAAAACCCTGACATGCTATGACATGGATAAGCCTCAAAAACATTGTCAAGTGAAAGAAGGCAAAAAACACTTCTGTAAAATTCCCTTTATATGACATGTACACAGTAAATAAAGACAGAAAGTAGATTAGTGGCTGCTTGTGCTGAGAATGGGAACCAGGAGTACCCCTGCGAGATAGAAATGCTCCAAATTAACTGTGATGGTGGTATAACTGTGTAAATTACTGAGAAACACTGAATTGTTGAATTTCATAGTATGTAAATCACACTTCAATAAAAGCATTAAAATATAGTTTCAATAATAATAGAAGAAAACCTGAGCTTTCTCAGCATAAATGAAATCAACATCAGGTCTTCTTATTCCGCTTTCTTTTTTGCTCCCACATGTCTGGAATTTGGTCCTAACATTGAATTTTGGGACCTTGGTCTCAGATATGGCTAACTGTCAAATCATTAAACCAGAGAAAGTTGACTGTATTTTAATTATGGTCTCTCCCCCTCTCCCCCAATCCGGCTTTTTAGTTTGTTTCCTTTGGCTTAATTTTTAAAGGATTGTGCAACTGTTGGTTTAAAAAAATGCTCTTTCCTCTCTCAACCTCCTTTTTATCTCAGATGGAAGATAAAATTGATATCCCACTTTTCACATGTTTGCAGAATATGATAACCACTTTTGCCCCACCGACGAGATTAATTTCAATTTGGCTACTGGAAGTTCATGGCTTAATCATTTTCTACATTTTAAAAAATATCTTTACCTTTATCTGACAATTCTGGAAGACTGAGGCAAACTTTAGTTGTTTCTTCCCTATCATTTCCTGAAGTAATTTCAGTTCTTAAAAAACTGAAAAGCTTTTAGTCACTCTCCCCTAAAAGTTATCTGCTTCCAGTTTAATTGAAACACATTAAAAAACATTAATAAATAAATAAATAAAAAGAAAGAAAAGAAACAGGGACTATTGTGCTGGCTACCAGGCTAAGTTAAAGTAAAACTTCTAAATGGGCCAAGGTCTAAAGTTCGCACATTCTTGTTAGGTCTGTTCTGTCTACACCGAAGGAGCCCCCATTATCCATAGCTCTACCAATCATGCACAATTTCCTTTTGAGTCTCATGAATGAGGAAAAAGAAGTTCAAGTGAGGGAAACTGGGTTCAAATGAAGGTCAGATACCCAAGAGAGTTTTCTGGTTAGTGTTGCTGGGGTTGAAAAAGTGGGGAAAAGGTAACCAGATGTGGGTGTCCCCGGGAGGTTGTTCGATTCCAACCGTGTAGGTCTTGGCAAGGAAAGACAGGACGGCCTGTCTTTGACACCTGGCTGACACAGAGAGCCTACCGTGTGTGAGGTGCCGGGGATACAAAGAAAACTATGGCATGCTTGTGTTCAAGCTGATTTATATGTAGCAAGACAGTCTCGTCCTAAAGACACTCGCAGTCCATTTTCAAAGTTGCATCAGGTGGGGCCAAACACGGATTTTCCTAGCAGTCTAAGAACGTTGAAGGCTTGAGGGGGGCGGGGCAGAAACGCTTCCCTTCGGTCCTCTACACTAGGCCCGCCCTTCAGGCGAAGACAGACACGCCCTCTCCGAAGGGCAGACCCGCCTCGAGGAGGGAGGATCCGGGTAGGGCCGGCGGTCGGGGCCTCACCCGACCCCCGCGAACGCGACCCAGCGCGGCGCCCGCTCCTCACGTGTCCCTCCCGGCCCCGGGGCCGCCTCACGTTCTGCTTCCGTCCGACCCTTCCGACTTCCGGTAAAGAGTCCCCACTCCATACCTCCGCGCCCACCCGGCATCGCCACGCGGCACGTCTGTGCCCGACCCCCGATGCGCCCGACGGCCGCAGCTCCTCGGGGCCCCGCGGCGGCTATCGAGCCTCGTCGCTTCGCTGCGGCCAGGTGGCCTGGGCGGCGCTCGCTCGCGCGGCCGGCGCGGCGGGGCGGCGGCGGCGGGGCTCCGGGACCGTATCCATCCGCCGCCCCTCCCCCGCCCGGCCCCGGCCCCCCTCCCTCCGGGCAGCGCTCGCCTCCCTCCTCCTCAGACTGTTTTGGTAGCAACGGCGGCGCGGCCCGGCCCGGCTCCCGGCGACTTCTCGGTTTCGGCGGGCCTCCCCGCCCGTTCGTCGTCCTCCTTCTCCCCCTCGCCGGCCCGGGCGCCCCCCCGGCCGCGCCAACCCGCGCCTCCCCGCTCGGCGCCCGCGCGTCCCCGCCGCGCTCCGGCGTCTCCTCGGCGCGCCCGGCTCCCGGCTGTCCCCACCCGGCGTGCGGGCCGGTGTATGGGCCCCTCACCATGTCGCTGAAGCCTCAGCAGCAACAGCAGCAGCAGCCGCAGCCGCAGCCCGCGGCCGCCAATGCCCGCAAGCCTGGCGGCGGCGGCGGCGGCGGCCTTCTCACGTCGCCGGCCGCCGCGCCGTCCTCAGTCTCGTCGTCCTCGGCCGCGGCTTCCTCCTCCTCCTCCTCAGTGGCGGCGGCTAGCGCAGGCGGCGGGCGGCCAGGCCTGGGCAGGTGGGTGTCGTGCCTCAGCCGCCTCGGCTCGGGGCCTGGACCAGCTCGGGCCTGACGTCCCCTCCCCCGCGGCCCGCACCGCGGTCCCCGCCCCGTGACCGGCGGGACTGGGGGCCTGCAGTGGGGGTGGGGCTCCCGTCTAGAGCCTGGGGGGGTGGGTCGGGTGAGGGGGCGCCGCGGGATCCCTCTGGGAATGGCGTTGTCTCTTGCAACATCCCCACCCCCCGCCGCCAAACGGTCAAGATGGAAGGACTGGGCAGCCTCCCCCTCTCCATTTAAGTGTTTGGGAGGGGTTCACAGGTCTCGGCGATTGTCAGCCCTTGATCACCTTCTTTAAGGCTCCTCCGCCCCCAACGAGGGGATGCTTGGGGACAGCTCCCATCCCCTTTAAATGTTAACATGGAAGGGTCTTTAGGTTATCTGCCGAAACTTGCCAACTCCCCCGTTTGGGAATAACGAGGGAGGGGGGAAAGTTAGGGCAGCATCGTCCCCCCCCCCCCACGCCCCCTGCCTGTTAAAGGGGCAGCCGCGGGCTTATCTGGAATATCATTAGGGTCTGTCCAGTCTTCTCACCCACCCGCTTCCCTGCCCAGGAAGATATCGAAGGACCGGGTTGAGGTGAGTGGACAGGGAACCCCCTCACCCCTCCTCATTTAAGTGTAAGGCGGCGGCCGGGGGCTCCAGAGCTGCTCTGAAATTGTGGGGCTCAGTGCAGTCTCCTGCAGCGTCCCGTCCTCCCCCACCTAAGGAAGGGGTGGGGAGTGTCCGGCCCCCTCCAGGCCTCCCTCCTTCCCCCGCAAGGCCTCTCTGGCGCTGGTGGTGGCTGAGCCGCATTGCTGTTCTGAGGCCGCGGAGAAGGCCCCTTTGAATAGTGGTGGGCGAGGGCTGGACTGAGGACCGAGGGGGTGGTGGTGGTGGCGGCGGCAGGGCGCGAGCACGCTGTGTGTTTTTCCTCAACCCTTGCCCCAATTTATAAATTTCAAGAGGAGAGGAATCGCAGCAGGAGATACGGTGGGGTTCCGGAAAGCAGAAATGCGGGTGTTTACTTGCTTGCTCTTCCCCACTCCCCACCATGACCCAGGTTTGTGGTACAGACTGGAGGCTCAGCGTTGTCTCAGTGACGTGGGTCTGGCTCTGGAGGGGGTGTGTGTGTGTATGGGGGGGGGGGGTTGTCAGTTCGTATTTCACGAACTACGAAAATGCTTAGTGTTCAAACGGAGTAGCAAATGTCAATAGACTCCATTCCATTGTGGCCAGTGTCCTTAACTTGGGGAGTGCCGCCAGAGCTCACCAAGGGCACGCAAGTCCATTTCCCCGGTGCCCCATCCATGTTGCCGGCACTGCCATGCTTCCCTTAGGCCTAGGCGGGGTTGACAGGCTCGGATAAGGGTCCTCCTTAGATCTCCTGGCTTTAGAAGGTGAGATAAGGGGATTTTTTCATGCAGAGTTTTCTTTTTGAAAAAAGGTTTTTAGCAGTCGATTTCCAAACAATTTTCATTTGTGGCAGAAGTTATCCATCAAGATGATTCGGAGTTGATTTTTTAAGGAATTCTGCCTCCATGCGGGGCAATCGGGAACATTGATTTACTTGCTTTCTACCCTACCCACCACCCGTCCTCCCAGTTTCTCCTTTGAAGCATCTACAGATGCTTCCTGTCAAAACTAGTTCAGAAAAGTGGGGGGAAATGCTTATTTTCCCAGTTCTGTCCGTGTAGGGTTCTGTAACTTCAGTTCCCCGTTTTCCGTGGCATCCATAGAGAGAAAAAAAAGGAAAAAATTTAAACATAATTTTTATGAAAAAGGGTGCACTGTTTTTTCCTTCTTGGGATCAGATAGGAATCTGGGGATTTCCCTGGTGGTCCAGTGGTTAAGACTTAACCTTCCAGTGCAGAGGGTGCAGGCTCCATCTCTGGTTGGGGAGCTAAGATCCCACATGCCTTGGGGCCAAAAAAACCAAAACATAAAACAGAAACAGTGTTGTAACCAATTCAATAAAGACTTTAAAAATGATCCACATCAAAAATCTTAAAAAAAAAGAAAGAAATCTGGCGGATGTATTCAAACTTGTTCAAATAATTAAAAATTAAAACTTAGGTTGCATATGCTTTCTTAGGCTTAAAAATTATAACAATTTGTTCAAGAGTGGCTTGAGTGATCAAAACTATTTGGAATGTTTTCCTACCACAGATCTTTTTTTGTTCCTTGAGACTTTATAAACATTTAAGATTTAGATTCTTGTTTTAAGTTCTTTTATTTGAGGCATGAATTGTAGCCCTTATTTTTCGTTGATAAATGTGTGATGTTTCATTTAATGAGTTGAATTCACATAGTGTGAAATTTTGTTCCTTTACATGTTTAATGTACTTGTAGAATTCCTTTCAAATTTGAATCACTGTTACTGATGTCTTTGTAAACTAATAACAGTTTCTAGAGTTTCTTCAGTTACACTTGTGTGTATCAGCAGTTAATGTGTTTCTGGGACCAAAGGTGAATTAAAAAAAAAAATGCAGCCTTGGGTTTGATATGTTTAGAGACAATAAAGTATTCTTGAAAGTCTAGAAATTCATGTCTGCTTTAAATAGTACTACATTTCATCATATTTGACCTTTTTTTCTGTTGTAAATAGTGGATTTTCTTGGCTTTCAAAAATTCTCTTTGTCATATGTTTTAAAGGTGGCTGTTTTCTCTTAGAAAGTTTGATTATAATTTTACCTTAATCCAATTCTTATTTTTGCCACTTTGATTTTTATGTAGTTTTAGTAATTGTGTATGTTATTTTGTATTCAGCTGTTTTCTTTAACACCACATTATGAATTTTCTTAAATTTTTGCTCAACCATTCTGTTGTGGGGATTTGGTCTTCCACATTTTTTGCTATTGTAGATAGTGGTGCAGTAAGCATCTTTTTATTAACAGCTTTTTCCCTTGGTCTAATTATTTTCTTAGAGAAGGTTCCCAGGAGTGGTTTTACTGGGTCAAAGGGCTTCAAGATTTTATGCTTGGTAGTGCCATAATTCTCTTCAGAAGACTTGTGTGTTCAAGAGGTGGCTCTTTTTTTAGAATGGTTTCTTCGTAGGTTGTTGAACTTTGGGGGATTTTCAAGGGAAAAGTTGGATTTACTGTCAAGTGCATACACAATTTAGTGCTTTTGTTATCTGTTTATCTTGGAATTCAGTGTCTCTGAGGATTTAATAATGTATGTGAAAATGTCTTGAAAATTGGTAATACTCAGGAGGACACATGGTATAACTATTGGGCTGATTCTCATTAGAGGAATGACAATCTTGAGGACCTTATTCTAAAACTTTTTCGTTTTTTTGGTTAACCTTCCTCATTCATCTCAAAGTATTTTTTAATCAGCTGCTAGTTTATGATTGAAGTATTTTTGGTAACTTTTTTTTAAATTTCATAATACTTTTGGGAATTATCACTAGTTAAACCTTATCTCTTTCTGTTCCACATTCCCTTCCCCAGTTTTAAAAAAGAAATATATATGTGTGTGTATGTACATAGATATGGATATGAGTTTACAGTCCTATTACTGTATTCCAGATTCTAAGTAACGGGCTTCCACGTTGGCTCAGTAGGTAAACAATCTGCCTGTATTGCTAGGAGACAGGAGACAGTGGATTTGATCCCTGAGTTGGAAAGATCCCCTGAAGGAGGAAATGGCAACCCTCTTCAGTATTCTTGCCTGGGAAATCCCATGGATAGTGGAGTCTGGCGGGCTACAATCCATGGGGTCACAAAGAGTCGAACATGGCCGAGCACTTAACACGTTACTAGAATTTCTTTGGATACAGGATTAAGTGTAAGTGAAAATTTTTAGTAATTTTCAGTTTAGGACATTACTGCTTCTTTCTCTTAAGGTATTGTGATTTAGAAATTATGCTGCAGTTCATTGTAATTATTTATCATGTTTCCTTTTAAATATTGGTGAGATTTTCATGTCTTTAAATTTCTTATAGAAGAGCCTAAAGAAAACTGCATTCATTCAACACGTAGATTCATTGAAAATCTGTGTACAATAGAGATGTAGGTGCTTGGGATATTTATAAAAGAAAAGATAGCTCTCTGCCGTTGTTTACTTTGTTGGGTCGCTAAGTCGTGTCCAACTCTTTCGACCCCATAGCCTGTAGCCAGACTCCTGTCCATGGGGTTTCCAAAGCTGGAAAACTGGAATGGGTTGCCATTTCCTTCTCCAGAGAGTTTTCCCCACCTAGGGATCATACCGTTGTCTCTTCATCTCTTGCACTGGTAGGCAGCTTCTTTACCACTGAGCCACCTAGGAAACCCTTTTACATTCTGATGTGGCATACTAAGGGAGTGTGGGGGAAGAGAATGGGTTGCAATTCTAAATGGATCAGGGGAGGCCTTGTTGAAAAGATAACGTTTGAACAAAGTTTTGAAAGTATGGTAGTTAGCCATTTGCTTTTAATCAAGATTAACTAATCATATGGCGCCAATTGTAGTTTATAAGGTTTAAACTGCATCATCCTTTGCTAATTCGTTCTTTTATGGGGATATTGATGGTAGTCAAATTTGAAATTAATCCAGAGATAATATAGATGGCTGTTAAATGAGGTACATTTTTGTTTTTTAGTTGGCTTTTTAATTTTACCTTATCAGTTTAATTTTCATTTTAAATATCTAGAGAAAAATACACTTAAAATTTTTTTTTATTGGTTAGATAGTATCACTGACTCAATGTATATGAATTTGAGCAAACTCCAGGAGATAGTAGAAGACAAGAGCTGCAGTCCATGGGGTCGCTAAGAGTGGGACATGATTGAGCGACTGAACAACAGCAAGTTGATTTACAGTGTTGTGTTAGTTTCAGGCGTACAAATAAACTTTTTAAGATTTGGCAAAAACCTACAACAAATGGGTTATCTTTGACAAAGGTAAAAGTAAGACTGTAGTTGCTTACACATTTTGCATTCTGAAAAGTCAGCACAGTGCATGCTATCGGTCACCGTGCTTCTCTTTTGGTTAAATGTAAATTTGTATTTTCTCTGTTTCTCTAATTAGAGAGACAGTTATACTTTTACACAGGGGATGTTAACTCATATCATAGCTATTTAATAGACATATGTTTCAACTTAAGGGAGTTTTTTTTTTCTAAGTTGTTACAGCTGTGTTAGCACTTATTTTCATCATTGCAGAGTGTGCTTTTATACCTTGAAAAGGATTTTTAAGCTTTCATAAAATTTTTTCCCCTAGAAATGTAATTTTCTATTTTGATGAGATAGTAATAGTATTTTGATATCATATTAAAGGTTTAAGCCTAAAGAAAACCCTATCTTTGTATCTATTTTAAATGATTGTGACTTTGATGGAGATACAGTTTATTAACAGGTCTACCTGCTACTGTATCTTTTTAATTGAAAGTACTTGCCTTTTTAAAAAAAAATACATCTGGGTCATCTATGACTGTTAACCATACCATTTTAAGAGGTCCAGACAGTGATCTTTTTAAGGAAGATTGTCATTAAGAGTAGATTGCGCTTTCCTCTTGAAGTCTTTTTGCCTCCTAAGATGTTAGACTTCAAAAATAAGGATATATTCATCAGAAAATTTACTGATCAGTGAACATGAAGCTGGTATCAAGCTTTTGAAAGGTTGTAGCACCTAAGTCTAGAATTTGTAATGTAGACATTTTTGATACCATAACCTTTACTGACATTATTTATGATTAGAAATAGGTTGAGCTGTATCTTAATTTTTTTATGTATCCTCAAAGTTTAATTTTCTACTAAAAATTTTTCTTCTCTATATATATATTGCGAGCACACACACATATTGCTTTGGGGCATTCAAACATGTATAGAATGTGGTCCACACTGCTTACAATAGAGATGAGAGATGTACTTAAACCATTGTCCAAATCAGATTTTCTCTTGAAATTGAGAAAGTCCTTGTGTATTTCCTCGTTTGTATTTGAAAGTTCTGTTGTTTATAAGTTGAAAAACTGTGTTTTTAAAAAAGTGCATTTTAAACGCTTAATTGTAGAAGAGTGCAGAGGATTTTTTTTTAAGTCCAAATTCATTTATTTAGCATTTAAAAAAATTTTAAACACTATTTATTTATTTAGTTAACTGTGCCAGGTCTTAGTTGCAATATGTGGGATTTAGTTCCTTGACCAGATATTGAACCCAGGCCCCCTGCATTGGAAGCATGGAGTCTTAGCCACTGGACCCCAGGAAATCCCCCCTGAATTCCTTTAAATTAAAATCTCTCACAATCTTTTTTTGAGATAACCACTGTTAGAAATTTGGTGTATGTCTTTTCAGACTTTGTGAAAACTGTTTTGGATTCAAGAGTATATATTGTCTTTGTAAATATATTTTTCCCTAAATCAAGATTTTAGAGCATAACAAAATAACAGAAAATCTTGTCTTAGAAGGCAAGAAATTTTAACCTTTGAGAGGTTAGGGCACTTGCCCAGAGCAACATATTTGTAGAATTTTGTTATATCTCCTTCACTTTCAATAAGTGCTGCTGCTGCTGCTAAGTCGCTTCAGTTGTGTCCGACTCTGTGCGACCCCATAGACGGCAGCCCACCAGGCTCCTCTGTCTATGGGATTTTCCAGGCAAGAGTACTGGAGTGGGGTGCTATCGCCTTCTCTGTCAATAAGTACAGACAGAGACATAAACAAGATCATGCTGTAGATTTAAAAGAAAACAGCCACAGTCAGTTTTTGCCTCTCAGGATATGTTTTGTAACCTCGATCTTGGCTCAATGAAATAGAACGTCTGTTTGCCCATCTTTTTAAAAAAATACGTGATTCTGTATATATGTGGTGTAAAATCTGCTTAAATGTTAAATCCGTTGTTTTGTTATTTTTAGTAGTATAGTATTGTTACAAATCTGGGTTGTTGATGAAAATTTACCGCAACTGTTAATCTTAGGCTTTATTTGCTTAAAATTATTTGCAGTTGTATTCATGTGAAAATTTGAAATTCCTTTTAATTTAAAATAATTCTTACGTAGCTTGCTTATACTTTAAGCCTTGAACTTGAGTCAAGTTGCTATAAAATATCAGTTTCATGCCATGATTAGTAGCTAGCAGCATTTAGGGAACTGGATAAAATGGCATGCTATAATGGACTCTTTGTAATTCTCATCAGTTTTGTGGTGCATGGCTTATTTTTACTGAGTTTCAGAACTTCAGAATGTTGTCCTCTTGAAAGTGTTACCTTGAGAGACTATCTACAAGTGTTGTCAGTGTCAGATATTTTTGATTGTCACTTTGTTCATATTGCCTTTTATAAGTTGTATGCTAAAAAATACTCTTAGAGGTAATCTTTGTAAATAATCTAGAGTAATCCTGATTATAGTCTTAGTTTTTAAAAAAGAAAAGTCTTGTTTTGAATTAAATTGTACATTCTTCTTTTGGAGCTCATAAACATTTTTTGTGGACCTTGGGTAGTTAACTATTTTCATTCCAAAACACACTTGAAAATAAGGTAGAGAAAAGACTTAAGGTCTTTATGTTGAACCTTGTGCCGATTACAGAAAGGGGAGCACTTCAGGGTGTCTTCTCACTTCATACATGGTTCTGCTTTGCTTGTTCTTTTTATATGTATATTTACGTGTGTGTGTATAATTTTGTTTATTTTTGGCTGTGCTGGGTCTTCATTGCTAAACACAGGCTTTCTCTAGTTGTGGCCAGCAGGGGCTGCTCGCTAGTTACTGTGCAAGGACTTCTCATCGCAGTGGCTTCTGCAGAGCACTGGCTGTAGAGCTCTCAGGCTCAGCAGTTGTGGCACGTGGGTTTATATGTCCTGCAGCATGTGGAATCTTCCAGACTAGGAGTTGAACCTGTTTCCCCTGCATTGGCAGGTGGATTCTTAACCACTGGCCCATTAGCCAAGTCCTTTCGCTTGCTTTTTTGATTTATAGATTGCCAGCAAGTAGAATGTTTTAGGGGCAAACATTGGTAGCAATGAGAAGTAATAATAGTATGATAGGAAGTTAAGAGATGGGAAAATAATAAAAAATAGACACAAGACCTCAAAAGTTTATTATCATCATGGGTGTTTTGACTATAAATTGGTAACTCCATACTTTTGTACACCCCAGAGGCATTACTACTATTTTATGGCATAATGTAGTTAATTGATGTGCTCCTAATGGTGACTCATAAGACAAGGTTAAATTGTTTTTCATCTTTGAAAGGAGTATTTCAAACTGTAGGTGATGAACACTTAGTAAGTTGTAAGATCACTTTAGTGGGTCATGACAGGCCTTTTAGAAACATTTTTTTAAAGTGCAGTGCACTATAGTATCTTATTCTAAGGGTGAGAATTGTTTTAAGGAACATTTCAATTACTGTATATATACTGTGTTACAATTTAAACTGTAACTTTTCATTAATGTAGTCAAAGTCACTGATTTAGAGGCACTGAGATACAGTAAAAGGATTGAGAAAAGGGTTTTGCCGTTAATATCTACACTAAAGTTGCCAGATTTAGCAAATGAAAATACCGTTAAACTTGCATTTTATTAAAAAAAAAAAAACAGTTGATTTACAATGTTGTGTTAGTTTGAGGTGTACGGCAAAGTGATTCAGGCATGTGTATTCTTTTTCAGATTTTTTTCCCTCATAGATTATTACAGAATATTGAGAATAGTCCTCTGTGCTGTACAGTAGGCCCTTGTTGGTTATCTAGTTTATATATAGTGGTATGTGTGTGTCAGTCCCAAACTTCTAATTTATACCCCCCCAACTGGAATTTCTGATAAACAACCACTAATTTTTTGGTATAAATAGGTCCCAAATTGCATGGAACAAAATTATTTATTATCTGAAATCCAAATTTAACTGTGTATCTTTTATCTGATAACCCTAATCTGGACTAGAATTGGAGTTCATCCCCTCATGACTAAAATTTAAGTTCTGAGGACTGCAGCTTCATTTTGTTCATGATTGTGTAGTAGTCTTCTGAACCATGATTGACACTTAAGTGGTCAGATGGTTGAGTAAACGAATGGGCAAGTTACTCTCAGGCTCAGTTTCTGAACTTATTAAAGCGGGAAAGAATACCTTCCTTAAAAAGTGAGATTCTGCATTTTTATTATATTAATACATTGACACATATTAAGCTGTCAGTATTTTATGCTTTTTGGGTCACTCCCATGTATTTGTGGGATATTTATTTCTGTAACCAGGAGTCAAACCTGGGTCCTTGGCAGTGAAAGCATAAAGCCCTAACCATTAATAAGCCAGGTAATTCCCTCAGTATTTTAGAATTACACAGATTTGGAGTTGGAAGTGACTCTGGTGAGTTTTTAGTTTTCATTCTCTTTACTGTTGTAGAAATTAAGGCCACAGACATTATTTGCAAATATTCTCTCATCATTGGCTGCATAACTGACTTTAGAATCTTGTTCCCTCTTCTCTGTATTAATAATATGTTTCTTAAGAATTGTTTTCAAAATTTGATACTAATTTAGTATTCTAAGGAGAAATCTATCTATCTAGAAAAAGTTTCTCTATGTGTTCCAATTAGACTTTGCTATTTTTTGTTTTCTGACATATAAGTGGCAAAGTGTCTCTTTAGTCCTTTTAACTTAGGAACTGAAATCCAAAGTGAAGTTCCTCTGTTTCTCCCGGGCATGCTTTTCCTTTCTTGATCCTTAATCTGGCTGGCAAATAGGTTTCACTTTGTCTGTTAATTGTGATTGATAGGTGTATTGTTTGGAGGATTCTGAGATTTCATTTGGCTTTAGAGAAGAGATGTAGATAGAGAAAGGGGGTGGATTGAGTCTTTTTATCATGGTCACCAGAGGGTATTTGCTGACTGTAGCTTAGTAAACTTCCTGATTGGTTACTTCATGGCCAGATACTTCCCGCATACTCCATAGCCATGAGAATCTGTCACCACCTCAAAAAAAAAAAAAAAAAAACAAAACCCTCTCCTAAACATCTTTAATTGTGTACTGTTTCTGTTAAGAAACTTTTAGTGGCTCTCATTTCCAGCTGAATCACATCCAGACTATTAATGAATAGCATGTTAGTCAAGCCCCTCCACAGATTGGGGATGCTGTATTCTCTAGAATAAATCAAGTTGTGTCAGTCTAGTTATCTTGTCCTCCTAAGCATAGGTTTTTGAAGGCTTAGCCCAGATTCTCTTTTGCATGGTGTTTCACCATATTTGCCCTAGGAAAATGGGATTCTTCCTGTGCCCCTGTAGCTTTTGACAAGTTTCGTTCCTGTGGTATTCAGTGTATGGTGTCTTTTTATTATTATTATTATTTATTTGGCTGCATCAAGTCTTCGTTGTGGCACTTGTGCTCCAGACTGTGTGGGCTCAGTATTTGTGGCTCGAAGGCTTCATAATGTTCCATGGCATTATGTTCCCCTACCAGACATGGAACCCGTGACCCTTGCATTTCAAGGCCGATTCTTAACGACTGGACCACCAGGGACATACCATATACAGTGTCTTGTATTTAAGTGCAGCAGCTCCTCCACTTGGCAGGCTTTCTCCTTAGGATGATCTCTGAAATAGAAGCAGAGCTACACCACAGAACAAAAGTGGGTTCATCCCACCAATAGAGGGCTTTTTTTTTTTTTTTTTTTCCCATTTTGGGGAGGGGAGTGGGTTTATGGTCAGTGACCTGTGTCATTTTAAACTTCTCTGTGTTTGTTGTGTTTGAGCTTAGTTTGTTGTTGTTAAAGTTGTCATTTTCAGAGAGAGCAGCAGCAGTGAGGATTGATAGCTCCAGTCAGAAGAAAGCACTTAATTATGATAGAAATGAGAGATTTAAAAAAATAAGTAGGAGGAAATGATAGCTTGGGATGAGACAAATTATTCTGAAGGACAGAGAGCAGAAAGTACCATGCTTATTGAGTCAGTAATAATCAGCTAAAATTAAAGAGAATTAGTGGATGAAATGGAAAAACTTCTAAGTTTTCAGGGAGTAGTGTTAATTTGGGAGAAGACTAAAGTAGTTAAAATGCTGTTGCTGAAATTTTTGTAGACTTACAAACAGTGATACAGGTTCACAGTTCATTGAATAAAGAGTCTAAGACATTTCCAGTGATAACAGAAAAGATTATTAAGCAATTGTCTTTTGGGAAAAGATGCCAAATAGAATGTTCATATATTGGGTCTTTAAGTGTTTAAACTTTCTCCTGTCCATTTTGGACTTAGGATCACAGGGATATGCAGAAGAAATTTTTAAAATTTCATTGCTCAGTGTGCTGTGGTTTAGCTTAAATTGCTAGACAGTTATTGTAGTAAATTGTATTTTAATTAGACATACTGAAATAAAATTTACAAAAAAGAAGTTCACCCTTTTTAGTGTGGAGAGGAAAATGGCAACCCACTCCAGTATTCTTGCCTGGAGAATCCCATGGATGGACTAGCCTGGTGGGCTACCTTTCATGGGGTCACAAAGAGTCGGACACGACTGACTGACTGACTAACACTTTTTAGTGTATAGTTCTTGAGTTTTGAAAAACATAGTCATAAAACTACCACCACAATCATAGTATCAGCCCATAAAGTTTTCCTTCATTTCAGTCAGTCCCCTTCCTCCAAACCTGGCAATCACTGATCTATTTCCTAACATTTTGAAAGTGAAAGTCATTCAGTCCTGTCCAACTCTTTGAGACCCCATGGACTATATAGTCCATGGAATTCTCCAGGACAGAAGACAGGAGTGTCTTTCCCTTCTCTAGGGGATCTTTCCAACCCAGGGATTGAGCCCAGGTGTCCCGCATTGCAGGTGGATTCTTTACCAGCTGAGCCACAAAGTTTTGTCTTTATACAGCCTTTTGTGATTGCCTTCTCTCATGTAACAAAATACTTTGAGATTCATGTTACTGCATGTAACAGTTTCTTCCTTGTTGAGTAGTATTGTACTTTATGCAAGTACAATGGTTGTTTATCAAATCATAGACTTTTAAATTGTTAGCAGTTTTTGGCTATTACGAATAAAGCTGCTGTGAATATGTACAGGTTTTGTGTGGTCACAACACTTTTATTTCTCGATTAAATTCATAGAAATGGAATTGGTAAGTTGTATAGCAAATGTTTATTTAATTTTGAAAGTAATTGCAAAACTTCTAAAGTAACTGATTTTTTTTTTAGGATTTTCATTTGTAAAGTTCAATTTTGGCTGTGCTGGGTCTTTATTGCCACACACACGTTTTCTTTAGTTGCAGCAAGTGGGGCTACTCTCTAGTTACAGTGCATGGGCTTCTCATTGCAGTGACTTCTTGTTGCAGAGCACACGCTCTAGAGCATGGGCTCAGTAGTTGTGGTGCATGGGCTTAGTTGCCCATGGCATGTGGCATTTTTCTGGACCAGGGATTGAACTAGTGTCCCTTTCATTGGCAGGTGAATTCTTAACCACTGGACCAACAGGATAGTCCCAGTAACTGATTTCTAATTTCTCTAATTTCTTGGCAACGCTTGGTATTGTTGTTCAGTTGCTAAGTCTTGTCTTGACTGTTTGTGACTCCATGGACTGTAGTGCGCCAGGCTCCTGAGTCCATGGAATTTCCCAGGCGAAAACTGAAGCGGGTTGCCATTTCCTTCTCTAGAGGATCTTCCCGATCAAGGGATTGAACCCAAGTCTCCTGCATTGGCGGGCAGATTCTTTACTACTGAGGCACCAGGGAAGCCCAACACTTGTTAGGCTAGTTTTTAATTTCAGTTATTCTGGTGGCTATGTAGTGATATTTCATTGTGGTTTGACTCCATTTCCTTATGCCTAATGATATTGAACATCTTTTCATGTGCCATTTGTTTATTATCTTTGGTGACAAGAAACTATTTGGGATCTAACTTCTTTGAAAGTAAAGGAACTTCTGTATTTGCGTTGTCTGCCTTGTAGATTTACAGCATCTTGAGGACAGGGACAAGTGCTTTGTACTACTATGTATACATAGTAAGTGGTAGATTATTTATTGACTCTATGAACATTGGTTTCATTATTAAGCAGATGAATTTACCCTACCAAGGAAAAGTTGTCATCTCAAATGGAATATGGCATTTATTTTATAGGCAAACCATAACTTTTTGAGTACCTTGTGTTTGCTTGATTCTGGGGAGTACAATGGTAAATAAGCTAGATGCGGTCTTTCCCTTCCTGGAGCTTATATACTATTATTACGGGAAACAGGGCAGAAAGTTCAAACCTTTGATTCCCCACAATATGTTTGAGTTGCTAATGCTTACTTAATATGCTTCTGCTGCTGCTAAGTCACTTCAGTCGTGTCCGACTCTCTGTGATCCCATAGATGGCAGCCCACCAGGCTCCCCTGTCCCTGGGATTCTCCAGGCAAGAACACTGGAGTGCGTATCTTATAAAATATTGGAAGGAAGTATTTTAGATGAAGGGAAAAAAGGCTTATTGCTTTTTCAGAAGATTGGCCCTCTTCCTAGCATTCTGGTATGTTGCTAAGGGTCTTATTCCTTTTAATGCTTTTGAGATAGCCACTGATGAGTAACAGAAATCACTATGTTTGAGAAGCCTCCTGGTCTAAGCTTGTGAAAGCCGACTAGGGTCGTAATTGAAAGGGAGAGGAAAATGAGCTTCCTGTTCTGCTGGGGCATATACATACCTTTTACATATATATATATATATAATATATGCACTTTTTTTTCTCATTTGATTATCACACAGTCCTGTTAGATAATCTGTTGGGCCTTCCCATTTTACCTGTGAGGAAGCTAAGGCCCAGAGAAGCTAAGTGACCTGTTTTAACTTAGCTAGAAAGTGGCAGAGATGGAATGACTTACTATTGTTTATTTTAGGATCTCTGAAAAAGTATATGCAGGTGAGAATAGGAGAAAACTGGTGATGAATTTAAGGAATGTTACAATTAGTTTATTATTTTAACTGACCAGGAATTGAGTCACTAGCTTCACTGAGTGAAGGAATGTACATAAACAACCTCCTTGGGATGAAAAGTGGAAAAGAAAATGACGAATTTACATTTGTGACAGATAAGGAATTTAGTTATTCATAATCTGTAAATGTTACATAGGAAGTCTATATATTTTTAACTCAGTCTAAAAGGTTAGAGAATAAATGAGAATTTCTATTTATTATAACGCTTTTTTCCCTCTGTAAAACATGTTAGAAAAAACTAGCATTTGTGAGCCAAATGTAAGCCATTTTTCTGAAGGAAAAAGTCTATAGATATGTATATATGATGTGAAAACAGTTTGTGGAGTGCTGTTTATATAATGATAGTTAGCATTTATTTCGTGCCTATTAGGTTTCAGGAACCGTGCCAAGTGCATTACTTATATATCCTTTAATCCTTAGAACACCCAGCCTCTCATGTAGGTAGTGCCATATCCACTTTACAGATGAGGAAATGGTGGTTCAGACAAATTAAGGAACTTGTCCAGGGTCAAAGGGTAGGAAGTGATAAAGCTGAGATTCTAACCCTATAAGACATCAGAGCTTTTGCTTTTAATAACTGTGCCCCACTGCTTCTAGTTCAGCTCTGTGACAAAACAAAAGCAGATAAAAATCAATGAAGAAAGCAATTTATTCATTATTCGCCATAAAATGGCTTCAATTAACCATGCCTCAGTCGTAGCAGTTCTCTTAATAAATGAATCTGATAAGCTCAAGATTTTTATTTTATTTTATTTTTTTTCAAGATTTTTATTTTAAAATTTGAAAGCAGTGTTATAAATGGTGGTGCTTTCTGCATCTGCGTATTTTGTAATTGATAGTTGTTATCCATAATTAATTTGAACTCAGTAGTACCGTACTACGTTGTGGGTTAAGAAGGCATTTTTGACTTGATCTAAGAATTCCAACACCACTTATGTTTCTGTAGGAGAATTAGAGTGCTAGAACCAATTTCTCCACTCTGTCTTAGTCAAACTGGAGACTGCATAGCCCTGGGGCTAGAAGGACACACTGAGTGAAACTTCAGCAGCACATATTAGTCCTTCAGAAAGAAGGGATTGAATAGTTGAAGAAATGATTCCTCTGTTCCGTGGCTTTTAGAGAAGTTTCTGGCTATGGTACAGTTATTTCTGTAGGCCAAATGATCATTTTAGTTATCATATATTTTATTTGTATTGTAGCACATTAATTTTTCACACCTGTTTAACCTAGCCTTCCTTTTGCTGTTAGATTTAAACTCTATTTTGTTGGGCCAACCATCTGTTCAAAAATCATCCTATTCCCGAGCCTGAGGTCCTCTTCACTCTCAAGACTTGCCATAATCTAACCCAGGGGTTGGCAGATGTCTTCTGTAAAAAGGCAAATAATAAATATTTTGGGTCTACAGGCCTCATACCATCTTTTTTGCATATTCTTCTTTTTTTTTTTTTTTAACCTTTTTGAATGTAAAAAGCATTCTTAGCTCTGGGCCATGTAAAAATAGGCCACAGAACCATGGACATTTGTCAATCCCATTTTATCTTTCTGTCATGTTTTTCATTAACTCTTCAGAACATGCTGCTGCTACTAAGTTGCTTCAGTCGTGTCCGACTCTGTGCGACCCCATAGATGGCAGCCTACCAGGCTCCGCTGTCCCTGGGATTCTCCAGGCAAGAACACTGGAGTGGGTTGCCATTTCCTTCTCCAATATATGAAAGTGAAAAGTGAAAGGGAAGTCGCTCACTCGTGTCCGACTCTTTGCAACCCAATGGACTGCAGCCTACCAGGCTCCTCCATCCATGGGATTTTCCAGGCAAGAGTACTGGAGTGGGGTGCCATCGCCTTCTCCGCTTCAGAACATGACCTCTATTTAAATCATCATGGTCTCCTTTTCTCATTGCCTCTGCAAGTATCAAGCTCAGCCTCTACTCCCTGCCTGCTCTTCTATCACTATTCTCCTTTTCCACATCTTTATACTTAGCCTCTAAGATCCGGTTCACATGTTCCATGAAACTAATTCTCATTTATTTTATCAACTCCTGCAGAACTTTGCTTGTCCTATATATCTTAGCTTTCTTATTTGAAAACATGTTCCATGTTTTACCATAGTAGCTTGCTGTAAACTATAAGAATGAAAAGATTCACATTTCTCCTGAGACTGTTTTCTGGTAAATGCCTAAAGTAACACTGTTTCTTTTCACAAGTCAGTGTTCCTACTCCTCCTCCAAATCTGAATTTTAGAATTGGAAGCTTGCATTTGGGATCATCATGACTCATCCTCTTTGTTATACACAGGAACAAGAATTTTAAATGGCTTGTCCAGAGTTGCACACTATTTAGCACCCAAGGTCTTTTCTTACTTAGTGACTTACAGCAGGTTATTTTACTTGTGCTTGAGTTTCTTCCTCTGTGAAATGGGAGTGATGACGATTAAATGAATTACATGTGAAAAATACTTAAGTCAGTGCCTGGCATGTGGTAAGTGCTTAGTAACTTTTAGCTGTTACTATTAATGTGTTTGGAAATCAGTAAAAACGACTTGAACAAGTTAATGCCGAAAACTGCTTGTTAATGGGTTTAGGGTAATACTATTAATATAATAGTAGGAGAAGGCAGTGGCACCCCACTCCAGTACTCTTGCCTGGAAAATCCCATGGACGAAGCAGCCTGGTAGGCTGCAGTCCATGGGGTCGCTAAGAGTCGGACACAACTGAGCGACTTCACTTTGGCTTTTCACTTAAATGCATTGGAGAAGGAAATGGCAACCCACTCCAGTGTTCTTGCCTGGAGAATCCCAGAGATGGGGGAGCCTGGTGGGCTGCCGTCTATGGGGTCGCACAGAGTCGGGCACAACTGAAGTGACTTAGCAGTAGCAGCAAGTAGTAAAGCACGGAACAGATTTGAAAGTCTTTGTAGTCAGAGAAGAAATGAAGTGAGCTTGAAATAAGTGCTAATTAGAATTTTTTAATGAGAATTTTTTAAAAGAAAATTTCAACATATATAAAAGGAACAATTTAAGACCCTACAGTTATCAGTGAATGGCTCATCTTGTTTCCCGTTACTCCCCTCCCCGTTATCACTTGTCTTTTGAAGGGGATTAAAGTTGTTCTGAGGTCCCAGGAAAGATAAATGACCAATGGGTGAAACCATTGGGAGAGAAACTGGAGTTCAGTATAAGGAAGCACTCCTGGTATACGTCAGAGGGAATGGATGCTTGGGAAAGTAGATAACACCTACTCCTGGAGAAGCTCAAAGAAAGGACTGCATTGTCCAGTATGGCAGCCATTATCTACATATGGTTATTAACATTAAAGTTTTTTAGTGTGTCCTGCATTTTAAATTTAATTAATTTTCAGCCATACCAGACAGCATGTAGGATCTTAGTTCTCCAACCAGGGATCAAACTCATGCTCCCTGCAGTGGAAATGCTGTGCAGAGTCTTCACCACTGGACTGCCAGTGTTACGTCCTGCTATTTATATTTAGAATTAAGTTAATTAAAATGTAAGAAAAATCAGCTTCTCAGTCACACTAGCCGTATTTCAAGTGCTCAGCTGCCACATGTGCCTAGTGGCTATTGGGCAGCGTAGATATAGAAGTTTCTTTTTTAATTCATTATAGAAAGTTCTGTTGGACAGCACTGAACTTGAACCCCCAGGATTCCATTTTATCCAAGGTATGTGTAACTTTTGGAGTATCTAGGCCATATCTAATTGTGCATGGCTTTGTGGCCAAGCCTTCCTCTCAGTAAAACTAATATGAGGGAAATAATTGTATTCAGTTCAGTTCAGTTGCTCAGTCATGTCCGACTCTTTGCGACCCCATGACCCGCAGCACGCCAGGTCTCCCTGTCTATCACCAACTCCCAAAGTTCACCCAAACCCATGTCCATTGTGTTGGTGATGCCATCCAACCATCTCCTTCTCCATCATCCCCATCTTCTGCCCTCAATCTTTCCCAGCATCAGGTGGCCAAAGTATTGCAGTTTCAGCTTCAGCATCAGTCCTTCCAGTGAGTATTCAGGACTGATTTCCTTTAGGATGGACTGGTTGGATCTCCTAGCAGTCCAAGGGACTCTCAAGAGTCTTCTCCAACACCACAGTTCAAAAACATTGGTTCTTCGGTGCTCAGCTTTCCTTATAGTCCAACTCTCACCCATACATGACTACTGGAAAAACCATAGCCTTGACTAGACGGACCTTTATTGGCAAAGTAATGTCTCTGATTTTTATTTATTTGTTTATTTTATCCCAGTTCCCCCGTCTCTGCTTTTTAATATGCTGTCTAGGTTGGTCATAACTTTCCTTCCAAGGAGCAAGCGTCTTTTAATTTCATGGCTGCAGTCACCATCTGCAGTGATTTTGGAGCCCAGAAAAATAGTCTCTCACTGTTTCCACTGTTTCCCCATCTATTTGCCATGAAGTGATGGGACCAGATGCCATGATCTTTGTTTTCTCAATGTTGAGCTTTAAGCCAACATTTTCACTCTCCTCTTTCACTTTTATCAAGAGGCTCTGTAGTTCTTTGCTTTCTGCCATAAGAGTGATGTCATCTGTATATCTGAGGTTGTTGATATTTCTCCCGGCAATCTTGATTCCAGCTGGTGCTTCCTCCAGCCCAGCATTTCTCATGATGTACTCTGCATGTAAGTTAAATAAGCAGGGTGACAATATACAGCCTTGAAAGCGAAAGTGAAGTCTCTCAGTTGTGTCGACTCTTTGAGACCCCGTGGACTGTAGCCCTCCTCTGTCCATGGGATTCTCCAGGCAAGAATACTGGAGTGGGTTGCCATTTCCTTCTCCAGGGGACCTTCCCGACCCAGGGATCGAACCCAGGTCTCCTGCATTGCAGGCAGATGCTTTAACCTCTGAGCCACCAGCCTTGACGTACTCCTTTTCCTATTTGGAACCAGTCTTTGTTACATGTCTAGTTCTAACTGTTGCTTCCTGACCCGCATACAGGTTTCTCAAGAGGCAGGTCAGGTGGTCTGTTATTCCCATCTCTTGAAGAATTTTCCACAGTTTATTGTGATCCACACAGTCAAAGCCTTTGGCATAGTCAATAAAGCAGAAATAGGTGTTTTTCTGGAACTCTCTTGCTTTTTCCATGATCCAGCAGATGTTGGCTATTTTATCTCTGATTCCTCTGCCTTTTCTAAGACCAGCTTGAACATCTGGAAGTTCATGGTTCACATATTGCTGAAGCCTGGCTTGGAGAATTTTGAGCATTACTTTACTAGTGTGTGAGATGAGTGCAATTGTGTGGTAGTTTGAGCATTCTTTGGCATTACCTTTCTTTGGGATTGGAATGAAAACTGACCTTTTCCAGTCCTGTGGCCACTGAGTTTTCCAAATTCGCTGGCATATTGAGTGCAGCACCTTCACAGCATTGTCTTTTAGGATTTGAAATAGCTCAACTGGAATTCCATCACCTCCACTAGCTTTGTTCGTAGTGATGCTTCCTAAGGCCCACCTGACTTCTCATTCCGGGATGTCTGGTTCTAGGTGGGTAGGAGTGATCACGCCTTCATGATTATCTGGGTTGTGAAGATCTTTTCTGTACAGTTCTTCTGTGTATTCTTGCCATCTCTTCTTAATGTCTTCTGCTTCTTTTAGGTCCATACCATTTCTGTCCTTTATTGAGCCCATCTTTGCATGAAATGTTCCCTTGGAATCTCTAATTTTCTTGAAAAGATCTCTAGTCTTTCCCATTCTATAATTGTATTAAGTAATAATTATTAAGAAGTTAGTAATGTGCCAGGCATTTTTCTTAAGCCAAACTGTTTATATGGAATATCATTTTCACAACCTTGTGAGAAGATACTATTTTATTTTTTAAGACCATACTATTTTTAGCACCATTTTGTAGATTCTGAAGTTAAGATACAAAGAGCTGAAGTCAAAAGGTTAAGGTTACAGAGCTGGAAAGTGATAGGGCCAGAATTTGAACCCGAGCAGCTTGCAACAAGCTGAAATAAGTTCTTGTGGGGATAGTTCTTGAAGCATTGATCTAGATGATCTCATGGGTGAGTTAATCTGGCAGTTGTTCTGTTTGAATTTAGAGTTGCCAGCCTCCTCAGTTTGCTAACAAAAAGAGAGAGAAGAAGAATCTCATAGATACAGAGAGCAGATTGATGATAGTCATAGGCAAGTGATGGGAGAAATATATATATATTTTTAATTTTATTTAAACCTTTTGTGATTAGGTTATTAATGCATTTTGAGTTAGCCTTGCCAAGCTCTCTTCTAGTAGGGTGTTTTTGGGTAGATTCTTTGCATAAATAGCCATGTTGTCATTTATTAATGACAGTTTTCCTTCTTTCTATCCAAACATTGTGCCATGTTTTTTTTTTAAACATTGTGCCTGTTCTTTCTTTTTCTTGCTTTATTGCATAAGTTAGAATCTCCAATTTGAGTGTCTCATCACCTTAATTTTCTTTTACAGTTTGTTCAAATGAGAGTTCACAAGTTGTTTACTATGACTCAAGTCTGTTTTAATCTACAGTTTCACTACAAAGTCCTGATCTTTCTGAAACTTGCTCACAGTATTTTCAAACATACATTAGTAAAATACCTTTTTTTAAATAGGTAAATCACCTTCAATTGAATTACATTGTAAAGCCTAAAAATAAACGAGAGCAACAATACTTCCATGACGTTTCTCAGTTGTGTACATTAAACTTTCGTGAAAAGTAGTGCTATTAAGAAGTTTCTTGTTGAAGAACTAATTTGTGTGAAACAGCAGTAGACTTCATTTTTAAACTGCAATTATTGACATAGCAGCCATATTTTTCGGTTCAGAGGTCAGCAGATTTTGCTTGTAATGACCCAGACCTTTTGCGCTTTTATGAGGCATATAATTTCTCTATTGCATATTGTTCTTGGCTTTTGTTTGGTTTGTGTTATCCCTTAAACCCTTCAAAAACTTAAAACCATATTTACTAAAAAAGCCCAAACAAAAACAAATTGTGGGCTATAGTTCGCTGATATTTGATTTAAAGAATTATTACAGATGGTTCCTGACTGAGGATGGTGTGAGAGCAGTAAGCATTCAATAGAAACCCTACTTTGAATTTTGATCTTTTCCCAGGTTAGCTTTATATGGTAAAACGCTCTCTCATGGTGTTGGTCAGTGGCAGTGAGCTGAGCTCCTAGTCAGCCAATTACAAGTGGTAAGATTTTACAATCATTCTGTACCCATAGAATCACTCTGGTTTTCACTTTCAGGGCAGTGTTCAGTATGTTACATGAGATGTTCAACCCCATTATAAAATAGGCTTTGTGGTAAGATGATTGAGCCCCACTGTAGACTAATGTAAATGCTCTGAGTACCTTTAAGGTGGGCTAGGTATATACATGTATTTTTGACTTTAACCTTATACAGCGGGTTTATCAGGACATAATTTCATCATAAATTGGGGGAAGATCTTTACTTTGAAAGCTTTCATGTTCATTTTTTTTCTTTCTTTTTTGACTGGGCTTATTTAATTCACAAAATATTTATGGTATGTATCATATATGAGGCACAGTTCCTCTGTGCTGATTTTGGTAGATGGTACAAGGATGGACAAGATCCTGTTTGCCAGTATTGGTTATTCCAGTCTAATTTCATCGAAGAGCTCCTGGCCAAGGGCATAAGTGGGTGTTGAAATCTAGGAGTTTCTTTGCTATATAATATGCCTTTTGGGACTACATTTGTTTCTGATACCTCTTAATTTTTACAAAGGCATTGACTACTGACTGCACGGTTTTTTCTAGTGTGGGACTGTGGCTTCCTGGAGGAGGCATCATTTTCTGGTCTGCACAAAAACACTATGTCGTCAAATAGATGGCAGTAAGATGGGGAAAATGTAGAAACAGTAACAGATTTTATTTTCTTGGCTTCAAAATCACTATGGACAGTGACTGCAGCCATGAAGTTAACAAATGCTTGCTCCTTAGAAGAAAAGCTATGACAAACCTAGATAGCATAAAGAAGCGACATCTCTTTGCCAACAAAGGTCCTTATAGTCAGAGCTATGGTTTTTCCGAATGTACGAATGTGAGAGTTGGACCGTAAAGAAGGCTGTGTGCCAAAGAATTGACACTTTCGAAGTATGGTGCAAGAGAAGATTCTTGAGAGTCCCTTGGACAGCAGAGGGATCAAACCAGTCAGTCCTTAAGGAAATCAACCCTGAATATTCAATGAAAGGACTGATGCTGAAGCTCCAACACTCTGGCCATCAGATATGAACAGCTGACTTATTGTAAAAAATAGTGGTCCTGGGAAAGATTGAGGGCTGGAGAAGAGGGTGACAGAGAACGAGATTGTTGGATGGCATCACCAACTCAATGGACATGAGTTTGAGCAAACTTTGGGAGATAGTGAAGGACAGGGAAGCCTGGAGTGCTGCAGTCCATGGGGTCGCAAAGGATCAGAAATGACTTAGTGACTGAACAACCACCACCACCATATTGTCAGGTGATGGCCCTGAGTTAGTGGGCATATGATAGGTTCCCTATTAACTATGACTATGGTAGTTAACATAATGATTATGATAAATTTCAGTCTAGCAAAGAGAGCACTGTTTGTTTGATTGGATGACATAAATCTAAGAAAGATTTCTTGAAAAGGTAACATTTAAGGCTGGGCAAGTATTTTTTATTACAGAAATGTACAGACACTTTGGACACTAAAGTAGAAGTTAATAAATAGCTCATAGTTAATAATTTTAAAAAATTTGTAAATAAAAGTTACAGTTATACAAAGAATTCTTCTATATTCTTCATCTGTATTCCTCAAGTAGCATCTAATTCCACTTTTTCATTTTCTGTTGTTAAAATTAATGTATAAATATGTATTTGAGTGAGTGAAGTTGCTCAGTCGTGTCCAACTCTTTGTGACCCCGTGGACTGTAGCCCACCAGGCTCCTCCGCCCATGGGATTCTCCAGGCAAGAATACTGGAGTGGGTTGCCATTTCCTTCTCCAGGGGATCTTCCCGACCCAGGGATCGAACTCAGGTCTCCTGCATTGCGGGCAGACGCTTTAACCTCTGAGCCACCAGAGAAGCCAAAATATGTATTTAATGTAAAATTTAAATAATTTTATTAAACATGAGAGACATGGTGCCCCTTAGTTCTGAATATTTGAGTGTATATCCTAATAATAAGGATATTCTTAGAAAACTACAGTACAGTTGTCAAAATAAGGAAATTAATATTGGGCCAAAGTATTATCTCTTGACCTTATTCAGATTGTACTAGTTGGTTTTGTATTATTCTTTACAGCTCCCCTGACCCCCTGCACTCCAGAAGAAAGCTGATCTAAGAACTAATCCAGGATTATATGTTACATTCAGTTGTCATGCCTTGTTGGTCTCCTTTAATGTGGTATAGTTCCTTAGTCTTTCATGATTTGACAATTTGAGTATTACAGGTTATTTTGTGAAGTGTCTCTCCATTAGGGTTTGTCTTACTTCGATTTCCTCATGATTAGATTCAGATTATATACATTTTTGGCAAAGATATTGCAAAAGTGATACATGTATTCTCATTGCCTGAGAGGAGGTGCATGATGTATGTTTGTCTCGTTGCTCATACTGTTGACTTTGATCACTTGATGATGCTGGGTTCCTTTTCTATAAAGTTATTTTTCACTTTATCATTAATCAGTATCTTGTGATGAGTTACTTTGTGACTTTGTAAATATCCTGTTTCTGTTGATACTTTATTAAACTAGCATCCATTGGTGATTTCAGCCTGAAACTGTTACTGCTATGGTAGTTACTAAATAGTATCCAATTCCATCATTCCTTCCACATTTATTAGTTGGAATTCGGTTGTCAGGTTGATTGTATGACAAGGAGAATGGAACATGATACACACTTTCTAGGTGAAGGAGCAAGGTTCCGGATCAGGTTTGTAGAGATAATTTCTGTTAAGAGTTCATCTCCATTGGCTATCAAATTCATAGATACAGAAGGGGCTGTGGGAAAGTTGGAATTGGAAGCAAATGCTTAATATGCATAGGTATAAATACATTGAAAATAAAAAGAAACAGCATGCAAACAAGAAAGCAAGAGTGGCTATACTAATATTAGACAACATAGATGTTAAACAAAAAGTTACTAAAAAGGGACTTTTTATAATCATAAAAAGGTCAATCCAACAGGAAGAAAAAAGAGTCATTCCTCCAGGACTCTGTGTACCCTTTTCACATGAAGTCCTGGAGGAATGACTCTTTCTTCTTCCTGTTGGATGTCTTATTTTTCGTGTTGTCAAGAGTCATTCATGTCGTAGAATGCATCAGAACTTCATTTGAATAATATTCCATTGTATGGGTGATAGCATACTGTGTTTACCCATTTATCAGTGGACATTTGATTTTTTCCCACCTTGAACTGCCATACTATTTTCCACAATAGCTGCACAATTTTGCATTCCCACAAGCAGTGTACAAGGGTTTCAGTTTCTCCTTATTTTTGTCAACACTTGTTATTTTCTTGGTTTTGTGGGTTGTTTTTTTTGTTTTTTGCTTGGCTATTTATAATAGTCATTGTAGTGGGAGTGAAGAGGTAGCTCATTGTGGGTTTCATTTGAATTTTCCTAGTTAATGGTGAGGTTTAGCATCTTTTCATGAGCTTATTGGCCAACGTATAAATTTCTTTGGAAACTTGTTTTTTGATGTAGAATTATAGAAGTTCTCTATGTAGTTTAGATATTAACCCCTTATGAGATATATGCAAGTATTTTTTATTATTCTGTGGATTCTCTTTTTATGCTGATACTGTTTTTTGTCCAAAAGTTTTTAATTTTGATGAAATCCTATATATATATATATATATATTTTTTTTTTTAATGTTGAATGCCTTTGATGTCACAGTTAATAAATTAATGCCAAATTTAAGGCCATAAAGATTTTCCCTTTGTTTTTTTTCTGAGAGTTTCATAGTTTTAGCTTTTAAATTTAGGTCTTTGGCTCATTTCTTAGCTCATTTTTATATATGGTGTAAGGTAAAGGTTCATCTTTTTTTGCATGTGAGTATCTAGTTTTTCCAGCATCACTTGTTAAAGAGATTTTCCATGAATGATCTTGATCCCCTTGTTAAAGATCAGTTGCCCATAAACATGAAGGTTTTTTTCTCTGCTCTCTATTCTATGCCATTGATTTTTATGGCTGTCCTTAATGCCAGTACCATACTATTTTGATTTCTTTAGTTATGTGATAAGTTTTGAAAATTACTTATATGGCTGGGGCTTTACAATATTGTTTGTTTCTGCTGTACAACATTGTGAATCAACTGTAAGTATACATATATCCCCTCTCTCTTGAATCTCCCTCCCACACCCCTAACCTCACCCCTCTAGGTTGTCACAGCACTGAGCTGAGCTCCCTGTGTTGTAGAGCAGCTTCCCACTAGCTTTCTGTTTTACATGCAGGCGAATTCTTAACCACTGGACCACCAGGAAAATCTGTGATAAGTTTTGAAATTGGGAAGACACATTTTGCTTTTCATTTTGTGTATCTTTAAATGTGTAATAATTTATCCTCTACACTTTGTAGTGTAGTGTCATCTGTTGAGTCAAATTTACCGCATTCTGGATGTAACTGACTTGTAACCTCGTGGTATAAGTTAATTTACTGTACTACCCAATAGTCTCTGTAAATTGGAAGATCTATACACTTGATTGAATCCAGACTCCCTTTGTGTCATGTCAGAAGACTTTTTTAACTTAAGGAAATTTTGAAAAGTAAAAAGAATGATATAATGAACCCCTGCATATCACTGTACCTGGCTTCAGCAGTTATCAACTCATGCCAGTCTTGTTTCATTTTTAACCCTGTTTCCTCCCTACTGTATTATTTTGAAGCAATATATGCTTTTTATTATTATTTTGTATATTTATATTTGATATTTTGATTCACATTTTAACCTCATGTTCAATGAAAATTTAAAATCCTGGATATTATTGATTTGCTAAACCTGATCTGTTGCATTAATGCTTATATTTGGAACTAAAATATCTTGGTTGGGTTTTTTTTTAGATTCTTTTTTTTTTTTCCCTATATGAAATATTAGAATGCTTGTCCTGAAATACCAAAGGAAAAAAAACTAAAAGTCAACCATAATCTGAGTGGATTCAAAAAGAGAAAAACAAGAATGAATGTGGGCTTTTTATCGGGTTCAGAGAATGCTACTGTTGTTTGCTAACATCCCCTTTGGGTGTCCAGCCACCTGGTAGAGCAGTGGAAATCAGTAGTTTCTATACTTTTATGCCACTATATACCACTGTGAGTCTTTGATTATTTTCCTGTTGACCAGTTTGTTCTACTGAGTAAATTGGATTGTTCAACAGTTGCTCTCTATTAGTCAAAAATATAACTGTGTGTACTCAGTTTTTTAAAAAAGTGTGATTTCTATCACGGAATTTTATGTTTTAAACTCTTTTAAGTAGCCTTGTGGGTACACTGCATAAATTTAAGGGCACTTAATTAGTGTCATTTGTTTAAATCTTTTAACTGTAGCATCTCAGCAACCACTAGGATAAGATAAAATGGTAATACTTAGACATTTTATAGCGTTTGACTACCGACTACAAATAAACAGAAAACCATAATACATTTAGATGGCTTTTGAAAGATGCAGAGATTGGACTAGGCTTTATTGTCAAGTTAATTTTTTGTGATACAATTTCAGAGAAGGAGCATAACCTAGAAATGCAAAGTCTATACTTTGGATCACCTGGTTTAAATATCTGCTCTATTGCTCATGAACTAGATGACTTTGGTCAAGACATTTAGCTACTGTTTCCATTTCCTCACCTGTGAAGTGGGGGTGAGAAATTTGACGTGGTGCTTACTATATACTGTCTGGTTTGTAGTAAGTTTTATAAATGATGAATTATTGGTCAAATTCCTTAGATTTTAGGACTTTATCTGTGTTGTGTGAGAGGCAGAAATGATAAAAATGGAAGTAATCTCGGGTGATTTGGTCAAAGACGTTATTTTCTAGATGGGAAAAGGTAGATGAAAGTTAGAAACAAAACCAGCTGACCTCAGAGTACTAGTATCAGTCCTGCTTTTCTGGGAATTTTCACCATTCATACTGCTAGGCTTTTTCACCTGAATTGTGCTGCTTTGAATGTTTTTAAGTTTGTGGTTTTGAGTGTTGTGATTATTTTATTAGAATGAGATTCTAATACTGTTCCTCAAGAGTAATGTTTATGAGCTTATAACATTTTACTTTATTTAATTTTTTAGTCATAATAGAGGGGCTAATTTTTTCCATTGGAGCAAGCCTTACAGTATATTTTGTTCTCTAAATTTACTTGATAATAGACTCCACATTACTGGAAATCACTTGACAGCTGACATAGGTGTACTGCATTGTTTCAGAGGGAGTGGTTTGGCAGGGAGAGTGGTTTGGTTTGCCATATAGATCCTAACAGGAGCACTTAGTATTGAAAGTGAAAATGCTTTGAATGATTTAACTTCTTTTCAAATTTTTTCTGCAGTTGTAAACACAGTACCTATTTTTAAGAGGTGAGGGGAAAATGGAGGTATCTTGATGTTATTAGTCAAGTATGTCAGTTAACTTGGGAATATAATCTGTATTTTGCTCCTGAGTAGTTTTGTATGACAAGAGTGATTGGTTAACTTTTGGAGAGGCGATTATTGTTTTTGGTATTGGTTATTTCTGTAAGTAGCTTGTTTTAATTTTTACTTTATTTACTTGATTTTTATTATGGTCACATTCTTTCCTCCTTCCTCCCTCCTCTGACCCATACCTGTTGCAGCCCTCTGAGCCTGGAAAGCACAGCAAGCATCATGCTTAGGTAGCCCTTATACTTCACATTGGATGATCCTTCCCACAGATAGTGTATTTTTTTTGGATGGGATTATAAGGTATTTTAAATTTGAAAAAATATTTTAGTTTGCTTAGCTTGTTGAATTTCATAAATATTTAATCTTTTCAGAGGCCGAAACAGTAGCAAAGGACTGCCTCAATCCACGGTGAGTAATTTCAATGTTACTTGTTTGGAAAAATTGGTAACAGAAATGTGGTTTCTAAATCCCACAGATGAAAAGCCAAGCCCCCCCCCCCCAAAATTGCCTTATATCTCAGATAACCTTTATAGATTAGTACTGCTTAGCATAAGATTATTAGGTATAACTTTTATGATGATGTGTAAAATGCAGAACTATTGTAAATAGTATTTTGATTTTTCATACTTAATAATAACTCATTTGTTTTACAAATGACTAAAGGCAAATAAAAATGATTAATGAGATGAATGGAACACTAGGACCACAGTTGGCAAAACTTTGGGGTTTTGATTTTGAAATAATGTGCTTTTATTTCTTTCATTTTTCTCCTTTGGAAAATGGTTTTAGATCAGTGAAGTTAAACTAGGTACAAAGGCCTGAAGATGTAGGTTCCACAAAATGCAAGAAATAAATGCGAAGCTGTCACTAATTTTTGAGACTTTGCCTTTTTTATACATAGATTTTCTTTAGAATCAGGACACATACTTAGGTGGTGTGTAATAAGAAGTGATGTGGTTTATTAGACCTTAGAGCAATATCATTGATTGAGATGTACTAAGAGAAAAGATAATCAAGGGTCTTCTACAGAGGTTCCCCCTCCACCTCTATTTATTTAATAAGGTATATTTAACCCTATTTAGTGTACAGTTTTTTGAGTTTTGATGTATACATTGTGTAACCACCACCACGGTCGAGATAATGGAACAGTCCTATTACTTCCAGAAATCCCTCATGCCACTTTGTAGTGATCCCTACTCTTAAGTCATTGATCTGTCTTCTGTTCTGTGACTTTGTCTTTCTTCATATATGGAAGTCCAATTTTGCTTTTTTTAAAAAATATCATAGATAGTTAGAATATTGTTAATTGACATAATTGATTTCACCTTTGAAAATTTATACATTGTAAGGAGGAAAAGATTACAGTAAACCAAGTCTTTCTTTAATGAGTATGAGGTATAAACCTAACTAAACATTTTGTAACAGAAGAAGTGTTAACTGTAATATATATAGAGAGATAAATAATGAGTGCCAATAATGTTTTTTCTCAATATTACAGATTTCTTTTGATGGAATCTATGCAAATATGAGGATGGTTCATATTCTTACATCAGTTGTTGTAAGTTTTCAGAGTATTGGGGAGAAACTGCCTTGTGAGTGGAATAAAATAATTTCTTGAAGTTAAATGTGAATCAGTGATAAAAGTAACATTTCTTAGATCCTGTTTAATCAGGATGATGTAGAAAACAAATTAGAACTCAATTCAAGTCATTGTAACTCACTGTAAAAGCGATCTTGTTAAGTCTGCTGTGTACAAAATAATATTACTAGTTGATTGTCTTTAGTGCATTATTTTGTTATTTAATAGGCTAGAGTCAAAAATACTAAATTTCCCAGTTTAAACTTATACTGCAGACTGAGCAGGACCTCCTGAAGAATTTTGAGAATTAAGTGTATTGTTAATGTTTTAAAAATTTTTTATTCTGTCAGTGATTATGTAATATATTGAATGAGCTATAAAAAGTAGAATGAAAGAAGTTATTTCCATGACTGCATAGCACACTGTTTCTTTGATAAATTAATTATGTGTTTTTAGGGATCCAAATGTGAAGTACAAGTGAAAAACGGAGGTATATATGAAGGAGTTTTTAAAACATACAGTCCTAAGGTAATTTTTACTTTTTTAAAAAATAATGTAAAACCCCGAGAATCAGCAACTAGTGTGTATGTTTCCATGTGTCCATTAGTTTCTGATTTAGCAGTTTATAGTTATGAGACAATGTGTTTGTCACATTTTCATGCTTAGTACATTACCTTTACTGCACTTCTTAAAACCACTTTGAATGACTTTACTCTTTGGTTTCAAGTACTGATTACTTTATAGACAGATTTGTATAATCAGAACAACTTCTTGCTCTTTATGCTTATTAAAATATTTTGGCCTTTGCAAACATTATGGACTAGAAGAGGGATCCTAGTGGTTTATTATTTTCCTCTTTACTACTGTTGTGCTTAAGGCAAACCATGGAAGCAAAGACCAACTTTTAGATGAGAGAATTTTTAAATTGGAATAATAGATCATATTACTGAGAAAACAGTATGATTATAAGGATCTCTTGAGATAATTTTTTACCAAAGGCATATAAGAAATAGTACCTTGATGTGCAAAGGAATTCCTGTTGGATTTTATTTTATAAATGTTTTAATTTTTTTTTTTTTTCCTCCTTAGTGTGATCTGGTACTTGATGCTGCACATGAGAAAAGTACAGAATCCAGTTCGGGGCCAAAACGTGAAGAAATAATGGAGAGTATTTTGTTCAAGTGTTCAGACTTTGTTGTGGTGCAGTTTAAAGATATGGACTCCAGTTATGCAAGAAGAGGTGAGTTTTGATTTCCTAAATATGCTTCATAGTTTATTAGATTTATTCAAGAAAAGATTCTACACTGATTGCAGAATTTTCCTTTTTCTCTTTTTATTTTTAAAAAGAAATAAGGCAAATGGGAATTTAAATGCACTTTTGCTGGAAAATATTTAAAACTTCAGAGGAATATTCCTTGGTACTTTGGGTAGGATAAATAATGAAGACTTGTATTCTATTAAAAACAAGTTTGTGAAGAATTTTCTGAAGTTTTACTGTCAAAAGTGCTACTAATAGTACTCAACTAAAAATTTCTTGTTCTGTTTGACTTAAATATTTAGCTTACGTATTTTTAGTGTTTTAATGTTTATAAATAAGAAAATGTGGGAATTGCTATCACTCATTTGGAGAGCGTACTCTGCAATACTGAGTGTTCAATAACACATTGAAAGGCTCTCTCTCGGGCAATTTTGAAACTGGTTCTAAAATTCTTACATGATTTTTTGTTGGGGAGGGCAGCGGTGGCATTCAAATTTTGTAGTCATCTCTGTTGCAGCTTATAACAATTTTTTATTTTCATCATTCAGTCTGTACCAACTGTTTTCACGGTTGCACTGATACTTCTACACTGTTATCTGGAAATTACAAGCCACCAGAAAGTTAAAGCCTTTCTCTTGGACCTCTTAATAAGGTTCTCAGCTTTAGTTATTCATAGATTGCTTTTTCAGAAACAAGCTGCTCTAGGTACTATGAAACTGCTTTTGCATTGTTGATGAAAGCACTGTGCTCTGATCTTGTATCTTCTTATATTGTGTCTTTGATTCACAACTCTGTCTAAGAGTCCAGTGGCCCATAAAAGCAAACAAGTCTTTCTGGGTTTTTTGGCTGCTAATACCATGGGGGATCTTAGTTGCCCAACACTGGAAGTGCAGAGTCCTAACCGTTGGACCACCAGGGAAGTACCAAGTCTTCTTTAGTAATTGCCTTTGGAGTTCATCTTACTTATGCCTAGGAGCACAAAATTATTTATACTTAAACTATTGAAATATTTCACTGTTTTAAATTTAAAAATTGAATTGGATCGTAAGTCAAAAGGAAAAATAAAATTTTAGTTGAGTGTAGCACTTAGCACTGTGGGAAAAAAGTATTGGCCACAACGGCAACAGATGTCCGCTGATCTGTTGGGTACCAGGCCATTTAGCTCGAAGCCATTCATAACATGCTTTGTTATTATTCTTAAAGAGAATTGACATTTCCTGGTTTGAAAGGATAAATACTACTTGAAGGCATTGATGTCCCATTCACTGATCCTTGTAAAAGTTAGTCTTTAAATTTTTATTATTTTATTATTTTATTATGCCTTTATTTCTCAGGTAAATTGTATTCATTGTACAAAGCCAAGAAAATCCAAATCAGAGCAATAGCTTTGATAGTGTTCAGTACATTCATTAGGGGATGCATGTATTTTACTATATACATAATAGTTTACTTGATGAGAACATTGAGTAGTAGAGTAATTTTAGGTATTTTATTTAAGGACTGTAGGAGTTTAGTGAATTATACAATTGTGTCCAGTGTATAGGGTTCTGAAAATAGTATCAAGTCATGTGTTTAGGATTTCAGTTCTCCAAGTCCTGATTCTTAGCACTGTCCTGGCAGAAGTTGCATCTATAAAAGTATTGTTTTGGAGATTCTAATTCTATAGAGAAAACTTTAAGAATAATTAATTGGCATGATTTATTGTTGTTGTTCAGTTGCTAAGTCGTGTCCAACTCTTTGCGACCCGCATGGACTACAGCACGCCACGCTTCCCTGTCTTTCACTATCTCTCTGAGTTTGCTCAGACTCATGTCAGTTGAGTCACTGATGCCATCCAACCATGTTATCCTCTGTCGCCCCCTTCTCCTCTTGCCCTCAATATTTGCCAGTATCAGGGTCTTTTCCAGTGAGTCAGTTCTTTGATCAGGTGGCCAAAGTATTGGAGCTTCAGCATTAGTCCTTCCAATGAATATTCAGGGTTGATTTCCTTTAGGATTGACTGGTTGGATCTCCTTGCAGACCGAGGGACTCTCAAGAGTCTTCTCCAACACCACAGTTCAAAAGCATCAATTCTTCGGCGCTCAGCCTTTTTCGTAGTCCAACTCTCAAATCCGTACATGACTACTGGGAAAAACCTCAGCATTCACTATATAGACCTTTGTTGGCAAAGTGATGTCTTTGCTTTTTAATACACTGTCTAGTTTTGTCATAGCTATTCTTCCAAGGAGCAAGTGTCTTTTAATTTTGTGGCTGCAGTCACTATCCACATTGATCTTGGAGCCCAAGAAAATGAAATCTGACACTATTTTCACATTTTCCCCATCTATTTGCCATGAAGTGATAGGACTGGATGCCATGATCTTTAGTTTTTGAATGCTGGGTTTTAGGCCAGCTTTTTTGCTCTCCTCTTTCATTGTAATCAAGAGGTTCTTTAGTGCCTCTTCACTTTTCTGCCATTAAAATGGTATCATCTGTGTATCTGAGGTTGTTGATATTTCTCCTGGCAATATTTTTCCAGCTTGTGATTCATCCAGCCTGGCATTTCACATGATATACTCTGCATATAAGTTAAATGATGATTTATTAATTATGAAAATTAAGTCATTTAGTACTGCTTTTCTATTAACATTATTTGTGTTAAACACATACTCAGATTTCTAATCTCTGTAAGTAAAGGAAGGTAGGATGTAACCAGTGATTCTTAGTGTTGGTTTCACATTCTAGTCACCCATGGGTTTAAAAAAATACCTAGTTTTCACTTTTGGAGATCATGATTTCATGATATTTAGCCTGGGTGAGGCTCTGAATGTTTGATTGTGAGGTGTAGTTGGGCATGTGAGCCATGAATTTCATGTGATAAGATCCTAGGAATGGCTGTGTTCTGGAGATCTTGAGGATTTGTACTCTTTCCTTACCTCACAGTGTCTCAGAATTGTACAGTATCTTGAAAAGTCCTAGTTGGTATCAGTTTGATACCACTTTTCTGCATTTTGAATGGGTAGATGGTTGAGGGTTTTTTTTTTTTTTTTTTTTTAGAAATAATAGAAATGAGTGATAAGAACAAAACTAGTATTACATTATAGCTTCCTAAAAGAAGAGGGAGATTTATTTCCTTTGTGGGTTTTTATCTTGTAATAAATAGCACTGTCAAAATCTTAAATTGGCAATATATAACTAAAATTCAAGTGCCAATTCTATGTATTGGACTCTATGCTAAAGTATTTTATGTTCATTTTTTCATCTAATCATCATAGCTTCTTTCTGAAGTGGGTATGATTATTATCCACATGTTGTAGGTGAGGGAACTGAGACATGGATTTAATTAACTTGATGAAATGAGGACACAGACCCAAGTGCCATCTAACCCCAAGTCATATTCTTAAACATTGTCCTGTAGTGACATAAATTGTGTGTGTAATGTATTGTTTAGCTGAGCTGAATCAGAATTAATCTGAATTTACCTTAAAGAATTTCTCCACAAACAAAACCGAGAGTGGGGGAAAAAAACCTCAGGCAGTATAAATATGTACATTATTATACTGTTTGAAAATTCTTTTCATTTTAAAATCTTTGCCTTTATTTTTGGGGAAACTTTTAAAATTAGTAAGATGTGTGTGGCTTTTAAGTTTTTAATGCTAACTACATTGATTTTAATAAGGTTTGAGTTGTCTTTCATACACATGTTCAAGTGAATAATAGGCCTAGCAGTAATTGATATCTTAGGGTATAGTGAATAAGTTTCATCTGATCTCTTGAATGTTGTATATATACCAGTTTGATTTATGGGCAAAAGGAAGAACAACTTTGATCTTGCAGGCTGTTCCTTTTGTACAAGCATAACTAGAAGAGACCATCAAATTATCACTGGAGAATTAGTGTGTGTTTTATGTGAATTCCAGTGCAGACAGATCCTGGGATGCTGTCATTTTCCTTTTCTCATTTTGCATCTATTTTTAGCGCATTCAGTTGCCTTTGTATATGTCTACCTTGGAATTGGCATATTATTGCTACTTGATTTTTACATGGTTTTCCTGTCTTTCCAATATCCCTTTCTCATCTCTTTTTTCCCTCTTCTCATCTTACAGTTCCTTTATTCATTTTTTTTTTCAAATTTAATACCCTAACTCAACTGTATTTTAGTTCTATGGCTTCTCTTCTACTTCCTTATTCCATTTTCATTTCCTTTGTACTGTTCTCAGCCTGTAGAACAGGGATCAGCAGACTTAAGGCTTATGGCCATATCAACTCATCAGTAAATAATGTTTTATTGAAACACAGTTAGGCCTATTCGTTCATGCATTGTCTCTGGCTGCTTTAATGCTGCAGTGATAAAGTTGAATAATTGTATTAGAGACTATGTGACTTTGAAAACTAAAAAAAAAATTTACCATCTGCCCCTTTATAGGAAAAGTTTGCCAAGTCTAAAACCTAGATCATTTTCCCTACTGCATTTCAGTTGTTACGGTTATTCAGAAATACATATTGTACTGGCTTCAGCGAAATAAGACAATGTATTTTGTAGTAACACTCATCCTTTGACTCTCATCAAGTTCTGTGTAATTTCACATGATTTCTTATGTCAGGTTAGATTTAGTCTTAAGAATGACTTTTGCTTGCCAGCTCCTTTGTTACAATAAGTAAAAAATAATAAATGAGAAAATTGGTTATCTTGAATTCTTCTAATTAGTATTCTGTATTCCTTTCTTACCCAGACTTCTTGACTCTCATTTTCTGCTGACTCTGCTTCCCATGTTTTCTTTTTTTTTAACCATTTATTTGGTTGTGTCCGATTTTGGTTGCAGCACATGGGCTCTTTCGTTGTGGTACATGGGCTTCTCTCTAGTTGGGGCATGTGGGCTCAGTAGTTGCAGTGTTTTGGGCTTAGTTGCCTGAAGCATGTGAAATCTTAGTTCCCTGACTGGGAATTAAACCTGGACTACGGCAGTGAAAATGCCAAATCCTGACCACTGGACCACTAGGGAATTCCTGTGTTCTTTGCTCACTGTTCTTATCACATGTAGTCACTTGTATACTCTCATAATATCAGCTACCAACCGCATACAAGCCTCCTCTCGAGTGTCTCCACATCATTTCCCTTATACCGTGTTGTATTATATTAAGATGTTTCTGTCTCCTCCATTATGCTTTGAGTTCCTTGTGTACTGTATGTTTTTCATCCTTGATGTCTAGTATAGTGTTCTGTCACACAGTATGGTCTCAATATAAATGTCTTTTGAATGAATGAAATTAGAGCCTTCACATACTTTTAAAGAAGCACTGTTTCATGCAAAGAACAGGAAACGTATAAATAGTCTTAATGTCTACAGCCAGGCAACGAATACTCTTTATGCTCTGGAATGTATTCATTGCTTTGCTAATTGCTATAGACAGTACAAAGAAATTCATATTCTTAGTCCCTTTTGAGAACTTAGGGATGCTGTATACCTTTACACAGAGACTTTTACATTTAATTCCGTGTTATTTCCTAGGAAATTCATGTGCTCCATGTTAAGAAGCTCTGCTCTAGGCATTTTTAGAGTTAGAGATACCAAAGCATGTGAGAGAATTCAGGGAAAGTGGAAAGTTGATAATCAAAGTTTTATTTAAAATTATAGAACACTTAAAAATAAACAATATAATAGGTTTGAATGTGTATTGGGACATAGAAGAATGCTTTCAAATATACTAAAACCTTTGATTTTTTACCCTAACGTGTGCTACACAGCCAGTTGAAGTACTTGGACAAGCATCACTCTCTACAGATGACTGGGGTAGGAGGTAGGCTGTGGAGTTGCCTGCAGGGGTTTCCTAGTCAGATTGGCAGTGCTTTTCTTGTTGTGGCTCTCAGTCACCCTTCTCAGTACCTTATCCTGGCTGACATCAGACATTCTCACATCTGTGTGGCTACAGCCAATTTTCAGGCAACAGGGCTTTTTCTTCCTTTTGTGCTTAGACTCAATCATGCCAACAATGGCTGCTTCTTCATAGGTGTGGCCACGTGTTTTATTTTTCACTGGTTTCTTCATTTCCAAGTGTGTAGATGGGGCAGATAAAGTTGGTCTGAGTTTGGGTCACAATCATATCTTCATCAGCTCCTTCTGTGCCATCATCCTGTCTGCTTGAAGACCATATTGCTTCTTTAGTTCTTTCAGCTGTTGTTTAAATTGTACAGATTTTTCATTATTTTGAAAGTCTACATCAGATTTCTTATTCTATAAAGCCAAAAACAACTTCACTAGTAAATTTAGATTGGATATTTTTTCTGGACATGGTTTTACATGGTTTATTGTACAGCCTTTAATAATGGTTTAGTTCCCGATTCATCATTGCAAATTCAAACATTGCTTTATCCATACTGTACTCACTACTCACTTAAGTATAAGTTTCCATGAGATCCAAAGGAACGCTAGAAGCTATCCTTTCCAAAGCTGATGCAGGATTGAAAGTTTTTCAAGGAGGAGAGTGCAGATTCTCCACTCCTGAAGGATATAAAACCAGTTGAACCTGAACTTGAAGTGGAACTACCCCTGCATCTTGAAAGTATTACCTGGCTGCCCAATGTAGCTCCATCTGGCTGTGCTTGGACTTCCCACACCCAGACCCCAACTCCATCCTTAATTCCCTTCCCATGTCAGAAAGTTGAAATTGGTGGCATTAAATCCCAAATAAAGTTCAGAGACATAAAGACTTGTGTCTGTTGTAGTAGTTGGAGTAATTCGGGTTGTGAATGGGTGATGAGAGAACAGTGAGAAATAAAATTGTCTGGATTATTTTATTCTGGTGTTGCACTATTCTGTTTGTGTCTGATAGGGTGAGGTCCTCTGAATAACAGTGGAATCTTTTCTGAAGTGCATGACATTAGGAATGACACGTCAGTCTCAGGAAGAGGCAGGTCCCAGAGCAGCATATGGCCTGCAAAGCCTTAGATTCTGAGGAATCTAAATGTGTTTCCGGTTCATTCATGTCTGGCACGCCAGTGTGGTTGGCTGGCCACAGCCTTGCAGCTGAGTAGGTATCTTGGAGCAAGGAGTGCAGGAGGATCTGTAGCTGAGCAGCAGCTGCTAACATTGGACAGGCAGGCAGGCAACTCTAACACTGGGCAAGTGATGGGGATTGACAGCCTGCCTTTTTGGCGGGAGGATAGGCCCTGTGGTAGGTAGGCAGGTGGGGTGATAGAGGCAAGTGTTCTTATGGCTGTCTAGGAAGCTGATTGTCTTGGGCCTGTGGCCATTGGGAGTAGGTTTGTTTTTTGTTTATAAGGAAGTAGGTTTGTTTTTTGTTTTTAAGGAAGTAGGTTTTCTAAGTCAGTCCATGTTCTAATAGTCTTCTGTTAAAACTGTACCATTATAAGGTTTACTGCCTCAGCCTTGCTGTAGGCAAGTTAGAGAAGGATGTATGTCCATGCTGGGTCCAAGTAATAAATGGAAATGAATCAGCATTTACTGAGGCCAATATGGAGGTGGTACAGAAATTGAGATTAAAAAAAACATATAGTGGAACAGATGATGGAAAACTTAATACATAGGGTAGTTTGAGGTACATAATAGGGAAGTATTGCATGTTATTTCTTTGTATGTCTTTGGAGCATACACAAAGTATCTGCTGTATTCTTCATGTTTATAACTCTTCTATATTCCTTGAAAAGAACCTACATACTGTTCTCCGTAGTGGCTGCACCAGTTGCATTCCCAGCAACTGTGTAGGAGGGCTCCCTTTTCTGCACACCCTCTCCAGCGTTCTTTATTGGTAGACTTTTTGATGATGGCCATTCTGACCAGTGTGAGGCGATTGCTCATTATAGTTTTGATTTGCATTTCTCTAGTAATTAGTGATGTTCAGCATCTTTGCATGCCTATTGACCATCTGTATGCCTTCTTTGGGAAAATGCCTATTATGGTCTCCGCCCATTTTTTGTTTGGTTATTTGTTTTTTTGATACTAAGTTGTGTTGAGCTACTTGTATATTTTGGAAATGCAGCCCTTGTCAATCTCATTGGAAATTTTTCCCTTCCTGTGGGTTGTCTTTTCGTTCTGCTTATGGTTTCCTTTGCTGTGCAAAAACTTAAAGGTTTGATTAGATTCCATTTGTTTATTTTTGCTTTTATTTATATTGCCTTGGGAGACTGACCTAAGAAAAACGTTGCTATGATTTATGTTAGAATGTTTTGCCTGTGTTCTTTCCTAGGAGTTTTATGATCTTATGTCTTACATTTAGTTTTTGAGCCATTTTGAGTTTAATTTTGTGTATGGTGTGAGGGAGTGTTCTAACTTCATTGATTTACATGCAGCTGTCCAGCTTTCCCAATACCACTTGCTGAGGAGACCAGCTTTTTTTTGTTGTATAGTCTTGCCTCCTTTGTTGAAGATGAATTAACTATAGATGTGTGGATTTATTTCTGAGTTCTCTATCATGTTCCATGAATTTATATGTCTCTTATTTGTGGCAGCAATCTCCTAGTAGGTAATTCAAACAAGTCCAAGACATTTTCAGGAAGACCATTTTCTTGATAGTATTGTGTGGAAGGCTAGAATACCCAGTTACTGTATGCTTTTAGTTTTGTTTTTTGTCGTGACCTGCACAGTATCAATGGAATCTTATGAATAGCAAATATATTAAAACTAGTAATAAAGCCAGGCAATGAAAGAATGTGGATGAATTGTCTCCACCTTTAATTTCTGTTCCATCTGACTGTAAATAGAAATTGATTGCTTTTTTTACCTAGATCAGACGTCACAAAGAGTTTTAAGGGAGCATATGCACTTAAACAGTTCTTCTAATTTATATTAGAGAAGAACAGTCTGAATCTGTAAAATATTTTATATATCTGCCAAGGACACAGAATGGTGTTTGTATAGATGTTTAAGAATTGGAATTAGCTTTCTCTTAACCTGTTTCCAAACACTTTTGTTATAGGCTTAAGAGTTAGTTGTTGTAAAACAACTACTGTATTGCCTAATAGTATTGGAAATACAGTTCCCACATTTTGTTTTTTAATTCTTGAATATTTCTGAATTTATATGGGATTTTTTTCTGCTTCATTTTCTACAAAAGCCCTTTCTTTCCCTTTTCCTTTCTCTTTAACTTTTGAGATGAAAATAGTACCTTTTATTTTTAAAAACTGCTCAAACAAAATTAGATCATTTCATTCTTTTGGATGGCACAGACTAAAGGTTCTGTTCACCCCTCAGAATGGAGTTCTGAACCAGGACTAATGGGGAAGCTGAAAATAAAGTGTTCACCTCTGGATATCACTGCACCACGTGTACCTTTCTATTGAGGTTTTTGTTAGAATTTATCTTCTCTCTTTTGGAGATAGTGTTATCTCTGATTTCTATCAATTAGAAATGTAACATTCTGTGGGATCTAACACTTTTAAATACAGCAAGCCTCACAAAGTTGCCTTCCATTTTTCCCTTGTTCTTCTGTAAGTTACATTAACCTGGATTTGCTGTAGAATTTGGTGTGCATTTGGTCCTATGGAGTCTTGACTACTGATCTTCATTCAGATCTTTCAAAGGAATCTGGTTTGTAGGTTTAAATTTTTTTTCCCTAATAACTTGGTTGATATTTTGAAGTCAGATATCCTCAGTTCAACTTAATTTAGCTAATTTAATGTTTTAAGAAAATTACTTTTCAAATTTAAATTCCTAATTATAGTGCCTTTTATGTTATATAATGGGTCTAGTAAAACTGGGAGAAGGCAATGGCACCCCACTCCAGTACTCTTGCCTGGAGAATCCCATGGACGGAGGAGCCTGGTAGGCTGCAGTCCATGGGGTTGCTAAGAATCAGACACGACTGAGCAACCTCACTTTGACTTTTCACTCTCATGCATTGGAGAAGGAAATGGCAACCTACTCCAGTATTCTTGCCTAGAGAATCCCAGGGATGGGGGAGCCTGGTGGGCTGCCGTCTATGGGGTTGCACAGAGTTGGACATGACTGAAGCGACTTAGCAGCAGCAGTAAAACTGAGATGAAATATTTTATCTTAAAAATATTTTGCCAGAGTTTTAACTAGGGAATCCCAATTTTTTCATGTCACAAGCAGTTTATTAGTAGGGAAAATAAGAAATACTACTTATTCATTTATGGCTACACTGAACAGCATGTGGGATCTTAGTTGCCCAACCAGGGATTGATCCCATGCCCCTTACAGTGGAAGCCAGAGTCTTAACCACTGGACCACCAGGGAAGTCACCAGAACTTAATATTTAGTAGGATGTATTTTCTCTCAGGGATATTTATCTCATTTTATCATAGTATGATAAAATTTAATAATTCATTTTGTATAGGAAGAATATGAGGTTTCTTCATTATTGATGCAGTCTGGTGCAAGCTGGTGCTGCCTAAATGAGCTACTGGGTCCAAGTACTTTATTCAGACTTGTGTATATTGTATATCGTATTGTATATCAAGTATATTGCAATATCTAAAGGATTTGTATGGTTGTTTATTGTGGAAGCCCTGTTGTCCTGTGCATGTTGTGAATGGTGTACTGATTGAGATGTCTGTCCTTTTTTTAGTCATATTCTAGGCTTTTCTGTTGGTCTCCTTCAGAAGAACAGAAACTTAAATTAATTTGCAAATTATATTTTTAACAAGAACAGAACTTTGGTATTTGCTTTTCTGCATCAGTTTATTCTTTCCAGACTTTGGTCAAAGGGGTATCTGGGTCAGATCTCAGAAAAGAACAAAAGAAAATGCTTTGGGTGGTTTGGTTTGATTCTAACTAGAAAACCATAGAATCTCTTTTAAGATTTTTAATTTTTTTGCACAAGGAGTGATGTTTAGATTGAAAAACTCTTTACTGTTTAGTTAAAAACTCTTAACTTTATATACTTTACTTTTCCTTGGAGGTGCTTGTTGCTCAGGAAGGAACTTTTTCAGGGGGTTACTGTGTTTCTTCAGTTCAGTTCAGTCGCTCAGTCGTGTCTGACTCTTTGTGACCCCATGAATCGCAGCAGGCCAGGCCTCCCTGTCCATCACCATCTCCCGGAGTTCACTCAGACTCACATCCATCGAGTCAGTGGTGCCATCCAGCCATCTCATCCTCTGTCATCCCCTTCTCCTCCTGCCCCCAATCCCTCCCAGCATCAAAGTCTTTTCCAATGAGTCAACTCGTCGCATGAAGTGGCCAAAGTACTGGAGTTTCAGCTTTAGCATCATTCCTTCCAAAGAAATCCCAGGCTTGAGCTCCTTCAGAATGGACTGGTTGGATCTCCTTGCAGTCAAAGGGACTCGCAAGAGTCTTCTCCAACACCACAGTTCAAAAGCATCAATTCTTTGGCCCTCAGCCTTCTTCACAGTCCAACTCTCACATCCATACATGACCACAGGAAAAACCGTAGCCTTGACTAGACGAACCTTAGTTGGCAAGGTAATGTCTCTGCTTTTGAATATACTATCTAGGTTGGTCATAGCTCATTAATGCTGCTTTTCCTCTCCTGTATTTGCACTTTTGAAGTTGATATCTTTGAGCTCTCTTGCCTACTTAAGCTATTCTGATAGTCTCCACCTCGGTTCTCTTGGTAAGGCATTGTCGTTTCTTCTTGAGTGGTGAATTTTCTTTGAGTTATAGGACTCAGAAACTTTTTATGAAGATCACAGTCAAAATAACTATTGCTCTAGGCTATATAATTTTGTTGTCAGACATATCATCCTGTGTTAAAAAATCTACAGTGACCACTGTTGCTTATAGAAGAAAGTTGAGATGCCATACCTTGGCATTCAGGGCCGTCTTAAATGAAACTTTTCTTTTTCAACCTCACCTCTCATTATTCCCCAGTATTAATTTGCTTCTTGACCTAAGTGGCATTTTCTACATGCTGCTGCTAAGTCGCTTCAGTCATGTCTGACTCTGTGCGACCCCATAGACGGCAGCCCACCAGGCTCCCCCGTCCGTCGGATTCTCCAGGCAAGAACACTGGAGTGGGTTGCCATTTCCTTCTCCAATGCATAGAAGTGAAAAGTGAAAGTGAAGTTGCTTAGTCGTGTCCAACTCTTAACGACCCCATGGACTGCAGCCCACCAGGCCCTCCGTCCATGGGATTTTCCAGGCAAGAGTACTGGAGTGGGGTGCCATTGCCTTCTCTTTCTGTATGCTAGCCATTCATATCTTCATCTTTGAGCTCAGTTATCTCACTGCTGGATTTATTCTCCACTCTGAATACCTTTCTTCCTAACTAGAATTTTAGATACTTCTTCAAGACCAAGCTCAAATCTCCTTTCCTCTTCGGAGTCTTCCGTGCCCTTCCTGGTCACCGTGGTTGTCTTTTTTATTGCCTATGGCAGTGACTTCTATACTTTTAATTTTATTTTCAGCACAGAGTAGTTTGCTCCCCCCCTATTCCCAAGGAAATCTCATGCTGAGTCCCACTTACAACGTAGTGGTCTGGGAGGGGATTGACTCTTTTGCTGTCTGCTGAGATACCTGTAAGAAATTGGATTTCATGGAGCACAGTTGGAGAATCAGTTGTCTTACATCATGTACTGAATACTTAGCTTTACAAAGTAGTGTATTTTGTCCCTCTCAAAGCATTATAACTTTCTGGAGTTTAGAAATCACGTTTATAGAACCTAGGGATGTGTATGCCCTGTTGTATCTTAGCATAATGCCTTACAGATCCATAATAGGTATTCAACATACACTTATTCTTTCAACTGATATTTTTAAAGTTTTATATATTTTTATACACACTACACCCAAACCAGGGAAAAACTAGTAGGTTTTGTTTTTCTTACATAGACATTAACTGGTAACTATCATTCATTTCCAGGAAACTCAAGAAAGCAGTTATCCCTAGCCAAACTAAAAGCAACTTTCCTATAACATAACTTATTCAGAGTATATTTTTCTGACAAAACGTTACTTCTGGTAGGCATTTTAATACCCTTTTGAAATACAGAAAACAAAATCCCAAGTTTGTCTTTGAAAACAAGGCCCAGATGATTCTGGTACAAGTGAGAAAAGTTAGAAGCATAGGTGAAGGAGTAAAGTATTAAAACATGCATGTGGGCTATTTTGAAAGTCTTTTAAAATAATTAAGTTGCGTTAGTTGCTGTATATGTTAGAAATGTATACATAGTTGAATATAAATATCAATGTATGTAATGTTGATTTTTTTTTAATTTAAATTTGTATCTGTGAAGAATAGTATGAAATCAACTTTGGTTCAATTTGAAATCATATGATTAAAAGGTACCACACCTTAGAGATTCACAAATTTTTGTGTTAACCAGGGTAAAAATGAAGCCCTTTCTATTTTGGGGTCACAAACTCATTTTCTTTGTTCAAGTGCCCTGGAGGCAAAGATATAATTAGGTAGTTCTCAGTTTGGAAAAATGACATTCTTTTCTACCAAGGTAAGAAATTATTTTAAGAATTATTCAGAATTTTGAATAAAATGCAGGGTACAGGTGTTTGGCCTTTTGTTCTTGGTTAATTTTGCTGTATTGGTCCATCCTGTTCTGTGGAATGTTGTTAGGTGTTTGCTTGCCAATGTGTTCACCTGTATTGTTACGTCTCCATCTTATAGAAAGTCATGGTTTTGTCACTGTTGGCTTTTATTTTATCTGCACAAAAGACTTGTGTCCTGTGGCATGTGGGATCTTAGTTCCCAACCAGAGATGGAACATGCACGCCCTGCAGTGGCAGCGCAGTGTCCTAATCACTGAGCTGTCAGGGAAGTCCCTCCGAAGATTAAAGCTTTTAAAGACAGATGTTTGATTGAGAATTTTAGCTGCTGAGACAAGAACAGATCATAAGCATGGAAGCCTCTGTTGTCTGTTTGAGGTTGAGGGGGTGGGAAGGGTGCTGCAGAGACAGATCCTAGTTTCCTGTCCAGACCCTATCACATGTGAAGTCAGGATGGGCTTGTGTTTTGTTTCGAATGTTTTATAGTATTAGTTCTTCCTGATTGATTCTCTCCTTACGTTTCTTTTTAAAGTTGAGATTTAACTGACCTCAGTGGATTTAACTTCAAAGACTTGAATTTTTTGGTTCTTTAATTCCTGTCACATGGTATATCAAATAAACCACTTCCAACATTTTAATTGGACTTCCCTGGTGGTGCAGAGGTTAAAGCGTCTGCCTGCAATGTGGGAGACCTGGGTTCGATCCCTGGGTCGGGAAGATCCCCTAGAGAAGGAAATGGCAACCCACTCCAGTATTCTTGGCCTGGAGAATCCTATGGACGGAGGAGCTTGCTGGGCTACAGTCCACAGGTCGCATAGAGTCGGACACAACTGAGTGACTTCACTTTCACTTTACTTTCACTTTCAACATTTTAATTGTTAAATAGTTCTGCTTAATAGGCCCAAAATTATGATTAGAAAATAGTTGTGGATATTCAGAATGACATTATCCACTTCTGCATTTTTTCTGATTTATAGGCAAGTGCTGTTGTGTGATTTATTCTGTAATATAACTTGATATTTAGAACAGAAGGGTATATACACTTGGAATGCGTTTACGTTTCACATAGTTTTGTGACTTAGACCCTTATATCTTCAGATATTAGTTTGCAAGTGGTAGATTTTGAAAAATTTATTTTCAGGTTAATCATTTGGAACAGAACACTATTCCTGTGAAAATTTAGCTCTGTTACTTAAATACTGTTTATTTCCATCTTATTTTCGCAACCTGCTTTCATGACTTTCTCATCACTCGTAACTGCTTCTCTTCCAAAATCTACTCCTCTTGACTATGGCCACCTTCACAGTTACACCTACTTCTTTTTTTCTTGCCCCTCACAAGGTTCTCTGACCCTTCCCTGGCCTTCTATTTTTAAACTCTCTACTCCTTTAATTAGGAAAAGGAATGTGACTAGGAAGATACCTTTGTGGTGCTGGTTAGTTAGGAATGTAGAGTTTCTAGCTCTTGCCAGAGCTTAGGCTCTGCCAGCCCCTTTTCTAACCTGTTTCTGCAACCTGATGACTACCCCCTGCAGTTCCTTACTCTGTGTACCTCATTTCCTTTATCCAGAGCAGAATACTTTTTTTTTTTTCCCCTGCTTTTAAGAACACATAGCCAGTGTTCTTAACCTGGTTCCATGGATTCCCCATGGTTCACGAAGATTCAGAGCATTCATGAACTTGGATAGAAAAAAATACTACATCTTTATTTTCATTAAATTTTTATTGGAATTTAGTGTTTCCTTCCATTATTAATGTAGACAACAAACCACTGCATTATCTGTGACTTCAGCACCTATAGAATTCAGTTAATTTCATACCACTTGTATAGATTTGAATATTTTTATGCTTATTGCCTCTAAAATTATAGTAGGTATTAGATTTGCCGTTAGATCCGTTTAACGCATCAGTAAAGAAGTATATGTATTAACTGTGGCACAGATTGGGTTTTTCAGATTTTGATAACTGCATTTCATTATATTGCATTACGACCCCATGGACTGTAGCCTGCCAGCCTCCTCTGTCCATGGGGATTCTCCAAGCAAGAATACTGGAGTGGGTTGCCATGCCCTCCTCCAGAGGATCTTCCCAACTCAGGGATCAAACCCAGGTCTCCCACATTGCAGGCAGATTCTTTACCATCTGAGCCATCAGGGAAACATCATTATAATTGGTCTCCTATAGTTTTCTATGTATTTTTTGCATTTATGTTTGTAAGCTCCCCTGTATGCTGAAGGGGTCCATAGATCAAAGAATAAAGGTTAAGAATTCACTAATCTAGAGACTCCCTGGGTCCCATTTCTCTGCAATCTTCTCTTTTTTCTCTCTCTTGCCTAGGACAATGCCTCCGCTTGTCCCCTTGCTTTTGTTGTTCTGTTCCACACACCCTGAGCCCTGACTGTGTTCACTATGCTTATCTTTTTTGTTTATCCTTTTCTTTAATACTGTGTTTTTTAATAGCTGTATAATAAAATTCATGATTTAGCGTATATTCATAGTATAAATACTCATACAGAACAGAAGAGTATAAAACAAAAATGTAATCTTCTGGCCTCAAATTCCATTTCCCCTGGGGAAACCCTTGGCTTTGTGTACAGTTCAGAAAAATATTACTTTTTATGTTACTCTAGTCTGTATTGAGCCTCCAAGATGGTCAGTGGTAAAGAATCCACCTGCCAGTGCAGCAGATGTAGGAGATGTGGGTTTGATCCCTGGGTCAAGAAGATCCCCTGGAGAAGGAAATGGCAACCCACTCCAGTATTGTCCGGAAAATCTGTGGACAGAGAAGCTTGGTGGGCTACAGTCTATGGGGTCGCAAAGAGTTGGACACGACTTAGGACAAATGCATGCTGATCTGTATTAGAATGCCTTTTGAAGTGAAAGTTGCTAGGATAGCACCCACTGTAACTGATGCTCTGTTGTGTATAGATTGGTCCATATAAAACTCATAAGTATATGATGAGAAAATATGTTTTTAAAGTCGTTGAAAAAGGTCACAGTGTTAATAATTGATCTATTGGAACAATATCATTGAAATGTTTTTAATCTGGAATTTTAGTGTTTGAAGAAAAGCAGATTTAATTGAGAGATGACATGAGTAGCTGAGGATTTTGGTGAAGGCTTCTCTGAAAGCACATTTGAGGGCTTCTGATGTCAAGTCTGATAATGGTTTTTTAATTTCATCTAGTTTTATGTCATTTTGTAGTTTTATTTAAATTTATTTTTGTTAACTTAAAATAAGTGTTACTTTTTTGCTACTTTTCTGGCCATTTAAAAAATTCTCAGGCAACTTTGATTTTTCAGAGTCATAATTGACTGAGATAGAGGGAAAAAGTTGAGCAGAGCTCATTTCCTGGGCATGGGACTGAGGAATAGAGGCTGCACATTGGTTGAGACATTTCTTTCTGATCACCACCAGGTGGCACCACTGGCTCAGAAAAAGAAGGGAACATTTGGAGGCAGGGAGAGTAGCCCTTTCTATCTCCCCTTTCCCTAAATTGGATGCCATCAGGCAGGGAATGAAGCACATCTTTGTCATCTTTTATTATCTCATCTCATCCCTTTTATTCTTTTCTTTTTATGCCTGTAGTTCTTTCAGAAACAGGTTAACATTTTTCTCACAGACACATTGTCTTGCATCTTGCTTTTTTTTTTTTTTTTTTTTTTTTTTTTGCATCTTGCTTTTTTTAATGCTTTTGCTTCTTACCATAGAGGACAATGGGAAATTAATAGACTGATTTTATGGCATTGCAAAATTTGCACAATTGTAATTATATTATAGCTAGTTGATTTTTTGAATTTTGCAGAAATCCTAGCACTAACATTGTTCTTTTCAAAAATCCAAATGCAGCTATTAATAAAATAACTATTCAGGACTTAACAGTAGTGGATATTGGTAAGAATATAGAATGAATACCCAGGTCTGGCCTCCTTCTAACTAATGATAGAAAGTTGACCTGAAGTACAGTGTTTATTAATATGACCAGGCTTTCTCCTGCCGTCTTGACACTATAGCCTCATTTTGCTGATTCTCCATCTTACACACCTTTCCCTAAAATATTTACTCATGTTTATACAGAGACTTTTTCTTTGGGAGAAATGTTTGAATCAAGGAATATCATTCCTTACCAATACAAACATACTTTTGTGTTTTCCCTCCCACACCTTTTCTGTCCTGAAAGAAAAATGGGATGCTAAGAACCACTGTGTGAACAGTTAATTCATTTATAAGGTTGATTTAAGATAAAAATCTAGCATTTTTTTAAAGATAGGTAGTTTAATAATGGCCTCAATACAACCTAAATTGTAATTAGCAGAGTAAAACTTGGTTCAGTGGAGTTTTTAGACTCTTGCTTTTTCACATTGGTTCCCTCTTCAAGGATCCTTTGTGGTTTTGTTTAAAATAATACCAGTAGAAGTATATTTAAGCTGTTTGTATTGTATATTTCATTTTTTCAATTTGAGGACTGCTGACTCAGTCCTTAGTCTTTTCTAAATACTTTGACACACACACACACCCTGCAATAACAATAAGTCCATTTATGTAGATCTGTTTCTGCTTTTTTTTTTTTAACCTTTTGTTCTGGGTTTTAATTTCTAGAATAAAAAGGTATTGTCTTTAATTCTGGGTTTCCATCTGAGTAAATGCCTTATTTATTTAAATATATGCTTTTCAACATCTAGTGTGATTAAAACATTAACAGGCTCTTAAATGAGACTTAATCCCCTTGCTGCTTGTATGACTGATTTGTGATTTTTACGTAGTCTTAGTTTTCTGTTCTAATTTTGTGAGAATTAAAATAGGGAATTTCAGCCACCTATTGTTAGTTATTGTTTGATGTTTTTCTTGGAGCATTTCACATTCTTGAAAATACTCTAAGGCAAAATTAATTTTACCAAGAATTTGCGTAACTTTAAGGTGACATAGCATAGAACCTCAAATTTGTAGGGTCTTTCAGTGACTTACAGCTGAGGATGGTATTGTGAAAATAATATCAGTCTGTTAGAATCCCTAAGAGAACTTTCCCAAAATGCAGTCATCTTCCAATGAGTGCTGATCCCACTCTCAACCGAGACCTGCTGCTTTGGGAATCCCCCTTGGCGTGCTCTTGGCTTGTATAATTGCTGGCAGCAGAAGCCATAATGCCTGATAGGGCTGGTAGCTAAGCCCATATGTGCAATTAAACTTTTATTCTCTAGTGTGCGTGAACACACACCCACATGCACTTATCCACCCCTAGTTTGAGATGAGAGGAGGTAAGAGCTGGCTAGACTTAGAGTGCCGTGCCGGCTCAAGTTTCTCATTTCACTGTCGCCGTGCCCATTGGGTAGCCAGTGACATTTATAGAAACAGTACCAAATCAAAAATCCCCCTGGAATTGTCTCTTTTGAAAAAGACATGAGTGTTGATTTTTTTGACTGGCTGTGCCAGAGTACTGGCTCCCAGAAGTATTACTCCACAGCCTTGTGGTGGGGGATACCCTTTAGGCCGAGACATCTAAATGTAAGCTTGTATCTCCAAAGCATTTTCTAACGCTGTCATTGCCCAAGTAGACTTTTATTTAGCTGAGTCCTGGCTTTGAACTGGAGAAACATTTTCTTTGCTGGACAGCAGCCATGGGATAGATAGATCCTGCCAGTGAGCATACAGATGCCATGCCATGCTGCTCTCACAAGCTAGTGCTCCTCAGTAACATTAGCAGAAGAGGAGAAAGGATAGATAGATTAGGTGAGAAAGTGTTGACAGAAAGTCTTGGTAGGCCTTTCTGAGGACAGGTAACACAGTGGGACCTGTACTTTGTAACAGAGTGGCTATGGGGAAATACAGTTCTGTGTGGAGATGAGTCACTTAGAATGACTTTCATTATTAATGGCAAGGGTACGTTAGAATATTGACCCCTGCATGTAAACATGGAGTTGGAAAGTTAAAAGATCTGCATATGTTTGGCTGCAGCAGCTCTGAGTGCATATCTAATTAATGTGTCACTTAAACATAAGAGATCTTGTTTTAGATGAATTCGTAGAAAATTTCTGAATCAATTCTGAAACACAAACTAATAATTTTTTTAATACATTTAAATATATTTTTATGACTTGTGTGAATACATTATAACACTTCATGTGGCTTAAAATTGTATGTGTAAAACATACCTTCCTCTAGTAGTCATCTACAATGCCACTTACTGAATCAAGTTAAGTGTTTTGAACATAAAAGCATTAGAAGCATTACACAGCTGAAAGCATACTGTTAATGAATGCTATTTTTTCTGTATTAGAAAGTCACTTTTCATAATAATTTTTTAGCATTTTTGTTGATAATTCATGTGTGTATTCTTGTAGCTCAGTGTCTGGTTGTATGATCTTTCATCCAAAACCATCCTTTGCAGATGCTTTTACTGACTCTGCTATCAGTGCTAAAGTGAATGGTGAACACAAAGAGAAGGACCTGGAGCCCTGGGATGCAGGTGAACTCACTACCAATGACGAACTGGAGGCTTTGGAAAATGATGTTGTAAGCAAAATCTTTTCAATTAGTAACAGTATGGTCCTATGATACAGTATGACATCCTATCACTTGGTTTTAAGTATGTTGTTGTGACTGTATTTAAATTAGCTGTTGTATTGTGTAGAGACTTCACCCTAGGCAGTATATACAGAAAAATGTTTCTTGGGGATGCATATGAACTATTTGTATGTCTTTAAAGTGAATCCTAATATAAACAACTTAAAAATTTAGATTAGAAACATGGGAAACTAGAAATGCCTGCATATTTAGTTTTGAATGCCCTGCAGAATGGGGCAGTCTGAGGAAAATGGTGACTTGTTTGTTGTCTTTACCAAGAAGTGATGTAAAAGCGTGACTTTTAGGATTCTTGTCTGTCAAAGAGGTATTCATTATTAAGCTATATCATTAGGTTACATTAGAATTACAGCAAAAAGTAAGTTTCTTTATCTTAAAATTAGGAGAAAAAGGCTATTGCCAAAAGCCTCTTGACATATTATTTTTACTTTTCCGATAACACATCATTTGTAAATCAACACTTAATAATGACTTTGTCATTAGGATTCTTTAAATTCTGTTTCTAAACGCTGGAGATACAAGCGAAGTGTCTTGCCAAAAATGAGTGTTTAGGCAATAAAATTTGAATGAGATGAATCTTTCATTGAATCTTACAGGGAAATCTTATTTAACAAACCTGTATTTGATGTTAAAGTCATTGTCCAGTTGTAAAACTGGAAATTCATAGACAACATACAGTAGTTTCCAAACTTTTTAAACAACCACATATAACTTAATGTGAAGTTTCTCAGGTTTGTGTAGCACATCACCTCTGGAGGATAAAGAGAAGCAGGCATTCTCTGTCTCTTTTTTAAAAATTGATAGTGAAGCAGTTGAATTGATAGATACCTTCTAGAGCACATTCTGGCAATGTTTTCAAAATTTAAAACTTACAGTTTGGTTCAGCAATTCTGTCTCTGTGAATGTGTTCATAAGACATTCAAATAATTATATTAGGATGTTTTTCACATCATTTTTTTCTAATAGTGAAAAATAGGAAATATCCTAAGTGTCTGTCAGTAGGACATGGGTGATGTATTATACCTCCATTCAGTTGAAGTAGTATATGTCCATTTGAAAGAAAGGTGTTCTGGGAAGATACCTAAAACTTATTAAAACAAAAAGCAAGCTTTAGAACAAGAAAATCCTATTTGAATTTCTATAAAAGAGAGCTGATGATAATAATCACATTCTTACATATGCACAAAGAGTGTCTGGAGCTATGCCCAAGAAGTTGTTAATGGTGGTTATCTGTACACACTGGGATTGGCAGTTTTACTTTTCGCTGGATATGTTTCTGCACACTTAAAATTTTTTACATGGAGCATATACCAAAAGCATATTTCAGAGTGTCTATAGGTAACTAATTTCCTGCTCCCATATATTAGGTTGAAGTAGTTGATTGAGTGGTAGATTTGTATTACAGTTCTATCTGAAGTAGCACAGAAGGAGCCACAGTTGATGGGTGATCTTAGAGGCAAGCTTTTGTCCTGAAATTGCCATCGACATTGCTCAGATGATTCTGTGCCCTCTGCTGACATGGATAATGATTATGTGCTGTGTTTTACCGCTTTTTATCAATTGGACCTGATGATCAGTTCACTCAAAGAGGTTTCAGGTAAAATACCTTGTAGAAAGATCACTGTAAGGAGTAGGAAAAGGAGAGAACCCTGATCTGAGACTCATATTTTATGAAGTAACTAAAATGTTCTGAACTTACAACATCTCAAATAACTGTTTCAAACATAGTTGAACCTTGAACAACACCGGTTTGAACCGTGCTGGTCCATTTATACACTTAGGTTTTGTAATAGTAAATACTGTAGTACTGCACAATTCAAGGTTGGTTGAGTCTACAGGTTTTGCACTTGTGCAGGGAGTTGGTACACCTGACACCCCACCCCCTGAATTGTTCAAAGTTTAGCTGTAGTTATTTACCAACTTGTAGGAGCTGATGTGTAGAAGAGAAGTTTTTCCTTAAGACATTTTTAAAGCAAATTTTTGCCTGTTATTTACTTTTGCTAGGTTTTGCTTGAATAGTATGATAGATAATTGTTAATGTAGATCTTGATTATAACTGCATTAAAGACAAATACTTTGCTATTTTGAAAAATGAGTTTTGTTCTCTTCTAGTCTAATGGATGGGATCCCAACGATATGTTTCGATATAATGAAGAAAATTATGGTGTAGTGTCTACATACGATAGCAGTCTGTCTTCATATACGTAAGTTTTTAAAGCTTGCTTTTGTTTTAGTGCATTTGCCTTTGATTTTCATTAGCTTAAATTATGTTCAATAAATGTTTCTGTTGGACTTTCATTTTTTACTTGTTTTATTTTTTAATATTTATTTATTTGGCTGCTCAAGGTCTTAGTTGCAGCAATTGGGATCTAGTTCCCTGACCAGGGATCGAACCCAGGTCGCCTGCTTTGGGAGCATGGAGTTTTAGCCACTGGACCACTAGTGAAGTCTTCTGTTGGATTTTAAGTTAAACAATTATGTGACTAAATTATTGTTACTTCTTACACTGATAAATTCCCATTAAAATAGGGATTAAATGTAGCTTATTTATACTCTGATTTTTTGTTCTAAATAGATTTTGTTTTATTTTTGCACTGTAAAAACTAAATTGACAAATGCTGAGGTTATGGGGAAATAGCTAATTTAACCAGTTTTGGAAATGTTACATTACTGTAAGGAAAAAGTAATAAGAAAATTCAAATTTTGATTTATAAGTAGATGACTATAGCTCTTTTACAGTTTTTACCAGCATTTTAAACTAAATGTCTTAATAATTGATTGTGACAGATATGTAAACTGTTACTTTAAAATGCACACTTTGCTTTTTCTTTTCATTCGTTTCAGGGTGCCCTTAGAAAGGGATAACTCAGAAGAATTTTTAAAACGAGAAGCAAGGGCAAACCAGTTAGCAGAAGAAATTGAATCAAGTGCCCAGTATAAAGCCCGGGTGGCCCTGGAAAATGATGATAGGAGTGAAGAAGAAAAATACACAGCAGTTCAGAGAAATTCCAGTGAACGTGAGGGCCACAACATAAACACTAGGTATTTAAAGGAAATCATGATGCAGTATTTTGGATACACAACTCAAGGTCTGTGTGAGAAGGTGTATTATTATTATTATATTTCATCTTCCTTTAACTTAGGTTAGGTAGAGAATGCAAATGGAGTTGGTTTCAGGTTCTGTTAGTGAAAAGATTATAGTAATCTTGGAAAATAGTTTTTGAACATCACCTCCGTGGAGCCAAGTGGTGGATATACAGTGACAAGCAAGCCGAGGTCTGGAAGAGCTTGTTAAAGAAAAATGAGCAGGTTGGGGGAGGGGTGCATATAACATAATTACAGTTCAGTATGATTTCCTAGTTTAGAGGTGTGATCAGAGTACTAGGAATATGCAAGTGAAAAGGAATAAGCGTAACCTTGTGGGATCAGAGTATATCTAACAGATGAGGTGATGTTTTATGATAGGATAGTAGATCTCTTTGTCACTCAGAGAAGCGTAAAATAGGAATTCCTTGCATGGTGAAGACAGGTGAAAGAACTTGTCCAATTCAGGAAAAACCTTGTTTCATATGTCTGGAATACAGGGTGTATGTTGACATTGCAGTGGTAGTAGCTGGTGATAGGAACCAAGGGAGTGAGACTCTGTGTGTCATGTTAAAAAGCACCTTGTAGGCAGGGTATGGGATGAACCAACTCTGGTGACATTGAGAACTGGCTGAGACATAGAGGCCATTTATTGTATTGAAATAGTTCAAGTGTGAGAATGAGACCAGGACCAGTGATAGAAAGGTTAGAAAAACCAGGGGGGATCCTGAGTTTATTTGATAACCAAGCAGATTGGTGGTTGTACCGGTATTGGAGACAGAAAACACCAAGCAAGCTTGAGGGGAGATACAGTGAGTCCATTTGTGCAATTTATTGTGTTCGAAGGGCTCACAGATCTTTCATGAATTTATTCATAAGTATGTGTTGTGAGAACCACCTGCTATATACCTGGTAGAATAAGATACACATTCTGTCTTAAAGGCACTTGCAGTTTAGGAATCGTGATTTGAATTAAAGTGTTCAGTGAGAGATACTGAGACTGTGAGGCTGACAGTGTGGATTTGGGGGATCAGTGTGAAAACCATGAAAATCTAATGAACAGCCACAAAGAGGCACAGAGAAAACCAAGGAAGAAGAGTTTCAAGAAGACAGATGATGACTGATAGAGACAGCCATAAAGAGATCAAGTAGGACAAGAATGAATGAATACATGTTTGTTTTATTTTGTCCTTAGGGGGAAAATCTGAGGGAAAAGAAAGGCCAGACCTAGAGCTTAAAAGAATAAGGGTGTCTGGAAGTGAGGCCGTTTGGTTTGTTTAACCTCTTAATAACAAGCATTCCCTTCTCCCTAAATTGCTTTTAGATATGTTTCATTGGTCTGGTATCTTTTAGGATAAAATGATTTAGAGGATCTCTCATTTCTAGGGAAAATAAATATATTCCTCCTGGACAAAGAAATAGAGAAGTCATATCCTGGGGAAGTGGGCGACAGAATTCACCACGTATGGGCCAGCCTGGATCGGGCTCCATGCCATCAAGATCCACCTCTCACACTTCAGATTTCAACCCGAATTCTGGTTCAGACCAAAGAGTAGTTAATGGAGGCAAGTATTTTGACCAAATTTGTCAATCTCATTGATCAAATATATAATTTTCTTAATATTTACACTTTTACATAGTTGATAAGAGGATGCATACCTTTTAATGATTTCTGTGGAGTAGTTTTCAGTAAATATTTAAAATTTGCCTTTGTGGATATCAAATTAGTAAAATTGTGAAAATTAGTATGTTGTTGGCATATACAGAATTTAACATGATGAAATACTCATGTATTAAGGTAAAATGCTAAATTTAACCAAAGACATTCACTTGGCAAAAAAAAAAAAAAAAAAACACTCCACATATAAAGAAATTGGAAACTGGGTAGGTTCTCAATTTTAAAAACACTGGACGATGAAATTATTTAGACATAGTTTACATGGAAAATCCAAATCTGTGTGAAATGCTCAGTGGTTAATATAAATTCATTTTTATGAACTGTTTGTTTATATATTTATATTCTGCTTACTTTAAGAGGATTTGAGGTACCTTGCAGTATAAGACATGGCCAACAGTCATGTGAAGATGGTGGGAAAAAAGTGCTTAAAAAAATAAAAACTCAATATAAAGGCAGATATTGTAGTTTAGCTTAACTAAAATATGCAAACTTGCATCTTTAGTAGGAAGATTTTTTTTTTTTTCTATTCTCCCTCTAAATCTAGGTTAAATATGGCTCATGGGTCATAGCTCTCTCATACAAGTCAGGGATACTGGAAACAGCAGTACCATAGACTGTATGGAACTATGGTAATTAAAATATTGATGGTGTATTAGATACTAACCTGGGGGGAATAGTGAGCATTCAGTTTTAGGTATTCAAGTTTGGAAAGTTAAACAAATAGAGAACACTTAAGTTTCCAATTTCATTTGTTTTCATTGAGTCTTTCTCCAGAATTCCTCTCCAGATGAACACTCTTGAGTATTTTCTATACTTTGTATTGGGGTGAGATTTCTTTGCTCACTGAGTAAAGAATTTTAGTTGTTTGTGAACAGAATTTTCAAAGTAAAAAACCTGAAAGGGGCTGGGAAATGTATGATACTCAAGTGTGTGGAACCCTATGGAGAGGAGACCTGGACTGTTTCCTAAAATTAAGGTAAGTGATGTCATGTTACATGTTAGCTGTATTTTGACCTGTGGATATCCCTCAGTGTCAGTTTATTTGGTAAAGACTGCTTTGTAGTTGGATTGTTTATTACGCAGTCTCTTAAATAAATGTTCAACTGCATAAGTTATTTAGAAGATCCCCCTTCTTTTTCCAACTTGATAAGGTTAAAATACGTTTTTTGAAAACGCAGTGAATATTAATCTGTCACTCCTGTGACTCTGGAAAATAGTAGAAGCAATGTTCTACTTAAATGTACCTATTTAATGTGATTTCAAACTCAACCTTATATTCAGGTATAGACTAGATGAAAACCACAGTTTTAAGAAACTAGCATTTTTAATGGGATTATAATAGCTGTTGTTTCAAAAGATAAAACTTTAAATAAGAAATAATCTTACCCCTGAGTTTTGTGATTTATTGTGTGAAATTACCTAGTGTATGTTATTCTCCTTTTAACAATTGATTTTCCAAAAAACAGTTATAGAAGTAGGTGAATAGGCAAAGTCTTAACTGTCTTCTTCAATAGTATGTGTAGATCCTAATTAACCCTTTGGGAACGTGTATTCATTTAAACAGACTTAATTTTAAGGAGGTTAAAGTAAAAGGTGAATTTATGTCAGTTAAGTTATGCTAAAACTTACCACAAATCAAATGACTGTCCTCAAAGGGTTAAAATGTACAAGAAATCATTTTTGTCATTTTACTTTTTTTTCTGTTTACTTTTTTCCCTCATTTTTTTCTTTAGTTTTTATACTTTCCTTCATATCATTTGTTCTGTCAGGTGTTCCCTGGCCATCGCCTTGCCCATCTCCTTCCTCTCGCCCACCTTCTCGCTACCAGTCAGGTCCCAACTCTCTTCCACCTCGGGCAGCCACCCCTACACGGCCGCCCTCCAGGCCCCCCTCGCGGCCATCCAGACCCCCGTCTCACCCCTCTGCTCATGGTTCTCCAGCTCCTGTCTCTACTATGCCTAAACGCATGTCTTCAGAAGGTACAATACCACAATTTGTTCATGTTTTTGTTTGTCTTTGTTTAACTCCTTATGTGAGTTTATAATTACAAAATAGTTTCCTCTTCATTATTTAATAACCTATAATTTCTGTGTTTTAACTTTAGTTTATTAAAACTATTTCTATTAACCTTTTGTTTATTAGAAATTTGATAAATGCTGTGTGAAGCTATGAACTATCCTGAATTGTGAGAATGGGGGTTTGTCTCTGCCTGGTAATGATGTTCTTTTACAGCCCAGGGCCTTCTCCCTCCCACTTTACAGCGTATGCAGTGGTTAATGGTAAACAGTGAACCTTCTTCATATTAGTGAGTCTGCCTGTTGACCTTAGGTAGGAGTGGTGGTTTAGTGGTCCTTTTTGAGAGGGACATTGCATATGGCTGCCTTGGTGTGTTTACCCTTAAATTAAACTACAGAGTTTGATTTTGTGTTTGGGATTTTTTTAAAATTAGTTTTATAATATTTTGTAGTGAAAGTCTTTAGAGGAAATTCTTAATCTAAGATAAAATTGTCATTGTAGAAAACAATGTATGAATCTTTAGGGGTTTTTTGTTTTGTTTTTGTTTACCCTGTCAAAAGGAAAAAAAGAATAAAATCCTGTAATTCTCATTCATTATAATTACAGTTGATATTGCTTATATTGAGACTAATACAGCTTTCTGGCAGAAAATGCTTCCCTGGAGAAAACGGTATTGGCTGCTTTTTAATAAATTGTTGCCATCCAGGCAGCGAGGTCGTGTGATCTTAACTAAAGCAGCTAACCTTGAACAACATGTTATGCTGATTTTCAAGGTGACTTCCTTACTCAAGTGCCTATGATGGTGGCCTGTAAATGAGAAGTTAAATTCTGCTGACATATTTTGTTGTGGTCTGTTGTTTGTGTAAGTGATGTTCATATCATGAGAACATGTTAGATAAAAGTCATTAGTGAATGTGAGCTTGTTCACCACTGTTAGATGTACAGATTCACATAAAAGTTTACCTTTTGCATGTTCAGGGAGGCTACATTATTCAGTTTTTCTTTTTAACTAATTTGAATTAGTGTTTTCTAGTCATATAGTTAGGTAACACTGAAGCATTTTTAAAATGTGAACCTCAAAATAAAACTATGAAATATAATGGTTTTCTGTGTTTAGAATAAATTTTCTCTCTATAAGTATTTCACATGTTGCCAAAGACTGAACTTTTTAAAGTTACTTTGATTTCATTGAGCTGTGTCAGCCATCTTCCTTGGTCTTTTCCTGTAAAAGGATGTAAAAAATATGTATGAATATTTAAATATCCAGTTCTTAACTCATCTTCAATATAAATTATATCTCCAGTTAAAAATTATATAACATTAGCACTCTTTGTAAGACTGTGCTCATGACTGTATTCCTACTGAGGACACAAATTAATATGACATCCTAAAGAGTTTGGCAAGGGACTTACCTGATGGCCCAGTGGTTAAGACTCTGGTTTCCACTGCAGGGGGTACAGGTTCAATCCCTGGTCAAGAAACTAAGATCTCACACGCCAACGTAGCATGGGCCAAAAAAAAAAGAGGGTGAGGAGCATTGGCTTTGGCATTAAGAATGAGTTTGCCAAGTGCCACCACTGTCAAGTTTCTGTCGTAAGAGTCATTGTATTCACTGTTTTCACCTGGCACTTTTGCTTCAGTGCATAGTAGACTTCTTTATAAATAGAAATCACCAATGTGACAGAATTGATTGATGTGGGATTTTGATGATTCATATAGTGCGAACTTCTTCCCCAGATGTAAATTACTCCCGTATACAAGCCAATGCCTTAGCCGTAGAATTTTCAGTTCACAGCCTGTTTAGTCTGAGGCACTCTACAGGTGAGGACTGGGTTTTTTTTTTAACTACTACAAAGGTGTATCAAAGTAGTTTTTTGTTTAATAATTTTTTTCCTAGTCTTAGAAGTAATACAGCAGATTTGAGGGAGAGAGCTAAAAGTGTATGTTAAAAATTTATTTCATCATATAGCTATAACTTTATTAACATTTTGTTATACTTTTATATACCTACAAATAATGGATATAGATTAAACAAATTGCTAAGATCTTTGAAGAGCTGTGACATCTTATTGTTTGATTTCTTAACCAGTAACTGCATCCTTCCCTTTTTTAAAAAATAAAAGGGAACAAAATAAAATTTATTTATAAAATTTTATGGCATTCCACAAAATAATTCTGAAAAAGTATGGCCAAAAATATGTATGGTGCTTATTTTCTTTTCTTAAACCAAGAACGAATGAAAGAGAAAGTGGGAGAGTGTGTGTGTGTGTGTGTGTGTGTGTGTGTGTGTGTGTGTGTGTGTGAAAGGGAGAAAGGGAAAGAGAAAGAATGGGCTGTGTGTATTTAGCAGAAAAGTAGTACTGATGGACATTGTGGCATTTATGTGATGTTCACTATTCCTTTGCTTATTTTCTTTTCTTAAACCAAGAACGAATGAAAGAGAAAGTGGGAGAGTGTGTGTGTGTGTGTGTGTGTGTGTGTGTGTGTGTGTGTGTGTGTGAAAGGGAAAGAGAAAGAGAAAGAATGGGCTGTGTGTATTTAGCAGAAAAGTAGTACTGATGGACATTGTGGCATTTATGTGATGTTCACTATTCCTTTCTTAGGGCCTCCACGGATGTCCCCAAAGGCCCAGCGACACCCTCGAAATCACAGAGTTTCTGCTGGGAGGGGTTCCATTTCCAGTGGCCTAGAATTTGTATCCCATACCCCACCAAGTGAAGCAGCTGCTCCTCCAACAGCAAGGACCAGTCCTGCAGGGGGCACATGGTCATCAGTGGTCAGCGGAGGTAGGTGACACTTGGCTTGGAGCATAATAACAGTGTTCATTTTGTTACTCTACTGGATGTGAAAAGAGCTGAGCTTAAGCTCTATGTGAGGAAGTCTATGTGTATAAAAAATGGAGTAACCAGGAATTGAGAAAATTATTTTTATTTTGGCCTCTACCAATTATTCACCGTATGTTAAGGGCAAATCTTGTGATCATCCTGAATTTCAGTTTTCTCAGTGAGTAAAGTAATTTTTCCCTAGTCTGTTCTCTGGTTTTAGGTGAGATTCATATGGGGTTCATAAATATGAATATACTTTATAGTTTTATAAAGTTCCACTCAAATGGAAGGCAAATATAGTACATAACAACGTTTGGAGGAATCATATTTCATGTCTTCTTAGCAGCCTTGTTCATTGATTCTTTCATAAACATTTATTAATATTTTGGGCTTACAGTGCTGTGTATTTCTTTCCCTTGCCCCCCATTCTCTCCATACATTTTTGTTGCTATCTTACTTTATGCCAGGCAATATTCTGGGCCTGGGTCCTGTAGGTTTCTTTAGTATCTATATATGGCACTAATTCCTGACCATATTGCACTTTTAAGGAATAACAAACACAGGAGCCCAAATTTTATGTGATTAGCCCAAAGAATGTGCTGATGGAAGCTATGAAAGTGTAAAGAATATACTTTGACAGGATCTTAGAATTAGGTTAAAACTGCTTTTGCTACTTAATGTATTGCTTTCATGATAACTAGAGTTTGAGCATGTAATGATTGCAGTTTTTTTGGTCATAAACTATGTTAATCAATGCATGGGACTTTTAAAAGAAAAAAGTCTTCAAGCTTAAACAAAAATATATCCAACTCCATTAAATATCTTTAGTTGATACACATTGCTCACCTTCATATATAATTTTAGGTTTAAGTTTACTGTAAATTCCTTTGAATTTTCTATTTTCTTCTTTGGAAATAATTAACAAAAAATAGAATTTCTAAAATATTTATTTCTTTAATGTATCATTATTTGATATTACTCAGGTGACCTGGAAATGAATTTTGAAAGTAACAGCATTATAGAAGTGAAAGAGTAAAATCACAGTTGTTAAGAGATATGCACAAAGTGGTGTTAGAGGTTTACTGTATACTAATTAGAAAAAAGATAGTTGTTAAGTAATACTTTCTTCCATGATCCTTTTGACAAAAAAAGTAAAGAACCACTAAAGTGAAATAAATTGAACCATTTTCTATAGATCTTTGGAATATGAATAGGTTTGTAATGAAATATGAAACCTGGTAGATACTTATTTCGAAGTCATTGAAATACGAACCCCACCTTGGATTCTCTCTCTCAGCTAAAGTGAGTTCCTGATTTCCTTAGTTACTGCAACGTGAATTTTGATGTATTAAGAAGGAGTATATAGGATTGGCTGCAAACTGCTGAAAGATGTTCAAGTTTATTATTTGAAGAAGGAACAAAGAACTTCTTAGGGATCCCCACAACACCTGCCTGCTTTAAAGAGACAGTCTCACTTTTTAGTGGAGAGTGTTGTTATTTTTATCCTAAAAAGTAGCATTTTTCCTGCCTTAGAAATCCAGTTTCTAAATTAATTTAAAATACTTTGTTTTAAAATTAATATGTTTAGTTAGAAAACTACTGTTGGACATAGGTATTAGTAATAATTGTTTTCATTTTGAGATATTTGTTGTCTCCATCATCACCTCTATTCCTGAGACTTTGGAAAAGAAAACAGAATGATGGGATAAAGAGTAATTGGGGGAGGAGGTCAGATAGAACTATTTTACTTAGATCTTCAGAGACACTGTTTTGAAGAAATGACATTTAGCTTGAGAATATAATGGGTAACTTTTCTCTTTCTTGTAGTTCCAAGATTATCCCCTAAAACTCACAGACCCAGGTCTCCCAGACAGAATAGTATTGGAAATACTCCTAGTGGGCCAGTTCTTGCTTCTCCCCAAGCTGGTATTATCCCAGCTGAAGCTGTTGCTATGCCTGTACCAGCTGCATCTCCTACACCTGCCAGTCCTGCATCCAACAGAGCTGTTACCCCATCTCTTGAGGGTATGTAAGAAAGGGCTTCCAGATCCACAGTGTCTTTTATGAAGTTGTGTGTTAGAGGTTTAACAGTTTACAAAAAATGTCTGTGTTGTTTTATTCTTAGGTATGTATTTGAGGGTGACTTCCTAGTAGCTCAGTAGGAAAGAACCCGCCTGTCAGTGCAGGAGATATGGGTTCGATCCCTGGATCAAGAAGATCCCCTGGAGAAGGAAATGGCAACCCACTTCAGTATTCTTGCCTGAAGAATCCCTTGGATGGAGGAGCCTGGCAGGCTGGGATCCATGAGGTCCCAAAAGAGTCAGACATGACTTAGCAACTAAACAAGAACAACAGTGTATTTGAGAGCACATTTAAAATTTTATGTAAATAAAGTTAGTTGTTTAAGTAATACTACGAATCTCATCTGTTATTCTTCAGTGTGTGTTATTAAGATAGTTTACATTCCTGGGTAGTAAATATCAATATAAATATGTTCATGTTTCATATGTCTGCAAAGTTGGAAAGCCTCTATTTAAATGGAAATGTTCTTTTGTAAAAACATAGGATCAAAATTGTTGAATATTTTCTCATTTTACTTTTATAGCTTTTATCTAACTTTGAGTTTTTATAAAATATAATTTTCTAGCTAAAGATTCCAGGCTTCAAGATCAGAGGCAAAACTCTCCTGCAGGGAATAAAGAAAATATGAAGCCCAATGAGACATCATCCAGCTTCTCAAAAGCTGAAAATAAAGGTTAGAGCTTTAAAAAGTCTTTAGAAATAAGAGAGAATATGTCTTAATCTCATGCCCAGCATTGAGTATTTTTTGGTCAATACTTTTTCTTAGGATTGTACATATTTAAATGTGTAATTTAACATGTCAAAATCTATAATTAATATGTTGAGTTTTTAATTATTTTAATAGAATTTATTTTCATTTCTAGCATCCTATCCTAAAAGAATTTTAAGTTAGATCCAGATTTATTTCTAATCTTTAGCTTAAAATTATTTTAGATCTTACACATCCTTAATTTTGCAGGTATATCACCAATTGTTTCTGAACATAGAAAACAGATTGATGATTTAAAGAAATTTAAGAATGATTTTAGGGTAAGTATAGTATTTACTAATGAATTAGAATTTTTTTTTAAAAATTTTAAATGTACTAAAAAATGCATTATATATACACCCTGAATAATCAAACCATGTTTATAGAAAGCGAAACATTCTCATAGTTGTCTTTGCCTTTGCTTTATGTGAGGTAATTAAAATCATGAGACTTGATAAGAACAACAGATACTAAATGAAAGAGAATGTACTTCTGATGTTGGAAGTCAACATAAGCTATTATTTGCTACTCATTTGATTATATTATTTGATGACAGTAGAACAAGGCTAAGGCATTAGGGCTCCAAAATCACTGCAGATGGTGACTGCAGCCATGAAATTAAAAGACGCTTACTCCTTGGAAGGAAAGTTATAACCAGCCTAGGTAGCATATTCAAAAGCAGAGACGTTACTTTGCCGACTGAGGTCCATCTAGTCAAGGCTGGTTTTTCCAGTGGTCATGTATGGATGTGAGAGTTGGACTATGAAGAAGGCTGAGCACCAAAGAATTGATGGTTTTGAACTGTGGTGTTGGAGAAGACTCTTGAGAGTCCCTTGGACTCCAAGGAGATCCAACCAGTCCATTCTGAGGGAGATCAACCCTGGGATTTCTTTGGAAGGAATGATGCTAAAGCTGAAGCTCCAGTACTTCGGCCACCTCATGCAAAGAGTTGACTCATTAGAAAAGACTCTGATGCTGGGAGGGATTGGGGGCAGGAGGAGAAGGGGACAACAGAGGATGAGATGGCTGGATGGCATCACTGACTCGATGGACGTGAGTTTCAGTGAACTCCGGGAGATGGTGATGGACAAGGAGGCCTGGCGTGCTGCAATTCATGGGGTCGCAAAGAGTCGGACACGACTGAGCGACTGAACTGAACTAAAGGCATTATCTGATGTGACAAGTAGAAGATGTATTGAACCCTGGTTGCAGATTTACACTCGTGCACAAATGGATTGTGATAGACATTTTTCTACAGTATCATTTCTCTAAAGACTTGCTGGATCTGATCTCTCCTGGGTGACTGTTCATTCTTTTGCCTAGCATTTACTATAACATACTGTGCATATCAAGGTATATTTTGAGACCAAATCAAGAAATCATCCTGAAACATCACTTTAATGGGGAAAAATGAATTCAGCCCCCTTTTTTTTTTCAGAGGCTGATAAAAGTTGGATGGATCAAAGGCAAAATTAGCCTTTTCCTAGCCTGTGTTCTGGCTTCCTAAAAATTTAAGTTTTTCCCAGTAGCATCATTCCTAACTTATTGGCACCATTCAAAATATTAAATTTAAATACTACTTCATACTTTTAACACATTTATTCTACTTTAATGCTCTTAACAGTTGTGAATTTAATTTTTTAAGCTATAGTTAATGTATGGACACAATACAAAGAAAAATGACTGACTGCCCAAATGCCCACTACGAGCTTGATATGTCAAGCACTCCAACAACACTCTCCTGTGTAGTTGTGCTCCTCAGCTGCATCTCCTGCCTAGTGAAGGGTTTCTTTCCTTGCAGTTCTTTACACTGCATGTGAATACATCCCTAAACCACAGATGGTATTATTTTGTTTAATCTTCAGTTTGATATAAATGTTATGTCCTTGCCCATTTACTTTTATTTCATCAGTATTTTTTTTTACAGTCAATTGTTCATTCTCTTCTTATAGTACACTTGCATAATTTATTACGTTATGAAGGAAAGAAAATTTTTACTTTGAAGTATATAAGATAGTACTTTTTTAACGGTTTTATTAAAGTATAATTTATATATCATACAATTTATCCATTTAAAGTATACAGTTTAGTGGGTTTTAGTATATTCACACACTTTATACAGCCATCACATAAGCCCTTAGCAGTCAGTGCTCATTTGCTTTCAAACACTTCTGCCCTCTCCCACACCCATACCCCCCAGTAACCACTGATCTACTTTTTCTTCATGGATTGCCTCTTCTGGACATTTCATGTGTGTGGACCTATGCAATAAATGGCCTTTTGTGAGTGGCTTTTTCACTTACCATCATGTTTTCAAGATTTGTCCATGCAGCCTATGTCAGTACTTCAATACTTTTATGAATAATATTCCATTGTGTGGATAGATCATACTTTATTTATTCATTTATCATCAGTTGATGCATCTTTGGGTTCTTTTTGACTATAGTGAATAATGCTGCTGTGAATATTAGTATACAGTTTTTGTGTGACCATATGTTTTCATTTCTCCTGAGTATATACCCTAAGAGTAGAATTTCTGTTTTGTCTGGTACCTCTGTCCTTCACCTTTTGAGGAAAACTTGATTCTTCGCCAAAGCAATGGCACTATGTTACATTGCCACCAGCAGTATATGAGGGTTCCTGTTTCTCCACATCTTTACCAGCACTTGTTAACTATTTGTTGTTTCGATTGTGGTTTTGACTTGCATTTTTCTGACAGCTGATGCTGTTGAGCATCTTTTTATATATATGTTGATTGCTCATTTGTATGTCTTCTTTGGAGAAATGTTTGTTCAGATCTTTGCCCATTTTAAAAATTGAGTTATCTTTTTATTGAATTGTGAAAGTTCTCTGTTTATTCTGTGTACCAGTTTTGCATCAAATGTGGGGTTTGCAATTTCTTCCTTTCTGTGGGTTGTCTGTTCACTTTCTTGATATTGACCCTTGAAGCACAAAATTTATAATTTTGGTGAAGTCCAATTCATCTTGTTTTTTTCTTCTGTTCCTTGTGCTTTTATTGTCATATCTAATAAACCATTGCCTAATCCATAGTCATAAAGATTTATTGTTTTCTTCTAAGAGTGTCAATTAGAGCTGTGATCCATTTTGAGTTAACTTTTTAAGTTGAAGTGTAGCTGATTTACAGTGTTGTGTTAGTTTCAGGTGTATAGCAAAGTGGTTCAGTTACATGTGTGTGTGTATTCTTTTTTGGATTCTTTTCCATCATAGGTTGTTGCTTGATATTGAATGTAGGCCCCTGTGCCATACAATAGTTCCATGTTTTTTTGTATTTCATTTTGGTAGCATTGTATCTATTAATCTCAAACTCCTCATATATCCCCTTCCTTCCTCTTTTATAACAATGAGTTGTTTTCTGTGAGTTTATTTCTGTAATATAAGTATGTTTGTTTGTCTCATTTTTTTATATTCCATGTCATATATTTACCTTTCTCTGTCTGACTTACTTCACTTAGTATGATAATCTCTAGGTCCAGCTATGTTGCAAATAATACAAATGACATATTCTTTTTTTATGGCTGATTGTGTGTGTATACACAACGCACATCTTTATCCATTCACACGTTGATACCTATATCTAGGTTGCTTATGTGTCGCGGTTATTGTAAATAGTGCTGCTGATGAACGTTGGAGTGTACATATCTTTTCGAATTAGAGTTTTTATCTTTTCTGGATACATACCCAGGAGTAGGATTGCTGGTTCATATCATAACTCAGTTTTGGTTTTTTAAGGATCCTCCATTATGTTCTCCATAGTGGTGGCACCAGTTTATATTTTGAGTGATTTTTAAAACATAGTGTTGAACTATGTGTTGAACAATTCATAGTGTTGAACAAATTCAGTCTTTTACCAATGGATATCACTTGTCCCAGCACCATCTTTTGAAAAGACATTGAATTGAATTGAATTGACTTTGCACCTTTGCTGAAAATCATTTAACCACAAAGTTGGGAGTGTATAATTATACTCACTTTTCCTGCATAGATCTTTATATGTCTATCCTTTTTGCCAATACCATACCGTCTATATTAGTGTTAGTGTATTTTTTAAAGTTTATTGTTTCTTCATTTAATAGAAAACATTTTGGCTCTTCATATTATCAGTTCACAACTTTTTGTAAACCTTTAATACTTGACTCTTTAAAGTTCTGTGTAGTTGCAGCTTTAGAACTTATTTCTTTGAGACTTCTCAATATTTTGGGAGACCTGAAAATTCAAAAGCATTATTTAGTCTCTTATAAATAAAACTGTCTGGTCTGTAAGTGAGGACTAGAAAGCAAAGAAATGATTGTAAAAGAATGTTTGAGGATGGGCTTTATAATTGTCTTTAGATAAAGGAATGTTATTAGTTTAAATATTATTTACTGTGTATCAAGAGACTGTTCTAAGAGCTTATGTAATAAATCCTTTATTGTCATCACTTTGAAGCAGGCTGTATGTGTTTCTGAAATGTGTATATCAGGAAACTGAGGCAAAGATAAATTAATTTACCCCCATGTCACATGGCTAGTAAGATAGGGCTGACCGTCTGTGTGTTTCATCCTCCAGCAGTGGTTTGGACAGTAGCTAATGCATTCTGTGTACTGCAGTGTTCAATGAATGAATCATTATAGCCACTCTCGTGGTGTGCACATGGCCGTAAACTATGATGTGTACTATGGCCGTAAACAAAATCTGTGGTCTTTCACTCAGACAGAAATAGGAGTATCCTGCAGTTCTGGGGTCCCCCTGCTCAGAGAGCCATCAAGAAGTTCTAATATAGCTCTGTGCAGGGTGCTGATAGCTTTATTTGTGTAAAAGAATTGCTAATAATTCAGTCTGTTACAGCTTAATGGTGTGGATTTTGGAGATAAGTATATGATCTATGTTTATATCTTGTCCTCAGTGTTATCTAGATTCCCCTGAGCCCAAATGGAATAATTGTAGAACCTACTTCATAGTGTTCTTGTGAGAATTAATGAGATATTGCCTATAAACTGTTTTAATACCATTCTTGATTCATAGTATATACTCAGTAAATATTAATTATTACAAAAATATAGATAAACCAAAGTTATACTGGAAACCATGGGTTTTTTCCTGAGTCACATAAGAATTTTAGTTTTCCCATAAAATACCCATTGTCCAAAGCAATCCACAGTTCATTGCAGTCCTATCAAAATTCCAATGGGTACTTTTTCACAGAAATAACACAAAAGTAGAATTTGTATGGAACCACAAAAGACCCTGAATAACCAAAGCAATCTCAGGAAAAAACAAGCTGGAAGTATCACACTCTCTGATTTCAAACTATATTTCAAACGTATAGCCTCTGCACAACATTAAGTATCTATATTGTGACTTAAATTCTGACTGTGTCCAAATGTTGTTATCACTTTCTGCCTTCAACTGCTTGAGGCTCTGTAACTATATCAGTGATACAGTGAAACTTGAGAAGTCCCTGAGATGTGTGGTACTGCTTGCCAGGACACCAAGGCTCCCAGTAGTGAGATTTTGACGATGGTCTGCCTTTCTTGAGGCTCAGGAGATAGTTTGTCCCTCTCTAGTCTTGCAGCCTCTTTTTCTGTGCAGTTGCTCTTTAGCTTATTCTTACTGCCTTGGGCTGTTGCTTGGATTTATTCTCATTTCCACCATTGCTGCCTAATGATTCCCTTTTCCTTCTCTTTCCCTTCAACTATTGCTGTTTTCTTTCTTTTATGGAGTAAGGCATCTTAAGTCATTATCAGACAGTAGTAGCATTGCTTGCTTCTAGTCTGCAAACTTAAAAACCCCATCACTTATGTTACCAATTTGTTTATCTTCGGCTCTTCTTGTTGGTGCTTCTGTTTGTGGTTTCCTATACCTTATAGGTTATAAAGTCTTAACTGACCTGCATGTCTAGTCAGGTCTCCCTCTGAATCCACTTACTTCAGGATTTCCAACCCACCTCTTCTCAAGGTCAAGCCCAGGTCTTAGTCCAACATGCATAACAGTCTCTCTACACCCTTACTCAGCTTCCTCCAGTTCATTTTCCACAGGGCTGCTACACTCATCTTTGTGAACTGTAACTCTTGCTTAAAATTTTTCAGTGACTTCTCATTATCCTGAGAATTAAAAGCTAGAATCCTGAGCATAGCTTTCAAGTCCTTTTATCATCTTGTTCCTCTTGGGTGAGTTTATCGTTTCTTGACTCACTTTGTGTCCATTCTTGCTCCAGTTACCAGTACTTTGCTATTTCACACAGGGCCATCTTTTCCCTTTCTTTTGGGTCTTTAAACATGCAGTTTCTTTTCTTTTACTTAGTGTACTACTCCCTTTTCGAAACTCTCCCCAAATCCCCAATGTCTTTGACACTTTAAATGACATTTTCATTGAGAAGCCTTCTCTTTCCATGAGTTGCTTTTTCCTCTGGAATCCCCATTTATGATAGTTGGTTAGTGTCGGATCTCATCCAGGTGGAAAGCTTTGGGAGGATAGGAACTATTTTATATTTCCATTCCCAGCACACACAATTTCTGACACATGGTATGCACTCAATACAAAGTTTTCAGGCTAGGACATTTGAGTGCTTACATGACTATAGTTAGGTTGTATAGACATTTCATTATTGTTGCCTTATAATGAAAACATTACTTGTATGAACAAAGCGTTACTCAGAATATTTCATGCTTACAAATACTAGTTTGTGCTCATGGGAAAAAATGATTACTAGAGTTATTTAAAATATTTAAGTATAATTATTTCCTTTATTTAGTTACAGCCAAGTTCTACTTCTGAATCTATGGATCAGCTGCTAAACAAAAATAGAGAGGGAGAAAAATCAAGAGATTTGATCAAAGACAAAATTGAACCAAATGCTAAGGATTCTTTCATTGAAAATAGCAGCAACTGCACCAGTGGCAGCAGCAAGCCGAGCAGCCCCAGCATTTCCCCTTCAGTCCTCAGTAACACGGAGCACAAGAGGGGACCTGAGGTCACATCCCAAGGGGTTCAGACTTCCAGTCCAGGATGTAAACAAGAAAAAGAAGATAAAGAAGAGAAGAAAGACGCAGCTGAGTGAGTAAACCTGGAGTTTAGCACACCCTTTTGCTTCACTTTTCCTTAAAGTGTCCAAGACCTTCCAACTCCAGAATTTATCTAGACTTTTAGACTGCTTTATATTTAGCCTTCAACTTAAATGCAACTGGTCTTAACAAATGACATTTTAAGTCAGTTAGGTCATTGCACCCTATACTCTTCCCTCCTCCCATGTTTTTCCATCCCTTGGCAAAAAAAAACTCTATGCATAAATTAAGAATGGCTAATTTATAAATGTACAAGGAGTTGAAAAATTACTGGCTTTCGAACTGATATCCCCTGTATGCTAGTCAGTACCCACCTCCTTGCTGTGCTGCTAGAGCTAAGAACTGCCACTGCCAAGAAGAGAGAAAATTTTGGTGCCCCTTATCAATTAAGTGGGACTTTTGTGGGCCAGTCTTAGAATCTAATCACACCACCATTGACTGATTTGTTCTGCATTCCCTACAACACTGTTAAATAGCTGAACTTTTGGAATTCAGCTTGTTGATATGTCAGGGAGCACTTATTCTTGATTTGAGGCAAAAGTTTTTATTACAGTCATGGTTTTTCCCAAGATACTTTGTATAGGAAACACTGTCACACAAAAAAAGTTCTACATGCTAGAGACTTGATATATTAAGGATTGCTTTTAAATATATTTTATAAGGGGCTACTGTCTTCGGGTTGTTTTTGTTGGTTGCTTTTGAGAGAAGCTTTGCATATTTCACTCTTTAAAAAATTGTCCTTTTTTGACTAGCAATTATCAGATTAAGCAGTGGGAAGCATGTATGTGTGTGTTTTAAGGCAGAGAATGATCTTCTAGTGAGAATTACTTCAGTTTAGCAGTTTTTTAAAAACTGTCAGGTATAAAAGACTATAGTAGCATAAGTTCCATGCAGATTTCACTGGCCTTTATTTTTTTCTGGTGTAGGCAAGTGAGGAAATCAACGTTGAATCCCAATGCAAAGGAGTTCAACCCTCGTTCCTTTTCTCAGGTAAGTTTCTCTCTCTCTTTGAAGTAAATCTAGTCTCTTTTAAAAAAAAATTAGTAGTAGTAATACTTCTTTTCCCATACCTGCCATCTAAATTCAGTTACAGTATGCTGAAACAACTTCTAGTTAAAGTTCCTTTTTCTTATGTGGTAATTAATGTATATTTTTGAACTATAGAAAAAAGTCCTAGTTTTATCATCAATTAATGTGGTCTGAGGCAAATTTTTTAATCTTTCTGACTTAGAATTTAAAGATGGTTGGCCTGCTAGGCTCTCAGGTTCATAGATATAGTTATTATTTTCCTGACTTTGAAAGATGTTTTTTAAAAGAGTATTTTTTAATTCTTAAAAACACTTTTTTCCAGTTCTTAAAAACATTACTGCTATTTTTAATAGCATTGTTGGTTAATTGATATAACATTTACATTAACTTTCTACCAAGTATTTCTTTTTTTATTTGAAACACTTGCAGGTTTATTTTCTGTGAGATAACTTTCATTAAGAGATACTAATTAACAGTGAGTAAAACTGAGACAGATGGGGGAAACCAGTCCTCAGATTGTAGTAATAGTTACCTTTTCACCTTAAGATAGTTGGTTTTTGTTTTTGTAGCCAAAGCCTTCTACCACCCCAACTTCGCCTCGTCCTCAAGCACAACCTAGCCCATCTATGGTGGGTCATCAGCAGCCAACTCCAGTTTATACTCAGCCTGTTTGTTTTGCACCAAATATGATGTATCCAGTCCCCGTGAGCCCGGGCGTGCAAGTAAGTCATAGAATTTGACTTGTTCATTTATCCTCTGTAAGTTATTTATGTTTGACACCAAGTATTCTGTAGGTGCACAGTGACTTGCAGTGATGGTATAACAGAGATATTTAAAAGTGGAGCCATGAGACTTCCCTGGGGGTCCACTGGTTAGATCTCTGTGCTTCCACTGCAAGGGACCTGGTTTTGATCCCTGGTCAGGGAACTAAGGCACTTTTCTGATGGCTCAGATGGTAAAAAATCCTCCTGCAGTGAGGGAGACCAGGGTTCAATCCCTGGGTTGGGAAGGTCCCCTGGAGGAGGGTGTGGCAGCTCACTCCTGGAGAATCCCCATGGACAGAGGAGCCTGGCAGGCTGCAGTCCGTGGGGTCGCAAAGAGTCAGACATGACTGAGCGACTAAGCACACACACAGGGAACTAAAATCCCACATGCTGTGTGGCGAGTCACCCTCTCCCCCCCATCCCTGCAATTTTTCTCTACAAAGTGGAGGCATGCAGTGTGGTATATTGTTGATACAAGGACCTAAATATGAAAATGTTTTCTGGTCGGAAAGATGATTTAGAGTTACTGTAGTTTGGGATTTGTCCTTTTAGCTGTGGGTGTGATTTTATCTTTTTAATGACTGTTAAGAATCAGGAAACTTCAGAGCTAGCTCTCTAGCAATATACAACTAGGAGAGAGTGGTAAGATACATTCCTTATATCTTGAGAGCTTAATCTTCATTTTCTTTTTATTTCCTTAAGCCTCTGTATCCTATACCTATGACGCCCATGCCAGTCAATCAAGCCAAGACATATAGAGCAGGTAAAGGTGAGAATAATCCTGCCTGTGTTTGCTTGTAGTCTGCATGCTGCATGAATAAAATAACTCATTTTATAATGAGTAAATATCTGTGGTTCAGTTTTGACTTTTCATAAAACTTCATTGACTTTTGGATGTTCAACGTTACTTAACATCAGGTATTTAAATAGATTTTTATGAACAAAAATGGGAGGAGAAGTACTCACGAGTTGTGAATTTCAAGATCCTCTTCACAAAAAATAATTGAGTTTTGAAATATTCAGTGTTAAATTTGTAAATATGGTTTGCTGAATTAACTCTTTGTTCACATTCTTATATAATATGTAATTTCTCCAAAAAATTTAAAATTTCTTTGTGAGCAGAGATGGCTCACTTCAGAAATTGTCAAAATGCTATTAGAGAAATGTTTCCTCATCTTTAAAATGAGAGTGTTGCTATCTAGTACTCTTGTGTTTGTGCAGAAGAGACTTCATTGAAAAAAAACACATACTTAAAAGGAAATACTGTATTGTTGAAAAAATTAAAAGGTTCCTCCTTTTGCCATTTAGGTAATTAAGAGCAGTCGTTTCTATCATTTTATTGAGAATAGAAAGTAGAATGGTTTGTATAATAAAGTCACTTCTCAGTGCCCAGTAATTACCTCCATCACAAAAATTTCACTTTTTTTCCCCCATTATAGTTTATTGCAAGAGACTAACTTTGGTTCCCTATGCTATGTAGTAGGGCATTGTTGTTTGTTTATTTAATATATAGTAGTTTGTATCTGCCAGTTCTAAGCCCCTAATTTATTCTGCCATCTCCACCAGTCAACTACCACTTTACTCTTCAGTAGTCATAAGTTTGTTTTCTATCTGAGTCTGTTTGTTTTATAGATAAGTTCATTTGTGTTGTTATGTTAGACTCTCATACGTGATATCATAAATGTCCTTCTCTGACTTCACTGTTAATATGATAATCTCTAGACTCATCCATGTTACCACAAATAGCATTATTTATTCTTTTTTATAGCTGAGTAGCATTCTATTGCATATGCATCACATTTTCTTTATCCATTTACTCTTTATCAAAACACTCTTTATCCATCTGTTCATGGACATTTAAGTTACTTCTGAGACTTCCCTGGCTGTACATTGGTTTAAAACTTGTGCTTTCACTACCACGACTCTGGGTTCAGTCCCTGGTTGGGGAACTAAGATTCCACATGCCATGCACATGGCGTGGCCAGATAGATAGGTAGTAAGTAGCTCTTGTTTTCCCTTCTTAATAAAATGCTGCAGTGAACATTGGGGTACATGTATCTTTTTTAATTTAAGAGTTTTCTTCAGATATATGCCCAAGAGTGGGACTCTTGGATCATTTGGTAACTTTAAAATTTTTCACTTCTTAATAAGCTTTCCTCAGTGTTTGAAGCAATTGAAGTTTTGTGCATGTTAGTAATTAAAATTCTGTTTTTAAAAAAGAACATGTATGAGGGGAAATTGCCTGGTGGTCCCTTGCTTAATTAGGACTTGGTGCTTTCAGTGGCAGGGCCTGGGTTCAATCCCTGGCTTGGGAACTGAGATCTGGCAAGCCTCACAAAGCAGCCAAAAAAACAGAATATATGATATCCTTTGTCTTTCCTTTAGAACACTGAAACCTATTAGAAGAATTCTGCCTTAGATCGTTTAAAGTTATCTTGTGGGATAATCTTATTCTGAGGGCCTGCTGTTTCATTTCTACATACTTCGGGTGTATCCTATTAAAAATATGGAAATTTTTATTATGTAGCCAGAGTGCTGTTATCACACTTTATAAAAATAAACTAATTCCTTTTTATCATCTAATAACCATCATAATAAGATTACCCTGATTGAGACAGGAATATATTTTTATAGTTGGCTTGTTTTGAGTGTGGATCAAAATAAGATCTTCACATTATTACATTTGTTATATGGCTTTGTTTTCTCCTATTTTTACCCTTGCTGTTGCTTTGTGATAGAAATCGATTGTTATGTAGTATATCATGTATTCTAGATTTGTCTCTTCTTGTGATGTCATTGATTACATTCAGGTGTAACTTTTATGGGAAGAGATAAGAATACTTGATAGACTGGGCATACACACTGAGGAAACCAGAATTGAAAGAGACACGTGTACCCCAGTGTTCATCGCAGCACTGTTTATAATAACCAGGACATGGAAGCACCCTAGATGTTGTCCATCAGCAGATGAATGGATAAGAAAGCTGTGGTACATATACACAATGGAGTATTACTCAGCCATTAAAAAGAATACATTTGAATCAGTTCTAATGAAGTGTATGAAACTGGAGCCTATTATACAGAGTGAAGTAAGCCAGAAAGAAAAATACCAATACAGTATACTAACGCATATATATGGAACTTAGAAAGATGGTAACGATAACCCTGTATATGAGACAGCAAAAGAGACACAGATGTATAGAACAGTCTTTTGGACTCTGTGGGAGAGGGAGAGGGTGGGATGATTTGGGAGAATGGCATTGAAACGTATAATATCATATGTGAGACTAGTCGCCAGTCCAGGTTCGATGCAGGATACAGGATGCTTGGGGCTGGTGCACTGGGATGACCCAGAAGGATGGTATGGGGAGGGGGGTGGGGGGTTGTTCAGGATGGGGAACACGTGTACACCCTTGGCGGATTCATGTTGATGTATGGCAAAACCAGTACAATCTTGTAAAGTAATTAGCCTCCAATTAAAATAAGTAAATTTATATTTTTTAAAAAGGAATACTTGATAGTAATTTGTGTGTGCTCTATGTTGGATCATTTAAGAGGTACAGTATCTGGTCCTACTTGGAATTATGGTAAGATTTATTAAAGGCTCAAGTGGTGATAGCCTGGTCCTCCCCTCTCCATTTGTAAAGTTTTCTGTCAAATCTGTCATCTTATTTATTGATGATTGGTACTTAACAGCATCTTTTCATTAGGGCTCTGTGCTGTCATGTCCAACTCTTTGTGACCCTATGGACTGTAGCCTTCCAGGCTCCTCTGTCCATGGTATTTTCCAGACAAGGATACTGGAGTGGGTTGCCATGCCCTCCTCCAGGGAATCTTCCTGACCCAGGGATCGAACCTGCAGTTCTTAGGTCTCCTTTATTGGCAGATGGGCTTTTTATCACTAGCACCATCTGAGAAGCCTCTTCATTAGGGCTGTGGTTCTCAAATTCTAGTGTACATTAGAATCACTTGGAGAGTTTGTTTAAAAAAAAAAACACAAGTTGCTTGGCCCTATCCCCAGAATTTCCAATTCAGTAGATTTGGGGCATAGCCTGATAATCTACTTTTCTAGTGCAATTTATTAAAAAAACAAAAACACAATTCCCCAGTGATCCTATTGGTACAGGACCATACTTTGGAAAGCACTTTAATTAAGAGTTTGAAAACAGTGATTTCTGAATTTCTAGCATTGCTTTTCCACTTACTAGCTAGAATCATTCAGTAAGGGACTTCTTTTTAACCAGGATTGTTTAGGTATCTTGAAATAGTGTGTACAGAAAAGTTACGAATACATGTAAAATTTTATATATTGTTAATATACATATTATATAATCATATATTCTTGTATAATTTTATATATATCCATTGTATTTCAATTAAGTTTTTTTTTTTCTCTTCTCTCATTGTCCCATCTTTGATCAATGATCGCTTTACATTGGCTCCTGTCTGCTTTTGGTACTACTCATTTGTCTCTGATAACTTCGTTTCTGCTATGAGTAAGATGTCTCAGGCTAATCTTCTAACACTAGACCTGGATCAGTAATCCTGCAAGCAGCTCTCATTCTCTTTGCTGGGAAATAGTGTTTAGAAACCATTTTCTGGTCATTGGGTATGCTCATTGCTATTGAATTAATAATATCTGTATTTTAACAAATTATCACAAAGCTTAGCTGCCTAAAACAGCAAACATATTTTATTTCACATGGTTTCTGAATGTCAGCAATCCAGGAGCCTCTTAACTAGGTGGTTCTTCTTTAGAGTCTCTTAAGCAGTTGCAAAAAGATGTTGGCCAGAGCAGGAGTTATCTAACCTGGGGCTGGTGGATCTGCTTCCAGATTCAGAGCTGTTGGCAGGATAGTTCTGGTCAGAAAATGTCAGCTGGCTTTTCCCATAATGAGAAATAACCTAAATGGAAGCCACAGTGTGTTTTACAGTCTAACCTTTGAAGTAACCTAGCTTCATTTCTGTCATTTGCTGTTGATTATGTGGAGCAAATCTGGTACATGTGGAAGGGACTGTATTAATGCAAGGGTGTGGAAACCAGGAGGCAGAATCATTGGGGGCCATCTTAGAGCCTGGCTTATTTACATTTTCCTGTAATGTGTATAAGATGTTTTCAGAATATTTGTGGTCTAACTGTTGCTCTACAAGATAAAATTTAAGATTTCTTTAGTATCTCACTAAGAATTCTTTTAAGTGTCAGTTTTCAGAGTCAGGAATTGCTACCCATGATACTTCGAAAATGCCATTTTCTGTAGTCACTGAGTTAGGTAAACAATTGGACACCTAGGTAGGTTAACCTGATTGAACTTGTTAACATTTGTAATGACAATTTTTTTATTACTTTAATTTTATTTTTTATGTGTGGAATATTTATTTTCAAAATGAAAATTACATAAAAAGGTTGTTTAGAAAAGTCTTGTTTTCATCCCAGTCTCTTACTTTGTACTTTCCCTCATCACTTCCATCCCATTAAGAGAATTGTCCCTTCCACCATTAGCAGCTGATGATTTAAAATTAATTTCTGTTTATCCTTAGAGTATCTAGTTTTATAGTTGTTTCCTTGCAGATGTTCTGTTTTTCAAAAATGGCTCTATTTGGATTGTTGGCCTCTCGTTTATATAGTTGACCTTTGAACAACTCGGGGGTTAAGGGTACTGACCCTCTGTGCAGTCAGAAACTGAATATAGTCAGTCCTATGTGTTCATAGTTACAGATCATCCAACAGTGGATGGTTTAGTGCTGTAGTATTTACTGTGGGAAAAAAAATCTGTGTAAGTGGACCCACACAGTTCAAACTTGTGTTTTTCAAGGGTCAACTGTAATTCGAAAGCCATAAAATTCATCTCCTTGAAGTATATACAGCTTAGTGGTTTTTAAGATATTCTCAGAGCTGTCCAATCATCACCAGTCAATTTTAAAACATTTTTATCACTCCAGAAAGAAACCCCATATCCTTCAGTAACTATTTTCCTCCCACGCCATGCATGTACACACTCATATCCTGTACATGCTAATATACTTTTCTCTGTAGATTGCCTGTTCTGGATATTTCATGTGAATGAAATCATATTGTATGCAGTCTTTTGTGACTGGCTTCTTTCATTTAGCATGTTTTCAAGGTTCATCCATGTTGGAACATCTATCACTATACCCTTCATTTCTTTTTATGGATGTATAGATATCAGTAACATTTCACTTACCCATTAGTTGATGATTCTTTGGATTGTTCCACTTTTTGATTATTATGAGTGATGCTGAACATTGTACAGTTTGTATGTGGACTTAGGTTTTCATTTCTCTGAGAGTGGAATTACTGTGTTCACAGTGTGCCACACTGTTTTCCAAAGTGACTATACCACTTTTTATTCCTGCCAGTAGTACACAAGAGTCCCGGTTTCTCTACATCTTACCCAACACTTGTTATTGTCTGTTATAATCCTCGTGGTTATAAAATAGTGCTTCATTATGGTTTTGATTAGTATTTCCCTAGTGACTGATGATGTTGAGCATCTTTTCATTGGCCATTTGCATACTGTCTCTGGAGAATTGTTTATTCAGATATTTGACCTAGTTTTAATTAAATTATTTGCCTCTTAACCACTGACCTGTAAGAGTTTTCTATATATTCTATATATAGATCTTCTATCAGATATAAGATTTACAGATATTTTCTCCATTTTATGGTTTTGTTTTTTTTTTACTTGATGGTGGGCTTTGCAGCACAGAAGTTTTTAATTGTGATGAAACCTCAGTTTATTTGTATTTTGGATTGTCACTTCTGCTTTTGGTGTCATACTAAGAAACCATTTCCTGACTCAAGATCACAGAGATTTACCATGATTCCTTCTAAGTAAGAGTTCATTTTTAACATTTAGGTTAGTGATACATTCTGAGGTAATTTTCCAGATGGCACTAGTGGTAAAGAATCCAGCTGCCAATGCAGGTAGACATAAGAGATGTGGGTTTAATCCCTGGGTCACAAAGATCCCCTGGACAAGGAAATGGCAGTCTGCTCCAGTTTTCTTGCCTGGAAAATCCCTTGGACAGAGGAGGCTTGAGGGCTACAGTCCATGGGGTTACACAGAGTTGGGCACAACTGAAGCGACTGAGCAAGCACGCATGCATAAGGATAGAGTCCACATTCATTCTTGCCTGTGTATATCCAGTCATCCTGACACCACTGTTTGAAAAGTGTTTTTTCCTCATTAAATTGTCTTGGCATCTTTGTTGACATTTACTTTTCTTCCCTCATATGCAAAGTGAAGCACACTATATGTACCGTACTGCACCCATGGGGGTTTTTGTTTGAAGACGTCGTATTTCCTAGAAATTACCATGTATTACTGTATCAAGATTTTCCTTAGACCTTTTTTTAAAAAAATTTGTATATTTGTATATTTATTTGGCTGTATTGGGTCTTAGTTGCAGTGGGCAGCCTCTTTGTTGCCCTGCAGCTTGTGGGATCTTGGTTTGCAGGCCAGGGATTGAACCCATGTCTCCTGCATTGCAAGGTAGATTCTTAACTGCTGGACCACTAGGGAAGTCCCTCCTTAACACTTTTTTTTTTTGGCCGAGGCATAATGGTATCTTAATTCCTAAACAGGGATATTCTGATTCATATGGAAATTGCCTTATATACAGTATAAGGTATGGATCCAGTTTATCTTGTTCCAAATAGCTCTCCAAAATTTTTACCAGTTTTGTTATTCTATAGTTTACATACAATAAAATGTCTTTAAGTGTACTTTTTGATGAAAACTACTCCAGTACCACCCACTCCAGGCAGCCACTGATCTACTTTCTCTTACTATATTAAATTGGCCTTTTCTAGACATTTTTTAGTAAGTAGAATCGTGTATTGTGTTTTTGTGTGTCTAGCTGATTTGAGAATATTTCATATTATCATCTGCATCATTTTGTTCCTTTTTATTGCTGAATAGCATTCCATTTTTATGATTATACCTTGGTTGGTTTACCCATTACTAGTTCATGGGTATTTGGATTATTTTCAGTCTTTGGTTGTTTTCATAAAGCTTTTAAGAGCATTTGTGAACTAATGTTTGTGTGAACATTTGCTTTCATTTCTCTGGGTTAAATATCTAGAATTAGAGTTGTTTAGTTGTATGGTAAGTACAGTTTTAAATTAATAAGAAACTGATAAATTGTTTTCCAGAGTGGTTGTGTCATTTTACATTTCAGCTGATCAGCCATGAATGAGCATTATGGTTACTCTACATCCTTGCCAACTTTGGTATTGTTTGTTTTTTTAATTTTAGCCTGTCTAGTGGGTCTGTTACCTCATTGTAATTTTAATGTGCATTTTTTTGATGATTACTGATTTTTTTTTTAAGAAATTTTATTAATTTATATGGCTGCCTTGGGTCTTAGTTGCAGCACATGGGATCTTCATTTACTCATGCGGGATCTTTCATTATAGACTCCCTAGTCGGAGTGTACCAGCTCAGTGGTGGTTGTGTACGGGCTTAGTTGCTTCACGACATATGGGATCTTTGTTCCCTGACTGGAGACCAAACCTATGTCCCCTGCGTTGCATTAGCTATATATTTGTAATCATTGCTTTAGCTGCATCCCTAAAACTTGATGTGTTATATTTTCATATTTCATTCAGAATATTTTCTTAACAATTTCTTTAACCAAAGGGCTTTAAATCTTAGTAATGTGTTTGTAATCTCCAAATATTTGGTTATTTAGGATGTATTGATATTTCTGTTTATTTTTTCATTCCATTAAGATCAGAAAACAGACTGCTACGGAATGCCATTTTTATCCTATATTAAGTATCCATGTATAGCTAAATCTATATCTGGATTTTCTCTTCCATTCTGTTAAATTGTTTGTCTTTAGATAGACTACTTTCCCACCCATCCACTCCCAATATTGATTTTTTTTTCCTCAAGTGTTTTTGACTTTTCTTTCAGTTATTTTTCCATATGAACTTGATATTCAGGTTGACTACTAAAAAATCAGTTGACTTTTAAAACTTTTTGTTGAGAATTTCAAACATATACATATAAGCAGTTTGAATAGTACATCAGTGTAAAAGTACTCATCACTCAGCTTTAACAGTTAGAAACTCACGGTCAGTTTTGTTTCACCTACAACACCTCTCCCCCCCTCAGATTGTTTTGAAGCATATCCTCGATACACTATTTTATTTGTAAGTATTTTATAATTCTTAAAGAGTCTTGTAAAAACAAACATAAAACACTACAGTTCTCCAAAAGTTCCCCAGTTTTTAGCGCCCAGAAACTTGTTATCCTCTGCACATCTGCCTGTCTTGTCTCACTTCCATATTAAAGTCCTTTTCTAATGCAAAAAAAAAACAAAAAACAAAAAACTATTATTATTATACCAGAAAGTGCCATTATTATACCAGAAAGAGTTAACCAGGAGTTCCCTAATATCCTCAAATTTCTGTGGCTGTTGTTAAAATACATATTTTTTACAGTTAATTTGTTCCAGTTAGGATTCAAGTGAGGTTTGTAAGTTGCATTTGTTTTTCATGTTTAAGCCATTTGTAAAGTTATTTTATATTGTAAATTTTTATTATGAAAATTTAGACACGTTCTGTTCATTTATACCCTTACACTGTTAGCCTAGGTACCATTGTCATGTCATTAATCAATACTTTTGTATGTATCTTTAAAGAGTTGTAGACTATTTCTTATTTTAAACCATAGTTAAGGTACCATTCAGTTCAGTTCAGTCGCTCAGTCGTGTCCGACTCTTTGCGACCCCATGAATCGCAGCACGCCAGGCCTCCCTGTCCATCACCATCTCCCGGAGTTCACTCAAACTCACATCCATCCAGTCCGTGATGCCATCCAGCCATCTCATCCTCGGTCCGTCCCCTTCTTCTCCTGCCCCCAATCCCTCCCAGCATCAGAGTCTTTTCCAATGAGTCAGCTCTTCGCATGAAGTGGCCAAAGTACTGGAGCTTCAGCTTTAGCATCATTCCTTCCAACGAAATCCCAGGGTTGATCTCCTTCAGAATGGACTGGTTGGATCTCCTTGGAGTCCAAGGGACTCTCAAGAGTCTTCTCCAACACCACAGTTCAAACGCATCAATTCTTTGGCCCTCAGCCTTCTTCACAGTCCAACTCTCACATCCATACATGACTACTGGAAAACCCATAGCCTTGACTAGATGGACCTTAGTCGGCAAAGTAATGTCTCTGCTTTTGAATATACTATCTAGGTTGGTCATAACTTTCCTTCCAAGAGTAAGCATCTTTTAATTTCATGGCTGCAGTCACCATCTGCAGTGATTTTGGAGCCCAAAAAAATAAAGTCTGACACTGTTTCCCCATCTATTTCCCAGGAAGTGATGGGACCGGATGCCATGATCTTCGTTTTCTGAATGTTGAGCTTTAAGCCAACTTTTTCGCTCTCCTCTTTCTCTTTCATCAAGAGGCTTTTTAGCTCCTCTTCACTTTCTGCCATAAGGGTGGTGTCACCTGCATATCTGAGGTTATTGATATTTCTCCCGGCAGTCTTGATTCCAGCTTGTGTTTCTTCCGGCCCAGCGTTTCTCATGATGTACTCTGCATATAAGTTAAATAAGCAGGGTGACAATATACAGCCTTGACGTACTCCTTTTCCTATTTGAAACCAGTCTCTTGTTCCATGTCCAGTTCTAACTATTGCTTACTGACCTGCATACAGATTTCTCAAGAGGCAGGTTAGGTGCTCTGATATTCCCATCTCTTTCAGAATTTTCCACAGTTTCTTGTGATGCACACAGTCAAAGGCTTTGGCATAGTCCTGAAATAAATTATAAATTATTTCTTGCCATCAAATATCTAAGCACATTTTTCTTACTGCCTTAAAATTTTTTTCTTAATAGTTGGCTTGTTGAACCACAATCCAAAATCCACACTTTTCATTTGATTGCTGCTGCTAAGCTGCTAAGTCACTTCAGTCATGTCCGACTCTGTGTGACCCCAGAGATGGCAGCCCACCAGGCTCCCCCGTCCCTGGACTTCTCCAGGCAAGAACACTGGAGTGGGTTGCCATTTCCTTCTCCAATGCATGAAAGTGAAAGTGAAGTCGCTCAGTCGTGTCCAACTCTTAGCGACCCCATGGCCTGCAGCCTACCAGTCTCCCCTGTCCATGGGATTTTCCAGGCAGGAGTACTGGAGTGGGGTGCCATTGCCTTCTCCGTCATTTGATTACTATCTCTCTGTGAATATTAACTCTTTTTATTTATAGTTTCCCCCTCAGGTTTTCCCCTTTACATCTTATTTAATTCCAATTTGTTTGGCCTTCATTCTTTCCCACCATCTGAACTTCATAGATTGGATCCCTGTGGTATTGGTTAAAGTGATCCTTTATCCCCTGTAGGTCTCTGATAGTATATAAATAAGAAAGACTTGTTAAGTTTAGGTTGTATTTTTTTTTTAACTTAACATGGAATGTTTCATAGATGGTGTGTTTAGTTTTATTAGAAGTCAATGTCTGATCTCCTTTTTTTTCTTTCTTGGATAGTAGGAGTAACTTGGCTGCCTTACATATCGAGGATAACATTTCATACCAGCTCTTCTCTGTTTGTTTTAGCAGCACTGGCAGTGACTGTCTAGTGCTAGATTCATTATTTCACTAAGGATTGCATAATGATGACATTCTCATTCTATCATCTCTTCTTCAGTTGTTAACTAGACTATTTGTATAAAGAAAAACTATTACCTTGTTAAGCTATTTGGTTACCATGAGGTACAGCTTGTAAAAGAAAGGTTACTAAACTACCCATCATTTCAAAGCAATTCTCAAAATAATGAGTTGGTTTCCTATTATCTCCGTGACCGATGAGGGTCTGTTGTTGTTCTGTTAGTATGAACTTCTGGATGTTAACATTAAGTTTGCCAGTTGGCATTTTCATTAGAACCACATTAAATTTATAAATATATTCTTTAACTTAGGGTAGGATTGTTATCTTTATCTTGTCTTCTTATCCACAAACAAATTATGCCTTTTTGCTTGTTTAAATCTGTTTCTCTGTCTTCAGTAGTGTTTTTTTCAGTTTTTGCCTCAGGTAGTTTCTTTTTTTTATTGTTAATGTAAACTGGGTTCATCTTTCCATTGTATCTTCTAAGTAGTTACTCATAAGTAAATTTATGAAGTGTGGTATATGAAGGCTCTTGGCTGTCTTTATGTTAACATTATATCCTGCTACTTTACTCCATCAAATAACAGGGGAAATTAAGGACTTGCTTCTGAAACCCAGCCATAGATCATATAGGGCATATCTTTCCTTCATGATAGTAGTATCTTTTTGCACAAAACTACCTCTTTGTCTTCTTGGTACATGATGCAGTTCTCATTTTTGCATCCTGTGAGAAAAATTGGGTTTTGTTTGAAAATATGGTGAAGTCAGGAACATTTGGGGACAGATATTCTTGGCGGGGGTGGGGGGTGGTTAAATAAGGTGGGATCTGAGTATTATAGAACGTTGATTAGCATCCTTGGCCTCTACCCATTAGATACTAGTAGCGTCCTCTCCTTCCGTAACTGTGACAACCGAAAATGTCTCCAGACATTGCCAAATGCCCCTTGAAAGGCAAAATTGTTCCCAGTTGAAAACCATTGACAAAAGGAAATGGCTAAAGTATGGCCGATCTAAACTGTGGTTTCGAAGGTAGATTCAAGCTGTAGGGAGTGGGACACGACCATAAAACCAGGTCGGTCTGTGTATAGATTTACAATTGTATTCATTGTTTTTATAGTTAGAATTTTTCTTTTAGAAATCCATAAAGTTGACTAGCTTTTGGGAAAACAAAAGTGAGGATTATAAATATAAAGAGAAATAGACAAACTTTCATTGGATATTTGAGTTTGGGATGGTTTTTCTTTCTTGAAGGATATGCTTTTTCAATATGAGGGAATCTCAAGATTGAATTCAGAAAAATATTCTTAACTAGTTTCCTCTGTTTTCAGGCTTGCTTTTCTAACCAGATAATAAGTATATATAACCAGCTTTCCTACATATCAGCAACAGTCAAATGTTTAGCAAAAATTTCAGATGTTTTTAAAAAAATTATCTCTACCTTAGCAATTTGTTCTGATGATTTTGTGAACATGATGAAGTTACACATTCTTGGTGTCCTGTGGAATTGGTGGTTTCCAGCTTTTTCCCTTGAGTGATTTAGTTAACATAGCACCATAAACCCATCACAGGCAACAGTCAGTGCTGTAATAAACATGTGAGAAAAAGGTACACAGAGCAGGTAGCTTGCTGTTTTGTGGGGGACTGGGAAAGACATTACAGAGACGGCAGTTGACCTAAACTGTTAATGAGAGCTTTAATGGGGCAGATTATAGGCAAGAACTCTTATTTAGAAACCTGCAACATGATAGCGTGTGAAAACTATGGGAATGAGCAAGAATTTAGTGGTGGAAAATTTTTAAAGATGGAGTTAAGATTAGTGTTGGGTCTCTCTTCACTTTTTTTGTTATATTTTTGTTTTTCTTTGAGTAAAATCCAATGCCCTTCTCTAGCCATGGCATAATTTAGTGTATCAAACAGGGATGATCTGAGAAATAATATGGGAAATGTTTCATCGTGCTGTAAGAGTCTTGTAATTATAGGGAGTTGATGAACTCTGGGTCATCACAGAGTGTCTCTCTGAGAATGTGGCTTTCAAGCTGACCCCTCAAGGACAAGTAAAAATTTTCCAACCTGGCAGTAGGGAATTGGGGATTGAGGTTAAGGAATAGCATAGATGATAGGAAACAGCCCATAGTGACGGAAGAGGGGTGGGTGTGGAATAGCGTGGCATTTGAGAGACAGGGAGAAGTGTCAAATCATGCAGAGCCTTATGGATCAGTTCATGTATTTTATGCTAAGGAGATGCTATTTTCTAATATTACATCGTTTTTTCCTGCAGTACCAAATATGCCCCAACAACGGCAAGACCAACACCATCAGAGTACCATGATGCACCCAGCCTCAGCAGCAGGCCCACCAATTGTGGCCACCCCACCAGCTTATTCCACACAATATGTCGCCTACAGTCCTCAGCAGTTTCCAAATCAGCCTCTTGTTCAGCATGTGCCGCATTATCAGTCTCAAGTAAGCCTGATATGACCTAATAACTCTTAACTGTTGTTCCATTTAAGTAAGTTTCAGTGTGATAAAGGGGTTTTCCTTACATTTTGTGTTATGTGCTATGGTGGGGGTAGACAGCTAAGGATTTGGGGGCCCGTTTTAACAGAAAGGTGCTGATCAGTATAGGTGTTTCAAAGAAAATAACCAAAAACAGATTTAGAATTTTCTAAATTCTGTATTTAGAATTGAGAAGTTTTGGAAACCTGCAAACCATGAAGTTAAGACATAACTAAAATCTACTTGTTTATATCCACTAACTTTAATGCTTTTTCTTAATTTTTTATTTGAACACAGCATCCTCATGTCTATAGTCCTGTAATACAGGGTAATGCTAGAATGATGGCACCACCAACACATGCCCAGCCTGGTTTAGTGTCCTCTTCAGCGACTCAGTACGGGGCTCATGAGCAGACACATGCGATGTATGGTAGGAAACACTTTTTGTTTTTTCTCAGTGTGTGTCTTAATGTGTTTTAAACTTCTATTTAAGAATAACTGCCTTTTATGACGTTGAGGGTCAAGAATCTTAAAAAAAGAAGAATCTGTTTCTCTCTGACCTAGTCTGTAAGTCTTGGCAAATCATTTCTGCTTCTGTTCTTGAAATTTCTCTCTTTAACTAAAAATGTAATAATGTGTGTAACAGAAAGCATCTTTTGTAGAGAAAGGTATCTTGCTTCTCTTCCTCATCAGTAACATCATTTGGTATACTCTTCCTAAGGCATGCAGGAAGGCTTTTCCGTAATGAAAGCACTCTCTAGCAAGAAAACATTCTCCCTCACTCTTTACTCTTGGGGGCCACTGACATTGCATATTTTTGATTGCTATTTGTTATAATACTGCTGTGTTTCTTCATTATGCTGTATTTTAAGTGGTCGAAATTGTGTAATACTAGATCTGCTTTAGACAGAGTCATACTGTAAGTGTAATCAGTATGCAATGATAAAAGTATTCTATATAAAATTAAACAATATATATAAGACTACGAAGCTAAAATTACCATCTTAGTTTTGTGGCCAGGGAAGTTTGTACAAGTCAACTTTGCAGCTGTCTAAAGTACTAAAATAATACCATTTTCAATGTTGAGAATTTAAAATAAAATTCCCACCTTATATTTTGTAGAATAGAATTAATGAGTTGTCTCATATTTTTCAAAATGCACCTTTAATTATTAATAGTACCAGTTTTATTGAGATCTGAATTTTGTTTTGAACTTTTCTGAGAACTCCTTTACTGTCATTTAAGTTTTCCCACTGGGATTTCAGTTTGTTTTGGAGTGGGAAAAGAGAAATTTAAATTTATTTGTACAGTTGAAAAGACAACAACCCCTATGAGAATAAAGTTAATATTACATGCAGCTGCATGGACCTTTTTAAAACCTCTTTAAACTTTTTGAATGACTAAGAATGTAAAGACTTTCAGTTTTTTTAACTTTAGATTACAGTTTATAACATTTTGTAGGTTAATAGGAATAGGACTCAGGCAGCAACAACCATTCTTCTTACTTTTTGGAGGCATGCTCCTTTCCCACTGGTTCACTAATCATAGAAATTTTACGTGACTTTTTTTTTTTAATATAAAATACTTGCCAGATCTTACTTTTCCACACTTAAAATCTTTTATTGTTGATTATACTCTTTAAATTTAAATGATGTGCTTGCAACATTTTGAAAACCTTTCAAGAAACCCATCCATAATTTAATTGAAAGGTTGACAGACTAATTTGGTTTTTGATTTTAGTTATGATCCTCTGTCATTGGGTTGTCTTAACCAGAACTAATTATGTGTGAAAAGCCATCACTGATTTATCGCACTAAATTTTACACAGTTTAGATATATTTCAACAATTTTCCAGTTTGCTAAAGTCTTAGGTGAAAAGTTCATAATAATTGTTTATACATACATTCCTGAATATATCATGATATAACAAGTGGAAAAAACATTCCTTTCTTCCCATTTTCTGGCATACTACCTTTGGAATAAGATCTGAAACTTTTGAGCTAAAATTTCCATTGCTTTTAGAGAATAGCTATTTGTGTGCCCATGCCTGTTGAGATACTGTAGTAATACTATTGAGCGGAATCTTCCTCCTCAGTGTAGTCACTCACTACCAGCATCTGGCTTTGTCTTTTGAATGGATATTCATTGGTTTGAAACAGCCAGTACAGTACAGTAAATACTGTATTTGAGGCACTAATGGTTTTATAACTACTTTCCAAATTTTTCCATTTGAAAAGCAGTTGGTCTCAGACAGTGAAGTCCATTCAGGTGTGGTAAACAGAAAAATACTGCAAAGAAACAAAATACTAGACCTAATGTCCAGTGAAACTTAGAATGAACTAGTCATCAGAGCTACTTCTTTGATGCCAGGAGAAAGTTGGCTCAACCATATCTGAATTAGTCTCCTATGATTCACACAGATTGAGTTTTATTGATGTCTGTTGATGAGGGTAGGCTAGAGGCAAAGCTGTACATAGATTCGGTATGATTATTTTTGGTTCTCTTTTGGACACTTCATAGGCTGAAGAGGACACCAGGAAATGAATTATTTTGTTATTTACTGCAATAAACCATAATTTAATCTGCTGTAGCAAGTTTATTAATTCATCAGTGATTTATTTTAGATCTTACAGATTTTTAAGACTTTAAACTTATACAAATTTTTGTACATTTTCTTTTGTCTGTAAAGAATACAGATTTTTAAGTATATTGTTTTAAACTGTAAGATAAAATTTGCATAGAAATGCTAATTTTTTACTCATTTCTCTTAGTTTATATTTTATATTCCAAAAGGAACTAGATATTTTTAGTATGGATTATTTTTTTTAAGCTACATCCTATCTAGATCTTTTTTTAATGCAAACAAAAAATATGCACCCAGATGTTGATGACAGTTGTTATATTACCTTTTTGTCATTTATTAATCATTATGGTTATAGCAAAAGCCTTTGAGAATAGAAATGACTGCAAAATGAAAGGCTGGTTATTGTTTTTAAATTTCTTGGCATATTTACTATAAGTATGCCAACAAATCCTTGAACATTTATTTAAGGTACTAGGAGAAATGTATTCTAAGTTTGTTGACCTTGTATTCTTTCTAGCTATCTTAGGAGAGACTTGGATCACAAACTTCATCTCTTTGACCTTAATTTCACTTTCATCATTGTGTCTGCCCTCTTCCTCCAAATAAGTTACTTTTTGTTTCCTTAACATCTAGTCTTAAAATTCATCTGATTCTGTTTCATTCATCTTGTTTTGTTTTCCCTTTTAGAACTGGTAATAATGAAACTTTCTCTGCTAACTAAAGCCATCAGGAAGAGTTAAATCCAAAATCTTTTTCTTTGGGTTTACTTTTGGTAGTTTAATGCAGATAAATTTGAAAGTACAGTAGGCAAAAATATGTAAAGTGCACCTATTAATCTTCTCCCTTACAACCTCCTGTTAATGTTTTGGTGCATATGTTCCTAAGTGTACTTATGCACCTACGCACACCCCTTTATGTAGACAGTTTAATAAGAAATGATATACTTTTGTTTAATATTAATATTACTATGTTTCTCAATTTTTGGATCCATTACCAGATGCCTAGTAAACACCTTACAGAACAAGATGTAAGGTGACATTTCTATTAGTAATGATTTGCAAAATTGGACTAGTCTTTTGAATGAAACTTGGTAAATATTGTTTTATATTGGTATATTTTTTATATTAGAGTTGTTCAATGGAATGCAATGTTGGTCTTTTTATTAGATAATGACTTTATTCCTTTCATTTAAGCAAATGAGCAAGTGGAACTCGACAGCCCAATACAGAAGAAAAGTGTCTTTCGCTTCACTCCATCTTACTTAATTTTGTAGTAATGTTTAAAGTGCTTGTCATCTCTTATAAAATAAGAAAAATGAACTATGCATGAATACAAAAAGAAATTACTAAATATGTCAACCTTTCCAGAAAATTAGGAAAATGCACACCTTAAAAGGCTAATTAACCTTTCTATTTCCTAAATTCAGCATGTCCCAAATTACCATACAACAAGGAGACAAGCCCTTCTTTCTACTTTGCCAGTGAGTTGGGTTTTTTATACTAATTTTAATTTGAACAGTAAAACACTTTTTAAAGAATACATGTTAAGGGAGTAGACTTGTTGAGCAATCTTTTCCTTGTGCCAGACAAAATCATTAAGAATAGATATATTTGAAAATAATTAAGAGTTTTTAAAAAGGAAGTAAAACCCAGCTTAAGAAAGCTGGAGTTAATTTAAAAATTGACTTGTTTCAGAAATAAATTTTTGCATACCAAGCAAATATGTGACTGTTTTGGAATGCTTAATACATTCCTTGCTCAGAGAAAATGTTCCTGAACAGCCTTTTCTCATAGCAAAGCAAAACAAGCCACAAGTGTAAAATATACAATTTTTAAAAAATGTATATCCTGGTAAGAAAAAACTTATTCTTACAAGGATTTTTATTTGAGTAGGGTTGAAATACTAGGGGAGAAGCGTTCCTGTATTTTCAATCTTTGCATGACTACAGGTTTAAAATATTCAGGTAACAGACACCTCATGGATGTCTTGAGCTTAAGCAGGAAAACATGACCTAGCAGCCACCAGAGATTACCTTGGGTAACACCAGCCTCTCTCAGCAGTGGAAAGGTAGATGATTGCTCTTAAATGGAGAAAGTCTGAGCAGGGATTTTTTTGGAAATGAACTTGGAAGGTTTGTTTTCTCTATTTGTAGGGAAACCTTAAGGCTTATTCATGGACTTTTGGTATTTGGATGGGGAAGTCACTAACTTGCAGAACCGAATGATAGCGTAGTATGTGGTCACTTTATGTGAAATACTGTTTTCTCAAGACTATTAAGGATTAAAATGTTATCATAGAGACTAAATTTTAAATTATTTTGGAATAACTGAATGTCTGAATATACTAGGTGGCAAATTTTAAAAAGCATTGAGAAAACATTTTGACATTAATTGTGCCTTGGTATCCAAAAATAAGTGCGTACATATTATTTATTTGGTGCTAGGAAATGTTAACAAATTTAATCCTTTAATAGATGCTCTTTAAAAAGGAGTCTTGCTGTGTATATAACTATTGAAGAGGAATTCTGTATGTGGTATAGTATATAAAAGACAGTGTCAGTAATTCTATTAATGTACTCAGTTTGAGGTCTCAAATGTAGTTATCCTCACCATCTTACTGTCTCTGTTAGTAGATTTCGAGTCAGTTTCCTGGTAAGTAGCTAAAAGCATTAACTGCCTTAGCCCAAGTTTTCCTAAAAGAGAATATCAGTATTTTTTAGAAGAAACTAATAGCGGGGCTGCAGTTTGTAATTTAATTTGCTGCTTTATACCCCACCTCCTTCTAAATAAGCTTTTTGCCCTGTTTTTTTGGTCTAGTTGCCTTTTATTCCCCTTTTAAAAAGTTTTCTATGTTCCTTAACTTCTTTGCTTCTGAGTTTACCATCAAAACTAAAAGTTGGGAGATTTTGTTTCATTTTTGAAGTTTTGCCGTGCTGGTGATCTCTCATGACTTGTGCATCCAAGGCCAAAAATGAGAAAAACTAGTTAGAAATTAAATGCACAGCTCTGTGGACTCAGTTGGCTTCAGTAGGATCAGTTATGGCTTAGAAAACTTTTTGGACTGTGGTTGTCTGGTAGAGAGCTAAATCAGAATTTTTAAGAAAAACTTTTATTTTTAACCTCTCTGGAATCTTTAGCTAATGAGTATGTATAATAATAACAGTTAAATGATAGATTTAGTTTAAGAAAGCCCAGAATTTTCTGCCTTTCACTCTCCACTTTCCCCTTTCCCTAATTCTCTTATTTTCCTCATTTACTCTAACTTGGTTCCTTTCACTCTCTCTCTCTCCCCCTCTCTCTCTCCCCCTCTCCCTCCCCCCCTCCCTCCCTCCCCCCCACCCCAATCCCAACCTCTCCTCTTTTAAAAATTTCCCTTCTACCCTAGCTGTGTTTGTTACTTTCTTAAGTGAGCTTTCAAGGAACCAAAGTATATTTTTGTTATTACTATTAAAGTCTATTTTCTACATTTTCCCCAATTAGCTACTCAGTTTTCGTATTTGAAGGAGAAAAGAATTCCTGGATAAGGTACTTGCTTAGCAAGCATCTTTTCAGAAAGATGATAAACAGAGGAAGATATTTCTAATCAGACATGCTTACATTTTATTTCCAGCCTATGATGTCTGTTTAAATCTGCTTAATTTTTCTTATAATGCATTGTAGTTTATTGATGTTTAGATAGGGAGAAGATGGGGTTTTTTAAGCATTCAGCTCGGACTACTTAAAGTATTTGTGCTGTGAATGTAAATGAGATATAGATAGCCTTTCAATATTGGCAAATAAATCCGGAGGTGCCTGTTAAAAATGCATGATAAAAAATACTTCTGTCTTTATTTTTCTCAAAGTAATTTCAAGGTTTTAACATTTTTCTAATTGGTGGATAATTAATTATGAGACTTCATGGGCATAATTGTTCTTTGTAATGGCCATTCTTTTTTTTTCTTTTTAATGTGTGAAAATCAAATAGCACCCAGCTAGAGTTGGTTGATGTTACTTTTTATTTTCTTATTACTTTGCTTACAGGGTAATTAGAAAGGAAAGTTAAATTTTCAGTACAAAAATTTCTTGAATAAATATGGTTGAATATGTAGAAACTCTATGAGATTCTGTAGTCTACCTCTGTGAAACTTTATAAATAAGAATTTGGATTCAGGAATTGCTTTCCAGTTTGAGGATTTACAAGGGCAGATTTTCAAAATTTATGTCAAGTCTTTTAGACTAAGTGCCTAGACAATTTGTGGGGATCTGCAAGTTAATTTAAATGATGATGAATGCCTTTTAATAAGCTAATGAAGTAGGAAAAAAGACAGTATTTTCATAAATTCATGGGATTGTGAAACCCAAGAAAGCTATTTGTACCTTATTTTTTTCCACCTCCCAGGTAACAGTCACTGACTTGTTAAAAAAAAAACACCCAGAGAATATGTTGCCAGTTTTTCTTGTTAATATGTTCCAATGTATGTTAACGGTTATAGTTAGGGGATTTTCCCAGTGTATAAGCAGAAGTGCTTTGTTGAATCTAATCTAAATTTTAATTTAGTATATACTTCCACCAGGTGTTAGCCGTGGATGCACAGGTGATCCTAGCGCTGGCTCTTTGCCTCTCCTCCTCTCTTTAAAGGGTACCTATGCAGTTGAGGAGATGACCAGTTGGGCTGGAATGTTGGTAGCCCCTGTCCCTGCAATGTCAAGTGTTATAGAATTGTTTCATGTGCCTAACCTTCTGCATAACATTTACATGGGATTCACCCAGAGCCATCTCTGCTGGTGACTCTCAGCAGCTGGCCTACTAGACTACTGCAGTCAGGGTGCCTGATCCCAAAGGTGCTTGCTTCTCCCTATCAGTCCCCTGTGTGTAACATCATATGAAGAACGTGAGGAAGTATTTTGAAATTGTTTCTGTGTGTGGGCATAGCTTCTCGAGGATTTCAGGATTGATTTGAGAGAAGGCTGGAAGTCACACATTGACTTCTAAGAGGTATGTCTTGGGAAGACTGTCCTCAACTCATAGCCACATCATGGTTAGATTTGTATCAGGGTGCTATATTAGTAGTCACTGGAAGCAGTGAACCCATCTTGTGCTTTTGATTCTCGGATTGCTGTATTGGGATGACATGAACAAATATCTGATCTCCCTGTTTTGTGCCAACGTATGGTCAGTGCTGACACAAAGAATTGGCTTTGCATTCTTACCTTTAATGAACACATTTTTACTTAAACTAAACCATCATATTTTCTTTGAAGTTACCCTAACTAGTAAAAATTTTTTCTAAAGGCTGTGATGCATAGAAGGGAGTTTGGTTTTCCTAAATACATAGTTTAGGTAACCCTAAACTATAAAACAAAGGTGAGAGATCTTGAGTGGGGAGGCCCAAGGAACAAAGTGAGGAGCAAAGTGGCTTCTGTAATCAGCTGAGAGAGATTGTGGTCATTTGGCCCTGAAGATAGAGCCCTGACCTTGCCACACACCTTATCCAGCCCCTTACTGAAGCCTTGATACCATCTGGGCCCATAGGACACTGCGCCAGCTCCAGGGCAGTAGCATGGTGAGGTTAGCCAGATGATGGCCTTGAGCTGCTGTGTGTGTGTGTGTGTGTGAGATAGAGAGAGATTGAATTATTTCTGTCTGTGCTTTTAAGTTGCTTTTTCAGGAAAACCTAGTGACTGTTACAAAAGTAAATTTAAACTGATTAGATTTTGATACAGTATGTATGTTATTTGAATAAAATGCTAGTCTGGTTGGTAAGCAGTAACTTGACTTTTTTTTTTTTTTTTTTTCCAAGAAGTGGATGGATTAAATGGAGTCAAATATAGAGATGGGTTAGGCATTGAGCATCAAGAAAGCTGTTGATGAGCTGAAAGTTGATGAGGCATAGAAGAGCAATGAAGACCACCACACACGTCAATTATACACACTCCTTTTTATTTCACTTTAGTTTCCACTGGCTCCCTTGCTCAGCAGTATGCGCACCCTAATGCTACCCTGCACCCACATACTCCACATCCTCAGCCTTCAGCTACGCCCACCGGACAGCAGCAAAGCCAACATGGTGGGAGCCATCCCGCACCCAGTCCTGTTCAGGTAAGACACTCGGGGGGGCCTCCACCAGAACTGCTGCATCCTTCTGCTTACTGAGTGTTTTTCCCAGTGCCGTGCGAGATGCTAGGCACCACATGACCAAAACACCTAGCAGCCCTGCCTCACCTAGGAGCCAGCGTATAGCTCTGCAGGCTGTGCCCCCAGGTTTAATCACCTTAAGGTACATACTGAGAATAAGGTGGTTGGGTAAGTTCTGAAAACTTTACCAATATAGAAAAATTTAACATAAAGTAAGGAATTTCGCTTGGAACTTTTTAAAACTCTCATTTCTAATGTTTATGTGATACGATTTTGTTTGTTTGTTTTCCTATTAGTTTCTTTAGCCATGCTTTTTAAGAAGGCACTTAAGGAGCTCTGGCATCTGGAGCTGTTTGCTCCAGTTCCCTGGAGCAGTATTCTTGGTTCCCACTGTTTGGTTAAGGGCTTGCAGTCTGACAATCAGGCTTGTATCCCAGAAAAGAATGTCTCTTAATCTGTACTCTTTGCTGTCACTTTGCAGCACCATCAGCACCAGGCCGCCCAGGCTCTCCATCTGGCCAGTCCACAGCAGCAGTCTGCCATTTACCACGCGGGGCTTGCGCCAACCCCACCTTCCATGACACCTGCCTCCAATACACAGTCTCCACAGAATAGTTTCCCAGCAGCACAGCAGACCGTCTTTACCATTCATCCTTCTCATGTTCAGCCGGCTTACACCAATCCACCCCACATGGCCCATGTACCTCAGGTAAACCTGCTTTAGCCAACTTTTTGTGAAGACCAACTAGGATATGAAAGTTATCAGATAAGCAGCAAAGAGCCAGATGCTCTTCAAGCTAGGAACCCCTGTGTGTGATGCCATCTGCTTGTCTCTTCTTTCCCACTCAAATACATGTGATCTGGCCTTAAATGAATGTTTGTGTGGTTTTGTAATGGAATCAGTGAAGTTGCTGATTGGTCAGTCTTTTGACATTTCCCAGCTGAGGCCTTAAAAATACCTTTGACTCTGGAATGCAACCTAGTTCTTTCCTTACTGTGTCTGCATTGCTCTGTTTCTGTTTATATAGCTTTCTCGTTGCTATATATACACGTATATGTACACATATTCCCCCCACACCCCTTACACACACACACAGGTCTGGCAAAGAAGATGGGATTTCACAAATTCTCAACTCTGAGATGACTGCCCTGGGACTGTCCACTTGAATGTTAAGTCACCTGAGTTCCTAAGAAATCTCTCCATTTGTTTCCCTGGCAATTCCTAAATCTGCTTTGACCATACGTTGTACTTCTTGAAAGGGCTTGGCCTTGTACATTGGTGCTGTGTGATTTGAAGCTGGAAGCGCCCAGGTGTTCCTATTTTTCTTAAAGAGCAGATCTGGAAGCACTTGGGGCTCACCTCTAGCGTAAGTTTCTAAAGGTTGAAAGGTGTGTTTGCTGCTGACTAAAGTCCAGTGCGATCCAGGGCCAATTTGAATTGTCTTAATGAGGAGAAGGAGCTGCACTGAAGTTGGACTTTTAACACTGTCCTTTGAGGCCCTCCCTGGGGCTGTTAAGGGTGGATCGGCTGTATTTGATGTCTCTTTTTGCTGCTTTCATAACAGAACTCTCTTAGGCAGGTCTCAGCTTAAACTGCCTCACTGAACTCCGTTTCATGTCAAGCAGTGCACCCCTGAGGCTCTGGCGTGGTGGGGCTGGAGATGCTGCTCAGTTGGAACTAACTCTCAGAAGGCGACCTTATAACTAGAGTTCCACAGCTCTGGGAAGTCTGGGCATCCTCCCCAGCAAACGGGCAGGTTCTGTAGTGTGGTGCACTGCAGTGGATGAGTTGCTTTTGATGGTGGGGAGGGGAGCTGGTTTGGTCAAGTGTGGGACAGCATGGTTTGGCTGAATCAGGAGCTTCATGAGACCTGGGGGCCGGTAGATGTCTAGCAGAGGCTGGTAGCTACGTAGTTATGTGAATTTATATGTAAGTTGGGGTTCCTAAAACCTCACTTTTGTGTTTTTGTGCTGAAAGAACAAAAAGGTTAACATCTGCAGGGAAGTCCAGATGTGCCCTGGGTCTACTTGAACGTGTTAGAGTCAAAACAGGGTTTCCTTCAAGGCTTATCATGGTCCAGAACAGTGCACAGTATTGCAGGAGGAATTGAGGACTCGTCCTCCTCGCTCTGCAAATCCTTGCAGAGCTGGGGTCCAGCTCTTTGGGCTACACCCTTTCCAACTTGACAGGGAGACGTGGTTGAACTCACTATCACTTGATACAGGGACACTGGGTTGGCCCAGATGATTTCAGAATACCCCTCCCCACCTCACTGGAGCCATTCACTGCAACTCCTCCTGCTGCTGCCTTATCGGCGGATCTTTCAGCAGCGCAAAGGGGCCTGAGAGTCTTTCTCACTGCCTTGACTCATTCTTCACTGAGGTGTGCTGATGAGCAGGGGAGGAGCAAAGAGAATATAGAACAGGAGTTAACAGTTCCCACTTATAATGTAATAATCTGCTTTATCTGAAAGGGATGATTCAGGCCCCACATAGTAGCCAGAGTCTAGAAGCATCATTGCATGTAGCCTCCTATTAGTTTGAGAAAGCTGTACTTGGATCAGGGATCGTCTTACTTTTGTGAAGACCTTGCCCCATACATAGAATCCAGTCATCAGAAATGCTGACGCCTAGGACATGGCAGCCCTGACTTTTACCAAGGCTTGTTGGTTGCCTGCCCCCTCAGCCTTGCAGAATCTGCCAAAAGGTGAAGCGTGTCTATAGGTCAACTAATGGATCCACTAGGGAATGCCCCCAGAGGAAAGAAAGGGCCCTGAGGGCCCACTGTTGCCCTTTCCTGAGAGCCCCAACCCAGTGAAAGGAACACAGTTGACATGTTGTTTAAGCTGGAGATGTTGCCTGTATGCGTAAAAGAGCTCTCTGTTTCAGGCTCATGTACAGTCAGGAATGGTTCCTTCTCATCCAACTGCCCATGCGCCAATGATGCTAATGACGACACAGCCACCCGGCGGTCCCCAGGCCGCCCTCGCTCAAAGTGCACTACAGCCCATTCCAGTCTCGACAACAGCGCATTTCCCTTATATGACGCACCCTTCAGGTGAGGCGTGTGTGTGCAGGGGCCGCCGGGCACCCCAAAGCATTCTGCTCGCACAGGTCGAATGGCAGGCAGGGCCAGCGCTTCAAGTCCCGCATCCAAGAACTAGCAAGACCCGTCAGAGTGTGCACAGTAGGGACTGTGATGATCAGTTCAGTGTCAGGGCCTGAGGCTTCCGGGAGCCTAGGCTGTGTGTGTTCTGATGGTATACAGGATATGGCTTGATGAGAAGCAGCAGCAGCATTCTGTGTAGCTGATGCATGCTTAGGACTCAGTTGGCCTTCCTTGTTACGCTAGGCTGGACAGGGCAGTGTTTTCCTTCCTGAGTCCCAACAGTCTGACATGTGGGGTGACCACCATGGCAGACTTTGACTGTAGTTCTGGAGACTACTACTGATGAGAAAGTGCTGTGTATGGATTGGTTTTGAGTATAGAATTAGCTCCAGTCTATGCCCTGACAGGGAGAGAATGCCTGTGATTGTGCGTTAGTACTTGATGGCGGCCATGGCGAGATTTCACAGTCTAACCTGTTACTCTGAAAGCAGCACTGGTGCTTGGCTATTATTTGGGGAGGGGATATGTTAAGGCCTTTTTTGTACCCCATGAACAACAACTCTTGGGAGTTTTATCTGAAATGGTTTTATGTCTGACTGGTCTGTTTCTTACCCACCCACCTGCCTCTCCCCATTTTGGTACAGATGCTGGGGGGGTGGGAAGGGTACAGAGTAAATTAAATTTTGAGTCTTGTTCAGCTAGCACAAGGATAGCTTACAGTCATGTGCTGCAGAAACACTAGGCTAATGTGCAAGTGTTGCCAGTTTTCTGTTTAAATATTCACTTTTCTTTTTTACAGTACAAGCCCACCACCAACAGCAGTTGTAAGGCTGCCCTGGAGGAACCGAAAGGCCAAATTCCCTCCTCCCTTCTACTGCTTCTACCAACTGGAAGCACAGAAAACTAGAATTTCATTATTTTGTTTTGAAAAAATATATGTTGATTTCTTGTAACATCCAATAGGAATGCTAACAGTTCACTTGCAGTGGAAGATATTTGGACCGAGTAGAGGCATTTAGGAACTTGTGGGCTGTTCCATAATTCCATATGCTGTTTCCGAGTCCCGCAAGTACCCCAGCTCTGCTTGCTGAAACTGGAAGTTATTTATTTTTTAATGACCCTTGAAAGTCATGAACACATCAGCTAGCAAAAGAAGTAACAAGAGTGATTCTTGCTGCTATTACCGCTAAAAAAAAAATCAAGACTTGGAACGCCCTTTTACTAAACTTGACAAAGTTTCAGTAAATTCTTACCGTCAAACTGACGGATTATTATTTATAAATCAAGTTTGATGAAGTAATCACTGTCTGCAGTGGTTCAACTTTTAAGTTAAGGGAAAAACTTTTACTTTGTAGATAATATAAAATAAAAACTTAAAAAAAATTAAAAAATAAAAAAAGTTTTAAAAACTGATACCAAGTTAATGTGTGTTTGTATGAGCTATTTCCATTATAGGATACTGAGTATCAGGGCAGGAAGGCTGACTGCTTTCTTAATACCCGTGAAGGTTAGCTGTCAAATGATTTTTCTTCTTCACCTTTAGTTCTGGTTCAAGGTATCTCTAGAAAAAAGACAAGACTGAGAGATGTTCTCTGTGGTGGCTAGAGGTCTGCTTCAGAAGGAGGAAGGCTGGCCAGAGTTGGGCAGCACCGAAGGTCCCCGTCCTCAGCCTGACGTTGATTCTGTAAGCTTCCTTTTTAATATCTCCGGAACCCAGATAAGTCAGAGGTTGTCCTGATTCAGGCATCTGCGTTTTACCAGTAGGGGGCAGGAGACACACACTCAGAGTTGTAATAAAGGAATCCAGAGGGCTGAAAGGATGTAGCAATATACAAGATAAACCAAGCATTTGTTAGGGGTCTTGGTTTTGTGGGAGGAGGATAAACTGGAAAAATACCTATTTTTCAGAGATTGTAGTCATAATAGAACCTTTAAATACTGCAGTTAACTAATCAAGATTCCAAAACCTTTGTTTTAATTCACATGTAGCAATTTGTACATTATAGCAAAATTTGTATTCTTCAAGAATAAGTTACTTATACAGTACATAAACAATACATAAAAATTTGCCAAATAGACCTTCTGCCTATAATGATACAAGATGAATCCATTTTCTGTGTTGTCATTACAATGTGCTGTTTATTCCAGCTAAACACTGGGTGTCAGATGTGTCCTTGTTAAGAGGCAGTGGATAATAAACTATCAAGTTCCTCTAGCTTGTAGATGTTAGCACTCACATGATATTTGTGATAACAGACTTAGCCCTGAATAACAGCATGAAGGAATCTCAGGCAACCCTTAGGGAAGAGTTCAAGGCCTTGATTTTAGGTTAAGAAACTGTTATGTAAAAATAGTGTTCTCTGGCTTAAGATTTTAATGATTTGCTATTCCTTTTTCCTACACGGTCCAGAAATGATCAAAGGCAGAAGATTTATACCAGATAAAGCCATATGGATTGCTGGTCTAAAATTCAAGGCAGGTTAGTTGACTTAATTCTTTGGTGCTGGTGACTGTTAGTTTGTAAAAGTTCATTAACATCAGGTAAAGGAAGTGATGGTGCTGGGAGCAGTCAGGCCATCCTCGTCATCTGTCATTAGAGATAACCAAAAGGCTGGTGATACTCAGTGTCCGTTTGGCACTCAGAGCCTAGCTCTCAGCAGAGGCTGCTGGCTTGGCCTCTTGCCGGCAGCAGTGGTTACATTGGGGCTGGAAAGAGGGTGGTGGAATGCGCTCTGACTGCGGTGGGCTGGCTGCAACTATCAGGGTTGCTGCCTCACGGCCTGTGAGGGCATCACGGCCTGTGAGGGCATCACGGCCTGTGAGGGCATCACGCCCTGGGCCCCACTGCTCCCCCTTGCCCCAGCAGAAAGGAAAGGCATTGGCTTAGTGTCACTTCTTCCTAGGCCACAAGGGGCCTTTTTGTTGGAATGTATTTGAACTGTCCGGTTAACTCAGACACATTTAGTCAAGAAATGTTTTTCTTGAACATTTAACACTGAAGCTGTTGGAAGTGGTGACTATGTCACAGATTCTGAGCTTGTACTTTGCAGCCAGTCAGTCAGAGCTGCGAGCTTGCTGGGCCTGGCTAGCCTCTTGGCACTACCTGAGACTTGTATGTTGAGAGGCTGTTAGGAAGTAAGTGCCCCAGGCTTATAGATGTCATCTCTCTACATTTACCCTCCTGGTCTGCGCTTTGCTTAGCATTCATTACTCAGTAATGCTTGATGTGTAGAAAATGTGGCCCTTAGAAATGGACCACAACCATAGATTAGGGTTGGATATGCGTTACCATCTGTGAAACCACCCAGGAGGGTTAGTTTTATATAGATTGTTTGAGGGATCTTCGTTCCCTAACAAGAGATTGAACCCATGCGCCCAACAGTGGAAGTCCGGAGTCCTAACCACTGGGACTGCCAGGAGTGTTGGTTTTAAAAGTAGTGAAGTGAGGTGACTGCTTACCTCCCTGCCCCCCCTAAAGTCTGACCTAAAGTACAGAGAATGGCTGGAACAGACACACCCCTCACCCCAGATAAGGCTGGCACTAGTTAGTCTAGGCCAAGGTTTAATTTTAGCCTTTGATTGATATATATCTGTAAATGTTAAGCTGTGCTAATAAAACTCCCAGTTTCCTAGAAGCCACTTGGGTGAGCCTGGTAGCTATACTGAATGGCTCTGCTGGCACCAGAAGCAGCTGACTCTGCTGGGTCACTGCCTCCGTTGTTTCTGAGCCTCTGCATGAAAGTTGTGGGAGGAGCCAGACCCCTATGAATTGTGTCACTTGTGAAAGGCAAGTACAGATGGAGATTCAACTGCAGGACCTCTGGGGATGGTAGAGGTTATGGGTGCCTGTGTATCCATGCACACATAGTCTTCATCAGATGAAGCAGTGGTCACTGCTGGAACAGAACACTGATTGTGGGCTATTAAAGGAGTTTCTCATTAGCTGTGGCACCAGCTTCCTAGCTTCCATTTTGGCTCAAGAATGAGCCTAAAACCTTGTGGAATAATTTAATAAGCCTTTAGATGCTTGGAGGCTCTAAGCCAGCCCTGTTGGTGAAAGATTTACTAGAAAGGGCCCAGCAGCCCTTTTCTTCCTTGCCCCTCCCTCACCCCAGTTTAACTTGCACCATAAAGCCTACTGTAAACCAGAATTCAGTTTTTTATTCATAAGGCACCAGGGTGGAACTGTTGCTGGCCACCCTCCTCTTTCAATAATCGCTTGGAATTTCCTTAAAAGAGTGACACATTTCACTTCTCTACATTTAGGAAGGACAGTATCTCCTCAGCAACAGGTGACTGTCCTGACAATGTAACAGACAAGCCAGCCATACTGGCTTGAACCAGGAACCTGGTCAGTAGGTTTGCATAGCTGTCTTTGACTATAAAAAGTGTGTGGTATTAGTTCAAACAGTGCAATGAAATAAGCAATGGTTTAATTTTGAAACCTGAATTCTTTGAAAAATTAATCTGAGGTAAAAATGTTTAAAATCATTTTTGACCTTTAGCTTGTCCATCTGCCAGAACTTTGTCCTAAAGCTGAGAGTCGAAGCAGGATAGGTGTGGTCACCTGTGGCTTGGGTACAGCAGATCTACCACATGGACTAAAGCTATAGTGGGAAAAACCACGGGAGAATCCAGGGCTTGTTAGTGTTTTGGGCTTCCTGATGGGCCCCCTCCCCAAGTAGAAAGTCTGTCAGCTGAGACAGACAGTGTCAGTGAAAAAGAGAACAACTTTCCACTGCCAACTCCGGCCCCCGCCCCGTCCCCCTGCCACCTCTCAAGAGTGATGGGGCCTGGTCCTAGGGACATCTGTGAATAAGAACTACATCTGTAAACAATAAGAAGAAAGCCAGGTAAGAATGGAACTTATAGGAGGCCCTTTAACAGGCCTAATAGAAGGGTCACATCCAAACTGGAATGAGCAGTTAAAAGTGTCCCTTGAATCTCTCTCTGGAAGGAAGGAAAGTTACATTCACAAGTTCACATCTCTGCTTGCTTGTGCTCCTCCGGGCAGCGTGAGGCCCATCAGAGAGGCGTGTACTGATTGTCTATGGCCCGTAGGCGGCTCCGGGAGGAGGAGTCCATTTCGTAGTCCAAGTCCCGGGCTCGACTGGCGGGGTCGGGCTCCAGGTGCCGCAGGCTGTTGGCCAGTTCCTCGGGCGAAGGCACCAGGTGGAAGATCTGCTCTGGGGGAGAGGATCGGCCTGGAAGACCCTCTGGGTCAAGGCCCTGTGGACAGCCAGAAGTGCTAAGGTGGGGAAGGCCCAGCTCTGAATCCCAGCGAGAGAAGGAGAAAGGGTACAGAACAGTGTTGGAGGAACCTGGGGGACAAGCGACCGAGAGAGAGACCACACCGTCAGTCTTATCAGGGCGGAGGCAGGTGCTGGAAGGACACAACAGGAGGTCTCGGTCCCCACCCCCTTTATCAAGGGGCATCAGGGTCACACCTGGTGGCTGGGAGACGACGACCACGTAGCTGGACAGCCGGACGTCACAGGCAGCCCCGCACTCAAGGGGGATGGGCGAGCGCTGGAAGTGGTGGAGCATGTCCACAACGGAGGGGAAGTGGAGGTGCTGCACTCGGCACTGGCCCCGCTCAGTCAGCGACAGGCGCAGGTGCTACAGAAAAGGAAGAAAGGTAGGCTCAGGCCCTGGCCCCCTCGGGGCCTTTAACTTGGCCGGGGCATAGCCCCAGCTGCCTTGCCCAGTACCTTGGCAATGCCCTGGAAGTTGAACGTGAGCACATACTCCCCGCGTCGCGTCTCGCTTTGCCGCACCAGGAACACTCCATGAGCATCAGGACCTTGCAGCTGGACCAGCTGAGCCGCCTTCACCCGGGAGATGGGACCGTGGAACCAGGGGTAGCAGGACAGGAAGTGATCTGTTTTCTGGCAGGCTGGATCCAGCAGCACCCCAGGAGAAGCACCTGGCAGAGAAAGAGATGGGTGATGGTGACCCTCTGTTGGCGCTTTATGCCCTGGGCTGGGTCCCGATGTACTGGAGGACAGAGGCCCTGACCCCTTACCTTGGTTCAAGGAATCTATGCTTCCCCTTGGAGAGTCAGCCGTGCCAGGTTCTGTGGCTGAGGGAAAGTGCGGCTCTGGGTCTGTGGTCTCGAGTCTGCAAGAGAAGATGGGGGTTAAGGACTGGGTAGCTTAGGAGTAACGGGAAAAGCTGTGTCAAGATGGAGCCCTTGGGTCTCACCCTTGGCCTGTGCATGCCCGGAGCTCAGCCATCCATGAATTCAACTGCTGTTCATCTCCCACCTCAAAGATGATGTCTGTCCGGTCCTTCACCTGGCAGGAAGGAAGGGACAGCTGTGTACAATTCCTGAGGTCTGTGTCTGTTCCCCACATGTGTGGAAAGCTTCCACTCACCTTTAGCACAAAAGTGTACAGGTTGTCAGGCATCTCAAGACGTGTGCATCGCCGGATCTCCTGGATACTGGAGCAGGTTGCTTGTAGCTTGGACTTTGAACTCTAGGAGACCAATGCAGACATTCAGGGCCTGTCCCTGATGGCCCTTCACCCACCCAGGCCTCTGTTCTTTTCTGCAGTCTCCCCAGGGGCCTAGCTTGCTCAGTGGGCACCCTGACCCTGGAGTAGGTTCTAGCATTCTTCCTCGCAGAAACCTGCAGGGGATCCTCAGCCTGTAACCACAGCACCGTCTCCCCCACCCAGACACAGACACTGAGCTTCCCAGCATCCAACGGGGCCTGAGGGCCAGTCTCTGCTTCACCTTGATCTGTGGACATTCTAGCTCTGACCCATTTGCTGGCTGACACCTGTTTCTCTTCCCACTGGTGGAGCAAAACCCCCCCAACCCACTCTGGCCAGTTACAATCACTGCTGATCACCTCATCACAGCAAACCCAGAAAAGGAAGGTGAGGGTATCCCAACCCAAGTTCCCTCTATTGTGCTGGCTGACCGTGCCGAGGGCCCAGGCCTTTCACATTGCCTTTAGCTCCTGTCCTCCCCTCTACTGGCTCCCCACCAGGACGGACTTCTCCCAGCCCAACAGCAGCCCAGGAAGCAGATATTATCACCACATCTTAAAAAGAAGAAACTCAAATTTTGGAGATAGTAATTTGCCTGAGGAAACAGAGATCAGGTTGTGAACCCCCATTCAAAGCATATACGTGACTACTCTGTTCTGCCTCCAAGTCTCAGGACGAGGCACAGGTGAGGTGGCATGGTGGGAGTTGGCAGAGTAGCTTAGCTCTGGGCTTTTGGGGCTCTTTTGCCAGTGTGGCCAAAGGAACACAGCCTGGCATGGCTGGCCCTAGTTACAGCCAACCAGAAAACTGCAGGCCCCAGAAGTCTTCCATGACATTCAACACACATGGGGTTCAGAATGGGTGGGAGATGACCCCCTACTCTTTAGTCAGCAAAAGGGTCCTGACTGAACCTGGCTGACCCTACAGATGTCTGTTCCCAGGGCCCAGGAGCTCTCATCACTTTCTCAGAAGGGAGAGCACCCCTCCACTTCCTCCTGTGATAAAATGGCTAAGATTGTTTCCCTAGAGTCATCACATGATCAGTGGAGGCTTTTAGCAGAGGCCTGAGGAAGATAAGATGTGGGGAAGGGGCAGCCGAGACCCAAATGTGCCCTCCTCCCTTCAGCAGCTGTTTTAAGAAGAGACAGTGAGGTGGGCCTAAAAATAACCACTGCTGCTGCTGTTGCTGAGTCACTTAAGTCGTGTCCGACTCTGTGCGACCCCGTAGACGGCAGCCCGCCAGGCTCCCCCGTCCCTGGGATTCTCCAGGCAAGAATACTGGAGTGGGTTGCCATTTCCTTCTCCAATGCATGAAAGTGAAAATGAAGTCACTCAGTCGTGTCCGACTTTTAGCGACCCCATGGACTGCAGCCCACCAGGCTCCTCCATCCATGGGATCTTCCAGGCAAGAGTACTGGAGTGGGGTGCCATTGCCTTCTCTGGAAAATAACCACAACCCCCACCAAACCAGGGCTTCCCTGGTGGCTCAAGTGGTAGAGAACCCACTTGCCAATGCAGGAGATGCAAGAGACCTTGGGTTTGAACTCTGGGTTAGGAAGATCCCTTGGAGAAGGAAATGGCAACCCGCTCCAATATTCTTGCCTGGGAAATTCCATGGACAGAGGAGCCTAATGGGCTACATACAGTCCACGAGGTTGCAAAGAGTTGGACACAACTAGTTATGCATGCGTGCACACACTGTCAAGCCAGCACTGGGTAAGGAGGAGAAAACAGGCAGAAACAAAGGTGGGTTCTAGGCATAACATCCAACCTGTGCCCAGACTGGTATGCCAGAGTGGTGCCAGAGTCCATCCCAAAGCCATACACTCAACTGAGCTTCAGATAAACAGGTGCCAGGGCAGAAGGATGGTGAGTGCAAGACTGGGCAGCCTGTTAGGAGAGAGGCTCTTCCTGGTCCAGGCCCACACCCAGCAGGTCTTTGGAGCTGCCAGTCCTGCCCTGGTGGTTGGACACAGCAGTCTGGGGAGGAGAACTGGGTGGGAATGCACTCAGAAGCTGCACAACTAGTAAATCCCAGCCTAAGTGACCACCAGCCAGGGCACTGTCACCCTTCCAGTTCCTCTTGGATGTCCCCTACTACCCAGTTCCTCAGCCAGGGAGCTCCACCCAGCTCCCGCATGGACACTGGACATGCCAGAGGACAGGGAAGCAGGGCCCCCAAATCCCCAGCAGCACACTCAGTCAGCCAGCCTCTCCATGTCTGCTTCCTGGCTACAGAATAGGTTAGTACAGAGGGCTCCTTCCTGCGCCTGCATGTGTGGTTGGCCCTGCGTGGCTCTGGATCCGCAGGATCACCGGGAGGAAGTAGACCACGCCAAGAAAGGGAATGGGCCTTGTCTCCTTTTCAGTTCCGCCCTGGGCCCTGCCGCCAGCATGAGTGCCAAGATTAACTGGCAGAGCCATGGGTTTCACTCTGAATGTGGGGCCCTCAGTGGCAGCTCCACCCCCAGCAGCTGAGCAACTGCTGACCTGACAGGCAGTGGTGAAGAGAGGATTCCCCCTCTTCAGCCACGGCCAACCCTCGCTGCACAGGCGATGGTGAAACTTGGCCCAGGTCCCCTCCGCCTGCTGGCTGAGCCCAACACGCATTCTTTGGTCCCTTCTCTTCGGCCCAGAGTCATACAACTCTAGAGACTGAGCCAGGGGCTGAACCCAGCTCGCCCAGTGTCCACCTACCTACTGTGCTGCCTGGTGGGGTTGGTGGGGGGTGGGGTGGGGTTGGTGGGGGGTGGGGTGGGGTTGGTGGGGGGTGGGGTGGGGTGGGGTGGGGGTGGGGGCAGGAACTCTGCCCAGATTGGAGGAGCAATTTCTCCCATGGCAGGAGTGGGGTGTGGGGCGTTTGGGCCTTGAATCTGGCTGGAGGGAATGAGAGCTGTGACTGGAAACAGATCTGGTCTCTCTGGAGGCCTTGCTTTCCCCTCAGCCTGCTGCCACTCCCTGCGCTTGGGTGCGCACGGCCATCCAGAGTGCTCCAAGGCGCCTGCTTGCACCCTGCTGTGCCCCATCCTCATTCACACTCACAGTATCCCAGCAGGGACAAAGTACACACAGTATCACCCAGCTTCTGCTCTAGAAGGGGACAGATAGCCAATGGACACGGTAGGGGCCAGGTCCCATGGGTGTGGAGGCAGTGAGCCTCTCAGGTGCCGAGAGGTCCTGGGCCAAGGCCCTGAGGTAGGGAGGCCCAGGCACGCATGCCATGCGGGGGTCCCTGTAGGGCTGAAGTAGTCAGTTTATTCTGAGATGGGGCTGTGGAGGTGGGCAGCTGCCTATGTGGGTCTGGCACTCACATTAAAGAAGCCAGCCAGCCAGCCGGGCCAGACGCAGCTCTTAACCCATCTCTTCCATGGGAAATGGGGGGGGGGCAGGGGTGAAGACAACATCCAAACAGTAAAGAGCCTGGCACAGGGGACCCCAGGGTGTGGGCATGCCATATCCTCACAGTGGCCTTATTCCACCCATGCTAGGGGTCTTTATTCTTCCAGGGAACGCCTTCAGGAGAGACTCACACCAGCCTCTTAGCAGTCTTCTCTCTCCCAGGGCTTTAGGACCCTCACTCCTCTCCTGTAAAGAGCAACCATGGGACAGGAAGTAGGACGCAATATACAGCTGAAGGTCAAGGTTCAAGCCCCATTCCTCTGCCACAGCACTCAACGCCCTCGAGTTAGCAGCCCCATGGCCTGGAGCCAAGATGGGACAAGCCCCAGCTCCACCACCTACATGTGGAATCTTGGGCATGGCAGTGACTGCAACCTCAGTGTCCTCTCTGGTGATACGCGGACAGTAAGCAAGATCCTGCTGACCTCCAGGTGGAGGACAGTGGGTCTTTGCTGGGGGCCTGAAAACAAAGGCTTGGAGGAAATTCTAGATCCATTCAGAAAACTAAGATCATGACATCTGGTCCCATCACTTCATGGCAAATAGATGGGGAAACAGTGACAGACTATTTTCTTGGGCTCCAAAATCACTGCAGATGGTGACTGCAGCCATGAAATTAAAAGACGCTTGCTCCTTAGAAGGAAAGTTACAACCAACCTAGAAAGCGTATTAAAAAGCAGAGACATTACTTTGCCAACAAAGGTCCGTCTAGTTAAGGCTATGGTTTTTCCAGTAGTCATGTATGGATGTAAAAGTTGGACTATAAAGAAAGCTGAGCGCTAAACAATTGATGCTTTTGAACTGTGCTGTTGGAGAAGACTCTTGAGAGTCCCTTGGACTGCAAGGAGATCCAACTAGTCCATCCTAAAGGAAATCAGTCCTGAATATTCATTGGAAGGACTGATGCTGAAGCTGAAACTCCAATACTTTGGCCACCTCATGCGAAGAATTGACTCATCTGAAAAGACCCTGATGCTGGGAAGGATTGAAGGCAGGAGGAGAAGGGGACAACAGAGGATGAGATGGTTGAATGGCATCACCAACTCAATGGACATGAATTTGAATAAACTCTGGGAGTTGGTGATGGACAGGGAGGCCTGGCGTGCTGCGATTCATGGGGTTGCAAAGAGTCGGACACAACTGAGCAACTGAACCTAAGTCATGGATAACCGAGTTCCCCCTCCTCAGGCAAGAGCCCAGAACCGATGCTGCTTGGACCAATGGATGAACAAATGGATGAAACAACATTCTGAGAAAGGCTTAATCACCTCTTAGTGTATCCAAACAGCCTTAAAAAACAAAAACAAAAAAGAGAAAATATCCTGTCTTGTTTGGATTCCAGGGATACCCAAAATGGGAATGCAGACAACCACTAGAACACAGACCTGAGTTTCACTTGCCACAAATTTGTACCTGAGCTTCCTAGCAGCCAGTGCAAAGAGGCATTCTCCAAGAAAAGGCAGCCACTTATGCATGGATCCCATGCACAGCAGCCATTAAAGGCTCTGAGAAGAGCTGCCGCTGCTGCTGAGTCGCTTCAGTCGTGTCCGAGAAGACCTGAAGCAGAGAAACCTGAATCCATGAGTTCCCCACCCAGTGGCCACCAAGTGTCTGGCTCAGAAACCCGTCGGGTCTGCACAACCACTGCAAGCAACTTCCCCATCCTGGGTTTTTGGAATTAGATGTTCCTGGCCTTCAGTCCCAACTCTGCCTCAGCCTCCATGGACAAGTGACTTGCCTCTCCTGGCCTGAGTCTCCACTTTTGTAAAGTGGGCTAACGGTGCCCCTCTACCCTCCAAGAAGATGTGGCAGTACCATGTGTATGGGCACTGCGGGGGCGGGGAGGGGGGAGATATGGAAAGGTCCCAGGGATGTCACAGGGCGGGGATGAGCACAGGTCTTGGGAAGTCAGTCTTAGGAATACCTGGTCTGCTCAGAAGCAAACCGCTCTCCTGAGGAAACTCAGCTTTCATGGCTGTCCCCACACTGAGTCTGTGAGCCCGAGGCAGCCTCCCTGCTCCCTTCCCATCTCGTGCCTTCCACGGGGCACAGTCACCGGCTTTAAACGTTTGCTGAGCGCTCTGCAGAGTGGAGAAGGGGGAAGGGAAAGACACTGGAGGCCAAGAGTATGGCAGGAGCCAACAGCCAGGGGCCAGTAAGTGGAGCCACATCCACAAGATGGCAGGGGAGTTGTCCGTGGCAAGAAGCAGTACCAGTAGGCCCCTTCACTCCACCCTTTAATGAGCACCTCCTGTGTGCCAGGCACTGGGGCCTGGTCTGTCTATCCAGGACATTTGAACTGTTGAATTTACAGGTCTGCACCATTTCCAGAAATTGCAAATACTGCAAAAAAGAGCATCGTCTCGAGGAGTGGAGGTACCAGGACCAAGGAAATTGGAAGGTCACCGCTCCAGGGTGGATCTCCCGTGATCCTCTGAGAGCATCATGCTCTGAGCCACCTGTCTTGTTGGAGGAACATGGTGGGCGCCTCCCCTGACGCCCCCCGCAGGAGCCCACACGTGGCTGTTGTTTTATTCTCCACTTCACAAATGAGCAGCCAAGGCTAAGAGAGCCTCCTACATTACAGCCAGTGGGCCTCCTTTGGAGGTCAGCCTGGGATCCATGTTTACCCTGGGTGCATCTGAAACAGCATCTTTAGGGGGAAGGCTGGGCAAGGAACCGCACCTCCTCCCCAGGCACAAGAGATGGGAAGGGCAGGGAACACAGCCCACCCCACAGAACACACAGTACTGGACCCTGGGGCCAAGGGCTTGAGAACCAGCTGGCCTGGATTCCAGTCCTAAGCAGTTCGTAGCGGGGCTCGGGGAGAGGGCTCTGGATTCGAGTCATAAGCAGCTCCTGGGAGCAAAGCAGGGGCGCTCACAGGGAGCCCCACTAAGGTGAGACATCAAAAAAAGGTAGCATCTGGAACCCTGAGAGACGGGCAGCATGAAAACTGAGTTGCTGTGCAACAGTCCTATCAGCGCTCCTCCCAGACACATCCCGAATCCAACGACTTCTCATCCCCCTCCTCTGCTCAAAACTCTTGCCGGGGCTTCCCTGGTGGTCAGTGGCTAACGTTCTGCACTCCCAATGCAGAGGACCCAGGTTTCATCCCTGGTCTAGGAACTAGGTCCCATGTGGCTGCAACCAAGTATCACACACTGGCAGTGAAGACCATCACATACCCCATGAGCTGTTACTATGACTAGGCACTGCCTGCCTGCAGAGAGAAAGTTTAAAAAAGAGACTTCCCTGTTGCTCCAGGACTAGGAGTCCATGCTTCCAATACAGGGGACCTGGTTTGATTCCTGGTTAGGGAACTAGATCCCATATGCTGCAACTAAGAGCTAGTGCAGTTAAATATATTGAAAAAAAAAAAAAAAACCTGTGGGCCTCACCTGGCTGGGCCTCACCATGGCCCATGAGATACTGCTGGACCTTGTTCCTGTTAACTCCTTAACCTCACCTACCCTCCCTCTTTCTCACCCTGTTCAGCCACACTGGCCTCCACTCTGCCTTCAATGTACCAAGCATGCTCCCACCTCGGGGCCTTTGCACCTGCTGTTCTCTCTGTCTGTAAGGCAGTTTTCCTGCATCTTTACGGCTCTTCTTGGACGCAGGTCTCAGCTCAAGGATTGCTGCCTTGGGAAGGCCTCTGACTACTGTATCCAGACACACACAGTCACCACCCCAGAACCCCCTTCACTTCACTTCCTCCACTGCCTTATCCACCTGTGAAATGTGCTCTGGGAGACCTGGTCTTGTCACATCCCCAGGATTGAGCACAGGGTTGGGAGGTTGTAGATGTTCGACTTTAGCCCTCAACAAATATTCATCACAGGCCCCTTGTCTGCCAAGTATCGTGTGTTAGGATCAGTAGGCACAGGATACAGCCCCCAACGCAGACCCCCACCCTCTCGAGGACTCTAGGGGAATGATGGACTCAGCAAGGCAAGGATGGAGGACACAGGTTGGGCCTCCAGGGTCTTGAGCCAGCTCAGGGAGAGCCCTGGCTGAGAGGAAAGCCCTGGACGCCTCAGGGAACACGGGTCAAGCCGACGATACAGATGGAGGAATGGGAGCCCTGACTGGCAAAATTCAGTTGTCCCCAGCCATGGAGAAGGGCCAAGTGGAGCTGGGGCTCAGACCCTTGTCTATGTAGTCCCTAAGCCCACAGCACTGCTGCCATCCAGCTCACACACCATCAGGCCTGATCCAAACTGCTGGTCTCAGCAGAGAAAACCTCTCCTTCAGGGAGCCTTCTCTGATCACTACGTTGTGGTCAGTGCAACTCCTGTGCCTCTCCCGCGGCACGGGTCTTATCAGAGCAGGCCATAATTTCCTGATGGTGCCGCTGCCCCCACCATCTGACTGGGAGTTCCTCTGGGGGTGGGGACAGGGCACCAAGCCTTGTTTCCAGCTGGGGCCCAGCACCAGGTCCAGCCTGGAGGAGCTCGAGAGAGAGTCTGTCAGATCAATGGGTGAGGGTAGAAGCCTGGGGCCCCAGCCCTCAGATGTCTAGGAAGCAGAGGCAGATGCGGAGGTGTGGTGAGTTATCTCACCCCCTTGTTCCCCTGCTCCCTTGGGGGCAAACTGAAGGCAATGAGCTCAACAAATGTTTAGCTGAACTACAGGGCGCAGGTCATTTCCTTCCTCTGTCCCCAACCGGGGGGACACAGACACACACACATACCCTTTGAATGCTTGCTTCCAGCCACTTTTTCTCCATGTGACCCTTAGCAAATCACTTCACTTGTCTGTGCTTTTGTTTCCTCATCTGTAAAATGAAGACGGTGATGAGGCACATGCCTAGGGCTTCTGTATGTGCAACCTGTCAGTTGCCTGGAGTACACAGGAGTCTCCCAGGTCTCCTCCTTGGTCTGGCCCTGTTGTCTCAAGCTTCCGTCTCCCCATAAGAGAGCAGGAAAGGGATGGGAGATGCTTCTATAAAAGCCACAAAGATCAAGTCGACTTCCCCTTTCTGGCAAGTGAGAGCCCACCGGTGCCAGAGGCAGAGCTTTTCCCGAGCCGGCACTGACATAGGGAGATGCCCCCCACCAATATAACAACCCTGCCCAGAGTCCCCATCATTTCGCCTCCCTCCCCTGGGCAGGTGGCACCCCTAGATCACACCCTTAGTGACCAAGCATGAGTGTGGGGGCCTGTGCCCCCTCTACTTCTGGACCTGGAGAGGCCCCAAGAAGGCCCTGTAGGAGGGGTAACTAGCTAGAGGTGTTGAGAAAGACATGGGCTGGAAAGTGAAAGTGAAGTCACTCAGTCGTGTCCGACTCTTTGTGACCCCATGGCCGGTAGCCTACCAGGCTTCTTGGTTCATGGGATTTTCCAGGCAAGAATACTGGAGTGGGTTACCATTTCCTTCTCCAGGAGATCTTCCTGACCCAGGGATTAAACCCAGGTCTCCAGCATTGTAGGCAGATGCTTTACCGTCTAAGCCACCAGGAAACATGGGCTGGAGGCTTGTCTAAAGCCCCACCTGCAGTGAGCTCCCCTGCAAGCCTGTAAGGTCCCCTCCACATGTCAGAAATGGAGACTCACAGTGACATGGACATAAAGCCCCCTCTCAGAGAGATGGAGACCACCCCACACACAGAATCACAGTGACAGGGACACAAAGCCCCTCTCAGATGCTGGAGCAACCTGCCTTCCAGAGACGGAGATCCCCATGGGGAGAGAGTGCTCCCCCCCACCCAAATATGCACAGAACCAGTCTGGGATCCCCCTGACAGCCATCCAAACCCTGAGATGCGGCTGCCCAGCTTCATACTGAGTGGCCAAGTGTGGAGATGGGCATGCACTTCTACTCTTAGGCTAGCCTAGGAGAACCACCCAGGACTGGTGAGGGAGTGGCCTGTGGCTGAAGAGAGCCCACTCCTGGAAGTCACCCTCCCCACACCCCCTCATGGGCATGGATGCACTAGGGAACCAAGGTGCTTATGGGCCTATGGGCATCTCACCAGCTGACCTTGCCTGCCTCCCCCTCAGGGTGACAGCGGTCCACCCATGACCTGGCCTGGGGAGGCCTGTCCTGGGATGGGGCCTTGCAGAGGTGGGAACAGAGGGGCCAGCGCCACACCGTCACAAGCCGGGCTGCGGGCTGCACCTTTCCTCGGCACCACTCCTGGCCAAAACTTCCAGCAGAGTAGAACCAACCAGTTTCCAGACCATGGAGCTGCTCAGTGGCTAGCCTGCATCAGCTCCCCTCTGTCAGTTTCCTGCTGGAGGACAGAGGAGGGTCTCTGGGAGTACCAAGTCAGCACCTAGGCCTGGGCCCACTGGGGGCCCCGTCAGAAGCCCCCTGCACCCCGCCCCTTGCCGGCTGCAAACCAGCTGCCACCAGCCCACACACTGAGCGACCACTTCCTGCTCCGAGCATCCCGCCAGGATTCCTCCCTGCCCTACATGGCTGCGGAGCCGCAAAACCCCTGCACCCTGTCCCCATCCACCTTCACGCCGACTGCCTTCCTTACGCAGTGCCCCTCTGGCCGCCACAAGGCCAGGACACCCGGGCCTGGAACACCCGGGCTGTGTCAGCCCCCAGACAAAGGGGAAGCCGTGGCTCCCAGAGGCCCCACCACCCACCCAAGCCCCGAGCAGGAGGGTCCCGCCTGGCGTGCCACCAGGCACTGCCCCAGGTCTTCCCACTGCATGGGAGGGTGTGCTCTGTGTTCTTGGGAAAGCAGAGGGGACCCAGAGCTGGCTGGCCACCCCCCAGGGCCTTTTGCGCTGTGCCTGCCTCCTAGCCCCGTGGTGGAGCCAGCTAGGTGGGGGAAGCCCCTTACCCCAGAAGCACAGCCCTTAGCTGCACCCTGGGGCCCCTGTCAGCTCTACGCCTGGCGAGGGTGGAAAAAGATGTGGTTAAGCAACAACAAATAACCTCTGTCACCGGCCTCTGATAGGGGCGTGCACTGGAGGGAGGGGGGCTCGTCACCACCAAGATCCCCAAAAGCCCCGGACGGTGGCTACCGCCTGCCTTCGAAGAATGATGATTCAGAATAAGAGGTGAAAGCGAGGACCTCTGGGGCTCAAGGGGGCTGTAGGGCTGCCGGGGAGGCTCAGAGTCAGCTGAGCAGAGCCTCAGGCCAGGCTGACGGGGAACCAGGGCACCAGCCAGGAGCCCCAGAGTCGGCGGGGCCCACTGAGGCCGCAGTCTCCACCCTTCCCAGCTCGGTCTGCCAAGAGTTCTTGTCATTATCCTCAGCCCCTGTTCAGTGATATGCCTTGACACACAGCATCTCACTGACACCAAAGAACAACAGGAAATTGCACCAGCCACAAAGAATAAAAGCCAGTTGGATTAAATAATTAAATGTGAAACATAAAACCGAGACAAAACTGGAATAAAAGAACCTGAATAATTATCTGATCCCAGCCCTAAGCACAAAAAGCAAAGAACAAAATCATGAAGGAAAAAAATCAACCATATGTCATTGCCCAGACTTAAAAACCCTCATAGTCTGAGAAGCTCAGAACCAGTTGAAAAGTCAAATAGCAAAGGAAGTATCTGCAGTGTGTGATAGCACCAGGATCCACGTAAAGAGCTCCTGCAGGTTAGCAGGGAAGAGGCAGGCAGTGTGAGAGAGGCACACACAGTTAATGGCCTGTAAGTCACAGAAAATGTCTACAGCCAAGAAACATAAGAGACAGTCAAAATCCGCGGGGACAGAAACCAGGGTTAATGGCTGCTAAGGGCTGGGGAGCAACACTAACAGGTACTGGGTTTCTGAGTGAGGTGATGAAACTAGGTGATGCAATGTTCTGGAATTAGACAGTGGTGATGGCTGCATACACAGTGAATATGCTAAAAACAAAGAATTGCACTGTAACATGGTGAGTTTTATGCCATGTGAAGTATATCTCAAAGTTCTTTGAAAAGAGAAATGGTCCATTCCATTCATAATCAGGTCAAGAAAACCACTTCACCTGGTAGTTGGCAAACATTTTTAAAATAAGCACTACTGTTTGAAGATATTTAAATGATATAGCTTTTCTAGAAGGCTCTTTGGAAAGGATGTATCAGAAGCATTAGAAATAGCTCATGAGCACATGAAAAGATGCTCAACCTCATTAGCCATCAGGGAAATGTAAATCAAAACCATTCAACTATTCAAAACCATTCAACTATTCAAAACCATTGTAGGATGACGACAATCAAAAACAGCTATAGTAAAAAGTGTCAGTGAGGATGTGGAAGAAGTTACAACCTTCATACATTACTGGTGGGAATATAAAATAGTGCAGTACTCTGGAAAATAGTTTAGCAGCTCCTCAAAATGTTTAAAGGGAGTTACATTTCTTCCAACAATTCTACTCCTAGGTACATACCCAGGGAAAAAAAGAAATACATCCACACAAAAACTTAACTCACAAATGTCTGCAGCAGCACTTTTCATAATCACCCGAAAGTGAAGACAACCTAACGTCCATCCACTGAGAAATGGACATACAAAATGCCATCTAGCCATACAATGGAAAATCACTGGGCAATAAAAAGGGACAAACTACTGACACGAGCTCCAACATGGACAAGCCTTGAACACATGCTGCTGAGTGAAAGACGACAGTCATGGAAGACCACACACTGTCTGGTTCCATGTACATGGAAAGAAAAGACTAAGCCAACCCAGGGAGACAGAAGAGACGAGCGGACTGCCTGGGGCCGGGGGAGCGGAGGGATGAGAAGTGATTGCTGATGGCTACAAGGTGTCTTTTGGAGATGAGTGGTGGTGAGATGAGAAAGTGGCCTTTAAACCATGGAGACAGTTGTACAACCCTGTATATACACTAAAAACCACTGTACCCTTTTAAACAGATTAATTTTATAATCTGTAAACTATATCTCAATAAAGCTTTAAGAGAAAACACATGAGAAGTGCTCCTGAAGCCTTCCAGCCAGCACTTCCCCTCTAGGAACGTAGCCTAAGGAAGTAATCAGAGATGGGCAGCAAGACTGATGTACAAGATGTTTGTCACAAGGTATCTACTTGAGCAAAAAAATTAGAAATGGTTGAAACAGGAGTCGATAATCACAGATAAATATATCATGGCCTATGTAAATGAAATATTGTGCAGCCATTATTTTAAGACATTCTTTAAAATTTCTTAAGAAAACATAAAAATGTTCGAGACATGTTAAGTGGAAAAAAAAAAAAGGTGGGGGGAGGAGGAGTGTGTCAGTCCCATGAGGGCTTGGGGTTTTGTCCAAAAGTTTCTGCCTGTTTCCAGCATGCTGGGCACACGGAAGGGGCTCCCTCTATAACTACTGAATGAAGAATTAGTGAATGCTGATGGAGCTGCAATTTGGGGGGAAAGTTCAAGAAAGAAATACAAGAGAGGACAGAGACGTCGACTGGGATTGAAATGCTCGTTTTCTCTGAGTAGTTGAATCATGGGTGGTTTTTCGGTGACTGTTCTATCATTTCTGCCCTGAGCTTTACTAATTGAAAAAACAAAACCAGAAACACCAGGAACTCAAACGTGAGGGCCCTCGGTAAGGTAGACAGTTTCCTAGATTACATGGAGATCTGAAAAGAGACACGGTCTGTCCTCCCGTTCCAGACGGTTCCCTGGAGAGAGGTTTTCTCTCGGTGCTGTGGACTTCAGACTGGGCCGCAGTCAGGATTCGCATCCGGCCCGGGAAGGTGGGGGGGTGGGGGGGCGGGTCAGACACAGGGAGGGAGGACCTGGAGACCAGGTCTCGCCGTGCTGGCCCCTGCCCCTATCCGCCGTCATCCACTGGTTCCAGAGACTGAGCAGTCAGTGGGGTCCATGGCCCGAGGACAGCGGTGGCCTCCACCCTAGCTCGGAGGGGAGAGAGAAAAAGGGGTGTGGGCCCCAGAAAGGAAGCTGAGGCGGCCCCTCCTGCCTTGGGGAAGGAAGCTACCCCGCCCCCACCCCAGTGAGGGCCAGCGCTCAGAACCAGAGATCTCTGCTCTGCATTTTGGTTTCCTTTTCCATTCACAAAGAAGTGGGTGGGGGATTTCCAGCAGGCCCAACTGGCTATCCGTGCTGTCCGATTTGCCCAGGGAGGGCCACTGGGAGTGGCAGCCAGGTGGTGGCCTATCCCAGGGAGGGCCTCTGGGGACCCAGCTCGGGGGTCTGTGACTTCCCACACAGGAAGCCTCTTCCACTGCCCCTCAGGGAGGAAACACCTCACACCTCGTGCCAGGCCCTCCAGGAGCCAGGTTTTGACTCAATCACTCAGCGAGGGCAGGACTGACATCCCATTCTCCAGAATGGGAAACCGAAGCCAAAACAGGCCAGGTTTTCAGCCCAAAGCCATATAACAAGGACGCAAGAGCCACGATCTGAACCCAAACCTGTCCTTGTGCCCTGCCCCCTGGCCACCAAGTCCACAGAGCAGACTCCACAGTTCTGCATTTCCACACACGGTCCCCCAAAAAAGGAAAACCAAAGAGCAACTTCCAAGAAGCTGGCAACAGCCACAGGCCAGAGGAGCAAGGGGATGAGGGGATGATAAATGACTGTCATTCGCCGCCCTCCCCCTGATGGATTCAGGGGCACTTTCCAGTCTCAGGATTCACAGAATTGGAGCTGAAAGGAAGCACACCGATACCATCTGCCCGTGGTTTCAGCGTGGTTGGGGGTTTCTTCTAAGCGGCAAAGTACTTTTCAAAAAATGATGTTACACAAAACCCCAATAAGGGGCAGACAGGGCGGCTGTGTGTGCGGTTGGGGGCCCCACAGGAGCCCTGCCTACCACCACCCCTTCCTTCCTTCCCCCACCAGCCCTGGAAGGCCCGGATCAAGCCCCTTGGTTGCCCGTTTCATAGCTCAGAGAGGCACGGGGAATCACCTGGGTCACAGCAGTCCCGGCAGAGCGAGGACAGAAACCCCGTCTCACCCAGAAGCCTTTGACACCTGGTCCTCCTGGGAAGGTGGGACTGGGGATGCACTCACCTTCTACACGCCTTTCTCCCCAGGGATCATCGGGGTTCTGTCTGGGCCCACGAGGGTCTGCTGGGCTGCAGTGGGTGGTCTCTGTGCCCGTTAGGGGGTCGACACAAGCCCTGACCTTGGCAGGCCCACAGCAGACTGCATCCTTTCTCTTCCACCTGCCAGCTGTGTGGCCCTGGGCAAGTCTCTCTACCTCTCCATGCCTGTTTCCTCTTAACAGACAGTGTCCTCCCTGTCCCCACCTGCCAGTGTTTGTGGTGGTTGCATGGGATGTGTCGAATGCAGCGCCCACCGTGCTGAAAGTGACTAGTAACAAGTAGCAGCTGCAGCAGCTAAGCCTGGCTGAGACCCCCTGCATGGGGCCGGCTCTCGCCGCCACAGGGACAGCGGTTGTTTCACCATGGCCCTGTTGTGGGTGCCACCACTCAGTTCTTTGTACTTGAGGAAAATGAGGCACTGAGAGAGCCAAGTGCCCCTCCCGAGGCTGCGCAGTGCAGAAGGGCACGGACGGGACTCGGGCCCAGGTCTGTCCGAGCCCCCAGGAGGCTGCCCCTCCCGCCCACATGGCCGCTTCCTGCCCAGCCCTCCTCTTCCTCCTCGCACTCCTGCCTCCGAGAGGAAACCGCCGGGGGCCGGACGTCCCTCTCTCTCTGCTTCCTCTTTCCCACACTCGGGCACGGGCTCTGGGCTCAGCCCCCAGGGTCCAGCGGTGGCTCCTTCTGCATCTTGGGGCCTCAGTTTCCCCACCTGGGAGGCAGGCAAAGCGAAGTCAGGGGAGTTTAAGGGGCTAGTTGGGCAATGCCCTCACCCCCAGGCTGCGCTCAGACTCAGCCCCTTCATCATCTAGGCTGCTCGCCAGGAGCACCGACTGCTCCCAGCCAGGTCCCCCGCCCACCTAGTCAGCACCTGCAGGATCCACAGCTCACGACACATATGGGTGCCAGGACCACCCCCATTTTACAGATGAGGAAACTGAGGCCCTGTCACTTAGCTCAGAAGCAGCAGAGGAGGAACGACTCTGAACCACACTGCCCGACGGCCCCCAGCCACCCTAAGGGCCAGTCGGTCCAGCCACTGCCAACTGACCCACTTCCTCTTGGGGCTACAAGGGCTGGCAGTGCAGGAGGGAGCTCAGGGCTGTGGGCCGAATCCCCTAGGATCCCTCACCTCCTTCCTCAACCGCTTCTCTGGGCTGAGCAGCAGAGGCCAACAGCAGGGCAGAGGGACCCAGGGGAGTCCGGGCCTCAATGTGCCCAGCTGTAAATTGGTGGCACTGGACAAGATGGCCATGGGGAACCTTTTCAGGTCTGAGAACTCAAAACAGACCCCCCCGCCCCACCAACCCCCACCCACCCAGGTAGGGCCCCTGGCTAAATACCACCAGCTCCACCACTCATGATAACAGTAAATCCTCTGGAGACTCACTGGGCACCAGGTGCAGCCCACATGTCCAATTCCCATCCCGTCTCCGATGCTCTGAGCTGTGTGACTGTGGACGAGTCACCTCCCCTCTCCTGAACTCAATTTCTCCATCTGTGATATCGGGGTAATCGCTGCAGCCCCCTCACAGGGCTGCTGTGAGGAGTAAATGAAGCCCAGACAGTTAAGTGCTTAGTATATAACAAGTGCCAAGCAGATGCTGCCTAAAAGGGCATTTTTCAGTAGCACCTACTATTAACAGAAGTCCATCAGTGCTCCCACAGCACAAATGAGAGAAACTGAGGCTCAGCCCTCAGACCGGGCAAAGCTGGCCAGACTCTGAGACCCCCTCAGCCAAACCAGGCCTGGACATGTGGGGAAACCGAGACTGGAAACAGCAAAGGGCTGGCCCTCAGGCCATGGCCCGCCCAAATGCGCTCCACTGAAAATGGATTCCAGCTCCTAGGAGAGCCCTGCCCCCCAGGCTAGCCAACCCCAACCCCTGTAATTGCTCCCTGACCTTGGGACCCACCCCTCACCCCAGTCAGGTTCTCCGTCCGCAGGGGCCAGGCTGGGGTGCACTCCAAGTGAGCCTGGCCCAGCACTGCCAAATCCACCAATTCATATGAGAAACCAGAAGTTGGGCTCTTATAGGAAACCTCTCCATTTTATGGTTTGTAAATACTGGCAATCAGTCCATCTTTCTTGTTTGTAACTGCCGAGCAGGATGGCACATCTTAGGCCTGGCCTGGCCAGGAGCTGGTGCTCTGCACCCCATGGCTGGAAGGGGGCCGTTCAACAGTGTGGCTGGGGGCTCAGGAGTAGGGACCCTTGGGAACAGGGTTCAGATCTCCTTAGCAGCATGATCCTGAGTTTCTTTGCCTCTCCCGGCCTTGGTTTTCCTACCTGTCAAATGGGCCGATAAGCTTGACCTCATGGGAAGGACTTGAGGGTCAAGTGTTTAGGGCAATTCCTAGTGAGTAGTAATGTTTACTTAAGGAAACATACTGCTTCCTCAGCAACCCCCAGCCTGAGCTCAGAGATGCCTAAGGGGAGGGAGATGCCACAGAACAAGAGGGTCTTCTAGGAGAAGAATCATGCCACATTCTCCCAGACACTGGAAGACCACAGGCAGCCCCAGAGGGTTTCTCTAGCCCATTCCCACTGCTGAGCAGGTGTCACACCCGCCTCTGGCCCTAAATCCTTCACATGCTCCCACTGCTCTCAGTGTGAAACCTAAAATCCTCACAGTGCTCCCTCAGGCCCCGCCCAACCCAGCCCGGTCACCTTTCCAGCCTCACTCCTCCCTTCTGCCCTCTACTCCAGCCCCTGGCTGCCTGGCTGTTCCTCCAAGTCTCCTGGTTCATGCCCACCCGAGGGCTTTCCCACTTGCCGTTTCCTCAGCATGAGACTCCTTCACCCAATCTTCCAGGAGTGGCACCTTCGATCGTCCCAGATGTCACTTCCTGCCAAGGGGCCTCTGATGACCACCCCCCAGGGACAATCCCCAGCCTCCCCTGAGGGCCGGCACACAGAAGGAAGGGTTGTCCCGCCCCCCTCCCCCCCCACGTGCAGTGATGCCACTGAAACTAGACTTTAGACTTTGGACTTTGGGAATGAACTGCGCCTGTCTCCTCCCACCCGCTCTGAACATCCACTGCAGCAGCCGGTGGCCTCCGCTTACACACCGCCTGCAATGGCTGGCTCCCTCCGTCCCAGCCCTCACGGTGACCCTTGAGCCCTGGCTGCTGCCACGCCTACTTTACAGGCAACTAGACTGAGGCTGTGAGTGGAGAACTGACCGGCCCAGGGTCAGAGGCACTGGCCAGAGGCGGAGCTCTGACCCAGCTCCAGGGGAGGCACACCATGAGCTGCCGACCACCCGGCCTCAGACTTCCGGGGGGAAGGAGGGGTGCACGCCCCGAGTGCTGTCCCTGGGCAGTGCCTTCTCTCACTTCTTGTCCTCCAAGCCTCTTCTGCCTGAGCACCATCCAAGTGACAGAGCTCAGGTGTGAATCCAGAGCTCAGGCCTTTGCTGTCACATCCTCCTTTGCCTTTCTTGACTTTTTTTCAGCTGCCCCGGCATGTGAGATCTTAGTTCACCTGCCAGAGATGGAAGCTGTGCCCTCTGCACTGGAACCCACAGAGTCTTAACCACTGGACCATCAGGGAAGTCACTGCCTTTGTTTAAAGTTGCTCCCATAGGGGTGGGGTGGGGGGGAGGGGGGAGAGGCTCAAGAGGGAGCTGATATATGTATAATTATGGCTGATTTGTGTTGTTGTATGGCAGAGAGCAAGACAACATTGTAAAACAACTTTCTTCCAATTAAAAAACAAATCAAGAAGTTACTCCCACAGACAACTCCAGGGTCAGAGGTCAAGGCTACCCACTAGGCAGGCACACTCAAGACTTCTAGTGTAGGTATCTTCAGCCTAGACTGGATGCTCCAAGTCACTCCAGGAAACATTCAGAAGAGCCCCAGGCTGTTCTAATCCCGAAGGGAAGCTGTCAGCAGCAGACAGAGCTAGAACCTGCTCAGACACCCTGTGGAGGGGGTGAGAGATACCCTACCAGGGCTCCTTACTTTGTGGGGGACACCCCAGGTCACACAGCAACTACCAAGCCTATGAAAGAGGCCCAGGTGGCCTGGGGGGAGGGGCGAGCCCAGGGACCCAGCTGCCACCCCCAGGTCCACTTCTCCGGGGCCAGACACCACTTCTGAGCCCTAAGGACTCTGACAGGCGCTCTGACCCTGGGCTCCTGAAGAACAGGAGCCTTGATCATGCATCCCAGCCAGACACCAAGGGCCCAAAGCAGTAAATAAATCTGCACTGACTTATTACCAAATAATAAGTCCCCAAATCATTTCACTACCACGACAACCACAACAACCAGAAACACCAAGCCTTCCCTGCGCTGGGCGTTCAGCAGAGGCGCCCTCCCAAGTAACACAACAGCCACGCAAAGTGCGAACTCTGAGCAGCTCAGCTCGATAGAGGAGGAAGCTGAGGCCCAGAGAGGTGACAGCACCTGCCTAAGGATCTGCAGCTGAGAACGAAGCTAATTCATTGTTTGAACTTGGGTCTGCCTGACTCCTGGCGCTGGGTTTTCTAAGACAGTTTGTTTTAAGAAGCAGCAGTTCTTAAAAGTTTTACAGGGAATCGCACGTTATCATGCAGGTAAGACCATGTATCTGGGATGTTATTTGCTTTTCATGGTGTCAAAGCCTTGAGACTTTTTAAAACAATGAGTAAAAGTTTTTATCTGCACTTTCCAACGGCTTCATGTTACATTTGGAATAAAATACTAACTCTTCACAGGACCTCCTCCCCCGCGAGCCATCTTCCCCTTCTGTGACCCCACCACGTTTCTGTGCTTCTTTCTTAAAAACATGCAAAATGCTTTCCCATCTCCGTGCCTTTTCCCTACGCTCTTCCTGAAACCCAGCGATTCTTATCTCAGTAAGAGCTTAGTTCAGGGACTTCCCCGGTGGTCCAATGGTTAAGAATCTGCCTGCTAATGCAGGGGATATGGGTTCGATTCCTGGTCTGTGAACCAAGATCCCACATGCCACAGGGCAACTAACCCCGTGCACCACAACTACTGAGACCACGCGCTCTGGAGTCTGAGTGCCTCAACCAGAGAGGCCCACTCACTGTAACAAAGACCCAGTGCAGCCAGAAAAAAGGTCTCAGTTCCAAAGTCACCTCCTCAGTGGCAGCCCAGTGGTTAGGACTCCATGCTTCCTCTAATGAGGGTGCAGGGGTTCAATCTCTGGTTGTGGAACTAAGATTCCCACAAGCCTCACAGCACAGTTGGGAAACAAAAGAAAAGTTACCTCAAGATTCACAGTTAAACTTTGGTGATTAAGACAGTGTGGTGTTGGCATAAGGACAGACACACAGGCCAATGAACAGAAGGTCCAGAAGCACACAGATGGATGCTAGATTCAGGCTGACAGTAGCATCACATGCGATCCAATGCGAAAAAGAGGGTCACATCAGCATGCAGCGCCAGAACCGGAAGAGCTGTGACCCCTACCTCACACCGTAATTCAGGATGGATCTTGTGAAGGCCTGTCAAGATGATTCGGCCCAAACAATAAAGCTTTTAGAAGAAACGACAAGAAAGAGCTTCATGACCCTTGGCAGGCAAAGATTCCCTTAATGGGACAGGAAAAGCACTAACCATAAACGAAAGCAATCGATAAACTTTAGCCTGCATTGAAATCAAGGACTTAGGCTCACAAAAGGGTTCCATTAAAAGAGTAAAAAGATAAGCACAGTGCAGAAGACAGACGGACAAAGGAAGTGCCTTCAGGGTACATAAAGACTATAAATCAATAAGAAACAGACGGACAACTCAATAAAAATGACAAACACTTGAAAAAAGAGCCAGTCCCAATGCCCAATAAGCACATGATAAGGTACTTAATTTCATGGGTCATCAGGGAAATACAAATTAAAGCCACAATTTGAGATACCAGTATACATCCACTGAAGAGAAGAAAAAAAGACTCATACACTGCTGATGAGGATGCAAAACTGTGCTGTCAATTTGGAAAAAAATTTAGAAGTTTCTTACAAAGTTAAACCTTCACTTACCATATGACCTAGCACTTCTAGGAATCTACCAAAGGGAAATGGAAGCATATGTCCAGACAAAGACCTCAGAACAAATTTCATTACAGCATGATGTGTAAAAGTCCCAAAGCAGAAACAATCCAAATATCCACCAATCGGTAAACAGATAAACAAACTGAAGGACATCCATACAACAGACTGGATTTACTCAGCCATAAAAAGAAACAAACTCTAGGGCATCCAAGAGCATGAGCGAATGTCCAGAATACACTGGGTGAAAGAAGCCAGACATAAAAACCAACGTACTGTGCAATTCCGGTCTTCCTAGGTTGCCCTAGTGGTAACCCGCCTGCCAGGGCAGGTTAGATGTAACAGATGTGGGTTCTATCCCTGGGTCAGAAAGATCCCCTGGAGGAGAGCATGGCAACCCACTCCAGTATTCCTGCCTAGAGAATCCCATGGACGAGCCTGGCAGGCTGCAGTCCATGGGGTCCCACAGAGTCAGACACAACTGAAGCGACTTAGCATGCACACACAGACTGTGTGATTCCATTTATATGAAGGTCAAAAGGGAGAAATGCAATCCATAGGGGCATGAGTCAGTGTGGGGGGTGCTGATGTGGAAGAGGTGTGAGGGAGCCCCCCAGGGCACTGGGCCACTGGGTGTACAAACACAGAGATCCTTGTGAGGTTTCAGACGCACTTCACACGGCTCAGCATGTGAGTATGACTCCACAGTGAAGTTTAAAAAGGAAAGGTACTTCACACAAGCGGCTTCCTTGACAACATCCCATCCCACCCCCCAAATTAGGACCTCCTCCCAGAGGTTCCATTTCTCTCTTTCAGAACACAAGTTACAATTTATAATTCCAAGTTCATTGGTCATTTTACTCCTTTAATAGCCCTACCAGGACACCAGCTTCCCCAGCAACTAATGCTGAGCAGTTGCTCAACAAGTATTTTTTGAATGAATGAATAACTGTTGGTCTCCTCCACCCGGACGGTGACCCCCCCCAGGGCTGGGATCTGCTCTGCTCACTCTCTAGACTAAGGGCCTAGGACATAACAGAACCACAAAGAGAAGGGAATTTAAAGGCCACGGGATCCCATCAGCTTGACACATCTGGTCAAAGATGCAGTCCTGCAGGTGTCCAGACGACAACGACCCTTCAGCCTCAACTGCACCACTGGAATTGTGTCCCAAAAGACAAAAAAAAAAAATCTAAACTTCAAAGAAAGTAAGACATTCACAAAGCATGGAAGGCCTCTAAGGAATTCCACCACAGTTTTTAACTCCTTAGGAGAAATCCTATTTGTCAGGGTCAACCGGGGTCAGGCTTTTCAGGACCCTGATCCAGGCTGCCACCGGCCCACATGATGCCCATCTATGGTGTCCCTGGATATTCTACAAAATCCCTGACCAGTGCTGCTGAAAACCGCCAAGGCCGCTGGAAACGAGGCTGAAGAACCATTCATCACAGCCAAGAGGTACCTAAGAACACATGACGACTACATTGAACTTGGTGTCCTGAGGCAGAAAAGGGACCTCAGGGGAAAACCAGGGGAATCCAAAGGACCCTCAGAGTCCAGTTAACAGTCATGTTCCAACGTTTATTCCTTAATTATACGACGAATGTGCACGGCATTGTAACAAAGAAACACGAAGCAAAACTGAGTGTGGCGTCTAAGGGAGCTCTGTACTATCTAAAAATGGGAAATGATTCTCTGAGGGAACAGTTCACTTTTTAAAAGTCCCCTGGGCACTCTGCGGCCTTCTGCTGGGAAAGTGTCACCACCCGGAGCCACGTGCGCGGGGTCTTACCTTGGGCGGGTCGAAGAGCTCGAGCAGGCGGTCTGCGCCGTCGGGGCCCGCGCGCCGCAGCGCCAGCCGCCCCCGCTGCCAGCGCGCCCCGCTGTCCATGGAGGCCTCGTCGGCCAGGCTGTACCGCAGCGTCGCCTCCTTGAGGGCCTCGGGCGGCGGCTCCCGGGCCAGGCTCCAGGGCAGGAGCTTCCTGGCCAGGCCGGGCCTGGCCGGCGCCTCGCCGGCCTCCCCGTTGGTGGCGACGGGGCCCGCGGGCAGCTCGCCGGCGGAGCGGTGGCGGAAGATGTGGCGCAGGCTGTGGCGCAGGTGCTGGAACGAGCAGGTGGCGGCCGGCCGCGGCGGGGCCAGCTCCTCGGAGCTGCGGGCCTTGGGCAGGCCGGGGGCGGGGGCGGGGGCGGCGGAGCTGGCGCCCGGCTCGGCGGGGGCCGCCTCGGCCTTGGCCGGGGACCCGCGGCCCGTCTCACGGTAGTCGCGCACGGGGGCGGCGGGGGCGGCCCGGGGTGCCGGCGGCCCAGGCGCCCGGCCCTCGCGCACTTCGCGGCAGAAGTAGCGCTGGAAGAGGTCGGTGAACTGCAGCGACACAAGCTCGGCGCGCAGCGGCGCGTGGTGCGGGTGCTCGCGGGCGAAGAGCCAGTACTGCCGGGCCAGCTCCCGGGCCGCGGCCACCGCGTGCAGCTCGCAGAACTCGCTCCAGCCCCGCGGGGACGGGGCGGCCGCCGCCGAGGTGGAGGCCGAGGACGCAGACGAGGCCGAGGAGGACTGCAGGGTGGGCCCGTTCATGGCGGAGACCGAGGTGGAGCGGCCAGGCTGAAAGACACGGTGGGGAGTGCGCGACAGAGGAGGGAGTGGACGGCTGGGCAGACCACCACAATACCACCGCCAGAGATGCTGGCCACCAGGGACTACCTCAAAAAGCGAAAATTTCCTTAATACTCAGTGCTGGTGAAGATGCAGCAAAATGAGCACTCCCCTACAATGTTGCCGGTACTGGGGGAGTACAGCCTTTTGGGCCGGCAGCTTGGGAGGATCATTTTCAGACCTAGTAATTCCCCTTGTAAGTATTCAAGAGAAACAGTTTCCCACCTGAGCAGAGAGACATGTACAGGACAATCCCCTTCCAGGTGTTTCCTGCCCCAACATTTATAATAGGGAAAAAGTGCTGTGCTTAGTTGCTCAGTCTTGTGAGACTCTTTGCGACCCCATGGATTGCAGCCTGCCTGTCTCCTCTGTCCATGGGATTTCCCAGGCAAGAATACTGGAATGGGTTGCCATTCCCTTCTCCAGGGGATCTTCCTAACCCAGGGATCGAACCCAGGCGTCCCACATCACAGGCTGATTCTTTACTATTTGAGCCAGGGAAAGGGTAAATTCAACCTAAGGGCTTCCTAGGTGGCTCAGTGGTAAAGAATCCTCCTTCCAGTGCAGCAGTTGGGAAGATCCCCTGGAGAAGAAATGGCAACCCACTCCAATATTCTTGTCTGGGAAATCCCACGGACAGAGGAGCCTGGTACGCTACAGTCTATGGAGTCGCAAAGAGTCGCACACGACTGAGCGACTAAACAATGAATACAACCTAAATGCCTATCAGTCAGAGACTGGTGAAACAAACTGTGATACATCTGCAAGCCAGAATGTGCTACAGCACATTCCAAAAGGAAGAAGATCTATGCTACCATCTTGGGAAGTCTCCAGGGCACAGCATTAAGGGAAAAAGCAAACCACTTATCAATGGAAACCATTCATGATCCCATTTACAAGAACATACAAAGCAAAACTACAAATTCTATGTGTACATAAATGTATTTAAATGATGGGCAAGAAAGATGTGGCTGGAGCAAACCCATGCAGCAATAGTAGTGACCTGTGGGAAAGAGTCAGAAGTTGGGGTGCAAGAGGGGAAGTAACCAAGAAAGATTTTACTTGTCTCTAGAAAATCTGGTTAAGAACATGGCGCCTGGAGCCTAGATTCAAATCCCACTGCTTACGAGTTGTTACCCTGGTTTGTGATGTCTTTCTGCCTTGCTTGCCCCATCTGTAAAATGGGGACCATATTGCACCTACCTCACAGAAATGTTATGAGGATTCACTGAATTAAATGGAAAGGCTTTGGAACCTAAGGAAAGCCTAATAAGTCTTGTAATCAATGTTACAATAAGCGTGTATTACTGGTGTCAATAAAAATAAACATAAAAAGATGAAAAGGAATAAATTAACAAGACTCATAAGGGGTACAAAGGTACTTCCTGCTCTGATGGGGGAATGTTGCGACAGGTGACCCTTGCCTGTTCATCGCAACTGGGCCTCCTACACAATTGAAGTACAGAAGCCCCCTACCCTCTGCTGTCCACGGTGCTGAACCCTGGCCCTCTCTCGTTACCATCAGTACTGTCCTTCCTTCCAACTGAGCCAGGTTGGGCCTGGGCCCCTGCTGAGGACCACATACTCATGGATGTCTACTCACCCCACCCTGATAATACCGAGGACTTACTGTGTGCCTGGTACTGTGCTAGGCCCTAGGGATACAGGAGCAAACCAGAGAGACAGAAATTCCTGCTCTCCTGGAGCTACATTATATACAAACACAGAAAAGTACTGGCTTTGTGCCTCTCATCAGACCTCTCTGAACCCTAGTTTCTTCATCTGCCAAATGGGGAGCAGCACAGTATCCACCTTCTAAGACCTTGAAAGGAGTCCTTGTAAGGGGTCTCAAGGTGAGACTCTGAACCTAGAAACTGGGGTTCTTTCTGCCCCACCCCATTCTACATCTCAGGTCCTGGTGGTGACCCTGCAGCTGATCAACGCAGCATAGCCCAGAAGGCATGGAGGGGTGCCACTGCTTCAGCTGGGAGGGTGCTGTGCACACACTTGACGACTTCGCACATTACAGGGCCCTCAGCAGCTACACAGTAGGCACTTTGTACACAGTGGGCAGAAGGGAAGGAAGAGGGGCCACATGTGTCCTTGGCCACCACACTCCAAGAAAACCACCCTGTCGCTGAAGGAGAGGGTTTTACCTGAAAGTATGGGTGACCTCTCCTTGGCTAACCCCTTGGCCACCGCACACCTTGACCCAGCACTGTGCTCACAGGTTGGGAAACCAGATTCCAGACCCGAGCGCCTGTCCCATCCACAAGACCCTGTGTGGTTGGCCCTCACACTGGCTGCTGCTGGGCCACTGCATCAGGTGTCCCTGTGCCCTGCCTGCTCCCAGGCTGCTTCCAGTCTTACTCGGAAGCCTTCCTTGAGCTCACTGGTGACTGAGTCCTGAACTTGTCTTTCCACACACATGCTTTCATTCAATCACTGTGATTATTTAATGAGTGACTCTCTCCCCCACCAGACTGTGAACTCCACAATGCCAGGAGCCACTTCCAGCTCCAACCCCAAGTCCTAGCATGCAGCAGGAGCCCAATAAACACCTGCTGAATGAATGAAGGTAGGAATACAAGAAGCTGGCTGGATTTGCAACCTCTGGCTCCTCCAGCAGGTGTGTGGTGGCCAGCATTCACTGATGAGCACTTCTTGCTGGGCCAACCCACTGCCTGGGCATCCAGGCCTGTCCCTTTGTCTGGAACACCTGACCCTGTCCGCCCCTGTACATCAGAGACCTGAAGCCCAGCTGCAGGACCAACCCTGGGAAGAGCCTTCTCGGAACAGCTGTGTCCACTGCAAGCTCCCTCACCACTCAGGCAGGGGCCAGCAGCCCTCCTCACTGGGCCCCCTACTCCAGTTCCCCACAGGAAGAGTGGTGTGTACTCAATACTTGCTAAACATCAGGCATTTTTCTAACTGCTTTTGCAAAACATTAACTTTCCCAGGATTAACAACAGCACTAGCAGGTAGGGTCAATACTTGCTCCCATTTTACAGGTGGTTAAACTGAAGCACAGAGCTCCCATGGCTAGCGATCAATGCAAACCCCACACAGAAGCCCCCCACAAAACACCTGATCAGTGCCTAAATGCACACCACAAGGAAGACTTACTGCCCAGTGAATGATTATCCAGAGGAGAAGAAAAAAGGCCTCACTCAGGTCTTCCTGGTGGTTCAGACAGTAAAGCATCTGCCTACAATGCAGGAGACCCAGGTTCAATCCCTGGGTCGGGAAGATCCCCTGGAAAAAGAAATGGCAACCCACTCAAGTACTCTTGCCTGGAAAATCCCATGGACGGAGGAGCCTGCTAGGCTACAGTCCATGGGGTCGCAGAGTCAGACATGACTGAGTGACTTCACTCACTCAGGTCCTGCTGGAGTCAGGAGGCCTCAGCAACTCTGAACAAGAGGTTGGAAAATAGCCACAGGGTGAAAATTTTAAAAACAACAATAAATGACGCTATTTCACGCTACGTGCCCTGCTCTGTGCTAAATACTTTGCATTTTTTCACTTGTTCATTCCCCATTGGCAGGGGCAGTCCCAGCATTATGCCCATTTGATGGATGAGAAAGCCAAGGTGGGGGAGGAATGGTCTGTCCAGGGTCACAAGGCGCATGAGGGGCACAGCTGGGATTAAAAGCCTGTTCAGTTGCCGGGAGCACCAGCTATAGTGAGCAACACTGCTCACCGTCCACCTCCCTCAGCATCTGCCCCCAGCAGCCAAGGGCCACGGCACTCCGGCCCACTCCATGGGGCATGTCAGAACAGCCAACTCCAGAAATGCTAAAGTTGCATGAAGTGGTGAATTCCCAGGGTTGAGGTAGGCTGCTGTTTGACAGTCATACTCTTACAATCATGCCCCTGACCTTCATGGACTGACAGAAACCCACAATGAGCCACAAATGAGCTCTCCACGGTGGAGATACCAACCAAATCTGGGTTCACATCCTCATTCTGCCACTTCCTCACTGTGTGCTGCAGAAGAGAGGGCTCCCCTCCCCATCTGTAAAATGGGTTCATGTTTTTCTCTGGACATTCACTAGGAGCATTCTAAGAACTGATATCTGTGGGGTCCTCAGCACAGGGCTCAAGGAACAAGTGGCTGCTGCTGTTGTTATTGTTCGAAAAGAGGGCTGCCAGCTCCAGAGAATGTCAGACCCGCCTGCTGTAAGAAGCCACAGGGAGAGTCTCACAGGCTTCACTGGCTGGGCCAGGAAGGGGGCAGGGCAGGGGGGGTGGGTCACAGGAGTCTGAACACAAGGCCTTCTCAGGGGAGAAGCATTGCTTAGGCAGCTCCGGCAGGAGCTCTGGGCAGGAAGCCACCAGCCAGAGCACTCAGCTGTGGCCTGTGTTGGGGAGGGGGCCACGCCTGGGAGCTTTCCTGGCCAGGGCAGGCAGCCAGGCCACAGGAAGGTGGTCCCCTCTTTGGGCCCTGGCCCAGGAGGTAGCATTTACTGAGTGTTTACTATGTGCCAGACACAGAAGAAGAGCAACTGATCAGATCACGCCAACCCTGGGAACAGGGCCTAGAAGCTCTTGGCAGGAAAAGCAACTACTAGTCACCTGTGGGTTCCCAGGAGCCCCCCAGGCTTCAGCTAGCAGGTATGAGGAGAGGGGTCTTTGGGGCTTTTTCCCCCTCCAATCCCCTCCCCACCCATGGGAGCATCTGGGAATCTGGGCAACCAAAGGGATGAATAGCCGTCACAGAGGGCCTGCAAGTCCGGGGGGTCCCTCCCACGTCCTCATCCAGGGCTTTGAGGACAGCGAGTTCTGCTGGATAAGGAAGTAGGGGTCCAAGATCTCCCCAAATCCCCCAGCAGGGTAAGGGACAAGGATGAGGCAACAAGAAGAGAGAGATCGGATTGTATCCTGGCGCCCCACCCATCAATTCCCCACTGCACACCACAGAGGTGGGGGCAGCTACCTCTGTGCCCATACTGGGGCTCATGTCATGGGGGAGGGGAGGTGGGTCTGCCTTTCAGGCCCCCAAGTTTAAAACCAGAGTGTCCACAGCATCCCTGCTAAGGGCAACCTGGTGAGGTTAGCCAGTGCTTGGTGGTGACCCTTTGTTAAGGCAGATAGCAATGCATCCTACACCAAGCCTCAGGACCCCAGAGACTGAGGCTCAAAAGCCTCTCCTCTGTCCAATCACCCCGGGTAATAATGGAATCCGGGGAAGCTAATATTTCCTGCTTCATTATCAGGCCCAGGTGCAGAGAAGGCCCTTACCCACCTGTGGGAATTTAACCTGCCAAGGCTCAGGGAGAATATTTTAAATTGTGTCAAGTGAACTTAAAATGAGCCAGTTCAGAGCCTCCATCCACACCCAGGTCTACAGCTCACAGATGTTTGGGCAGGAAGTCTTATACCTTCCGAGGAAGACACCTCCTCCAAGAAGCCCTCCAGGTTCATTCCAGGCTGCTGGAAGCAATTCTGCCTTTCCTGCCTGCAGCACCGACTTTCTTCGGGAGCCCAGATCCCCCCTGTTCAAGAAGGCCCAGAGAGTTGAGGGGATTCCAACACATGGCCTGGCAGGAGGCCCACTGCCCTTTCACACCACTCATGCTGGGTCAGACTGTGGAGGAACCTATGGGAGGTTCAGAGCAGAGGTTCTGGGGCCCTAGGGAGGCTGAGAAGTGGGGTCTCTCCTAGACCACTGGGCAGCCAGGGAGCCCCGAGATATTCTCTCTGGGGTCGCTGAGTGCCCAAGGACATTCATCACATCAGCGCAGTCTGCCAGAACAGGAAATGTCCTCTGGCTTCCTCTGCCCCCACCCCCGCCTGACACCCCGGCCAACAGCCCAGCTAGGCTTCGGGAGGTGGGGAGAGCCAGGCCCATGCCCCGCCCCCAAGAATAGGCAGAACTCTCTAAGCCACCCCCATCCCAGGATAGACTTCTTCCTTTAAATGCCCCTGGGTGGAGAGAGATGGCAGGGCAGCCTGTCAGCTCCACGTGTCCCAAAGCCCCCAGACGGTGTTGCCTCTTCAGGATATCAGGACGGGAGCTCTCAAGCCCTCCCGCTCCTGTGCACCTCTCTCCACATTCATCACCCTCTCTGGGACTCTCCTCCAGTGACACGACAGGAGTGCCAGCTCTCAAAGGACCGATTTTGTGCCAAAGGCCCTCTTTTGCGTCCACCTCCCCTAATCGCATTTCCAGGCCCCCAGCCCCTCAAGGCCACAGCCTCCCCCTCAGGCGCCCTGTGAGTCTGCTCCTGATGAGCCGGGCACAGACTTCCTCCCTCCCAGGCCTCCCTGGGGACATGCAGGGCAGTGGCAGGCTCTCCCCCGCTACACCCCAGCCAGCGGGGTGGGGGCCCACATCCGGGCAGGCCCCCAGGGGCTCCATTGCCTGGTTCATGAGGAAGCCTGCAGCCCGGCTCCCCTAGCCGACCCCTGACAGGGTGGCGTGGGAGGAAAAATCTTCCAGCCATCTGCTCAGCTGCTGGGTTTCCGGACAGGGCGGAGCCGGGGGACACCAGGAGGACTTGCTCTCCTGGGGAAGTGCCCCTTGCCCCTGTGGTCAGGAAGGATGCTGGACTGAGCAGCCCAGGGGTGACCATTGGGACCCCAGAGTCCCCACCAAAGAATGCTGGTCGTCCAGGTTTCTGGGCCCAAGTCAGTGGGTGTCCAGCTGTGGTTTGGACCTGCCCAATCCCCAAGGGACCTCAGGCCCCAGAAGCCAGGGAGCTGGGGCACAGAGCTCCTGGGTCCAATTAGGCCTGACTCAGCCCATGACCCTAGCTGAGTCACTTCCCCTGGGCAGCCTACTGGCCTCAGTTTCCTCAGGGAGGGCAGGCAGCTGGGAACAGGGTCTGTCTGGGAACAAGCCAACTTGTACACCTCTGGACTCTGAGACAGGCTTCTTTCGTCTGTCAGATGGAAGGAACTTCCTGTTCTGCTCTGCCAAAGATGCTGACCACCCCACAGCCCCCAGGGGACCATTTTCCCAGGAAACCTGGCAATTAAGTGCCAGTCTCCCTCTCAGGCATTAACAGCAGTAGCTCTTATTAAGCACTGACTGCATGCCAGGCACTGTGCCTGCCTCTTCTCAAAACAACCCTATTAGTGCTGTCATTCACAGATGAGGAAATCCACAGCTCAGAGAGGTTAAGGGACAAGCCCAAGGTCACACAGCCACAGCAATTATACTCAACACAGTGGGAGTCCCTACTCTCTGCCAGGCTCATACCCTTCACATATGAACTCACATATAGGATCATATACCCAAGAGAAGCTGGAACCCCCATTGGGCAGTTGAGGTCCAGAGAGGTCAGGTAACTTGTCCAAGGCTTCACAGCTAGAAGCTGGCAAAGCTCAGATTTGGTTCTAAAACCCATGCTGCTACTGGGAGAAGCAAGAACTGAACAGAGAAGTCCTCTCATTTGAATAAAAATAACAACAACAGTGTCCATTATTAATTGAGTGCCAAGGCCAGCACTGAGTGCCCTATGTGCTCTGTCTCTCCTACTCAGGGTGGGCAGTGCGGGAGAAGGGCAGCTGGAAGGTCCCTCCAAGTGCCTCCATCACCGCCCCCTCTGCCCCCGAGGAAGCTCTGTCCAGGAGGCGGCACAGCCGGACCCAGACACCCAATGGCGCCTACAGGCTGAACCCCGGCAGGGCCCCCCAGCTCCTCCCGGCCCAGGCTTCTGCTGTATTGCAGTAGTTCTACAGGTACGAATTTGTGTTAGGAAGTTCCCTTTAATGGAGAAGGATCAAGCCCAGGATTCAAAAGAAGGGCGGAAGGGAAGGAGAAGAAAAACAAGGCACACACAGCAAGATAACAACAATCTCTTCCTTATTACTATTCTTCCTCCTGACCAAGCCATTCTAAACACTTCATGAATTCACTCATTTATGGTTCCAATGACCCTAAAGAAGTAGGTACTAATATCACACCCATTTGACAGATGAAGAAACTGAGGTGGGGCCACAGAGCCGGGATTCACCAACATCTCACCCTGTCCAGGAACTCCAGAATTCTCCTCCCAGAACTCAGGAAACCCCAGAGCTGCTCGCGCAGGTGGTGCTCAAGGGATGCTGATGAACAAACATTCCACAGCCAGTAACAATAACACTAATGATGGTAATGAGGAAAATCACCACCACCTGTAATTGAACCTTTCCATGCCAGGCTCATTATATGCCTACCACAAACCTATTATTACCTCATTTCACACAGGGGGAAACCAAGTCTTACAAGTGTCACTTGCCCATGCCCTTGGCTGGGAAAAAGCAGTGGGGGTAGGGAACCTAAGCTTCCACGACCCTCCTCTGTCACTGCTGAGCCCCTGAAGGAACTCAGACGCCAGAAGCTGATTCTTTAGTCCAGCCCCTTCCCAGCTGGCTCCTCCATGGCCCACAGAGACTCACACGAGTTCTAGGAATGTTCACCCTTTGGCTCCAAAGGATTTTCCCTCCCAGAGGGGGGTTGTGGGAAAAAGCTCAGAAAAACTGTATTAAAAACCCATCCAACTTCCCCAACGGGCCCTGGCCTCTCATCTGCTGACCCCAGCCTGACAAAGGGTCTCAGTCCGCTTTCCCCCTCCTACAGCTGGGTCTCTGGGCCCCAGGGGGCCTCCAGGGCTGTTTCCGTTCTGGCAGCCAGGTCAGTGATGGGAAATTCAGACACAGCTCGCACCCACAACTCTGGAGATGCATGTGCCCACCGCCCTGGCAGGGGCCCTAGGGATTGGACTGTAAATGGGAACGGACTGGCTGCCCCAGCTGAGCAGGGCAGCTACTGGGTGTCGGAGGAAGCTCATCTCCCAGGGCAGATCTCCGCCCCTCCTGCTCCCAAAGCTGGTTCTTGGCCATCCAGACTTCGTTTTGCCAGGCCCTCTGTTCAGAAACCCCCCTCCTGGAGCCCAATTTCACTTCCTCCCACTCAGTCCGGCCTGGCCATTCCCCTCGATGGAGGCCTCCAGCTGCAGGCAGTGAACTCCTTACCTACATCATTGTGGCCCCGGGAATGGGGAAGAGAAACAGGAGAATGAGGAAACTCAAGGAAAAAAAGTGGAATGGCAGGCAGGCCCCCCTCCCCAGTTCCTCAAATGCAGTCCCACTGTTCCAAAAACCCCCAGGAACAGAATGAGGGAAGGGAGGGGATTTCTGCACCAGGCATTAAGGGCCTCTGAAATACCTTTCAGCCCTGCTGACCTATTAGGCCAATGACTTGTGTCCCTGTTTATTTTGGGGTGGAAGGATTCCCCTGCAGCCCCATGTCCAGGGTGGGAAGGTACCAGTCCAAAGAGAATTGAGCTCTGAAAGCCCTAACCCTTTTGAACCCCCTGATTCTGCAGCATGAGGGCGCCTGGGCCACCCCACCTCCCTAAGGCAGAGAATGGGGAGAGGGGTTTCTGGAATGCTGGGGGTGGGGGGTGCTGAGTGCTATCCTCTTAGCCACATGGCCTGGCCTGGGAGAGTAGGGAGAGGCCTGTGCCCCACTCCAAGAGGACGCTTCCATTCTCACGGGCTCAATTTGACTACTTTCACTTTCAAGGTACCAAAGCAGTGACCCCCAGCCCCTCCTCTCTAGGCACAAATTGACTGGCTAGGCTACAGTAAGAGGCAGCTGGGAGTATTAGCCAAACCCTCTCCCAGCGCCTCCCCCACTGCCTCAGCTACCCCCACTACATCCCCAACACGTGTGTGGGTGTCGCAGGAGCTGGGGAACGGTCACCCCTGAATACCCCCACCTGAGTGAGCAGCAGGACAATATTTTAGGCAGTTGCGGGAGTGCGCAGACACTGGGCAGTACGGGACACGGGGCCTCCCCGTCCCCCATTGAAGCCGTCCCAGCCCCGGAGGAGGGGAGCACTGGGAAAGGCGTGCTTACCTGAGAGAGAGGGGGTCCGGGCCCGGCCGGCCCATGGCGTCGCGCGCCCCCGGCCCCCCGAAATCCCGAGGGGGCGGGCGGGCCCCCGCCCCGGGCGCGTTCTCTCCCGCGCGCCGGCTCCTGGCTCGCGGCTCGCTCGAGCGGGGCTCAGGCAGGAAACCCGGGCTCGGAAAATGGCCAGCGCCTCATCATTTCCGCCGCCAGCGCTTGACAGTTGCGGGAGGATGCGCCTCCGGGCCGGCACCGGGGAAACTTTGCTGTCTCCGACGTCGCCACCGCGGGCCGCGACAGTCCGGGCGGGCGGCCGGGCGGAGGCGGTGGCCCGAGCCCATGCCGCCCCTCGCCGTTATGTAAAGAGGAACCGGCTGTGCTAGCAGAGCCCGGCGGGGGAGGGCGGCTACGAGAGGGGCGGGGCCGGGGAGGGGCCGGGCCACGCGAAGCCCCGCCCCCGGCCCGCCCGCGAGACGGACTCGGCCGAAGGCGGAGGGGGGCGGGAAAAACAGGGCTCGAGGGGCGGGGCTGGTCCATGCCCCGCCCACCAGCCCGATTTCTCCGCAACTGACCGAGTCCTGGGGTCTCAATCGCAAGCCCGGAGAGGCGGGCCCTTGTGAAACCACGCCCACAGCTCGCCCACCCGACGGCGTATCGCACAGCCTAAAGTAGGGAACGAACGGCAGGAGGGGCGGGGCAATCCTGGCCCCACCCAGGGAGCGTCAGCGACCACCTCGGGAGCCTCCACGCTGTGGGGGCGGGGTCGGATGAAGAAAAGGCGGGGTCTGAAGGCGGGGCCAGGCCAAGGCTCCTGGCCTCGAGGGGGCGCGACCCTGCCGACTGCCTCCTGCCGACTGCCTCCTGCCGACTCCCTCCTGCCGGGCCTTATCTGCGCGCGCCGGGCCGGTCAGTGCAATAGCGACCGCAGCTTTCATCATCACCCGGGGAAGGATCCCAACCCCGCCCAGCCCCGACTATCCGTAACTCTACTGAGCCGACCCCCCATAGCGCCACCCTCAGCTCTACCCCTGTCGTAACCAGTGGCCCTGGAGACGGGCCTCTATGGGCCCATCCATTTCCCAACTCCAGGAGGGCATCCTTCTCCAGGAAGCCTTCCTGAATCGCTGGTTCCCATGGCCTCTGGGCCTCCCTCTCTGCTCTCCCCGGGGCTACTTTCATTTTATTTGAGCCAAAGGTGGGGTGAGGTTCACAGTGGGGTCCGCGCTAGCCTGAAGGGGAGCACATACCCAGCCAGCCCTTCCTCTAACACAGGGAAGGAGGGGAGAGAGGAATGTCTGCTCTTCTCTCCCTCCCACAACAGGAAACAAGTCGCTCACACCCCCAGTTTGCAGGGGCCACATGGACTCTTTCCAGACAACACACTCTTCCATTCCCCTGCCTCCCCCTCTTACTAAGCTTGGGCAAATGACTTCACTTCTCCACACCTCAATTTCCTCATCTATGAAATGGAAATAATAAGAGTACCCATAACCCAGGGTTGTTTTGAGGATTAAATGAGTTAATGCATTAAAGCACTTAGCAAGGGGCTTTGCCCAAGGGGAAACACTGCTAGTGTTTGTTCAACAATCAGGCCTGAGTCCTGCCGTTGGTGCTACAGGAAGGGGTTCCCCCAGAAGATGGGGATTTCCAGATTTCACCAGATGGCGGAAGGGGGCCTGTCTGCTGTAGGATCCTTAGAGTTCAATAACCTTGAAGGAACTGGCCACAGACATGTGCTTTCCATAAATATGTATGTCAGGCATTGTTCAGAGTGCTGGGGACACAGCACTGAATGAGACAGACAAATATCCCTGCCTTCATGGGCATCCCTTGTCCTCAGCTGACATTCTGGTGAGGGGATGTAGAACACGAATAAATAGAAAGTGGGATAATGTATTATGAAGATGACAGAACAGTAACAGGATGGAGAGTGCTTCCCAGGCTCTCTGAGACTGGACGCTTGGAGGACCTTCTGCTGCTAAGTCACTTCAGTCGTGTCCAACTCTGTGTGACTCCATAGTTGGCAGCCCACTAGGCTCCTCTGTCCCTGGGATTCTCCAGACAAGAATAGTAAGGAACTAATATTTGGAATGAGACCACCCCTCTGCTCCACCTCACAACAAGAAGGATCCAGGCATGATAAAGAACAGTAAGTGGAAAGATCCTGATGTGGGAATAAACGATGTATTCAAGGGAAGTCAAGAAAGCAGTGGTGATGCCTGGACTGACAGATAGGACGAGATGAATGCAGCCCGTCACATGGAGACTTAAAGGTCCTGGTGGCAGGTCTGGGGATTATCCTGGGAGCAATAGAGCCATGGAGAGTTTTGCACAGAAGGACCTGTTGCATTTGAGCTGCAAAGTTTGCAGCTGGCAACCCATAAGGAGGTGCCCCAGTGATGTTCACACAGCAGCTGATGATATGGGACAAAGGGAGTAAGTCGTCAGGGAAGCCTAACCCGATCACCCCATATTATTATCTCTTTCTTATATCTGGGGAGACTGGGGTCCACAGAGAGCAATTACTTGCCTGCAGTCACACAGCTGCCAGGTGGTGCCAACAGAGCAGCCAGGTACACAGCAGTTGTCAAATGGTTGCTGAAATCTGCCAGCCACAAGCACTTTCCCTCTCACGGCAGCTTTGCTGACTTAAATGGAGACTTGTGGTTCTTCCCCTTTTTAATCACAGTGCAAGCCTTCCCTCGCGCCAGATTTCTCTGAGGCCCCAAGTGGTTTCCTTTCTCGTTTAATTTCTTCTCGCCACGCGTCCCCTCCAGAGTCCAGTTTCTTGTTTCAGTGCTCTCCGCGGTTGAGACTTCTCACTTCGTTTTTGTTTTTCCTTAGAAAGGCAAAGGGTTTTCAGCGAATACTCCTCCACCGCCTTGCCCTAGATTTCAGAGCATCACGGCTTAGAGCAGCGATTTCATCTTCACCGCAGGCAAGCTGGCCGGCCTAGGCTCCTCCCACTTCACAGGTCACTGGGGCCCAAAAGGAGTAAGAGGTTTATTCGAATTCCCCGGAAACAAGCAAAGCGGTCTTGGGGGAGCCGACCGCCCTTCCTTCTGACAGTGAAAAGTGCTGAGCCGGAGCGCACCTGCTGCCTGCCAAGTTTCGGGGCTCAGATACTCTCAGGATTAATAAGAGTAACAAAAGAGTAGTCGATAACTATTAGTAAATACTTAATCGGACCACTGATAATGGTATTAACAACTGATATTGATAACAAAATTTAACCAGTACGGGGTTAATAATAAAAGGATCGATAACAATAAATATAACAATGTAATAACAGTTATGAAGTCTAGCTAATAATAATAATACACTGTTAACTATTATAAGATTAATTGCAAATATAAAATAGCAATGAGATATTAGTAATAATAATAAATATAATAATAACAGGTATAGGATTAATAGTATTAATGGTAGCTTATAGTAATAATAATAATGGGGGAGCTTCCCTGATGGCTCAGTGTTAAAGAATCTGCTTGCCAATGCAAGAGATACCCATTAGATCCCTGGAGCAACCAATCCCATAAGCCACAACTCCTGAGCCTGTGCTCTAGAGGGCGGGAACTGCAACTACTGAGCCGGCCGTGCTCTAGAGCCGGTCTGTGCTCCACAGCGTGAGAAACCACCGCAATGAAAAGCCTCTGCACTGCAACCAGAGAGGAGCCTCGCTCTCCAGGACCAGAAAAAAACTCGCGCATCAACAAAGACCCAGAAAAAAATATACGAAATTATAAAGAAAATAATGGTGATAGGATTCATAATAATAAACATAAAACAATAGGATAGTAATAAGATTAATAATAAATGTAATATAATAGTCACGTTAACAGTTCTTGGACTAACAACCACTTAATAAGATTACATGTTAATAAGTATAAAATAGTAGGCTAGAATTAATAGGTGTAACTATATATAACATACTATAATTATAATAACTAATGATCTAGGATTAATTATAACATGATTAACAAGTTGTTTGTTTTTTAGTTCTAACAGTTTATTGCTACCAAGCCATCTCCCTCCACCCTCCTCATGCACGTGTGCCCTGTCATGTAACTCCATGGACTGCAGCTTGCCAGGCTCCTCGGTCCATGGACTTTTCCAGGCAAGAATACTGGAGTGGGTTGCCATTTCCTTCTCCCATGATTAACAGCTTTTGAGGCTTGTTTCATGCCACGTATTGTTCTCTACCAGTGCCAACAAATGGAACTTTCTGTGGTGATGGAAATGTTTTATCTGTGCTGTCCAGTATGGTCGCCACATGAGGCTACTACTGAGTACCTGAAATGTGGCTAGTGTCACTGAAGAAACGAATCTGTAACTTTATTTAATGTTAATGAATTAACTGCAAGGACATCCGACCAGTCAATGCTAAAGGAAATCAGTCCTGAATAGTCATTGGAAGGACTGATGCCGAAGCTGAAGCTCCAATACTTTGGCCACCTGATCCAGAGTACTGACTCATTAGAAAAGACCCTGATGCTGGGAAAGATTGAAGGCAGGAGGAGAAGGGGATGACAGAGGATGAGATGGTTGGGTGGCATCATCAACTTTATGGAAATAAGTTTGAGCAAGCTTCGGGAGTTGGTGATGGACAGGGAAGTCTGGGGTGCTGCAGTCCATGGGGTCGCAGAGGTGGACATGACTGAGCGACTGAACTGAACTGAATGAATTAAAATTTAAATAGCCACACGTGGTGAGTGGCTACTGTACTAGCTCTGAATGTTTCACATATCTTAACTCTCACATTAGCCCTCAGGTAAGTACTATTATTATTATTATCTCTATTTTATGATGAAGAAACTGAAGCACTGAAAAGTTAAATCATTGACCCTCATCAGAGTTTCTCCCCACTTCTAGGGCAGGAAGCCATTGTTTGGGGGAAGCCCATAATTAAGATTAAAGGCTCTAGGGGGTCACTCAGAGAGGTTTAGAATTTAGAGTTCAGCATCTGCTTAGCTGTGGGATCACTTAGCCTCTAAGCCTCAGTTTCTTCATCTGTAAAATGGGAACAATTACAGGGCTGATCTCATTAGGTTGTGGGGGAGAATTTGACACATTAAGAGCTTGAGGGATTGGTTGGCACTTCCACATAGCATATGCTCAATGTGCTGGGCTGTGTTTAGTTGCTCAGTCGTATCTGACTTTTTGCGACCCCGTGGACTGTTGCCTGCCATGCTCCTCTGTCCATGGGGATTCTCTAGGCAAGAATACTCAGATGGGTTGCCATGTCCTCCTCCAGGGGATCTTCCCGACCCAGGGACCAAACCCAGGTTTCCCTCATTGCAGGCGGATTCTTTACCAGCTGAGCCACCAGGGAAGCCCAGGAATACTGGAGTGGGTAGCCTATACCTTCTCCAGGGTATCTTCCCAACCCAGGAATCGAACCAGGGTCTCCTGCACTGCAGATGGATTCTTTACCAGCTGAGCTACCAGGGAAGCCCAATAGTGTTGATTATAATCTATAATGGGATGTAAGTCAAATGTCCCTCACAGATTGTGAAGAGTGGCAGCCACAGAGACAAGCCCTGCAGGTGACAGACCCTCACACCCCATTTACACATGAGATCACTGAAGTTTGAGGGTTAAGACTGTTGCCCAGCCTTGGTGTAAACATCTGTAAAACATGCTTCTGCAGAGCTGTCCCCTTCCTACTGAGCACAAAGTCTGAGCCACAGATGGGGAAGAGACCGGAGTGGCTGGCTGCTCCCTAGTTGGGTAGTGACTGGTGCAATTGCCTGAATGTATACATGCCCCCACTTTCAGGCTGAAATCCTAACCTCCCTCAAGGAAATTGTGTCAGGAGGTCGGGCCTTTAGAGGTGATTAGACCTGGAGAGCAGAGACCATATGAATGGGATCAGTGCCCCTGTAAAGAGACCCAGCCGAGAGCCATCTCTGCTTCTGCCATGTGAGCTTACAGCTAGAAAACACCACTTCTGAAGCAGAAACCTGTCTCTCACCAGTCACTAGAAATAAGTGACTGTAGTTTATAAGGCACTCAATTTATGGTATTTTGTTATAGCAGCCTGAACAGAGAGCACTGGTACCAAGAAGTGGGGTTCTGCTGTAACCAATATCTAAAAATGTGCAAGCAGCTTTGGAACTGGGTGACTGGTAGATACTGAAAGAGCTCTGCAGGTGCATGCTAGGAAAACCCTACACTGCCTGTGAACCCACCATTAAGGGCGATTCTGATGAGGACCCAGAAAGAAAAGAAGTTTGCTGCAGAGACCCATCCAAGTCACTGGAAGAATGACTCGCAGGCATTTTGAAGCTCATCAGGGCTGTCCTCTCATCACAGGCCCAGAGGGCGAGGGATTGGGTGGGAGGAGAATTTCAGAGAAGGGGCCTCCCCTGCAGGACTCTGCTCTCCACACGAGGTTGGTGGATCCGTGCTGCTCCACAGGGCTCTGGCAGCCACACTGCAACCCCCCCAGCTGTGTGTGGTGGGTGGGAGTTGTGGAGGGGGCATGACTGCCTCTACCAGGACATCGGAGGAGCTGCAGGAGCACCAGCCAGCCAGAGGGCCACCAGGCAGGTAGAGCCACCTGCGTGAGGTTCCAGTCCAGGAGCACCTGGCAAAGCGATGGGAGCAACACAGAGTCTTGGGGCCCAGCTCCTGCCCAGCAAAGCTTTCAGGGGCAAGAAAGCCACCCTGTGTGTCCAGAAGGCATCCCTCCCCACGCACACAGACCCAGGATGCCTGGAAGGTAGAGTATCTAGCCAAAGAGGATTATTTTGGAGCCTTAAGGTTTTGGACGTGTTGGGGACCTTTCTTTCCTATTTCGCCGTTTTGGAATGGGAGTGTCTGTCCTGTGCCTGTCTCACCACTGTATCTTTTTAAATATTTATTTGTTAATTTATTTGGCTATACCAAGTCTCATTTGTGGCATGTGGGATCTATTAATAGTTCCCTGACCAGGGATTGAACCCATGCACCATGCATTGGGAGAACAAAGTCTTAACCACTGGACTGCCAGGGAAGTCCCCAGCACTGTATCTTGAAAACACATAACAGGTTTGACTTCATAGCTGGAAAGGAACTTGCCTCAAAATGAATTATACTTTGAGGTTCACTCATAATGTTTCGGTGAGACTTTGGGCTATAGACTTTTGGGTTGATGTTGGAAGGAGTTAAGACTTTGGGAGCTCTTGAACACATTTTGCATGTGTGAAGGACATGCATTTTGGGAAACCAGTAGAATGCAATGGACTGAATGTTCATGTCCCTCCAAAATTGACTAAGAAAGCTGGTGCTGGAGTTCTCCAGGTCTGGGTTTTCATCTCAGCACTACTGTATTACCTCTAGCAAGAGGTACCTCTTGTTTTCTGAGCCTCAGTCTCCCCATTCTGTAAAATGGGTATAATAGTAGTGGGTAAAGGAAGAACTGTACAAAAAAGAGCTTCACGACCCAGATAATCACGATGGTGTGATCACTCACCTAGAGCCAGACATCCTGGAAGGTGAAGTCAGCTAGGCCTTAGAAAGCATCGCTATGAACAAAGCTAGTGGAGGTGATGGAATTCCAGTTGAGCTATTTCAAATCCTGAAAGATGATGCTGTGAAAGTGCTGCACTCAATATGCCAGCAAATTTGGAAAACTCAGCAGTGGCCACAGGACTGGAAAAGGTCAGTTTTCATTCCAATCCCAAAGAAAGGCAATGCCAAAGAATGCTCAAACTACCGCACAATTGCACTCATCTCACACGCTAGTAAAGTAATGCTCAAAATTCTCCAAGCCAGGCTTCAGCAGTATGTGAACCGTGAACTTCCAGATGTTCAAGCTGGTTTTAGAAAAGGCAGAGGAACCAGAGATCAAATTGCCAACATCCGTTGGATCACTGAAAAAGCAAGAGAGTTCCAGAAAAACATCTATTTCTGCTTCATTGACTATGCCAAAGCCTTTGACTGTGTGGATCACAATAAACTGTGGAAAATTCTTCAAGAGATGGGAATACCAGACTACCTGACCTGCCTCTTGAGAAACCTATATGCAGGTCAGGAAGCAACAGTTAGAACTGGACATGGAACAACAGACTGGTTCCAAATAGGAAAAGGAGTACGTCAAGACTGCATATGGTTACCTTGCTTATTTAACTTATATGCAGAGTACATCATGAGAAACGCTGGGCTGGAAGAAGCACAAGCTGGAACCATAATTGCCGGGAGAAATATCAAAAAGCTCAGACATGCAGATGACACCACGCTTATGGCAGAAAGTGAAGAAGAACTCAAAAGCCTCTTGATGAAAGTAAAAGAGAGTAAAAAGTTGGCCTAAAGCTCAACATTCAGAAAACGAAGATCATGGCATCTGGTCCCATCACTGCATGGCAAATAGATGGGGAAACAGTGTCAGACTTTATTTTGGGGGGCTCCAAAATCACTGCAGATGGTGATTGCAGCTATGAAATTAAAAGACGCTTACTCTTTGGAAGGAAAGTTATGACCAACCTAGATAGCATATTCAAAAGCAGAGACATTACCTTACCAACAAAGGTCCGTATAGTCAAGGCTATGGTTTTTCCAGTAGTCATGTATGGATGTGAGAGTTGGACTGTGAAGAAAGCTGAGTGCTGAAGAAGTGATGCTTTTGAACTGTGGTGTTGGAGAAGACTCTTGAGAGTCCCTTGGACTGCAAGGAGATCCAACCAGTCCATCCTAAAGAAGATCAGTCCTGGGTGTTCATTGGAAGGACTGATGATGAAGCTGAAACTCCAATACTTTGGCTACCTCGTGTGAAAAGTTGACTCATTGGAAAAGACTCTGATGCTGGGAGGGATTGGGGGCAGGAGGAAAAGGGGACAACAGAGGATGAGATGGCTGGATGGCATCACCAACTCGATGGACGTGAGTCTGAGTGAACTTTGGGAGTTGGTGATGGACAGGGAGGCCTGGCGTGCTGCGATTCATGGGGTCGCAAAGAGTCGGACACGACTGAGCAACTGAACTGAACTGAACTGACTGAAAGGAAAGTTAAATTATGTAGGGAGTTTTAGTCCCTAGAGGGCACCCAGTGAATGCTCTGTATCTGATTGTTATCGAAGGATAACTGGACCACACTGAGCTCCTCATTGTTCCTCAAATATACCATCATGTTGCCACTTCAGAGCCTCTGCACTGGCTCTTTCCTCTGCCCAGAATGTCCTTCTACCAGATGTTTCCATCCCTCAGTTCATTCACTCCCTGGAGGTCCCTGCCCACCGAACCTAGGACAGGCCCCTCCCCACTGCTGTCATGCTCTGTCTCTGCCCTGCTTCTTTCTCTTCCAGCACCTCATGAGGCCACTCAATCAGCTTTACTGTCTGGCCCACAGGGTGAGGAACGGAGGCCTCCTGCTAAGAGCCAGGAAAACACAGAGACCCCCAGGCAACAGCCATGTGAGTACACCATTTTGGAGATAGATCCTCCAGCCCCAAGTCAAGCCTTCACATGAAGGGAGCTCAAGCCCCTGTTTTGACTATAATCTCATGAAAGATCCTGAGCCAGACACACTCGGCTAAACGGCTCTGAAATTCTTATAATCATATGAAATAATACATGTTTACCATTTCAAGCCACTAAGTTGGGGAGTAGTTTAATACATAGCAATAGTAAACTAATACAGAGCTCAAGACAGCTCTAGGGTTGTCCAACCACCATAATCCCCACCCATCAGTGTCCAGCTGACACTGGGAGGTTCAGGAAAGGGTATCCCTGGCCAGAAAAGAATTATGCAACTGGCTTCTTCCTCTTTCTTCCTGGGCTGTCAGAACACAGGGCTAGATTCCTGGGCTGGGGTCTAATCTGCTGAGCCCAGGTGCCTGATGCCATCTACACCCTCTGCTTCCTTCCCAAAGATTTAGTTCCCTTTTCAGTCCTCCCAGTGCCTTCCAGACTAAGACTGCTCCAAGTCCTTGCCTAAAAAAAGGATGAGCAGTTTTTATAATCTGGACTCCATTTCCGGAAATGCATGTCCAGCTGAGACCATCACAGGCAATATTTTATCCCTCCACCCCCTCCCCACTGTGAATGGTGTGCTATGAATTTCCCTGTTTTTCAGATGATGAATCTGAGACATAAGGCAGTGAAAAAAAAAAGCCACACAACTAGCAAGTGACTGAAGCATCCAGACTAGACTCAGAGCTATCTGATTGCAGAACCTCAGCTCCTAACTGCCTATGCTACCCAAGTAATAATAACAGTGACGGTAAAAACAGAATCAACTGTTACGACAGCATTGTGTGCCAGGCACCATTTTGAAGGCTTTCTATGAATTGAACGATGGAATCTTCCCAGCAAACCGTATGGAGAGAATGTTGTTTCCCTCCCTCTGACAGAGGTGAAACTGAAGGACGGAGAGGCGCAGGACCCTAGCCGATAAGTGGCCCTGCACGGATTGACACTCAGGCTGCAGAATTCAGACCGTGACCAAAATCGTCAGCGCCGGCTGTGCGACCCACGTCCACCCCAAGGGTCCGCAGCCCAGCCCAGCCCAGACCAGGGAGTTGTAAGCCGCCCCCTCTTCCGCCCGGGGAATCTGGTTTCTGAGGGGAAGTGACTCAGTGGCCTGAGGCCCCGCAGATAATTATTCACTTCCAATCCCGGTAATTAAAGGTCCTAATGGCTCCGCAGAGGACTTACAACCTAGTTACTCCAGCGATCCCCACCCCTGCCCGGGCATCAGCGTGGGGCGCCGGAACTTCCCCGGCGCGAGCTTGGCGGGAATCCCAGGCTGCGGCCCGGCGGGCAGCAGCGCGTTTGCGCGAGGCTCTGGCGCCCCCTCGTGGCCTGGATGGTGGCGGGCGCGCCGCAGTCCACCTCCTGCAGCCTTCCTCCCAAGAATCGCTCTTGGATTCCTTGCAAGCCTTCCCAGAAGCCTCCCAGGCCTCAGATTTGATGCCTCCAATCCACAGTCAAATGGCCACGAAGGTCTAGAGCACGGGTGTGGGGCATAGTTTAATTTGTGGCTTCTTCCCTTAGTGCTGGGTCACTCTGCGCAAATGACTTGTGCTCACTGAGCCTCCGTTTCCTCAAATCTGTAAAATACAAATAAAGCATGAACCTACCTCACAGGATTGTATTGCAAACTAAGTAAAATAATTAATGTAGATGTTCCTGCCACACAATAGGTGCTCAATATATGCAATTATTATTACTATTATTCATTTCCAAGGCACAAGCCTGATTGTGTGTCATGTTTGTGTCCTGCTCTAAACCCTCCATGGCTCCTTTTAGCTTCTGAATACAATTCAAGCACCTCAGCCTGACATCCCAAGCCCTTTCTCATTCCTGACGACCTCCTCTCGCCACAACATCTATCAACTCCAGACTCTCTGGCCATACCAGACTTTTCTCTGTCTGCTGCTTCTTGCTTTCAGACCTTTGCCCACACGTTCTCACTGCCTACCATTCCTTTTCCCTTTCCTCTGCTTGGCAAACTCACATATATATGTCCTTCAAAATCACCTGAAACAAACAAACAAACCCCCCAAAGAGAATTCCCTGGTGCCTTCCATTGCAGGGGGCATGGGTTCCATTCCTAGTTGGGGAATTAAGATCCTGCATGCTGCATGATGTGGCCAAAACGAAAACAAACCAAAGGAAACCACCTGAAACGTGACCCCTGTCTGAAGTTAACTCCGGTTCCCTGGGACACTGCGACTTCTGGCCTCCCTTTGGCTTCCTCTGTATCAAGCCTCTGAGACAGAGAAGTCTTGTCCGTTAGGGTGCAATCTCATTCATTTGTCTGTGTACCTTCCAGGCTTGGAGCTCCTGGGGCGTGAGGCTGGTGTTTTGCTTATCTCTGAAACTCTGGCTTGCAGCCCTGACCTAGCAGGCATTAGGCACTTGAAGCATGGTCTGAGATAAACAATAGGTATGTCATGATCATCGGTGGATGGTGGTTGATTCCAAAGCACAGACTTTTGATGGGAGCCTTGGTTCTGTTACCTTCATGCCGGCTTGATCTCTCTAAGCCTCAGCTTCCTCATCTGCAAAATGTACTTGTGACGATTCAGTGAAATTCTGTGTGTAAAGAGCTTAACACAGGACACTCAATGATGCTGATTATTATTAGCTAAACCTGTCTCAGTCCTTCCTTTACCCTGAGGAGTAGATGACTGAGAACAGCGTAATAGTCTCCTCCCCTATCTGTTAATACATTAAAAGTAGCACCAACATATTAACTAAAGTATGAAGTGAAAGTGAAAGTCGTTCAGTTGTGTCTGACTCTGTGACCCCATGGACAGTCCATGGAATTCTCCAGGCCAGAATACTGGAGTGGGTAGCCTTTCTCACCTTCAGGGGATCTTCCCAACCCAGGTCTCCCACATTGCAGGTAGATTCTTTACCAGCCGAGCCATCAAGGAAGCCCAAGAGTACTGGAATGAGTAGCCTATCCCTTCTCCAGAGAATCTTCCCAACCTAGGAATCGAACTCGGGTCTCCTGCATTGCAGGCGAATTCTTTACCAGCTGAGCTACCGGGGAAGCAATTATACTCCACTATAAAATAAATCAACTAAAAATAAATTTAGAAAAGGAATGAAGTATTGATGCATGCTACAGTGTGGACGACCCTTGAAGCAATATGCTGAGTGAGAGAAGCCAGACACAAAGGATCACACTGTGATTCTATTTGGACACGATTCCATTTACATGAACTATCCAGAGTAGGTAAATCCATAGAGACAGAACACAGACTCCATGGTTGCCCAGGCCTGGGAGAAGAGAGAACTTGGAGAGCAACTGCTAATGGGCACTAATAGGTCTGGGTCTCCTTTTGGGGTGATGAGAATGTTCTGGAACTAGGTAAAGAGGTGGTGGTCGCACCACACCAAATGGACTAAGTGCCACCGTGCCGTGTGCTGTGCTTAGAGTCGCTCAGTCATGTCCGACTCTTTGCGACCCCATGGGCTGTAGCCCACCAGGTTCCTCTCTCCATGGGGATTCTCCAGACAAGAATACTGCAGTGGGTTGCTGTGCTGTCCTCCAGGGGGTCTTCCCAACCCAGGGATCAAACTCAGGTCTCCTGCACTGCAGGCGGATTCTTCACTGTCTGAGCCACCAGGGAAGCCCACGTGCCACTGAGTTGTAATTTAAGGTGGTTAATTTTATGCTATGTGAATTTCATCTCAATTAAAAAAAAAAAAAAGGTTAGCTAAAGGAGTGAGGATTTGAAGGGAGTTTGGAAATGGGCTCTTTCCTTCTCCCGTCCTGCCCCCCGACTGGTTTTGACCCCAAAATAGACGGCTCAAGGCTTCCCACCCAAGTTGCAGTCCTACCCCTGACCTGGCAGAAGCTGGGGACGGTCCCACAGAGGGTCTACGGGAGTGTGGGCCACTGCACACCGGCAGATCACCCAGGCTGGCTCCATGGTCACGGTCAATGTGCGGTGGCCATGTGACACGTAGCCAGCATCTGGTAAGCGAGCCTGGCCTCAGGGTGAGCCTAAAGGAGCCCAGGAAGGTTGTCCAGCAGGGATGCTAGGCTCAAAAGTGGCCACAAGGCAAGCAGGTCCTCTCTGGGGCGTAAGACCTTGAGATACACAGAGAGGAGCAGAAAATGGCTAGCGGGCAGGAGGAAAATGGCATCAAGAAGTTAGGAGTAACCTTGAAGGCCTAGATTGCTGGCTAAGGAGGCTGCAGTGTCCTCTGCTAGGAGGGCGCTCAGGACCATTTACCGTCCAGATTGAAAAGGGTTGTCTCAAAAGAAAAGAAAAGAAAAGAAAAGAAAAGGGTTGTCTCTGGAGCCTCAGGCGGCTGCATCACTTCCCTTCAGCATCTGGCACTGGGCTGGGGGTGCCTGAGCGGAGTGCCTCAGGCTATTCCCCTGGCCAAGAGCTGGACTCCGGGGCCAGCGGCCTGGGCCCTGTAGTCTCTGCCCTGTTTGCTGGCTGTATGACCTCAGGCAGGTTACTTCACTGCTCTGAGGCAGCAGGAACCAAAGGGCCGAGGAGAGGAGGCACTGAGATCAGAAGAGGAGAGAGAGAAGTACTTGGCAACACTTTGAGACATAGAAGCAGGAAGCTGAGGGCAGAGGGGTGTAGAGAGCAGCTGAGCCTCATATTTCCATTTTCCCCAAGCTGGTCTCCCTTCATTGCTGAGATGGTTTCCTATGATTGCCCTCAGCATGGCTGCCCGACCTCCCCTTGTCACAGTAAAATCAGGTCCTTGCAATCTTGGCTCAAGATGTTCCCTGGGGCTGAGCTTTCTCTCCTGTCTCTAATGACTGGTGCAAGGACAGACAGGTCAACCCACAAGCCCAGTGAAAATCAGTTTCAGGTTTGTGTAGAACGGTCTGATAAGAGAATGACTTTTTCTATTCGTCTGGAGCTGTGAGGACAGAGGTTCAGAGCTTTCAGGCACTACATTGCCCGGGAATGAATCTACTCAGAGGAGAGCAAAACCCAGAGACTGGGAGAAACTGAAGCCTGACAATAATGGCTTTGCACCTAGAGCCAGCCATAACTGAAAGCAATTACTCTTAGGCTTCTCAGCCATGTGTCAGTTAATTCTCTCTTTGGCTGAAACCTGTTTGTGTGCAGTTTTTAGCCACTTGGCAACTAAGAGTCCTGCCAAACACCTGTTTGTCCTCCAGATAAGTATATCATCCATAGGTCCCTCATGAGCCACCCATGCCTGAAATAGTTACTAGGATATGGTCCTGGGTTGTTTGGAGCACCAGAACATTTCCTATACACCTATTTCCCCAAAGACCCTATATTTTGATTTCCTTACCCCAAATGACACATTTCCTAGATAAGGACTTAGTTCTGTTTTAAGATTTTCTATTACTCAAAGATGTTTGAACTGCCAAGCAAAACCTGTGAGCAGAAGAAGATAATACCTAATAGTTATTAAGCACTTACTACAGAATGGTACTGTTCTAAGAGCTTTATATTATTACCCAGAGAGGCAGCAAGGCGTAGACTCCAATTCCAGACTGTCTGAATTAAAATCCACTTGTTCACTGTGTTAATTCAGGCAAGCTATTTCATCTTGCTTTTAAAATTTGTAAAATGGGAATGGTAAAACTATTCCTACTTCTTAGCATTTTCATCAGAAGCAAAACAGACAGCAAGTGCTTAGTAAACATTAGCTAGTATTCTTGAAATCCCTCATAACACCTTATAAGATGGGTCACTGTTATTTCTTCTGGTTTACCGATGAGGAAACCAAGGCACAGAGAGGTGAAGTGAGTTGCTAAAGGTCACACAGCTTGAAAATGGCAGAGTGGAGATTGGAATCCACTTGTGAACATTAACTCCGTTAACTTCTGGCTCAAAGCATGGTCGCAAATTGCTTTATGAGTCAGGCCAGTGCAAGGCCTGCCCCTACACTTCTGTAGTCCTGGATGTGGCTCAGGGACCATAGCCATCAGCACCCCTCCCTTCAGCTGCACCTGACCAGACAATATATATAAATATACACATCTAACTGGAGAAGGAAATGGCAACCCACTCCAGTATTCTTGCCTGCAAAATCCCATGAGGAGCCTGGCAGGGCTACAGTCCATGGGGTGGCAGAGTAAGACACGACTGAGCGATTAACACGCACACGTCAAAGGCAGTCATTTGGGCATTCTAGGAGGGGGTGTGATTTATATCTTAGAAGGGGCTATCAGTCTGCGTTTTGCTAAGGCAGTACTGGGACAGGCTTCTTTGAACTTGAACTGGAGGTGATGAGGTGGTTAGGAATATGGGTTTTGGAATCCAATAGGCTTGGGTTGTAGTCTCAGCTCTGGCCCTTCCTATTGACCATAAGCGTGTCACTACCCTCTGTGAGCCTTGGTTTGAAGATTGTGCAAAAGGAACATGGCCCTTGGCCAGAATGCAATACATCTTAGTTATTAATAAGGAACAGGGGAAACTCAGAGAAGGTTTAAAATGCTCCTTGGGAGAAAGCATTCAGGAACCGGGGGATCTGTTTGGGGAGGGGGGTGAGAAGCCCCATCAATGATAGAGGAGAAAAAGAGTTGGTGATGTCACCTTTTAAGGCAGGGCTCTCAAATCCTCCCTTTGACTCCAGGGAATGAACTGGCAAGAACTCCTGGGTCAGGACTTCCCTGGTGGTCCAGTAGCGAAGGATCTGCCTTGAGATGCAGGGAACACGGCCTCAATTCCTGATCGGAGAGTTAAGAGCCCACATGCCCTGGAGCAGCTGAGTCTGCGCACTGCAACTGCCGACCCGTGTGCCACAACTAGGGTCCTCGCGCCACAAGGAAGGGCCCCACGCGACACAACTAGGACCTGAGGCAGCCAAATCAATGAATATATAGACATTAGAGAAAAGAAGAACTCCCAGGTCTCCATGCCTTTGGCAAAGCCGGACCATACTCAGGACCCAGGCTCCGGGCTGGCGGGACATAGGTTTTGTCCCAACAGAGGAGTGGGGTGGTTCCTGAAGTCAGAGGATCACGGCCCTTTCCATCATTCCCCCTCCTCTGTGATCATCCCAGCATGTGGCCTGGGCTGGCATGTTTGTGGTAGGGAACAATTTCAGTTCCTTCTTGGGGCTGGCTGGTCCTGCCCATTTCTAGGGTGGGGCAGTCAGTGTGGAAGGAAACTCTGCCTCAGACCCCAACTTGGACCACTGTCTTCCCCTACTGGTGGCGAAGTGGGGGATCAGCGGAAAGTGCTGGGACCCCAGATATGGGTGCTATGGGCACCTGCCTGGGAGGACTGGTTCAGGCTGAGCCACGTTCTGGTCACCCAGCACCTTCTCTGAGCCAAATGCTGTGTCGGGAGGTCGACGTGCAGCCGTGAACAAAGCAGACAAAATTCTGAGGCAGAATCTTCTCTTGTTGGGGGTGGGCGGGAAGAGAGATCACAGTTTACACAGAGCCATCAAACCCAGGTGCCCTACCTGCAGTTGGCTTCGCCTGGTTCTTCTATTCTTCCACCTCCTGTGCTTTCTCACCTCACCTCCTCTCCTCAGCCTCCTGAGGAAAGCCTGCAGGCTCCCCTGGTCTCACCTCTCCTCGCTCTCTTTGCTCTAGCCGCACTGGCCTCCTTCATATGGCTTTTGTTTTGCTTCTGAGCCTTTGCATCTGCTGTTCCCTCTGCCAGGAATGGTGTTCCCTCTGGATATCTGCATGGCTTGTGCCCTTACTTCCCTCGGGTCTTTACTCAAAACACCTTCTCCAGGAGGTTTCCCCTGCCTAGTTGAAATGGCAACTCCACCATCCTCATTCACAATTCATACGCTCTTTCCTCACTTCATTTTCCCCTTGGGTCCTAACCTTACCTAATGTACTATACGAATGTTGCTTTATCTCTTCTTCTCTCTGGTAAGGGAGGGCAGGAGCCCTTGTCTGGCATTTTTAAAAGACAATTTATTGAGATGAAATTCACATGACATGAAATGAACCCTTTTAAAGTGAACAATTCAGTGGCATTTAATGTGTTCATCATGTTGTGCAACCATCATCTCTGACTCCAAAACATTTTCATTGGCCCCAAATAAAACTCTGCACCCACTAAGCAGTCAATTCCCATTCTCCCCTGCCCCTAGCCCCTGGCAACCACCCCTCTGCATTCTTTTTCTATGGATGTATCTTGCTGGATAATACATACAAATGAAATCACACAGTATATTCACTCAGCATCATGTTTTTAAGATTCATCCACATTGAAGCAAATGCATCTATACTCCATTCCTTTTTAACGGCTGTGTAACACTCCACTGTATGGGTGTACCAAGTACCATGTCTCATTTATTTACTCATCTGTTGATGGACATTTGAGTTGTTTCCCACTTTTGGCTACTGTGAACAGTGCTGCTATGAACATGTACTTGTGTCTTTTTAAGTTGTATCCCTGGAGCCTCAGAAAAAGTAGTGCTCAATGAATATTGGTTGAAAGAGTGACTGGAGGAAGCCAAGGCTTTGGACAAAGTAGGGTGGTGCTGGGGTGGTCATATGCCCTCCCGGAAGGGGCAAGGGCTGGGTGAAGAACTGAAGCATTAGCCCTGGAAGGGGACCAGCACATGCAAAGGCCTAGAGCGGGATGCATTCTGGGAAGAGGGGAAGCAGATGGCGGATGTTGAGGGAGTGGGAGCAGGAAACTGCATGAGGAGGCTGGCGGGGGAGGCAGAGACCAGGACTCCAGGACCTTGTCATTCACAGACAGGAGTCTGGACTCCCTCCTGAGGCAGTGGGGAGCCATGGAAAGGCTCTGAGCAATGAAGTCATGGCTTGGATCTGACCTGAGTTTTATTCAATACTGCAGGCCCTCAACGGGGAATGGATTCAGGGGCATGGAGTTTGGAGTGGCAGAAGGGAGACCCGAGATGTGGCCACTGCCCACATCCTGGTGAGAGAGAGATGATGGTGGCTTGGGAAGGGGAAGTGGTGGCCGAGAAGGAGAAGTGATGGACTTGAGACATGGTTTTCAGGTAAAATCACCAGGATTAGTTACGGTAGCCACAGCCCAGTTCTGGTCCTTAAATTCCCCTTTCCAGTTCTTCTGAATCACTGTCCCTATTCATAGTAAGCAAAAGGTGGAGACAACCTAATGTGTGTTATGGATGAAAGGGTAAACCAAAAGTGGGACATCCATGCAGTGGAATACTGTTCAGTCCTAAAGGAGTGAAGTACTGATAAACACAGCAATGTAGCAAGCAAAAGATGAAAACATGATGCTGACTGGAAGAAGCCAGGCACAAAAGGCCACATACTGTAGGACTCCAATTATATGAACCATCCAGAATAGGTAAATCCATAATGACAGAAGGTAGATTGGTGGATGCCAGGGGCTGGGAGCAGCAGGGAATGGGCAGTGACTGCTAATGGGTGTGGAGCTGTACTTTGGAGGGACAGAAGTGTTTTGGAACTAGGTACATGGGTGGTTGCACAAAATGTGAACGCATCTAATGGCACTGAATTGTTCACTTTACTTTTTTGCTGGTGACTTTAAACTTGCGAGCTGTATCTTTTTTTCATCTTCAGCTTTGTTGAAGTATAATTGGCAAATAAAATTGTAAGATAATTAAAGTACACATTGTGATGATATAAAATACATAGACATCATGGAAGGATTCCTCCCATCTTATTAACTAACACGTCCATCACCTCCCATATTTGTATATGTATACTGTGTGTGAGAGAGCATTTAAATTCTACTCAGTAAATTTCAGTCATACTATAGTGTTATCAAGTAGTCACCATGTTATACATTATGTTCACTTTAAAATGCCTAATTTTTTAAATGAGAATTTCACCTCAATTAAAAAAATAAAATGATAAAGATTCTTAAAAAAAAAAAAAAAAGCCAGGCTTTTGCTCTCAGATTTCTGCCTTTTTTCACATGTCAACCCTTGACATCAGCATAAGAGGATCTGAGAGCCAAGATTCACAGACTTCTGGGAAATTTTCCCCACACTAAGGCCCAAATGCCCATGTACCTGACATTTTGCTTATCTGGTGAATATCCAGATTTGGGGAAATTCCAGTTTGCTTTTCCTGACCAAAAAATTATGGCACCATCAGGTACAGCTGGATCCAGGGGTTCAGATAATATCAGATATCATCATGTATCTGTTTTCCCTTGTGCCATGGGTCTCAGGCCCTACTTTTCTCTGCCGTGGCTTCACTATCAGGCAGGCTCTGGAATTCAGCCACTTATCTCCACCTCCACTGCCCCCTCTCTGCTCTTAGCTACTATCATCACTCACCTGGCCTGCTGCAACAGTCTCCTGCCTGGTCAGCTGGCCTCCATCCTTGCTCCCAACAGTTCATTCTCCCCATGATGTGTGCATGCATGCTCAGTCATGTCCGACTCTTTGCAACCCCATGGACTGTAGCCCACCAGGCTCCTCTGTCCATGGGATTTCCCAGGCAAGAATACTGGAGTGGGTTGTCATTTCCTACTCCAGGGGATCTTCCTGACCCAGGAATCAAACCCATGTCTCTTGAGTCTTCTGCATTGGCAGGTGGATTCCTTACCACTGTGCCACCTGGGAAACCCATTCTCCCCAAAGCAGCTAGGAATTGTGTTGAACCTAAGAGAAAGATCATGTCTTTCCTCTGCTCAAAACCCTCCCATGGCTCTCCTCCATTCCTCTTAGAGTAAAAGCGAAATCATTTTCATGATCCAAAGAGACCTGAAGGGAGTGAGAGTTGGAGTGATGTTCTACAGATATTCCCAGATGGTCTACCTCCAGGGCCTTTGCCCCTGCTCTTCCCTCTGCCTGGGACACCTTCAGAGAAGCTTACCCTGACAACCTGGTTTAAGTTGCACTCACAGTCTTTCCAGACCACTACCATGGCTTACAGTCTTCCTAGAGAGAATCACTTCTAGATCTTGTTTGTTGACTGACTTGGAACAGCACCTGGCACAGTGCCTGGGCACACACAGGCACTTAGTGAGAGGCTGCAGTGTGAATAGCTCATCCTGGTCTATCCTGTTTCTCTCCTGCTCTCAGGCTAGGACTGGACAGTGATTGAAGCCCGAATGGTGGGGAGGAGGTAGCAAGGGCAGGAAGTACAGAGAGCTCTAGGGAAGTGGAACTGTATTACTTTGGATGGAACAAAAGGAACAGTAATTCCTGTTCGTTGAGAGCATCTGCTCTGTGCCAAGCACTTGATATACTAAGACTGTCTTTACTGGACGGATGAGGAAGCAGAGGGCTAGAGAAGTATATGGATTTCTCTAAGGCCTCACAGTGATTAAACGTGACTTACTGCAGATGGTGACTGCAGCCATGAAATTAAAAGACGCTTACTCCTTGGAAGAAAAGTTATGACCAACTTAGATAGCATATTCAAAAGCAGAGACATTACTTTGCCGTCTAGTCAAGGCTATGGTTTTTCCAGTAGTCATGTATGGCTGTGAGAGTTTGACTGTGAAGAAGGCTGAGCGCCGAAGAATTGATGGTTTTGAACTGTGGTGTTGGAGAAAACTCTTGAGAGTCCCTTGGACTGCAAGGAGATCCAACTAGTCCATTCTGAAGGAGATCAGCCCTGGGATTTCTTTGGAAGGAATGATGCTAAAGCTGAAACTCCAGTACTTTGGCCACCTCATGCGAAGAGTTGACTCATTGGAAAAGACTTTGATGCTGGGAGGGATTGGGGGCAGGAGGAGAAGGGGATGACAGAGGATGAGATGGCTGGATGGCATCACTGACTCGATGGACGTGAGTCTGAGTGAACTCCGGGAGTTGGTGATGGACAGGGAGGCCTGGCGTGCTGCCATTCATGGGGTCGCAAAGAGTCAGACACGACTGAGCGAGTGAAATGAACTGAACTGAACCGATGGGGATTTGAACCCACGGCTGCCTAACTCCAGAACTTTTCTTCACCTGGGGCCAGGGGTAGGGGTGTCACTCATCCTGTCTATATAGAATAGTCCTATATTGACTGTCCTGACGCCTGAAATGTTCTATTCAACTTTTTTTTTTTTCAATAAATTAAATCACACGTTTTCGGCAGTGTTATTTTCCAAATGTAGCTGAGCGTTAAATTTGCTACCCAAGGAGGAGTTTGAACACTCAAGCCTAGAGCTTTATTTAGCAAACGGTCCCGCTCAAGTCCCCGAGGCTTTTTCCAGAGCAATCCGCCGCCCCCTGTACCTAAGCCCTGGAAGCACGTTGAGTCTCCGGGCTCTAACCTACCCGGAATAGGACACTGGGAATTCCTAAACCAGTTGCTGTTCCTTTAAGAGTGGTTCCGGGGGCGGGCCCACAGGGCGTGGCGAATCCGGGGGTGTGTGCCGGATCCGGGTGTCCAATCCTGGAGCGAGGGACGAAAGTGGGGGCGGGTCCGGCACGGGGAGGTTGGGAAGGGTTAAGAGGAGCTCCTTTGGGTCGTGGACGGTCCGGTTGCCTCCGCCTCCTTCTGTCGGGTCCGCGCTCTCCCGCGGCTGCGCCGGCTCGGCAGCCCGGGAGACAAAGCACCGCCGCGGCCGCCGCCACAACCGAGCGGGTCCCGGGCCATGGCCCGGCCGCCCCCTGGCTCCACGCCTCTGGTCCCGCCGCTGCTGCCATCGCCCTAGGCCGTGCCGCGAGGTAAGGCCGGCCTGGCGCGGAGGGAAACTTGGGGCGGATCTGCAAGGGACGCGGGACAGGGCTCGGGCCGCCGTGGGCCTCGGGGTCCCCTAAGCAGTCTGGAGAGACCTCTGCTGTGGATCTGTCCTTTTGTGATTCCAAGTCAGCGGTAATTTTCCCGTCAGGGACTCCAGCTGCTGGGGCGAACTTGGCCGGTGACCCTCCCGCCCCATAAAAGACCTCGGCCGCTGAGGCAACTCTGCGGACTAGAGAGCTCCACTTGGCTCCCACATTCTGCCACCGACCTCATCCAGGGCTCAGGCTGTCTTTTAAGGAACACACCACACACAAAAGGAGAGAGGGCAACTAGGAGCAATGGCCTGGGATGGTGGTCCTGGCATCCTTGCGGCCCCTGCCCAGGGCAGCGCTGGACAGAAGTTCTTCAACACATGTCTTTCTGCCCGTACCTGCCACACCCTCTCCAGCATGTCCACTGCTGGCAGTTGGATCCAACCCCAGGACCTGGCTTCTCTACTTGAAATGAGTGGCAAAAAATAAAAGCCAAGCCTCAGTGTCCTCAGACTCCTGGGTTCTGGGCGATCTGTGTCCTTGGAGACTGAGAGCTAATTATTTGCCCTTGGGATAGCTTCTGACTGTGTGCTCACTACCTGCTCAGCATTTTGCAAGCTGTCTCTTCAAAATTAACGTTTTCAATTCCGGGAGGGATGGCTGTTAATGTACTCATTTTATACATGAGGCTGTGTTTGTTCTCAAAGCCCATGAAGCCTGGATTGGAGAAGGCGTGGGGACCAGAGAGGGGCCGGGATGGTCCCCTCTAGCTTCCTGCATGGCCCGGGACTGTTGAATCAGCAGCAGTGCCCGCAGTGGACTCTGAACTTCTTGGAAAACTGCACGAGTGTGAGGAGATAAACTGGGGACCAGGCACTCCCAGAGGCTGGAGCTTGTGCCCCTGCTGTTTCCCCTCACTTCCTTCCTGGCTGGGCTGGAGGAGGCAAGGCCATGGGCAGAGAGGGGTCCTGTGTTGGCTGGTGACCTTGGGCTCAGGGTTGGAGGGGGAAGGGGGCAGCTGCTGAGTGTGAGGGAAATTGCTCTTCATTTGGCCTTAATGGTTGGTGAGACTCTCCCGCCTTGGGCTGGCTGCCCAGAGCATGCCACTCTATGCACAGAATTGTACCTTTGGGCAAGTTATTTAAGCTCTCTGTGTCTCAGCTCCCACATCTGTGAATGTGGGATGAGGAAAAGACTCCTCCTGGGGCCGTTGAGAGGTTTAAGTAGATAATTGCTTGACTCATTCTATAGGTCTTTGAGCACCAACTACATGCCAGGCACTGGAATTCCGACAAAGAATCTTTGTCCTCCTAGAGCAGGCAAAAATGACCCAGGTAATTTCAGGCTGGGGTGTGGGAGAGTGATGTGGGGATGGGGGGTGGTTCTCTTGTGTACAGATACCTTCTCCTCCTTGAGGAGGTGATGCTCAAGCTGAAACTTGGCCATCTGAAGATACGGGAAAGGCCCTCCACCTGGAACAGGTAGAGGAACAGCCAGGACAAAAGCCGTGAGATGGGAATATGCCTGGTGTGTTTGTGGAACAGCAAGGAGGCCAAGGTGGCTGGAGCGAGGGAGAAAGAGGGGGAAAGGGAACCTGGAAGACCTGGAGAAGAACGATTTTATGAGACAGGGAGGGAGCCATGGGTGGGTTTAGAGTGGGGGAGGGGTGTGATTGGGCTTAGTTTCTAGGATCCCTCCATAGGGCCAGGGGTGGGGCCTAGGAAGAAGTTAAGATCTTACCCTGCTGCTGCTGCTAAGTTGCTTCAGTCGTGTCCGACTCTGTGCGACCCCATAGATGGCAGCCTACCAGGTTCCCCTGGCCTTGGGATTCTCCAGGCAAGAACACTGGAGTGGGTTGCCATTTCCTTCTCCAATGCATGAAAGTGAAAAGTGAGAGTGAAGTCTCTCAGTCGTGCCCGACTCTTAGCGACCCCATGGACTGCAGCCCACCAGGCTCTTCCGTCCATGGGATTTTCCAGGCAAGAGTACTGGAGTGGGTTGCCAGTGCCTTCTCTGGATCTTACCCTAAAGAACACCAATAAGGAACAGGCATCGGTGGAGGCAGGGAGACCAGTGAAGAGGCTACTGTAGCTGTCCAGGCAAGCCACGATGGTGGGCGTGCGGGGGAGCTAGACTGGGACACGGCAGTGAGCAGAGATTAGGCCCCTGATTTGGAAGAGGGTGGAGGGGGGGATCAAGGTGACCTGATGAGTGACCAGATGTGGAGGTGGAGGGAATCCAAGAGCCTTTCACCAAGATAGCACCGAGGGGAGCACTTGGGGCGGCTGAGAAGAACATCACCAGCTACCAGAGCTTAGCACGTACTGTGCCTGGCACTATGCTCAGCGCTTCTACATGGCCATTGTGTCATCGTCTCAACAACCCTGACTTAGGTGCTATTATTCAATTTTACAGATGCGGAAATGGAGGCCCAGAGGGGCTTAAAGCTCGCCCAGGGTCACATAAGTCAGACACTCCAGAGCTGACATTTGAACCCAAAGAAGAGCAAGTCAAAACCAGAACTGGGCAGACAGCAGGGAAGAGAGCTGTGGCCTGAGAGGTAGGAGGGAAATGGGGTGAGTACGGTGGGTGGTTCCTGTGTGAAATGGGGCTGGGTTCCACATGGGCCTTGCTGGGGAGTTGGGAGGAATCCCTCCCACTTTGCAGAGAAAGAAACTGAAGCTTAAGAGAGGGGAGGCCTAAGTCAGAAGTCACATAGCTCAGGGAGGCAGAGCAGAGATTAAACACCTTGAGTATTCAGGGGCCGTGGCCTTGGTCAGATCAACTACTAGGTTGGGACAGGCTGATAATCAGCACTAGATCATGGCTCATGTTGCCTCTTCCAGGAAGCCCTTCTTGACTGTGTAGGCTGGTGAGATGAGGTGGATTGGGGATGGAGCAACTGCCTCCTCTGCCCTGGGTGAGGTCGCCTGTCTGGGCCCCACTGTAGCCGGCTACTCCGGCTGAGCCAGAGGAGAGAGAGCCTCCTTTCCGGGAAAGCCTCATTCCTCCAGGTCCTGAGTAAGGCACTGCCCACTGGGGAACAAACATTAACTGAGCACCTACTGCACTCCAGCGACTTTATATACTTTGCTTCTTGAACAGTGTGGCCACTGTCGCTCATAGAGGGAGGTTTTGAAGCAGGAGCGCAAGATGGATTTGTAGCGTGGCCATGGAAAACCCCAAGGGAGGGTGTAGCCACACTGGAGACTCATGCCACCTAAGTCCTACCTGGCCATCGTATACTCCTTGGGGGGGAGTAGTAAAATCACTGTGGCCAAGTGCAGAGAGTTAGACTCCTCTGCTGCAAATGGGTGCACAGTGCTCTCCCTCCAGCCTCTCTCACTTGTAAGAGTGAACCAAGTCCTGGGCCCTTTGTCTGGATTTTGTAACAATCTTTTTTGCCACTCTGACTGCATCCCCTTCCTCACTCTGCTCCAGCCTCACCAACAACCTCAAGCACACTAGCAGCTTCCTACCTCAGGGCCTTTGTACTTGCTGTTCCCGCTGCCTGGCATGCCCCAAGGACTCAGTCCCTCACCTCCTTCAGGCCTCTGCTCAAATGTCACCTTCTCAGTACAGCTTTTCTTTTAAAATCAAACCCTCCTCTTGTTCTTAATACTTCTGAGCTCCCCTCCCTGTCTTATATTTTCCACACCACTTAAGTGCATCTGACAGACTTACCTCACCTGTTTGTTAACTGACTACTCCCTTCGCCTGCCAGTGGCGTATCAGCACCAGGAGGGCAGCGACCCTCTCCGTCTTGTTTATTGCTCTATACCTAATGCCTAGAACAGTGCCTGGCACACAATAGGTGCTTAATAAATGTTTGATGAATGAAGTCCCTACTGTCCTCTGAAATAGATTCTGTTCATATCCCTATTTCATGGAAGAGCAAATCAAAGCTGACATCAGCAGAGATGGAATCTGACCACAAAAGGTCAGCTGGCCTGGTACCCAGGGGTGATAGAATTAGCAGTGCCTGAAACTGAGGCCTGGGTTTGGATTTCAGGTCTCGGCCCAACTTGCTTTGTGGCCTTGGGCCAGTGGGCTAACCTCTCTGTACTTTGTTTCCCCACCTGGCAAACGGGTAAGGCTAGTCCGGCCACCTGAAGTTTGTTTCGAGATTAAATGTGTTCATATATATAAAATGCCCTAAGAATCCTCACCATCATTTGGGGGGGGTAGGATGGCAGGAGAGTTGACCAGCCTGACTTCTGGGGCCAGTCAGACCCGGGTTCGAGTCCACTTTCTGCTCCTGAAGAGCTGTGTGAGCCGGGCAGGCCGCGTCTGCTCTTTGAGCCTCAGTTTCCTCATCTGTGATTGGGGGGGGGGGGGGGGTTGGTGAGTGCTGTGGCAGCCAGGGTTGTGTGAGGTCACCTGAGGCGGCGGCCGCATGAATAACTGCTGCCCCGGTGTGGGGACAGGTCCCGAGCGGGCGCCATGAAGCTGAACGAACGCAGCCTGGCCTTCTACGCCACCTGCGACACCCCGGCCGACAACGCGGGCTTCCTGTACAAGAAGGGCGGCCGGCACGCGGCCTACCACCGCCGCTGGTTCGTGCTGCGCGGCAACATGCTCTTCTACTTCGAGGACGCGGCCAGCCGCGAGCCCGTGGGCGTCATCATCCTGGAGGGCTGCACCGTGGAGCTGGTGGAGGCCGCCGAAGAGTTCGCCTTCGCCGTGCGCTTCGCCGGGTCGCGGGCCCGCACCTACGTGCTGGCGGCCGAGAGCCAGGCCGCCATGGAGGGCTGGGTGAAGGCGCTGTCGCGGGCCAGCTTCGACTACCTGCGGCTGGTGGTGCGTGAGCTGGAGCAGCAGCTGGCGGCCGTGCGCGCGGGCGGCGGCCCACCCCCCGCCCACCGGCCCCGCGCGCTTCCGCCGCTCCCGTCCAAGGAGAACGGCTGTGCCGTCTGGAGCGCCGAGACCCCCGCCGCCTCCGCCCCTGTCAGGGCCAACCCTGGCTCCCGGCCCGGCCCCGAGCCCCCGCCACTGCCACCCCGCCGGCGGGCCTCGGCGCCTAACGGGCCTCTAGATTCCGCCTCCTTCGCCCAGCTGCACGAGTGGTACGGACAGGAGGTCAGGGCGCTGAGGAGCCAGTGGCTCAGCAGCCAGGCCCAGCCCTGAGAAGCTGGGGGACCTGGTCATGAGGGAAATCGCCATCGGGGTCAGCCCTGAGGTCCCTGCCGGGTCTGCCTTCAGGAACTCAAGGCGCTAAGAAGATGCTAGGTTCTGAGGGATGCTTTGGGACCTCTGTAATTCAGAGACAGCCTAGCCTTGAGGAGGCCACCGTGCCCAATTCTCAGGAGGATCCAGGCCCTAGGTGATCCTCAAGCAGCCAGAGAGCTGGTTTTGTGGGAGCTGTAGCCCCAAATCCAGCCCAGCAGGTGCCTTGGTCGCCTGTCCTGAATCACCGAGCAGAGGTTTGTTGCTGGCGACAGGACTCGGCAGGGGCAACTGGGACCTGCGAGGCTCTATGGGCTGGAAGGCACATGAGCAGTCAGCACTGCTCCAGACTGGGCCCCACGTGGTCAGGAGGCTGGGCTGTGCTACACCACACCTGCGCCTGACCTCCTTTTCCTCCAAGGCCTGCTGGAGGAGCTGCCTGGCTCCCAGCCACCTTCCTGCCTCCATAAGCAGCAGGTGCAGAAAGGCAGCACCAGTGTGGGTTTTCATGTATGCACGCACTGGGCTTCTGGCCTGGAGTGAGGCCCAGGCAGGACTATTCCTAGAGCCTCAGCCAGGCCTTGGGGTGATGCCCCAGGGCAGTAGACCCTCTGGCCTTGGGCCATGTCTGTGTGCCTGTGGCAGCTCTCACCCTCTCCCAACACTCCTTAACCACATCCTCTGTCTTCTCCCAGAGCCAGCTCTCCAACCCCTGGCCTGGGGTGGTGCCTCACAGGAGCCCACCTGACCTTGTCCAGTCCTGGACCAGGCAGCTGTGGCCTGAGCTGACCAGCAGGTGCTTCTGGCGGGGAGGGGCCATGAGCTGACTCACAGCCCAGAAAGGGTCCAGATGCCAATCTGATAGGGGCAAAGCAGCAGCTGCCAAACCATGTCTGGCTTCCAGAACCCTCTTCCACCATCACAGCCTGTCTCTGTGCTCCACTCAGCCCCACTCTCACCCAACAGTATTCTGAGGGAGATCAGGTCTTGCTTTGCCTCTCGCCCAACTTCTGGTTTTACTGTTATTCACTCACCACAGTGGCCATTCTTTATCCAGGGAGAATCTCTGGGGGCTGGGACACCCCTGGCCCTCAAGCTGGGTCATATTTACAGTCCTCAGTGCCTCAAAGTCAGGACCCCCTGAGGACACCTCTGCCCTAATCTTTATTTCCCCAGAGGCTCCCTCTTGGTGACACTGACTCGGCCCTTGGCCCCTTTCCTCTGCCTTTGGAGACCTTGGGGCTTGGAAAAGAATGGGTGCTGTCTGTGTGTCTGCAATCTCCAGCTCACTGCTGGCTCAGCTGACTGGAGTTTCAGTTTTAATTTACTTTTTAATACTTCAGGGTGTCTTTTTCTCTCCTAGCAACAAAGTTTGGTATTTTCACTTTTTGTTTCTTGTTGGCTGGTGAAGGGATAGGGTGCCCTGGTTCTGGGCTTGGCTAGTGGCGGTGGGGGGTAGTTGGCACTGCCCCGGGGGGAGGGGTGGGCAAGGAGCCTTGGCTGAGGACAAAGGAACCTCAAGAATCTCACCTGGCTCTTTGCCTTCTCCCTGGCGAGCCCTGCTCATCTGCAGGTGCCTCTAGGGGTCTTGGTACGCTTCCCATCCCCTCTTCCCCAAGTCCTGAGTGGTGGGCGGGGTTGGCAGCTCTAGTCTATAGGCTCTGGGGTCTCAGGGGGTGTTAGGAACTGTTAGGTGCCCATGTCCTGGCCAGACCCAGGTGTGGTGAGGCGTTGGCTCCAGTCCTGGTGTAGGTTTACAAGCTCTAAAGGTACAATCTCCCCACCACCACCCCCAAAGCCCAACATGGGGTCAGGCTGCCTCCAGAGTTGGGCAGGGGAGAGATATCAGGCATCCTGGGAGAGGGAAATAGAGGCTAAAATGAAATAAAAAGTTTATCAAGTAATGTCTGGTGATATTTTCTCTTTTTTTGCCCCATCTAATCCCTGGATTGATTGGCCTGGCAGAGCCAGGAGCAAGCCCTACAAGAGAAGTGGCGAGTGTGTGCTGAGTGCTCCCTGGCTGATGCTCTGTCAGGAACATTCTTACCACCTCTTATGGCAGATACTGGCCCCCTTTTACAGATGAGGAAACTGGCTCAGAGAGATTAAGAAATCAGCCAGGTTCACACAGCTCAAAAGTATCAGAGAAGGGATGTAAACCTCCGGAAGCCTGTGGAAGAAGACAAGAGTCTTTGAGAGGAACATGAGGCAATGGAGTCCCCAAGTTCCTTTTCAGAGAGGAAGGCAGAAGGCGGCAGGGGATAATGGTGAGCTTTAGAAAGAGGGTCAACTGTGGGCTGAAGGCCTGACAACTGGGAGGGACCCCCAAAGGGGAGAGCCACACCTGGCTCTCCTCACTGATCAGGGCCCAGAGGGAGGAGGATTCTGGTACCAGTGCTAATTCAGAGGGAAATAGCCTGTGACTGACCAGTGATGTCTGCTGTGAACAAAGGGCGGATGGCGGCCCGGTTTATGCTGTGTATCTGTATCTGTTATCTGTATGGTTGCTGGGCTGATGGGGGATTCACAGATGGGAAGGGGCTGGCCCAAGGTCATCCAGCATGATAGACTAGCCCTTGGGTCCTTTTAACATGGATTCAGAGCTGGGTCACATGCCTCTTGACAATCTGGAAAAATCACGCGCATCCAGGAAAATGTGGCTTAGGATGAGTAACCTGCAGTCCTCGGTCTGCAGAGCAAGTTCAAAGAACAAAAAAGATACTAGGGTCAGGGAATCATACTACTCATGAGCATCCAGGATGTGCTGAGCAATTCCTTCCTGGTACCACAGCTGACAGATGGGGGCTGAGTCAGGATGCTGCCTGTGGCATTTGTGACCACAGCCACTGCAGGGCCTGGGGCACAGAACGGAGGAAACAGCAGGAGAGACGGCTCCAAGAGGGAGGGTCCCAGGGAGGGAAGCCCTCACCTGCAGGCTTCTCAGGAACATTTCCATGGAGCCAAAGAGTGGAAGGGGCGACAAGTCACTCAGTGTCCACCTGCTGACCATGTTTCCTTTTGACTCAGGGGAGCTGTGCATGGCACGTGCCTAAGGAAGACCACAACATCCCAGGACCGTGGCAAAGTTGAGGAAGTCGTCTTCACTGCCACAGTCTTTGGGGGATATTGTCTGTGTTCAGAAGGAATATTCTGAGAAGCTGCCTGGGGGCAGAGGATGAGAACCTTAAGGAGGGCAATCAGGTCAAAGTTATGGCTCCCTGCCCAACATCCATCCTCCCTAAATGATTAGTCAAATTCTCTCAGTTGGGCTGCTCCCATTTGATTTGCAGGCACTGGCTAAACCTGACCTGCTAAAGAATGGCTGTGTGTTGGGGCGGTAGGTGAAATGAGTGAAGAGGCCAAAGGTATGGTGATGGATGACAACTAGATTTGTGGTGGTGATCATTTTTCGTGTATATAGATGTTAAAGAATGGCTGTGTGACCCCATTTTGGCCAATGAGATGTGAGTGGAAGGGTGTTCTTGCTTCTAAAAAGACACAAAGAGCTCTGGGAGTAAGCTATGTCTGAAACCTGGAGCCATGGCAGCCATCTTGTGATCGTGAAGTAGGTCACGTTAAGGAAAAGATGCTCTGCTGAGTTTAGTGCACATTGAAAATAGCCCCGAAGCACTGAATCATGGACCCAAGAAGCTACCCTTTTTCTAGAAGTCTTGTTGTTTGAGGTAATAAATGTTTAAAACTTTGGGAGAGGGGCTTTTTCGTTATTTGTAGTCAGAGGCTTCCTAATGGATAGCTTGAGTGATCGCAGCTTCTCCTTTTAAGGAGCATGGCTCTGGGTAGCCAGCCCCAGAAAGGATGTTGTCAGCTCACTGGGGTGAAGGTTATGGCTAGAGTGGGATTCTCTGGGAGAGGAAAAGGGCCACTTTTCCCCCTCATCCTTTCCCTGGATGCCTTTTATCTCTCCTCTTCCAAGTGAACAAATATGCAATGAATAGTCCTTCCCTCCCCCCACTTCTGGCCCAGTGTCTTTTATCTTCCTTAACAGGGCTGTTTTGTCTCTACTCTGGCTAGGTCTGGAGCCAACTGTCCAGCGCCTGGCTCCCCACCACCCCTCCCCAGATCACCTTACGCAGAGTTTGTTAAAGGCCCTGCTACTCATCCCAATTTCTAAGATTGCAGCATCCAAAATAACACTCCCACAGCAGTACAACGAGAGACTGCTTGAGTCCAGCTGCAGGTTTTGCATTTTCTGATCAAGACTTTAAAGGTGAGCCCATGAACTACTTTTTACTTAGGGTTTTGAAATGGATGCCCACTCCTGACAGAGGGCTCAGAGCTGCCGTGGCTTGGTCTGCCTGTGCTTGGGACCACGGCTGCGTCTCTTCTTGCCAGGTGCAGCTCTGAGCACCTGGGCTGCTGCCATTGCCCTCTCCTCATTGTCCAGGGCCTCTGTTGCCATTGTTTCTCTAGTGATGGGGCCAAGGAATGGCGGGGCAGTGCACTCAGGGCCCCCAAACTGCAGCTCCTTAGAGAGTAGGGACAGGTCTGCCTCCCATGTACCCCTGAGGCCTGGTACAGTGCCCAGCACACATACGTCCAAAATTGCCTCCCGGGACTTCCCTGGTGGTCCAGCGGTTAAGGATCAGTCCTGCAATGCAGAGGATGCAGGTTCGATCCCTGGCCAGGGAACTAAGATCCCACATGCTCTGGGGCAACCACAAGCAAGACTGGGCACAGCAACTAGAGAAAGCATGCGTGTGGCAACGAAGACCCAGCACAGTTAAAAAAAATATATTGCCTCCCATGCCCATTCAGCTCATGTGATCCTGACTACAGCTGCTTGGGCAGGAGTTGGTCCTGAGACACCAGCTGAACCAATCAGGGTCCTAGGAATTTTGAATAGGTGGGTATGACAGACCAAGTTGGATATGAGGTGGCCTTAGGCAGAGAACAGAATGGCTCAAGATTAGTGTCTTGAAACCTGGCTGAATTTCTTGCCTCTGGTTTCCCAAGGTTTACTCTGGATCTTCCCAATAAATTGCACACCTTTAAGTGGATCATGATTTCTTTCAACTCAACAGTTACTGACTACGCCCTGATACCCAGCATCTTGTAGGGCCTGACACACAAAATGAATTAGAACTGCCTCCCATTTACTAAGATCTATGATGTCTGAGTCAACTGGGGGGTGGCGGGAGGATGTGGGTGTGGTTCATTAAAATGCAGATTCCTGGGCCCTGGCTACAGGAATTTGGGATCAGGAGGTTGCAGCAGGACCTAGGAATCTGCACTTTGAGTAGAAAACAAGGGATTTTAGAACCACAGCTTAAGAAATGTTCATTTGATCTTCAAAGAAACTTATAAGGCAGGATGGTAGGCAGCCTCTCTGAGGGCCCCTGCTGATCCTTGTCTCTCGGGGTGCACACCCTTGTGAAGTCCCTTTCCACAATGAATAACGTCAAACCTGTGTAGCTGAGAGGATACTACGGAAGGGACAGTGGGGCTTCCAAGTCCAGGCAGTAAAAAGAGACACTCCAACCTCTGCCTGGCTCACTCTCAGCTGGCATGTTGTGAGGGCACTCAAGCAGCCCCTGCAAAGGGCCACGTGCAGAGGAACTGCAATGCCCAAGTGAGGGCTAGCACCTGTTCACTCACCATCTGAGTGTACCTTCCTGCAAGTGGATTCTCTAGCCCCAGAACAGCCTTCAGATGACTGCAGCCATCTGAAGCTTTAACTGTAACCTCAGGAGAGACCAAGGAGCCAAAACCACCCAGTGAAGCCACTCCCAAATTCCTGACCCACAGAGACTGTGAGATAAATGTTTGTTATTTTAAGCCACTAAGTTTTGGTTGTTAGTAAGAGACAACAGACGAGATTGGGTACCTTCAGGGTGGTATGGCCATAGACAGACTGGTTCCAAATAGGAAAAGGAGTATGTCAAGGCTGTATATTGTCACCCTGCTTATTTAACTTATATGCAGAGTACATCATGAGAAATGCTGGACCGGAAGAAGCACAAGCTGGAATCAAGATTGCCGGGAGAAATATCAATAACCTCAGATATGCAGATGACACCACCCTTATGGCAGAAAGTGAAGAGGAACTAAAAAGCCTCTTGATGAAAGTGAAAGTGGAAAGTGAAAAAGTTGGCTTAAAGCTCAACATTCAGAAAATGAAGATCATGGCATCTGGTCCCATCACTTCATGGGAAATAGATGGGGAAACAGTGGAAACAGTGTCAGACTTTATTTTTGGGGGCTCCAGAATCACTGGAGATGGTGACTGCAGCCATGAAATTAAAAGACGCTTACTCCTTGGAAGAAAAGTTATGACCAACCTAGATAGCATATTCAAAAGCAGAGACATGACTTTGCCAACAAAGGTCTGTATAGTCAAGGCTATGGTTTTTCCAGTGGTCATGTATGGATGTGAGAGTTGGACTGTGAAGAAAGCTGAGCGCCGAAGAATTGATGCTTTGAACTGTGGTGTTGGAGAAAACTCTTGAGAGTCCCTTGGACTGCAAGGAGATCCAACCAGTCCATTCTGAAGGAGATCAGCCCTGGGATTTCTCTGGAAGGAATGATGCTAAAGCTGAAACTCCAGTACTTCGGCCACCTCATGCGAAGAGTTGACTCATTGGAAAAGACTCTGATGCTGGAAGGGATTGGGGGCAGGAGGAGAAGGGGACGACAGAGGATGAGATGGCTGGATGGCATCACTGACTCGATGGACGTGAGTCTGAGTGAACTCCGGGAGTTGGTGATGGACAGGGAGGCCTGGCGTGCTGCGATTCATGGGGTTGCAAAGAGTTGGACATGACCGAGCGACTGAACTAAACTGAAGAGACAACAAATACAGGTAGATACTATTATGATCCTGTCCATTTTGCAGATAAGGAAACTGAGTCATTAAAGGGTCCTCAGGTCACCTAATAATAGAGTTTAATCCAGGCGAGGATGATTTCAAAGCCATTGCTTTTTTATCAATAACTATACCCTAGGGATTCCCTGGTGGCTCAGATGGTAAAGCGTCTGCCTGCAGTGCAGGAGACCCGGTTTGATCCCTGGGTTGGGAAGATCCCCTGGAGAAGGAAATGGCAACCCACTCCAGTACTCTTGCCTGGAAAATTCCGTGGACTGAGGAGCCTGGTAGGCTACAGTCTATGGGGTTGCAAAGAGTCGGACACCACTGAGCGACTTCACTTTCACTTTCATACCCTAGGGGGCTGGAGAATGTCACAGACCGTTAAAGAGATTAACTGTTTTACCCCTCCCACTATTGACCAAGGGTGGTTCCTACTGCTCTAGGGTTTGGAGGGGTGGCTCTACCCTCTGGGTACCTGCGAAGCAGCACACACTCAATACCTGAGCTGTGGAACTCTTGGCCTTGAGAGTGATTTCTAGAAAAGTCATGCCAACTGCATGGTCCAAACAACCAGGTACAGTCTGGCTTTCTCATTCACCAGGAGGTGATAGGAAGTGGGGCTGCTGGCCCAACAGAGCAGCTCAACTAGGAGGAACAGGAGGTGGGAAGAGGAAGATGAAGTGGGAAACAAGGGCTGCAGAAACCTGAGGTCAGGCTGGCACTGGGAGTGGGCCCTGCCATCTCCCCTGGCAGATGGAAGCGCCTAACCTGGAAGTGCAAGTCTGACTGTAGCACTGCCTCATACTGCCCATGGCTCCTCAGTACCCTCAAGAGAAAGGCCTATTTCCCAGCATGCCCCGGGGGGCTTCAAGATCTTACCTTGTCCCTCTTCCTCTCTCTATCCTCACCTCAAATTCCAGCCTCCTTTGCTTTTGTTTCCCATATCCCCTGTCCCATGTCTTGCCAACTATTCCTTCTGCCCGCCTCTTATGCTTCTCTTCCAACTCCAACTGTCTTTCAGGGGTCAGCTGAGATGCCTCCTCCTCCAGGAAGACTTCCTGGACCCCACTGCTCATGCTCTCATGGTGTTTCCACCATTTAAGCACTAAGCACACAGCAGGTACTCAATCCAAACTTATTACCTGAATGAACTGTCACCAAACCGCCCCCCAGCTCAACTCTCTCCTCTCCTCTGTCCCCTGATCTAAACCTGCCTCTGCCTGCAAGGCCTTCTCTGCCCTCTCGTTTCTCCCTGCGCTCTCCACTCCTGCTTTCCCATGGTCCTTAGTTCAGAACTCCACATTCTGTGTTTCTGCTGAATTTTCCACTCCAGATGGGTAGCAACTGCAAACACAGTGTCCACACCAAAGCTAATTGTCTGGCGGGAGCTCTGGTTCCCAGACCCCAAGGGCACTGACTCCCACAGGCTCTCAGGTCGCTTGTGTGCCATCAGGTGAGGCTTCCCCCTCCACCCTGCCCCCCTCTCCACCCCTGCTGCCACACTGTGGGGATTTCTGACTTCTGACCTCCAGAGCTGCAAACAAAGTGTCCATGAGGCCTGTCCTTCGCTTTACTTCGGAGCAATTAATTATCCTAACCAAGGGGGAGGTCACTAATCATTTAATTCTCCCTGCAAGGATGTGTGGAAAAACTGGGACGATCAGAAGGTTTCCAGACAAAGAGGAAAGGTCTGTCTTGGGATGCCACGTGCCCTTGCCTCCTGGGTGAGTAATATTCAGTGCTACTTTGGAAACTCACCTGACATTACTGGTTGAGGAAAATAACAAACCTCCTGCAGCTTGACGCATAGAGACTCACCATCACGGGGTGAAGGAACCCAACCCCCGCTCATGAAAACAGTAAGTAGTACTGAGCCCTTACGTGCCACACACTGTCTTATGTGCTTTACACACATCGTTATTTCTGATAATGATCTTTTGAGTTGGCTGCTGTGATACCCCCATTTTATAGATGAGGAGACTGAGGCCCTAGTTATACAGCTAGGACACAGGCACTGCTGTGTTGGTGACCAGGGAGCCCCTCGTGGTATTTTTTCATCAGGAAGCCGGAGGCACCTGCCACTCACACACTCCACTGCGGTGGGCACAGCTGATATACTGACTGGTCTCAGGGCCATGGCCTGTGGCCTCTAACTGGGGCAGGGCACAGTCTTGGCTCCTCAGATCTAGACCCAGCATCTAACCAGCTTCCACCTGTTGCAATGAGTGGAAAGTGGGTTCCAGTCCTTCCACCTTCCTCTGTTGGAGCCCACAGCACAGTCACCGGCTGAGATGCCCACTGGGCCCAGGCGGCTGGCACAGGTACAGACAGAGGCAAACGACGCTCACGTGTCCTAACAGGGGCAGCCACTCCTCAACTAGCTGTTGTCATGTTAGAACCTCGGCCCAGTAACCACGCGTTTTAATGGAATTAGAACATTCTTTAACACTATACACAAAAATAAACTCAAAATGGATCAAAGACCCAAGTGTAAGACCAAACACTATAAAACTCTTAAGAGAAGACATAGGCAGAACACTCTGACATAAATTACAGCAATATCTTTTTTGAATTGTCTCCTAGAGTAATGGAAATAAAAACAAAAATAAACAAATGGGACCTAATTAAACTCAAAAGCTTTTGCATAACAAAGGAAACCATAAACAAAATGAAAAGATAACCCACAGGAGGAAATATCTGCGAACAAGGGATTAATTTCCAAAATTTACAAACAGCTCATACAGTTCAGTATCAGAAAAACAAACAACCCAATCAAAAAATGGGCAGAAGACCTAAGTAGATATTTCTCCAAAGAAGACGTACAGATGGCCAACAGGCACGTGAAAAGATGCTCAATGTCACTAATTATTGGGAAAATGCAAATCAAAACTACAAGGAGATATCACCTCACACCAGTCAGAATGGCCATCATCAAAAAGTCTACAAATAATAAATGCTGCAGAGAGTGTGGAGAAAAGGGAACCTTCCTACACTGTTGGTGGGAATGTAAATTGGTGCAGCCACTATGAAAAATGGTATGGAGATTCCTTAAGAAACTAAAAAACAGAGCTACCACATTATCCAGCAATCCCACTCCTGGGCATATATCCAGAGAAAAACATGGTTCAAATGGGTACAAGCACTCCAGTGTTTGTTGCAATGCTGTTTACAATAGCCAAGACATGGGAACAATCTAAATGTCCAACAGATGACTAGATAAAGAAACTGTGGCGCATATATACAATGAAATATTACTCATCCATAAAAAGGAATGAAATGATGCCATTCGCAGCAACATGCATAGACCTGGAGATTATTATGCTAAACGAAGAAAGCCAGACAGAGAAAGACATGTATCACTTATATGCAGAATCTAAAAAAATGATATAATTGAACTTATTTACCAAACAGAGACATACAGACTTAGAGAATGAACTTATGATTACCAGAGGGGAAGGGAACGGGGAGAGAGAGACTGGGAGTTTGGGACTGAATGTACACACTGCTATATTTAAAACAGATAACCAACAAGAACCTACTGAATAGCATGGGGAACTCTGCTCAATACTCCATAATAACCTAAGTGGGAAAAAAATTTGAAAAAGAATAGACACATGTATAACTGATTTTGCTCTGCACCTAAAAATAACCCAACACTGTTAACCAGCTACACCCCAGTATTACATGAAAATTTTAAAAGAACATATACATACAAAAAAAAAATCATGGTTTTTACCTGACAAGCCGTCATATTTTAATGGTGGCAAATGAATTTTAAAAACCAGTTTTTAAAAATACCATTTTGTAAAACATGCAAGGGCAGATCTGACCCCCCAATCTGCAGCCCCAACTCCAGAATAAAGCAAACAGGACACCCAGACATTATTATACAATTCTGTATTGAGTGACGCGTTTATTACAGAACGTGTTCCTTTTTTTTTTTTTAATTTAAACAAAGTTCATCACTCTCTCATAGAAACGGTTTTGTGGGGTTTTGCTCTGTTTACCGTTACAGGGCGTGAACCTGACAAAGCTGTTCACAGGTCTGCTAGCTTTAAGTACAACAGGATTTTCCATGTTCAAAAGACTATATGCTAAGTGCTTAATCAAATCCCGTCACATAAAAGCCAGATTTAGTCCTTTAAGAACTGCAGTCTGCATGTCAGCCTGGATTTCAGTGTTGTGTGGCTTTCAACAGCAAAAAGTGGTGTGTCTCCCACGATTGCCTTAGTTGGGACAGGGCAGTGGTGGCTAAAAGGAGATGTTTTCATTTGTTCCAGATTTGATTACTCTGAAAATTGGTCACTGTTTCCTATTGTCAAAATATAAAAATACCTTCATCTGGATAAAAATGTATACAGTGGAAAACTCTTCAATGCATAGCCTGGGTGTATGGAAAAGGAGGTTTTCCAGCAGGGTCTGCGTTGTTCTTTATGACTGGTGTGGAGACTGCAGCCTGGGCTGGGTGAATGAGAGCTGAGATTTCTGAACGGCCCTCACCTGATCCCTTCTGCTCACTGGAATTTGCCGGCCTGGGTTTCAAGATATTTGCTGCATCCTTGAAATCCTTGTCAGCCATCTCTCCCTCTGGTACTGGGTTGGCACCGTGACGACCACCTTTTCATTGTCATTCTGGATGGAGCTGATACGGCTGCTCTGATAGGCCCATTTTACAGATGGGGAGACTGAGGCCCTAGTTATACAGCTAGGACAGGGGCGCTGCTGTGTTGGTGACAATATGGTGACTGGTTCATCCAGATTTGGAGTTCTCCCCCTAAAAACCAAGATGATAAAGACGCTGGAAGGAGGGCTTCTCTGCGTTGGGGTGCTGAGTCTTTGTTCTCAGAAAGGTCAGGTGTTAGAAGACGGGAGGCTGGACTTGGAGACTGGGATGTGGTGAGCATGCTGCAGTGAATTCAAACCTTTGAGCTTCATTCCGCACAAACTTGGAGGTGCAGATGCTTCCAGAAAGCACCAGGGTCAACTTGAGAAGGAAGATGATGAGAGGGCAGTTGGGGGTCTCTAGTCTGATGAATCTATTTTTTGGTGTGGGGTGCTGAGCTGGGTGCTTGTGAGATGACCAACACTGTTATTTTCTTAAAACACAAGGAGGGGAAGATGGCAGCCACAGTCTTGCTCTGGAAAGCCAGTAGGGAAACTTCCCGTGCTGTGGCCACGATTCAGGTTGAGGAATGGCGTCCCTCTGGTTGAAGCACCAGCCTCTAAACTCTCGCCCTCATACCAGGCTTTCCAAAGGATCTGGAAGCACATCTTGCCTTACAGGTGGATGAGATGGAGATCCACCTGCTGTGGTCCACAGGTTCCTGACGAGAGGGAGTGTACGCAGTTTGTTTTGTACCATGTTACAGCTCAGAGAGGATGGTTGGCCACAGCCCACTTCTCTACAACAGTTAAAATAGCACAGGACATTCTGAGTTATCAAGGTTGCAAGACAGACCACCAGAATGAAACACACCCTCACGCCATCGAAGTTTTCCTTTAGAGTCTTTTGGACTTTCTCTTTTCAACATGGTTTCTGAAAGGGCAGTAGCAATGTATCGTTGTCTCACAGACAGATGTGGAAAAGAAAAAAGCAAACCGCAGTTCAAAGGTTATCTAAATTTTGGTCAGTCTTATAGTGTTTTGTGATGGCTTTGAACAATTGTCTCCTTTTAATCTCATCTAGTGGCAAAAAAACGACACAACTTCAGTGTATTCTTCGCAACAGTTGTGACAGCATCCTGATTTTATAACTCTCTGTTAATATCAAAACAGCATTAGCTGGGAATAAATTCCAAAGGATCCTTTATTAAAATATCTAAAAGTGGTCTATAAATATTTATTTTTCTAAAAGAGTTTGGAGCTTCCAAGTGAAAATGTGGCTCCACTTTGCTTCTGCGTCTGGTAGAGAGGCCAGCAGGGAGAAGATGGTGCTCCCTGGAGCAGGGGGAGCTGTAAAGAGGCGGCAGGGGCTCCGGCCCTACCTGCTCACTCATGACTTTGTAGAGCTCAGATTACAACAGAAACGGAAAACGGCGGGACTGTAATGCTGCTGTCCACGTGGTGATGGCTGCATGAGCACCTCCCTTCCGGGGCCCTGTCCTGTCTGGGGGAGTCGGTGGCCACCGGGTGTGCCCCTTGCCCCCACCTTCAGAACTCCCACTCCAGGGCCTCCTCCCGATTGGCAGCCCTCTCCAGCCGGTAGATGATGCTGTTCAGGTTGGCCATCTTCTCGTGCCGCCGCTGCAAGTTGGGGTTCACCTTGGTGCTGGGGTGCAAGGCCCCGGCTGTGTCGGCGGTGGGGCTGGCACTCAGCACCTTGGCAGGGAGGGTGCTGGGTGGGGATGGGGAGATGGGGGCTGAGGAGGAAGGGACCGGCGACACGGACATCATGAGGCCTGGAGAGGAGGCGGCTGAGGGCGAGTTCAGTGACACCTCCAGGCTGCAGCGGGAGGACTCTGAGGCTGACTTAAAGCTTAGGGGGTCCGGGTGTAGCCGCTCCCCGCCCTCACTCTCCGGGAGGGGGTGCAGTGAGGGGCAGGCTGGGGTGGTCCCGCCTGGGAGGAGGAGCCCCGGGGCTGCTTTGGGGAGTACGTCGTCACCCAGAGGGTCAGGATGCACCTCTCGGGGGGAGCCTTGGCCTTTGTCCGGCTCCTTTGAGTCCTGGCTGTCGGCTTGTTCCTCAGCCTCCTCAGTCTGTTCCTGCTTAATCCTTACTGGAGTCTTGTCCTGGGAGGTCAGGTGGGTGACGCTCTCCTCGGGAGCCTCCTGAAGCTTTAGTTCCTTCACCGTAGGCTTCTGGTCCTCAGCCTCCGAGTCGGGGCTCTGTGGGTTGGGGTCTGGGTGGGAGTGGCCTGGCGGCAGGATGCCAGGACCCCCACTGGGGTCGAGGTCTGGTTCCTCTTGGGTCCCCTCCACCAACATCTCCCGGCGCATCCGGGACCTGGGGCAGAGATGGTGGTAAGCAAGGTGCTGGAGGGGACAGTTAGCCCTGGAGTCAAATCCAGTGAGTGGCCCTGTGACCCCACCCACTTCCCCAGGGGGCTCACTATGCATAAGCTTCTTCACATGCAGCATCCTAGTAAGCCCTCTCAACAACCCCAAATGGTGGGCTATCATCATCCCCACTTCAGAGGAGGAAACAAGGCTCAGAGATGCTGGGTGATATGCCCCAGTTTCACAGCTAGTAAGTGGCAGAACCAGGACTTGAACTCAGGACTGTTGGATTCCAAAGCTCACAGTCGAGACCTGTGCCGTCTACACGGCTCTCTCATTGTTAACAGTTGTTATACTGACTGCATGTTGAAATGGTTGCATTTGTAAAAGTGTTAGTTGCTCAGTTGTGCCCGACTCTTTGCGACCCCATGGACTGCAGCCCACTGGCCTCCTGTGTCCATGAGACTTTCCAGGCAAGGATACTGGAGTGGGTTGCCATTTCCTTCTCCAGGGGATCTTCCCAACCCAGGGACTGAATCTGGGTCTCCTGTACTGCAGGCAGATTCTTTCCCGACTGAGCTACAAGGGAAGCCCTGCATTTGTATATACTGGGCTAAATAACATATGCGTGTGTGCTTAGTCGTGTCTGACTCTTTGCGACCCTAGGGACTGTACCCGCTAGGCTCCTCCGGCCGTGGGATTCTCCAGGCAGGAATACTGGAGTGGGTACTATTACATTAACTTCATCTGTCTCTTTTTGTTTAGTTTTATTTTTTAATTTTTCTTCAATGTGGCTACTAGAAAATTTTATATTATATATGTGGCTTTCGTTGTATTTCTATTGGACAGTGGTGCCCTAGAGCATTTCTCAAAGTCAAAAGCAGAGAATAACTTGTCTAGGTCACCAAGGCACACAGAGGCAGAGCTGGGCCCAGAACCTGGGCACACTGAATTCCAGTCCAGAACCCACCCTCTCTTCACTTCAGTGGCTTCCCTTTTGCCAGAGGGAAATGTGGTCTCATTTATTATGTTTTAGGGCAGGAAAGGCTAGGATGGGTTTAACTTCATTAATTATTTCCCTAATAGCACGAGATCCAGAGAGGTCAAGTCAGTTGTCCAAGATCACACAGCGATAGGACTTTTTAAGTATCTTCAATGCTGTGTCCTTCTTTAATTGATGACATCATATATTATATCAATATTATTTAATAATAATAAAGTACATGTTACTGATATAAAATTAATTTATAAATTTCAATGATAAAGATCATAATGGTTAGTGCTTATCACATGCCAGATGCTCAACCAAGCACTTTTTACAGATTATTTATCTTTCATAATGACCTTATGAGGGGGAGACTAGTCTCATGCCCACCAACAAAGATGACAAGGCTCAGAGAGGCGCAGGGACTGCCGCGGTCACATAGCCGACACGCAGTGCAGTTGGGCTCTGCACCCAGCTGTCTGCCTGCACTCTCCTGCCTCCCTGCCCAGGTGGGGAATGCGGCCCCATCCCAGGATCCTGAGCCTGGAGGGACTATCAGCGGTGATCTGGTTCACTTTCGTCTCTCAGTTCCTAATCCTTCCACAAAGGTGGCCTTGCCCACCTCTCAGGAGACCCTGTCTTCTCCTTCAGTTCCCTCTAGAGGGAAGAGTTGGTGGGACCCAGGGGAGTGCTGGGTGTTTTGGGGATGGCTCATTTGCCTGAAGCTTTATCATTAGAACTTCCAAACTGTGGATCAAATATAAATATCTCGCTAACAGTCATTTATACCATAGTAAAAATGAGTCTTTTTCTTCAATTCTTGACTCCCTCATCTATAGCAGGTCCTTCCAAGGAATTTTTTCTCAAAACATCCCATTGTTCACTTTTCCCAGAGCTCACTGCAGTGTGTAATGATACATTACTATAAGAACTCATTTAATAGTGACCATCCCTGCTGGTCTGTGAGAGATGCCAAGGACTTTACCTCATTCTCTTTGGTACTTGGGACAGAGTAGATGCTCAATAATCATTTACTAAATGAAGCAATGTATTCTATAATTATAGCTCTTTGAGAGTGGTTTTTTTGGGGAGTGGAATTCTCTCTCCTCCTTCAAAGCCCAGCTGAAATGCCACCTCTCTATCTAAATTTTCCCTAGGTAGAATTCCCTTTTCCCTTAGTTCCTTATTCCTCCTTGTTTTCACAGCATTTATTAGGCTGTCATGAAGTTACCTGGTTTGTGATTTTAAACTCTCTAAGAGCAGGGATGATGGCTTTGAACCCCTGTATCTCCCAACCCTGGCTCACTGTGCATACATGACAAATATTAACTGAAATGAATATGCTGGATTATAATGGAGGGATACGTTCCTGTGGGAAACAAGGGGGGAGAGAATGTCTGGAAGGGAAGGAGGGTGTGAGGCTTTCAGGACCTAGATCATCTGCCGTTTGGCAGGTTCTGGGTCTGAGCAAGATATAAGCAATATTTTACAATATGTTTATGTCTGTAGTTTTTCATTTGATCCTCAATTCATTCAAAGCATTATGAGGTAAATTTTAAGTTCCTTATCTGTAAAATAGGGATGAGACTCAGAAAGGTACAGTGATTTGCCCAATAACACACAGCCGAGGTGGGATTTGAACTCGGGTCTGTGTGATGCCCATGCCTGGGCTGTGGAGAGAGATTTCAGGTGTTCCACCCTTCTAGGCTCCTCCTCCTCTTCTCTCAGGGATCAAGAGACTCTCCTCTCTGGCACCACAGGGGCATCAGAGACATTTCTTGCTCAGGAGGCTTGGTGGGGAGTGCCTCAGAGGGATGGCCCTTGAAATCACATCAAGCCTTCTCTTCAGGGTTCTCAGGAAGCCCTTTTGCGGTCTCCTTGGGAACCGTGTACCCAGTCAGTGCCCCAAGGCAGCCCAGCCCCCTGCAGGTCAGCTGCTCAGGAGATGAGGGATTGGTGAGTGGGAGGAGGCACCACTTTTGTTAGGGATCACCCACGCCCTGAGGTGGGTGGAGCCTGAGGGGCTGCCACAAGGGTTTCCTTTGACCTTAGGAGTGGGAAAGGCCAGGAGCCCCAATCCAGGGCACTGACACAAGACTCAGTGGGAAGTTAGGGTACCTCAGGCCTGTGCCCCAAACACAATCCCCCGTCCCTTTGTGGAGGCAGACGCAGAGCAAGCTGGTGAAGTCACAACAAAGATGGCGACGATAGTGACGTCAACACCTGTCACCTCCTATGTGCCAGGTTATTCTCCATGAGTATGTTAGCCGCATCAAATCCTCAAGGCAACTCTATGAAGTAGATCCCATTATAATTCTCATTTTATAGGTTAGAAGATCGAGGCTCTGGGAGGTGAAGTCACTTGCCCAGGCCGCACAAGATGAAAACTGTCGAGCTGGAATTTACATCCGAGTTTGCCTATGTTATAAAGCTAAACACCTAGAAATATGGCCACCTCGTTTCCCAGAGGCCATGATGGGCTGCCTCCAGGCCCTGGGATGAGGAAGCGGGGGCTGCCGGCTGAGACCCCTGCCCATCCTCCCAGGGGCCACCAGGCACCCTGCCCCCCATCCCTACCTGTAGTTGTGGAACCAGTTGATGACGGTGTTGGTCTTGAGGTTGAGCTGGAAGGAGAGGAGCTCAATGGTCTGCTGGGAGGGGTAGGGCTCCAGCTGGTAGGCCTTCCTCAGCGCCTCCTTCTCTTCGGGGGCCAGCACCACTCGGGGCTTCTTGATCTGCAGGAGGCTCAGGTCTTGGGGCTGCAGGCAGGGGCTGGGGCACTCGGAGCGGGTGGCTGGAGACTCACTGTCTGAGCCAGTGCTGATGAGGCCGTACCTGCGCTTCAGGTAGGCTGGGGCGGGGGAGGGAGGGAGGGAGGGAGGGAGGGCTGAGAGGGGCCAACTAGAGGCTCCCCTGAACCGAGGAGGGGTCTCAGGCTGAACTGAGCACCAGCCAGCCGTCCTCAGAGCCCCTGCGCCCCAAACGTGGGGACCCTGGCCCGGCCTCAGCCTTTTCTCCTTCCACACCCTCCTCGTGAGATGGGAGATGCTCGCCTGCCCACACCTGGTCATTAACACGCTAACTGTTAACATGTGTGGAGGGCTGCCCTCATAGACAGGAAGTGCTCAAAAGAAGGGGTTCTGCAGCATTCTCGATTGTCAGAAGTGTCCCTGAATTTCACCAGTGTTTTGAGGGCAGCGGGAAGACAGTTTTAAGATTTTTCTCTCCTGCTTTCACAGGTTTTTCTGGAGCCATCTGTGGAGTCTGTGGGTTCAGTGCGGAGGTGGTACAGATGCAGAAAGTGGTGCAGATGCAGAAAGTGGTGCAGAGTCTTTCGCCCTTGGCCCCTGCCAGGCTCCAGGATGTTAATTTTAAATGAACATAGTAATTGCATGATGCATCTCAGCCTCAAATCATCAAAATGTGTGTGCGCTGGGGGGGAAGCCCACCCCAGAATGGAGGAAGCAAGGTATTGGGTCCCATTAAATCCTCACACCAGTGCCCTGAGGTAGACGCTATGACTCTTACTTTCAGATGAAGTGGAATGAGGCACAGAGAAGGGAAGTAACTTGCCCAAGATCACACAGCCAGCAAGCGGCAGGACAAGTTCTCAACTGTACAGCTGTCTGATGCCAACAGCCAGATGGTCCTTCCCCATGTGCCGCTTATAGCCTGGCTTGACCCTGGGCCCTCGTCATGACTTAGTGCCCCAGCTGACAACTTTCCAACTCCTCAAATCTTATCTTCCGACTGGATTTTGAGCTTTCTTAGACCCAGGAATCCCTTACACACAAAGCATGGGACTGGCTGGGCCACAAAGTGGGTGCTCAGTGCCAGTTCAATTTTTCAGGGAGATAAAATCCTATCAGACAATGTAAGAACCTGCGATTTCTTGTCCGGTCCTGTAAGGGGGGAGTTATCATTTGCTGGGTCAATTCTGTGCTTTGTTGCGTAGAATCCAGGTGATGGGCAAAGGGGGTAATATAATAGGACTCTGATGCAGAGGATGGAGAGATCAGAGAGAGAGGGCTTGGGGAATATGCAGGAGACTCTGGAGTGGCTATGGGTTTGTGGAAGGACGCTGAGAGAGACAGTGTATTGGAACTTTCAGGGGAAAAGTATTAAACATTTTAATGGCTTACGTTCTGTGGAATGGCTATTTCTTGCAGCCTACACTAGGCTAAGACTGGACCACTGGGACCCTGGGTTTGTTTGGGTTAGAACCAGATATGGTTCCAATGGGAAAACCTGAGGCCAGACCCAGAGTTCCCAGGGCTTACCTTTCTTCTCCAGCTTCTTCATGTCTCTCAGCTTCTCCACGTTGTGGGGGTCGTTGAGCCACAGCTGCATGCGCACAAAGGGCTCCCGGCCCTTCAGGCTCAGCTTGTGCCAGGGTTTGGGTCGGGAGAGAAGGTCAGACACGGAGCCCTGGGTCAGCCCTAGGATGCTCTCCCCGAAGAGCCGCTGCCCTGGGGATAGGGGAGGAGGGGGACGACCTGTTACCCCAGGCTGGGCACACGTGCTCCCGGGAGAGACAAGGGACAGGGAGAAACCAGGGAATGTCTCCACTAACTCAGCAGGGAGGACCAGACACATCGGGGGACCCATGCCTGTGTGCATCTGGGGAACTTTCTGTAAAACAGGAGATGGGGGCAGGCAGATAGCTACCAAACAAAAATGCTGTCATGATTTAGACGTTATTCACTCCTAGGGGATCCCTGACATTGTCTGCAAACTTCATGTGCACAAATAAGTATCACCTTGTCAGAGAGTAATTGGCCAGATTCTATCAAAATTTCAATGTGCAAACCCTCTGATCCAACAATTCCACTGCCTGGGATTTCTCCTCCAGTTGTACTTGCCCAAGGGCACAAAGACGCATGTGGATGTGGTTTCAGAGGCAGCAGGAAATTAGGAACAAGTAAAATGCTCATCAGCTGCATAAAAAATATGGGGCATCCATGGCCTGAAAAATTTTGCAACAGTGACAAAGACTGCAGGTGGACTATTCATTCTAAGGCAGAAGAGAGTCCGCTGTAGAACAGTGTTAGTTTTTAAAAAGCAAGTGGAAGGATAGCCTGTGTGTAATTTCATCTATCTAGAAAAAAGAAGAGAAGAAACTAGGTGAGCATACAATTTTGTATGTGTTCAGAAAATCTCAAAGATACAGAAAAACTTTGGCATATGACTGGGAGGTTAGGGGACATTTTATTTGTTTAAATTTTAACTTTTTTTTTCCCTGTATTGTTTGGCATTTTCAAATAGTGATATCTTATTTTTATTATAGAAATTGTAGTGAAAAGTTGGCGTTTGTGTGCATGACTTCACTCCCATCTGAGATGTGGAGGAATTTGTAATTCAAAAAATTAAAGAATCCAGATTTCTCCCTTGGGCCCCCAGCATTGGATGAGGACTGAGTTAGAATCTTACTGGGATTCTCTAAGTCTTCCTGGAAGGAAGTTTTGCAAGTTGTGGGCCAAGAACTTTAGGAGGACAGCATACTGACCTCCCTACTGTCCACTCTAGAGACCCAGTTCAGAGTCAGATGCCTCCCAGGGGCCCCTGGGTGGCCCAGGGCTGAGCAGCACCTGCAGAAGGGACCCCAGTGCCTGGGATCTCACCATGGCTCTTTCCTTAAGGCAAGGGGGGGGTGCCAAGCAGGGCAAGAGGCAGCATCCCTGACTCCCGGTACCCTGTACCTAGGTTGTTGTCTGTGAGGACCTCTTTGACCCTCTTGGTGATGGAGTACGTGTCCAGCTCGGGGGACATGGCCACAATCTCCTGGATGCCCCCTGGGGTCTGGCTGCCCGAGTAAATCTTCCCACTCAGTGATGAGCTGGAGCGTCCCTCTGGCTGCTGGTTCTCCTTGCTGCTCTCCAGTGTCAGACTCAGGGGCTCCTGGGAGCTCTTCTCCAGTGGCTCCGTGGGACTAGGGGGTGGGGATGGCGAGGACCTTGGTTCAGTGGGACTGACTGTGGGCCGCAGAGAGACAGAGAAGGCAGTTACTCAATCTGGCATAGACATGCATGGTTTGGGCAGGCTTGCTTGTTACAGCCAAGAGTTGGCAACAACCCGCTCTGCAACTACCACAGTAAAATCTCAGGCCGGGACCATCCTCGCTGTGAAAACCAGTAGATGAAAGTTGGAGGAGGAAAAAGATATCCATATAGTCCCAAAGTATCTCCCCACAGGATACTTTTAAGTACAAAGGGAAAAACAGTAACTTTATAGGTACAGCTGTCTGCCAACACCACCTCAATCTGGTGATCGAAGTTAGCACCTCCAATCACAGGCCAAATCAACAGCTGGTGACTCCTGATATGATGGACTGAGAAGGACAGAGCAACATTTCTGGGATATTCCTGCCCGAAGAGCACAGCTTGAATCTAACCACAAGGAAACATGAGACAAAGCTGAACTGAGCATCCGTCTATAACATAACTGGCTTTCAGTTTTCACAAACGTCAAAACTAAAAAACTTTAGAGAGAGGCAGAAGAACTGTCCAAATTGAAAGGGACTAAAGAGACATGACTAAATACAAGTGATCCTGAATTTGACCTGGACAGGGAAAGATCAAATTATATAAAGGTGACTATTGGGACAACTGAAGAAACTTGGAATATAGATGGTGGGTTACATAGCAGTATTGTATTATTGTAAAATTTCTCATTCTTAGTAAATAATTTTGAAATGTTTAGGGGTAAAGGGACATGATATCTTCAATTAATCTCTTAAATGGTTGAGAGAAAAAAGCACAAATATGGCAAAATTAGCAACTGGTGAATTAGTATGTAGGATATTGAAAGTTTGTTGTTCTATTGCTTCAACTCTTTGGTAAGTTAGAAATTACATCAAAATTAAAAGTTAAGAGAAAAAGAAAAAAAGGACTTGGCAATGACTGACAAGTCCAACTGCCAGAGTTAGCTAAGTAAAATACAGTGAATCCCCACAGCAATCAACAATAATGTAATAAAAAGATGCATATGAGATGAGTAAGTTCTGGGATTCGATACACAGCATGGTGACTGTAGTTAACAATCCTATTTTATACATATACTTGATAGTTGCTGTGAGAGTACAGGTTTAATCGTCTCACTATAACAAAATGGTAATTACCTTAAAAAATAAAACCACATTTTTCTTAAGACATTTTGTGTACATGTATGTTAGAAAATGGAGAAGGCAATGGCACCCCAGTACTCTTGCCTGGAAAATCCCATGGACGGAGGAGCCTGGTGGGCTGCAGTCCATGGGGTCGCTAAGAGTCAGACATGACTGAGTGACTTCACTTTTCCTTTTCACTTTCATGCATTGGAGAAGGAAATGGCAACCCACTCCAGTGTTCTTGCCTGGAGAATCCCAGGGACGGGGGAGCCTGGTGGGCTGCCATCTATGGGGTTGCACAGAGTCAGATGACGACAAGCGACTTAGCAGCAGCAGCAGTATGTTAGAAAACCACTTTTTAGAAGATATCTTGGGTAGGGTGACTTTATTGAACCTCAGTTCCTGAATCTGTTAAATGGGGCCATAATACAAGCAGTGCTATACTTGCAACTACCCTGCTCAGGGCCATAAAGAGGGCTCCATGAGACAATGGGGGTCACTTCCTGAGGAATCAAGAGTCACCCACTCACTGGACTTTCCAGCGCGAGCTGAGCCGCTGGACAGTTTGGGGAGGGCAGGGGACATGTCTGGGGAGGTGTCCCTAATGGGGAGGGGTGTGTTTAGAAATTCCTGTGCTGGTCCACAGGGCACCTTCCAGTGAAGTGGAAAAAGGTACTTCTTCCTCAACGTATTTAACTGGTGCCTGATTTGTTAATATAAACCCAAAGGCTCTGGGCGAAGACGGATTCTGAGGCTGCAAGCTGGATTGCTGGGAAAGAGATCAATCAGCAGACTTCTGACATGAGATGGTAAGGTGGGCACCGCCCCCACCCCACCACTCCCGCTCAGTCTAGGCACTCTGGCGCCACCTAGAGGTCAGTCTGGCTGAGGGAAGGATGAAAGCGGAGCAGGGACCCTTTCAGGGCAGCAGTGGGGAGGGGCAGGGGAAGGGAGACCTGGGCAGTGAAGCCACTGCACAGACTGGAAGAGTGAGGGCTCTCGGTGGTTTGGGGCCCCATCTGTACTCACCCTGGGAGGCGCTGGGCTGCTGGCCCACAGCCTGGCCAAGCTGGTCCGAGAGCCACAGCTGCATGCGGATAAAGGGCTCCCGTCCCTTCTGCGTCAGCTTGCTCCACGGCTTCGGCCGGGACAGCATGTCGCTCACGCTGCCCTGTGACAGGCCCAGCACCTGGGGATGGGCAGGGCAGGAAGGCTGGGTCAGCAGGTCCTGGCCATCCCCTCCACCTCTCTTCCCCAGACCCTTAGGGCCCGCTGCTCACTCCTGTTCCGAGGAGAGGGCTGCCTTCAAGATATCTTCACTCTCCATACGCCTGCTGTGTGCCTATGCTGTGCCCTCCGCCTGCAGTGCCCTTCCAGAGTTCCTTACAGTCCATGGAATTCTCCAGGCCAGAATCCTGGAGTGGGTAGCCTTTCCCTTCTCCAAGGGGTCTTCCCAACCCAGGGATTGAACCCAGGTCTCCCGCATTGCAGGCAGATTCTTTACCAGCTGAGCCACAAGGGAAGTCCATCTAAAAATCCTACTTGGACTCTAAGACCCCTTAAGCGCCTCCTCTTCCAGGAAGCCTTCCTGTGTTGTATTTCCTATTCCTCCAAGCTGGGCTGAGCCTTAACACTTAAGTGCAATGGACCATGGGAGGGATGGAGGTTACTGAAAGAGGGGGATAGGTGGCTATTACCTAACCAGATGGAAGCTTTTCACAGCTTTAAAAACTGCAGAACTGAACGCCAGCCTTGTCTGTGGCTCCCCTTTCCCCACTGCCCAGGGACAGGAAGAGGGGCTTTTGGGGTCACTCAGATCTGGGCCTGAATCCTGCTTCTGCTCAGTTCTTGCTCACATACACACAAACCCTTCTTTCCAGGCCATGGACACGGCAAAGGTGTCCTCGTTCCCCAGGCTCCCTGAACCTCCAGGGCGAACCCCACCGTCTTCACCTTCTCCCCAAAGATCCTCTGGCAGATTCCATTCTTGGCCAGCTTCTCCTTGACCTGGCGCGTCAGCTCCAGGGTGTCCACCTCGCGGTACATGTAGAGCTCGTATTGCTCGGGGGTCAGGGGCGGCACGGTGGGCTTCAGCGTGCGGGGCACGTAGGCTGGGTAGTAGGCCAGCCGTCCGCCGCCGCCCCCTTCAGGGCCGCCCCCCTCGGCCTTGAGCTCGCCCACCCTGGGGGGCTCGTCCTCGCTCCCGGCCACTTCGTCCTCGGGGACTGCGGGGGCCTCATCCCCACGGGGCCAGGCCCGGCCATTGGGCTGGCCGGAGTAGCTGGAGGAGGAGGAGAGTGAGGGAGAGACAGAGGCGTAGGGGCGGCTGAGCAGGCCGCGGTCCGAGGCCCAGTGGTGGTCAAAATAGCCGGCGTCACCGATCTCCGACTTGACCTTCCGGATGATGCTCTGCACGAAGGCGGCCGGGGACAGGACCGTGAGGGAGGTCTGTGTGCCGCTGCTGCTCGTCCCCCCACTGCCGACACCGCTGTCCTCCTGCTTGACGAGCGTCGGGGCCCCGTTCTGGCTCACGGCGGCCAGCGAGGGCCGCTCTGGGGGCGAGGGAGGCACCGAGCGGCCCCGGGCGCCGGCCTCCATCTCCAGCAGGGCCTGCTGCTGCGCTTGCATCTCGCGGCGTGCTTGCTCCAGAATGTTCTTGATGGCGTCTTCTGAGGTGGTGCTGGCGGGGGCTGTGCCATTGGTGATGCTCAATGGGGCTGCTGAGTTCTTGGGCTCGCCTGTGGGAAAGGGGACAGGGAGGCTGGAGGCCTGTGGACAGGGCATGGCTTGATGGACAAAGGCGTTCACAGCACAGAAATTATACCAGAGACATGATGGGGGCAAACCTCTGCATCTGGGGATAAAATCCAGGTGGACACTGAGATTTTAGCTTATGTGGAAAAATATTCATGGGGATACTGAAACGTTAGAAGACTTGCTTTTACACATGCTGTGATCCACCTATGCAAATTAAAGCAAGTCCCAGAAGGGGACACACATTAATAACCTGCTTTCTATGGAGCAGCAGAGCAAGCCAAATAAGCAATACATTACTTGGTGAAAATTCTACAAGTGGTCAACACAAAGGAACAGCAGGACCGTGCTTCCCTCTGCTCTTGGTGGCCTTTCCTACACTGGGGTCTCTCCCCAACCCTGGACCAACCTAGATCAACACAGCCCTTCCTTGACTATCTCGCTGTGCAGTCTGCACCCCGGTGGATCCTCATAGCTCCATTAAAAATAATTTCTATTGCTTTGCCAATTAAAAAGCAATAGAGCAATGGAATACTATTCAGTCATAAAAGGAAGGAAGCACTGATACCGTATGGAGGAAACTTGAAAACATTACGTGAAGTGAAAGAAGCCAGGCACAAGAGGCCACCTATTGGACAGTTTCCGCTCATATGAAACATCCAGAACAAGGAGAGCCACAGACACAGAAAACAGACCGGGGCCTCCCTGGGGCTCAGGGGAGGTGAGGCGTGGGGAGTGCCTGCCAATGGGCACAGTGTTTCCTTTTGGGGGGATAAAGATGTTTGGGAACTAGACAGAGACAGTGGCTGCAAAACATTGTGAAGCCACTAAATGCCACTGAATTATTCACTCTAAAATGGTTAGATTCATGTTCTGTGAATTTTACCTCAAAACACAAAACAAAACCAACGTCCCTGGTGGTGAAGTGGGTAAGAATCCGCCTGCCAACACGGGGAACACGGGTTTGAACCCTGGTCTGGGAAGACTCCACATGCCGTGGGGCAATGAAGCCCGAGTGCACAGCTACTGAGCCTGAGCACCCTCAAGCCTGTGCTCCGCAACAAGAGAAGCCACTGCAATGAAGAGCAGCCCCTGCTCACCACAACTAGAGAAAGCCCACGCAAAGCAACAGAGAGCAAGCATGGCCAAAAAATCCCCCTCTGTTAAAAAAAAAAATACATGTCTATCTGGAGAGCTAACAATGCACAAAAACTTAAGATGAAAATGAAAATCCCCTCTGATCTTTCCCCCAGTGGTAATCACATGACATTTTCCAGGTTTTCCCTTCCAATCTGTTTTCTAACTACATGCATGGGATGGCCACACTTGATACGTGGCAGTGTGGCCTGGCTTGCTCCCACTTAGTATCAACATGAGTGTTTTTTCCTACGATTTGAAGTTCTTCTATCTTTAATGGCTGCATATGCCACTGAAGAAATACTCTGTGGTTTAGCTATCAAGCCCTCCACTGCTGGACACTTAGGTTTCTACTTTGTCACTGCTGGAAACAACAATAAAGAGATAGCTTGTATATACATTTTTATTCCCACTCTGAATATTTCCTTTGATCCCCCAAAGCAGAGCTCCCAGGTCAGTGTCAGCCATATTCACTTCCTTCCCAGAGGGATGCTAATTGCTCTCTGCTTAGTCTTCACTTCTGTGAGGGACATCGTGGGGTAACCTGGCACTCTTCCTCTTGCTGAACTTTTCAGACCCTAAATGGAAACCCCCTGCCTGGGCAACTCGAGCAAAGGTGTCCCTCTGTGATGTCTTTTTAATTTCTTTGCTACCTTGATGCAGACCTCCCAGTGGGAGAGCACTGCGCAGGGAGTCAGGAGGCCCGTGTTCTCCTCTGGTCTCCGAATAACTGTGAGTATGTCCCCTCTCTTTGGCCTCAGTTGTCTGTTTAGTGGAAGAGTTAGACGATACTGTTTCTCATGGTTCTTTTCACCCCAACACTGCATCTCATCTACATGTGTAACCTCTGTCCAGCACACAGTAGGCATTTAATGTTTACTGAATGACTGCCTCGCTTTTGCTACCAGAATTGACCAAGAAGACATAACTAAGCGTGCACACAGTTGGGGCTCAGCAGATTATCTGGGTAGGGCAGAGCAGGATCCCAGCAGGGTTAACCTCTCTCTGTCCTTTCCAGGGACCAGGAAAAACAGGGTCCATGGGAAATTAGTGGCTTCCAGCAGCAGACTTGGGAATAGGGACACTTGCCCCAAGTTACCACCAGGGGGGAGCAGATACTGTAAAACAGAGTGGGAGTGCTGAAGCTGGCATCCAGTTCTGAGTCAGCTGTGGTCTACACTGGCTGTACTACATTATGCTGGGTGCAGGGATGTGATAGGTGATAGGTCCCTGGTTGTAAGAATCCCCCACTTGGAGGGACAGCCACATCAGCAGAGTCATTTGTAACATGAATAAATGCAACAGTGGAGACATAGTGATAATGTAATGAGGACGGCTAACTTTCCAGGGGCACCTTCTACATACTAGACCCCAGCTGAGTGCTTGCCGTGCCTGATGTCATTTGATCCTCACACAGCCTTGAGAAGGGAATACAAATACTGCAGCTATTTTAAAGATGAGAAAATGAAGGCACAGAGAGGCTAAGTAATTTTCCAGAGGTCACACTGTTTAATAAATAGCTGAGGCAAAATTGGCAGCCAAGGCACTCAGGCTCCATTGCACCGAACAATACAGGTCATTATGGGGGATCCGAGGAGGGGTGGAGTCCAATCCACCAGGATGGGGCTCGGGGCTTCCTGGAGGAGATGAGTTCTGAGATGAGTTGTAAAGTAGGAGCAGGAGCTGGACAGAAAGGTGGCTGGGGTGAAGATGGCCTTAGGGGCACAGAAACAGGAGTGAGGGTGGTCATGAGCAAAAACAATTCATGTGAGAGGCATGGAGGGGTCAGGAGGAGTCTGAAGACTATTCTAGGGCCTGTAGCCCTTGTTGGGGAATTAGGATTTTAACCTGAGGGTAATGGGGAGCCATGGAAGGATTTCAAATAGTGACATGAATATGTGGTCCTCTTGAAGGATCCCTGTGGCCTCAGGTCTTTGGTCAAATCCTGAACTTAGAGTTTTGTTAGCAAGAAAAAAGATGGCAAATGATTTGGGGTAAGGCAGTGAAGAATGTCTGCTTACCACTCCTTCCAAAAAAGCTGAAATAATTTCCCTCCAAATATACAGTTGAATATAAAATAGAGCAAAAATTTTCTATAGCTGAAGAATTAATCTAGTTAAAGAGGTTTCTAGGGACTTCCTTGGTGGTTTGGTGGCTTAGATTCCACATTCTAAATGCAGAGGACCCAGGTTTGATCCCTGGTGCTGGGGGAAGGGATAATTAGGGAGTTTGGATGGACATATATACACAGCTATATTTAAAACAGATAACTAACAAGGATCTACTGTATAGCATAGGGAACTCTGCTCAACGTTATGTGGCAGCCTGAATGGGAGGAGAGTTTGGGGAAGAATGGAAATATGTATATGTATGATGGAGTCCCTTTGCTGTTTACCTGGAACTATCACAACACTTATTCAGCTATACCCCAATACAAAATAAAAAGTTTTAAAAAAAGAGTAAATATTAAAACAAACAAACAAAAAAACAGTCGCATGTGCCACAATGAAGACCTGGTTCAGCCAAATAATAAATTTTTTTAAAATTAGTGAAGGTGGTAAATTAAAAAAAAAAAAAAAGGTTTCTCAGTTGCAGAACTTCTCAGAGCCTTTAACAGTTACAACTGGTGTTTTTTAAAATACTGACTACTTGCCAGGTACTGTATCAGTTGCTTTATTTCTATCTTATTAAGTCCTTTTCATATCTCTGCTGCTGCTGCTGCTGCTGCTGCTGCAAGTCGCTTCAGTCATGTCCGACTCTGTGCGACCCCACAGACAGCAGCCCACCAGGCTCCCCCATCCCTGGGATTCTCCAGGCAAGAACACTGGAGTGGGTTGCCATTTCCTCCTCCAATGCATGAAAGTGAAAAGTCAAAGTGAAGTCACTCAGTTGTGTCCGACTCTTAGCGACCCCATGGACTGCAGCCCACCAGGTTCCTCCATCCATGGGATTTTCCAGGCAAGAGTACTGGAGTGGGGTGCCATTGCCTTCTCCGTAATTTCACTTAACTGTAGTTAAATGGCTTATAGCTCCCATACCGGATAATGGATCTAGTACTTTCCAGGCCTAGATTTCACTTGTCTGCAGGTTGTGAAAAAGGAAGAGGTTCAGACCTGCTTGGAATCCCCTCTGGGGTGGACACAGCCTCACCTCCTGCTCAGGACAGGCCCTGGAGGCCTCGGGCCTCACCTGCTGTGGCCACACTCACCCCCCTTCTGCGACTCAATCTCCTTCTTGGCCTGTTCTAGGATGCTCTTGATGGCGTCATCCGAGCCGGTCTCTGGCGTGCGGATTCTTGGGGTGATACTGCCTGGGGGAGGAAAGGAGGTGTCTGTTGTGGGGACCTGCATGTTGCGGGTCAGTCCCTGGAGCTGGGCAGGGTGACAGGCTGGTGTCTTCCTCCCAGGGCTGGGAGAGTGAGAGCCAGATGGTGAGTCTGTGTGACAAACTGTGGACGCACAAGAGATTTCAGCTTGAAATAACAACAAAGCCCAATGCGGGCAGGCACCACCAAAGTGAACAATTATCTTGGGACTTTCTTGGTGGTCCCATGGTTAAGACTGTGCTTCCACTGCAGAGGACGCAGGTTCGATCACTGGTGGGGGAACTAACATCCCACATGCCCCAAGGTGTGGCCAAAAAAAAGGAAAGAAAAGAAAATAGCTAACAATTCTCAAGGAGTTATTACCCGCTTTATGCTGATTTAACTCTCTTTAGGAGCCTGACAGATGGGGAAACTCAGGCACAGAGCAGCTAGAGAGAGCTGCCTGAGGTCACTAAGCAGATGAATGGCGGAGCTGGACACAAACTCAGGTGTTTGTGGGGTCAAAACTTGGGGCCTTCACATGGATTACTCTAAACACTGAGTCTGTCAAGGTTGGGGGGGTCGCCCCGGTCATCTTATGCATGGGTAAACTGAGGCCTGGAAGTGCTTACGGGGTATCTGCCAAGGCAGCCCCAGGGGCCTGGCCTTTCCCCACCATTATCAGCCTGGACTGCACCGCAGCAGCCAGGTGCATGGGACAGGGAGCCCCAGGAGGGAGGGATTGAGGATGGTTTCCCTCATTTTACAGAGGCGGGAAACTGAGGCACAGAGAGGCAAAGTTATTTGCCCCAGGTCACCCAGCTGGGAGGTGGCAGACTCAGGCTCTGAACCGTGAGCCGTGTTCTCAGCCCTCAGCAGCCCCACGCCCGGGGCTGGCCCGGGGAGACGGCTCTGCAGACGGGCCCTCGGCCAGCACCCACCTCGCTGCCGCACCTGGATGGTCCTCAGGGCCAGCACGTTCTGCTCATCCGACAGGAAGTGCTTCATCTTGATGAAGGGCTCCTTGCCCTTCACCGTGAGCTTGCGCCAGGGCTTGGGCCGGGCCAGGATCTCGCTGACCGAGCCCTGGGACAGCCCCAGCACGTAGTGGCCGAACACCCGCTGCCCAATGTTGTGTTTGAGCAGCTGCTCCTTCACCTGGAAGGCGATCTCTGCCGTGTCCAGCTGCTCCTCCTCTGCTCCAGCCCCTGCCGTGGCCATGCCGCCCCCGGCCCCCTCTGCTGGCTCAGGACCCCCGGGCGGCTCAGGGCCAGGGGCTGGGGTAGCAGGGGCCGTGGGGGGCTTGGTGCCATAGAAGGCTGGGGGGAACACTAGCAGGCCGCCCGCTTCCCCCTTGAAGGCAGTCGGGGCCATCATGTGCTTGGACAGCAGCGTGTCCCCTGTCAGTCTCTCCGCTGAAGCCAGGCTGGGGAAGGGGGACAGCGAGAAAGTCCGAGGGCCATCGGGGCCCAGGCTGGGGCCCAGCAAGGGCTGCCCTGGGCTGGGGGACAGGGGGTCTTCGGGCCCTGGTGGTGGTGGGAGCTGTGGAGGGGACGGGTAGGACTGCTCCGTGCCCAGAGAGTCCTTGATGGAATCATCCTCCGAAGGGTCCTCCTCTAGAACACCGAGACAGACAGACAGACAGAGGAGAGGAGAGACAGACAGAAAGACAGAGAAGTAGATAGTGATGGGAAGAGAGAGGCAGACAGACACAGAGAAACAGAGATAGGGAGACAGACAGATGGAGAGAAATAACATGGGAGAAAGAGATAGGCAGAGACAGAGTGAAAGGCGAAGTGACAGAGGTTGAGAGAGAGAGAGGGAGGCAGAGAGACACACAAAAAGGGAGAGATTTGGAAGGAGAGGAAGCGGACAGAGGGCAGGAGGGGAGGGGAGAAGCGCTATAGGCGTCCGACAGCATGAGGCACCGACACTGGTGTTTCTGCCGCACACTCCCCGCCCCCTTCCCTAGTCCCCGTTCTGCAAGGCCTGGGCCGGATTCCAGTGCTGGGGTGACCCTCCCATCGCCAAGCGCATGAACCGCGCACCTGTTACGGGCCCAGCGCTTTGCCCGGGAGGGTTGATCCCCATTCCGGAGTAGGACAGCCCACGTCCTAGGTGCTCGCCCCGTGCGGCTTGTCTGGGTTTGCATCTACCCTCACAGCACCTACTAGGGCCGGTAACTGCCCATTTCACAGATGAGGAAATGGAGGCAGCACATACATGTGGATGAAAGGTCATGAGGCCACTGTGTGGGGAGAAGGGGCGATCTGGGAGAGACAGGCCTTTCCCAGCAGTCTGCAGTAAGGGTTGGTGTGAACGCCCTGTGACCTCTCCCTGCTGCTCACGAAGGCTGGGGCATGAAGGATTCCCCCGGGGACCTTGGGAGGGCCTGAGTGAGCTGGCTGTCTCCATGTGTCCCACCTTAGGGGACAGTCGCCCGCTGGCTTAGCCATGGACGGCCACCAGCTCAGCCCCAGGCACGCAGCAGGCGCTCAGTCAACCTGCCTGCCTTTTACCCATCATCTTGCTGCCCTTTGTGTTAAAGGCAGTGGTCTGAGGGCGTGGAGGAGGCCGGAGACCCACGGGCAGCTCCCACCCCAGCCCCTCAGCCCCGAGAGCATCCTGCTTCCCCTACCAGGGCTGGCCAAAAGACCAGGCTTTTCCAGGAGGAATTTCTGCGCAGGGAAAAAGGCCTCCTTTGCCAGGAGCAGTGAGTCTTCGGGCTTGGCCATGCCCTGAGGAGACAAGAAGCAGGGCTGAGAGGGCATGGCTGGCGCAGAGCTCTTGAGGGCAGCCTGCCCGGGAGGGACGGTGGTGGGGACCCTCACCTGGGGGAGGCTGCAGGTGTTGGAGGCTAGTTTCATGGCTTTCAGGATGCTGCCGGAGAAAGTGCAGACAGAGCGTGAGGCCAGCCGGGTCCTCAGGCCGGGGCGAGGCCTCGTGAGAGGCACGCCACCTGCTCCTCTTCCCGAGAGCACCCACCGCACCCCTGGGTCTCACACAGCATGGGACTCAGTGGACAACAGGCCCGAAGCAGTGGCTTGTGAAATGGTCTACTCCCCCTGGAGGGGTGCAGCTTGAGCTGGTCTGATTAAGGCATCACCCCCTGCCCCACAGTGGCTCAGCTGGTAAAGAATCTGCCTGCAATGCAGGAGACCCAGGTTCTATCCCTGGGTCAGGAAGATCCCCTGGAGAAGGAGATGGCAACCCACTCCAGTATTCTTGCTTGGAGAATCCCATGGACAGAGGAGCCTGGTGGGCTATATAGTCCATGGGGTTTCGAAGAGTTGGACACAACTGTGCAACTAACTTCCACTTTCACTCCTCCCCCTGCTCCACCTCCTCCCTGCAATAGCAACAACAAGGCTGTTTCCCCAGAGGCAGCTCTTGATGACAAAGGACTGGGCATGATAGCCAGGGTGCCAGTGGACAGGAGACAGGGTACCACAAAGCGGGATCTGGTGGAAGGGAGGAAGATGATGAGCTCTGCTGAGGGCCGCTGGCAATCTTCCCAGGCAGCCTCCTGCCAGGGAAGAGGGCCTGGCAGTGGGCCTCACCCAACACAATACCTCAGCTCTGTTTTAATTTCTTCATAGTCAGACTGCGCCTGGAGCTTCTCTTCTAGCTTCTAGAAGATCAAACAAAGATGGGGGAGGCTGGTCCACGTCCTTCTGCTGGGGGATGCCCTCCCCATCTCCCGTCTGCCCGCCTCCTCCTGCGAGACCTACCTCGATGGCCTCAGACTTGGTGGTGAGCTGCCGCTCCAGGTCTGCAATCTGGTGGGCGGAGGTCTCCTCCAGCTCCTGCAGGGAGCTCTGGAGATGCTGCACATCCTTCAGCAGCCGCAGGATCTCCCGGTCCTTGGAGGCCAGGGCAGCCTCCAGCCGAGGGCCCGAGCACAGCGCGAAGTTCACCTTATCCTGGGCACAAAGAGGGGCTTGGAGGGGCCAGGAGGGGTGGGGCAGGGGGCTGCAGGACTGCTGTGCTCCCCCAGAGTGATTCAGTCCCCCCTACCCCAAATCAGGCCCTTCCCACTTGCCTAGCTGGTCCCACGTGCCTGTATGTCTGTCCCTCTCTTCTTGAAATGAAATTAGGAGGAAGAAGTACTGCTCAGAGGAAGTGATTTGGAGGAAGGTATGTCTAAGCAGCAATGAAGTTCAAGAACAAGTTAGTGATTTGGAAGACTGCTTGGCAGCATCTACTGAACATCCATCAAGGTGCTGCATTCAGTATGTCAGCAAGTCTGGAAGACCCAGCAGTGGCCACAGGACTGGAAAAGGTCAATCCTCATCCCAATTCCCAAGAAGGGTAGCACTAAAGAACGTGCTAACCACTGGACAACTGCACGCATCTCCCATGCTAGTAAGGTCATGCTTAAAATCTTGCATGCTAGGATTCAGTATTATGCGAACCAAGAACTTCCAGATGTCCAAGCTGGGTTTTGAAAAGGAACGGGAACCAGAGATCAAATTGCCAACATACGCTGGATCACAGAGGAAGCTAGGGAGTTCCAGAGAAACATCCAACTCTGCTTCATCAACTATGCCAAAGACGTTGACTGTGTGGCTCATAATAAAATGTGGAAAGCTCTTAAAGAGATGAGAATACCAGATTACCTTATCTGTCTCCTGAGAAACCTGTATGTGGGTCAAGAAGCAACAGGTAGAACCCTGTATGGAACAACTGATTGGTTCAAGATCAAGAAAGGAGTACGACAGGGCTATCTGCTGTCACCCTGTTTGTTTAATCTATATGCTGAGCAGATCGTAAGAAATGTTAGGCTGGATGAGTTACAAGCTGGAGTCCAGATAGATGGGAGAAACATCAACAACCTCATATATGCAGATGATACCACTCTAATGACAGAAAGCAAAGAGGAACTAAGCCTCTTGTTGAGGGTGAAGGAGAAGAGAGAAAGAGCTGGCTTAAAACTGAATATTAAAAAAACTAAGATCATGGCATCTGGCCCCATTACTTCATGGCAAATAGAAGGGGAAAGGGTGCAAATAGTGACAGATTTCCTTTTCTTGAGCTCTAAAATCACTGTGGATGGTGACTGCAGCCGTGCAATCAGAAGACGTTTGCTTCTTGGCAGGAAAGCTATGACAAACCTAGATAGTGTGTTGGAAAGCAGAGACATCACTCCGCCGACAAAGGTCCATATAGTGAAGGCTATGATCCTCCCAGTGGGCACGTACAGTTGTGATAGCTGGACCATAAAGAAGGCGGAGCACTGAGAGAGAATTGATGCCTTCGAACTGTGGTGTTGGAGGAGACTCCTGAGAGTTCCCTGGACTGCAAGGAGATCAAACCAGTCAATCTTAAGGGAAATCAACCCTGAATACTCGTTGGAAGGACTGATGCTGAAGCTGAAACTCCAGTATTTTGGTCATCTGAAGCAAACAGCTGACTCACTGAAAAAGTCCCTGGTGCTGGGAAAGACTGAGGACAGGAGAAGAGGGCATCAGAGGATGAGACAGCTGGATGGCATCACTGAAGCAATGGACATGAACTTGGGCAAACTTAGGGAGACGGTGAGGGACAGGGAGGCCGGGTGTGCTGCAGCACAAGGGGTCGCAAAGAGTCAGACACGATGGGGCAACCAACAACAACCAAGCTACTACAGGTGAACATGTGGTGCCCTAAGCCCGGCGCTTTCAGTCACTGGAACACATGCAGGAGAAATGCAGGGACTTGTGCACCAAGACAGCGGACACGCGTGTTCACAGCAGCCTTCTCTGCAACAGCACCAAACTGGAAACCCCCAGAAAATGGACGGACAGGTTGTGGAATACTCAGACAATGGAACACTCGACAGCAACAGAAATGAATAATCTACGCGACTTGTAACACAGCATGGATAACTCTCCCAGCTACAACACGGACCCAAAGAAGCCAGATACCGAAGTGTGTGTGTGATTCTATTAAGGTCAGGTATCAACACCCATCATTTAAAAGTGGACATCTCAATTTCTAAATACACAGAGCTTTTAAAAAGTCTCTGATATTAATTTCTCATTTTGCTATCCATTTCTCATTTAAATGCTTTCTTCTCTGCCATCACCCTCTGTGTTTTTTCAGTCTTTTAATTTTACTGAGGCTTTCAATGGCTAAGTCAAAGATCTCTCTTGGTAAATGTCACATTGCACTTGAAAATATGAGGGATATTTTCAAATACCTTTTGATATTGATTTCTAACATAATGCCACAGTGATAAGAACAGACTCTGTATGATTTCAATACCTTTAGATGATGAAATTTTTGCACTTTATGTCCCTGGATATTTTCCTGTGTCTCTTGGTTTATAGTCTACAGGAACTTGAATAGAATTTGTATCCTGCTGTTGTGTGAAAACTGTATAAATCTTAAGTATGTTGTATTGGTTTATAGTGCTTTTCAGGTCTACTGTATGCTTCCACTTTCTGCTTTCATTCTATCAATGTTTGAGAGTTTGATATTGAAACTCTAACTAAAAATCTTAATTCATCTACTTAAAAAAAACTATAATATATAGTGGAGCTATATGTAACTCTTTCTTGTATTTTCCAAGTCTCCTGTCAATGTTATCATACTTTCATAATTTAAAAATTAAAAAAGAAAGAAGATTTCCTAAGGAAAGAAAATATCGGGTTTCAAAACAGGCAAAACCCATGTGTGCTGTTAGAAGTCTGGAGAGGAGCTCCCCCGGGGAAGGGGCACCTGGATGGGGGCACAAGGGAGGCTTCCAGGTGCTGAAATGTTTCACTTGTTGATCTGGATGCTGGTTAAAGGGTGTGTTAAAATTTGAAAAATTCCAAATGCTGTATACACGTATGCACATTTTCCCTTGTGGATGTTATACTTCAATAAAACATTTGTTAAAAAGGAATAAAAAACAGAAGTAGTCACTTGGATGAGGAATTGCTAGTGATAGGGTGTTCCTGGCCATAGAACAGCACAGACAAAGGTTTGGGTTTCTAAATTAGGCCCAGGTCCCACCCCAGGGGGGACGTTCCCAGGGGAACCACAGGATTAGACCTGAGAGCTTGCATCCATGAGTCACATTAGGGTGGTTCCTTCCTCACCCTAATCTGCCACCAGCACCAAGCCCCATGGTCTCTCTGCTGCTGTTGCTAAGTCACTTCAGTTGTGTCCGACTCTGTGCGACCCAAGATGGCAGCCCACCAGGCTCCCCCGTCCCTGGGATTCTCCAGGCAAGAACACTGGAGTGGGTTGCCATTTCCTTCTCCAATGCATGAAAGTGAAAAGTGAAAGGGAAGTCGCTCAGTCATGTCCAACTCCTAGAGACCCCATGGACTGCAGCCTACCAGGCTCCTCTGTCCATGGGATTTTCCAGGCAAGAGCACTGGAGTGGGGTGCCATTGCCTTCTCCCATGGCCTCTCTAGGTTTTAAGAAATGGCCATGGATGAAGATAAAGAGGTTTCTGTTTGAGAGGACCTGAAGTCAGGCTGTCCTTGAGCTCAGTTACAAAAGAATCTAAGCAGCATTACAAAGGAGAAAAAAAAAAAAAAACAACCGACCACTACCAACCCCAGCTATTCTTCCACGGAGATAAATGCCAATTAAAACAGGAAGCGGATGCCATTAACACATTAAAGTAATTAGCATCGAGCGCCACTGTTGTGCTCAGAAAAGCTCACCCCCCAAAACCAGCAAAGTTTCCCGTGGTTGATTAGCACAGGCATTTGCTGGGTTCCACGGGGGTTAATTAAGAACCATTGGCAAATTCTCTGTGAGGCGTCCTCATGAGCTCTCTCTCGCTCTCAGTCTCTCTGGAGTTCACTCTCTGGGTCGGGAAGACATCAAGCATGCTGATAACACGCACACTGCCTCCTGGGACACGGGTACAGGCGGACACACCTATGGACACAGCACTCACTGACACATATGCCGGTGGGGGCGCTCACGTGGACAAGCACACACACACGGAAATATGCAGGGGACACATCGTCGTCACACACAGAGACATGTGTGTGCTCAGACGCCACATGCTGTCATGGGCAGAAATACCCTGGACATTCCCCAAACACACTACTAATAATAACATCGCATGAACTGGTTACTGAGCACAGATGATAAGCCAAACGCCATGTAATCCTCTCAACAACCCTACAAAGCAGATCTTATTTGTATGGATGAGGAAACTCGGCAGTCAGATTAAGGATACAGTTATTTGCCCAGAGGTCACAGACACACAAACATATACACAGTAACACATGTTCAGAGAGACTCATTCAAATACTTAAATAGAAAGATACAGACACACAGGTCTGTGTATCAGGGTGTCAGGTGGAATGAAAATTCTGTGGCCTCTTCAGGTTCATGGATGGAGACTGCAAATCACCCTGGAGCAGACCTGTTTTTATGGAAGCAATCATGAATTGCATGAGCTGGACCATAAAGAAGGCTGAATGCCGAAGAATTGATGCTTTTGAAATGTGATGCTGGAGAAGACTCTCAAAAGTTCCTTGGACTGCAGGGAGATCAAACCAGTCAATCCTAAAGGAAATCAACCCTGAATACTCATTGGAAGGATTGATGCTGAAGCTCCAATACTTTGGCCACCTGATGTGAAGAGCCAACTCATTGGAAAAGTCCCTGATGCTGGGAAGGATAGAGGGAGGAGGAGAAGGGGGCTACAGAGGATGAGATGGTTGGACGGCATCACCGATTCTGTGGACATGAACCTGGGCAAACTTTGGGAGATGGTGAGGGACAGGGAAGTCTGGTGTGCTGCAGTCCATGGGGTCACAAAGAATCAGACAGAATTTGGTGATTCAACAACATCAACAACATGAATCTTATTCCTTGATAAGCAGGAATCTGGAAAGAAGGAGGACCAATTTACATAAAGAAGTCAGGCTTTCTGGGAGAGGAACAATGAAAATTCTTATTATATGACAGAAGGTTAGGTTAGGGTGGTGTTGATTAAAATCCCTTGGCAGGAAATGTCCCCAGGACCTTAAAGGGGCACCAACTTAAGAGGAATGAGAAAGATGCCCTAACTGGCTTAACATAGGAATCTCAAGGTTGATGACAATAGACTGATTCTTTGTAACATGCAGGTGGTTGGGAGACCTTGTCAGAATTACCCTGATATGAGTGTCCACCTCACATCTTGGTATGTGGCCCCACACATCCACCAAGCCGGTCGAGACCAGGGGGACAACAGTGACACCTGGTGGCAGCCATCAAAACTGCACTGCTGCTCTACTGATCAAACTCCTATCCTGCTCCAGCTGGGCCTCTGGCATAAGAATGATCCTCTCTGACCTGACTAAACTCCAAAGTATATGGACTCAAGCTATACAAAGCTTGAGCTTGAAAGAAAGAGCTGTGGCTGTGATTGACCCTCAGCAGGCGAAGCAAGTCATAGCATTGATAATTATATTTAACTACACACTGACTTTGGTAATAAAGATGTTATGCCCACTGTATGCACAAAGAGGCCCAGACCCATTCATGCGCACAATTTCATGAAGATGCACACAGTCCACCCACAAAATGTCACCCACATATTCCAACCCACAAACACGGCCTTTCCCAATTTCTCCCTCTGGCTCTGCCACCATCCTTACCCCACTGGGTCCCTGAGGAGAGCAACAGGCCAGGCGGATGGAGCTGTTGACGGAGGCGAGTTGTTCCCGAAGACTTTCCACCTCCCGCTGGGCAGCCTCGGCTCGCTGGGGAGGAAATCGGGGCAGGTGTGGTTAAGAGGTGAGGGGGGCCACACTGGATCCCACCCTGGCCCTCCACTGCTCCCCTGCACCTGGGGACAGCTGGGAAGGCAGGTCTGAGGACCTGCGGTCCTCTTTCTGAGTCCTGGGCCCCTGAGTTGGCTCTGGGTTCCCCTGTTGTGTTTGGGACTCCAGGTGGAGCTAAAATGTTCCCACTTCACTAGGGCAGGAAGGGAGGTGCTGTCTTGATGAGCTGGCAAGTTTTCGCATGTTCCCAGGCCACTTCTGTCAGCCAAGTAAACTTCAGGCTAGGCTAGTCAAAAGGCCAGAGCTTGTCCCCAGCTCCTGTGCCCCACATTGTCTGCAGAGGTTGGCTCCAAAGCCCACAAGCTGTTGCAGGTCCCTGGGCAAGTTACTTCCCCTCTCTGGGTCTCAGTTTTCCTTCTGTGAAATGGAGGTCATGAAATACAACTACTATGGAGGAGCACTGAAATTCATCTAAAAATCAGTATGCCACAGCTGACTAAACTGAATCTTAACTCTTCAAAAATTTATAAGAAAAAAGCCTGGAAGGAAGCTTTCAAATGTCAACAATGTGGACTTGTGGCCTGGAAAGACATCTATACTTTGTCTCTTTCTGGTCGTGTGACCTTGGGCAAGAAATTTCGTATCCTTGGCCTCAGTTTCCCTGTCTGCAAAATGGGGATGATAAGAGCAACTGCCTCATAAGTCTGTTCTGCAAGTAAGTGATGTGGTAAAATACGATTCATTAGGTATGCCACCTTGATGCCTGACACATACAAATATGTCAGTAACTGGATTCCTTTACTAACAACAAGGTGGATGGGATCTTGAAGTGCTATTAAAATAAAAAGAGCTACTGCTGTGTTTTGACCCCCAGCTGGTGACGCAGGTCAAGTGATTAAGTTTAACTTATACACTGATCACAACAATCAGTATGTTGTGCCCACTATATGTGCAGAGACTCACACACATTTATGCACACGTTTTGTTGATTTATCTTTAAAATGATTTGTTTATTTATGGTATCCTGCCTTATTTCAAAAATAGTTCAAGTTAGGAGTTAGCTTTGTTTGGGGAAAGGATTTGGGTGTGTGGGGGGTCGTAGAGAAAACATTTTTATGTTTCCACATAGTTAGGGTTTTCTGAGTAAATGGGACTGAGATCTGAGATCTGGGCTAAAAGACAAGCCTTGTAAATATCAATACATGACTGATCAGCTAGTGAGAACTCCAAAGATTCACCTCCTGGGAGATGCCTGTTGACATTTCAAGGGGGCAAGAGACCCAGACCATGAAGACATCCTCTGGGTTGTAAAGATGAATTTAAAGTTACTAGTCTCATCTTCCCCTGGAGAGAAGTATTTACATTCCAAATGCTAGAAACCCAGGATACTCGCCCTTCTGTTCATCAAGATACTTGAGAGCAGATTTCTCTCCCTCTCTCAGAAGGTCCCTCTCCTATACAACCACCCAGATTCATATTTAGGGGGGTTCCTTGCCTACAGCACAAACGCCGGTACCTGCAGGATATCTGGTTCTCGACTCATCACCCCAGGGAAACAGCTGGGGAAAACTGGCATGGTTTTTACTATGCAAGTAATAACGACCTGCTCCAGAATCCTCTTGCTCACATTTAAGATAGTATTAATAAATACAGATATTAAAGACTAACACGGTGACGTGTCCTTTTTTTTTCAATATTCTATAATGAGAAGGTTTTGTTTTATACTCAAAAAAAGAAACATTATCAAAAATGCTTCCTATTCAGACTGCTCGAAGGTCTCTCTTCTTAAGCCTGTTTGGCAGAAATCCAAAAGTTTGATGCCACATGGTGCTGGCGAGGCTGTGAGAAAACAGGCTCTCTCATCTTGCTGAAGGGGGTGTAAACTGGTTAACCCATGGAAGGCAGTCTGGCCACATCTGCCAAATTATAAGCACCTGGCTCTTTCACCCAACAGTTCCACTTCTAGGAACTTGCCCTGTGTAGCGGCTTGGGTATGTATGAAGTGATATCTGTACCAGGTTATTCCCTGCAGTAGTAAGGATGATGATTAAAATACTGGAAATACCACCGGAAGGGTATGAGTTAGATCAGAGGTCGGCAAAATGCAGCCTGCTGCCTGTTTATGTAAATAAAGTTTTATTGGAACACAGCCACGCCCATTCACGTCCACATTGTCTACGCTGTCACTCTACCATGGCAAAATTTTGAACAATTTTGACAGCGACTTGCAAGGCTGAAATATACCCTCAGGTCCTTTACAGAAACTTTGCCTTCTCCTGGGTTAGTTGATGACACGTCCGTGTAGTATAATATGACGCAGCTGTGAAACTGGAGGAACTGCCTTATACGTGGATCCGAAACGAGCTCTAAGATACGTAGACAGCAAAGCCAAGGTTCAGAAGGGTGCACTTGGTAACTATTGTTTCTGTTTAAAAAGGGGTAAAAGTAGATATTCATGGACTTGTGAATGCCTCTCTGGGAGGAGACCCCAGACATGGTAACGGAGGCTACTGAGGGGAGGGGGTCTGGGGGTGAGTTCAAGGAGGGGAGATGGAGTTTCCGGGCTATGCCCTGGATTACCTACTTAAAAAATCAATCTAAAAAATGTTATTCTTTCCCAACTTTCCTCGAGGAGGGAGCACCGCGTCCTTGGGCCCCCACAGACATGCATCTGGGCCTTTGCCTCCGCCGTGCCCTCTTCCATTCCTCGGGAGGGCAGCGCCTGGGCTTTAGAACCCAGCTCAGAGTGCCCCTCCTAGGAGGCCTCCCTTCACCACCCCCAGGGAGATGACTGCCTGCCCTGTCACACTGCTGACCCCTCCTGGCCATGGCCCTGGCTGCTTGTGTCGCAGGGCACTGGGGAAGAGGTGTGGTGGGCCCGCGGGACTCCAGACTGAACCCGCATGGCCGGGTCCTACCTCCTTTCAAAGTCCTGCCCAACCCAGCCCCCCAGATGGCAACACATCTGAAGCCAGAGGGAGGCAGGATGTGGGAACCCCATTTATAAATGCGAAAACCGAGACTCAGAGAGGCTGAAGGACTTCCAGGGATCCGGGCTGCGATGAGGATGTGGGAGCTCCAGGGAAGGTTGGGGGCCACCCAGCGCTCAGCGGGTGGTAGAGTGAGGAGGCTGGCGGAGACCCCCAGGTCGGGACAGAGGGAGAGAAGCAGCCCCAGGCGGGCCCCTTGTCACTGCCCCTGGCTCTGCGGAACCTGGCTCCTCACTTAGTCCGGCTGGGGGAGACCCGTGTCCCAGCTTAGCCTGGGGATGGGCTTGGACCCCTGGTCCCTGCTCTGCCTCTCTTCCACGGGGAAGGGCGCTCGTCGTGCTCTGCAGGCTGCTTCGTGGCCTTTGCCAGGGCCACCCTGTGCCGGGAATGCATCCTCTGCAAGCTCCAGTTACTCATCAGGTCTCAGCTCAACGACCTTTCTCTGGGATGTCTTCCCAGTCCTGAGTCTCGGTCAGGTGCCCCTTCCTCAACCACTGCTGCCCGCATCACCCCATTTCTGAGCGTTCTGTCTGTGTGGCAACGCAGGGGCCGGGTCCTTCTGACATGCCCTAGCCCCAGTGCTCAGCACAGGATGTAGTTCAATGAATCCTGACTGAACTCAGCTCCCTCCCCTCCGCCCAGCCCGGGACTCCCCCCACCCTGGGCCAGTGAGCCCCAGCAAACGTCTCCTCACCTGATTAGCTTTCTCCAGGTTGGTCATGATCAGGCCGACTTCATCTGCCCTGAGACAGAAAGATGAGGCCCTGAGGAAGGGATTCTGGCAGGTCCCAGGGCCCCTGCCCTTCCTGAAACTCCCCAGCCCCTGCCAACCCAAGGGTCTTGCGATGGAGGCTGTGAGAAGGCTGCCTTCCATCCTTCCTACTGAAGAGGTCAGGCTGCGGGGAAATGAAAATGGGGCCTTAGCACTGGGCCCCTTCCAGGCAGCCTGACCCCTCATCCCCCACGGGGGTCCACCCTCTGATGCTGTCACTAAACTACACCTCCAGCCTGTGGTTCTGTTGAGGCCTTCCTCAAGAGGACAGGGCTTGAGCTTTATTTCTGCTTATTTAAGACTTTTTTTATGTGGACCGTTTTTAAAGCCTTTGTTGAATTTGTTACAGCGCTGCTTCTGTTTTATGTTGTTGTTTTTTGACGGTGGGCCATGTGGAATCTTAGCTCCCTGACCAGGGATTGAACCCACAACCCTGCCCTGAGAGGTGAAGTCTTAACTGCTGGACCACCAGGGAAGTCCCCAGGTCCTGAGCTGTAAACCCAGCTGCCGTGTTCTAGGAGGCCTCCCTCAACTCCCCTCATTTACTTTGCTGCCTCCCCACACCTCTGGGTTGGCAGGGCCTAGAGGATCAGGACAGGCCTTATCCACCTCAGTTGCCCCCTCCGTCTAGTGTGGGGTAGGGGGTGGTCTGCGAGGAACATGTGGTGACTAAAAGTCACACTCGTGATTCATGCATGTTCTGCTTCAAGGCCTTTTTTTTGCACAGGCTTTCTCACTGCCCAGAGTACCTTCCCCAGCTTTCATCATGTGCCCATCGCCTTCTTGTTTTTGAGGTCTCGCTCTGAAGGTCATCTCCTCAGAGAAGTCCTCCCTGACTACCCTGGATAACGGGACCCACCTCTCCCTGTCATTCTCTCTTGCTGCTCTCTCGATTTTTCCCTTCATCGCATTTACTATGTGCCCCCAACAGTGTCAGGCATACAATAAGTGCTCAGCAGTATCTGCACATGAAAGAATTTATTCCTATACATCAGCTAGTATCTGTCTCTTCTCCTTGACTGAGGACAGGGCCATGTTCTGATGTTTCCTCCAGGGACCCAGCATAGCAGCGGGTAAACAGTAGGTGCTAAATATTCGTGTTTGAGGATTAAGTGATATCTTAGAGCCCGAAGAAACATTGAGTCCAGAATAACTGAAGATGACACTTGGCCCTGGGGGTTGGATTGTGAGGTTGGGGAGTGGGGACAGCGCCGGGAGGATGGGACAAGAAGCCTCTGGGCAGTCGAGTGGGCCAAGCTGGCAACCCAGAGTGTCCTTTATGGTCTGTGGCGCGTGGATGGCACCACGAACGGCTGGTGAGCAGCTGTGTGCGAGTGTGGAACACAGGGTATGAAATGAGTGCCTCAGGCAGAATCAGAGGGAGGAGAGTCAGAAGGAGGAGGCAGGTCTGGGAGGGTCGGGGGGAGGCGCTCACTTACTTGGATGCTGCCTCCTCGTCGTATTTCCGCCGCAGCTCCAGCAGCTCAGTCTGCGTGGCCTTTAACGCTGAGAAAAATTAGAGCGCCAGGGTGAGGTCCTCCGTCCCCAGGGAGGTGGAACTCTCTCCCCTTCTGTAGAGCCCAGAAGGCAGAATGAGGCTTGGGGTAGTGAGCAATGATTTTCCTCTCGGAACTGGCGACAGTTAGTGAGTTTCCTGCTCCTACAAGGGCATCAAGCTGGTGGGAGGGCTGTGGAGTGGCCAGGGAAGGGAGGGCAGATGATATCATTCTCTGGGAGTCCATGAAGCTCAGGGGACCCAGGTAAGTGGAGGGGCTGGCTGGTCCCAGAACCCGGGGTATGAGCCCCTAACACGTTGAGGTCCCTCCAGGACCTAGGTGGGGCCATCCTTCCATGAACTCACCCACCCTGAGGTCCTGCCTAGAAGTGAGGGGGACAAGGACGAACAACAAAGTCAATAGATACATGCGTGATAAATAAGGATTTCTCACAGCATTCCACATTTCTGATTTCTTGAGGAGAGCGGAAGGGACTGGCCGTACTGGGCAGTGCCTGGCTGAGACTCAGCAGCGGCCGCCTCTTTAGATGAGGCCTGGGTTCTCCAGTTTGACCCAGACCCCTCCCCTCCTCCCTACTGCACTCTCTGATCCAGCTGGCTTGGGTGCTTGTCCAGCCCCAGCGGGCACTGCATTTGCCGCCCCTGATTTAATACTATCTCAAACCCTCTCTCCATAGTAGTATGACCCCTGGAATTGGAGCTCCAATATCCGGGGGGTAATGCAGGTCTCTCCTCTCCCTTCCCAAACGCCTTTCTGGCCCTCTGAGTCTTTAGTGTCCTTGCCCCTCCTCTTCCCACTGGCCCTCCTGGACTGACGGGCTGGGGTGATGTGCGGGCAGGGGACACGTGCCTGATACGCACCTGAGTGTAGGACCTTGATCTTCTCCTCGGCTTCCCCCAGTCTGGCTGCCAAAGTGATCTGTACTTCTTGAAGGCCCCTGTGAAAACACCTGGCGTGTGGACCAGCCCCTCCGGGCTTCCTATGCCCTCACCCACTCCCTGTAATCTGCACCTGGGGCTTTTTAATGAATCCATGACACGCAGGCACCTGGCTGCCCTGCTCTTTTGCTGACAGTGTGGCCTCCATTAGAGCTGATGCCCAGTTAAGCTTCCAGTGACCCTGCCTCTCTGGCCCTCAGTTTCTTCATCTATAAGATGGTTTGTTGCAGTGAGAAGCCCAAGCACCACCGTGAAGAGTAGCCCCCAATGCTGCAACCAGAGAAAGCCGGTGCAAAGCAACAAACATCCAACATAGCCCAAAATAAATACATAATAAAAATGGGGTTTGTGATGGAGTCTGCCTCAGTGGGTACTATGAGGCACGTTCAGCATGGCGCCCAGCCCTCAGAATTCCAATACCACTGTTTACTCTTATTGTCCCCTGGAGAGGCAATTTTTTTCCCTTTCTGTGGCAGGAGTTTGGGAAGCCCTGCCAGCCCACTGTGGCCTAACTCAGATGTGAGGCAAGCATCTCAGCAGAGAAAGAAGACTTCTCACTGAGCTGGGGGAGGGATTATGCAAAGCCTGAGCCTTACCTTATTCTGGCTCAGTGACTCCAGGGAAGGGGCCTTGTTTACCCTGATCTTATCCTGCCCTCTCCTCTCCTTGCCATTCAAACGCATCAGGCATGTTCCTGCCTCAGGACCTTTGCACTGACTGTTCCTTGCCCCATATGCCTGCAAGACTCCCTCAACTCCTTAGGGCTTTGCTCACTCTATTCTGTAGGAAACCAACCCTGAATATTCATCAGAAGGACTGATGTTGAAGCTGAAGCTCCAATACTTTTGCCACCTGATGCGATAGCCGATTCATTGGAAAAGACCCTGATGCTGGGAAAGAGTGGGCAGGAGAAGGGGGCAGCAGAGGGTGAGATGGCTGGATGGCACTGCCAAATCAATGTATGTGAATTTGAGCAAATTTTGCAAGATAGTGAAAGATAGAGAAGTCTGGTGTGCTGCGGTCCATGGGGTTGCAAAAAGTTGGACCTTCTGAGTGAGACTTCCTCTAACACCTTCTCAGTGAGACTTCCTCTAACGCTCTATTGAACACTTTGGCCCGTCTTGTCTGCTCCCTCTTCTGTTTTATCTGTTGTCACAAGCTTTATCATCTAGTACACTACTTATTTATCTTTTTTGTGTCTTCCTCATGAGAAAGTAAAGTCCAGGAGGGCAGAGAGTTTTGTGCATTTTGTTCGCAGCTCTTCCCTAGAACAGTGCCTGGCACACAGCAGGTGGTTCCATAGATATGTGGGATGAAGAAATAAGTGAATAACAGAAAAGATACATGGAATGATCATCATGAAACTGTCCTAGAGAGGCCCTAAGAATGCATATTTTATCAACACTGCACTAACTGTAAAGGCAAATGCTTACTGACATGGGCCGTGTGAACATTGAGCTAAGCATTCAGAGGGGCCATTTCATTTCATTCATTCTCAGGGCAGACTAGGAGTTGATATGGCCTGTGACAGTCAGTATTATATGTCCATTTGGCTGGGCTATACTACCCAGTTATGCAGTCACACACTGTGAAGGGATTCTGTAGATGGAATTAACATCTACAATCAGTTGATGTTAAGTAAAGGAAAGTATTTGCAATAACAGGGGTGGGCCTCATCTAGTCAGTTGAAGGTCTTAACTTTTTTTTTTTTTTTTTGATTAAAAATAATCTGGGCATGCTGTACAGCATGTGGGATCTTAGTTTTAGTTCCCCAACCAAGGACCAAACCTGTGCCCCATGCAGCTGAAGCTCAGAATCTTAACCACTGGACTGCCAGGGAAATCCCCCTTTAAAAATTGTTGTTGTTGTTGTTGTTGACAGTCTTAAGAACAAAACTGAAGAAGAAATTCTGTCTCAAGATGGCAGCCAGCGCTGACTTCTACCTGACAGTTTCCAGCCTGCTGGCCAGCTCTACCAATTCAGACTTGCTAGCTTCAATCATGTGAGTTAGGTAGGTCCTGGAAATACAACTCTTAATTAAAAAAAAAAAAAATCCTACTGGTTCTGCTTCTCTGGGGAACCATGACTAACATACCACCATTAGCCCCCATTTTTCAGATGGGGAAACTGCGGCTCAGTGAGGCGACGTGACCGGCCCAGGGCGGGTCACTGAGCTGCTGACACGTGGTGTGAACCTAGGCCGGCGTCTGCATCTTTAGACTGCATCTGGATTCCCAATGGGCCCTGGCAGGGGTGACTTTCCAGGCCCCCTCTCCCAGACAGATGGAGCAGCAGGGGCCCGCCCGTCCTTCCCAACTCACTTTTGTTTCTCTGCCTCATTTCTCTGCAGCAAAGTTTCTGTCAGGAGGGCTTTGCTGGGAATGCCTGGGAGGCGGCTCGCCTCGGTCAGCGTGGGCCCGGCTGGTGACGTCCCCTCTCTCTGCTCTGAAGGAAGAAGAAGAGGGAAAACTGCCCATTGCTGAGAGCGGCGTGACGACCGGAGCCGCTTTCTGCAAACCAGCTTGATCAATGGTTCTGGGAGGAGAATCAATTTCCCAAACTCAGCACTGGAGACAGCACAGCCATCAGACTTGCCGCCACCATGGTTGGCTGGGTTGCAGGCTTGGCGAACACCTGCATAAGAGAGTCAGACTCCCATCGTGTGGGCCCTGGGCAGCACACCCAGAGGTTCCTTTGCCCTCTCAGACCTGTCCCTGCCTCCTTGGCCTTCTGTATGATTAAAAAAAAATCATGGTAAAATACACATAAAATTCACCATTTTAACCATTTTAAAATACACAATTTAGTGACGTAGTATAGTCAAAAATACTGTGCAATCATTGTCAGTAATTCCAGGACGCTGTCATCACCCCAAAATGAAACGTGTCCCCATTAAGCAGACACTCCTCACTCCCTTCCCTGGCTGACCAATTTTCTGCTTTCTGTTGCTATGGATTTGTGTATTTTGGATATCTCCCATCACTAGAATCATAGCATATGTCCTTTTGTGAGTTGATTCTTTCACTCGACATGTCTTTGAGCTTCATTCCAATTGGACCATGGGTCAGTGCTTCATTCCTTTTTTATGGCCGGATAATATTCCATTTTACGGATATATCATATTTTGTTGTTTTTCCATTCATCCACTGCTGGGCATTTAGATTATTTCTATCATTTGGCTACTGTGAACAGTGCTTCTATAAACATTTGTGTACAAGTTTTGTCTGAGCACTTGTTTTCAGTTTTTTAGGGTATATCCTAGGAGGGGAATGGTGGGGTCACAGGGGAACTCCAGATTTAACCTACTGAGGACCTGCCACACTGCTTTCCCTTCCCCATGATTGACGGCACATACTCAGATGTTGGTCATTACCCCTCACCTGCAGGTGCCCTGGGGCAGGGCCCACACCAGGTCCATCTTTGTGAATGCTATGGGGCCTCATTTGGAGATCAGTGTGTGCCTTTGGCACCAAATTCATGGAGAGAGACATGCCCAGGGGCCAGCTATCGAGGGTGAGTGGCTCAAGAGCTCCAAAATTTGGTCTCCCAACCACAGGTCCACGTGACTCAGTGAAATTCTGTCCTGGTTATAACGTTTCTACTGTGAGCCTGGCACAGGAGGGTGAGCGTAGAGCTGGGCAGTTTGTAGAGTGAGTCCCCTGAGAGGCTGGCAGAGAGGTCAGCGCATAAGACACACATAACACGTGTACACACATGGTCTGGGAATGTTCCAGATGTGGAGGCCACAGCAGTGAACAGAAAAGCAAGGTTTGACCATCATGATGCAGAATAATAAGGGTCCTCAAGAAGAAACACAGCCCAGGTCCAAGGTCAAGATTTTTTGTTTTGATTCCCTACTTGGGTACCTGCTGCTTCTGTGACTCAAGTTTCCCCATCTGTAAAATGGGGCCAGTGAGCTGCTGTGTGAAAAGCACACCACACAGAGCAAATGCTCTCAAGAGGCCATTTCCACAACTTCTATTAATATTATTCATAGAGAAGGACGTTCAGACCTCAGAGGAAGCGGTGATGGCTTTGCTGGGGAATCTCAGGGGCTTCATAGAGGCATACATATGAGCAGGGGCTGAAGAACTGCCAAGTCCTGGCTTGTCAGGGTAGCTGGAAGGGTGTTCCAGGTGCAGGACCAGAGCTGTCAAAATGCTGTTATTTTAGTCACTGTAAGTCTTCCCCAGAAGACCCTGCCTAGGGCCAGGCTTGCAGCAGGTGCTCACTAGGCAATGTGGGGGAGAGGGGTGAAGGGAGGATGTTGAGAAATGGGGGAGTGTGAAAGTGGTTGTTTCCTGAAAAGTGACTCTGTGTCATGCTTCCGTTTGACGGGCCTCAGCCCATTTTGTCTTCACTACATGCCAAATCTGGCTCGCTACCTGTTTTGTCAATAAAGTTTTACTAGAATAAAGTCATGCCCCCAAATTAATATGTAGTAATTCACATATTATCCACAGCTGCTTTCACCCAGTGTTACGTCGTTGTGACGAAAACTGCATGACCTGCAGCATCCAAGATAATTACTTTCTAGCCCTTTTCAGAAAAAGCTTACAGACCTGAGGTAAACCCTATTCATTCATTCCTTAGACAAGAAGCCTTAACCCGAATCTTCCCCAATTCTCTGCTTAATTTTCTTCCCAAAGATTTTTCACCAACTGACATACTATATATTTTACTAATTTATTTGTTGACAATCAGTTCCTCCCTCCAGAAGGTCAACATGATGAGGGCAGAGATTTTTCTGTTTTATTCCTGGCTGGGTCCCTAGTGCCTACCACAGTGCCTGGCATGCAGGTCAATGAACACCCAAGACTGGGATGGTTACCAATGGCTTTCCCCTGCTACTATTTGCTCTCCCTATGGAGACTTCCTACCTTACATCGTACCCTCCAGCGGTAATCACCATGCTGAATTTTGTTCATCATTCTCTTACTTTTAAACATTTTATCACAACATATGTACACCTAGAGACTATATTACTTGTCTCATTTGGAGCTGAGACAGTGTTGGCTCCTACACCCTTTTCCACTCTCCTCCTGGGCAGACTACATTTCCCAGCCTCCTTTGCAGCAGAGTATAGCCACGTGACTGAGCTTTGGCCAATGGGATGTGGCCAAGGTGATGCTTGCCCCTCCGAGGTCTGGACCCCACAAATCTCAGTGTGATCCTCCACATTCTTTCTCTGCCTCTTGATCAGATGTCAAACATGCACTTGTGACTGTGGATGCTGCATGCTGACGACCACAACCTGGGTCCCTGAATGACTGTGTGGACCATCCCCTGAAAGTTCTCTCTTCAAACACATTAAGCCTCTGAAATTTGGGGTCAGCCTGTTTCAGCAGAAGTGTACCTTAACCCATCCCACTTCTAAAATGATAAAGTTGAGTTCCCTGCCCCTCTTCCCCCCACAGGGGTGGCAGAGTTTGGCTGCCAAAGAGTCACAGCCCATTTGCTTATTATGGACCTTCTGTGAGAGCCTTATCAGTACCTTTGGCGCCGAGGAGCTCAGGGTGTCTCTTCCACGAAGCGTGGAGCTCTCGCCGCGGGGGCCCACTGGGGTCGAAGCTGGGGGGCTGCAGTCTGTCGTCTGGGCTGCGTGCCACCTCAAACACAGGCACGGGGTCTGCACAGAGAAAGGACAGTGGTAGGAGGAGCTCTGCAGGCCAGGGAGCTCATGTGGGAGGAACCATCCCTTGGAGCTGTCTGGAATCTCTGCTGGCTTATGGGAGCATTGTGCACTTTCTGCTTGATGAGGGAGCAGAGCTTCTCCAGGCACCTGCTCTGAAGAGCCTGTGCTCTTCCCATGGGTGTGGGTGTCCTGCCCAGCTGAGAATAAAAATTGTTACAATAACTGCATTCTGGTGATTCTAAATGCCATCGGTGGTGGCCATGAGATGGCGTCTTGCACACCTCCAACCAGAGGGAGCGTCACTTGGCAAGGACCCCAGCAGGCACGCTCTGAAATTCATCAGTACAAGTGTTTCCTTCTCAGGGAACTTCCCAGATAAGGCAGCAAGGATGGGGGCAGACCTGCTTGGGGGATAAGGAACTGCTCTGAGGACCAGCCCACGACCTCACTCAGGACTTCCTTCCTTAGGCTTTCTCCCAGTTCCCCACTTCTCACTCTCTCCCTATTTTCCTTCACCCAAGGTCCCCTAATAGCATCCTTGCACATATAATCCTTGCGGTGCTTTTCAACGGATCTGGGCCAACACACCACCTTTTGTGAACACTTATGGTTGACTAAATGATTTTTTTTTCCTGGGGACCAAATATAAAGCTGGATATAAGATGTCTCCAAATGTCCCAACAGCAAAAAAAAATTGAGGACTACAGGTCTTTCCACCTGGAATTCTGTTCCTATTGCTGGCAGCTAGCAAGCACTTCCTCTTCCTTCAAATCTAGAATCCAACCACCTCTTTCAGCAGCTCTCCACTTGGGGCGGGTGGTTGGTGGAGCATCTTCCAGGTTACAAAGCCAGTCCTTGGGAACCAATCCCACGACGCACCAGCATCCCCTGGAGTATGGCTTAGATCTAACTTGTTTTCACAGATGAGGAAACTAAGGCTCAGAGAAGCAGCGATTTGCTGAAGCGTGGAGGAGAGACTCAAGTCTGGGTCTCTTTCTCCAATGCCATTAAAAACTTCCTGTCCCGGTGCTCTGGATATTTCAACCCCAGGCTGAAATAGCCGGGTATAGGAAGGGGCTTCCCTGGTGGCTCAGGGGTAAAGAACATGACTGCTAAGGCAGGAGACATGGGTTCAATCCCTGGGCTGAGAAAATCCCCTGGAGAAGGAAGTGGCAACCCACTCCAGTACTCTTGCCTGGAAAATCCCATGGACAGTGGAGCCTGGCACGCTAGAGACCATGAGTTCACAAAAGGGTCGGACACAGCTTACTGACTAAACAACAACAACAGCCATGCGTAGGTAGGTATTCACGGGGCCCCAAGAAAGCCGGGGCCTCTTTGCTTCAGGCCGAGGGGCCCGGTCTGTTCCACAAGTTTTTCTAGTGCCCAAGAGCCCTCTCTCTTTCTGGTTCCTCCTCTGGGATCTCCCGCTAGCATCTGCTTGGCCGCTACTCTCTGCTGGTGTGGACCCTGGAGTCAGACATCCTTGGCCCAAATCTAATCCACACTTGCTTCTCAGGATTGCTGTGTGACCTTGGCAAGTGGTGCTGCCTCTCTGTGCCTCACCACAAAAATACTGACCTCATGAGCCTGTGATGAAGATTCATGCAAAGTTCTCAACATGGTGCCTGGCCCTTGGTCCGCTCAGAACACATAGAAGCCCTTGCTATTTTCCCTGCCCTTCTGAGTACCAACAATACTGACCTTCTTCTCTCAGTCTCTCATATGCACCTTCCCATCCCAGAGGCTTTGTACAACCAGGAGCCTTCTGCCCTCCTCTGTCCTTTTCAGCTAGTTGATGCTTACTCGTCTTAGCAATTCAAATGCCAGGTCTTCCAGGAAGCCTTCCCTGACCAGTTAGCTGGTTTTCCAGTATGTGCTCTCCCAGCTGTCTGCACCTTTCTTTCACAGCAGTCGCTGCACTTCCCATTTTCAATGATTTACAAGTGCACCCAGTGGATGCCCGCTGGACTGCAAACTCCACACGAGGCAGGGCTGGGACCGCATCTCCTTTTGCTCCACTGGACCCCTTGTGGGTGAATGACGCCTGACCCACAGTCCAACCCAATAAATATCTGCTGATGGAAGAAACGGGGTAGAGCCTATACTTGGGGGCCTTCAGGTCCGGCTGGAACAAGGCCACCTCTGCATTTTCTCCCTCTCCTCCTGCCTGTCTGTTGAGGTGGTGGGAGGCTCGGACAATGGGCGTTTGTGTCGAGGTAAGCAGGTGCACGGGAACGCCACTGCCGTCTCTCCGCTGTCAGCACTCCCCCCACGCCCCGTCATTAGGCAGGGCCTGCTCAGCGGGGTATGCCATTATGTCTCCCCGGGCTGATGTAATTATACATTGACATAATTAACCCAGCAAGCGCATTAGGCAGGCCAGCTAAAAATTCATCTATAATTATTTGTTGTGTGCATGCTAATGAGCCCATCTGCACTGCCTTTGTACAACACGGACAAATTAATTTACAAGTCTGGATTTTTTAATAAGTTCAAGGAAACGCTTCCTATTGTGTCCTGGTTTTTGAGAAAAGAAGAAACAGGCGACAAGCGCTTGCCAGGGTCAGGGAGGTTAGATAAACACGGAGGCTGCAGCTTGGGAGCGGACATGGAGGGCTCGCTCTGGTTCCAGGAGGTGGAACAGATCCAGCTCATGGCTCAGGGGCTGGCTGGCCAGGAGCCTGTCCAAGCCAAAAGACGCCGCTCGGGTGAGAAGGGATGTCATTTACCTCATTTCCAGGGATCAGAAATGGAGGTTTGTTCTGCTCGGAGGCCCTGTGGTCGTTCTTTGTTGCCTGATACTCTCTGTCCAGGGGAAGCTGACCTCAGGTGACCCCGGAGAGGCTAGAGGAGTGGGGGTGGCCAGTGATACTTTACGGGGCCAGCGGGTTCCCGGGCTCCGTCTCTTTGGCTTCATTTGCCCGTACAGGGTAGGAAAAAAGTGTAAGTGAAAGTTAATAGCTCAGTTGTGTCTGACTCTTTGCGACCCCATGGACTGTAGCCAGCCAGGTTCCTCTGTCCATGGGATTCTCTAGGCAAGAATACTGGGTGACGACACTTTCAGAACCCTAAGTCCAGCACTGGTCTTGAGCCTCAGTTTTCCCACTAAAAAGTGGGAAAAGGAAACAGTTTCTGCCTCTCAGAAGTTACTACTGGGAAGACTGAAAATGATTATTGGGAGAGGCAGCGTGATTTAAGGACTGCTGGTGTCAGCTCCAGCTCCAGACTGGCCATGTGACCTTTGGACAGTTAGGTAACCTCTTTAAGCCTCTATTTTCTGACCTGTACGATGGTACTGCAAGGACTGGATGAGAGAACAAGATTTGCACAGTGCCAGGTGGAGACTAGGGCTGGACACAGAGTGGGCTGCTGTTATTATCCTGAGAGGGGCAGCGTACTGGCCCCGCGGTGTTCCAGCAGTGGTAGTCTGTGGCCAAACTCCAGGAGACTCAGGATATGGCGAGGCCGCATATACTCTCGTCAGTGTCTGGGACACTCAGAATCCAGCGGTCCTGCTTTGAACTCCACTCAGGGACTGAAAGGCTCCAGCTTAGAAAGAGTCGCCCAAGGAGGGACAATTTGTCCATTGTCCAACCTCCCCACCCCACAACCCCAGAGCAGAGTGGGGAAAAGTAGAGTCCCGTAACTTCCCTAAAGTCTGAAAGTGAGGGGGCAGTAGGGCCACGGTGGGCCTTTGGGCCTCTTCTCCCCACACTATGCTTCCCCTGGATCCCCGGTTGGAGAGAGAAAGTGAGGGGAGGTTCAAATGACGGCCAAGGTCAGGCAGTGGCTGAGTCCTAACAGCCAGACCACTTCACATGGATTAGAATTCATTCCATCTTCACCACAACACTGTTAGGTAGGGCTGTTGTGTTCCTAGTCCACAGATGGGGAAACAGAGGCATGGTGTGGGGCCGGGGGAGCACGTGGAAATCACTTCCCCAAGGTGAGGCCTGATAAAGGTAGCTGCTATTTCCATTTTTTTAGACAAGGAAATGAAGGCCCGGAGAGGAGATTCTATGTGCCTAAGAACGTTAGCTCAGAAGCGGCAGGGGTGGAGTCTGAACCAGAGAGCCTGGTCACTCCCGGCAGTGGACCAAGCTGCCCTGAGGTGTGGCCTGGCAATCATCAGGCCAGAAGCACGACACTGAGGGCTCTTTCTTGGCCTTGCCGCTGGCTGGCTGGGGGACCTGGGACAAAGCATCTGACTTCTCTGAGCTCCACCTTCAAGTCTCTCTGATGAGTCGACCCCAGGCACACGCTCAATCAGCACTGGATGTCAGCAGATAGGGGGCAAGGTCCTGCTAAGTGAGTGCTTTTGGCCTTGGGCCTATTCCTTGGAGCTGGGATGCTCAGGGCGATTAATAAACAGCTTTCCAGATGAACTTGACACTCGAGGTTTGGATGTTGCGACTCCTCCAAATTCCCACAGCCTCTCAAGATAAAAGAGGGAGGGGGACAGGCTGGGAGGCTGACGGTCAAATCCGGGCTGTGGCAGCCTCAGGGAAAGTCACATAGGTCCGCTGAGCCTCAGTTTCGCCGTCAGTAAAACGGGAATAACAACGGGACCTACCACAGAGGGTAGTGCAGGGATGCATGAGCGCGCTGAGCTTCTGGGACAGTGCTTGACCCCTAACAGACTCTAAGTGAGTGTTGCCCTAATTCTTATGCCTTGTGGCAGTGTGGGATCAGAGCAAAGCATCAGCCTACTAAGATGCAGAAGGCGTCTGCAAGCCAGGAAAAGAGCTCTCACCAGGAACCAGCCCGGCTGGCACCTCGATCTTAAGACTTCCAGCCTCCAGAACTGTGAGTAATAAAACCTTGTCGTTTAAGTCACCTGGTTTGTGGTGTTTTCTTACCTGAAACACCTGAGCAGATGAGTGTATCCTGCTTTGGGGCTCCCATCAGCCTGGCTATAGACTGTTTTGAGATCTGCACTGTGGTGTGAGATTCCTCCCACCAACCCTCCTTCCTCTCCCCTCCCTTCCCAGGTGTCAGACCAGCATTGCCATGTGAAGGCTCTCCTGGCCTTCTCCTCTCCCTCTCCTTCATCCTTCCCAGGCATTTTCTCCCAAAAACCTCTCGTACATCTAACGCCATCTTGGCATCTGTATGCTTCCAGAGGACCCAAACCAACATGTGATTACTCTTTCACCGCTCAGAGACCTCAGTGTCCTGGTCTGTAAAATGGGGATAGTCACATAGCCTCCCCTGTGAGGTCGCAGCTAGAGTCCAGAGTCTGTGGGTGTGGAGCCCATGCTTATGCTTTATGCCACAGTGGTGAGTCTGAAGTGGGTGCAGCTCACTTCAGGGGGACCTATGAGTCCATGCACCTGCTTCACTCAGCAAGTTGAGCATCTCTTTGAGGGGGGCACAGTAGTGGCCTTGTCTCTGTGTAGCTTAAGTTCCAGTCAGATAATATGGATGGGGATGGAATATATCTTCAGAGCATTAGGAAGTGACAAGTTCTAATTTGCCTTCTTGAAAGGCTCATCCAAGTTGCTGTGTGAAAAAATGGGCTGTAGAGGGAGCCAGACAGGAGACTGCTGCAACAGTCCAGGCAGCAAGACGCTGGGACCGGGATGGCGGCAGGAGAGGCAGGGTGGAGTGCTCAGACTCCAGAGGCAGACAGCAAGAACTGATGCGGTGTGGTGCTCTAGGCTGAACAGTGTTCCGCCAAATTCATGTCCATTCAGAACTTGTGAATGTGACTTTATTTAGAAACCGGGTCTGGGACTCCTCTGGTGGGTCCAGCGGCTGAGATTTTGTGTTCCTGGAGTGTGTGTGTGGTGGGTACCCAGGTTTGACCCCTGATCAGGGACCTAGATCCCACACGCTGCAACTACAAGTTTGCATGCCCCAAGGAAGACTGAAGATCCCCCATGCTGCCACTGAGATCTGGTGCAGCCAAATTAAAAAAAAAAAGAAACAGGGTCTTCGCAGATGAAATCAAGTTAAGATGGGGTCAACTGGATTAGGGCCGACTAATCCAACGACTGGTGTCTCTACAAAAAGAGAGGACACAGAGAGGTGACACGCAGGGAAGGTCCTGAAGACAGAGATGGAGACTGAAATGACGTGTCTGCGAGTCAAGGAGTGCCCAGGCTGGCTGGGGGAGAGGACTGGAACCTATTCTCCTGCGTGCCTTCAAAAGGAACCAACCCTGCCAGCATCTTGATTTAGGGCTTCTGGGCTCCAAAACGGACAGAATAAATCTCCACTGCTTTAAACCATCCAGTCTATGGGTAGTCCCAGAAAATGAAGGCACTGTGTGTGCCCTGGAGGCCCAAAGTCCAAAATCAAGGGGTCGGCAGAGCCACACTTTCCTGATCTGCTCCACACTTTCTCCTAGCTTCTGGTGTTGCTGGCAAGCTGGGGCGTTTCTCGGTTTGTAGTGGCACCACTTCAATCTCTGCCTGTCATCAGCTGGCCCTCTTCTGTATGTCTCTCTCCTCTTTCTGTGAGGACAGCAGTCACACTGTCCTTAAGAGAAGAGAGAGGGGAGCCCAGCGGGCCCACAGCCCATAGCGTTGCAAAGAGTCAGACACGACTGCAGTGACTGAGCACGCACGCCGGCCCACTGGATTAGGGGCTCACCCTAAGGGCCTTCCCGTAGCATGCTCACATCTGCAAATTCTCTGGTCCCAAATAAGGTCACGTTCACAGGCACTAGGGGCTAGGACTTCAGTGTAACTTTTAGGGGCACACAATTCAATCCATAACACATGGTGACTGGCTGCTGGATACCAACTGCGAGAGAGCAGGACTAAGGAGCTGCTAGACTCCAAGTTTCCTCGGAAGGAAGTCCTTACTCAAGCCTAACCTACTCCCCTCCTGGTGCGCCCATTTCACCAGCCTTCCAGGAAGACAAGCTGCTTCATAAGAGGACGTAAGAGCACTGACCTCTGATTCTCCTGCACGTGCGTCCTCTCCCACTGCTGAGAAACTGGGCTGTGGGTTGAGTGTGGTCCCTGCTCTGGAAACCGCACAGCAATGGTAATCACTTCTCTCCCCAGGCATACTCCACTCTTGATTTCCTCTCTACAGAGGTCCTACACTTTACAGTGTGTGAGTAAACTCATTTCTTCCCAACATCCCTATCTGGGAAGATATCCATGGATGCCTGAGCTACTGGGGATTGAGTTAGGGAAGAAAAAAAAAAAATTCCTAGTATTCAGATGACTGGAAGTTTCTGCCAAGTTACGCACAGGTGAAATGCTCAGCCGGGGGAGCCGGCACTTCCAAGGGCTTCCTGCTTACTTTGTCCGAGTGGTATGAGCTGATGCATCAGCTGTACGTCACTGGCTGCCCTTACAAAGTGAAAGAGACAGTAATGACAGCAAATCTTAAATATGTTGGGAAGAGGTTTCTCAGAGAGCCTGACAGTTACGGGGGCCTGGGGGCATTCAGTTTTCACTCCTCACCACCTCCCTTCTCCTTGGGCACACAGTAGGTGCTCAATAAATGTGACTTGTTTGAAGCATCCAAATCAGAGGTCATTTGTTACAGCAGCAGGAGGAAACTAATACAGTCCCTAATTCAGCCACTGATTCATCAGTTTGCATTTACTGAGCACCTACTACGTATCAGATACCATCTCTTCAGTTGCCAGATATTTCCTGAGCATCTACTCAGTGCCAGGGAAGTTTCTGAGCCCTGAAGACAGCAGTAAGTAAGAGGAAATTCCTGCCTTCCCGGGGCTGACATTCTAGAGAGGGGAGACAGACAAAGGGCAGGCAAATTAAAGGCTCTAAGGGGGCTGAGAAGGAACACAAAGCAGGGTCAGGAGAGAGCTTGGCCTGAGATGCGCCCCTCACCCTGGGGGGAGGATGTTAATTGAGGCAGCAGGTCAGGGAAGGCTTTGTGAAGGTGGTGACATCTGAGCAGAGCCCTGAGGGAAATGAGGAAGCCAGCAGGGGCCCGAGAGAGAAACACCGGGAAAAACAGCCCCCATCACACCAAGAAAGGGTGGCAGACCGTCCTGCCCGATCCCCCCCACCCCCAAGTTACTGTTCCACAAACACAACTTAGCCTCATCCTCACAGCAACAGACCCATTTTACAGATGAAGACGTGGGGCTCGGAGAGGCTGGCGATGCCTGGGCAATTCTTGGTGCCAGCTTCACTTCTCCACCCTGTAGGTTATTCTGGGTGCTGGTGGGTGGTGACTGGGTTCAGAGCAGGCTAGTTTCTGGCCTTTGTCCCCACAACTCTAGCAACCATTCATTCTGGAGCAGACGGGGCACCCAAAACCAGGAAGCTGGGGTAAAGAGTAGATGAGATGACCACCAAGCATCTTGAGCCAAAAGCTCCAGGGAACTGACATTTCTTCACCCCCCGCAATGTGCCCTGACAAATGCCAGGTACTTTGCATGTATTTATATCTCATTTAATCATCAAAACAACCATAGGAGACATTGCTATCATCCCCACTTCCAAGATGAGAAAACTGCAGCCCAGAAGAGGGAAGCCTCTTGTTGAAAAAGGTGGAGCTGGATTTGAACGCTGTGTGGCCTAAGAGCCAGATGCTGGGGTCCTCACGTTACGACTTCAGCTGCATCCACCTGCCCACCTGAAGATTACCAATTTGACACCTGTCCTTATGTGATTCAATGTTTTTAATTTAAATGTATTTTAAAGGAATATGTATCTCACTATTGTAAATAGATCATTGAATTCTGTATTATAAACAAGGTACTTTTACCCATAAAAATAAATACAAAGGAAAAACCAAGGGTGCTGTTAATTCTAGTTATACCCCCATTGCCTGCTCAAGACCTGGAGCTTGAAGCTAGCTCTTCCATGGTTAAAAGGAAAGATTCCCAGGTTCTGTAGGCATTTAAGATGCTTTGCACCCGACTGACTTTATCTAGAAGGAAGTAGAAAGGTGATACCTGGTACGCAATGTGTTCACAGTTTATGCTGTGCCAGCTACATCGCGACTGCTCCCTATGTCGGGTGACTCTCCTTGGGGAAGCGCTGGGTCCCGCTGACCCCTCATCTCCAAAGCGACCTGTGCTGCTCCTCCTCCCGGGTCTGGCAAGTCTCCTATGTTAGCGTCAGATGTGACAGAACATCCCCCCAGCCCCTCGTCTGGAGCCTGGGAGCCCAGGTTGCTGCTGGGCTCAGCACTTCCGCTGAAAACCTTTCAGCAGAGACACGAGGCTGCCCAGGGCCCTGAGCGGGACTTTATTTCCCCCACTTCACTCTAGCAACATACCATGTCGATACATAGACAAGGGCAGTGGCAGCAAGAATCAAACGGCTTTAGATTCAACTTGAATAAAAAAAGCCCCAAACAGGGGACCTCAAATCAGAACGGTCTGACTACAAATTCTTTGGATTAATTGAGCACGCTGGCAGACACGGAAGATCAAATATGAACCATCCGAGGTGGCAGGTCCTGACGGGCAGGCGGGGAGGGGAAGCGTCGTCGAGAAGCGGCATGCCTTTGTCTTACAGCCATCAGCTTGCTCTTTATGCATAAACTGCTTAATAAAATGACTAATTCATTTTGGGTACATTGGATCTAAACCCCTAGAGAATACTGCCAGTAGATTTATAATATTTTAATCCCACACCAGGCTTTCCAAAGCCACTGTAGGAGGAGACGAACAGAATACCCTCTATTCCATCTTCTACCACTAGCTGATGCTGTTGGAGTTTTTTTTTTTTTAAGTGTCTACGGGGTTGTGGGGGGAGAACGGTGAATCTAGGAATCTCATTCCTCCCCCTGTGTCCATCTGAAGGAAAGTGGCATTGAGAGCTTTCTTAGGAAACGGGAGCTGCAAAGGCTGCCCGAGAGGCTGTTTAGAAACATGTATATGCAGAAGTATGCGTGTGCCCCTCCAAAACCTCTCTGAGACAGAAGCCTTCTCCCATCTGGGCCCCAGCTCCGGGTGCCCGTGTGGGCGGGAGGCTCAGGCTACCAACGGAGGCAGTGAGCCTCCCTTTGATCCTTTAATCCTAACTTTTTGACAGCAGATGGGTTGCCCAGCCCTTGTATGCAAATGGAGGCCAGGTGTCCCGCCACCCTTTTTCCCCTCCACCGCCAGGGCCGGCTGCTTCGAGGTCTCCTGGCTTGAGCATGGACAGAGGGGGCTGGAGTGGGTCTTCCTTCTTGGCGCTGGTAGGTGATGTGATAGTAACACCATGGGCAACAGCAACAGCAGCCACTGGTCTCCTGAGCATTTACTCTGTGCTAGACACCCAGTTTAGGAATGCACACGCTTCACCTCGCTTAATCCTCCCAGAGGCACCAGGAGGTAAGTGCGCATTTCCAGAGAAGAAAACAGAGGCGCAGAGAGGTGGAGCTACTCACTTCAAGGCTACCCAGCCAGGGAGCAAGAGCAGAGCTGGGACTCAGACTCATGTCCACTGTAAGAAAAATAGGGTTTCCACAGACTGGGCTGCACAGAAAGTTCCAGGCAGGCAGGCACAGTGTTTTATTTAGCATCTTGGCCCTGGTGCTGGGGAGAGTACCTGGCACACAGCGGGAGCTCAGTGTCTGCAGAATGAATCGCACAGGGGCACTCCTCTGAGCCAGGCACCGTGGTAAGCATCCTCCATCCCCACTGGATCCACCCAGTGGGCCTACAATGAGGTGAGAGCATCTGTATTTCACAAGTGAGGAAACTGAGGATCGGAGGAGTCAGGTGTGATATAGGATACAAGACGGCAGATTGGGGAGTGGTCCCAACTCAGTGAGAGGGTGCTGCAGCCTGGAGTCCTGTGACTGCCCCTCCTGGCATGGCTCTGCCCCCTGAAATTGAGAGCTCTGTGACTCAGTGAAAGTATAATACCAGCCTTTGGAGCCCTGGGCTGGGAAGACCAGGCATACTTGTCTGTGAGGGTTAACAATCTTCCTCCAGCTGATGCATCTGCACTTCTGCAAGAGGCCCACCCTCTCAGCCTAGAACTTCTCAACCTACAGGCAGCAGAGACCATTAGCTGTTTTTCACTCTCTTTGGATGTCAAATCTCTAACGGTGTTGTCCCAATTCCTTCAATTTTGGGGGGCGCTGCGCAGTGCGGCATGTGGGATCTCAGTTCCCCAACCAGGGATCGAACTCCTGCCTCCCTGTATTGGAGCATGGAGTCTTAACTACTGGACCACCAGGAAATCCCTTAGCCCTTTCAATTTTAAAGTTAATCCTGCATCCGCGTTTGGAGTCAGGGATGAAGATTCAGTGTTCACTACCTGTCTGCTGTGTGACCCTGGGCAAGTGGCTTGACCCTTCTGAGCCTGCACTATTTCGGCTGCACAGGCAGGCCGAAAGCAGGATGGCAATACATACCTCCATGGGGGCAGTCGGGATAAGCGAACTCCTTTCTGTAAGGGGCTGAGTGCCCTGCCTGACACAGAAGAAGCACCCAAGAAACCAACCCGCAAGGAGGGTAGTTCATCATTTAAAACCAAATCCAAAGGCTGCTCTCCCTGCAGCACCCTTCCTGGCCTTCCCACCTTGGAGCCCTTTTCCTGCTGGATTTGGCTGTCTGCTTTGGGGTCACATGGTCCCTGCTGGACTCTGAGGGCAGGGTAGGACTCGGGTTTGAGTTTCCACAGGGCTCAGCACACAGTAGATGCTCAGAGAATGAGCTGATGAAAAGCCACAGCTGAAACTCCTGTCATCTCTTCTGAAAGGGCACAGCCATTCTCTGAGTACCCACTGGGTACCAGCATCACGCTGGATGCTCTCCTCTAATCATCTTTCAACCCTTAGCTGTCAGGGGTAGTGAGAGTAAGACGGGAGGCCAGGGCAGGGGGCACTCCTGGCAGAAGAAATGGCAGAAAACAAGGGTGGGGGACAATGCCTTCTGAAGTTAAGTATCATCTTTGGGAAAAATCTGTCATCATTAAACTTTGCATTTTTTATGGGTTAAATAATCTTTAATGTTACCTTTCTGTGCTCCCTTGACCCCTAGAGGACCAACTGGGCAGATGTATGTACTGGGAGGAAGGGAAGGAGGTGAGGGCTGCCAGAGACAATGAGGGCTCTCTTGTTACATTAAAATCTATTTTGCCTTTATCTGCGAAGGCGGCTTATCCACTAGATGGCAGTAGAGCTAGCCATTTGGGATAGACACAATGCTAAATTCTTAACCTCCCTCACTACTTTCATCAACATCTATTTCAGATGCTTCAAAGATTCAAATTTCTAAAAATTCAGATCACAAAAGTACTTTAAAAAGCTATATAACCTTCAGGCAAGAAGGGCTTTTTTAAAAAAAATATGACAATAAATCAAGAAGCCATAAAGCAAAGGTCTGGTAAGATTTCCTGCTTTCTGCAAATACTTTTTGAATGCCTACCATGTACCGTATACAAGAGACATTGTGAACAACGTTAAGAAACAAAAGGCAAACTAGGGGTGAAGCTATGAAACACGTTTACCGGGACAAAGGTTAATATCCCTAATACACAAAGAGTGTCCACAAATCAATAAGAAAATGATTTCTGTTAGAAAAATGGGCTAAGTATATGCAAACCAGTGATTCATAAAAGAATAAATATGAATGGTTCATAACATATGAAAAGATATTTAGTGTAACTAAGAAATGAAGGAGTACAAAATACATCAGCAAGAAGAAAAAAGAATTCTTAGTCTTTCTGACTATTCCTGGGTTTGTGGTCAATATATGGATACATGTCCCTTCCCAAGTTTTCTTTCTTAACCCTCAGAACTACAGCACAGCACCAATACGCCATGCATTCCCAAGAACCCCAAACGCCCAGTGTTGGGGAGGAGGTTCAGTAAATTATAATACAGCCACGCAAGAGACTATTACACAAGATGAACCAAAGTTACTCAGAATTCGTAATCACACAGGGAAATACAGATGCTTGTAGTGAGTGAAAGGAATCAGAACTGAAAGTGGTACATGCAGAAGGCATGGCCAATCTGAAAAAGGACATGGGGAAAAGATCAGATAGAAAAACAACAAAACATTGCCACTGCTTTTCCAGTATGCAGTTCCCCCTGCCTCCCTTCTATTTCGTGTATTTTTGAAATTTGACAGTAGGCATATGCAACTTTTATAACTGCAGAGAAAAATTTGAAGATCTTAAACATTGCAAAGTATTTTCCTACTACACATTCATTAACTCTGTTCCCTAAATCTCTCACCCCACACCCTTGACAACTGACAGAGCCGAATGAAATCCACAGCCAATGCATGTGATGTGTGTAACTTATACCTTGATGTCAGCTTTGCAATGGGCTGCTGATTATCAAGCCCTGCCAAATGCTTTCATGCGCAGGTATAGGATCCTTGCAGTGACGGACTAGCAGGCTCTACTATCCCTCGGCTAAACACACAGAGACCAGAGCACAGAGAAGTTCAGGTCTCTGCCCAAGCCCACACAGCTCAAAAACACCCACCCCACCGTGTCCGATGCTACAATCTCCATCACCTAAGCTGTCCAGCCTTGCCTCTTGAAAGAAGGAACAGAGAGATAAATGCGTGCCAGGAGTTGCCATTTCCTGCAACAGTCTAAAAAATACCAAAGTAAAGCCAGAGGAAAAAAAAAATTGGGAGGAGCACTCACCTCTCTTATCTCCTCAGCAGTGTTCCTCTGCCTGCCCTCTTATTCCCTCTTTCCTTGTTTTCATTTAAATTTTTTCCCTTTTTTGCACTGTTAACTAATCACTCAGGAAGTTAGCTCTCTCTGAAGCTTGGGTTGGTACCTAGTGACTATGAGCGTGATAAAGAAGCAGCCGTCACCGGTACAGAAGTCAGAAAGGTTTAAATCAAATCATCCTCCACAACAATGACATTAATTATGCTTTTAACACGTTTTACTGCTTTTTTTCTCACTTCACGCCACATCTGTGTGAACAATATCCAAAAGATTTACGGTTTTCTTTCGTAATTACAGACATACAGGCTGCACACTTATCAAAATACTTGCTGAGCAATCACGCTATATCGCATTCTCTGCCAAAGATTTGTGTTGGCAGCAGTCACTCAAAACAAAAATGTTGAATCAGGACTTGTGTGGCTTGGTGGCGGGGGCTGGGGGGGGGAGGAGGAGGAAGTATTTCGACAAATAATTTGCCTGTCAAGAAATATAAAAACAGGAGAGTGTGCATCCTGGCAAATTTTCCAGGAGTGTTATTTTTATGGAGGGGGTTGGGGCGGGGTGTGTGTGGCGGGGACAGTGAGCAGGGAAGCTCTGAGCACCAACAACACATCTGACATTTGGTTCTTGTGTCTGAGGATAAAATTTAATGAGAACAAAAATATGTCTTCCTAATTCCCCTAAGAAATCATTAAAACATTTTGTTATTCTTAAATGTCTTGAAAATGAATTAGAGCCCTGAAGGGGCTGTTCCTACGGTATGTCTCTATCAGTTAAGGCTCCTTCTCTCTAACTCGGTGACAGCTGGGGATATACGTCCCCCCCCAGCCCCTCCATTTCTGGGGAGTAGAGTTGCAAAGTCAGACACGTGGAGTCAGCACCAGGCTTGGAACGACCCTTTGGGGAGGGGGCAAGAGGGCACAAGAACCTTCCAGGAAGTTCCAGGCCAATCTGGGGAGCTCCCACGGTCCCTGACTGGCACTGCGGTTCTGGACTCGTGTGTTAACAGACATACTTCCAGAAAGATGAGGGCCCCATCGTGAACCCCAGAAATGAGGCTCTTTTTCCAAGGCGGGGGAATGTAAGCCCCTCCTTATCCCAAATGCTCCCCTGGATTTGAGACAACAGGCTATTTGCATGATGGTCCGTTCACCTCTGCCACCAGAATGCATGTTCCCTGAGGGCGGGGCCCGTGTCTGCATCGGCAGACTCACGGCCACGTTTCCAGTGTCATGGTCCCTGCACACAGCAGGCACTCAATAAATGCTATCTGAGTAGGTGAACACGTGACAAGCAGAAAGCACTAGTTGAAAAATGTACCTTTTCATTTAAATAGCTCTTTCCCCTTTTTCTGTGTCTGAATCTTTTTTTCTAATTCAATCAACAAACAATTACTAGGTGGTTACTGTGTACCGGATTCCGAGTACACAAATTTAGTATAATTCAGTCCCAGGCTTGGAGAATTTCACTGATCGGAGGGACACACAGGTGATGACAACAATTAACACTTAGCAAGTGCCGCCATGTGCCATGCACGTGGAAGCCTCCCAATGACTGTATGAGGCAGGCTCTGATAAATTTCTCCCAATTTATAGAAGAGAAGTGTGAAGCTCCGAGGTGAGTTAATTCGTCTCCAGTAAACCAGGGAGTAAGTGGTATAGGCAGGACTTGAACTGGGATCTGAACCTGGAAACACAAGCCGTCTCAGTGCTGCCCCCTGGTGCTACATGAGAGGTACTACGAGGCACAGTGGTGTAGTTGCGCGTGTGGATTTGTGGGATAACGGTTATCTTTGGAGTGTGGATTTGTGGGAGGTATCTTTGGAGGCCATACTGGTCATCCTCCAACATCATTCACCACTGAGACTGTGCAACCCAAAGGAAAGAGTGGGAAATAAGAGGGTGTCATTTTCCAAAATTTTTTCCTAGACAGTTCTGATAAGGGTAGAGACATCATAAGCAAAACGGCTGCAAGGAATGGGACAGCCTCTTGGACTCTCCGCCGTGTGCCTGCTGTGGTTCTGAGTAAGGGAGACAATGACCGGGGCTGCAGACACAGCTGCCCTGGCCTCAAGCCACGGGGGGTCAGGTCCCTGTCGGGGGAGGCACAGAGCCTGGAGGGCTGTGCTGTCTGGTTTCGGCCATTCTTGCCACCCAAGCATTCTGACTGAGAAAACCAGTGTGGCCAGGCTGCCTTCCTGCGGGTGCAGGAGCAGGGCGGCGCACGGCACTGGAGAAGAGCGAGGTGAGTCTACAGGTGCCACTGCAGTGGGCTGAACGGTGACTCCAAGATAAACATCTACATCTTCATGCCTGGAACCTGCAAATGTGACCTTTTGGGGGAAGAAAGGTCTTTGGGATAGAGATACACGGGGAAGAAGGCCGTGTGAACACAAAGGCCGAGACTAGAGTGATGCGGCCGCAAGCCAAGGGACCGGGAGCCACCGGAAGCTGGAAGGCCAGGAAGGGTCCTGCCCTGGAGCCTTCAGAGGGAGCACAGCCATGCCCCCACACCTTGTTGTCAGATTTCTGACCTCCACAACTGAGAGAGAATAAGAATCTGTTGTTTTAAGCCTCCTGGTTTGTGGCAGTTTGTTCCAGGAACAATGGGAAACTAGCATAGCCTCTCACGAGTATTCAAGTTGTGACATAGCACAGATGTTCTGGAAATAGTTTTTGAATGTGCCCAGAGCTGAGTCGTCCCATCTCTCCCTGACTTGAGGCATCGGTGCCAGGGTGACCGAGACTGGCCTGGCCTGTCCCCTCAGGGCCCGCAGCGTGCAGAGGGTGGAGCCGGTGCGGCTTCTATACCTGGCCAGTGCTTCTCCGTGATGAGTTCCCAGATCTCCTGGGGAGTTTGCCAAATGCAGAGGCTTCAGTTGCCCGAGGTTCTGTATTTGTAATCAGCTCCGGGCGAAGCAAATGCTGCTGGCCCCTGGGCCACACTTTGAGTAGAACAGGCTAGAAGACTTCCCTCCTCACCCAGTCCCATGTGCTTTCAGAGGGAAGCGTCACATCACTGTTGCTGTATTTAGTTTCCTGGGGCCGCTATAACAAAGCTCCACTGACTAAGGTGGCTTAAAGCCACGGAAGTTTACTCTCTCAGCTCTGGAAGCCAGAAGTCCAAAATCAAGGTGCTGTCAGGGCTGTGCTCCTGGAGGCTCCGGTGGAGGCTGCTTCCTGGCCTCTTCCAGCTCCTGGTGGTCTCAGGCAAGCCTTGGCTGACAACGGCATCACTCCAACCTCTGCGCTGTCTTCACATGGCCCTCCTCTCTGTGTATGTGTTCCTAAAATTCCCTTTCTTCTTCTTATAAGGAGACCCATCATCAGATTTAGGGTCCTCCCTAAGTCCAGGGTGTCTCATCTCAAGATCCGTAACTAATGACATCTGCAGAGACCCTGCTTCCAAATAAGGTCACACTGCGAGGTTCAGAGTGGACAGACATTTGGGGAGGACACTATTTACACCACCCCAGTTGCCCAAGACAGATGGAATGAGACTTTCCCATCCCCATCACAGAGGTCTCACAAACAACCTTGGCATCAACTATACATGACTTTGCCTTCTCCATGGCTCAGCCTAGAGTAGGACCTCACCTTCTTCTTCATAAACCCCCAGCCCCAACCACCCCTGACCTCACCAATTCCTGCAGCTGGAGTACTGGGAACGAATTAGAGTGGCTTTCTGGGTGGAGAGGGTGAGCAGAGTAGGGGCGTCTCCCAGCTCCACCATTATTAAGCAAGTCACTACATTCTGGGTTCCCATTTCTAGGTAAATAAATGAAAAAGTTGCAGAGGATGGGCCATTTTAAAAATGGGAAACTGTCTGCAGAAGTATATCTCATATGCAGGGACACAGTTGAAGGTTCTCCAGTTGATCAAATCTCTGCAATCCACACCCAGATCAAAAAACATATCTAGTGCCCAAAGGCCCCTTCCAGGAACTATCAGCCCATCCAAGAAAAACCACTCTCTTGATTTCTCACAGCATGAGTGCCTTTTTTTTAGGTTAAATTCTGTGATGCAAAATTGACCATGTTTAAGTGAGCCATGCAGTGCCAGTTACTACGTTCATGATGTTGGTCAACTACTTCCTCCATCTAGTCTGAGAACATTTTTATCCCCCTAAAAGGAAACCTTATACCCTTTAAGCACTCAGTCCCCCTTCTCTCCTCCCTTCAGACTGCTGACCACTAATCTGATTTCTGTCTCTACAGATTTGCCTATTTTGGATACTTCATATAAATGAAACCATAAACTATGTGACCTTTTGTATCTGGCTTCATTCACTCAGCATTATATGTTTAAGGCTCATCCACACTGTGGCATGTGTCTGCGACTCATCCCTTTTGATGGCTAAATAATATTCCACTGGATGAGTAAACCACATTTGATCACTCATTCACTGATGGACACCTGGCTTGTCTCCCTCTTCAGCCACTGTGAATAGCGCTGCCATTAATTTTTGCCTGTCTTCATCTTTTATGTAAATAGAGTCATACAGTATGTGCTGTGTGGGTTTGGTTTTGGCTAAACATCAAGTTTTTGAGGTTGGCCATGCCATGTTGGTGGAAACATCTGCAGTCTTTTCTCCAGCGCCCTCTGCTGCCAGGGAGCACTGGGCGCCTTGTGCTCTTGGTGGGAAGTGGATGGGGGCTCTGGTGGTCAAGCCCCTTGGCTCCTCAAGAAGACCCGGGTGGGAGACCTCACCAGGAGCTCCCCAAAGCTCCCCAGCTGTTGTTGGAAGGCAGTGTGGTAAGGCAGACAAGTCGGGTGGGGACACACCACACCAGACTGGGTGTAGACGCCCTCAGTCTCCACAACTCCTACCCATGGCAGGGCCTGGCCTTGCCCAGGAGTCTTGGCCTGTCCCCAGAACCCACTGAGAGAAGGCCCCTGTGTAACAGTCCTCATGGCAGTCTCTTTGTTTTTTATTCAATTATGGAGCCCAAGCAAGTCTTACCTGGTGCTTCAATTAATTGCTTGTAAACACTCAGGAAAGCGGCTTCGGCCTCCTGACTTCTCTTACTAAGAGCCACCACCTTTGGAAACAACAAGAGAAAGAATCACGCGTGACCAAGGCATCGGAGTCTATAAGCAAATGTGATCATTCTCCACATGCGCAAACATGGGACTGAGGGCAGGAAGAAGGGGAAGAAGGTTCCAAGTACGGAGTAGAAAGTGCGTTCAAGTCCCAGTTCCACTGCATCTGCTGTGTGACGCTGGGCAAATCACTGCCCCCTCTGATCCTCAGTTTCCTCATCTGTAAAATGGGGTAAATAACAGAAACTACTTGCCAGGCCGGCTATGAGGGTTAAATGAAGTTGTAAATAAGTACTTAGCACAGGTCCAGCACACACTAGGTCATTAACAGCTCTTACTATTATTACTGTTATTAACAGGCAATGTTGGAGATTCAAATATGACACGTCTTATGGGAAAGAGGGACACATCTGGGGCATATTTCTTGACACTGCTAATTAAAGAGAAACTGTTGACTCTCTAGTAAGATACCAGTTTCAACAAATGTTGAGTGACAGTTATGTCAAACAGATCCTAGCATATCAAAGGTGCTCAATAAATGCTACCTGACTGATGAACACACCGATGACTGGATGACCAGTGGTGAGGAGCTTCTTTCATGTACTTGTTCTCTTGCTTATGGGCATTGTTTTTGTCCTGCCAGTGAGACTCCATAAGGTATATTTCTGGGGCTTAGCATCATCTCCTCCCTCTGTTCCTGGCTATGCATTCTGAGCTCTGGCCTCACAGCTAACCTGGTGCTGGCTCCTGGTGGACAGTCCCCTCGGGATAGTCCTGGGGCTCCCTGGCATACTGCTGGGCTGAGCTCCTGACACCCACAGGCCAGCATCCCTATCTCCTCGAGGACACACCAGGCTGGGCATCCCCCTTTGGACTGGAAGGGAGCTTTATTCTCCCTGACACTGACATAGCTCTCTCTCTGGTGCCAACTTCCTAACTGATGAATCTGCCAGAGCGCCGATTTGTCAATGCTCTCTTTCAGAGCTGGGCTTTCCCTACGAATCCCAGTGATGCCATCTGGGGGAGTGTCTGTTACTGAATTCCTCCCCTCCGAGTGAGCTTCTCTCATAGTTCAGTTGGTAAAGAATCCATCTGCAATGCAGGAGACCCCAGTTCGATTCCTGGGTTGGGAAGATCCGCTGGAGAAGGGATAGGCTACCCACTCCAGTATTCTGGCCTGGAGAACTCCACAGACTGTACAGTCCACGGGGTTGCAAAGAGTCGGGCAGGACAGAGCAACTTTCACTCACAAGTGAGCTCTGTGAGCGTGTGGTCTGGTACACAGAAGGGCTCCACATAATTAGTTGAGTTAACAAATCCAAGCGGGTGGCAGAGACTCTAGGTGCTGTCTGTGACGTGGAGAAATGTCAGGGGCCAATTCTGAGACAGTCTGCTCAGAGGTGACCGACCGAGGCACAGGTCCTGGAGCCAGGATGCCTGGGTTCACATCCCAGCTCCACCACTTATTATCTGCCCTTGATCAAGTGGATCACTTCAATTCCTGTGCTTCTACTTCCCTATCTGTAAAACGGGGATAATAAGAGGACAGCCTCCCTCAAAGTTCTGCTAGAAGATCAAGTGGATTAGCACAATGTAAAGGTGGCTGCAAAATTTCTGGCATGCATTAAGCCCCGCAGGCATGTCTCCTCTTGGTATGATCAACCCCTCCTTCTTGTCTCTTACGGGCACAGGTTCTGCCCAGTGCCACATGATCACCTTCACCTGTGTTCGTCTTTCCTTAGGTGTGAGAATAAGGCTCGCCTCCTCACACAGTGGTATATACTCTGGGAAGAATTTGAAAACCACAGTGGTTTCTCTACAGCTTCCAGTATGCCATGAGCCTCACGTGGGTACCGTGCACTGGAAATGTGGCGAGTCCAAATCCAGATGTATTGTGAGTACCAAATATGCATTGGATTTTGGACATAGTTCAAAAAAAGAGACTGTACGATCGCTGTCAGCTATCCTTATGTTGACTGCATGCTGAAGTGATAAATTTAGGGACATGCTGGGTTAAACAAAATATATTATTAAGATTCATTTCACCTGTTTCCTTTTACTTTTTAAAATGTAGGTTTTAGAAAATGTAAAAGTACATCTGTGGATCATATTATATTTCTATTGGACAACACAGCTTGAAGGTTTTACAAGGTCCACCGAGAGTTTGTTATTTAAGAGAGGTGGAGAGAAATGTTTGGTGGATGTTGAGCAAGTGATTTTAAAAAGGTCAGTTACAAAAGCTCTTTAAGCTCTCCTGTTATTCTCAGAACAGTCTCTGATCGCTTACCTTCCAGAGTGAATGACAATCTCTCATTCATTCAACAAGCATTTCCTGAGCACCCACTATGTGCCATGCACTGTGAACTGAGAGCTCAGTGACGAATAGTGCAGCCTGCAGCCCCACCCTCATGGGACTCACGGTTCAGCGGGAAGATCAACATCAAAGCAGATTCCCCAGATAATTCATTAATTACATGTGCTAAACACTTCAAAGGAAAAGCACAGGGGTCTTGAGAGTGTGTAAGTGTGGTGAGACTGACCCAGTTTGATGGGTGGAAGGAACATCAGGAATTCTCTCTCCATTAGGGGAAGCTGGTGATGGACAGAACAAATGTTCTAGAATCTAGGCAAAGAGAAGGCTTTCATTCTTGCTAAGATGTGCAAGGCACAGCACATCTTGGGAGACACAGCTATGACAAAAAGGAACACAGGAGGAGGTGATACAAATGCTGGGGTCTCCAGAGTAATAAGAGGAGGGGGCAACTAACTCAGAGTTTGGAGGGATACCCCTGATGCCCAAGTAACAATCATCATCATCATCATATGATATTCAGAGTTTACCAGGTACCATGTGTGCATGCTCACTCAGTCGTGTCTGACTCTGCAACCCCAGGGACTGTAGCCCGCCAGGCTCCTCTGTCCATGGGGATTCTCCAGCCAAGAATACTGGAGTGGGTTGCCATGTCCTTCTCCACAGAAGCTTCCCACCCAGGGATCTAACCTGCACCCCCTGCACTGGCAGGATTCTTTACCACTGAGCCACCTGGCAAGCCCACCATGTACCACATGCTCTTACTATTCATAATCATCTCTCTCCATGGACACACTAGTCACTGGAGGTAGCTTCTGTCATTATCCCCATTGTACAGATGAGGAAACCAAGGCTCAGTGAGGTTAAGTATCTTTCCCAAGGTCACCCAGTAAGTAAATGGCAGAGTGAGATTCACACTAGGTCTGGTGGCTGAAATTACTATTCTGAATCCAGAGGTGGGCCCCTTTCTCTTGGACAGAGAAACCACCCCAGCCAGTGGAGACAGTCACTTGGGCCCCATTTGGATGCTGATGCCCTGAGATGCCACCTATGGCTGTACCAGTTCAGGGACTGCTGTGCTGCTGACCTGGGGTCCAAGAAAAGCCCTGAGAAACAAAAGCAACTCATCTCCAGAACCCTAGATGGAGAAACATCAAAGATCAGTCAGCAGAAAGTCTGAATGCTTCATTTCATGGTTGTCTGTGCTAAGCATGTATAGTAGCTGGAGCTTGGGGAAAGGCATAAGAATGCTCTACTGAGGGACTTTGCTGGTGGTCCAGTGGCTAAGACTCCACACTCACATTTTAGTAATGTGCTGCCGAAGCAAGCCCTAAGACTTCACATTCCCAAGGTAGGAGGCCTGGGTTTGATCCCTGGACAGGGCACTAGGTCCCACGTACCGCAACTAAAGTTCTCGTGTGTTGCAACTAAAACCTAGTGCAACTAAATAAATAAATATTTAAAAAAAAGTTCTATTTACTTTCCTTGGACTGCAAGGAGATCAAACCAGTCAATCCTAAAGGAAATCAATCCTGAATATTCATTAGAAGGACTGTTACTTTGATACAATAGAATACTGATTATAATACATTAGAATACTGATACTTTGATACATTAGAAGCTCCAATACTTTGGCTACCTGATGTAAAGAGCTGACCTATTAGAAAAGACCCTGATGCTGGGAAAGACTGAGGGCAGGAGGAGAAGGGGATGACAGAGGACAAGATAGTTGGATGGCATCATTAACTCAATGGACATAAGTTTGAGCAAACTCTGGGAGATAGAGAAGGACAGGGAAGCCTGGTATGCTGCAGTCCATGGGGTAGCAAAGAGATGGACTTGACTGAGCAACTGAACAACAAAATTGACTTCTAAAAAAGAATTCAGGGCAGAAGTAGAGGCAAGTGCCAGAAGATTCTGTTATCATTTCCCGGTCCATGCCCCATAGCACCAAGATCCCCTGGAAGGGGCATGGCAATCCACTTCAGTATTCTTGCCTGGAGAACCCCATGCATGGAGCCTGGTGGATATGGCCCACAGGGTTGCAAAGAATCGGACACGATTAAGCAACGCACCATGCAAACCCATAGCACCCTCTACTGTCCATTCACGGTGCTTATCAGTTGTGTACTGATTATCTGCGCAGTTGTCTCCTTACAATGTCAGCCTGCCCCACAAAAGCTATGCTGTTCAACATAGTAAGCACTAGCCCACGTGGCCAGTGAGCCCTTGAAATGTGACTATTCAAACTCAGATAGGCTGTATGTGTAAAATACGGGATTTCTAGGTTTTAGAATGAAGAAAAAAGGATGTAAAATATCTCAGTAATTTTTATATTGGTTTCAAGTTGAAATGATAATATTGTGGATGTGCGTGCGCACTCAGTTGCTCAGTCGTGTCCAATTTTTTTGCAACCCTATGGACTGTAGCCTGCCAGGCTCTTCTGTCCATGGGATTATCCTGGTGAGGAATACTGGAGTGCGTTGTCATTTCCTACTCTAGGGGATCCTCCCAATCTCCTGCATTATCAGGCAGATTCTTCACCACTGGGTCGCCGAAGAAGCCCAATATTGTGGACTTTTTGTTTTTGTTCAGTTGCTAAGTTGTGTCCAACTCTTTGTGACCCCATGGACTGCAGCTTGGCAGGCTTCCCTGCCTTTCATTGTCTCCCAGTGTTTGCTTAAATTCACATCCATTGAGTTGATGATGCTATCTACCCATCTCATCTTCTGTTGTCTCCTTATCTTTTTGCCTTCAATCTTTCTCAGCATCAGGATCTTTTCCAAAGAGTGGGCTCTCTGGTTCAGGTGGACAAAGTATTGGAGCTTCAGCATCAATCCTTCCAATGAATATTCAGGACTGATTTCCTTTAGGATTGACTGGTTTGATCTCCCTGCAGTTCAAGGGACTCTCAAGAGTCTTCAACACCACAGTTTAAAAGCATCAATTCTTCAGTGCTCAGCCTTCGTTATGATCCAACCTTCACATCCATACATGACTACTGGAAAAACCATAGCTTTGACTATATGGACCTTTGCTGGCAAAGTGATGTCTCTGTTTTTTAATATGCTGTCCTGGTTTGTCATAGTTTTCCTTCCAAGGAGCAGGCAATACTGTGGACATGTTGGGTCAAATAGAATATACCATTAAAGTTGAACTCACCTATTTCTTTTTACTTTTCAAAATGTAGCTACAAGAAAAATTTAAATTACTTATGTGGCTTGCATTCTACTTTTTACTGGGCAGCACTGTTTTAGATTAAAGGTTAGAAAACCTATGACCCTTGGGCCAAATGTGACCCTTCATCTGTTTAAATAAAGTTTTATTGGAACACAGCTACAATCACTATGAACGACTGTAGCTACAGACACCGAGACGGTCACCATTTAGCTGCTCTACTGCTACAGTGGAGTTGCATAATTGTGACAGAGACTCTAGCTGCAACACTGAAAATATTTGCTCTCTGGCCCTTAATAGAAAATATTTGCTATGCCTGTTACAGAGGTTCACCTAATGGCTGGACAATACGCTCAAAAGCAGAGATCACAAACCATCCTGGAATGACACTAACTTTGAGTTAGTTTAAATCTAGGGCCTCCCATAGTAAATATGACTCTTGAAGACAGCAATCATTTGGAAGTTCTGCCTCATCCAGTCTGGTTTTAGAGTTATGACCCTAACTGTTTCTAGAAGGCCAGGTCTGATGGTATCAGAGGCTGATCAGGTGCTGAGCCCAATGTCATGAAGAATCTCTTGGCTTCAGTTTGTTCATCTATTAAGTAGGAAGAATAATCTCCATTTGGCTAAGAGGCTTTTTGGGGAGGAATGGGCTAACACATGGCAAAGAGTACCATGGAAAATGGAAAAAGAGCGTTCTAATAAAGCAAATAATTATTTTTCCAACCATACAAGATATCTTTTCCAAGAGCTGCAACTCTAATGCATCTCACCCACATGCCGAGAACAGGTGAGCTCAGCATAAATAAAAGGCCACGTGTTTCTGCCTCATGGCTAGGTCCCATCGTGCAGAAGGGCAGGAGGAAAGGGCCCAGAAGGACAGATCTGGCTTGTGACAGGCAGATCTCTGAAGGCCATCTGGGGGAGGAAGAGGAGGAGGAAGAGGTGGCGGCCAGCTACAGACACCAAGAAGGTCACCATCAGAAATAGCTCAGCGTCTTTTGATGAAGCAGGCAGCATTCACACCACCCGATGAAATAGAAGGGGTGAAAATGTGTTTGGTCCCGAGTCTGGAAGTAACAGGTGTAGAACTGATTAAGCCAGTGAAGCAAAAGCCTGTTCTAGCTGCCGAGCAATTGTCTGTCAGGGGGCTAAAAAATGGCAAGTTTGGGGACCCCCGAGGCTGTGCTTTCATGAGCTGTCTGAGATGGCAGTGACATCTACTGGCTACTGAGAACGGCTCCATGCTGAGCTGGTCACAATGAACAGTCAGAGTTTCCAGAAACTGAACCCTTATTCTGTGTCCATTGCCTTCTCTTTGGAATCTTTGCAGACAGCCCTGAGATGTGAGCACAGTTACCGCTCCCACTCTACAGAGGAAGAAATTGAGGTTCGGGGCAGCCTAGTCACTTGGCCAAGGTGGAAAGAACTAGTTATTGATGGGGCTGATATCCACGCCCAGCATCCTTTCATTCCAGGGCCCAGAACTGCAACTAGAAACCATTGTTTCTCAAAGGGTGTTGCATAGCGCCCTGGGTGAGAAAACAGGGACATGTGACCAAGCCTGGACCGCCCCCCCCCCCACCTCCCCCGCTTTCTCTGCGGACTGTGTAAATCCACTAGCACACTGGATGCTCTGACAAGAGCTGCAGGAGAAAGCATTCCTCAGCTTGGCTTAGCCCAGTACTTTCCCAAACACATTTGGTCTCAGAACATTTGCATCAGAGAATAAACCTAGAAAATAGGGTTCCGTGAAACACACTGTGATAACAGCTGCCCTCTACCCCTGGGTCCTGGGCTCTGGGGACGGTGGGCCGTGGCGGTTCTGAGAGACAGGAGGAATCTGATGCTGCAGGAATTCTGGAGGAAGCTGACGACTGACGGGCAGTTGAGAGGTGAGTATTCAGAGGGTCTCAGAGTCAGTGCCTTTGAGGAGGAGGCAGAGGAAGATCTGAGGAGGAAAGGCATCAGCCCAGAGTGGGGAGAGGTGGGCAGGAACATGTCCTTTAACACCCTCGGAGGCCTGGTTTTCCTTCTGGTGAGTGAGGATCTAGGGGCACATGGCGAGCAAAGAAGAGCAAGAATAATGAGGGGAAGGGACTTCACTGGTGGTCCAATGGTAAAGACTCTGCCTTGCAACGCAGCAGATATGGGTTTGATCCCTGGTCAGGGAAGTAAGATCCCACATGCTGTGGAGCAACTAAGCCTGTGCACTCCAACTACTGAGCCCCAAGCCGCAATGAGAGAGTCTGCGAACGACAATGATAAAAGACACTGTGTGCCGCACCGAAGATCAAAGATCCGGCATGTTGCAACCAAGACTCAACGCAGCCACATAAATAAATAAATAAAAATAGATAAAAAAGGAAGACTGAGGGGAGACAAGGAGGAAGTGGGCATAGAGAGTGAGGATATGCAAAGAGTGAGGGGCACAGAGAGCAAGGGGAGCAGAGAGCTGGGGGTTCACAGACACTGAGGGGAGCAGACAGGAGGAGGGTTCACGGAGGGTAACGGAGGCGCAGACATGGAAGCAGATGGAAGAAGGGCTCAGAGTGAAAGGAGGAGGGGTGTGGAGCACAGTGCAGGGAGCACAGAGAAAGATGGCGGAGGGATTGTGGGCTGCGCAGAGGAGCAGGAGGAAACCTTGGCTACCACGATGCTGCGGCGGGACTGGCTCAGACGTGCAAGAGGGGAAGTGGCTCATGCTAAGTGCTCAGGGGCTGCTGCAGGGTCTGGGGGAGGTGATGGTCCAGGTCCAGGCCCAGGGTGTGGCTGGAGACGGGGGAGAAAAGAACTGACTGAAGAGACGATTAGGAGGTAAAATCCTGATCCAGGACACAGTGGGGGCTGAAGGTAGGGAGGCGCGTGGGGATGTACTTAGCTAAGAGCAAGGAGCAGACTCAGGGAGGCACACCATGAGAGCAGTCTGCAACCAGGTGAAGATCTTCTTGGGTGTTGAGAGAAATACATGTATTTTAGACTGTAAAGATTCCAGCCCAGGATGAGAAGAAGGCGCACATCTTAACCTATGTGATAAATCCCTTTTATTCACAATAAAATTCTGATGTCCTACAACTTGTGAAAGGCGATTATCAATTACCTTGTTCAGCTGATAGGAGAATTATTATCATCAACAGTAACAATGACTACTGAGTATCTGACACATAGTAACTCATTTAATCCTCACAACCCAGGTCGATGGGGGTGTTACGGCCCATTTAACAGATGAAGATATCAAGGTACAGAAGGGCAAAGACCACACCGTATGGGAGCTGGGATGCAGACCCAGCTCAGGGAGATGCCAAAGCCCATGCTTCCAACCCCCACTGGGGACTGAATCTCCCAGATGAGGGCCTGGAATATCAGAGAGCTGGAGGAGCTAGCTAGGCTTGCAGGTGGGCAGTGGACAGAGAGGTTAGTGCCTGGGGGCTTTCAGCAGGACCTGACTCCTCTGCCTCACAGAGTGAGTTTGCTGGGGGCCTTGTCCCCAGGCAGGCACTAACTCTCACTCTCCCATACATCATTGATGTGGCTGAGCAAATGAAAATTATAATTTAATGTTGGGGCTTAAATAAGAAATAAGAGTTTGGTTCTTATTTTTGGTAGCTGTTGTTGAGCTGGGCTCTCTCAGCTCCTGGCTGGACAGGGCAGAAGGCAGGGATCCTCTCTGGCCTTCTGAGATCTCAGGGGCATTCCCAGGGCAGGGGCAGGGAGGGTCCCAGAGAGGCCCCATCCTAGCGGAGGCTCAGGAGCTAGCAGAAGCCACTTCTAGAGCCTGATGGGATGGAATAAAATTAACACATTTGGCCACCTGTCACTGTTTCAAATACTCAGGTATAAATCACAAGTACATTTTGAATCGTCAGATGTAAGACACTAATTCAAATTCAAGCTTGAGCTCTGAAATCCCCTCTTGCAGGGCTGTAGGTCCAGCTTCTAGATCCTCCCCAAAAGCCTCAGCCTGCAACAGTAATGGACACAGGCAGGAGTTCAGTAGCTACAATAGCAGGTGGCACTTGCTGAGCACCCACTATGCACACGGCCCAGAGGCGCATCCTACCCCCTCTCCCTAAGACCCTCAAACACAGAGTGTTTTATGCAATTAACTCACTCAATCCACGAAAATATGCAATTAACTCACTCAATCCACGAAAAACTGCCAAGAGGTGGGAGCACTGAACTGCGTACCCCAAATGGGACTGTATTTGGAGATAAGGCCTTGAAAGGGGTAACTGAGGTTAAATGAAGTCATGTTGGTGGGGCCTGAATACGACAGGACTGGCGTCCTTATAGGAAGAGACACAAGGGACGCAGAAGGAGAGGATCACGGTAAGAAGGCAGCCATCTGCAAACCAAGGAGAGAACTCTCACCAGAGGCCAACCCTGTCAGCACCTTGATCTTGGACTTCCCTGCTTCCAGAGCTGTGAGAAATAAAATTCTGTGGTTTAAACTACCTGGTCTGTGGCACTCTGCTGTGGTAGCCAGAGCTGCCCATCTAGCTCCAGAAGCTGCCATCCCATGGCTGGCTGTGTCAGTTCTTCAGGTCATAGTCCCATCAGGGGAGAGTGGATCTGTCTGTTCACACAGCCTTGCACACAGGAGGTGTTCAATAAATGTCTGCTGAAGAACGACTGTCACTGTCTATGTGTCATCCTTAGGGGTGATCCTCAGGCTGGAGAGGAATTGGTAACAGTGAGGGACCCTCTTTAGAGATGTCTGGAGAAGTAACAGGCATCCTGATTGGGGCTTGTGTTCTAGTTAAGGCAGAGTTGACCCTTCGTCCCGACCTCCTCTGAACGCCAGGCATGCACCCATCGTCAGCATCTGATGACACGCCCACGCTCAGGCTAACTTCTCATCTGGATGTTGCTCTATTTTCCTAACCAGATCCTGAGCATCTAGACGGCTAGGACTGGGTTTTTGGGGGCATTTTTCTTTTTAACAATTTCAATATTTAATCAAGGATTATTTGACTTAGTTTCATATGCAGTTATTAAAAGAAGAGAAATAGAAACAATAGAGAAAAGTAACAGGACATATATCACCAAATTGGGCCAACTTTTTTGGCATTTAAAAAAGTGAAATAAAATAATGCATGTAAAGTGTTAACACAGTGCCTGACACATAACTGATGTCCAATAAATTCATTTTCTCAGTAGGTGTTTATTGAGCATCTTTGAGGGATGGCGGCTGTTCTAGGCACTGGTCATTCAGCACCTAAGTCAGACCTACCCAAACCTGTACACTTGCAGAGCTGATACTCTGAAGGCTGAGGCAAGCAACAGAAGAAATCACGATACAGAAGGTGAGGAAGTGAGAATCTGATCAAGTGCAAGGGAAGAAAACAAAGCTGGGGAGGGGACAGGAGTCTGGGGTAGGGATGTGTGTCCTGCCTAGTAGGGCCAGGGAAGGCCTTGGGAGAAGAGGACAGTCTATGAGCAGACTCGTAGAAGAGGAGGGAGAGGGTCATTCAAGGGAAGAGTATTCTAGGAGACAGAATGGCAGGTGCAAAGGCCCTGGGGCAGGAGCATGTTTGGCTTGTTTGAGTAACAGCAAAGAGGCCAGTGCAGAGGGAGGAGGTAGGGGAAGAAGAGAAGTCAGGGATCAAAGGGTAGAGGGCAGAGCTTTGGAGGTCACTGTGAGAACTAGGACTTTTTCCCTGGAAAGGAATGAGGAGCCACAGGAGGGTTTACAGCAGGTGAGGGACGTGGTCTACAAATGTTTCAATAGGATCCCCCAGGCTATTGTGTGCACAATGGACTAAGGGGGGCTGGGGCGGGAGCAGGGTGACCAGGGAGGTGGCTACTTTAACAGTCCAGGCGAGAAGGATGGCATTTCCGAGGGGGTGGAGTCAGTGGAGGTGGGGGGAAGCCCTGGGGTTCAGGATCCATCCTTAAGGTCCAGGATCTGTTTCTCAAAATGCAGTGTAGATACGGGGGAATGGTGAGAGGAATAGGGGAGATGAGGACATTTCATGGCCTGGGGTGTCAACAACTGGATGATCTTCAACAGATCATGATCAACAGATCATGCTGTGACTTTCTCCTCCCTCAGAGGCAAATCAGGAGTGGGCACGAAATCCACAGACAGAGTGGAAAAATGAATGAGATAAGGGAGGAGTTAAAGAGGCTCTCGGAGCTAATCCTTCTGAACGACAACTTAAATAAAAACCCGTGCCTAGAGAGATGATGAAGAATGACACCCTGCAAGTAGCCCAGATGATGCTGCAACCTTGAGGGCTCCGTGGAGATCTCATGCCGGCTCTCTGAGGGAGTCACGCATAGAGCGAGGGCACACAGGCCCAGGATCTGCCTGAGAGGTCCCAGCATCTCAGGGAAGCCGACAGCAGTGTGGGAAACAGGCAGTGCTGGAAATGGCAGTGGGCAGGCCTGGGTTCTGGTTTCAGCTGGGGCCTTGGGTCCTTGTTCACCTTTGGGCGAGTCATGCCCCCTTTCTGAGCCTCAGCTTCCCCACCTGTAAAGTGAAGGTGCTGGGTTTACAGTCCCTTACTCAAACTCACCTAAGCAGAAAGACAGACAGACACTCTCCTTTCCGTACATTGGTCTCCCCCCACTGGGATTTTAATCAAAAGCAGTGGAAGGCCTTGGAAACCCACCCAGGCTTGGACCAAGGGGTGGGTCTGCAGGGAGAGCATGAGGCAGGAAAGAGAAACACCGTGCAATTTTATTTTAATATTTGTAATTATTCCCAGGCTAAAAATAAGGCACAGAGCAAAGTGTTTTCAAATGTCGGCATTAATGAACACTTTTTATCCAACATAATACGGGCCCCCAAATGCATTTATGTCAGGCTCCGAGATCTCACGAGCAGTGCCCCTCGCCGGGCTGGCTTTCATGGCTTGGAAGCGGTGCAAAAATGAAATGTCCCACAAGTGCAGGCTGGCAGGCCTGCTATTAGCAACAGTATAATCATCAATTACGTCCAATCACAAACTACTGATTTTATAATTATCAAATGAAGTTCTAACTTCTCACCTCTGCTCAGCGGCAACTAATATAATCTCTCAGTTCAAAAAAAGGAAGCTTTTTTTTTCCTTTCCCTGTTCCTCTCATGCTCTTTCTATCTCTTCTGGGGAAAAGAATTTCCAGGCCTCCACATAAGACTGCATTTAAATTGCTTGTCACTCAAAACAAAGGCGAACCACTCATTTGTAATTCACCAGCCACCTGAACAGACTGCCTGTTTTCCTTTAAGCATCCATGCACTGAAGCACAAAGATCATTTTTCTATTGTTAAAATTGTATAAGCCAGAGCTTTTTTTAGCAGCGAATACACAATTTCACTTCTCTTCCGAGGGCTCCCAGCATGAAAGGGACAGGAGGCTTTCTTTAGTGCCTTACAAATACATTTTGCTTTGGGGTATTAAAAAAAAATCAACTATGTGCTCATATAATGAGTTGAAAAGCTATTAAAGTCGTTTACACATGAGGGCAGGGCAGAAGTTAGGTTTCCCATCCTGCCCAGGGTGTGGCCAGTATATGAAGTCAGATGATTGAGATTCATTCTCATGGGCACTGGGAGCATCTGTGTCCAATTTACTGTTTTTGGGAGCTCCCGGCACCACAAACATGGCTCTGTGCTGATTGGCATTCAGCTGGCAGACTTCAAGAACAGAAACAACCCAGGGGTGGGTGCCCCGGCTTGGACCTTGCTGGTCCAGGCAGGCTCTAGCTGTGTGCCTGACGTTCTGGCTACCTCATCCTAGAGGGCCAAGCCACGGATGACTGCCACGAAGCCCCTGTATGCAACTGAATTCCGTGGCTCAGCCTTTGACAGCCAGGCTTCTTTCAACAACAGCACAGTTTTTCTGTACAACTGATTATAATCATAATACCTTCCAATTTTAATCTAGAGCTTTTTATAATTTACAAAGACCTTCCACAGGAATTAGTGCATCTGAGCTGCCACATACTCCCAGAGGGGGCTCTGGCAGGGAGCCCCCTGGCTCTGTTCTTGTTTGAGGGTCCCAGAGACGCTGATACAGTGGTTCCAAGTCACACAGGAAGGGGTGGAGGCAGGGTGTGAACCGAGTCTCTGGATTCAGAGCCAGCTGTGCAGCAGAGAATTTGGGCCTGGATTCATGCAACTTCCCACTTGAAATGGGAGAGTAGCTTGTTTTTGGTAAATTAGAACAGGTTCATCCCTAAAACGTCCCCTTCTCAGGCCTGAATATGCTGTGTTTTCCTAAGAGGCAGACCAAGGAATGGGGCTCCTGCATACCCACCAGAAGCTATTCATAAACCACAGCCGGTCTTTTCTTCGCAATAGCAGTGACGACTAACAATTCCTGATTTCAAACAACAGTGAAATTATTCTGTATGACACTGTGATGGTGGATACACATTATGCGTTTGTCAGGGAAGACTGTACAACAGAAAAAGTGACCTCCTAATGTCAATCATGGACTTTAGTTAATAATAGTATATCAATATTGGTTCATCAACTGTAACAAATGTAGTGAACTAATGCAAGATGTTAATAGGGGAAATTGGGGTAGAGAGCTCTATACCTCTTGCTCAAATTCTCTATAAATCTAAAATTGCTCAAAAAAAAAATAGTCTGTTGTATAGGGCAGGTACTAGGTACCAGGCAATGCTCTCAGTGTTGATTGCATTAACACACTCCATCTGCACACCAGCCCTGTGAGGTCAGTATCATTATCTGCCTGATTTTATCAGTGGGGAAAACAAGACATTAGAGAAATCTACCTTCCCCAAAGTCACACAGCAAGGGGCAGAGCTAGGATTCATGCCCTGGACCCCAGAGCATGCGCCCTCAGCCACAGTGGCAATGGGATCATCGCTGGGCTCTCTCCAAAAGCCTTCCCCTCATCCCTGGGACACTACGTGAGCATCCTGCCTCTATCATGGGTGTCGGATGGCACAACAGGGGTCCAGGTCCAGATACATACCACGGGCATGTTTTCTTGGACCCTCCAGTGTTTTAAAAATATTTGAGCCATAAAAATTCATCAAGTTATACACTTAAGATTTGCACATTTTACCGTATGCAAATTATACCTCCATAAAGTCCTGTGAGCATGAAAATGTGTGCATATATATGGAGCCAGCATTTCAAAACCAGAAGAGATCCAAATTGCTGGATTTTCTTGGAAAATCAGAGGATCTGGCCGGCCTGGGCCCACGTTTTCACCGACAACTGCCGCCTGGGGCCAAGCAGCAGTCTCCCGTTAAGATAGGCCTGGGGTTGGCAGTTCTCCCCGGCCTCCCGTGCACCTGCAGTACAGGTGTGGGACCCCTTGGGCACTGGCATCCTCACTCTGGCCTGGACTGGAACCACTTTTTGCCTTGCTTTGGTTTCTCCACATTCTTCCTGAGTTCCACCAGGCCCCTCCCTCAACTTCATCCTTCAAATAGGGATTTCACAGGCTTATGAGAATCAGGAGTGATAAGCAGGGTGTCCTGCACTGGTCCTACTTCTCGCTTCCAGGCAGCCCCACGTGGCTGCCAAAGTGCCTTTCCAAATAGCAACAAGATCCTGTGTGAACCCTCCACCCTGAATAAAAATGGTCAGGCCCTCCCAACTCAAGTCTACCTGGGACAACAGAAAGGGGCCATTCAGAGCATCTGGAGGATTCTGTGCCTTGCAGAGTGATGAGAAATTCACAGGCACAGTGGAGAAAGACCTGCAGGGCTCGGCTGTCGTGTTCTGATGGGAATGGCGGCACTAACTGGGTCACAGAGGAAAGGGGACAGTGAGGGCGGGAGGACAGCAAGGAGATGCACACAGCTGGGGCTTAAAAAGGCTCGCAGATTCGAGGAAGGGCTGGAAAGCACACAAGCTTTGGAGTCAGCTTCTGAGTGACCTAGGTCTAAAACTTGCCTCTCTGGCTGTGTGACTTTGGGCAAGTCACCGAGCCTTCAGTGCCTCAGCTTTCTCAACTATAAAATGGGTACAATGATGTGACAAGCTGCCAGGAGGATCAAATCATGGAGGTGAAGCACTCACCAGCACTTAATGATGAGTGAATATCCTTCCGTGGCCTCTCTGTGCCTCAGTTTCCCCGCCTAGACATTAGGGACACCAAATACAGCTTATGTGTGGAGACTCCAGCAATTAAGATATGCTTTGTTCAGTGTTAAACATGGAATGAGGTTGGCCAAGCCATCCACAGACGGTTCTTGGATTTCTGGGCAAAGGGATCTGAGGGTGTTAGAAGTTGGCACTACTGAAGGGAAAGTGAAAGGTGGAAACTGCTGGAACATGAGTGTTAGTCACTGAATCATGTCCAACTCTTTGCAACCCCATGGACTGTAGCCCACCAGGCTCCTCTGTCCATGGGATTCTCCAGGCAAGAACACTGGAGTGGATTGCTGTTCGCTTCTCCAGGGGATCTTCCCAACCCAGGGATCGAACCTGGGTCTCCTGTATTGTGGGCAGATTCTTTACCCTCTGAGCCATTAGGAAAGCCCTTGCTGGAACATGAGGATTGGAGCCAAGTCACCAGAGTGTGGGTTGAGGGTCAGCAATGCCAAGAACCACTCCAGCCAGCCTGGCAACAACCGGTCTCTGAAAGACAGGTCAGTTCAGGAGTCTGTGGGCCAGGCCCTCCCATGAGCTGGCTCAAGACCCTGACCTGAGTTCTCACGGCCTCGGCTTTATTGGATATAGGCCACAGCATCCTTGCCCCAGCAGGGAGCCCTGCAGGGGTCCCAGGTGGCTGCAGTCTCTCCTCCTGAGGCCATCCTGGGAAGTTCTCCGAAATGCCAGCCCAGAAGAGCTGAGTTAAAAGAACATGCATGCCCTTTATGGAGAGGCGGCCACCCAAATGCCACAGAAGCACCACCTGCCCAGGCTTTTAAATATAGCGCCGTCATCTCTGGGTGTCTCTGTGGAGTGTGGCTGAAGACAGCTCTGTGAGAACTGCGTCCGGACACTCAGGGCACTCCTCTGTCTGCTGACCAGTGTGCACAGCCAGAGGCCAGAGGCTCAGCTTCCTCGAGTGGGCTGATTCATTTCAGTCGAATTCCATTCCCAGTTCCCTCACTTCTTTGTGACCCGGGCAGCCACTGGCCTCCTCTGAGCCTTTGTTTCCATATCTAAGGATGATGATAAGGATTAAAGGTGATATACACAAAAACTGCCTAGCACACAGCCTGGCCAAGGAACACTTAATTGATGCTAGTTTTACTATTATTAATTATTATGACCCTCAATGTGCTAAGCACTACGTGAAGAATAAACCACAGCCCCAGCTCACAAGTCCCCAGGGAAGAGCGACACAGACCACAGGAAAGGACAGCAGGCAAGCAGCATTTGGAGGAGGGGGCGTCAAGGAGGGAGGGGTTTATTCTGCAGGGGCACTGTCTAGAGGAGGGCTTCAAGGGGGTGGCAGCACTGGCTTGCAAAGGATGAGCAGATTGTTGAGCTGCAGAGGAGGGAGACAGGGTGGCATGTGCTGGGGTCAGAGACGATTTGGTGTAATCATGGGTCTTCCCTGGTGGCTCAGTGGTAAAGCATCCGCCTGCCAAAGTGGGAGTCGTGGGTTCGATCCCTGGCCTGGGAAGATCCCACATGCCATGGACCAATGAAGCCCGTGTGCCATGACTCCTCCTCAGCCTGTGCGCCAGAGCCTGGGAGCCGCAACTGCAGAAGCCTGTGCACCCTGGAGCCTGAGCTCTGCAACAGAAACCTCCACAATGAGAAGCCCTCACACCACAACTAGAGGAAAGCTCACACAGCAACGAAGCCCCAGCATCGTCAAAAATGAATTAAGAAGGAAATAAACGGAATACATAGAGAAGAGGCAGCAATCTGGGATAACCAGACAACGCTTCCTGCACCCCCTCTAAGCCCAAGTTTGTGAACATGGGGCCCATGGCCCAAATCTCGTTATGTACTTTGTTCATGTTTTAAACAAATGTTTATCTTTAGCCAACATTTAGAGATCAGGAGATTTTACATAAAAATTTAGATTTCCAGATCACCAGAAAAATTAGGAAATGGGGCCACAGAGGCCTCCGTTCCTATGTAACAGCATAAAAAATGAAAACAGAAATAATAGTAAATATTTATTGAGTGCTTAAAGTGTGCCAGGCGCTGCTTTAAGTGCTTTACACATACTAAGTCTCCAAATCCTCATGAAAGCCCTACAGGGTGAATGCAGTGATGGGGAACCCCGTTTTCTTGGCTGTTTCTCAAAGATAGGCAGCCTCCTTGCAAAGCCCCACAACCCTCATCCTCCCAGCTGAGAGCTCAGGATGGCAGCAAACGAAGGAGAGGCATATGTTTGGTGGGAAACGTGGAAATAATCAAGGGTGAGTGGATTCATGTAAGTAATTTAATTACCTCTCACAGCTATGAATCTCTCAGTTTCCGCTTCCATTATTAATGATGAAGGTTAACTATCAGAGGACATCATCTATGGTTCCCTGACATATGAGGGAGGGAGGTTTAGGTGTCCCTAGGTAGCCACACCTGCTTCTCACTGATCAGGTTGGTCCCTGCCTCCAGCTGACCCCCACCCCCAGCTTGAAATTGACTGGGAGATACACTATACACTTTGTGATGGAAACACAGCACCACCTATGAACAGACTTGCCCCAAACATCGAACTTGAATATGATCAAGCCTCTAGATCCAATTGCCAATGCATGGCAAACACTGGGGACAGAGGACCAGGTCAAACCACACCACAGTGACACAACCAGCAAATCCCAGCCACGGGTGAGGTGACTTGCCCATGGCCCCACAGTGAGTGGTGGGCTGGGATTTGAACACAAGTTCCTGAACACAGTATTCTGCTGAGACCACATGAGAGGCCAGAGACAGTGCAGCTGGGCTTCCAGAGGGTGGGACAAGGAACTAGAACAGTCCAGAGCAAGAAGGATGGTTCCTCTGCAAGGAGCAAGTCCCCTGGCCCTGCTCTCTAAAGGCCAGCTTTCAGCTTCCTTGACTAGTCCCAAACTCAAACTCTTGAGATACTGAATACTGTTGACCTTGCTTGAGACTATGTTGGCCCTGGTGCAATCAGCTGTGATCAGAGGAATGTTTTTAGGAAAAAGAGCCCAGTTATTTCCACACAGAGATCAGAGAGGGGAAAAAAAAAAGATGGCCAGGATGGTTACAGATTAGAATGTGTAGCAGAGATAGTATGACCAACTTGTCCTAATTTATCTTGGACTTTTCCAGTCTTACCATGCAGTTTTGTACCTGAAGATCTTTTCAGTTTTAAAACCCAAAGTTTTGCATCTCAGGTAATCCTCAGTCCAGGGCCGAACCAGTTGGTCGCCATATTTCAGAGGCACATCAGTCTCAATGTGTGGACTCTGTGTGAACCCTTGTTGTTTACTTGCGTCTGATTCTTTGTGACTCCAAGGACTACAGCACATCAGGCTTCCTTGTCCTTCACTATCTCCTCAAGTTGGCTCAAACTGATGTCAATTGAGTCAATGATACCATTCAACCATCTCATCCTCTGTTGTCCCCTTCTCCTCCTGCCTTCAATCCTTCCTAGCATCAGTGTCTTTTCCAATGTGTCAGCTCCAATCAGGATTGGAGCTTCAGCTTCATTCCTTCCAATATATATTCAGAGTTGATCTCCTTGAAGATTGATCTCCTTTCTGTCCAAAGGACTCTCAAGAGTCTTCCCCAACAGCACAATTTGAAGGCATCAATTCTTCAGCATTCAGCCTTGTTTATAGTCCAACTCTCACATCCGTACATGACTACCATCCTGGTATACACCAAAAAAAACGATTAAAAAACTTAGGGGCCAATAAAGGGCACTGAAGCATTGCCTGAGTACCAGGTATTAAGGAACTACTCTTAAGACAAAAGTGCAACTATGTGTGGTAGGAAGGTTAAGTAGACTTATTGTGGTGATCATTTTGCAATATATACAAATATTGAATCATTATAATCTACACCTTTTCATACTAGTTTTAGAAAAGGCAGAGGAACCAGAGATCAAATTGCCAACATCCGCTGGATCATCCAAAAAAGCAAGAGAATTCCGGAGAAACATCTATTTCTGCTTTATTGACTCTGCCAAAGCCTTTGACTGTGTGGATCACAATAAACTGTGGAAAGTTCTGAAAGAGATGAGAATACCAGACCACCTGACCTGCCCCTTGAGAAATCTGTATGCAAGGTCAGGAAGCAATAGTTAGAACCAGACATGGAACAACAGATTGGTTCCAAATAAGTAAAGTATTATGTCAAGGCTGTATATTGTCACCCTGCTTATTTAACTTATATACAAAGTACATCATGAGAAATGCTGGGCTGGATGAAGCACAAGCTGGAATCAAGATTGCTGGGAGAAATATCAATAACCTCAGATACGCAGATGACACCACCCTTATGGCAGAAAGTGAAGAAGAACTAAAGAGCCTCTTGATGAAAGTGAGAGTGAAAAAGTTGGCTTAAAGCACAACATTCAGAAAACAAAGATCATGGCATCCGGTCCCATCACTTCATGGCAAATAGATGGAGAAACAGTGGAAACAGTGTCAGACTTTATTTTTGGGGCTCCAAAATTACTGCAGATGGTGACTGCAGCCATGAAATAAAAAGATGCTTACGCCTTGGAAGAAAAGTTATGACCAACCTAGCTGCTGCTGCTGCTGCTAAGTCGCTTCAGTCATGTCTGACTCTGTGAGACCCCATAGACAGCAGCCCACCAGGCTCCCCTGTCCCTGGGATTCTCCAGGCAAGAACACTGGAGTGGGTTGCCATTTCCTTCTCCATGACCAACCTAGACAGCATATTAAAAAACAGAGATATTATTTTGCCAACAAAGGTCCGTCTAGTCAAGACTATGGTTTTCCCAGTCGTCATGTATGGATGTGAGAGTAGGACTATAAAAAAAGCTGAGCACTGAAATATTGGTGCTTTTGAACTGTGGTATTGGAGAAGAGTGTTGAGAGTCCCTTGGACTGCAAGGAGATCCAACCAGTCCATCCTAAAGGAAATCAGTCCTGAATGTTCACTGGAAGGATTGATGTTGAAGCTGAAACGCCAATACTTTGGCCACCTGATGCAAAGAGGTGACTCATTTGAAAAGACCCTGATGCTGGGAAAGACTGAAGGCGAGAGGAGAAGGGGACGACAGAGGATGAGATGGTTGGATGGCATCACCGACTCAATGGACATGAGTTTGGGTAAACTGTGGGAGTTGGTGATGGGCAGGGAGGCCTGGCATGCTGCAGTCCATGGGGTTGCAGAGAGTCAGACATGACTGAGTGACTGAACTGAGCTGATGCTCTATACCTGAAACCAACATAATATTATATATCAAATATATCTCAGTTAAAAAAAGAAATGTGTTAAAAAATTTTGGATGATATTGTGGTTATGTTTATAGAGAGATTCCTTATTTTTTAGAGATATAGACTAAAATGGCTTCCAGGTGGCTCAGTGGTAAAGAATCTATCTGCAATGCAGGAGATGTGGGTTCAACCACAGGGTCAGGAAGATCCCCTAGAGAAGGAAATGGCTGCTGCTGCTGCTGCTGCTAAGTGGCTTCAGTTGTGTCCGATTCTGTGCAACCCCAGAGATGGCAGCCCACCAGGCTCCCCCATCCCTGGGATTCTCCAGGCAAGAACATTGGAGTGGGTTGCCATTTCCTTCTCCAATGCATGAAAGTGAAAAGTGAAAGTGAAGTCACTCAGTCGTGTCCGGCTCCTAGCGACCCCATGGACTGCAGCCTACCAGGCTCCTCTGTCCATAGGATTTGCCAGGCAAGAGTACTAGAGTGGGTTGCCGACTCCAATATTCTTGCCTGGAAAATCTCATGCAAAGGAGCCTGGTGGACTACAGCCCGTGGGGCTATAAGAGTTGGACATGACTTAGCGACTAAACAACAACACACACTAAAATGTTTATAGGTGAAATGATACAATGATTTGGGTTTGCTTCAGAATAATCCAGGGGTGCAAAAGGGAAGTGGCTATGCGTGAACAGTCATTGAAACTGGGTCACATGGCTCATTATTTTATTTTTTTAACTCTCACATATTTGAATTTGTCCATAATAAAAAGAATAGAGGAGGAAAGGGGGAAGGAAGAACAAATGAGAGAAATGACTGTTGGAAGATACCCATTCTCTAAGTCAAGTTCGACCACTCAAAATTTATAGGTTTGATCTTGCCTTTTCTGTAAAGGGCCAGAGAGTAAATATTTTTGGCTATGTGGATCCTATGGTCTATCATAACTATTTAACTCTGTCCTTGTAGAGTGAAAGCAGCCGCCGTGTGTGGCTGTGTGCCAATAAAACTTTATTTACAAAAACAGGAAGGGAGCTGGATTTGACCCAGGGGCTATACTTTGCTAATCCCTGGTCTAGAAGGGTTATCAACTGGGTCCAGCTCTATGACTTACTTGCTGTTGTGACTCAGGATCAGTCACCTAACCTTTCTGAGTTTTCTCCTCTGTAAAATGGGGATAACAATAGTAACTACATCAGACCGGGATTAGGCCAGATAAAGAATAGAGCTGGGTCCATGTCAAAGTGAGCAGGTCCTCAAACAGCAGGTTGTTACTGATTTATCATATCCTGCTAGAATGTTTTGTTCACTACTTAGAACAGCATCTGGCATGTAGTAGAAGCCACACACACATCTGTTGAAATGATGATTATGTTTGTCCCCAACAAGAGAAGAAAATATGGATGGAAGAACACAGTCTCCTTACTACTTTTCAAAATGTCAGGGTCTCCCCGCCTTATACCTTGAAAGGGGAACAAGTATAACAGAGACATCCAAGTCCTTCACACTATGAGTCAGTTCCTGAGAACTCCCTAAACGTTTGTTCAGCTAAGTATGCTCAAGCATCAGAAACCTTCAGGCTGACAGCTTAACTCCAAGGGATGGTCCAGGGAAGTTGCCCATCCCAAGCTCTGATGATCACAGAAGCAGCCGGCTGCTCTATCTGCCCTTCAAGGGCTTGGCCGAAGACTGAAACATGGGTTGGATAAACTTCACTGATAAACTTGACTTGAAGGCTCCACGGAGGAGCTGAGCCAATGCGGCAAGTCTTTAGGCAGTCGTGGTTACCATCTTTTTTGGATCAAGAATACTCTCTTAGCCACTGGAACTTGACTTACTGGTTTTGATTCTCTTTTCACAGAGAACATGTAGGCTAACATAAGGTCTTGGTGCGGGCAAGTCATGTGGGAGAATGAAACAAGATGGGGCCAGAGCCTGGCTTCAGTGAGCAAAAACTGGAGACAACCCATTCTCAGCAGCATGCATTTCTTTATCTTGACCTCTGGGCAAAATACAGATGATGGAGCTGGTTGAGCCCTGTACACCTTTGGAGCTTGCTAAATCCTGGGGTAGATGCAGACGCTGTCCACCCTCTCTGCAAGAATCACTCTAGCACTCTTCCCAGAGCAAAATTCCAAATGTCTGCAGGAACCTAGCAATAACTCCAGGATGTGAAGCGGCCAATTGAAAAGGTTAGACAAGACGGAGAATCAGGGCTGTGTGGACGGACGAAAGGATAAGAAGCGGAACTAGGCTGATGACAGGCAGCGAGTCAGTCACCTTCTTTCTTTCCGAGATCGGCCTTAGCAGCTGATGTTTGCATAGACACCTTCCTGTCCCTGGCTGATGCACCAGGGGCAGACACTGGGCGAGGCCATTCACCTTTGTTATCCTAAAAGTGTAAATCTGAGACTGGTTGATTTTTATTTGCCTAGGTAATTAGCTCCAGTGACAGGAGGGTGAATGTGGGGACTGAGATGGCTGTCACGGGCAGGCACTTCCATCTACCAAGTGTGAGAAAGCTGGCCCAGAGAGAGGGCAGAACAAGGACTCTCACCCCTTGTAGAAGCACCCTCTTTGCTTCTGAGCTGTTTTGGTTCCTTGTCCCACCCTCTGGAAGCCCAGCTGTGCTTCCTCCAGCTTCTCATGTGGTCTCAGCAGAGTGCTGTGTTCATGAGCTTGGGTTTGAATCTCAATCCTACCACCAGTGGTGGGAGCTTCAGCAAGACACCTTATCTTAATGAGCCTTAGTTTCCTCATACACCCAAACTTCTCTCACAAGCCCAAGGATTAAATGACATAACTGTGCATCTGGCAGACAACAGATACCCTATTAATATCAGGTAGTTAATACTATAATGAATGTTTCCCATGTAGGCTAACTGGGGTGGATTTTTGTTTCTTGTACCCCAAGGTTTTCTCTTAAGATGGAACTCCAGCTGTCCTCGACACTGACGCCTCTCACTTGGAGGCTCAGGGCGGGTCTCCTTTCTTGCCCCACCAAGGCCAGAGACAGAACCCAGTTTGAGACGGAACCCAGGCAGAGGTGCTGTGTTGCTCACAACACCTGGGCAGCCCTGGCAGCTGCTATACCCTCACCCTACTCATTGCAAAAGCAACAGGCGAGGCAAACAGATGGCTTTTTCCCTCCCCCAAGATGGGAAAAGAAAAAAAAAGGAAAGGGGATGAACAGATTTCCACTGGCTAGAAGATCAAAGAGAAATAGGCATTTTCACTGATAAACTTCACTTGAACGTCATCCTTGTGCCCAGGGATGTGATCATCCCAGAGCAGGACCGGGCTGGGACCAGCTTGCTGTTGCCTATTGATGTATCATTAATTTCTTTTTGTTTCCCGCTCTGGTGTACACCCGACTCAAGGTGAGAGAACGCAACTGGGCTGCGACTTCTCAGATTGATAGATTGCGTTTCTGTGCTGGGTCCGTTTCATGCTTGGTGACTTTGCAGCAAAGCAATTATCACTGTGGAATGCATAATGGCCTAATTAATAACTAATGTCAGGTTGGCCTCTGAGCCATGATTATACCTTAGCGAGCCAACTTTTTTTTTCTTTTAAACATTCCGAGAGAAAAATATTATTATAATTGACTGGTTAAATTGTCAAAGTGTCCCTACCCTGTGGACATGGGCGTTGTAGGAAGCACATAAAGCCTGGAAGAAAGAGAGGTGTTCTGCTGCCAATTGGCTGTGTGGCCTTGCTCAACATCTGAGTATTTTGGGGCCAGAACATCTGCACCTGTAAACAGAGCCACCCTTTCTGGAATTTAGTGGGATTCTTGGAGCCTGGGGCAAAGTAGCTCTTGTTCACTACTGGATCCCCAGGGCCTGCCACACAGTAGGTGCTTAATAACGATCAAGGGTAAGGACTCTGAACCTGGACTGCTGCTGCTGCTGCTAAGTCGCTTCAGTAATGTCCGACTCTGTGCAACCCCATAGATAGCAGCCCAGCAGGCTCCCCCATCCCTGGGATTCTCCAGGCAACAATACTGGAGTGGGCTGCCATTTCCTTCTGCAATGCATGAAAGTGAAAAGTGCAAGTGAAGCCGCTCAGTCCTGTCTGACTCCTAGTGACCCCATGGACTGCAGCCTACCAGGCTCCTCTGTCCATGGGATTTTCCAGGCAAGAGTACTGGAGTGGGTTGCCATTGCCCCTGGTTCAAATCTTGTCTTTGCCCCTTACTGGCTGTGTGACCTTGGGCAAGTTATCCAACCTCTCTGTGCCTTATTCTTCTCACTTGTAAAATATTGCTAAAACATTTACCTTATAGGATAGTCACAGGGAATAATAAATTGACATCTGTAAAGTGCTTAGAATGCTGGGGTTGAGCCAAGGCCTCCCTGGCTCCTGGAGGTTAGGTGTCTAAACCAACGGGGCTTGTCTTCAAGAAGCCACTTCTGCCTCTGACTCTTCTGCTAACAGTGTCATCCCCACTGACCCCTGGAGCCCGATACCCAGGCCTTCTATCTCCCTTGGCCACCTGAAGGCCAGACCCCCACATCCAAACTCTTTTGAAGCAGCCTTCTCTTGGCCACACCTCTGCTTCTGCCTCAAGTCAGGACACCATTATGCCACATGTCTCAAGTGTTCCAGACCCCGACTTCCAAGTCGACCCTCTCCTACCCCACTCACCCCCAGAGGGATCTTTCTAGAAAAGCCTCCTGGTTAGGCTGTCCTCATACATCAAGAGAATCCATGTCACCTCATCTACCCACAAGACAAAGTACAGACTTAACACGGCATTCGAAGCCCCCCTGCCCGGTTTCCTTGCCTCTTTCTCTCCCTTTCCTCCCTACATACTGTAGCTCCAGAAACACGGCCCAACTCACCAAATAGTCACTGGCAGATGACTATTCATTTTCAGCCTCTGTGTGTAACGCACTGAGCTAATAAATAAACACTCCGAACATGACCATCTCATTTAGTCCTCACAATAAGCCTGTCCACTAGGCACCAGTTTATTGAGGAAACAGAGTTGGAAAGAAGGGAAGTGACCTAAGATCACATCCAGCCAGTGTTCAAACTGGGGCTCAAACCAAGGTCTGCCTGATGCCAAGACAACTTGTACGCTTACCACTTTGTTCTCTGTGCTTCATCTTGTCCAAGCCTTCCTAACCTGAGCTGGGGTTTCACCTCCTGGAAGTCTTCCCTGATTGCCCCTGATTGCCGATAAAGTAAGCACATTTGCTTTTTTTCTTAGTTGATTGTGGACGTGGGCTCCCAGTGGGTAGCTTGGCCTCCTTGTTGGACAAAGCTCATTTCTTCTCTTAGCCAGGCCACCACAGAGATATATATAGTAGGAGCTTTATATATCTTTACCAGATCATTAAAAGTTCTTCCTTGCCCTTGCTTTGCTGCTTCCTGGACTTAACAGATTCCTTCAAACTCATTTCCTACTCTTTTTCCAAAATGTACTCACCCTACTGTTTTCCTGGCCCCATCCTACCCTCCAATAGCTAATCGGGTAGTTACTTCACCCATCAGGGAGTGCACAGTGCAGGACACAGGGTTATGTACTCACCTAGCCCTGTTTTTTCTTTTAACACCTTCCTGGGCACACGTTGGACTCTATTTCCAGCTTCCCTTGAAATTGGACATGGCCTTATAATTGAGTGCTGGCCAAGGAAGTGTGGGTAAAAACGATGTGGCCGCTTCCAGGTCTGGCCCTTGAAAACTTCCCCCATGTACTGTTTAAGTGAAGGGGACTCTGGAATGCAGTGAAGGCAGAGGCAGAAGCCAGGAGATACCAAGATCCCTGAGTGGCTGCGTGCAGCAGAGCCCCTTTGCGTCATTAACCAGCACCAGACTGTGATGTGACTGAGAAATAATCTGTTGCTGTTTGATGTCGTCGTTACAGGAATGAACCACCGTGGCTACTGCAGACACAATGGGTTTGAATCCTGCCTCATCTACTTCTCAGCTATGTGATCTGTGTCTCCACTTGAGTTTCAATTTTCCTTAGGATTCTCCAGAATATCCCCAAACATCCCAGATGTCAGATCACCAGCCTTGAGTATGGTACCATGCAGGTGCTCAAGAGATGGAAAGCCCTCCCACCCTCTGACCCCACCTCTGTGTCCCAGTTCCTGAATTTCAGCACGGGGCCTCTGCTTAGTTCCAGGACATAGGATTTGGCTGTTCCACGAATATTTGGCTTTACGTTTTAATTAAGTGTTGTTAGTTTGTAGTTGTGCTGAGAAGAATTGTATTAGAGGGCAGGAGTTTATAAACCTCAAGAAGGAACTAAATAAGAGCCTTTTGACTGTCACACTGTGGGGTCTAAGGCCAGGAAGAAGGAAGATGGAGGGAATTTAGGAGGTGAGGTGGTCTTTGTGGGTGGGGAGGCAGTGGGGGCCAGTGTACCAGGGTAAGCCTGGCTCAAAGCGATGCTGTGCTTGGCAGGGTAGATGGGGGTTGGGTAAAAGCCAGGGCACAGGTGAGGGCCTCAGGGACTCTGGCCACCTCTCCCGGGCTTTCGGCCCTGAAATTCTCGCCTCCCTTCTCCCTCAGGGCCTTAGCACACACTGCTCCTTTTACGTGGCATGCCATTCCAGCCCTCCTGTGGCTAGAATGCTCCGCGCCATGCTTTAGTTCACTGGCATTTCCTCCTGAAGTCCTCCCTGACATCCCATGACGCTCTCAGAACCCCATGGAACTTGTGTCACAGCCACTGCTACAGACGATGATTATACATTTACTTGCTGTGAGAGGGCCTGAATTACATCTGTCTTCTCCCAGAAGGTCAGCTCTGGAAAGGAATGGACTCTGTCTCATTTGCTCCTGTGCCTAGAATAAGTGCTCTGTATATACTGACGGAGTAACCAAATGAATGGATAATAATTTTCTCCCACTCCCTGAACACCTAAAAGCAGGAGGAAGCAAACTTCTCCTGTGAAGGGCCGGATAATAAATAGTTCTGGCTTTGCAGGCCATACAGATTGCTGTAATGACTCAGCTCTGCAGCTGTGGTGGGAAAGCAGCCGTGGACAATACATGAATGAATGGGCATGGCTGTGTTCCAATAAAGCTTTATAAAAACAGGCTTTGGCCTGAGGGCCAGCGTTGGCTGATCTCTGGCCTAAAGCTTGCTGTTTGGCTCTCTGTTTTCACTTGCACTTCTAGTGGTAATGCTGGGGCTTACCTGTAGCAGCTTGCCAAAGCTGACTGTTAAATTTTCTGGACTTTTACAAACTGGTTATTAAACATGGCCCTAATTAAAATTTTAAATCGTACAAACCTACAATTATAATACATAAATTACATTAAAAATGATGGTACTACAATCTGGATGAATCTTGAGGACACTCTGAGTGAAATAAGCCAGTCACAGAAAGACAAATATCGATGATTCCACTTCTATTAAGTACCTAGAGCAGCCAAATTCATAGACAGGAAGTTTAAAATTGTGGTTGCCAGGGGCAGGGAATGCGGAGTTACTGTTGAATGGAAACAGAGTTTCAGTTTGGAAAGATGAAAAAAGTTCTGTAGATAGATAGTGGTGATGGTTGTCAAACAGTGTGGATGCACTTAATATCACTGAACTGATGAGTTAAAGATGGTTAAGGTGGTAATAAATGTTATGTGTATTTTAACACAAAAAATTGGAAAAAAGAGGGAATACATATTCAGAACTCATCGCATTACTACTCTTGCGGCTCTGAGGTTATGCACAGCTATTATGTCTGTGGTGGAAACACTACCTGAGATGCTACTGCGTATCTCCTCCCAACTCCATGTTGCCAGCCTGAAATTGTTCCTGGCGGGAGTATTTACACCACAGAAGTCAGGACGCCCCTGACAGCCAGCTCTACATTTACCAGCACGTGATTGGTTATTTCTATGTATCTGTCTCCTCCACTAGATGGTGAACTTCCAGGACAAGAGCATCTCAAATATTAGAATCACCAGCAGAAGCTTTTAAAATCCTGATGTCCAAGCCTCACACCAGACAGAATGCCAGCCACTATGGGGAGGGACCCAAGTCTCAATATTTTCTTAAAGTCCTCAGGAGATTTCAATGGGCAGTTTGAGCATCTCAAACTTTAATGAACACATGAATCACAACTCACCAAATTATTGAGACTTTTTTTTTTAAATATAGTTGACTTACAAGGGGACCTTGTTAAACTGCGAATTCTGACTCCAGATATCTGGGAGGTGGGGTGGGGGGGGCCAATGTAACTCCATTTCTACCACACTTCCAGGTGATGTGGATGCTGCTGGCCCCATGTTCTGAATAACAAAGGGGTAAAGGATGAAATTCACAAGAAATTCAATCATAACAGTGATCCTTGCGATCGTTGCTGACCCTGAGGAGCGTGTGTCTGGCTGTTTCTCTCATTCAGCTGTACGGGCCCTGGGGACAGCAGGGGTATCTACAGTTGTTCACAACCTCATTTCTGGAGCCTGGAACTCACCCTGGAATACAGCAGGTGCAGAATAAATGTCTGCAAGACTGAAGGTCTCAGTGGAACTGGAAGGGAAGCAGGGATGGGCATGATGTGTACTCTAGGGCTCTGGCTGCAGGGGAAGGCATACCAACTCTAAAGCATGATGCAACACTCCTGACTCTGGGAGGTTCACACCACACAAAACCATTCAAGCTCTCTACCTGCACGAATCCTCCCAGCCTACCTGTGTGGTAGGGGCAGTTGCCATTCCCAGTTCACAGCCAAGGAAACCGAGGTTCACTGAGACCACTGGTCAAGGAGAGGGCTGCAATTGGAACCCAGTTCTGTGCCGATAGAAGCTTCTGTCATTTCTGTTCCACATTACAGGAGCCAGAAGAATGATCTGTGCTCACCCTCTTAGCTTCAGCGCAGTTCTTGGCACAAATGGAGCTCAACTGTCACTATTTCCTGAGCACGCGAGTCAATGATATTCACCACCTTAGCCCTTGAATACCATGCCTGGCACACAGCAGGTGTTCAAGAAACATCTACTGAACAGATGTCCGAGTGACCACAGGAATGGGCACTCACGCCCCGAGGGGACGTGCTGGCTGCTGCAGAAGCGTTGCTCTGCCTGCCGCTGGCCCCAGGCAGACACAAGCGCTAAGAGATGCTCGGCTGACAGCGCCATGAGATGGATGCACGCCCGGCGGCCTCATCTCCCCACCGACTGGCCCCGCATGGCCTTCCATAATGCAGTCCATTAAAAGGCTTGTAAATTTTCATACACGAAAGCCTACCATGGCATCAGCACAGACTAATTGCTGTTAAATGTGCGGGAATGTTACCGCCATGCTGCTGGAGCGATCACTCTTCCCAGCTCGGCCCAGACGCGGGCCCATTCCTCTGCAGGCAGAAAGCTTACAACGTGCGCACAAGGCCAAAAAGCAATTCGTGTCAAAAAGATCAATAATATAAAAATAAAGCATGAGAATTCTAGTTAAAGGGAATGTCATATAAATATGTGGCTCACGTCCATGATTCCAAGATTAAAAAAATCAATCAATATCGTTCTTTAGATGATGTTATTTCTAATGAGAAATACCCGGAACAACTGCAAATAACTGCTTAACTGGGGGGAAAAAGCATTAATAATTTACTTTATAAGGCATATGATACTGAATGAAAGAGGATTGCTGCTGGTTCTTAATTTGGTTGTAATATGGTGTGACAGGTTCAATGATGCTTTGGTGGGTTCTTAATATTAAATTCAGAAGGATGTTCAGCTCGTTATAAGTTTTACCCCAAGCTGGGCAGGGCAAAGCCAGAGGGGCCAGACCGGATTATGGGAGCCAAGAAAACCTGCATCATCAAAGTTATTATGTCACCAGAGGAAGGGGTGGGGAGTGGGTGTCCACATACATGCATGTGAGCCGGGAACAGGAAGGGTGGACGGAAATTCTTCTCTTTGAATCTTGCAAGTGACACTCTGTTTATTGAGCACTTGCTATATGCCAAGTCCTGGGCTGGGTATGCAGACTTGGGTTTGAATCCAGCTCTCTGCAATGGGCTGGGCTTCCCTGGGGGATTGTGCCTGGAAAAAACTCAGCAAAGACATATCTAAAAGGCACAGATCTGTCTGAAAAAAGAGGTCTCTTTTCGAACCCCTAACTACTTGCAAGTGTCCAATTCAGAGCCTCAATGTAGAACTGATCAATTCTACAAAAATCTATAGTGTTCTCAGCTTCTCTGTACCCATGAAGCTCCCTGAGGAGATCCACTCAGCCCTCCAAGCTGAGGTCTGAGTCTTCCACCCTCTGCTCTGCTGGTGAAGAGCTGTGTGAGCTAGGGCAAGCAGCTGAACCTCTCTGAACTGCAACGTCTCACCTGTCAGAGGGGACGACACCAGTGGTGCCTCCCTTGCAATGTTGCTGAGATGTGGTGACGCGTGGCTCAATGCACAGTAAGTTTTGCTGGCTAGTGTCCCAGCCTGAGTCACCACCCACCACCATGTGCTGGGTGCTGAGCCTCACTTACCTTACCTGAGAACGGGCGAGAGCAGATGCTTCCTCACGGGGCTTGGGGAGAAGTGGGAGGAATAAATTCAGCTCATCAGCTGGGAGTGATGACTAATGTCCAAAGAGCTTTGTTCTTGGAACTTTTCAAGGGTCAACTCATTTAACCCTCACATCAACCCTATGAGGTAGGTATTATTATTATCTCCATTTAAAAGCCAAGGAAGTTGAGGCCCAGAGAGGTTAAGTGACCTGCCCAGGATCACACAGCGGGCCAACAGATGGGTTAGGATGCAAGCCTGTGCCAATCTAGCTCCAAACTCACACTTGTCCCCACTGCTTATCTTTCCTGCTGGGTCCCGCTGGTCAGTGAGGCCGCTTCTCCCTGGCTTTGCTGGCTGGTCAGGACTGCATGTGTCTAACGTCCGTGTGGCCCCAAGGGGACCCCACTCACAAAGAGATGGCATGCCGGTGCTGGGAGCGACAGAGAAAGGGTTACCTCGGGAGTAAGAGAATTATGACATCAAAGACAGCTGAAATAGCAAACAATGTTAAGAGGCAAAAGGCAAAAAAAAAAAAAAAAAAAAAAGATCTTGTAATTAAATTTCAACTCAAAGGGAAGGGCAAGAGTCCTGCAGGCAGATGCAGAACAGGAGGGGAGCACAGGGACCAAGTTAGGACACGGCGTGCAGGGCTGGGTGGGGGGCTCAGGGCCGATCTGAGCTGTGAGGACGTGTGCTCCAGGCCCCACTTAGGCAGCTCAGCTTCAGGAACAGGGACGGGGGACCTTGTCCTGGTCAGAACCCCTTCCGCACCCACATCTGCCTGTGAGGGCGCAGCAGGGCATCCTCAGAGTCTGGGGCTGCGACGGAAGGTGGGGGAGGCCGATGATGACTTCTGGTTCTGGGCACAGGACGGGGGCAGAGAGCAGGAGCTTGGGCAGGCGGTGTGGGGGTTCAGGCGGGGCATGCGAGGCATATAGTCTCCTCTCTGCCATTTTTGAGAGGCCAGCCCCACCCCCACCACGCGGAGGTGATCAGGAGGCTTGAGGGATCCTGTTACAACCGGAGTCGCAGCCGGGCCCTCCTCTGCTCTAAAGCCTCCTGTGGTTCCCACTCAGGCAGTCACAGCCGAGGAGCCCTGAACGATGAGACACCCACAAACACGACTTCTGCTATGCGGCATGCTGGGTGAGTGTGGGGAGCCACGCTGGGAAAGATGGGAGTCCAAGCCTGACTAGGGGTTGGGGTCAACCAGGGAGAGCTTCCTCACTCTTGGGAGGATCTGACACTTGAAAGGAGTTAATTGGGTCAAGAGACAGTACCAGGAAAACATTCCAGGTAAGAGAACAGCAGACATGTCGCCTGAGGTGGGAATAAGCCAGGCTGTCTACTGGCTGAGGGGGGAGGCTGGGAGGGGCCAGATGGCCTGGGGTTTCTGCCCTGAGTGCCTTCTCCACCCCACACCACCCTCCTGAGGCTGAAGTCATGCCCACCTAGGGTCTCATCCTGCCTGAGGTACTAAATGGATGTCAGTCGTCTCCCCGGAACCTCATCTGTAAGGTGGAGATAATCACAGAACCTTCCATTAACAGAAATATCATGAAGAACACACGAAATAATCATTAAAGAGTGTGCACCACACGGTAGATGTGCAATAAAAGTCACGTCAGCAGACTTCTCCAGCAAAGGCAAGGCCCTCCTTCAGGGCCAAGCCTGGCTCCTGACCGACTAGAAGAGTAAGCAACTGAGTCTCAGCGATGTTCACATCAGAAGCCATGCAGCAGATATCCTGGCCTCTCTCTCGTCTGATGCCCTGTTGGTCCGAGCTGGGTCTGATCAATCCTAGCGTCCTGGCAGGTGGATATGGGCAGAAGAAGGAACTTCCAGTCCTCTGCCCACCTGAAAGTGAGGGAACTCCCCTTGGCAGACTGTGTTTGGCACCTCTGGCTACATGAGACCTGTGGGAAAGGGTCTGGAATGCCTCAGAACACAGGAGATTATGACTTGTTACATCTCTGACCAGGGTGGCACCCTGAAACCCACATGAATCAGGCTGTCCAAGCGCAATCACCCCATTTTAGAGAAGGCACAGTAAAGGGTAACTCACTCAATGAAGGGTATATGTATTTATTTGTTGACTGAATCATCCACTCATCCAACCAACACCCATCCACCCAGGATAGGAGTGCCAGGTTGGTGGGCATCGTGCCATGCTTTGCCACCTAACCACCCACAGGGAAGGCAGCAAGCCCTCCTCTTTTGCTTTCTTGCAAATTTCTATTTCAACATAACCCTTCTGCTCCTCCACAGACAGAACTTCAACTGCATCTGTTCTAGACTTCCTTTAACTACTGGGGTTTGCCCTGTAGATGCACCCTAATTCTATGGGAAGAAATACAAAGGAGAAGAGACGAAAGCTCAAAACTGCTGATGCTTCCACCCGGGCCCCTGGAGGGCAATGCTAGGTTTGAAACTGAGAAGGCTGCATGCTGCCTGTGTGCCCTGGCTTCTGCCTTGGGATGCCCTCGGGCATCGGGAGGGCAGAAGGCAGGGCTCTGCATGGAGGTGGTGATCTAAGGACCTGGTGCTGGGGGAAAATGAGAAAGCTAAAATCTGGCAAAGGCTGAAGCAGAGGGGCTGGGGGGGGTACAGAAGAAAATGGAGAAGAAGGTGGAAGAAAAGAGGAGGGAGATGAGAGTTGAGGATCAGTGGGGAGGAAAGAATTGGCACTCTAAATCCGGGCGTTCTGATTACCTCCTGCTGTGTAGCCACCCACCTCAAATGCAAAGGGCTCATAACAACTTCTTATCTTCATGGTCCTGGGGGTTGACCGGGCTCAGTGGGGTGGTTCTTTCTTGTCATCTCTCAGGCAGTCATGGCAAGATGGCAGCTGACGGCCAGCCTGGTTCCTTGACTTGTGTCTGGTGCCTTGGTGTCCCTGGCCCCTCTCTCTACCATGTGAAGACTCATCCCTCAGGGGCTCTCCATGCAGGCTGGGCTTCTCACCATAGGGAGCCTCAGGGTGGTCACATTTCTTACAGGAAGGCTGGGCTGGAGGAGGCGGGAGGCAGAAAGCCCAGGCCGGCTGAGGCCTCTGCTGTCGTGGGCACAGGGTCACCTCTGGCACGTCTACTGGTTCAAGTGGAAACTACTCTGAAGGCCCATATTCAGAGGATGGAGACACAGGCTCCGCCTCCTGACGGGGGAAAGCCAGGATCCAGCAGAGATGTTCAGCCACTGCAGCGACAGTGTGAACCTGAAGGTGGGTAAAAGAAGGGGACCTCTGGGCGGGACGTGACCCCTACACGCTGATTCAGCCACAGGCACTGAGCTCCTAGGGACATTATAGGAAGGGGACCTCTGGGCGGGACGTGACCCCTACATGCTGGTTCAGCCACAGGCACTGAGCTCCTGGGGACATTTATAAGAAGGGGACCTCTGGGCGGGACGTGACCCCTACACGCTGGTTTAGCCACAGGCACTGAGCTCCTAGGGACATTATAGGAAGGGGACCTCTGGGCGGGACGTGACCCCTACACGCTGGTTCAGCCACAGGCACTGAGCTCCTAGGGACATTATAGGTATTTGTTGAGTGGGCCTTGGAGGGACCAAGGAGAAGGGTGGCCCTTCAAGTTCTGGCACAAACGCTTGCCCAACTCCCTGTTCCGTCTCTTGGTAGGTGATGTCTCGACTCCCTCACCAAGCTCCTAAAAGGCGGTCATGCCACACGCGCTCCCTCTGATCCTGAGAGGACAGGGAGACAACATCCTCAGGCCCGAGCAACCAGACACACACACACCACAGTGAGAGCAAACGACTGGCTGGCCACTTGACAGTGAATCTCACTGGACCTCATGCGATCCCAACAGCTGTCCCTACGTAGGAGGGAACAGTGGCTCAGAGATACGAAGCCACTGGCCAGAGTCACACAGGCAGTGACGGCGGGACTCAGACCCCGGGCGTCTGACCACTACTCTCTCGCTTCCCATGGGGGACAGAGGCTGTCTCTGCCTCTTCGGTTTCCAAACTGCTATGTTCCAATCAGGCCCAGGTGAACAAGTCTGTTCTACCTCAATGGAAGGGGTTTTCCACCATGCAGGCCACATCTCCTTCATGGCGGAAGAGGAAGGAAGCAGGGGAAAAAAAAACCCTCTTACAGCAGTGGCCTTGCCATCTTCTGGCTGGGCCACTGCACACACGCCTTAGCAAAGTTTCACCTCTGATTTACCATAACAAAACTTTTAATTTAGATGTTTTCGTCTCTCTCTCCAAGTAAAAATAAGTTTAAAATAATGACTGTAATAAATGAAGGTAATTAATTGTAGTTTGTTCCTTTACTGTCTAGTCAGCTTAATTTTACCTTTTCAACTAATAATGAGAAAATAATTTTTGTGCTCGGAGGGTTAATGATATGTAACTGCGAGAACTGCTAATTGCATGTTGCAATCCATCCATCAACAACCCCATCTGTGCGACTTGATTATGTTTGCTAAATTATTGCTTTGAATTATCTTTCATAAAGCAACTTTTGTAATTAGCGGGGCTTTCGTCTTGCTCTTTTCTCTGCGCACAAGGATATTCAAACTTTGGCCATTTCAAGCTGTCTCCATTAAGCCACCTTCTCTGGCTGTCTTTGTTTCCCTGAGCAGGGGGAATCAAGACTGTCCTTTAAGCAATCAAGGCGGAGAGGGAAAGCTTCCTCAATTCACAGCAGGGCAAATTCACTTCCTCTCCGCCTCTCTCCCACCACCAGCACGGTGGGGGAAAGAAAAAGAAAATAAGACCCCCGCATACATAGTATGAAAAGATAAAAGGATGCCTGTATTCTGTATACACCAGGGCTGGTGGAGTGAAATTAAGGAATGAACTTGAACGTGTTATATTTCAACAAGAGGCCCGCACTTGGGGAGAAGGAATGACGGGTATGATATTCAGCCTTGGCGTTTTATGGGTTAGTTTATGTGACTCTGGAAGGTGTTCGCCTCAGGGAATATTCCTGGGAGGTGATTAATGCCCACTTGGGAATCTGCAGCTCTGAGCCCAGAGCCTGGTGGATTGCGAGAGGGAAGTGGCATAAAGGATGAACCCTCATTAAAAAAATTAAAATGAAAATCAAATTTGGATTATAAACGGCCTGTGTTGTGCAGTTTGTTCTGGACGAAGAAGATGCTTTTTATTAACACCTTTCTTTGCCAGCGCTTCTCCCCTGAGGCACTGGGAGGGACATGGCAGCCGCGATGGATTAGTCAATAGATCATGAAGAAAGCAGGGGTTTCGGGAATAAAACTCCAGACAAATGTAGTCTTTTTGGTACATTAAAGGGACGATGGAAAACCCTTTTAGAAAAATTAACAAAGTTCTTTGAAGATTGCCAGCTATTAAAATGGGGTCCGTTCCACATGCCATGTGGATTTGGAAACGAGAATTCAGCTTTGCCTCTTCTGGGCACCCTAAGACTCTCTCTCTCCTCCTGTACTTACTGAGCACCAACTGTGCGCCAGACACCATGTCAACTGCCCCCACCCTGCTCAGTTCTCAGAAGCCCTCCTGTTAGTCGCCTTTATCGAAGGAGGAAAACTGCAGCTCAAAGAGGTTAAGGAACTTCCCCCACGCCACACCACTAGTGTAAGATTCAAGCCAGGCCCATCTGAGTCTGATCCACATGTACTTTCCACTCTACTACACTTGGGTCTTCCCTGACCACTGCCGAAATCTAACATCTAACTCTTATTCCCATCGAAAGATGATGTAAGTCATGCTGGCTTCCTCTAGGGACAGAAAACCCCCTTCTTTTGGATAAAAAGCCTTGAACACCTAGTTAGGAAATAGGCAGATTCTGACCCAGGTATAGTGGAGGCGAAAGAAACCTATGTTGAAGGTGACTGATAACAGAAATAAAATAGTAAGGCTTTTAACATACAAAGTGATGTTCCAAACACTCTGTGAGTATTAACTTCGTTCTTCATTCACAACCCTATGGAATAGGTACAATTATTATCCAGTTTTGTAGAGTGGATACAAAAGTAACTTGTGCATAGAGGCACAAGCAACCTGCTTAAGGTCCAACAGCTAGAAACTGGTAGAAGCAGGATTCAAACCCAGGTTGACTCCAGAGTCTGTGCTCTTCACTCCCGAGAAACTCTCAATGCATCAGGAATTACATTAAATTCTTTCCTTTCATTGTATTTCATCTAATCCTCAGAACAACATGAAAAGATCTGTAGTGCTTTTATTCTCCTTTAACAGATGGGGAAACTGAGGCTCTAAGTGGTTAAGAGAAGCTTTGCCATGCCAACCCAAGCAAGGGGAACGGCTAAGAAAGCAATGCTCTACATGAAGCACTCAATGCCTGTCTTGGGGCTGGACCAAAGGATCAGCTGCCCGAGAGCGCTTGTGTGCTGAATGCTTCTTACGGGACCGTGAGCTGGCAGATGGGGACCTTTTTCTTAAAAAAAAAAAACAAAACACAAAGCCATGACAACACATTCCTAACATTATTGGTCTTCTTTCTGGGTTTTTTCCACCCTCTTCCAGCTCAGGCACCTCACAACCAAATAAATCAATACCGGATGGCCCTATAAATAAATAAGCACATCAGTCAACTCAGTAATAAAATGAAAGGATGAAAAATATGGAAATCAGCAACATTTGTGTAAATCCAGTTATTGTTTACTTTAATATTGCCTTATGTGCTTACTCGGTTCTGAAGAGACAGATTTAAAGTAATGTGGCACTTGGCGGACGACAGACTTAAAAATGCCATCTCCACTGGCGAGTGCTGAAGGGCCAATCCTTTCAGCGTCCTGCCTGAATCCAGGGGAAGACTGAGAAGAGCCCCCTGAAGACAGAATGTTGGAGAAACGGCCCTGCTCTTCCACCCCCCTGACTCAGTGTAACTCCATTCTTTTCCTTGCCAACCTCCTGCGCCAGCCAGACAAGTGGACATTCCTGGAATCCTGGTCACCAAGTCAAGCAAAGAGGAGACACGGGGGAGGTCCAGCTCCATCCCAGGGCTCCAGGAAGGCCAGAGAAACAACTGGCTGAGGACAGCTCAGCTGCTGCCAAAGGAGCGAGGGCTCGATGGGCAGGAAAGGATGTGAAAGGAGTAGGTTTTAAATACTCTGAGGGTGGGTGGTAGAGAGGATGTCAGAGCAGGCAGCAATCCCACCAAACGGAAACAGAGCACCCTTTCTTATCATGATACTATGGCTGATCTGGAGGGCATGGGCAGTCTACAATGGGGGCAGGGAAGTTTCTCTGCTGCTAGAAACCTGTGACAACCCCAGGTGGGAAAGGAGAGACAGCTGGGGGATATTTTTATGACATGCCACAGGCTTTGGGTCTTACCTCAGCTTGGAAGCTTTTTAATACAGGAGCCACCATCTCTCTGATTTCCTGTAAAAGAGATCAGTGAAGAGTTCACTGTGGTGCCAAGTAGCCCCTGCCTGCAGCTCACTGTTGTCCCTCAAATCAGCAAGTGTGTCCCATGGGACTTGCACTCCATGAGATTTCATGAGGGTTCCTCATATATACACCTACAGACAGACCCAAACACACACAAAAGGGCCCGGTCAGGTCTGATCGGAACACATCAAGCTTCTTCCCTGCAGGACCCTTCCCATGGTGCACATTGGGAATTTCTGGAAGAGGGAGAGGAAGTAGCATTTCCCAAGTGGATCTGATCATGAAATGATGTTTTATGCAAAGTACCTCATGCGACTGGTGGCTCATCATGGGTCATTCTTTGGAGCTGGGGCTGGAGAGGCTCCGCGCCCTGGGTCATGTTACCAACATCCTTTCAAGAAAACCTCTGTCCTCCAGGCGCTGCTCGGGAGATGTCTCTGGAGGTTGCCGTTTCTGCTTTCCCATTCAGTTGCCCTCTCTAGTAGAAACTGCATTTGGCATTTTAGCAACACTGCCCTGTACTGCCACCCCTTCCTCACCAGAAGATGGGGTTTCTGGGGGCTTTCTGGGGTCACCTGTCATGGGACCCAGCTCAGAAGAAGGGCTCTGTAAATGTTTACTGAACTCTATGCCACCAGGATATCTTCAGAAGGGAGCCTCTTATTTTTGGACCCTAATTTCATGCCTTCCTCAAGGGCCTTTGAGGTTCCCAGCCTCAAGGATGCCCCGGTGGACTCCCATGAGTTCTCTCCAGCGTGCAAGAGGAAGGTCTTTTAGAACCGAGGGTCCCAAGATCTTGACCATAAATGCTCCAGTTTTCTCTGAGACCCACTGGTGACTCCTCTAACCACTGCCATCTATGGTCCACAAGAAACCCCTGTGGGAGGAGAACCTGAGGGGGCTCGAGAGAACAGAGAGGGAGTGGGTAGCAGAGAAAAGCAGGAAAGGGAAGGATGCACCAAATACGTATGTCAGGTGAAGAATACATCTCTCAACTGTGAAATGGGATGGTGTTGCTTCTGGAAACAACCCTTCTTCTGGGTCCTGGGAACGCATCCTCACTGTTCTGGGCCCCCCCAGGGCTTCTCAGAGCCACTGACCACTATTATGTGCTGGGGATCTACTGGAGAGATGTGGGGAGTGCGTGTGAACCTAGGGAATTTATTTGATCAGAAGGAACTGTGAGTACAGGGGCTGAGCGTGGAAAAGGAAACTTCTGTAGACCCAGGTTGCGGGTTGTAAACTCATATGCCCACAGAGGCTGGAGGAAGAGGACAGAAAGGAGGCAGGCTGGGCGGCCTGTGGCAAATCTCAGGAGGACACAGCGCCTTTGTAAGGGGGTGGCAGCTGCTCGGCTGTTTCTGATGGCTGCTGCGTGGGGGCGGAGCCTCTGTGTGGCCAGCTCTACCAAATGGTCTCAAAAGAGATTGGAAATCCGAGTTTTGGGGTGAAATCAGAGATGCTAAATGTTGATAACTTACTGTAAAATTGGAGAGACTTTTACAGACCAAATAAAACACATCAACAGAAAACCTCTGGTCTGGGTTTCAGGAAACATAAGTATTGGAAGGGGCTTATCTCCTCTGAATTTACATGAAGGGACACAGGGGCTCTGAGAGGTACTGACTGTTGAAGGTCCCAAAACAAGTGAGTGGCACAGCTGGAATTATAATGCAGGTCAACAGATTCTCCAAATGGGCTCTGTTCACAAACCCCCACTCATATGAATTTAGGGGATTCAAATTTGAGAACCATGGTGAGGTCGGTGGGACTTTGGACCAGTGCCAACTCTTTTTAGATGCCCACCGCCCTTTGTCTGCTTAACCCCTGGGGGAAACCAAGCCCAGGCACCAGCAGGAGGTGAGCTGGGTACCAGCCAGATGATGTTCTTAAATAAACATGTCTTGGCATGACTCTCCCCCATCAGGAGAGACTAGTTCCAAAAATGAGAATTTTCAGAGGCGCGACTATAATAGGAATGGAAACTTATTCCTCCTAATTACATAATTGCATAATTATGCAGTATTAAAATTATGTAAGCTGAACTCAGAGGCTTAAAACCTGGCCTGGATTTCCCTTATCACCTGGGGGCTGCCACGTGGCCTGGGGGAAGGAGGTCTAAACGGTGGGCTGTGGAGATTTGTGGCCATTTCATCTCTGCTTCCCAGAGACTGGACTCAAAGACAAAGCTTCTGGTTCTCTCACTCTGGGCAGAAAAACTGGTTTAAAGACCAAGCTGTTCTCTGTTCTACGAGGGGAAGGAAGGATGCTCAGAATCTTCTCCTGCCTTCTTAGGTCCCAGTCAAACCCAGGACTCAACTTGGTCTTTCTAAAGCTGTACCATGGGAGACACACAGATCTGAGATTCCCACCCTTTCTCCAAGTGCACTCTCTCTCACCTCTCAAACCTGATTCCCCCCCAGACTTGCTCCAGGGACAAGTCCTAACTAGAACCTACTTCCCACTCTTGCCTTGAAGAATCAAAGACATTTATGACATGTGAGGAGGATTTCACAGCTAAGAGACCGACCCCTCTGAGTTTATGTGGCCTGATTTCTGGGTAGTCTCCTTCTTCTCCATCTTTCCGTGGCCCCCTCCTCCATCAGCAAGATGGCAACAGGACTCCTAGGTGATTCCAACAGGCAGGATGGAATCAACACGTCTAAGTCTAACACTATACCTTTGGAATGGCAGACCCTGTTTGGTTCTCCTCCAAGATCCAGGCCACCTGAGTGGGCAGAGAGCTGAGTGGGCTGAGATAGAGAGCCCCACCCTCTGCTGACCACAGAGAGGCACGGCTGGCTTTGGGAATGGGCCGGGCATCTGTTTCCCGTTTTCATGGCTCTGACGTGTCACATCCCTGCCAACATTATATGGAGTCAGGAGGTTTTTTTCTTCCTATTTGCATTTATTTCCATCATTAAAAAAAAAAAAATTTGAGGAGCAACAGGGGGCCTGATAGAAGAGGAAAAAAAATTCACACATTCACCCCTGTGAAGAAAGAAATGTGTCCATTCTTGTCTTTTTCCCTGCGGGACTCTTACATTGTGGGGGCTGGTCATTAACTGGACCACCCTCATAGCAGCTGGGAAAGACAACGCTGGTGGCTGGAGTTGCAAAGGAAGGGGTGAAGAATGAGGCACACTTATGGGGGATGGGTGCCACTTTCAGAGTTGGGAGATTAAGGGAAGGGCTGGAGAGGGTGACAGTCTACAGCCACCATCTCCCAGATGCCAACAGGAAAGCAAAACAAAATCAGGAACTCGAGACAAATTGTCTTTGCTGTCAAGGCCAAGCACCTGACTTGGACGTTAATGTGGGGAGAAAATGGATGTTGTACAGAGCCCTCAAAAACAATGACTTCTGTGGAGAAGCGTCCTGCTCTTACTCTAGACAGCACCGCTGAGTGCCACTATACGAAGAAACGCGGAGACGTTGAGGGTTGTAATTTTTCTTTGTGGCTAATTAGCTTCTTTTCTTGTTAGTCACTTATGTCTATAGTTTTCAAAATATAGTTTGAACGGAGAAAAATCTGCATTCCTACTGAGTTAATTCTATAACAGCAACTATACTGTACCTCAGGTACATTTTTCTTAAATTCCCGGCGGAGTTCAATTAAATGTTTATGAGAATGTTCACTCTCCTCCTGCCGTGCAGACAGCTCGGAAGCGACGGAATTAAGCTCCTTCTGGAACAATAAAAAAAAAAAAAGGAGAGAGAGAAAAGAAAAAGATTTTTTTTCCTCCTTTTCCTTTTTAATCATTGTACAAAACAGCATTCCAAACAAGTTTTCTTAACTTACAAAAAAGCTGAGAAAAGACAGGATATTGACTCCTGGCACAAATGAATAATTTACGAAACTGAGGATGCAACCAAAAAAAATCCAGGACAGCTTTTTTGCTTGTCAGAAGTCAGGCCAGATCAATACTCTCCTATAAAGTTGGGTGGAGTTGTTTTTTTTCATTTCTTCCTTACGCCTCTGCCCCACCTCTTAAATTTCCAAGGGAGTGATGGCATAAGCTTGTCAGTAACTGTAGAAAACATCTCCAAACCGTGTCAAAATAGTAAAGTGCGGCATATTGTATGGGCATATTATAGTGTAAGAAAGTGCTGTCGACAGCTTTCATATATCAGAGGTGGGAACTGTTCCAACTATGACTTACTCACACTTAAGGGTTCATAAATACGCCTTTTAAGATATAGATGGCTTTTTAATTTCAGTAGATTTTGGAAAAATGAAGGTGCCAATAAGAAGCAAGATGACCTTTTGTGTATCCTGCAGTAAATCATTTAAGGTTCACTTCAAGTATAAGAAATATTTCATTGAAGACGGCTGGATTCAGAGCAAAGGATTGGAAGCAGCCTTGCCTGCTTATGTGGAATGAAGGTTTCAGACCAGGTTTTTACAGGATGCACCAAGGAGAGAAAAAAACTGAGGGATGGAAGTGGGGGACGCTCCAGCTCACACATGACAGACAATGTCTGCTGGTCGTACATGTATATTTGATCACCCTTCTCGCAGCTTTCTTCACTTTAACGGTGGCAGTTTCACAAGGGGAGTACAATTCACCATGAGTTGTCATGGATTTCATTTGCATAATTCAAGAAATGCTCTGTTTATGTGGTCTGCTGCTTTCTTGCACCATCCCGAGATGGGCTTTTTTTCTGGACCATAACTCGAGGAGCATTTCTGTATATATCACCCGATTATATCTGCAGCAATCAAGCCCCATAATTTCCTAAATCCGGTGATGCAATAAATTTCTGCAATCAGATTTATTAAAAACACACACGCAGATGCGAGAGTGTATTTCGAGGGTGAACTCTTTAATCTAACATATGTATGACGAGGCCTGGTACCGTGTTGAAAGACCCCATTTGTCATCGCTAATACGCATTCATCTTGCACACACAATGAAACACTTTTACCATTAGATAATGAAATAAAAGTACTATTAACCCGCTGCAAATCCTTTTCCCTCTAAGAGACAAAATGCATGGTAATTGTCTTATATCATGTCTGAGCGTCGGTAAATCTGCTCAATAGCAGTTCACCATAGCACCATAAACCTCATACCCACTGGAGGCTGGAGCGTCTACCCTAAACCCAGAACAAGTGCCTCTGCCAATGGACCTTTTGGGAGAAATCAGGGAAGGACTTTCTATTTCTGGAGAAATGTCTAACTTCTTTGGAGAATCATGAGACTAGAAGGGAGAGGGTCGAGGCAAAAAAAAAAAAAAAAGTCATTAAAATAGAGGGGCAAGAGACTTGGAAGTGTGGTGCTCTCCAAGGTGCTGAAATCAACTCTATGCCACAGCACTGGGTGCACCAACTCTAAGGTACAGCGACTTCTAGTCCAAACGTCCCATTGAATTATTGAGTCAGGTAAGGAACAAGGTGTCATGGGAGAGGAAAGAGAGAAAACAGCAACAATTTCTGAGAGTCTACTAAGGTGATAGAGAAAATAAGGAGATTTCTGGTTTATCATCATTTAAAAATAACTGCAGTTTCCAATGAAGAAACCACAGTTGACTGTGACCAAAATATCAAATGACTAGATAGAGATCTGTGTTTGCAGCAACAGGACTGATTAAAGGTAGGCAAAACCCAACTAGGTGGTGCAGCCAGGTGGACAGACCCTCATTTGGCAGGAGGGAAGGAACCAGAATGTCACGGTCAACTGAGTTGTGGCAGGATGCTCACAGTTTTTCTTATCTGTCCTGAAGATAAAGGTGTGATTTTTACATTGCTACAGGACAAACAGAACTGAGACTTGGGTTAACATCACACGATTTAGAATGATCATATATCTGACACAATGTTCTTATCTCTGGGATACTAACTCTCCCAGCATCCCAGCAACCTCATGGGGGTTGATCTTTGACTCCTTATTTAAAACATCAAACCCAGGTTCCAAAAGGAAATCTCAGAGCAGGATAAGTCCAACTGTCTGATGTGCTGTACCAGACAATGACGCCGTGCAAGGGCACAGGCTCCCTCCGCCCTAACCTCCCAGGCTGCCAGTGGGTACGGCTCTGTCTGCGGCATGCATACTGTAGACAGGGCAGAGTGAGCCTGGGTGTGGAACATCAGCAGGCCTCCAACTCCAGCCCCCCAGGCAAGCCCAGCTCTTGGCGTCTTTCCTGTTCATCCCTAGAGGAGCAGATGATGTGTCTGATGTCCACGTTCTTCCCCACATTGTCTTGCATCTATGTTCATCTTTCAACCCTGAATTCTTGCCGCTTTTCTATGGTAAGTACACCACCACCAACAACAATAGTAAATAATCATCGTGCTTTGTGCTAAGTCGCTTCATCTGTGTCCGACTCTTGGCAACCTGATGGACCGTAGCCCACCAGGCTCCTCTGTCCATGGGATTTTCCCAGGCAAGAATACTGGAGAGGGTTGCCATACCCTCCTCCAGAGGATTTTCCCAACCCAGGGTTCAAACTTGCGTCTCTTATGTTTCCTGCCACTAGCGTCACCTGGGAAGCCCAAATAAATAATCATAACTATCACTTACTAGGTCCTTACACCTACCAGGCAACATGCTAAAGCTCCTTATATACGTCATCTCATGTGGTGGACACATTGACATGTTGTAAGTTGATTCAAGCAGGGACTAAGAAACAAATCATAGTCCTAAGAACTCCGGTGTGAATTATCTCCTTGGTGGATTATAAAGGCAAAATTAAAATGTCCTGCTCTTCATTGGGCTTCTGTTCCTTCCTCACTAGCTGGGGGATGTTCAGGGAGCTGTTTTTAAATGTTATAAACATGTAAAGCATCAAGCACATTACTAATTGTTTAACAAGTGTTGGTTGATATTAGACAAACTGAGAGCTCAGAGAACAACCCCCTAGATCAGTGATTCTACGAGTTCTGGATTTCACAGGTTGGTAAAAATCTTACACCCCTTGTTGTTACTGTTCAGTTGCTAAGCTGTGTCTGATTCTCTGCGATCCCGTGGACTGCATCATGCCAGGCCTCCCTGTCCCTCACCATCTCGTTCACCCAAGTTCATATCCACTAAATTGGTGATGCCATCCAATCATCTCACTCTCTGTCATCCTCTTCTCCTTTTGCTTTCAATCTTTCCCAGCATCACACCCCTGCCCCCAAATAAAAGGATGACAGAGTATTGCCAAGTTTTACTCTAACAGGCAAAGAAAATAAAAAACTACTCCCTCCCACCCTGAAAGACGAGACTATTTAAACATTAACAAAGCAAGACGGCCAATGAGAGAATTGACAAGTCTTTTAATATAAACGTATTTAAATTAAAAAAAGCTCATAGCACTGTATTTATTTTGAAGGAATATAAAAAACTCTCATAAACATAAACCAGCACCCGTATGAAGTTGAGTTTTAGAAATAAGTGTCTGAACTCTCAGGCACATACATAGCTTGCAGGGCCTCTTTGATGACCAAGCAGAACTTGGGATCCTCTCCCACCCGGCCCCCAGCCCCCAGCCCTAGGGGAGCCATGATTAACACAGCTCCAGACTTTGGGCCAGGCCCAGGCGGGGAGAAGACTCATCTGATTAACTGGCCATCAGCAGCAGACAGACAGCCCGGAGCCCGGCGCAGACCATTCAAATAATGATCATCATAAACAGCCCATTTGCAACTAAAAAGAAATAATTTTAATGAGCTTGGAGCAGATGATAGATGCAGCTGAGGCTCAGGCCAGTGTGCAGAAAGAAAGGGAGCCGGGACTGAGCTGCATCCAGGACCAGGAGCAGCAGGAAGAGGCTGGGGTAAGGGAAGAAGGGCTCTTCTAATGGAACCTACGTCTCTGCTGCTTGTCTACGCGAAATGCCCACTGTCTGGGAAGTGCTCCTAACTCTGAGAGGGTCTGCCATCACCTTGCTGGGCAACCTTGGAGCTTCCCAGGCATGCAGGGTCTTGGAACATATGAGCCAGAAGGAACTTTTGAGGCTGTCCAGTTCATCACTACCTGAACTTCAACCATACATACCACTCTGCATGCATTCTGCCATATTGATATTCCACATGAGTTAAACAAAGTCCTTGGTATTTATATTCAAACTGATTCATTTCTTTGTTTTTGCATAACTTTAAATTCAATTTTAAGCTCAAATTTCTTACACCCTTATATATCTTGCTCAGATAGATACACAGAATATTCACGCTCCAAGCACCTTGGAAGGCTCTCTGTGCCCTCTCCTAGTTAGTACTCCCTAAAGGTAACCATCATTCTGACCCTAGTGTCATAGATAAATTTCGCCTGTTTTTGACCTTTACATAACAACTGCTTCTTTTTTTTTTTTAACCTAAATAAGTACATTTGAAAAGGAAATTCTTTTTATCACGAGAGGACCCGATGCCATGAACAGATGGTAGTCTTTAAAAGTACAATGAAAACAAAGCATTGCTGTTTGTCTTTGTTATAAACGGAGGTTGGCAAGTGCTAGGGAAGTGTTAAAAGGAAAGCCTTTCTTCCTGTTCAAATGAGAAAGAACGGACGGCCACGGAGAAGGGATCGACGCTGCTCCTGACACAAGCCGATCCCTTCTCGAGTCAGGACTACTTGCGTCTTCTCATGTCCTGTCAGTAGAGGTACGCCTCGCACGTCAGCTAACACGAATTGAATTTGATTCTCCCATCGTAGAGATGGGGAAACCAAGGCGAAAACCCTTAGATTACCTGCCCAGGCTGCACAGCTGGTTAAGAGGACAGGATGGCTCTTGGGTGGTAAAGGAAAACTGGTGGTTATCTATGGGGCCAGCAAGTAAACATTCTCTGTTCAACTGTGTTTCCCTAACCAGGAAGAATCTGGAATCTTACAAGAATAACTAGTTTTGAAAGAAATGTAACACAGGACCTTGACCTGAAGTGTCAATGGGGCATAAAGCTCTGAGCTAGATGCTATGCTCCTATAGGGGAGAGACACATAAGACACATCTAGGGGCTTCCCTAGTGGTCCACCTTGGAGTGCGGGGGATGTGGGTTTGGTTCCCGGTTGGGGAACTAAGATTCCACCTGCTGTGGAGTAACTGGGTTAGTGCACTGCGACTAGAGAGCCCATATGCCACAACAAAAGATTTGGCATGACGCAACTAAGACCCGACGCAGCCAAATAAATCAAAAAATATATATACCCTTTAAAACAGCAGTCCCCAACTTTTTTTGGCACCAGGGACCGATTTCAAGGAAGATAATTTTTCCATGGACTGGGGCACGGAGATAGCTTCAGGATGATTCAAGCACGTTACATTTATTGTGCACTTTCTTTTTAATCTAATGACACCACTGATCAGACAGGAGATACTGGTCCGCAGCCCGGAAGTTGGGGACTCCTGCATATGCATATCAGTCCCCCCAGCATGTGCTCACCCTCTTACCAGCTCTAAAGACACCCCTACACTCACTCAGACAATATGCCCCTAATACCAACTCTGCAAAGAGATCTTCTAAAAATGATGCAGTGATTGTTGGGGATTAGGGGTTAAGGAAGCAAGGACCTCACTTACTCCTTTACTTTGAAGGGGTTGAAACAGTTCTTCAACATGTCTCTCCCTTGCTCAAAATCTATCTCTGGCTCTCCACTGCTCTAGAACAATCGCCACACTCCCCATCTGGGTGTCACTGGGTCCCTACTCCTTCCCCCATTTTCCCATCTCTTTGTTTCCTTCCCAACCAGACTGAATTCCTTGCGTAAACCCAAAGGCAGCAGGGTCTCCCAACTTCTTGGCTCAACAGACTTAATTCCTTCAGCTCTGATGACTTCACTCTTTCTTTGCAGTTGATCTTTTTCATCCTTTGTGCCTTGGCTTAAATGTCTGCTCTTCCAGGAAGGCTTCCTGGATCCTTCCTGGATGCCCAAGTCTGGGCATCACCTTTGTGCCCCTGTTATCCCTTTCTGATATCTGCCACCAGATTTTATTTTTAAAGCCCTAGAGCCTTTTCTCCACGTGAAACTTTAAACAGACATTCCTTATAGAAAATAGCTCATGGCTAAAACGTACAGTCTATATATATATGCTAGTATTTATGGAATGTGCTAAGCAATTTATGTATATTATCTCCTGTAAGGATATATGGATGAAGTGGCAGTTGAGATTCCAGGCCAAGTCTGGAAAAAAAGGATGATCATTGATTATGACTTTCAACACAGTCACCAACTGCCCCCAACACAAACCTGGAGCTCTGCTTTCTCTTTACTGCAGGGAGATTAAGCTAGCGATGTCGCACACTCATCCATCCATCCCCCCACCCATGATCTCCAGTGGGCTGGGCATTAGATAAGAGCAATGAAAACAATGGTTCAGATACTGTCTATATCCTTTAAGAGCTCTGAAACCAAATAAGACGAGTTAGGGCATAAGTAGTTCTGGTAAAAGGGACAAAGGACATCCAATTAAGACATCACCTCCAGAGCAGAGGTGGAGAAGCGAAATCCTGACTTACGCCCTGATCTGCCTCTGTGTGGGTACAGAACCTGATGGGGCAACTTCTCCTAATTAAATCCAGTCATTATGTGGTTCCCAACTTGGGCAGGGGCTGCTAGGGCCTAGTATGTTACCCAGGCTGGAAGCCCTTTATCCAACATCCATCCTATCACCCAACCAACCATTCACTTATTTATCCACTCATTTCACTCAACCATCCATTCATCCATCTATCTAACAGATCATCTATCTTCCAGCTGATCATCCAACATCCATCTACCCAATCACTCACACCCAACCAGCCATCAGTCCATCATCCATCCATCCATCTAATCACACATCCATCCACCCATCCATCTATCTATTTATCCATCCATCCATTCCCATCTAATCATCCATCCAATTAATTACTGAGCCCCAGTTCTGTCCCAGGTACAGTGCTAGGGACTAGAATACAGAAATTAACCAATATAGCCCCTGTCCTTGAGGAAGGTACAGTGCAGTGGAGGTGACAGGTCAATTTCAACACCGTGTGTCAAAGTACAACAGGAAAAGTACAAATAAAGTATGATGGGGACACAGAGAGCAAGGTGTCTTGCTGGAATTGGCATAAAGAGTCACCAAGGTGACTCAAGGTGACATGTGACCTGAGTTCAGGGGATGAGCTGGTTAAGAAGCTAAGCATCCCACACAGAGGAAATGAGATTATTGTGAAAGCCCCCTAACTGGACTCTTTGTTTCTGCCTTTAGTGTTTTTCTTAACATGTATCACTATCAAACACACTGGGTGTTTTATTTACTAGAATGAAAACTCCAAGATAGCAAGACAGAGATTATGGTGCTTCTTATCCTCAGTGGCTAGAACAGTTTCTATTTTTTACATAGTAGGCACTTTAGAAATGCTTGTGGCTCAAATGAATGAATGAATGATATGTGTCAGAAGCCCTGAAACAGCCTGGTCTGTCTGGGGAACAATGATAATACTCAGGGACCACAGACCTGTGTCCAAATTCTGGCTCTGACTCCCCCACTAGCAGTGTGACAACATAGTCAACCTTAGTTTCAGTGTCTGTAAAATGGGGATAAAAATTTGTGCCCAAAGCGTTACTGAGAAAATCTGAGAACCAGACTGTAAGTAGGTGAAGTGCTTGGCACAGTGTCTAGGATCTTCAGCGCTCATACTCTTTTCAGTGGTATGTCAGTCCTTTATGGGTGAGGACTGTGCCCGTCCTGTTCACAACTGTAGCCACAAGTTCTAACTAAATGCCAGCTGCATGAAGGCACTCAAAACACACTTGAGAGTGAAGGACTGTTAGTAGATATAAGCATGCGAAGCGCTTTGTGGCAGGATCAAGGTGGAGTCTTCTATGAGGCGCCAAACAACCCACGTTGCATCTCAGGTCCATGGAACCATTCCGGGCTTTGCCATCAGGGTCTCAGGCTAACACCGAGGAGGGTTTCTGGGGATGCTGTTGGGCATGATGGGAATGCTGCCTTCAGAGTGGCCCTAGAGGTAGGCCCTAGAGGTAGCCCTAGGGGGCTGGGGGATGACCTGGGACAAAGGGCACATGCTGGCTGGCCATGAGCAAGGAGACAAGACGGATGGCTCTGTAGCCGGCTGAGATGGATAACTGAGCCTCGGCTGAGAGACAGACCGGGTTACCAGAGTCATCCATCACTCCCTGTATCGTATGTAAATTTCAGATGCCAAGATGTATTGGGCCAATTATCTGACAGCCAGGGCAAGGGGCGGTGCCTATGAAAAACAGCTCTTAGCCAAGCTGGCTTTACTGAATTCCGTCAGCTGGGCCGGGGTGACAGACAGTTCACACTTGGGTCACAGAGCCCATTGACAGGACTGTGGCCAAACCATGAGGCCTGGGTGTGTGGGTGAGGCTGCCAGCCACTTCTAAGCAAACTCCCAGTGCAGTGATAATAACAACGGTATAATAACCGTCCCACAGACGGTTTTCTAGGTCCATGTTAACTGGCATACAAAGGTTCATTTAGTTTTCAAGCAGTGCTTGGCATGCAGTGGATTCTCTAGAAACATCTGCTGAGGGAGCAAATGAATGGTCCTGTGATGCAGGTACCATTTTACACGTGGTACCTGTGGAGACACAAAGCCACTTGCCAAGATCACACTTTCTTTTGGATTCTTTCCTCCAGATGCTCATGGGGCAACCTTTCCCTGACCTGTGTGTTCCAGACAAGGACTCATGTGGCCTGAAGACCAGGAGCATGGCTGGGCCTGGTCAATCTGTCTGTCTGTCCACCTGTCCATCCCTCCATCCGTCCACTCGCGCAGTTACTCAATGATAATTTAAATGTCTACAACGCTGCCCCAAACAAGTCAGACCCAAGTCCTGCCTGCACGGAGTATTCGGTCCTGTAGGGCACACAGACAATTAAAACTGTGGCCCACCAGACTTCCCTCGAGGCTCCCAAATTTCTGGTTTCCTCGTCAATTTGCTTGTAGCTGGAGGCAGCCCAGAGCCCACGCTGGGCAGGCAGAGTGGGTTCAAGTCCAGACGTTCTTACTTACTGGCTCTGTGAGTCTGGGCAGACCCCTGGCTTCTCTGCACTGAGGATTTACTGCTGTAACAAGGAGTCATGGCATGTCTTCCCTCTTGGGGGTGCAGGCGGGGTGACAGGTCTGTGGCCAGCAGGGCACCCAGGGTGCAGGAGGTGCTGGGGTGCTCAGGGGCCACAGCCAGCCCCGAGCCCTGAGGAGGCAGCAACCCTCCCCGCCCTGGTACTGGGGCTGAGCCCAGGGCTGCAGCGTGGACGCTGCTCTCACTAGCAAACCCTGGCCGCTTGATTTGCCACTTCTCCTCCTCTCTGCCGCTACCATCTGGGTGACCAGGGGCACCTCCGCAGCGGGCGTCCCACTGTGGCCTTGCCCTCCTAGAGCCCTCCCCACCAGCAGCCACAGGGATACGGTTAACCCCAAGTCACATCCTGTCCCCCCTCCGCTCAAACCCTTCCATAGCTCTCCCCTGATTCAGCATCGAGGCCAGACTGCTCATCTCAGTGTCAAGGGCCCACAGGACTGACTTCTGTCCTCACTTCCTTCTACTCCTCTCAGTCATTCACCAGCCACACAGGCTCCTGGACACATTTAGCACATTCCTGCCGCAGGGCCTTTGGAGGGGTTGTCCCTCTGTCTGAAATACTGTGTTTTTTTCATTCCACATGGGCCTTTTTCTTGCCTCCTCCGAGTCTCAGCTCTTATACCATCTTCTCACAAAAGCCAGTCCTATCTACCATCCTATTTGAAAAAGCAAGCAAGCACCTCCTCCTACCTCACCCGCTCTTCTCTCTGCTTATTTCTCTAAACGGCAGTTGTCATCAACGCATTTATGTAGTTACTGCCCTATTTATTTATTGCCTGGAGTGTCAGCTCCAGAAGGACATGGGCTTTGTTTGGGTCACTGCTGTATCCCTGATGCTTGGTACACAGTAGGTGCTCAATGTTTGTTGAATGAAAGAATGAATGTATGAATAAAGGAAAAATTAAAGGCATGCTGGCCATGCCCGGCCCCAGACCTCTCCCCTCAGCACCTGCACCCCCATTTCCAAGGTCCCACCCCGACCCCCAAGCATCAGCCAGGAAAACAAGCCAGTTCCTGCTGCAGGCGGGACCTGGAGGTGGCTGTCCTTGAGAGAGGATGCCAATCAAACACCTAATTATCTCGCCACGAACCTGGGAGCCACATCCGATCACTTCCTCCCGCCCTTGATTGCTGCTTTATATCCTGGAGTTCTCAGATGCAAAACCTTGCGGCGCCGGGAAAACAAGGCAGCCCCGCCCCCACTCTGCGTGAGGGGCCAGGGACCCCGCCATCTCCTCTCCGGTCCAGCTGGGTGTGCTGGCCGGGCAGCTCCTCTCCATTCTCTTCCCTCTCCGTTAAAAAGGGGGAGGGGTCACATCGAGGAATCACTCAATCACTCATTTTAGTGTTTACTGAACACCTACTATGTGCCACGCCCTTGCTAGGTGCCACAGTGGTGCTTACGCATCATATCCCAGGAACCAAGTGGTAGCGTTTCATGTCGGCCCTATTGGCCTAGCTCCTCTTTTAACCCCTTATGCAGGCAGGGAAATCAAGTCTCAGAGAGATGGCAACACTCATCCAAGATAACAGTCAGGCAAAGGCAGACCTGGGCCTTGTATCCTGGTCCCCTCTTCTCCAAACCATGGCACCAATGCTGAAGTTTGTGCCATTCTAACATCATTTCTCAGAATAGCCTCTTTTTTGAAGTGGAGGAGAAGACTGGGCATTGGAAGCTCTGTGGGAAGAAAGCGCCTGCTGTGTGCTAGGTGAGGGTCTAGGGGCCTCGAGCAGCTCAGATCACACCTAACGTTCACGACATGTCCTGGGGGGAGTGCACTGGGAGAGAGCTGCAGCTAACAGGAGACTATGGTGCCAGCACCTGGGAGTAGCTCTGGAGGAGGGAGGAGCCGAGGGCAAAGGCGTGGAGTGGAAAACCCAGACTGTGTGGGGGAGTGGCTGATTACCTGGACTCACGGTAAGAATTCATGTGGATTTGGGTTGGAGAGCCGTGAGATCAAGGCAAGAAGGAATTGGAAGCCACAGAGGACTGCTGAGCAGAAGAGAGGCGCTTGCTTCGGGAGGCTCTGGGAAGCCTCAGGGGCAGGTCAATGAGCCAGGGGGCCCGGAGAACAGAAATACCACCTCCTGCTATGCATCAAGTGGGTAAAGGTGAGTGGGGGCAACAGGCAGGAGAGACAGGGGGTGGATTTTAGGGACTCACTGGAAAGAAACTAATGCCATTTGGCAACTGGGAGGATCAGCCAGAGAAAGTTGTCTCTTCTTTAAAGAAGACTTTCAAACTTAAAAAATATATATTTCTTTTGCCTGCACTGGGTCTTTGTTGAGGTTCACAGGATCTCTGTGTGGCGCTTGGGCTTCTTAGTTATGGCAGGTAGGCTCTACTTCCCCAGTCAGCGATCAAACCTGGGCCCCCTGCATTGGGAGCACAGAGCCTTACCCACTGGACCACCAGGGAAGTCCCAACCAGAGAAGGTTGAGGGTAAGACGGAAAGAGGAAAGCCCTCAAATGAGGGGCAGCGGGGCAGGCCAAGGAGGGCTCCACCCCAGGAGCCCTCGCGCCCTCCACTGCTTGTCCCCGGATTTGCTGTTGATGTTGGCCAGTCCTCCTGCTGCCCACAGTTTCATTGGTTAAATAAGGGCCAGGCTGTCTGAGTGGTTACTGAGGGGACCTGAGAAATCTGCAGCTGCAAATTCTCCCTGAACAAATGGGAAGAATTAGTGTTCAACAAATGCCCTGTGCAAACTAGTTTGTAAGCATGAAGATGAACATTTTTAAGGACAAATATTTTGCAGGGGTCACGAGGAGGAAAAGGGAGCCAGAGTTCACACGCAAAGCTCCCCTTTTTGCTGCTGTTCCTAATCCACGGGGACACACCCCTTAAAACCAGTCCTCACTTGGATGCAACTCATACACCGCGGCTCTCCTTTCTAGGGTTGGAAGACATCTGCTGAGTGATGCCATCTCCAGGAAGAAGTCCCACACTGAATAGGGGCTGGCCAGGCAGGGTCGCCTGTGGGTCCCTAGTAGCCTCCTACTAATCAGATGACCCCACGCCTGAGTCCCTTGTCCCAGCCTATCACCAACATCTCCATAAAAAGTCTAATTGGCTGCTTCCTGTCCAGGGTGCGCGTCTTATTTCACACCAAATTGTGTAAGGTCCTTGATATACAATTCTTCTGCTTCCAGTGAAATGGAGGGAAGGGAGGAGGGAGAGGAAGAGAAAGACTACATTTCATTTTTGAATCAACAGTCCTTTCGTCTACCTACATTTTATTAAAATGTTCATCATTCACATTATGTGCATTTCCCACAGAGCCGACTTTAATTACCTGAAGCTGTACCCAGGCTCCCTGCCTGCTTTAGTGGCATAGTAAATAAAGTGACGGACAGGAAGGCCTACCTGACCAGCCACTGCCCCGACCAGGAAAGTTCAAGGACAAGACACTAACCCTTTCTGCAAAAGGGGATGTCCTTTCCTTTTCCCAAACCACGCAAGGCCACGTCCCAAAACAACACAGGTGAGACCCTTCTCTGCAAATGTTCTCTCCCCAGATCCAAGGAGACGTTCTTCTCTGCATTTGGAAGCATAACAGAATTTCCCCCTACCTACAGACACACACAGTCTGTACAGAATTGAATTTTACTGTATTTATTGACTAGGGGAAAACTAGAATGCCAGACTGGCCTATCCTGGACCAGACTTTCTGCAGAGCCTAAAGAGGCCCAGGACCCAGGATACTCATTTTCCCAGTTTACAGGCCTATGGAAAGACTGAGAAATGTGGGCTGGGTTCAAATCCTGATTCTGCCACTCTCTCTAGCTGGGAGATCCTAATGCCTGAGCCTCAATTTCCTGACTTGTAAAATGGGGGTGACACTCGTGAGCAACGTCTCAGCTGCAGATGTGGGTTGGACTTCAGGCTGAGCTTCCTAGAAGGAGGACTGAGGAACAGTGCAGATTCCAGGGAGGGCAGCGGCTCTGCAGCCCTGGGTTCAAGCTTCCCTGTTTCTTTTGTGAGCTCTGATCTGGCCAAGGCACTGCCCCTCCCCAAGCCTCCATTTCCCCACTTGCAGCATAAGGATGATAATAATAATAAGAAGAAATGAATCCCAGGCACATCTCACTCTTAAATACCTCTAACTGTCCAGAAATAATAACCGCCCCTGCCGCCGCCTTCGTCCAAGCTGCCATCATCCCTCGCTTGGACTATTTCCGGGGCCTCTTTCCTTCCCTCCCAGCTCCCGCCCTTACCTGCTACAGTCCAATTTCCAGGCAGCAGCTGGAGTGTGCTGTTCAAAACATGAATCAGCTCCTGCCTCTTCCTGGCTTGAAACTCTTCCATGATTTATTTGCCTTGGGCTTAAGGGTGGAATCCAGTCTCCCCCACGACAGCCTAGAGTGCAGCCACTGCTCAAGGTTCCAGTTCAGGTGTGCTGGACGTCTCTCCCCAAACCTAAGCATTCCAGACACTCTGACGGCTCCTGTCCCTCAACATGCCAGCCTCTCTTCCACCCCTTGGGGCATCTGCCCAGGCTGTTTCCTTTATCTGCAATCCCTTCCCATTCTCCCAACTCTGGCACTCCCTTAGTGGGGGTCGCGCTTGCCCCCCCCCCAAACCCTAAAGCAGATCCACCCCTTCCTTGCTCCTGTTTGACAGAGCACCATCAGCATGTACACAGACAAACTAAAACCAAAAGCTCCAGGAGGGCAGGACTTGTGTCTCTCTTGTTCTCTGTGTTTCCAGCCCCTGGGTCCATGCCTGGTGTAGAGGAAAGCTTAGTAGATACTTTCTGAATGAGTATTCACTTCACTGAACTTCTCTGCACATCAAATGAATATAAAGAACATGAAGAGACTTTGATAGCTACAAATGCTTCACACAAATAAAACAAAAATAACAATTCATTAAGAACAGAAATATTAATACCTTACTTTGGAGGCAGGAATGAGTGAGAATAAAGAGGAAAGAAAGAATGAGAATAAGGAGGCATGAAAACAGAAAAGTAAGAGTGGGAGAAAATTCAGGATTAATGAGATGGAACTAGTGAGTCCCCCACCAGAAGACAGTTTGGGGGTGTTCTCCCACCACCCCTGGGAGGCTGCATTGCTGCCTGACAAGTTAGCATGTCCTGATAGTTCAGAGCCTGGGAAAATTTGTTGTTGTTTAGTCGCTAAGTCATGGTTGACTCTTTGTGACCCCATGGATTGTAGCCCACCAGGCTCCTCCGTCCCTGGGATTTCCCATGCAAGGACACTAGAGTAGGTTGCCGTTTCCTTCTCTAGGGTACTTTTCTGACCCAGGGATTGACTCTGCGTCTCCTGCATTGGCAGGTGGATTCTTTACTGCTGAGCGTTACTTGGATGAAAATCCATTCACATTTTAAAGCCATATTCTTAACTGGGTAAACCTAAGTTGTGGGGGTCCTTCACGTGGATCTGGTCAGGGCTGGTGGTGGGAGGTGGTCCTGGTCTGGCTGACTCGGCCAATGCTCATCCATTCCACACCGACTTTGGTGACTTCTGACCAGCCCAGACCAGTTCCCACTGAGATGAAGCAACTTGTTCCAAGGAGCGGAAAGCCATCTCTTCCCTCACACAAAACAGGTCGCTGTTGACATTGAACCTGATGTTACTGTCACACCACACTTTCTAAATTAGACTGTTTTTCTTTCCAGGAAACCTCATGCTGCTTACATCCTGCTCATCAACAAGCCGATGGCATTCCTTCCTTCCTTCATTCATTCATCAAATACGCAGCTGAGTGCCTATTCTGCGCCAGGCACTGTCCCAGGCACTTGAGATCCAGCAGCGGCTGCAGGAGACAAGGTCACTGCTTGTGTGGTGCTGAGTCTAGCACCTTACCTTTCACGGCTGAAGGCATGGAGTCAGGGCTTTCAAGGCCTTTATACAGCCTTGGGGACTGGACAGAATAACAACAATAAAGATAATAATAGAAGATGATACTTTTTTGCCCAGACTAAGAGGCAGATGCCACATTAGGGGATTTATGACCGTCCTTCTACAGATATAGAAAGTAGATCCATGAAGTCCTGGGGCTAGGAGTGGAATAAAAAAGATCTTTCTGGGGCGATGAAAATGTTCTAAAAATTGGATTATGGTGATAGTTGCACAGCTCCATAAATACTAAAAACCACTGACTTGTACTCATATAATAGGTAAATTTTATTGTACATAAATTATACCTCAATAAAAGTCTTTTAAAAAAATCAAGGGGCTTCCCTGGTGGTCCAGTGGTTAAGAATCCACCTGCCAATGCAGGGAACACAGGTTCAATGCCTGGTCTGGGAAGATCCCAAATGCCAGCCCACCCACCTTGAAGCCTGTGCTCCGCAACAAGAGAAGCCATCAAAGTGAGAAGGCTGAGCACTATAGCAAAGAGTAGCCCCTGCTCTCCACAACTAGAGGATGCCCTCATGCAGCAGTGAAGACCCAGAGCAGCCAAATAAAGAAAGAAGTCAGGAGGCAGGGAAAGCTGTGTTCAGCTACCACATAAAGCTCATGCTACCTTTCTTTTCAGAGCCCTCTTCAGCTCTGCACTGGACCATCATGACAATAAGGAACACTTATAGACAAGTCACTGGGTGTCAAGTCATTGGGCTTCCCTGATAGCTCAGCTGGTAAAGAATCCGCCTGTAATGCGGGGGACCTGGGTTCGATCCCTGGGTTACGAAGATCCCCTGGAGAAGGGAAAGGTTACCCACTGCAGTATCCTGGTCTGGAGAATTCCATGGACTGTATAGTCCATGGGGTAGCAAAGAGTTGGACACGACTGAGCGACTTTCACTTCACCTGGGTGTCACTGGGTGTCAGGCTCTGTGATCAGCATTTTACCTGAAGTGGTTGTAAGTATTCCCGTATCACAGATGGCAAACCTGGGGGCTCAGAGAATGCACCTCCCTGGCTCAGGGATGCAGCATGGTGAAATCAGGGTTCAGACCTGGGTCTGTCTTCCCTGCCTCTCATGGTCCAGAAGATGCTGCACCCAGCTTTCCCAGAGATGCTAGTAGGAGCACAGAAGAACAAACTCCATTCTGTGTCCTTGAAACCTCAAGTTAGTGGCTGGTGCCCGGTGCCAGTTCCTTGTGTCACCTGACAATCTGTCGGCCAGGATCCATGGGGTCAGTTTTAGATGATTTCAGTTCTAAAGCAATGTTTAATGTGTTTCTTTTTTTCCCTCTAGGGGTTTATAAACTCTGTCTTTTCTGTATCAGGTTGAAACTTAGAATACAGGTTGTCAGCCAACATGCCAGGCATTTTTCTAAAAATAATCCAAATTGGTTAAGCCATTTTTAAGTGATAGAACAGTCAGGGGAAGGGAAAAAAAAAAAGTTGCTGGGCAGGAGGAGTGAGGAATTTTAAAGTGGTTTCAGACACTTTTTTGGGGGGAACAGCTTTAAAATAAAGGTCTTGTTTGGTTGAAAAGGACATGGACCCACGGGTGCAGGTACAGACCATGGAACTGTATGGTTTTCCCTGGTGCCTCAGGCCTCGGACGGGGTCCTCAGGGTTGGCATTTCAACACTCCCATGTGGGTGTTTCCAGAATATCTCATGTGGAGGGATGGAGAGGAAAAGACAAAAGGCGGGAGGGGAGAGGGGTAACAGTAGAGATACAGGACTTTCTTTAGGAGTTGGGGGGACCCGGGAAGGGGAGACCCAAAGGGCAGACATACCAAGGCTGGAGTTTGCTGTGCTCTCTCTGGCAGGACCACCAGGTGCTGATGGTCTTCTCAAAATGGACCTGCCCCTTTAAGTCAAACCCTCCTTTGAATGCACATTCATTCAATGTGCTTCAAGCACCTACATCAGGGACCTGTTCCCAGAAGACCTCACAGAGCTTACGGGTGAGGGACAGGATGATAGCAGGGGATGAAGGGGTGGGAGATAAGTGTTCCAAAGAAAGGGAGCAGCTATACTTGCCTCTGGTTCATTGGTGCCCCAGAGAACTGTGGGCTCAGCGAGGCTGGAGGGTTTGATTCTACAGAAAAGCCCAAATCCAGATTTTTAATTTGAAAAGCTCCTGATTTTTAATTGTTGGCAACAAATTCAGATAAAAATTTAACAATGCAGTCTGTGCCAAACAAAACAGATTTACTGGGGGATTTGGACCCTGGCCTGCCAGTTTGCAAACTCCAGTCTAGCCTGTTAATTACAAGGGATGAAGAGAATAATAATAACAAGGATGGCTCACATTTGCAGTGCGCTTATCATGTGCCTGGCCCATGCTAAAACAACACTGTGAGGCGGGCACTGCTATTATTGCCTTTTTTTTACAGAGGAGTACCTCGAGGTACAGAGAGATTAAGTCATTGGCCCAAGGTCACACAGCTGAGGTGGCAGGGCTGGATTCCAGCCAGGAGTCTGGCTCTAGAGCCTCGCTTTAACCAAGAGCCAGTTGTAAGCTAGGTGGCCAATGGTATGACATATCCAAGAGGTCCTGTGGAACCAGAGACCCCTGGAGATGAGGGGTCCTCAACGTGCCAGCTCATCACTCCCACCTCTTATAAACAGGTCACCCAGAGAGGTTGAGGAGGCTGATAGCAGACCCCAGAATGTAGGTTTCTCTCACTGGCCACTCCATCCTGGGACTCCCCCGGCCCAGATGGTCCCAGAAAGGTCTTCAGGAGGACCTGTGTTGCTTCCCAGATGGGTGCCCACTGCCCACTGGAACCAGCTCCCCCAGCCCTCAAAGCCCTGAGGAGAGGGGCAGAGCTGACTGCCCTCCAGCCAGCACGAGGTCCCCCAGCCTGGCTGGCGCACCACCCCCACACCTCCAGTTCCTTCCTTCCAGGATCCCAAACAAGGGAGCCTGTTCACAGCAGAGTGCTCATTACCATTTGCATCCCGCCTTTATCCAGCAGATGTGCGGGCCGTTACAATAGCGGGAGAGAAAATAGAAAGAAATTTCGGAATTTGTTCTCCAAAGATATTCAAATTAGTTAATCAAGGGGCTTCTTATTGCTTCTCCTCTCCCCCCTCACAACAGCTATCCATGAGGATAATTGATCAGCTGCTAATAACTGATTACACTTCACAAGTGTTTTCTTATGCCCATTACCAGAGTGTTTAAAGACATTTTGTAAAGTTCTAATTATTTCAAATTGTTCCACTTAGAAAATACCTTGGAACAGGCAGTTGTTGGCTGCGCCAGGGACACTTTTGCTGGGTCTGAGGGTATTTGTAGGCACTGGTCAGAGGCCTGGGTAACTCCATACCCGCCTCTCTCCCACTCCTGCCTCTCTCTTCCCTCCTCTCATCCATTCTCCACAAAACTACCAGGGTGCTGTCCTCCAACCACCATCCTTTAAAGACAACCCAGGTCCAAGCTCCCTAGCGCACACTTGGTTTACTCATCCACAACTTCAATGTTTCATTTAACACAGCAGTTCTCAAATTCTGTTGTGTCAGGACCTTTCTGTACACTTAAAAATGATTGAAGCCCTCAAAGAGCTTTGTCTACATAGGTTATGAAAGTGAAAGTGAAGTTGCTCAATCATGTCCGACTCTTTGCGACCCTATGGACTGTAGCCTACCAGGCTTCTCTGTCCATGGGATTGTCCAGGCAAGAGTACCAGAGTGGGTTGCCATTTTCTCCTCCAGGGGATATTCCCGACCCAGGGATCGAACCCAGGTCTCCCTGACCAGGGAAGCCATAGGTTATAGGTTATAGCAATCAACAGTTACCATGTTCAAAATTAAAACTGAGAAAATTTTATTTTTTATTTAGTTTTTTGGCCACACCGCACACAGGATTTCAGTTCCCCAACCAAGGACCGCCCTACAGTGGAAGGGCAGGCCAGGGAATTCCCCAAACTAAGAAAATTTTAAAGCACAAGCATATACAAAAACACACTCCACTGGGGTGTGCCATTGGGGTGATGACATTGTCACAGACCCTGTAGCTTCTGGAAAATCCCACTGTGCATCCTCTCACAAGGCACATGTTAGATTAAAAGCTGGGGCTCTGGGCTCTGGGGGTGCTCTAAGCACAAGGGTGAAGCAGATGAAGAGTTAATTCAGGCTGCCACAGAGAAGCACACGGACTCAGGCGGCACACCTGGCTTCCTACTGCCTCCACTCCCCCCGGCTGCGGGCCTGGGATCAGCCACGCTCAGAGGTGCATCTTTATGAAGATACAAGGGGTCTGTGGGTCTGCTAGTAACACCAGGCAGCTCTCCAGATGCCCAAGAAAGATGGACTAATGCAGTGGCCAAAAACCATCAGAGTGGGGAAAGATGTCAAAGGACTCTCAGGGTTAAGGGGACACCCTGGTCTGAGCAGCTGGGGTCCTGGGCAGGGGCGGTGGAGGAGGAGTGTCCACCATGAGCATGGCAACAGTTCCCTGACCTAGGAAGGCCAGTGACAAGGGTGCAAGCGTGGAAATGGACAAGAAGCTCAAGAGATGATCCTTCTGGTGACAGACTCCAAAGTGGGAATCTCTGTCCTTAACCCTCTGCATTCCTAAGCAATAAACTGTATTAAAAAGAAGGTAAAATAAAAGTGAACCGGTAAAGCCACAGAGTGGGAGAAGGTTTGTGCGATTTACCTAATAAAGGATTATATCCAGAATCTGGAAATCCTAAAACCTCAATGAGAAAAGGATAAATGACCTAACAGAAAAATGAGCAAGAGGCTTGAAACCAGGACCTCCCCAAAGAGGAGAGCCTAATAGCAAAGAGTACATGAGAAGATGTTCAACCTCACTGTCATGCTGCTGCTAAGTCGCTTCAGTTGTGTCCAACTTTGCGCGACCCCATAGACGGCAGCCTACCAGGCTCCACCGTCCCTGGGGTTCTCCAGGCAAGAACACTGGAGTGGGTTGCCACTTCCTTCTCCAATGCGTGAAACTGAAAAGTGAAAGTGAAGTCACTCAGTCGTGTCCGACTCTTTGTGACCCCATGGACAGCAGCCTACCTGGCTCCTCTGTCCATGGGATTTTCCAGGGAAATGCAAAGTTAAATCAGGAGACAGTTCTACATCCTCACCAGAATGGCTGAAACGAAAGACAATACCAAGTGCTGGTGAGGATAGGGGGCAACTGGAACACACACAGACTACTAGTGGGGTATCCATTAATATCTGGGAAAGCTACTTGGCAGTGTCTACTAAAGTTAAACGTATGTTGCCCTGTAGCCAGCAAACTGGGGGTCCATGGTGTAACAAGATCTCCAGGTGATTCATGAGGACATTAAAGTTTGAGAAGCACTGGTTTGCCATGTTTGTAGAAGCACTATTCATAATAGCCCCCAACTGAAAACAACCCAAATGCCCATTAACAGTAGAATGGATAAATAAATTTGCAATATATTCACCCAGCGGGAATACTACAGGACAGCCAGGAGTATGAATGAACTTCAACAACAAACAACAATATGGATAAATCTTATAAAAGTAACGTTGTGCAGAAGAGGCCACATGAAGAAGCGTACACACTGGGAGATCCCATTTACATAAGGTACAAAAACAGACAAGACAAACCCATTCAAGTGAGAAGTCAGGAGAGTGCTTGCATGGGAATAGGGCAATGGAAGGAGTACAGGAGATGTTTCTAGGTGGCTGGGAACGTTCTGTTTCTTGATCTCAGTGCTGGTTCCATGGATTTATTCAATTGTGGCAAGTCATCGAGGGGCACCCTTACAATTTGTACACTTGTCTGAGTGGATGTTCGGTGGGGGAGGGAGGAAGGGAGAGGGAGAGACAGGAGAAGGAGGATCAGCTATTTTCCTTCCATCCAAAATACTCTTGGGGCTTCCCTGGTGGTCCGGTGGCTAAGACTCTGTGCTGCCAGTGTAGGGGGTCTGGGTTCAATTCCTGGTCCAGGAACTAGATGCCGCATGCAGCAACTAAGAGTTTGCATGCCACAGCTAAAAAAAGCCCACATGCAGCAAGAAGATCAAAGATCTCCCACGCAGCATCTAACACCTGGTGCAGCCAAATAAATACATAATTTAAAAAATCTGCAAGATACTCTTGGATCTACCCATGTCTTGCCATCTCTGCTGCCACCAAGCCCCCTCACTGCTTGCTGGCACTGATGCAGTGGTCAGCCACGGGTCTACCTCTGCCCTTCCTTCCCTATGCTCAGTTCTGCCTTGGCACCTAAGTGCTTTCAGAAACATGAATCAAATCTCACTACTCTCAGGCTGAAAACTCAGCAGACTTTCTGCTGCCCTTGTGGCCTGGCCTATGACAACACCTGGCATATAGCATGCCTATCTCCTTGGGCAGAAGGGAAACAGCTTGCCTCCTCTCCCACTGCTTTCCCTCCCCATATTCCATAATCCTCTTCTTTTTCCACCATTTCTTACCTGCTTTTTATTTTTGATGTTGTGGATACTTCGTGATAGTAACCTATTTATTTGTTTTTAAAGTATTCTTATTTTTATTTCTTTTTCCTGGCCGCACCAAACGTCATGTGCGTGCATGTTTGCTAAGTCGCTTCAATCTTGCCTGACTCTTTATGACCCTATGGGCTGTAGCCCGCCAGGCTCTTCTGTCCATGGGATTCTCCAGGCAAGAATACTGGAGTGTGTTGCCATGCTGTCCTCTAAGGGATCTTCCTGACCCAGGGATCAAACCCTCACCTCTTACATTTCCTGCACTGGCAGATGGGTTCTTTACCACTGGCACCACTGCGAGGCATGTGGGATCTTATTTCCCCAACCAGGGATCAAACCTGCGTCCTCTGTGTTGGGAGCACAGTCTTAACCAATGGACTGCCAGAGAAGCCTATTTACTGAGGTGGAATATCCTCAGGAACCTGCACACAGTAGGTGATCAATAAATACTTGCAAGAGAAGAGCTCAAGCACCCAAAGGCATATTTACCAAGCATCCCCGGCACCTCTTGACATTCAGCTGTCACTGATTTTAATGGCTGGGCCACAGTGTTACTGGCCCACTAAAACTTTTGAAAATATGCCCTTGAGGGACACAGGAAAAGGAGACAGAAAGGCCAAGTTTAAAAATACTCAGTAAAATACTGGATCGATGCCTTTTAAGTTACGGGGTGACCAGCAACGGTACTCACCCAGGGCTGTTGGACCTAGGCCCTTCAGCCAACCTGAGCAAAGGGCAGCTTTGCCCTGGGAAGTGGGGGTGACGTGGCCGCTGTCGGGGCCCAGTGAGAGGTCTGGGGACCACGTGGGCCTTCTGAGAAGGGCTGGACATGGCTTTCAGCCTCCCCTAACGGCTCAGCCCTGGAAAGAGTGGGCTGTCTTAGAGGGTGGGATGATTGCTAATGTTGCCAACACCTGCCCTACCCACCTACTTCATGGAAACTGAAAACGATTCCCAAAGTGATTCCCTTGTGGCAGACGAGGGAACCATCAAGGCTCCCAGGGCTAATGGAAAGGTTCTCAATAGCAAGACAATCTGAACATTATGAAGGAAAGTAACTGCAAAGGGCTGAAATACATCGCAGTGGATGGATTCATAATAACAGGAGTTCATAGTAACACTAAAAACAGAAAACTTTTTACTGGTCACATTGGAGGATGCTGGGGAACCAACTCATTGCTTTGAAATCTGACAAATAAAAGAATCAAACTTGCATTTTTGTCTTTCCTGCAATCTGCACCCAGGCGTGGCCAAACAGCAGAGAAGTTTCTCTCAATAGAGACATTCCAGCCAGTGAACAGGAAGGAATGACAGAAATAGACCACTGCAGCTGAGGGCCCCTGAGGAATGCTAAGTTACCCTGCAAACCTTGACAACACTCACTCATTCCAAACACCTACTCAGTGCAGACACTCTTTTCATTTAATCCTCTACTCTCTAGGGTGATATTACACTCCCTGTTTCACAAGGAAGCTAAAGTAAGAGAGGTCAAGTTGCTTGCCTAAGAATACACAGCAAGTGAGAGGCAGAGATGGGATTTGAACCCAGATAGTGATCAATGCAAAGAAATAGAGGAAAACAATAGAATGGAAAAGACTGGGATGTCTTCAAGAAAATTAGAGATACCAAGGGAACATATCATGCAAAGATGGGCTCAATAAAGGACAGAAATAGTATGGACCTAACAGAAACAGAAGATATCAAGAGGACGTGGCAAGAATACACAGAAGAACTACATAAAAAAGATCTTCATGACCCAGATAGCCACGATGGTGTGATCACTCACCTAGAGCCAGACTTCCTGGGATGTAAAGTCAAGTGGGCTTTAGGAAACATCACTATGAACAAAGCTAGTAGAGGTGATGGAATTTCAGCTGAGCTAGTTCAAATCCTAAAAGATGACGCTGTGAAAGTGCTGCACTCAACATGCCAGCAAATTTGGAAAACTCAGCAGTGGCCACAGGACCAGAAAAGCTCACTTTTCATTCCAGTCCCAAAGAGTGTTCAAACTACTGCACAATTGCACTCTTCTCACATGCTAGTAAAGTAATGCTCAAAATTCTCCAAGCCAGGCTTCAGCAGTACATGAATTGAGAAGTTCCAAATGTTCAAGCTGGATTTAGAAAGGCAGAGGAACCAGAGACCAACATCTGTTGGATCATTGAAAAAGCAAGGAAGTTCCAGAAAAATACCTACTTTTGCTTTATTGACTATGTCAAAGCCTTTGACTATGTGGATTGCAACAAACTGGAAAATTCTTCAAGAGATGGGAAACAAGACTACCTTACCTGCCTCCTGAGAAATCATATGCAGGTCAAGAAGTAACAGTTAGAACCAGACATGGAACAACAGACTAGTTCTAAATTGAGAAAGAAGTACATCAAGTCTGTATATTGTCACCCTGCTTATTTAACTTATATGCAGAGTACATCATGCAAAATGCTGGGCTGGATAAAGCACAAGCTGGAATCAAGATTGCTGGGAGAAATATTAATAACCTCAGATAAGGAGATGACACCACCCTTATGGCAGAATGTGAAGACTAAAGAGTCTCTTGATGAAAGCGAAAGAAGAGAGTTAAAAAGCTGGCTTAAAACTCAACATTCAAAAAACAAAGAACAAGGCATCCGGTTCATCACTTCATGGCAAATAGATGGGGAAACAGTGGAACCAGTGACAGACTTTATTTTCTTGGGCTCCAAAATCACTAAAGATGGTGACTGCAGCCATGAAGTTAAAAGATGCTTGCTCCTTGGAAGAAAAGCTATGACCAACCTAGATAGCATGTTAAAAAGCAGAGACATTACTTTGCCGACAAAGGTCTGTCTAATCAAGGCTACGGTTTTCCCAGTAGTCATGTACGGATGTGAGAGTTGGACTATAAAGAAAGCTGAGCACTGAAAAATTGATGCTTTTGAACTGTGGTGTTGGAGAAGACTCTTGAGAATCCCTTGGACTGAGAAGACATCAAACCAGTCCATCCTAAAGGAAATCAATACTGAATATTCATTGGAAGGACAGATGCTGAAGCTGAAGCTCCAATACTTTGGCCACCTAATGTGAAGAACTGACAGGCTGGAAAAGACCCTGATGCTGGGAAAGATTGAAGGCAGGAGGAGAAGGGGACAACAGAGGATGAGATGGTTGGGTGGCATCAATGGAATTGCCCAGTGAATTTGGGCAAGCTCCGGGAGCTGGTGATGGACAGGTAAGCCTGGTGTGTTTCAGTCCACAGGGTCGCAAAGAGTCGGACATGACTGAATGACTGAACCGAACTGAGCCTGGTTCTGGGCTTCCCAGGTGGCTCTGGTGGTAAAGAACCTGCCTGCCAATACAAGAGACATAAGAGACATGGGTTCAATCCTGGGTTGGGAAGATGCCCTGGAGGAGGGCATGGCAACCTATTCCAGTATTCTTGCCTGGAGAATTCTGTGGACAGAGGAGCCTGGCGGGCTACAGTCCACGGAGTTGCAAAGAATCAGACGTGACTGAAGCGACTTAGCACGCACAGCCTGGTTCCATCACCCTAGCATTTAGCCATTAGCCACAACCACTTCTCTGAACAGACACAAAGCTCAGCAGCACTGTGTGGGGGAGCTCAGGCACTAGGGAAGCATGTGGCCAAAGCTCTCAGCAGGGCCTATGAAGACTGCCAGGAGGCAATACCAATTAATGTCTGCCAGGTGGGTATGACTCTGTTCATTTTATACTCTCAGCCAAAGAAGAGTCAGAGAGGGTGTGTGCCTCATACAAGATCACAAAGCCATGATGCAGACCCACTCTTATCATCCCACCTCTGGGATGGACCTCTGAAGGTTAAGCCCAGTGGTAAGGAAGCAAGCTAGTCCTCAGTCCCTTGGAGAAGGGGCCATCAAAACTGCTTATAGCCAAATCCCAGTGCAGACATTGTGTAGAAGACTGATGACTCAAATCACTCACCTCAGCCTGTCTTGCAGACAAGACCAACTCTAGGTACCATTGACCTGGGTGGGGCTCCTCTCAGAACTGGGGGTACCTAGGGCTGGTGGGCCTCCAGGCACCCCAATTCCCACCCGGATCTCTATACCCTAAGAGCAATGGGAGCAACTGAAATGTGTTTAAGTTTGAAGACAGGGAGAGAGAAAATAAAGCAGAGAAGAAAATAAGGGGGTATTGGGAATAGGCTGCAATTTCAACAGAGCAGCCAGGAGACCTGTCATAGGATAGGTGACTTTTGGGCAAAGCCCTAAAGAAGCTGGAGAATTAATCCATTCTTCACATACTCTCTCTGAGTCTTCTTTGGCTGAGAGTATAAATGGGGATGCAAAGAGCTGACTCACTGGAAAAGACCCTGATGCTGGGAAAGACTGAAGGCAGGAGGAGAAGGGGATGACAAAGGATGAGATAGTTGGATGACATCACCAACTCAATGGACATGAGCTTGAGCAAACTCTGGGAGATGGTGAAGCCTGGGGAAGCCTGGCGTGCTGCAGTCCATGAGGACGCCAAGAGTCGGACACAATTCAGCGACTGATAAACAGGGAAGGGCTTCCCCGGTGGCTCAGTGGTAAAGAGTCTGCCTGCAGTGCAGGAGTTGCAGGTTTGATCTCTGGGTCAGGAAGATTCCCTGGAGGAGGGCATGGCAACCCACTCCAGTGTTCTTACTTGGGAAATCCCACGGACAGAGGAGCCTGGTGGGCTACAGCCCATAGGGTCGCAAAGAGTCAGATACGACTGAAGCGACTTGGCACGCACGAATGTAAGCGGGGAAAGAGCCTTTCACTGAGCGGGGAAAGGAAGTGCAAAGGCCCTCAGGCAGCAGGAACATGCCTGCCGTGCCTGAGGAGGCCTAGTGAGCCAAGGAAGCACAGGGTCTGAGACAGGTTTCACAGAATCCTGCTGGCTGCTGTGTGAATATGGATTCCTACCTAAGGGCACTGAGAACACCTGCGGCAGGAAGCAGTGAGAACAGAAAATGTTACCAGGAGTAAAATACGAGTGAATACCTAGATAGCCCAGGCCCTGCGCCTGGCAGGTCCTCAGCACATTTAAGTATATTAATGCATGTATATCTTTCAGGGACCCTGTCTGTACACAAGACCACTATTTCCATTTTACAGAGGAGAAAACAGGCTCAGAGAGAGCAAGGCTACCCAAGGTCACAGAGCTTGTGGGTGTTGGGGCTGGGAGGCAAATCCAGGGACTCTTGACTCCAAATTCCATCTCTTTACTCTACACAGCCACGAGGCTCAGTCCACAGAGTCCCCACCTCTCGTACAGAGAATTTGCGCCTGGCTGGGATTTGCTCAGTTCACTTGGTCTTGTCCAGCCACAACACCTTTGCTCATGTCATTCCCTCCGCCTGGGGCGCGCCCTTCCCCTCCCAGCCCCACTACCTAACTCACCCTTGGGGTCTCAGCTTCAGTGTCACTGCTTCCGGGAGCCCCCAACACTGCCCAGGTTCACTGAAGCCTCTCTGAGGCGATGGTCTAACAGCACCCCCTTTGTCTTTCCCGTCAAGGTCCTCTTGACACGACCTCTGCATCTGGGTCCCAACTGGAACGTCCACCCCCGTAAGGCAGGACCTGCGTCTGCCACCTGTCCTCCTTTTATCCCTGGCACTAGCCCAGTGCACACAGTTGCTCCCCACAAGTGTCACCAGACTAGGCCTTCACAGTGACACAACAGCAACTCTTAGCTGATGTAGGGAGGAGCAAATAAGAGGACAAAAAAAAAAGAAAACAGTGAATGAGAAAGAATGGGGGAGAAGAAAATCCAAGAGACACAGAGGAAACAAGGGAGAAATTCAGAGAGAGGGAGACAGGGAAGAAGAGGGAAAAAGAGAACACACAACTCCTAACTTCCCTGACAGCATGAGCAGCAACCAGGATGGGCACTGTGGCGCAGACCCAGGCAGGCAGGTGGGTGGGCATCCGCCTCCTCCCCGGGCCAAGCTAGTGATCAGGACCCATTACAGCAGCTGCGAGCTAGGCCTCTGGAGAGGGATCCATCACTGGGCCTTGCAGGCTGAGGAGTTTAAGGGTATTACTGAGTGTGGAGGGCCCTACCCCCACTCCCCTGTCCCTTTTCCAGGGCTCAGGGAGCCGCTGACATTCTCAGGGTCCTGTTGCTGAGGCCAGGGCTGGGCCGTCCTGAAGGGCTCTGGGCCCAGCATTGCCATGACAGTGCCTCCTTTCAGTGTCACACTGATAGCAACGACCACTAATAACCACGGATGGCACAGACTAGGCTACTGTCTACCTGCCTAATCTCGCCAGCACTTGTTACTGGCCACATTAATGTCACCATTTTACAGACAAAACACACCAAAAAACCGAGGCACACAGAATTGCTGTTGTTTAGCTCAGGTCAGCTTATTTTAGCAAGTAACAGAACAGATATTTGCTCCCAAATCTGATTCCAAGAATCCAAGTTCTTCCATTATACCAGTATTTTTAAGTAGTGAAGTTTTTATACTACTAAGTTAATACATGTTGTTTAGTTGCTGAATTGCGTCCGACTCTGCAACTCCGTGGACCGAAGCCCACCAGGCTCCTCTGTCCATGGGATTCTCCAGGCAAGAATACTGGAGTGGGTTGCCATTTCCTTCTCCAGGGGATTTTCCCAACCCAGGGATCAAACCCACGTCTCTTGCATTGGCAGGCAGATTCCTTACCGCTGAGCCATCAGAGAAGCACAAATTCATGCATACATACGTTAAAAACTGCAATAGAATAGAAAGATTTAACGTTAAAAAGTCTTCTTTCTCCATTATTGTGTCCTTTCAAAGACATTCCATTCATACTCAAGCCACTATGTGAGCAAATGATCTAGCTCATCTTTTGCTTTATCCACATACAGCATACTACATACCATGTTCTGCAACCAATGCCATTTTTACTGAATTTATTTTGCTTTCTCCTTTTATCAAAAAGACTACCTGTCCTCTTTTTGACAGCCACGGAGTATCTGTCTGTGTGGAGATACCTTATTTTATGTATCTGATCCCCCACTCATGGACATTTAGGTTATTTCCAGGCTTGGTTATTACTACTGACGCTCCACCAGCACACTGAGGCTTCCTCTAGGTGCCCCTCGTGTGGGTGCATCTAAAGACCAAGTTCTGTGATGAAGCAGGGCCAAGTCACAGGATGGCACCCCTGTGTGATAGATGCTGCCAAGCTTGCTCTCCAGCTTGCATTGACTGTCGCTCCCGACAACCACAGGAGGGATTCGCTTCTCCCCACAGCCATCCCGTGATGACCAACCACACTTTTATCAAAGGATCAGGATGGCAGGGATGGGAAAGGGGAAGGGGGAAGGGACACGCACAACCGAAGTGTGTCTTGAAGGGGTAACAACGGGTGACAAGGAAGATGTCAAGAATGCCGGGGACTTGCCCTGTGATTTCAGAGAGGTCACCTGACACCTCTTGCCCTGGCCAGGAATTCTCCTTGAGCCGAATGACTTTGTTAGTCACAGATGTTCACCAGGGGTGCAGGTGTCTCCAAATGTCTTAGACCAATGATCATCACAGACAAACAGGACGTGCCAGGCACCGTGTATGGTCTGATGCGTATCACCTCACTTTTTATCCTCACGGTCACTTTGAGAGGGAGGTACTATTATCAGTAGCTATCTGCAGATTGGGAGAGTGAGGCCTTGGGTTCAACTGCTTACCCAAGGTCACACAGAGCTAAAAATGTAACAACCCTGGGATTTGAACCAAGGTCCCCCCAACTTCAGGGTTCAAACTCTTAACCACCAAGCTCTCCTGGCCCATCAATGAGCTTACCCTGCCTCCTGGGACCCTATTACTGCTTCACCCTTTGGCTTGACCCCACAACCCTAAGTCTTCCTGGCCTGGATGCTTCCTGGTGACCTCAAAACTGACTCTGACTGAGAGGACTGAAGACTGAGCACAGCTCTATGCCCATGAGGGTGAAACAGGAGCTGCCATCAACAGCCCTGGAGGTCCACTGGCCCACAGAAGTCCTTCAAATTTCTCTATTTGTCCCCTGAAGAGACGACTTGGTCCAGACATCCTGGGCTATCCAGGAACCCAGGTGAGTCCCCCCTGCAGGTGCATATATACTGTCCGGTCATTCATTCAATATTTACTGAGTGCTCTCCATGGGTGCTGAGTGTCCAGACTCCAGAAACCAACCTAAACTTGACTTCCAGCCTCACCACTTCTTAGCTGTACAATCAAGATCAACTCACTTAATGTCTGGGAACCTCAGTTTCTGCATCTGTCAAATAGGTATAATTATTAGCAACTGGGCATCTTGAAGAAGGACGGTGCATGTGAAAATGCTTCTTTCGCATAGGATCTGGGCAGTTGGCAGTGAACAAATGGCAGGTGTTATTCTGATAATTACTGAACAAGACTGACCCCTTCCCTCCCATTGAGGAACCTGGAGTCACCTCCACCAGCATCCCTGTGGGCGCTTTTGAACATCTGTTCCTGGATGAGATCAGGGGCTAAGCCCCTTGCCCACTTTTGCCATGACTGTCTGATTACCGCAGGACCCTCTTGGCTGACCCCAAAGTCAAAGCTGCCACTGCCTCCTTCTCCATCTTCCACTCTCATTATTCTAAAATTAGCTGGCAGTTGCCAATTCCAAGCAGAGCTGGCTTCTGGAAACTGGGAGGCCTTGGCTCTGTCACCTGCGTCTTCGTCTCCCTCCCAATGCATAATGAATGTTTGGTCTCGGCTACCCCACGGATAGTCTCGAGTTTACAGCTGTTCCACCATCAAGGGCGCTAGGGCTAATGGCTCTGAGACTAGAGATCACTGGAGAGCGCCAAGATGATGGATGTATGCGCACAATGCCAGGATGCTGGCCGCCGGGCTGCATGTAAAAAGGAATGCCTAATTTGTTCATAGCCACAATTACCTGGAGCCTGCTCTTCAGGTATGATTGAGTGCGGAAGGGGTCCCAAGTGCGGTCTCTGTTTGGAGGAATTAATTATTCCAAGTGGCGCCAACCTTTGAGCTCAGCTGCTTGGATACCCTCCTCTACTCCCAATCCTCCTCCCTCCATCTCAAAACGGGGGCGTATCCCTGATTAGGTCCTCCTGGATGTGGAAGGAAACAGGAAGACTGGAAACACAGGCGTTCTGGAGCATTTGGGGGATTGGTTGTGATCCTCACATCCTGCCCTGAAACATCTTTGCATCAGGCCCTCACTCTACACACTTTTACACAGATGTCCACAAAGGGCCCCCTTCAGTTCCCCTCCTCCCACGGTTATGCGTGCCCCATCGGACATCATCCAGTGAACCAGTGGGCCGCTGCACCCTGCTGAATTGCAAGGATTTCTCCTGCCAACCAAGTATTTCATCCAGCTGTAGATATCATGAGGAAACAGCAAACAAAGAGAGAGATTTAATAACTGGAAATAAGACTAAGGATACAGATAGTTTAATTTTTTTTTTGTATTGCATCTAATTGCAATCAACAGTAGACATCTGACACAGTGACAGCCTCAGCAAAATTGCTGCTGAGAGAACAGAATCTTTGTCTAAAAATAATCAGACATTCTGTGCACCACTGTTTGTTATAACGGTAATCGATGCTGGAGGCTTTGAATTCCATCAATTTATAGATCTGCGCCGGCCTGCCTGGCGATGGGGCGCGATGCACTGGGGCCCTCGCTGGTGCAGGCAGGGCTGGGGCCCGGTGTGTGATTAAGATAAGCCCCGATTTCTTTCATACATTCCTTATCAGGGTCTAATTCTCCAGCAGGTAGAGATGTTCACAACAGTTAAAGATTAGTGCAGCTTCTCAGACGCCAAATTTGAGGGTATTGATCAATAAATCAAATCAGGCCAATCAATCGCCCAATCAGGAGAGTCTAGCCAGTGCATTATTACCGGCGCCTCCAAGCCAAGGCTTTTCATGGGTTTCATCAAAACAGCCTCACCTTGGCTTCCCGCCAGCTGCTGGCTTGCCTAATAGACTCCACAGCCGAGAGGGGCTCCTGCCCAGCGGAAGAGCAATAAATTTCTCATCAAACAGCCGATAGAGAAACAAGATGAACATCTGTTTTGCTGCAATGAAACTCCTGTGTTCTTCAGAATGCGCAAACTGCCTCTGACAGACCACCCCAAAGGCGGCTTCCCTGGCACGCGGCGGCCCCGTGGAATATTCCACCGGTTATTTCAATCAGGTAATTTAAGGAGACTTTTGCATTCTTCTCTCTGCAGCTGCCGGAGCTCTGCAAAGACTATTCCGGCACAGTCGATAATAAATGCCATCCTGGGACCCTGTAGTATGAAGGCAATTTTATGATACCCATTATGTGGCAATGTAACTTCATTAAAAGCTGTTTATTCCCTCTAAGCATTTTAAGCACTTTCCCTCACCCATAAAGGAGGAGCCAGGGAGGTTATTTTTACAGAAAGGGTTCTAAGCCATATTTCTTCCCTCAATAACATGGAGGAGACTTGCCCACTGGCCTTTTCACTTCCATGAGAGGGGCAACCTCGGGGTCCCCGTGAGAACTCAAGTGTTCCCCCTGAGGACTCAAGTGTTCCCCGTGACCCCAGCATGAAGCCACTTCAGCTGTAGGCCAAAAGGGCCAGCAGAGAAGAGACCTGGGAAGCCTCAATCCCACCAGACCCTCACAGGCCCTTTGTGCTGGGTCCCATAAGACAGAGATGAAAAAAGTTCTAGAATATGCCAGCCGGGACTATGTCAGCCAAAGGCAGCATTTTCCATACTAGGGCTCCCTCGCACCTTTCCTTTTATATTTCCACGCAGACACAAATCTGAAGAAGTTATTACTTGGCCTGTTGTGAAGGCCCAGATTCTCTTTTGCAGGGATAGCTGGCAGCTGGAAGCTCATTTCAGAGCCCGAGATTTGAATGTCCTATGTCATGGTTTCTTGGCAGAGGTCTGCAGACTCCAGTGCTGAGAGAAGTGATTCTCAAAGGACTACGAGATTTGTTTCCCTTCCTCTAAAAGGGTCTGTTCACGTCATGAGCTGGAGGAGGGACGTAGCGGAAGGTGACATTTTGGCCTCCATGAAAGTAGGGGAAGGGAGTGAATGCTTCTGCCAGTGAAGAGTGGCCAGAAAGATTGTGGGCACTGCCCGTTGCCCTTTGTGTCCCCAATTTGCCATCGGTCAGATGGGGTTGAAGATATCCGCCCTCCTGGGTCTGCTGTGAGGGGGAAAAGATGATGCCAGGCACAGAAAGGGCCCTGCTCGCTAAGTGCAGACGAGGGTTCCTGACGACCCGCTTCATTCGGATGAGCTCACTGTCCGAAGAGAGAAAGGTCAACGAACCAGAAGGTCCCGGCACAACTGGGTGAGTGGGTGGCAGGCCCGTGCTGAGGCTGGGGGACTTTGGGGGCTGGAATTTTGTCTGAACAGCGGGGCCCAAGAGAGGGTCTGGAAGGCGGAACACACAAGGTGGAGGGAACGGTGGAGGAGGCACAGCTAAGGAGCTGGGCTTCAGAACCAGGATAAAACCCACCCCCGGCACCTGACCATCAGCCACATGATACAAAGAACCACAGGCAAGAGGGTAATAACAACGAGTGTAACTGCAGTAATAGCTAACCTATCAGTCCAAACTCTGTGCCAGCCAGTGTCCTAATTTAATCCGACAGGATAATTATTATTCCCATTTTGCTGATTAGGAAACTAAGGCTCAAAGAAGCAGTCAGTCTTCCCCTGGGTCACACAGCTAGTACACAGAATCTATCATCAACATTTCCTGAGTGCTTACTGAGGGCCAGAAACTTTCTTGCTCTGAGTGCTCTGTATATATTCTCCTGATTTAGCGTTATAAAACGCCACCCAGGTTCGTGTTGTCATTACTTCCATTTTACAGGTGAAAAAACTGAGGCTCAGAGAGGAGAGGGGATTTAAGCTGGTCAACAGGGGAGCTAGAGCTGGAACCCCTTCCAAAGTCCTTGAAGACTTTGGGGGCTCTTTCTGGCCTCCCAGGGGCCTCAAATGGGCTCCCCCTGGGGCTCTGAAATGAAGAGGGAAGTCTGCGGCTCTTGCCGAGGCTCTCCGGTCTGAGATGAGGAGGGAAGTCTGCGGCTCTTGCCGAGGCTCTCGGGTCTGAGATGAGGAGGGAAGTCTGCGGCTCTTGCCGAGGCTCTCGGGTCTGAGATGAGGAGGGAAGTCTGTGGCTCTTGCTGAGGCGCTCCGGTCTCCACCCCTGCCCTGTCTACCCTCTGCACAGTAGCCAGAGGAGCCTTTAAGACATGAACTCTTCCTTCCAAACTCCGCTCACTGGCCGCCCAAAGCTCTGAGCAGGAAGACTCCACCACCTGGTCTTTGCCTAGCCTCCCTCCCAGTCTCCCCTGGCCCTGGGCTGACCACTGACCACCTTGCTGTCCTTCCATGTCTCAGAGTCTGGGCTCTTCCCTCAGCCCCCAGTGAGCTCTCAGATGCCCCTTCTTCACAACCATCCCTCGGGGCTCCTACAGCTTCTGCGTTTCCCCATCAGAGCCCTCAGCACAGGTGTCAATAATCCGGCTCCAAGCTGTTGTTGTTCAGTGGCTAAGTCGTGTCCGACTCTTTGAGACCTCTGCAGCACACCAGACTGCTCTGTTCCCCACTATCTCTCAGAGTTTGCTCATGTGCATTGAGTTAGTGATGCTAACCATCTCATCCTCTGACAACCCCTTCTCCTCGTGCCTTCCATCTTTCCCAGCATCAGGGTCTTTACTAATGAATCAGCTCTTAGCATCAGGTGGACAAAGTATTGGAGCTTCAGCATTAGTCTTTCCAATAAATATTCAGGTTTGATTTCTTTAAGATCAACTGGTTTGATCTCCTTGCAGTCCAAGGGACTCTCAAGAGTCTTCTCCAGCACAATTTGAAAGCATCAATTCTTCAGCACTCAGCCTTCTCTATGGTCCAATTCTCACACCCATACACGACTACTGGAAAAACCACAACTTTGACTACACGGACCTTTGTTGGCATTTCAAGTGACTGTCTTATAAAATGTCTGCTCCTCCCGTTGAACCTCAGCTCTGTCTTGTTTACCTCCTTATATCTGGCCACATAGTAGGTGCTTAAAAAATATTTGCTGAATGATCTAAAAAGGGATTCTTGCCCTCCCAGGATCTTCAAAGTTGATACAGTCCACACATGGCAGAATCACAGGGTGCCCCAACAGCCCATGAAAAGAACCCAGGTACCTGCTGAGTTTCCAGTGGTCTTCCCCTCCCCCATTCCAGCTGTGTCTTCAAATTCAGTCCTAGTCCTAAGCCATATTCCCTGTTTTAAATGCGGAAAGGAAATAGTAGATAAGTCTATGTTACGGGGGCCAAGTGGGGGAAGAAGAAGGTAAAGAAAGATTAAGAAGAAGGAACAGGGTCATGTTTTAAGCCAAGGAAGCTTTGGAACAAAGACGACCCCATCAGAGGGCTGGACTTGTCAAACCAAGAGCAAACTATAATCCTGCCAGGCCATGGGGCTGTCTGCCAAAAATACAGATCTGTGCAGAGGTCTCTTATACAGAGAGGCCACAGTATATTAGATTTATCATACACTCCAGCCAAGATGTGCTGCCGAGATTTCAGGACAAGATTTATTACACTGACTGGTTTTTAAAATGAAAGTGAAAAGAGGATATTCTGGCTAAACCGTGGGCCGTTAATGGGGTGAGAATCACATAAAATGGATCATTTTTGAATCTCTTCCTCTGTATGCACAAACCTTTGCAAAAACCCTGGGATGTCCAGAAAAACATACTCGACCCAGTGTTTTTACACTGACCTGCTGGTTGACCTTGGCTGAATTATTCTCATATTTTGGATGTGTTTCTTATTTGCAAACAATAATAATAGGACAAAGTAGTAGCTCTAATTTACTGGCTGATCACTATATGTTGGCCATTTCACCACGCACTGATTGTTTGAGACCATGTTAACAACCCTTTGAGCAGGTGCAATTTTTATCCCCATGAAACAGATGAGAAAACTGAGGCTCAGGGAGGTACAGTCACTCAGCAAAGGCAGAGTGCTAATCTAGATCTGGAGCCAGCCCCACTCAAGACACCTTCACTGACCTCCCATTCTGCAGTCAGCTCTACCTGTTCAGACGGAAGCTACTCTGAGTTTAAAGATAAACTCAGACCTCATCATTTCTGTTCTCAAAACAGAGATTCCAACAAGGAAGTCCCAGGTACCCGTCAGTCACGGCGGTGTCTGCCTTTTCTGGAGATAGCTACAGAAGGAAAAACGGGCAATCTTGTTTTGGTTTCTCAAAATCTCGGCAGGTCTAGCTTGTGCCAGGTAAATGTGGGTCCTACTTCCAACACGTGCCCCCAAACTCCAGGGACATAAGCCATAGGGATACTGGCATGCCGGAGGGGACGGAAATGAGAGGATGTGGAAGCTTCTCAGCTGAGGTGTCACAAGTGGCTGAAGGAACCAGGATGAAGAGGACCCAAAGCTCTTGAACAGTGGTTCTCAATTGGGGGTGATTCTGTCCCTTGGGGAACATTTGGCAATGCCCAGAGATACTTTTGAATTGTCACATCTGGGCAAGTGCCACTGGCATGTAGTGGAAAGAGGCAAGTGACAGGGCTAAACATCTTACAACCTACAGGACAGCCCCCACAGCAGAAACCCCCAGTCCAAAATGCCAATATAGTGTGAGGTTGAAAAATTCAGATCTACAAAGAGCCGGGGACATTTACCCTAGATTACAGAAGATTCAGGGAGGGGAGAGTTGTTACATATTTGAAGAATGGGAGAAGATCTCAGACCTGTGGGCAAAGCACGTTACGCATGAATATGTCTTAGGTTGACAAAGGGCAGACAGCCTTGATGATCAGAGTAAGATCTCTGACCCCAAATGTGCCCAAGACTGGAGGGCTTTGTGAAAAGAAGATAAAGCCTGGAACAGGGGGATAGACACAATGACCAACTTTTTCCTGTCCAAACTTAACACTGGATAAAATCCCCAGGAGAGTAACAGTGAAGTCCAAGGTTCCTTCTGGAACCTTCCATGGCTTATCTCATTTAACCCTGCCTGAAGCTCAAAGAGGTAAAATTGCTTGTCTGCGGTCACAAAACCTGGAAAGAAGGGAAGTCAGGATTTGAACCTGAGTTTGTCTGGTTGCAAAGCTCATTAGGAAGATAACTCCTCAAAGTCAACAATTTTCTTAAGACAAAGCACAGCCTGCCCCTGCCCCCACACGGTCACTGCTCTGATTTAGAATTGGTTAGAAAACCTGGACCCAACACTGGAGATCTAAGTTCAACAGTTCAGCCCTCTCTCATGTTAAGGACACAAAAACATGTTCCATAAGTTGCCCAGTCCCCTGTTCATTTTTTTCCACACAAAAACACTGCAAGTGTTTTCACTGCAAGTGAAAAGACATTGTTCCAAGTGCACACTTTAATTGATGTCCCCGACCATTCAGGAACACGGATTAAAGAAAACGTGCTTTATTAATAGGCCCTCATGCTAATTAGCACAATTTATTGTCGGGAGACTGCCCCTGCCTTCCGCAAACGTTACAAGTGCAGACAAAAAAACTTTTGTCGCAAACCCTACACATCTTGCCTTGTGACCAGGACTGCCAAGCCTGCCACAAAGAGACAGGGAAGCACGCGCTGGGAGGCACTGGATTTCACTCTATAAATTTATGACGTAACTTGACCATTTCCCAGTGATAAGAAAGACCCGAATTTAAATGTGGGCTGTTTCTGCACATAAAAACGCATTTCTCACCACTTTGAGGAAGTCTCCCTAATGATCACGAAGCTTTGTGGAAGGGTGGAACAAGGTGTGGGTGAGGGAGCGGGGGAACTGCGGCAGCGGTGGGGGGGACCTTAAATGTTTAATATTCAATAAATGTGTCAATTTTACATACAGAGGCAAATGGGTCTTTATTGAGGAATTGGTAAATTTCCTCTGAGAAAAGTAAGTGCATTTTAGCCTTCAAGGAGTCCCAGCTGAATAGAAATGGAATGTGATTTGTGATAAAACTCAGCTGCTCTATAAAAGACGTTAAATAAATGTTGCTGTTTCACCAGGGATATACAAAATTGATTGCATTATAGACTGATTCTAAGATGCTACATCCCGGTACGGCCCCCTCATCAGCTTCCCTGTGTGTGGGAAGCTGCTTTCAGAGACAATTTAGACTATGTTACAACTCCAAGTCCTCATGCTGCACCAGAATTTTCTAGAAATGCAACATTTCCCCTCATACTTTGTTTTAGGTGGAACCATAGGAAACTGTTGTTATCTGGACATTTTTGACTTCCAAAACATAAAAACGACAATTCCTTCTATTAATATTCAGTTCAGTTCAGTCGCTCAGTCTTATCCGACTCTTTGCGAGCCCATGAATCACAGCACGCCAGGCCTCCCTGTCCATCACCAACTCCCAGAGTCCACCCAAACCCATGTCCATTGAGTCGGTGATGCCATCAGGCCACCTCATCCAGTCACCTCATCCTCATGTCCCCTTCTCCTCCTGCCCCCAATCCCTCCCAGCATCAGGGTCTTTTCCAATGAGTCAACTCTTCGCATGAGGTGGCCAAAGTATTGGAGTTTCAGCTTCAGCATCAGTCCTTCCAATGAACACCCAGGACTGATCTCCTTTAGGATGGACTGGCTGGATCTCCTTGCAGTCCAAGGGACTCTCAAGAGTCTTCTCCAACACCACAGTTCAAAAGCATCAATTCTTCGGCACTCAGCTCTCCTCACAGTCCAACTCTCACATCCATACATGACCACTGGAAAAACCATAGCCTTGACTAGACGGACCTTTGTGTCTCTGCTTTTGAATATGCTATCTAGGTTGGTCATAACTTTCCTTCCAAGGAGTAAGCGTCTTTTAATTTCATGGCTGCAATCACCATCTACAGTGACTCTGGAGCCCAAAAAATAAAGTCTGCCACTGTTTCCATTGTTTCCCCATCTATTTCCCATGAAGTGATGGGACCAGATGCCATATCTTTGTTTTCTGAATGTTGAGCTTTAAGCCAACTTTTTCACTCTCCTCTTTCACTTTCATCAAGAGGCTTTTTAGTTCCTCTTCACTTTCTGCCATAGGGTGGTGTCATAGTTACTTAATATTTCTGGTGGACTGGCACTATCATCTTGGGGGAGGCTACTGGTACTTCTTAAAGGGAAATCTGGTTGCTGTCTAAGGTTGGGGATGGAGGGATCCCAGCTCATTTTGTCTGTTCCCCAGAGGGTATTCTGGGCCCAGGTGAGAATCCCATCAACTAGGTGAGCTTGAGAGTACCTACGACCATTTCTGAACCTCAGTTTCCCCCATCTGCAAAATGGGTACGTCTCCACCTTTTGCACAGGGTATTTGGAAAACCCAATGGGATAACAGATGGGTAACCTGGAAAATTTTCATACCCAGCTAATTATTCTCTTCGTGTGTATCTAGCCACGGGGCTGCAGATTGTCTATTTGAGGTGGACATAACTTTTCAGGTAACAAATCAGGTTTCAATGACTGATGGGTGGATCCAAACGGATCAGTTCAACAGTTACTTTCCAGGAGAATGGCTTTCCAGAGAATGGGTGCCTAGACTCATTCTCTCAAACATGTCCATGTGTCTATGCCCCTCCACGCCCACTGCCACCCATCTGGTCCAGCCACTGCCAATTCCCACCCAGTTGGCTGCAGTAGCTTTCTCATAGGGCCTCCTGGCTCCATGCCTGCCACCCTTCTACCATCTCTTTCCACCCCAGGCAGCTAGAGAGAGTGTTTCAAGATACAAACTGCATGCTGACACTTTCCTGCTTAAAACTTCCCCAGGCTCCCCAACCAATCTCAGATAAAATCCAAACTTTCCAGCTCAGCCTGCAAGACCTAATAGGTCAGGACTTGGCCGTCTCCTCCAGCGCATTTCCCCGGCTAGTCCCCTTTTCTTTACCCCTGCCCTCTGTCCCTTTATTCTGTGACTGGAAACTGTCAAACACACTGGCCACAGGGTCTTTGCACTTGCAATTCCCACTACCTGCATGCCCCTCCTTTTGGTCCTTTGCTCAGTCTGGAGGTTCCCAAAGTGTGGTCCTTGAACCACCAGCAGCAGTATCACTTGGGAACTTATTAGAAATGAAAATTCTTCCACCAACTTCAGATCCGGTGAGTCAGAAACTTTGGGGGAGTTTTGGGCACCCAGCAAGATGTTTTTAACCAGTCCTCCAGGTGATTCTAAACCACACTTATGTCTGAGAACCACTGGCTCAGATCCACCCCTATGCCAAGTTTCAGCCTAGACAATGCTACTGCAAGGACCACCAACCCAAGTCAGGTCTGGTTCTTATTGTCATTTGCCTCCACTTCATATTCCACATTTCTATGAAGCACGATTGCAACTATGATGTAATAATCAATTGTTTCATGTCTGTGTCTCTTCACAGCTAGGCTAGACATTCCATAAAGAAAAATACCAATGTGCTCTCAGCACCTAACTGTCTGGCAGAGAGTAGGTGCCCAGTAACTATGTATTCGCTGAGAAGATGAATGCATGCACAGAGGAACAAATGAATAAGAGAGAGACAGATGTTCATAAAGTAACCCTAGGAATCCGCTTCTCCATATGCCAATCCAGAGAGCATCCTCATCTTGACCCGACTTTCTCCTGGTCAAGTCAGGAGCCAGTCACAGTGATGCATGGAAATGAACAGGAAGGAAAGGAGGGAGGGAGGAAGGAAGAACGAACAAAAGCAGCAGACAGAAGATTCCCATCCAGGGGGTGAACAGCTCAGTAGCTAAGCCCAAACACCCTGCAAGAAGAAGAGCAAATCTTCCTCTCTCCTTCCCCAACAGCGACTAGCTGTGCAGAAAGTTTCCAAATAAAAACCTGGAGACTGATAAACCTGTAAGGAGAAAATTTGCCCAACAGCTTGGAAGATCCCAGGCTTGCCGTCATCCGAATCTCTGGGTTGAAAGAGTGAGTCTGTACTAAGCCCTGAGGTTCGCTGGAAGCTTCTTCGTGCTTCAGGGCAGTTCCCTCTGCTCTTCCTTGAGCTAAACCTGGAAGAGAAATCATTTCAGTCCTTTCCTATAACTCAGAACAATTATTTCCTTCTTAACGCAGACATCTGGCTCACTGCTGCTCTCCTTACTTACGAGTTCTAAACGATATCAGTTCTGGGAGGATCAATTATTACTGAAAAGTCGAGAAACACTCACTGGTTATTTGCATTGATTCGGTCGACAAGACACAGGTTCCTTATGAACTACGGATGTAGAGAAGAAAAACTCAAGACTCTGAGACAGCTTGGGTTTCGGAGCCTCCAGCAACTGCAGAGACCTCAGGTGGACTGGACCCATCGACCAGGATAGGGACACCAAGCTGCCCTTGCCGAGCCCTACAAACAAGGCTGTTTCCATAAAGACAAATGGGCAGCCAGCGTCGGCCAGCGCCGCGAGCAGCCACGACGATATAATTGGCCTGTTACCGCATCATCTTTAATCAATAGGATCCGGAGTTTCCACGGCTTGTACGGCCCAAATCTCCCTGGCAGCCAAGAACCAGCGGGTTGTTAAAAGGCCCGATAGTTCTTCCTCACTAATGGGTGCCTTGTTCCCTCAACCCTGCTGATTTTTTAAATAAACCTAAATTCCAATAATTGTTTAATGTTTATTTTTATTTAGTTCTGGTTCAGATGCTCTGAGTCTCTCTGACAGAAATTGATATCTGGCTCACGGTGAGCTTTATTAAAATACACACACACGGGCACAGACATGCGTACAGGTGCCACATGCCCGTTGGGAAGCTATTTAGTTGCTTATTTTTATTTATCTGGTGGAGGTGGAGGAGTCTCATGTGTCTAGAGTGGGAGATGGACAGAACGTCAGTCAGCCCAGCACTGCTTTCTCCTCAGCTCCTTCCCTGGGGAAGAGGAGAGGGACCCTGCTATTCCTCCACAGGGAAGCCCCACACTTCACTCAGGCAGCAGACAAAGGTGACGCGAGACCTCTAATGGCGGCTGCGTCATTGGGGACACCTCTGACTTCTTTGATGTCACTGTCCACACGCTGAAACAATTCACCAGAGAGGGCACTTTGCCCTTTTCCTGTATGTCTTCGTAATAAACAGGACCCACAAAACTGCCCAGCTGCGGTTGCGGTGAGGGTTCCCTGCACACCCCAGAAACCCAGGGGCAAGATGTTTCCAGCTGCTTGCAAATGGGCCAGAGAGACTCCCCCACCCTCATACCAGAAGCCCCTCTTTCCTTCTCAGGCACATCTCAGAATATCCTAGGTGATTTTGAGGTTAAACGTGAGGGTTTTTTTGTGGTCCTTTTTTTTGGGGGGGGTTGTACTGCAAGCTTACACTGTGCCACTCATGGTGACCTCATTGTAAAAGGCTCAGGCATTTGTTTGCAAAATCGCTGCAAGTTCAGGCCTGCCAAAGTCAAGGCACGCTGCTGCTGCTGCTAAGTTGCTTCAGTCGTGTCCGACTCTGTGCGACCCCATAGACGGCAGCCCACCAGGCTCCCCCGTCCCTGGGATTCTCCAGGCAAGAACACTGGAATGGGTGGCCATTTCCTTCTCCAATGTGTGAAAGTGAAAAGTGAAAGGGAAGTCGCTCAGTCTTGTCCACTCTGAGCAACCCCATGGACTGCAGCCTACCAGGCTCCACCATCCATGGGATTTTCCAGGCAAGAGTACTAGAGTGGGGTGCCATTGCCTTCTCCAAGTCAAGGCATGGGCAAGGTCAAAATGGAGACTTTTATGCCCGTCTCCCTCCCTCTGCCACCCCCAGATACACTGTCCATCAAACTGGGAGCTGTCCCAACTTTGCTATCTGCTGGGGGTATTGCTGGCATCCATTCCCTCCTTCTGATACCAATGCCATCTGCTGGTTCAGACCCAGGTGGCTTCACTGGGGCGACCATGGAACCTCTCACTGTTCTCTCCCTGTCTCGTCCTCTTCACCACTGATACCCAGACCTCCAGTGGAGTCACTGATCCCAAACACAGGCCTGATCTTGTCACTCCTTGATCCCTCCCAGGGCCTCCTCCTGCTTCTTGAGAGATGCCCAAATGTGTCTCATGGTATTTATGCTCCTGTCCATTTCTGTTCCCTCTCCCCAGGCCTTCCCATCACACTCGGCCTAAAGTTAAGGATCCACACACTGAAGATAGACAACCTGCTATATTTCATCTTTTCAACCAACTGAACATAAGAGGAAATGATGTCAAAGTTCCACTTTTCATCAGAGAAAGAGAAGCCTGGAATCAGTGAGAAGTTTCTGCAGTGGGTACAGAGGAATGCTGAAAAGGGCCTGGTCCTGTTTTCGAGCGTCTTACCAGCTGTGTGTCCTGGGCGAGTCATCCTAGCCCTGTGATCCCGGTGGTGGCTGTCGTGTTATTAATAGTCTTATCCTGGGAGACTTGGGTCCAAAGCTTTGCTGCCATCTCTCACCACTGTGGGGAGCTATTGCTGGCACTTCCACTCTTGGAGGCGGGTACCTCAAATTCTACACCCACAATACCCCTTCTGCTGGGACATTCATTCACGTGTGCAGGCCTGTACCTGGAATTTGCCTCTGTCTGCAGCAGCTGCTACAGACGGTCTCTAGCAGGGCCCAGGGGCCAACTTGTGGCCTCCAGACCATGCTGTCCTGCCACGTCCACATCAGCAGTACTGCGTTTCTGTGTGGAACCCATATTCCAATAACTGTCCCAGTGCGTTCGGTGTGTATTCGGGTCTATTACCAGCTAATGAGTAAATAATGCTCTGTTCTAAATCCAAAAGCGCTATTAGATACCAGAGGGGGACTAATGGGCATTTTAAGACCCCTTTAATCACGTATTAACGTGCCGCGAAGCAGGCTGCAGAGCCCATATGCCAACCACCCTGTGACTGAGGAGGTTTCCTCCTTTTAAACAAAGAACAAAACGGAGGAAGGGAGAAAATCCTCATTCTCAGGTCTGGTCGAGCAGCCAGGCCGACTGCTGGGGCTGGAGGACTACCCAAGAGCTATCTGCCGTCTTTAGTTCAACGGGTGCTGCCGGACCTGTTACTCCGTGTCCGTGATGTGATGGGGAGTGGGGGCGGATTAGCGTCCTGGGGCTGTAGGCACAAAGTACCACCAGCCCGGGGGCTTCAAACAACAGAAACATGTTCTCTCACAGCTCTGGAGCCCAGAGGTCCCAGTCGAGGTATGGACAGGGCCAGGCTGCTTTCTGAAGGCTCCAGGGGGAGGAGCCTCCCTCACCTCTCCCAGTTTCTGGCTGCCGGCAGTCTTGGTGTTGCCCTGCTTGTAGTGGCATCACTTCAGCCTCTGCCTCCATCACCACAGGGCACATTCTTCCTGCGTGTCTGTGTCTCTTCATGGGGCTGATAAGGACACTAGTTATTAGGCTGAACAGGAACAGGAACGTCGCTCAGTCGTGTCCGACTCTTTGTGACCCCATGGACTGTAGCCAACCAGGCTCCTCTGTTCACGGGATTTTCCAGGCAATAGTACTGGAGTGGATTGACATTTCCTTCTCCAGTGGATCTTCCTGACCCAGGGATCGAACCCGGGTCTCCCGCATTGTAGACAGACGCTTTACCGTCTGAGCCACCAGGGAAGTCCCATGCTAATCCAGTCTGATCTAACTAATCATATCTGCAAAGACCCTGTTTTCAAATAAGGTCATATTCTGAGGTTTTGGGGCAGATGTGAACTTTAAGGGGACACTATTCAACCCAGTACAGGAGGGAGGGTCTGGCTCAGGTACGGAGCCTTAACTCTGAGAGACTGAAACATAGAGCTCTTGCCGTTTTGCTCCCTTTCCCCCTCACTGAACATTCCAGAAAAGTTCAAGCACCTGACCCAAATTCCTCCCACTGATCCATCATGTCATATTAGTAACTTTGTTTCTTATTAGCCACTTCCCATCCAATCACATTAATATTTGTTTTCCCTAATACAATGCAGGAGTCTTCTCAGATTAGCAACTCTCTCATCACGTTAGTGGAGACAACTACTAATACAATGCAATCCGAATATGACACAGTCTGATGCAGAATCGCTAACACAATCCGACTCTCTTCTACATCAGTGCAGGAATGTCGGTCTGTTGCTGAGCAATTCGGGGACGTGCTGAGGTGATCAGGCCCCGATGAGCAGAGCCATGAGGGCCACCACCCTCCACAGACTGGATGAGGTCTGGGAGTGGAGGGGGGGGGTCCCCCTTTGGAAGGAACCAACGTAAGGGGTCCATCCTGTTTCCAAACACCCTCTGCCCCATAAGAAACACTCCAGCTTTCCTCCTAAACATCCAAGCAGCCCTGGGATCTGCAGGGAAAGGAGGATACCTTCTGCAACCCAGTTCTCTGCAGCTCTGACCTCACTGGAGTGACAAGACAAGGTCGGTGTTGCCAAGGTTAATTCATCAAGGATGTGTGGCTGCAGTAGAGCCCCAGCAATGTGAGGAGCCAGCAACCCAGGGTGTTATACTGACAAAGCCACAGGGAGCATGGCGGGGGGTGGGGGGGCGTTGGTGAGAGTGACACTGAGCTGGTGACAGGCTGTCGGGAAGCGGTTTAAGGAAAAGCCCGCTCAAGTCAGCTCAGGCTCTTCGCTGACTTGGATTCAAATCTATCACCACCGTGGCCTAGCTACGTGATCTTGGGGCACAGAATTTAATTTTTCCGTGCCTCGGTTTCTTTAAAGTGGGGAGAAAACAGGGCCTTTCTATGAGGTTGCTGCAAGGAGTAAATGAGATAGGAGTAGAAAAAAACTTAGAAGCTTGCACACTACTTGGCACATGATGAATTTTCCATAAGACACAGTGGTGGCAATGACTGCAAATCCCAAAGTGTGTTAAGTTCATCCACACATTTGAGTGAGCTCTGGGCTAACACTGTGAAAAAATTAAAAGTTGAGCATGATACACTCTCTCCTGTATCATCTCCCTGGGAGACAAGATGCAGAACCAGGGCTCAGGGGTCATATCACAAGAGATCTTCAAGTGATACTGAGGAGTCTGAACTTTGTCTTGATGGAAACTGGGAGCAGTGGTATTTTAGCAGAGCTGGGGGTGTGGCGGCCCATGGGGACAGGAGACACTACTTCCTCGCTGTGAAACCACCTGTCAAGTTACTGGCGCCTCACGTCCCTGCAGAAAGAAAGACTGAGGGACTGCGAGAAAGAGAGACAGGGCCAGGGAGAACAGCACAGAAGCTGACTGTGGATCTCCAGCGACAACGCCCCTGTCATGCTCTCTCCGCCAGGCTGTCTAAGAGACTGGCAGAGCCCCCAGCCCATTCTGAACCATCCCAGGCAAGGTTGCCGAATAATTCCTGCCACCTCCAAACGGCACTCCACGTGCCAGCCGAAGGCTGCTGCCAAGAGGCACGTGGCCAAGATTCCTTTCCAAATGAGACATCCCCTTGCCAATCAGAAGGAGGCCGGCACACGTCCCAGAAAAATCGGACTGCTGCCGTCCATCAAGCAGATGATGGGATACCGGCAGGGCTTCCTGACCCTGCCCACGGCCCACCTTTCGTCCCCAAAGCCTCCCAGCAAGGAATACGGTTCACAGCACAAAGGCCCAAACACCCGCCCCCTCCGTGGGTCCACCTGATGACGGTGCAACCTCTGGGGTCAAAGTGCACGGATTTAAAGCCTAGCCTCTCTGCTGAGCAACAGTGCCACCGGGGGGAGTCACGACCTCTCTGAGTCCCACCTGCATCATCCACACGATAGGATTCATAACAGTTTCCTCCGCATTAGAGTTGTGAGGGGGATTAAATGAGATCATGTATCAGAAGTGCCTGCCCAGCACCTGGTGTTTAGTCCATGCTCAATAAATGCTCTAATTCTGTAAGATACCCAAGGATATCTCAGCTAACTGACAATATTGGCTGTCCAGAATGGGGCCAAGGACCAGGGGATTAGCAGAAAAGGTCCTCAAGCAGTTAAAATAAATGTTGGGAGTCAACACATGCCAAGTCCAATCATGGAAATCATTTTTATATACTACAGTATATATACTACATTTTATATACTTCAGAAATACTGTAGTCCTATAATTAATATAACTGTAATACAATACAGTAATTAGTAACCACTGCTACCAAGCACTGGACTTAGCAAATTAAATACATCTTGTCATTTAACCAGTGATGTGTCATAAACTGGTAAACAGTGTGTGTGTGTGCTTAGTCGCTCAGTCATGTCTGACTCTTTGCAACCCCACGGACTGGAGCCCACCAAGCTCCTCTGTCCATGGGATCTTCCCAGGCAAGGATACTGGAGTGGGTTGCCATTTCCTTCTCCAGGAGGTAAACAGTAGTGTGCTTAAAAACTAGCTCTCCAGGAAAAAAGGCAATGTTCTGATGCATTCCCTGGTGTAAATTCTCCTACCATGATCAGCTGCAAGCTCCCACTGTGATGTCACTATCTCTGGAGCTGGAGGGAGGCTAACGGCCTTTACCAGCCAGCTCTGGTCACCACTGCCTTTACTATCTCTATGTCCCTGTTAGGTTAGTTCTATTCTAGCCCCATTTTCTAGACAAGAATAGCAAGACTCAGGGACACTTACTTCCTTGCCCAAAGCTATATCCCTTGGACTGCAAGGAGATCCAACCAGTCCATCCTAAAGGAGATCAGTCCTGGGTGTTCAATGGAAGGACTGATGCTAAAGCTAAAACTCCAGTACTTTGGCCACCTCATGCAGAGAGTTGACTCATTGGAAAAGACTCTGATGCTGGGAGGGATTGGGGGCAGGAGGAGAAGGGGACGACAGAGGATGAGATGGCTGGATGGCATCACTGACTCAATGGATGTGAGTTTGAGTGAACTCCGGGAGTTGGTGATGGACAGGGAAGCCTGGCGTGCAGCCATTCATGGGGTCGCAAAGAGTCGGACACAACTGAGCGACTGAACTGATACAGTGAGCAAGCTGCAGCGGCACAAGGCTTCACACGCAGACCTGGATGGGTTGACCTCTGTTCAGTCACCGCTCAGAGGTCACTTTCCAGGGCAGGTCACTCTGGTTTGGCTCTGCAGAGGCTCCTGCTGTCCCTTCAGCTGTGGTCCTCTGTGACCTTCCCACTTTCTCCTCTTTTCTCAAGCAGTGGAAGGATGCATCTTCTCCCCACTCCAGACAGCTGGAACTACAAGTTTGTTTTTTTAACGAAATAGCCCTGTGCTCTCACCTCCATAAACAGCCCCCTGTGACACAGGGGCCCTGTTGGCAGCGCCTGCTCATCTCCTCTGCTTCTCCACCTTGGATGTGCACAAGAATCACCCAAGGTCTTGTCAAAGCAAAGATTCTGACTCCAGGTCCAGCGTGAGGCCGTGTCCTGCTTTTCTAACAGGATTCCACTTTAAACAGGTCAACCACTTTAAAATAGTGAAGGTCTAAATTCCAAACATCAGATCCCCAGATTGCTTGTAGGACCCCTAGTCTTCACCTGCGTTTTCAAGGTTTTATAAATCTTCAAAGTAATTATAGAGCCCGACTCAACCACAAAAACCTTGGAGTTTTCCCAGTTCATGTGGCTCCTTCATGGTCACGTTCTATGATTGGCTAATTCTAACTCTTATCCAACAAACACCAAATACCCACTCAAAACCAGGCCTGGGGTGATGATGGGACTATGAAAAGACCCAGTATCTGCCTCAGGGAGCTGATGGACTCCTTCTTGTGACAGAAAAGTGCCTACAAAGTCTGTGAGCTCAATTTCCAGGTAGAAATGTCAGTAGACACATAGGGAGTAGTCACTGTGAGCCAGGGACTATTCTAAGCACCTTATTGATATTAACCCTTTTAACCCACCCTATGCAACCCACCCATGGCACCCACAGGTGCCATGATTAACTTCATTTTATAAAAGAGAGGACTAAGGTTCATGGAAATGAAGTCACCTACCTGATCAAGATTATACAACCTTTTTTGAAAAAGAAAGACAAACTATTTACACTTCCACAGGAAAGGAAGGTATGGCATATAGCTATATGCTGGACCCTAGGGATGTCATTCGGAGAAGGCAATGGCACCCCATTCCAGTACTCTTGCCTGGAAAATCCCATGGATGGGGGAGCCTGGTGGGCTGCTGTCTATGGGGTCACACAGAGTCGGACATGACTGAAGTGATTTAGCAGCAGCAGCAGCAGCAGGGATGTCATTGGGTGGTATCATGGACTTGCCCCCAGGCAGGGCAGGAGTGAGCAGGAATCAGCAGATATAAGGAAGCAAGCAGCTATATCTGTCTGGGTCAGAGGGGCATGAACAGAGGGAAAGCTTCTATTATTAAGGATTCTTGGTTGTAAGGACTTCCCTTATAGCTCAGTTGGGTTGGGAAGATTCCCTGGAGAAGGGAAAGGCTACCCACTCCAGTATTCTGGCCTGGAGAAGTCCATGGACTGTATAGTCCCTGGGGTCGCAAAGAGTCAGACACGACTGAGCGACTTTCACTGGGCTTTAAGCAGTAGACTCAAAGTGGCTTAAGAACAAAAGAGAAACGAATGCTCATGCACCCAAACAGCGCTGGCATAGCTTCAGGCACGGCTGGATCCAGCAGTTCAAACGCTATCGGCAGGGTATGATCCTCTCTTTTGGATCTGCTTCCTTCTGAGCTGTCGTCCTCCTCTCTCCCACCACAGCTAGCTCCCCCAGTAACGCAGGAAATGGCTGCCCGCAGCTCTAAGATCACACCCTCCCCTCGCGTTCATACATAGACCACGGGAAGTTTTACTAGAACATAACTACATCCATTCACGTACATATTGTCCAACGGCAGGGCTTAGTAGTTGAAAGAGAGATGATGTGACCCATAAGCATGAACTTTTCCCCATCTGGCCATTTCCAGAAAAACCTCTTTTAGATAGCAAAAACAACAATAACAACACTTAGCCAACATATACTGAGTATGTACTTATGCCAGGTACAGTCCCAAGCTTGTCCGCTTCAAGCCTGTTTGCTACAGTCCTGTGAGGTGGGGAAACTGAGGTATGAAGTGATCAAGAGCAGTCAAGCTTAAGGTCTGACAGCCCGTAAGCAGGAGAGCCAAAACCTGAATTCGGCAAATTCTACATTCCTAACAGCTTTACTAACCAAACAAGGTAGGTAGGATTCTAAATCAAGAGTGTAATATTACCAACAACTGGTTCAGGAAACACACACACACGCATATATTTGCTGAAGCAAGCAGTGAATCTCACATGGAGTTCCCTCTGCTCACTAGCTATTCAGGGCTGGCCTGTCAACGCTCTGATGGACAGAGCTGCCCCTGAAAACCACTAGGGTCTCCAGTGGACAAGGAAACCCACGAGCTGGCTTTAAAGCCACTTGAGTACAACAAAAGCTTCGGCCCCTGCCCACTGGGGGCTCTAGTGATAAACCTGCATCTCGCAATAGGCTCTTAACAGGTCTGGCCACAGACTTCTGAGGCGCACACGAACCGCTGGCGTTTCTCATTCATTTGTAAAACCTCGCCTAGGAAGTTCCTGGGGCAGCCCCGAAGATCGAGTGCATCTCCTGCCCGTGGCGGGTCACTGGGACCCTTCGGGGTGGGTGGGAACAGAGACTTTTACTGACAGTAGAAGGACGAAATGGCACGAAATCTACCCAGATGCTTTCGTCAGAGTCCGCCACATTAAATCATCCACCAGCGGGTCCCATCAGCTTCACTTCTAGGCAAGGTCAAGCTGTCCTCTGCCATCACCCAGCCTCCTCTGCGCCATCTGCTTACCCCCATAACAGGGTTTCACAGGGAGCCCCGACAATATGAAGGGAATGCATTGTTCTTCTATGTACTTCATCACTTTCTGGTCAAAATTCCAGGCCCCTTCATTTGGGAAAGGAGGCCTGCAAACCTGGGTGCAATCCTGCTCTCCATACACACCACACAATACCGCCACACTCTGGTCTCAGGGGTTCTCAGACCACAGAGCAAGCCTTTCCACCACACGTCACACCCAGACATACACCCCTCTTTTATGGCTGACTCCTCAGCCTTCAAGGTCCACTTAATAACCTCCTCCCCTTACTCCTCTGCCACAGCACACCGTTGGTTTTCTTTGTAGGATTACAATATGTGATTCTTTTACCTTATTGGTTTACGTGCTTGGTGGCTGTCCACCCCAGCCCCTCCCAAACTGTCCATGCCAGGAGGTTTGGGACAATTTTCTTTTTTTCATCACTGTATTCTCAGCTCCCATCATTACAGTAGGCACTCAATAAGTATTGAAAAAAAGGGAAGAAATAATCCCACAATCGTTCCCCTATTTTTAAAAGGGGGTTGCACTTGCATGCTTGTCTATGGGTTAAAATGCCCTGGAAAAACAAATAAATGTGGAACAGTCAGGAGGAAGCTGAAAGTTCAGGAAACTTACTGTTCATTTTAGCCTCATCTTTAATGCCTCCCTTTAAAAAATTATATGTATCTTGCTTATGGAATGATACATCTTTGAAAATTAATATTTTAAAGTGGGCTACCCCAGTGGTTCTCCAGGCTGGCCCAGCATCCTGGCAAGAGACATCAGACTGCACTTCCAGGTGGGTGCCTGTCTACGTCCTCCTATGTGGGGGTGAGGGATCTGAACACCAGTTGGATTCAAGAGCCAGGGGTCCACACAGCCCTCCCCAGGCCTGAGGGGGAAGGGACTGGGTGGAAGCTTCATGTGGGCCTCATTTCCCGAGCCCTCTATCTTCACCGCCAGCCCACCTGTCAGTGAAGGAAATTAACTTTATCAAGGGCTGGATGTTCCTAAAGCCACACGGCTGGCTGTGAGAACCAAGGGAACAAGGGTAGAGATTTTGGCTCATAATTTGACAGTTTTTTTCCTAGACTCTTTGCAGGAATGGAAGCTGGGCAGACTGGTCTATAATCCTAAAGTATGCCTTCAGACATTTTTTTAAAATAAAATTATAAATTACACATATACCCCTGTCTGAAATCATAATCTCAAAAAGTTTCCCTCATCCTGAAGAACCTTTAAAATTTTGTAGTGAGATTCACAGGGCCTCCACTGCAGTCTTGCCACTTGCTCACACGGGTACTGCAGGCTTTCAAACCGCTCTTCCCTCCTCCTGTCTGGCTCCCTTCTCAACTCCAGTCAACTTTCCGCCCTACCCAGTCACACGATGATGTCCTTTTTCCAAGTATCTGACCTTCTTAGAGAAGACAGGGGTTTAAAGAAGCAAAACAATAACCAAGAAAACACAGAGGTGCTTCCAGTTGGTTATCTGTCCGCCCCTTAACCCTGCCAGGTCCTTCCCATTTACAGGATGGGAAGAAGAGGGGACTGTTTTCCAACCCTGTTTTCACCTGACATAACCGAAAACTGTTTTTCCACTGTTTTTGTTCAGTTGCTCAGTTGTGTCCGACTCTTTGTGACCCCACGGACTGCAGCACACCAGGCCTCCCTGTCCTTCACCACCTCTTGGAGCTTGCTCAAACTCATGTCCATCAGTGAAGCTATCCCACCATCTCATCCTCTGTCATCCCCTTCTCCTCCTGCCTTTAATCATTCTCAGCATCAGGCTCTTTTCTAATGAGCTGGATCTTTATATCAGGTGAACAAAGTATTGGAGCTTCAGCTTCAGCATCAGTCCTTTTAATGAATATTCAAGACTGATTTCCTTTAGGATGGACTGGTTTGAACTTCTTGCAGTCCAAGGGATTCTTAAGAGTCTTCTCCAACACCATAGCTCAAAAACATCAATTCTTTAGCATTCAGCCTTCTTAATGGTCCAACTCTCACATCCATACATGACTCCTGGAAAAAAACGCAGCTTTGATTCTATGGACATCAATTCTTCAGCATTCAGCCTTCTTAATGGTCCAACTCTCACATCCATACATGACTCCTGGAAAAAACCACAGCTTTAATTCTATGGACCCTGTTCCACTGATGGCTGTCTTCCTTGCTTCTTCACTTTGAACCTCCTTGACTGCATCTCCATGGAATCATGTTGGTCCTTTGTGCGTATCTATAGGATTTGGTCTAATTTGGTCTTCTGAGGATCCCATTTGCTGTACTGATCCCTGGACAATCTCAGGTTGAGATAATGTGGCATCACACACAGCATCCCACCAGTTTCTCCATGAAAAGTCACTGAATATTCTTTTGGAAATGCATCTCTTAGAATATCTGTAGCTGTTGTTAAAGCCACAGATTATGATCCTGAGTGAGCTTTCATCCTCCTCAATTCCTTCCTGTGAGCCTAAAAATGACTTACAAGGCAGAGATGCCAAATATATAGCATGTTTATGGCAACTAGCACTTTCCTGTGGCGGACACTATTCATGGACTGCCCACTCCTACTCTGCAATCTAACCACTAGTGAATCTAGTTAGTTAGACTTCTAAGTGCATGCTAAGTCGCTTCAGTCAAGTCCAACTCTTTGCAATCCCATGGACTGTAGGCCATCATGCTCCTCTGTCCATGGGATTCTCTAGGCAAGAATACTGGAGTGGGTTACCATTCCCTTCTCCAGGGGATCTTCTTGACCCAGAGATAGAACCTTGGTCTCCCACATTGCAGGCAGATTCTTTACTGTCTGAGCCACCATGGAAGCCTCCTAGACTTCTATAGTTTAGTTCAAATAAAATCAATTCTTACCCATCCTTCACCTCCCACCATTCCTTGTTTCTTCTCAAGGCTCTTTACCCAGAGTGATTTTTTTTTAAAGCTTCAATCTTTTAAACACAAACCAGGGACTTTCCTGGTGGTCCAGTGGTCAAGAATCCAGCTTGCAATGTAGGGGATGCGGGTTTGATCCCTGGTGAACTTCCCTGGTGGCTCAGACAGTAAAGAGTCTTCCTGCAATTCAGGAGACCTGGGTTCAGTCCCTGGGTCAGGAATATTTCCTGGAGAAGGGAATGGCATCCCACTCCAGTATTCTTGCCTGGGAAATCCCATGGACAGAGAAGCCTGGTGGGCTACAGTCCATGGGATCGCAAGGAGTCGGACACCACTGAGTGGCTAACACTTTCACTTTTTTCGGGGAACTAAGATCCCCTAAGCAGCAGGGCAACTAAGACTGTGCGCCACGACTAGAGAAGCCTGAGCACCATCAACGAAGAGCTTGCAACAAAGGAACCTGCATGCTGCATCTAAGACCCAACAGAGTCAAATAAATACAGAAGTATTTGTAAAACTCCACACACCAGACTCTAGCCCTTTGCTACTGAAAATCCTCCATGGCTTCCATTGCAACGAGAACAGGATGCCAACACTGTCCTGTGCTCAAGCCCTGCATGAGCTGACTTTGTTGGTAACTACAGTCAGCCTCTCCTGATTAGCATGTGCATTTCCTTACGGGAAGGAGTTTGGCTGCTCAGTTCAAGGTAGCGGCCCTAGTGCCTACAGCAGTGCCTGGCACACCGGATGTCTGTATACTGAATGAAACTCTCTCTTGCTGATCCAGAATGTGGTCTAAGAATCCTCAGTGTGGCGCTTCAAGAAGCCACCACTGAGTTCTCATAGATGGCATGCAAGATGCACCCTGCTTTCAAAGCCTGTCTGGGCAGGTCTACCCACCTCCAATTATCTGGGAATGAGACAGTGTACAAATAAATCCTTTTGAGCCTCCAGAGTAGCCGATTTCCTTTCATTACATGCAGTAAACTTTTTCGTCCTTTACTCTTTGCAGTGGAAAATGTTTTGGTGAGGCAGAGCTTTGGGCCTGACACAGCTCCTGACAGGATCCCTCAGCACTGGGTATTCAGTGGCAGGGACCTTGGGCAGTCTGTGGGGGAACTCCATCTTTGTTTTAACCAGTGCATCAAGGAGGCTGTCAATGCAGAGAAAGATCCTTAGGAAAGTCAGGCCAAGCTCTATTGCTTCCTTGGTACGTTACTTTTCACAACTGGCTGAGTCACAATGATGGCTGGAAAGAAGTTCCAGAAAATCTAAACTTCTGGAAAGCCCAGGAGTCCCAAAACTGGAGGAACCACTGGGAAGATGAGGGAAAACATTTAGAAACTGGGAGGCCAGATGCGGGTGAGCTCTGGGCTCACTGATGGGTTTCCTTGTCTAGGGACATCTTGGAGCAAAAAGGTGAACATTTCTCGCGCTCCCGCCAGGTTTCTTGGGGAACGGGGATGACAGCAGGAGGGAAAGAAGATGAAGGAAGAGAAGAGTAATTAGTACTATTAATTACATCTCAACCACAGCCTACGTTTCTGCCCCGGGATTAAAGAAACATTCATTTGGAACGACTATTAAGGTCTTAAATTCAATGCTTCACAAATCAGGGCAGTGGAATGAAAATTCTTTCTCTGTAGGGACCAGCAGGCAGAGAGAGGAAAATTTTCTATCCCTATTGCTGCAGCCCAGCTGGAAAACCCAGTGCTTGTGAGCCTGGGTGGAAGACCATTCACTTGTTATTGTTGTTGGTGAGTTTTGTTTTTTTTTAAAGTTGCTTCAGGCAGGGACATGTTCCAAATGTATAATCTAATGTGCTATAAAAGTCACTAATGCGATTATACTTTTACATCATATTAGTGAAAATGAATACTAATTCAATACCAAACACTAATTCGGTAGAACCCCAAACTGCTGAGAGGCTACAAAGCATTTACTGCACTGAACTTTCTGGCTGGTGCGCGAGAGAGTGTGGTGGTGTTTCCTGGAGTCAGGCACCCTGGGCAGTCAGAGAGGTTGGGGTGTGCCATCTACCCTGTGGTATAGACGGTTTCCCTGGGAACACACATGGTGTCACCTCAGGAAGGACTTCTCAATGCTCAGAAGCATGTTTTAAATCACAAGCAGTCCAAATCCATTTGGATTTCTAAATGCAGTGTGTTCAACAGCACTGGCAGACGAGAGACAGACTGCTTCTCAATCCGAGTCAAGGTGGAGAATGGTTTCTCAGAAGGAAGACTGCCAAGAACTATGGCCTAGGAAGCTATACTAATGGCCAACATTTAGCTGAGTATTTACTACATGACAAGCACTGTTAAACTTCCCTTCCATTCATTCATTTAACCCTGAAGATGATCTTCTAAGCTAGGAACTTTTTTATACCCATTTGACAGGTGAGGAAAATGGAGGCCCAGAGAGGTAAAGTGATTCATCCAAGGCTACACAGCCAGTGAGGAGCACAACTGGCGTGCCAGGCCAGGCTATCTGATTCCAGAGCTGCATTCAACCTACTTGCTACTAGGTAAGAAAGCTGGGTCAACTGACCAGACAGTTGCCTGCATTATCTCATGTTAATCTTGAGGCCACTCTTTGGTAGGTTTATTATTATTCCCATTGTACAGCTGAACACACTGAAGTTGAGAAAACTGACCTAACTTCCTCAATGTCACATACAAAGTGAGAGAGCCAGGAATCAAAGCCAGGGCTCATAAACACTGTACTTTACAACTTCCCAAGTCCTCAAAACTAAAGCCACAATCCTCAAAGGGAGGTCTCCCTGTCCAAGTCGCTGTTCAATAGCCCCTCTCCCAGCAACCTCCTCTGACTTCCTGGAGACTCTTCTCCTCCCACCCTGACCTGGGAGTCCACGGAAGAGCAGTCTGAATCAGCTTCCAGAACAATTCTCATTCCCTGGAATCTCCCTTGGCAGGACCCCTGACTCCTGTTGCCCCCCCACCCCCGCCCTGCCCCGCCATCTCACAGGTATGCCATCCCATTTTACTATCAGACATCACTGCATCTCCCAATCCTGGTCAGTCGCATCCAGAAATGCAGGGCTAGAATTACGATGCATTGGCTTGCCTTCATAAATAATATTTTGCAATTTCCTCGTCTGGGGGCATGGATAAATTATTCTTCTGCATCAAGGTTACGATGATCAAAAAGGTGGCCCGGCTGGCCTTCCTCGAGAGAGGGGATAAAAAGGAGGCTCTGATTACATCAAGGCGCCAGGCTGAGGGGGGGCTCCGAATCCCGGGCGTCTGTTTTGTGGCTGCACGACAATCAGATATCTGAAAATGCATGAACTCTGATTTTAAGGTCCTGCTGGAGAAGGGACTGATGTGACAAGCAGGTCTGACGTTCACATCATTCATGGGGGTTGACAGAAAGCCTTCTGATTACAGTGCATTTAGTACTGTTTTCTTGTTCCCTTCACTGAGCACCCCCACACACCCAGCCACAATCACACACATACATATACATGCACACATACACACGTGCACACTCTCTCTACACCAGTTGTTACAGCCTGAATTGTGTTCCCCAAATTCATATGTTGGGAGTCCTAATCCCCAGGACCTCAGCATATGACCTTATTTGGAGACAGGATCTAAAATGAGGTCATTAGGGTGGTTTCTAATCCAGTATGACTGGTGTCTATAAAAAGCAGAAATCTGAACACAGACATGCAGAGAAGGACAATGCTTTGTGAACACGAAGCTGAAACTGGCCTTCTCCTAGGCAAGGAGAAAGACCTTGGAAGAAATCAGCTTTGCCAATACCTTGATCTTGAACTTGTAGCCTTTATAAGTGTGAGGAAAATAAATTTCTATTGTTTATGCTGCCCTGTCTGTGGTACTTTATTATGGCAGTTGAGCAGATGAATGCACTGAGATAGACTGAAGAAAATGTGGAACTAAGGTATCAAATGGATCCTACTGGAATACAGTCAATAGTAGTATCTGAGGCTTATCTGTGTTCTTAATTATATAACCTGCTTACGGTCTGTTTGCCAATAAAAGAGAGGCTCCACGAGGGCAGCACACCTGTCCTCTGCTGTATCTCCAGAAGCCAGAACACTGCTTGACTCATAAGTATATCTGTTGAAGGAATAAGTAAGTGAATAAATGAATGAAAGCCAAAAAGAATGAGTTTTGCTTCATATTCATGCTTCACATGAAGGATGGTAGCCAGGATACCTCTTACAATAGAATGCAGTGGCTTACCCCAGCAAGAATATATCCCTGGCCCCACGGTTGCTTCACGAGATGCAAAAAAAGAGGGAACCTTTGCCCTAGTTCCCTCCACCACCAATTTTTAAGTGCTCAAGAAATATCTCCTAACTGACAGACAAATGGGAACAGAAAGCCCAGTTCTCGAGAACCACTCAGAAACATCCAGTGAGAGGGCCACACACAGCCCGTTAGCATTTGATGGTGGGAGTGGGTCTGGCCAGCCTTCTGCAACTTCTCAGCCAGCCAAGGGACCTCCCACCCGCCGAGGGGAGGCCAATAGCACCAGACCCCTCTCTAGCTGAATGGCAGCATTGAGAACGGGTGACAGACAGAGCCCACCACTCCCCACCCATGCTCGTGACGCTCCCCCAGCCTCAGCAAGATGGCACCCAGCTACAGCCTTCTGCCCCACCCCCGCCACCAGCCCTCCATGCACCCAGTAGGCGCCCAATTCTCACTGCCCTCCCAAATCTGGATGGAACTGCGAATTCTCCCTGTCAGCGCTGTATATCACTTTGAGATATATACCATATTAGCAGAAAGAACTGAATTATATTGCATTCATGATGCAATTAAACACTTCACTAGGAATCAATGTAAAACTGATGAGGCCTGAAAGTAGTGCATATGGCTTAGAACATTATAAAACATTACCTTCACTCAAATCCTTTTCAGTAGCAATTTAAATCTTCTTACAGTTACTGCTGCCAATGGTAAACCATCTACTGATTCATAACAGTGCATGGTAACGAATGAATTTTTTTAAAAATTTATTCAACTACTAAATTACCCATGAATCCGGAATAGCTGACAGGAGTAATCTGAATTATTATTAGCTCTGCAAGTATTCTGCATTAGCCAATTTAAAACCACGGTTCTCAGGCAGGAACCAGTTAGTACAGCCAGAGTGTTAAATGACTGCAATAGTTCTTCATTTTACTGCTGCTTACATTTAAAGGTCAAGAGATAAAAATTACATATGACTCCAAACATAGGAAGGGTGTTTATCTTTTTCTATGAATCGGGTCAGTTGTAAACTTTAAAAAACATTTGAGAGGCAACTGTACAAACTCAAAGGCCTTCGGGGTGTTCAGAAATCAGGGGTGGGGGCACCTTCTCCCCACTTCATCACTGCAAAGAAAGATGACACGGACCCTCTTCCCTGTGATTGTGCTCCTCAATAATCTAGTCCCTTATTTTTACTCTCTGACCTTCACATGCCCCCAGGCTCTTCCCACTGCTCGGGCAGCTCTGGAAGGATCTAGAAGCCACAAAGGAGGAAGTCACAGGAATGGGAGCTCCCTCCTCCCCAAGAGGGCATTTGGGCCAGTCCTCTGCCTCCCTCCTAAGGCAGCAACAAGACAATCTTCCTAACCCCTACTCCCTTCCCTAAACTGCCTTCCTGTTTATGCTCACTGTCTGTTGGGTTTTTTTCCCTCCTCCAAAAGCCCAGGGGAAAAAACCAAAGCAAGAGAAATAAATAAAGAAGCAGCTTTCTTCGGGAGTCCAATGTTATCAATGCATGATTGAACAAGGACGATAAAACACCAGCCTCATTTCTTTGCGCGGCTGTGGCAAGACAAGCACACAGGTTGTGAGCTCTGTAGAAGGAAGAGCTGGGCAGTTCAAGGCACCACTCTCCTGTTGTTAATTTCCTTTCTTTGGGAGAAGAGGTGTTTTTTTTTTTTTTTTTCCTTTAACCACAAAGTTGATTTATGCTCATTATAAAAAATTTAAACAACAGAAGCATACAAAGTGAAAAGTTTGACAGCCCTGTCTTTCCACTTTGTATTCAGCTATCAAATAATAATTAAGCACCTACTGTGTGCTGGGGCACTGAGGCTACGGCTATGAACAAAACCACTGGAAAACCCTAGGATCTACTCTTCTGGGTTTTTCTCTACTTGTCAACTAACATGTACATTCATGGCTAGAATATTCATTGAAATGGGATCCCATTCTACTACTTGCTTTTCTATTCACCCAACAGTGTCCTGGACATCTTAAACTGAAAGATACAATTCTACCACGTGTATGGACCATGAAATTGCCTAAACCTGCATGGACAAATTTTGCTAATACTATGAACCATCTTTTAAATGAACATTATTCAAGCTATAAGTTAAGGGTATGCCCAACCTTATGCCAAACTGGATGTTCAATCTGTCTGGACATTTTAAGGGTGAGGTGGTGTAAGGGGTGGAAGTACTCCTGAGGGGGGAAATAAAAGCACTGTGCCCCCACTTCCCTCAGACAGTCTTTCAAGCACAAGCTGATTTCCATGGATTGATGTGGCTTTAGAATGTGAGCACTCACAAGCTTACGAGCAGCAGCAGCATGAACATCTGTTATCTGCAGGCTGGCAAATCCACCTTGGTGGGTTTGACAGCAACTCCCTAACATCCTCTGCACTGCCAGGAGGCCACCAGTTAGACCAGTGGGTCTAACTGGGGGTGGTTTGCCTCCTGGGGGACATTTGTTGATGTCCGGAGACACTTCTGGTTATCTCATTAGGGGAAGGGTGTGTGTTCTGGGACCTAATGGAGACCAGGGAGGCTGTAAAACATTCTTCAATGCAGGGGACTTCTCTCTCCCCCACAACAAAGAACCATCCGGCTCAAAATGTCAACAGTGTCAAGTTCAACCTTGCTTTAATTAAAGTCTGGGTCATATGATCGAGAGACAGAGTTTGGGACAGACCTATGCTCGTGGCTCAGTTAAGTGATTAGCAAGCTATGTGACCTTGGACAAATGACTTAACCTCTCTGAACCTCAGTTCTATTAGTGTCTTTACCAACTAATTAACAGTGTCTACTTAGGGTTCTAAGGAGGATTACAGGAGATAATCTGTGTCAAGTATGCAATGCACCACTACTTATTATTAGTCATATAATTAGTATTATTATTATCAGTATTAATTGTGACAGCAGCAAAAGTAGTGTTTTTTTTTTATTGTGGTAAAATATATTCAACACAAAATTTACCGTTCTACTGTTTTAGTGTACAGCTCAGCGGCATTAAGTACATTAACGTTGCTGTGCAACCATTACTACCATCCATCTTCAGAACAGAAACTCAGTACCTATTGAACACTAAGTCCCCAACCCCCGGCAACCACCCTTCTACTTCCGGTCCCTATGAATGTGACTCTTCTAAGCGCCAGTCACAGAGTAGGATACAGCGGAATCCTACAGTATTTGTCCCTTTGTGACTAGCTTACTCCACTTAGTATAAAGTCCTCAAGACTCAGCCATGTCGCAGCATGTGACAGAACCTCCTTCCTCTTGAAGCTGAACAAGAAGTTCCATCATATGGATGTACCAATTTTGTTTACCCACTCACTCACTGACGGGTACTTGGGAGGTCTGACTCTGGAGGCAGAACTCTGACTGTCACGCTAGACTACCACGCAGCGCTAGACTTGGTACTGACCCTCTCTGCCTCTGCTGACTCTTCTGGAACATGGGGTAATGAAGGAAGCTACCTGCAGCTACCCCAGACTATTCCAGTCCCCACTTCCCTCACCATCTGCATTAGTTTGCTAGGGCAGCCATAATAAAGGACCACAAATGGGGCAGCTTAAACAACAGAAATTACTTTCTCATGGTTCTGGAGGCTGGAAGTTGCAGAGAGGTGCTGGCGGGATTTGTTTCTTCTGAGGCCGGTCTCCTTGACTTGTAACAGCCATCTTCCCCTTGTTTTCATGTGGTCTTCTCTCTGTACACAGAGGTCTGTAGCCTAATCTCCTCTTCCTATAAGGACACCAGTCACATTGGATGAGGGCTCACCCCAGTGACCTTATTTTAACTTAATTATCTTTAAAGGTAAAAATAATTACCTATCTCCAAATACAACTAAATTCTGAAGCATTAGGGGTTAGGACTCCAACCCCTAATTGAGAGGACACAATTGAACCCATAATACCATCTTCTACCAGAGGCTGGGAAAAAAAAAATAAAAAAGCTGTAGGGTCTGATTTCCTAGCCTCCCTTGCAGCTACAAGTGGCCACTGAGAGTTCTGGACAATGCAATGAAGATTAGATATCCTTCAGGAGGGCTTTGCTTTCCTAAATTAAAAAGTAAAATCCTCATTGGAAGTAAACCTTTTGCCCTCTGCCCCTTTGGCTTTCCTTTTTTATTCCTTCTTGGCCTATAGACATTAGACCTGGAAGAGGAACAGACAGCTTTCAGCTATAAAAATGAAAGCCAAGATGGTGGAATGGAAAGACAGAAGGGCTGCCTACCTGTGAACTTTATTATGTGAGAAAAACAAACTCCGAAACGTCCTTCAGTAGGTGAGTGGATAAATAAACTGTGGTATATTCAAACAATGGTATATTATTCAGTGCTAAAAAGAAATGAGCCATGAAGCCATGAGGAAACTTGAAATGCATATGACTTGGGAAATAGATGGGGAAACAGTGGAAACAGTGTCAGACTTTATTTTTTGGGCTCCAAAATCACTGCAGATGGTGATTGCAGCCATGAAATTAAAAGACGCTTACTCCTTGGAAGGAAAGTTATGACCAACCTAGATAGCATATTCAAAAGCAGAGACATTACCTTGCCAACAAAGGTCCGTATAGTCAAGGCTATGGTTTTCCCAGGGGTCATGTATGGATGTGAGAGTTGGACTGTGAAGAAAGCTGACTGCCAAAGAATTGATGTTTTTGAACTGTGGTGTTGGGGAAGACTCTTGAGAGTCCCTTGGACTGCAAGGAGATCCAACCAGTCCATTCTAAAGGAGATCAGCCCTGGGTGTTCTTTGGAAGGAATGATGCTAAAGCTGAAACTCCAGTACTTTGGCCACCTCATGCGAAGAGTTGACTCATTGGAAAAGACTCTGATGCTGGGAGGGATTGGGGGCAGGAGGAGAAGGGGACGACCGAGGATGAGGTGGCTGGATGGCATCACTGACTCAATGGATGTGAGTCTGAGTGAACTCCAGGAGTTGGTGATAGACAGGGAGGCCTGGCATGCTGCGATTCATGGGGTCGCAAAGAGTTGGACATGAATGAGCAACTGAACTGAACTGAACTAAAGTGAAAGAAGCCAATCTGAAAAGTTTACATACTATATGACATTCTGGAAAAGGCAAAACTCTTGGAGACAGTAAAAAGGTCAGTGGCTGCCAGGGGTTGGAAGGTGGGGCAGGATGAAGAGATAGAGCACAGAATATTTATAGGGAGTGAAAGTACTCTGTATGATACCATATTGGTGGATACATGTACATCATTACACACTTGTCCAAACCCACAGAAAGGACAACATCAAGAGTAAACCCTAATGGAAAATGGACTTTGGGGGATGTTGTGTCCCTGTAGGTTAACTACTGTAACAAATGTAGCATTCTGGTGTGAGATGTTGATGTGGGAGAATCAGCGTATGTGGCGTCAAAAGGGATATGGGAACTCTGTACTTTCTGTTTGATTTTGCTCTGAATCTAAAATTTCTCTAAAAATAACATCTATTCAAAAATAAATTAGTAAACCTAATGAGTTCAAGTCACTGTTGGCTGAGTTTCCAGTTATTTGTAGCTAGGTGAGTTCCTTAAAGGAGTAGACCCTCAGAGGGCACTGGGGTCACTGGCTGGGTCCCACAGTGGTAGAGGGTTCTGGACAGAGCACAGGGAACCCATATTGGAGCCAGCAAAGCCTGATCAAACACTGTATGAAATCAGAGAGCCTGTGTGGGCCGTTCTGCCCTCATGTCCTGATAATCTGGCGGAAGGTAGCTGGGGTGGTCAAAGAGAATAAAGTGTGTGGCTCAGGAGATCTCTTGGAAAAGCAGGAACTCAAACTCGAGATCAGGAAGCGGGATTAAAGATGGGTGCCAAGCTGCCCCCAAGACTTTCCTCCTAATATCATCCCTCCCCTAGATCCCGGCAGAAGACTCTGCTCTGTTCATCCCAGCGGCATGGAAACTTCCCACAGGTGAAAAGTTGTGACCAAAGAGCTCAGCACCAGTTTACTCAGAGTCAAGAGAAAGAGCCGCTTCCACGGCCCATGTTTCCTTGCACCCACAGGCTGTTGGATAAAGATCTCTGGACAGGCCCAAGAATTTTTTCCCCAACTGCTGCCTTCAACAACTCTACTCGGTGAAACAAGATTCAAGCATAGCTCAACCCATGGGGATGGGGAAAAGGGGGGACATTCAATCATTCATTCAGGGACTTTCCTGGTGGTCCAGTGGTTAAAAATTTGTCTTCCAGTGCAGAGCATGTGGTTTTGATCCCTGCTCAGGGAACTAAGAACCCACCTGCTGCAGGGCAACTAAGTCAGTGCTGCAAAGAGGCAAAATAAATAAATAAATAAATCATTCATTGTCTTTTAAGTATTCAGAAATTTCAAGCTGGATGATGGGACTTCAGAGATGAACGGGGTTGGGGTATGACTTGAAGGTGTTCCAGGTAAAGCTCAGAAGAGGGAGATACACAAAGTCCCCATTATGAGTGTTGTCTTTCTGCAGAGTGAAGTTCAAGGATGGCTCAAGATGAAGCAGCGTGGGTGTCTAGGGGTTTCTTAAAGTAATCCTCTCAGGCCCAGTGAGGAACCAGTATGTCAGTAATTCACTAAGTATTTATTAAGCACCTTCTGTGTCCCAAGTACCACTGTGGGCATAACCAGGGTGGGAATGGGGAGATATTCAGGCCCCAGTCTGGCCTTCAAGTACCTCACGATCCAACAGTGAAGGATCACAAGGCAGAATGGGCACCAGGCAGTGGTGAGACGTGAGAGTTCAGAGAAGGTGGAACTGGTCAGAGAAGCGTTCTTGGAGGCAGTGGCCATTCTACAGCCAGGCTGAGTCAATTCGGACAGAAACGGACTCCATCAGGGACAGCAAACAGGTACTGAGGAAATGCTAAGAGGTTTTGAGCAATGACTAGACATCCCCAGCCTGAGTGGATCAAACCCCTGAGAAGGGGAATCACAAATCTCCTGATCGTGATGCAGAGTGAAACTGAGTCCTGAGAGTAGAGAAGAAAATGTCTGCACACACATCCCAGGCCACGCATGCTGGAAGGCAGGTGCTGGACAGGTGCTTAGCATTCGCACGCACATTGATGGAGAAGGCATCAGGCGCCAAGACCTCCGGAAGAAGTGGGCTCAAACTTGGAAAGGAGGCATTGTCTCTTTAAGTGAGCATAACACTGAATCATCCTTTCTCTTCCTATTTTGGGTTTTATTAGCAAAGCAGTACAATGTTTATACTAGTGGGTATTACATTTGCCAGAACAATTACAGTATGACAAATGGTACATCAATGTAATCCATCAACCTCGCCAAGACAGGAATCCTTTACTCGGGACTGCCATTAATTCTGCACTCCCGTCTCTGGGGTCCTGGGCCCATGTAGCCACGACAACGTGGACGACGCCTGGTGCAAATGCTCAAGCTCCATGAAGGATGGGCACTCCTTGGTGTGCTGGAATTTAACCTCCGACACCCACATATTAGTCTACTTGGAGGAAGAAATTAGAGTGGGGCTGGAAAAAGCCAGGGCAGTTGGGGGAAGAGGTGTTTTTACTCCATCATGGCACAGTGTCTCAGAGGTGGGGAAGGATATACACCTGTGGGTCATGTGGCCTGACAACCCCCAAGTCGCAGGTTGCTGGGTATCAGCTCCAACCGTGCTAGTACTCAGCTGTGTCCGACTCTTTGTGCCCCTATGGACTGTAGCCCATCCGGCTCTTCTTTCCATGGGATTCTCCAGGCAAGAATACTGGAGTGGGTTGCCATACCCTCCTCCAGGGGATCTTCCCAATCCAGGGATCGAATCTGCATCTCCTCTGTCTCCTGTATTGCAGGCAGATTCTTTACCTGCTGAGCCACTGAGGAAGCCCCATCGGCTCCAAAGCCAGGAACAAATTCAGGCATCAACTGAATGGATGCGTCAACTCTCAGTAGCAATGGCAGCTCTTAAGGAAAGCAGATGGGGACACGGGACAGAAGGTATCAAAGACACTGAGTATCTGGAGAGGGGGGAGAACAGCAGTTGTTTTTTGATGGATACAGAAGGCCTCAGAGATTCCAAAACAGCAAACACATCTCTAGGCACATGAAGGAAGATGATACGGTGCACACCTGACCCTCTGACTGATCTACTCCAGCCCCAAACCACCGATAAATACTTTCTGGACCCTGATCTTCCTCTGCCTCCCCCAGCCGTAGCTTCTGAGAGTAGCTAAATCTCAATGGTTACACACGAGACTGCAGTCATCAGCTGCAAATTCACCAGGAGTTTCAGGGTTCCTCAATTCATCCTAACCAGCAAATTACAAGCCGGGAGCAGCTTTATAAAATATGAAACGGCTGCTGTCAGTTTTTCCATCAGTTCTACATATTTTGCTGTTAACAAAAGGAACCGATAACCACTTCTCATAAGGAAAAACAAGAATAAAATCAAAGGCCCTTAATGGAGACAATCTCCAAAGTGCAACAATACAAGCCCATTTCTTTCTTTTTTTTTTTTTTCCTTCCCTGACAAATCAATCTGGCCATGGTCCAAGGATACAGGCAGACAGACGGAGCTACCTCACCTGTTTTATTAAGCCATTACCAGAATCATTTTATTCCCATTTATAATGTTCAATACATGGTCTGAAGACTTTTCTAATATAGTAATTAGATGGAACACTAGATAGATGGATTAAATTGGGACGATATTTTATGCCTTTGTACATCGCTTTACAATATTCTGCCTGGTTTCTGAGATACCAAAGTGTGAGCATGTGTGTATATATATAAATATACCCCTTTTATTTTGGATGAGAAGGCTGTATTTTGCATGTGGCTCATCTCAGCGTGAGCCTTCCCATGGAAATCTGATGGAAATGTATGAATCCATGATAGAACTCGCCAGGAAATCCATCCTACATTCCATCTCCCCTTGCCCCCAAACAAAGGTTGCTCAAGTATCCTCATTGTGGTCATGGTCACTACAGCTGACATTTACTGGGTATCAGGCATGGAGCTGAGACCCTGACATTTCTCAGGAGGTCACATAACTTGGGGGCTCAAGAGCACAGGCTTTGAAATTGCCCGGAGCTGGGTTTAAGCTCCGGTTCTCACACTTGCTTGCTGTATGATCTGGAGGAAGTCACTTTTAACCTCTCTGAGCCTCAGCTTTCCCTACCTGTAACATCGGGATAATACCAGTACCCATATCACAAACTTGTTATTAAGATACTTTGATACTAAGATGATGCTTAGCATGGGGCCAGAAAGACAATAAGTGCTCAGCAAATGTCATTTTTATTATCATCTCACTTAGCCCAAGGAGATGGCATGATACCTCTTTTACAGATGGGGAAACTGAGGTTTGGAGAGGGGAAACATTTACCCAGGTTACAAAATAGGTGGCGGGCATGGGTATCTGTGTCCACAGCGTGCTTACTTAACAACCACAAAAGACTGTCTCTTTTGAAAGGAAAAGAAGGGATACCTCTACCAAGAAATGTGTGTTGCAGGAGGAGGGATGTTGAACTAATAAGCCCATAAGCCCCTAATTTGTACCTAAGATATGGATTTATAGTCCTAACTCTAAGGGTCTAAGAAATCTAGACTTGGTGATCAACAAAGATCTCCTTTCATGTGCCCCCTCCTCTCATTCCATGAGATGACACAAAAATGAAGCCAGAGAAACGAGTCCTGCAGGTGCCACCTGAGCCCACTCACGTCCCAGGCACCTTCCTTACATGGGAAAACTGAGACAATGAAAAAGTCAAACCTGGACCATCATAGCGAGATGGGCTACCACTTTATACGTCACAGCGATATAGGCTACCACTTTATACGGCACAGCGAGATAGGCTACCACTATACATCATAGCGAGCGGAACACTGACGCTCAAGAGAGGTGGTGCAGCCTGTCTGTGGTCACACATCTGTTGAGGTCATATTAAGGACCTCTTTCTGCACAAGGGTGCCTCAGTGATCCTCCCAATTCCAATTATGCAAAAAAACCCAATCCTGCCCTCCTTGTTCCCCTACCATCAGACCCCACCCTCCATTCCCCCCCATTCCCCCCATCCCCTCCCCCTGACTCAGCTCGCCTGGGCTAGGGCTATATTTAGCTGCAGCATTTTTTTCCAGTGTGTAAATGGAGAACATCAACTGGAAGAAACCTATTAATATAAAAGAGGAAGATGCACCCAGCCACAAAGGTAGAAGCTGACTGCTTCTAAAGACCTGTCTTTGCCATGACCAGGAAGATAAAACTACCCTCCATTTACATTTTTTTTTAAATATCAAGAAGGAGTTCTTGATTTGACAGGTAGTATTATAACTCATTTTTTAAAAAAATAAGAAAGAAAACAAGTAAAACTCCAAAATTTTCTTTGCTGTCAGCTCTATCTACGGTAGTGATGCTCACCTCCAGTGAGCAAAAAAGTGAGACTCACCTCCAGGTCAACTGGCCCCCCATCAACAGACTCCTGAATCTGCTGTTCCCTCTCCTTTGCCCAGAACTGGGCCCCTAGGTAGCCTTACATGGGCACTTGGAAAATTGTTAAATCAGTTTCCAGCTCACCCTAACTCTTGTGCTGCTTTTGAACGCCCAGTCAACACAAAAGACCTCAACACTGGAAAAATTTCTATAAGGAGCAAGGTGAAGGATGGGAAGCTGAACCAGAATAGGGATGAAGAAGAACACTGAAGTTATTAGACGTGACAAATACTGACATTTACTCTGGGTCAGGCCCCGTGACCATATCATCGCTTCTCTCAACCACTCCATACATATCTCCATTTTCCAGAGAGGTTAAGTGACTCACCCAAGGTCACACAGCTAGTTCAGGGCAGAGCTGGGATTTGAACTCAGGTCTGTCTGACTTTAACATCTAGGACCTGCAAGAATGAAGAATCCTTTGGCAGACTGAAGGTGGGCCCACATTTTTGATATAATAAACAGTTTCTTGGGGGAAAATTGCCCTTCTGAAATCTTATCCTGTTTGAAATGACCTTGGGAGGCTCAGCCCTGTGGAAGGAACGGACAAGTCTGTGCGATGCATATAATCATCTCTTTGTTCATACACTTTGTATAATAGATTTCCTTACATCAGGTTTTCTATGCCACAATACAAAAACCTCCCAAGGAAGCGGAAGCAACTGGCTGGCTCTGAGAGGAGGTGGAGAGTTGAATCAGATAAAGCCAAGGACCCTCGCTACCTTAAAAGAGCACTTTCTGAAGATCCAGGAGGCCTAGCCCCAGTACAGAACTAGAGAAACAACTACCTCAGTAGCCAAGGCCTCAAATGCCAGTATTTCTGAACATAAGCTCATTTCTCGAACCTGCTGTCCCAGGGCTCCTCTCCTGGATCTTTGGGTCTCCCAGGGAGGCAAATTTCACAACTGCCCAGAGACTCACTACACAGACTGCTCCTTCTGGAGTCTGGCTTTGGTGTTTCTTGCTGCAGCCAGACCCCATTTCCTTATAGAACTATCTGCAGTGGTGATAATGCAACTTTACCCAGACCATGATATAGACTCTTTGACTCTCAGTAGCGAGAGGGACTGTTGTGATTTTTTTTTAGATGCGCAAACTAAGGACCAGAGATAGAAAGTAATTTATCAAGAGTCACACAGCAAATGAGGATTGCAATCTTCCCCAGCATGAGCACTGACTTCTTCAGGTAGGGCCTCAAGGGGGAAAAGGAAATTCTTGCATTTTAGGAGGAAGTCCATCCGCCACCCCACCCCCTCAGGCCCTCAACCCAGGGATCATTCTGAATCATTCCTTTCTCCTCCATGTGAAAAAAGTGAAAGTTGCTCAGTCATGTCTGACTCTGCAATCCCATGGACTATACAGTCCATGGAATTCTCTAGACCAGAATACTGGAGTGGGTAGACTTTCCCTTCTCCAGGGGATCTTCCCAACCCAGGGATCAAACCCAGATCTCCCACACTGAATCCCCACCATTCTGCTTCCTAGATGTTTCTTGAATCCTGCCCCCCCACCCCCACACCCGCTTCCCCACTGTCCCCACAGTCATGCTCACTGGGCTTTTCACAATCTCTTGTCTGGATCATGGGCCTGGTTTCTCCTTGAGCTTTACCTCCATGCAGGGCCCCCCTGAACTCTTCCCCCTGTAGCAGCTCAACAAATGTTAGTCATTTGTATCATCACCTCGCTTGCCAAGGAGATGACATCATGCCCATTTTACAGATGGGGAAACTGAGGCTTAGAGAAGGGCAAAACTTAACCAAGGCTATCAAACAAACAAGTGGCAGGCAAAGGTGTCTGTGTCCAGAACCTGCTCACTTAAGCATATCACTTTTGAAGAGAACGAGAGACACCTGTACCAAGAAGGTGCCTAAACTCTAAATACCATTCTAAAATCCAAACCCCAGTTGTCATTTGTACTCCCGCCTCAAAACCCATTTGTGGCTGCTACTACACTCGAGATAGTCTGGTCCCCTAACCATGAACTCATGGATCTATCCACCTTCCTCTCCCATCAAGACCTAGACCTGTCCTGACTCGATGCTCCAGCCCCATGGACCATTTCTGGGTATCTCACCCCCACGCTCTGCCCATGAATTCTGCTGGTCACAAATGCCATTTGCTATTCTTCCCTCACTGACCCTGCACATCCACTTTCTGCAGTCCATCTCAGGTGAGGAAGGCAGAAAATGTCCCCAGCACATGCCCCTCTTTTTTCTGCTCACCAAGTCCTTTCCTTTCTTCTCGCACCAAGTATACAGAGCAGTCAGACCAGCAAGATCCTTTTTGTCTCTGAAGAGAGCCTCCAGCTGACAAGAAGGAAGGTCATCTCCCAGTCTTGACCCTTTTATCTCCCTGCTGTTCTCCCTCTCCGCTTCCCCAAGGATCCTGTGACTCAGGAAGGCTGACAAGCTGCTGGAGATCACACAGCAACAAAAAATGGGACTTGAGTCCAGGCTCGGTTTTGGCTTGGTTCGGGTGATCGACAGGAAGAACCTGAGATGGGGATTCTTGTGCTGGAGACTCATGGAGGGAAGGTGCTCAGCAGGAAGCCGGAGGAAGTGAGGGAAGCAGGCAGGGGCTGAAGGGCAGAAGAGTGGAGCGGTGGGCTCTCCAAGAGTCCAGAATCAGCTTGATCCCAGGGAGAGCTCTGGCAGGTGAGTGGTACCACAGGGAGGTCCTGCCTTGAGGGAAGGAGACCAGGCTGCTGGGCCCTTGAATCAGTCACTCAAAGGCTGTGGGTTGCCCTGAGAGTGGGGTGGGATGTAACCTCTCCGGGCAGACAGCTCCTTGGGGCTGAGACTCCCTGGGAAAAGGAGGCAGCTGGGAGCTACTATCAGCCAGCTCACAGCAGCTGGCAGTGCTGGCTGGTAAAGGGATCTGGGGGTACCACACCAACATCCCTCAAAGATTTATGGCCCTCCTTCCTCAACTTCAGCAAAGAAGGATGGCAGGGTTGGGGATTCTTTGTGTAACCCAAAGCCGAATGGTAGCAGTCCATTTCCTAGAAGGGAGACCCTGGGGGCTGCTGTGGGGAAACAGGTTCAGAAAGGTTAAGCAGTCTGACTGAGGCCACACAGCATTTCATCCCATTTACTACACAGCCACTGCCCTCGCTAACAATGAAGAGCCGACAGGCAGCCTCTCTGCTGTTCTTCCCTCTCCCCTCCCCATGCCCCTATCCCTACCCTTTCCCCACCCCTACGTAGCTGCCCCTCCCCTTGCTGGCTCCCCAGCGCCCGGGTGCTGGATGGAAACAGTGACACCTTGTCAAACAGCCTTTTGATAAATGCAAATCTCTCTTAATTTGAATTTAATTATCAATGAAGTGAGCGACTCCCAGATCGCTTCTCCCCATCAGAAACTGGCAGATACATCTGTGCGCAGAGCGAGACTGGCATCTGCTGGTCCTCACTCAAGCCAAGCCCCTCCTGCCTGGTCATGGCCGCTGCTCAGGGTAAAGGGGGAGGGGGGACGTAGGAGTCCCAACAGCTGGAGCCCCAACTTCTGAAGATTTCTACAGTTCACAAATGAGCCTTTCACAGGGCACCCAGAGAGGTTTTGGACACTTGCCCAAGCCCCCACATCAGGGCTGGTCCCTGGTTACCTGATGGTATTACGGCCAGAACCTGTTCTACTGACCAGTAGCCATCATCAAGGGCCGGGGGTGGATGGCCCTGCACCTCCCTGGCTTCATGCTCATCCCTAAGCAAATTCTGGAGACAGGATGCCAATCAACACTGACTGGACCCTTAGTGTATGTCAAGCATTGTGCTACGCCTTTATTCACACCAGTTCATCCCATTTGTGCAAAACGGCCGGCTCTGGGATGGGTGCCCTGACAACCCCGACATACAGACATGGACACTGGGAAACTCAGGGTCTCCCAGCCCAGAGCACACAGCCTGGGCTCTCACCATGTGATGTCTACATAACAGCCACAGTCAGAGTGGGTTCAGGCTACAGGGCAGGGGGGCAACAGGTCTGAGCAAAGCAGCTCAAATTGTGGGCAAGAGCCCAAAAGGAGACTGTTGACCTTAAAAATTACACCTCACTAAAAATAATATAAGCAGCAACACCTATGCTATGGCAGCCATGCGGCTAGCATGCTACAGAGACAGGCTCCCTGGCCCCTGTGAGCAGCCCCACTTTATAGATGAGGAAACGGAAGTGCCCAGAGAAAAGATGCAGCGATTTTTAAAGTCAGGTTAAAAAATGCAAATCTCTGTATACAAACTAGGAAATCCAGATGGGTCAAAAATAACGATTACCCAAAATCCCACCACCATCGGCAAGGGCAACAACCTCTCTGAGGTTTTCTTCAGGATACTCTAGAAAAAAAAAAAAAATAGAGGGGCTCAGTGTATAAATTAGACCAGAATAGCAGGATGCTGACAGTTGTTAGAGCTGAGAGATCAGAAAAAGGGAGCTCATTGTGTTTTTCTATTCTATAATGTTTGCAATTTTCCATAATAAAAAGTTTTTAAAAGTCTCCTGACATAAGGACAATCTCTACTAATGCTTTGGCATCTTCCGTTTCAGACCTTTCCCTCCCCCAGAGTGACTGACATTAATCCAATTTTATAACAATAACATCAGCAGAATAGAGGAGAGCAATGGGACCACCTTGGACCATCTCTCACCTCTGGCCCTGAGCTGCAGCCCTGTCCGTCCACACTGCCCTTTAAGTAGAGGATTCTTGGATAGCCCCCATACACACACCTGGGATTTTAAGAGTAAGAGCCTATAAATTCCCGTACTGCCTTCAAAGGCAGTGGTTCTTTCCTGGGAGACAAGCACCCTGAAAAATAGTGCTGGGCCCTGGAGCCAGGCTCCCAGAGGTGAGGATCCTGGCTGGCATTACCTACTTGGTGACCTCAGATAAATCTCTCTTAACTTCTCTGAGCCTTCCAAGCCCACCTTAAAATGGAAACCTTATGGCACTGCTACATTAATTAAAAGAGATGATGTGTGCATGTGATGAGGGCTTCATAAACTTTCCCATTATTTTATTTTTGGAAAATATACCTCTTGCCAGTTTTTCTGGAAAACACTTTTCCATCCTTCATGACACACCTTGAGTCACCTCCTCCAGGAAGTCTTCCCTGACCTCTCCAGGCAGAATTCAGTCGATCTCCCTGAGTGTCTTCTTCACAGCTATACCAGAGTCACATTCTCCAAGTACATATTTGGTTCAACTACACCATCAGCTCTCCTGAGACGCCAGCTTGTGGGACTTCTTGGTCTCCATAATCATAGGAGCCAATTCCTTATAATAAATCTCTTTGTGCACACACACACACACACACACACACACACACACACACAGAGAGGTTCTATTTCTTTGAAAAACCCTGACCTATGCAGGTTTTGGCGTACCACTGAGAGTGGTACTAAAGGAAAAGAATTTTAAGGATGAGTTTTCTGAATTGATCCTGGGGTTTCTGGAACTGGTTGACTAATCCAATTAGATATAAGGTCACTAATGACTTTATTTCCAGTAAAGAGTACTGACAGTCCATGGTGTGAACTGTTCATAGAAATATGCAAAATACCACCGCTGGGTACTCCTAACCAACCACTGAGAGCAAGCAAGGATCTGAGCGACTGGATCTATGATGCTTTCAAAAAATTTTGGCAAACTAGTACAACAAGGTCAGCTTGTGATCCATGTCGATGTGTGGAAGGGGCCACCACAGTGTTGTGAAGTGATTGTCCTCCAATTAAAATAAATAAATAATAAGGTCAGCCTGTTACCGTTGATGTCACTGGACAAAGTGGGGAAAGAAAAGGATGAGTTCAGGGATTTGAACTCCCAGCTCAAGTGACACATAAATGATCTGAAAGCTTCTATGTGTGCCTTGAAGGAGACCCTTACCACCTGTAGCAGTAGGGCTGCAACTGCTGAAAATCAAGCCTGGTATTTCATCTTGCAAGTGGCTGAATTACAACGCAAGTTGAACTGCCAGCCTGTACAGTGTCTGCTCTAACAAGCAAGGGCATTGACTAGGAAAGAACGAGATCCTGCAAGTTGGAACAGGGATGCAGGGGAAGACCTTGATGATTTTGGGATACTGAACCCCTACATTCTGACGAGGCTTCTCTGCCAGTGAAAGAGGACCCCTGAACCCACAGTGGGAGTGGCTTCTCCATGTGCTATCTGAGGGGATGAACCCAGCATTGCCCGAAGAAACCGTAATGGCTGTCCCTGAGGCAGTGGCCATTCAAGACAAAGCTGGTTCTCCTCAGCAACCACCCCTGCCTCTTTGCTTCTAGGGCTACAACCAGACTCACATCCCAGCAGCCACTAAGGTGAGGTACAAAGTGTGACCTGGGAGGAGGTGTGCTACATTCCACAAGAACCACTTGAGCTTTCTAAGTTGTACAGAAAGAAATCTTGGGAATATATGTGAGAGTGGATATTAAGAATGTGGGACGATGGTGGAAGGGACATAAAATTGATCAGATAGAATTTATTGGTGTGGACTCACTAAGCAGATCTTCTGCATTTAATGTTGCAGCTCAGGGAGCTAGGTAGGTCTCTAGCTGATTGTTTGGTTGAAATATGGACAGAGACATGGCCCACGGTGAGTGAGTTGGAAGTACTAGACCTACCTTGGGTTTTACTGGAGAGGAAAGGATTCAAAGGTGTGGGGAGCTTGGAAGGTTAAAATGGATTTCTGTCGTTTAAGACCTACTTACCCACACTGATTGGGAGGTGTATGCATCTAGAAGACAGACCTTTCACCACAACTGTGAGGAACAAGTCTGCAGGGGGGGCCCTGGCAGTCTCTGTGACGAGCTGTGTGACTGCTGTTCTCTCTGGGCCAGACCTTACGGTGAGAACTGCAGTCACAGAATTGGGAAACCTCAGTACAATGGGAGTCACTGGATCCCAGGGCGGTGGGGCCAGGCGGTGGCACTCAACAGCCAAAGGCAAGGTGGGCACCGTACCAGAACGGGCAGCAGAGTAAGATCTGCCATCAGAACAGTCTGACTCACCCAGACCTATGGTGCTGGCTCGTGATAATGATGATCCCAGAAGATCTAGATAAGCAGAAAGTTCTAGATCATGTGAATAAAAATCTAACCTGATCATAAAAAAAAAAAAGAGTGATGGCCCCTCAATCAGTTCTCAGACCCAGAGCCCTTCAAATGCAGGGGAGGCCAGGTTCCCTTGAGGAAGGACTCTGGTATGCTACGGAAAATTTATACCATGAAATCCTTCTCCAAGCCTTCCCCAAAGGGACCAGTGGCCTTTTACTAGGGTGACTTTGCACTAGAGTAAAGGAAATAATCAAACCTTTTGGGGACAACTTATGGAGGTCAGGTGATTAATGGAGCTTTAGTTCAGGTTTGCCTCACAGTGGGCTCAGAGGGTCCTGGAACCCATCTTGTGGTTATTTCCCCAGTTCCCGAACACATAATTACAGAATCTCTATATTGGCTCCCTGACCTGTGAAGTGAGGGCAGTTATGGTTGGAAAGGCCAAGTAGAAGCCACTAGTACTGCCTCTACCTAGGAAGACAGTAAATTAAGAGCAATACTGGCTTTCAGAGGGACTGCAGAGATCAGCGCCACCATCAAGGACTTCAAAGATGCTGGAGTGGTGATCCTACCACATCCCCATTCAATTTGCCTATTTGGCCTGTTGCCAACAAAAGTCCGCCTAGTCAAAGCTATGGTTTTTCCAGTAGTCATGTGAGAGTTGGACTATAAAGCTGAGCACCAAAGAATTGATGCTTTTGAACTGTAGTGTTGGGGAAGACTCTTGAAAGTCCCTTGGACTGCAAGGAGATCCAACCAGTCCATCCTAAAGGAGATCAGTTCTGGGTGTTCATTGGAAGGACTGATGGTGAAGCTGAAATTCCAATTTGGCCACCTGATGTGAAGAGCTGACTCATTTGAAAAGACCCTGATGCTGGGAGAGATTGAGGGTGGGAGGAGAAGGGGACGACAGAGGATAAGATCGTTGGATGCCATAATGGACTAGATGGACATGAGTTTGAGCAAGCTCCAGGAGCTAGTGATGGACAGGGAAACCTGGCATGCTGCAGTCCATGGGGTCGCAAAGAGTTAGACATGACTGAGCGAGTGAACTGAACTGACTGAAGACAGATGGATCTTAGAGAATGATAGTGGATTACTGTAAGCTTAACTAGGCGATGACTTCAACTGCAGCTGCTCGACCAGATGTAGTTTCAGTGTTTGAGCACATCAACACATCCCCTGGTCCCAGGAATGCAGCTATTGATCTGGCAAATGATTTTTTTCTCCATATCTATCAATAAGGTCCACTAGAAGCAGTTTGCTTTCAGCTGGAAAGGCCAGCAATATACCTTCACTGTTCTACCTCAGGGGTAAATCAACTCTCCAGCCCTACATCATAATTTAGCTCCCAGGGATTCCGAGTCTTTTCCCTTCCATAAGATAACACATTGGTCCCAGAGATAATATTATGCTGACTGGACATACTGAGCAAGAAGTAGCCACTACTCTAGACTTATTGGTAAGACTGTGTGTCAGAAAGTGGGAAATAAGTCTGACAAAAATTCAGGGGCCTTCTACCTCAGTGAAACTTCCAGAGGTCCAGTTGCTTGGGGCATGTAGATATATCCCTTCACGACCCAGATAATCACGATGGTGTGATCACTCACCTAGAGCCACACATCCTGGAATGTGAACTCAAGTGGGCCTTAGGAAGCATCACTACCAATAAGCTAGTGGAGGTGATGGAATTCCAATTGAGCTATTTCAAATCCTGAAAGATGATGCTGTGAAAGTGCTGCACTCAATATGCCAGCAAATTTGGAAAACTCAGCAGTGGCCACAGGACTGGAAAAGGTCAGTTTTCATTCCAATCCCAAAGAAAGGCAATGCCAAAGAATGCTCAAACTACTGCACAACTGCACTCATCTCACATGCTACTAAAGTAATGTTCAAAATTCTCCAAGCCAGGCTTCAGCAATACATGAGCCGTGAACTTCCAGATGTTCAAGCTGGTTTTAGAAAAGTCAGAGGAACCAGAGATCAAATAGCCAACATCCACTGGATCATCAAAAAAGCAAGAGAGTTCCAGAAAAACATCCATTTCTGCTTTATTGACTATGCCAAAGCCTTTGACTGTGTGGATCACAATAAACTGTGGAAAATTCTGAAAGAGATGGGAATATTAGACCACCTGACCTGCCTCTTGAGAAACCTATATGCAGGTCAGGAAGCAACAGTTAGAACTGGACACGGAATAACAGACTGGTTCCAGATAGGAAAGGAGTAGGTCAAGGCTGTATATTGTCACCCTGCTTTTTTAACTTATATGCAGAGTACATCATGAGAAACGCTGGGCTGGAGGAAGCACAAGCTGGAATCAAGATTGCTGGGAGAAATATCAATAACCTCAGATATGCAGATGACACCACCCTTATGGCAGAAAGTGAAGAGGAACTCAAAAGCCTCTTGATGAAAGTGAAAGAGGACAGTGAAAAAGTTGGCTTAAAGCTCAACATTCAGAAAACTGAGATCACGGCATCTGGTCCCATCACTTCATGGGAAATAGATGGGGAAACAGTGGAAACAGTGTCAGACTTTATTTTTGGGGCCTCCAAAATCACTGCAGATGGTGATTGTAGCCATGAAATTAAAAGACGCTTCCCCCTTGGAAGGAAAGTTTTGACCAACCTAGATAGCATACTGAAAAGCAGAGACATTACTTTGCCAACAAAGGTCTGTTTAGTCAAGGCTATGGTTTTCCCAGTGGTCATGTATGGATGTGAAATTTGGACTGTGAAGAAAGCTGAGCGCCGAAGAATTGATGCTTTCGAACTGTGGTATTGGAGAAGACTCTTGAGAGTCCCGTGGACTGCAAGGAGATCCAACCAGTTCATTCTAAAGGAGATCAGTCCTGGGTGTTCTTTGGAAGGACTGATGCTAAAGCTGAAACTCCAACACTTTGGCCAACTCATGAGAAGAATTGACTCATTGGAAAAGACTCCAATGCTGGGAGGGATTGGGGGCAGGAGGAGAAGGGGATGACAGAGGATGAGATGGCTGGATAGCATCACCGACTCGATGGACATGAGTTTGGGTGAACTCTGGGAGTTGGTGATGGACAGGGAGGTCTGACATGCTGCAGTTCATGGGGTCGCAAAGAGTTGGACATGACTGAGCGACTGGACTGAACTGAAGATGAAGGATAAGTTGTTGGAATTGTTCTCTCTTACAACCAAACGAATGGGCACAATGCCTAGTGGATCTCTTTAGACTTTGGAGGCACACTGTTCTCATTTGGGCACATTACTCAGCCCACTTACCAAGTGACCTGAAAAGCTGCTGGTTTTGAGTGGGGCCCCAGAACCAAAGAAGAGTAAGCATCAGTCAAGGACTTTATCTCCTCTTCTTGGGGAAAGGTTAGTGCATTTTTGGTTGTTCACAGGCTAGCTGTAAGGTGTTAGCTGAAATCAGGACCTTGTTATCTTTATTTAAAGATTAAGAATGATTTAAGGAAATGCATATGGATGCCAAGTTCTCAAGGGGTGGATGGGTGATGGTTAATTTTATGTGTCACTTTGGGCTACAGAGTGCCCACATATTTGGTCAGACATTGTTCTGGTGTGGCTGTGAGAGTGTTTGGGGATGAGATTAACATTTGAATTGGTAAACCAAGTGAAGCAATTGCCCTCCCCAATACGAGTGGGCCTCATTCAATCAGTTGAAGGCATGAATGAACAGAACAAAAAGTTGACCCTCCTGCTAGAGAAGGGAAACTCCTCCAGCAAGACAGCTAAGCTGGGACATTGTTGCTTTTTTTTTTTTTTTTAATGCTTTTGGATCCAAACTGAAACATTGGTTCTTCTTGGGTCTTGAGCCTGCCAGCTTTCAGACTGGAACTTAAACCATGGGCTCTTCTGCTTGCCAACTGCAGATCTTGGGACTTAGCCTTCATAATCATGTAAGCCAATTTTTTATAATAAATCTCTTCTCACACACACACACACACACACACACACACACACACACTCCTGTTGATTCCGCTTCTCTGGAGAACTGTGACTAACACAGTACATGACCTAGTGGCTCATTTGCCCTCTATAGATGTGTTTTGTTTAGTTTCTGTATCTTAAATATCAGGGCTTTTATAAAAATTCAAAATTTCAGTTTTTTTTTTTTTTAAAAAAACAGGAAGTTCTGATAATACTGTGCTTGCATTCCTACCGGGCGATCATCATCACTTAGAACATCTAGACTGGGCATCCACTCTAGTTAGTCGCAGTTTTCACCACTCCTTACGGCCCTGCCTCTGCTCTGCCTCCATCATTGATCCTACCCTCGAGGCACCTGCAGGAGTCTGAGCTTTCACTTCCGGCTTCACATGTCCCCTCCCCTCTAGACTAGGAGACCTAAATGCAGAGACTGTGAGTGTGTTCACCAATGTACTCCCAAGTCTGGCACAGTGTCTACCACAAACCTAGGATACAAAATACATTTGCTGAATGAAAGGATGAATGTTCCTTGCATGTAGGATGAAAAGCTAGAAGTGCTCTAAGGCATGGCAACAATAGCTCCCTTCCAAACACGCAGCACAACTTGATAGGTATTGGGGGATCCAGTTACTGTAGAGTGTGGGGGTTAGGTGTCAACTCTGAACAGGCTAGCAGTCCCTCAAAATATTAAATATAGAATTCCCATATGACTCAGCAATTCCACTCCTAGGTATAGATCTCAAAGAACTGAAAATAGGCGTTCAAATAAACACATGCACAGCAGCACTATTCACAATAGCCAAAAGGAAGAACCTACTTAAGTGTCCACCAGCAGATGAACGGATAGATAAAATGCGACATATCCATACAATGGAACATGATTCAGCCATAAAAAGGAACCAAGCATTGACATGGGCTAAAACACAGATGAACTGTGGAAACATGATGCCAAATGAAAGAAGTCAGACACAAAAGAGCACATTTATAGGATTCCATGTGCAGGAAATGTCCGGAATAAGAAAATCCATAGAGACAGAGAGTAGATCTGTGGTTGCCAGGGGCTGGGGGTGGGGAGAGGAATGGGGAGTAATTACCAGTAGGTACAGGGTTTATTTTGAGGGTGATGGAAATGTTTTGGAGCCAGATAGAGATGGTGGTTATATAACATTGTGAATGTATTAAGTGGCACTGAATTGTTCATGTAAAAATGGTTAATTTTATGTTATGTGAATTTCACTTTGATTTTTTAAAAAGTGCTGACTAGAGCCAAATCACCCAGGTTCAAACCACAGTTTGACATTTGCTAGCTATGTAAGCCTCACCCCATCGAGCCTCAGTTTCCTTGTCTGTAAAATGGAAACAAAAATTGTACCACCTTCCATGGGTTTTACGGGGATTAAATGTGCTAATGCATATGAAATACAGGGCTTCCCTTGTGGCTCAGCTGGTAAAGAATCTGCCTGCAATGAGGGAGACCTGGGTTCCATCCCTGGGTAGGGAAGATCCCCTGGAGTAAGGGAAAGGCTATGCAAGCCAGTATTCTGGACTGGCATGGGGTCACAAACAGTCGGACACAACTGAGTGACTTTCACTTCACATACGAAATATAAATGATCTGGCACATCCTAAGCAGTAAATGTTAACTGTTTCTGATATCATTCCAAATTTGCTGAGTTTCCTCAGCTCATTCAGGACTGGGTCAGCTAGAGGCACAGAAGACGCAGGACTGGGTCAGCTAGAGGCACAGAAGACGCCCGGGGGCCCAGCAGGGCTGGCCAGGGCTCCCAGACCCCATGGCTACATCTGACATTCAAGGAAGGGACCAAACATTTCTTGCCCATTAAATTACAGCAGAAGTTCTCTATCTAGGAAGAAACAAAACTGTAAATATAAAAGCCAATGCATAACCTTCCCGGGCTTCACTTGCAACTTCCTTCCTTTAATAATTATTGCTTAAAAGAAGTAGTCCGGGACAGTAGGGTGGGATGTGGGGGTGGGCTGATGGGTCTTCCATTGCATTTAAAGTTCACTGCACGCACTGACTTGTGACCCCATATCAAATATCTGCAGCCACAAGGAGCTAGCCAGTGGCTGTTTGCTCTCTGGATGTTATTTATTGCTGGTGTAAATTGCCAGGATCTCCCCCAGTGCATAACTTTTTCCCTGACTTGTTTCTTTCCAGAAGATCCCAGACTAGGGGGCCAGTCTCGCAGACGCCAACAGAACAATCTTCTTTCAACAGCATTAATTATCTGTATGGCTTTCCATAACAACAAAAGAAAAAATCTTGACCCCACTGCCTGCCAATATTTAAGGCACTAGGAGAGGGAAATCCTTTTATCTTTGCATCTCCCAGAGCAGTTTGGTTTGATAAAACATCCTTCCCTCCCCCCCCACCTCCCTTTTTATATTCCGAACTTTCTGGCCCGATTAATTCTTCCCATCTCAGTCAAGGGCTGTGTATACTCTTGAGTGTTGACTTGATTTTCTTCTATAAAAACATCCTTGCAAGAAATTAAAACAGCACAGCCCATTCTTGCTCCAGAAGCTACTTGTAAAGAGTCATATTCCTCACTCATGGAAGGGGGGCGGCAATTAAAAGATTTGTAGCAAAGGACAAGGGTCGGGGGAGAGAATGTGGAAAATGGAATATGAGTTGAGAAGATTTCTTTATTTTAAATTAAAGTTAAGGATTAAAGGCATCAGGATTTCAAGAGTTATCATGAAAGGCTTTTTAGCAGTCCCAAGTGGACGGGCCATAATCTTCTTTTTAAATGGCTATATTTAGACCACAGAGCACTCAGGCAGTGGAACCAGAAACTTCCAGCAGGGGACTGCAGGCAGGATGGAGGATGGTGTTTTAATATTAGCTGTGGAAACAAGATTTAACCACCTAGGAGTGATTTGTTTTTGAGGAACATGTAACACTTGGAAACTGCACATATATTTTATAAATCAGTGGAAGGGGTTCACAGCCAGAGTTGTATCACACGCAAACCTAAGAATTTGGGAAGGCCAGACCTCACCCCAAATGCCTCTCCATTCAAGGGGTATCTGATTCACACCTATATGACACCTATGATGAGAGCATTTGTGGGTAATAACACAGATGTCTTCTGATGTGAGAAACTATCTTAAAATCCTGCTTCTCTTAACAGATCAATTAGTAGATAAAACAAAGCAAAAAGGAATTGTTTAAAGGAAACACATTTATTAGTGCCATGATCTTGTTTCAGCTCAGTTCAGTTCAGTCGCTCAGTCGTGTCGACTCTTTGCGACCCCATGAACCGCAGCACGCCAGGCCTCCCTGTCCATCACCAACTCCAGGAGTCCACCCAAAGCCATGTCCATTGAATCGGTGATGCCATCCAACTATCTCATCCTCTGTCGTCCCCTTCTCCTCCTGTCCTCAATCTTTCCCAGCATCAGGGTCTTTTCCAATGAGTCAGCTCTTCGCATCAGGTGGCGAAGTACCTTCACATCAGGTATTGGAGTTCTTGTTTACTTAATCTGAAATTTGACTGAGTTCACCACTTCCCTGGTTGAGGACTACTGGCTGCTTTATAAAGGTTATTTATAAATTATCTTTATGACATGTTTAATCAATATGGTAATGAATGATTAATCTCAAAAATATAAGATATCAATGTATTAATGTTCAAAGTGAAATGCCAGTGTGGACGCAGCCCAAGAAGCAGAACCCTGAAAAGTCTGGCAGGCAACAGGCGGGAATCCAGACAGAAGAATTCAGTGGAACAAGAACCCTTTGGGCTTCTGAGACAGCAGGACCTCCTGGGCTGGTTTCAGTGGGGTTTGGTTTTTGTTCATTACTGGAAGCATGAGTAAGTGTTCTAAAATCAAAAGTGACACAGACCCAACCTGCCAGGCAACATAATCCTCTCCGAGGAAGCAAAAACACGTTTCCCACATTTCCCTCAAACTGCAAATCAAAGCAGACCCCGACATATTTTCTCTAAGCTAATCTCCAGCAGCCTGGTAACTTTAAAGGGGTTTAAATGAGACCAGGTTTTTTTTTTTTCTTTGTTTGGGGTCATTCCCTTCCCTAATAGGACACTGGAGAAAAGGTGTCTAAAGGGGTGCTGGGCGGGGCTGGGGTGGCTGAGACCTAGATTATCCCTCACCTGCAAGATTCTACCAGGCTTCCCCATTCCCCTGTCTGCTCAGCACACACCTGTCAGGGGGCCTGGGAACCAACAGGGTTAAGAAGATCTTCAGAGACTCTGATGTTCCCTGCAGATGCTGAACCATGGCTATTTGTGGTTTTAAATTGAAGAAGTCACAATCTAACCCACGATATTTCCAAGTCTATGCAAAGGCTAGTGAACCTGCTGGAAGTCTTATAAAGCATATCTAAATGCACCAGCTTGTCATTCATTTATTCTTTTGTTTATCCAACACATGTTTTCCTGAGCACCTACTATGTGTTTGACCCTGTTCATGGCACCAGGGCATACGGCAGTATTAGAGAAAGGGAAACGGCCCCTTGTTTTTATGGAATTCAGAGAAGCACAAGCCGGCAAAGAATTTCAGTTCAGTGTTGGAGCTGGGTGATGGGTACGTGGAGATTCTCCACACTATTCCCTCTTTGTGGACATTCAAAATGCTCCATAAAACACTTTTTAAAAGAGAAAAACAATAATAAATGCCATTTATTTGATCAATTTGCTCATCAGGCAAATACATGTTAAATGAGATCCAAGGGTTGGGCACTATGGCAAGTGAACAAGACCGAGGGGTGCCTTACCTTCAAGGAACTCAGTCTAACAATGGTGGATTTTCCCTATCAGATGAGTGAGGACAGTTAAAACTGAAAAATTGGGGGGATGGGGTAGGAGGGCGGGGTACTCAATAGACCAACACAACCTACCAGCTCAGTAGGAACATTCCAGGTGATTGTATGCAGAGATTCTAAGAAGAACACTTTCTGGATTAAAGGAACACCATAAATGAGAGATGGCAAGCTGTGGTCCATGGGCCAATCCCAGCTCACCTCGTTCTGTGAATAGATTTTCCTGGAACACAGGCATGTTCATTCTTTAAAATCTTCTTTACAGCTGCTTTCACACTACCCTGGCACAGCTGAGTACTGCAACACAGACTGTATGTCCACAAAGTAAAAAAGTATTTACTATCTGGCCCTGGAAAGAAAAAGCTTGCCATAATCTGCCTTAAAGTGTTCTTCACAGAACACTGTTGAAAAAATTGACTAAGTTTTTGTGAATTAAATCCCCCAATCTGCCTTCTTTGGTGGCCCAAGTTTTTCACACACTGAATTTGCTTAGAGCTGTAGGTCTCTTCTTGGCTATCACTGGAAAGCTTTTTAAAACCCTCATGCCCAGGCCCACTCACCAGACCAATGACATCAGACCCTCTGGCAGTGGGTCCTGGAGAGAAAAAAAAAAATCTGCATTAAAAAAAAATCTCTCTTAGGTGATTCCAATGGAAAAACATAGTTGAGGATCCTTGGCTTGAAAAGAGAGATATCAGCTTGGTGCTAAGTTTTCAAGGATGAATACAGATGGTTCATCTAAGGCAGTAGCCACACAGAAGATGGCCCACCTCTGAAACTAGCTGGATCCATGGGGCGGGCCAGCTGGTCCTGGACTGACTCTGATGCTGCCACCCAATTAGGAAAGCAGGTGGGTTACAAGCCGTGGTGCACCAGTAAATGCTTAACGACTGGCTCTCCAGGGGAAAAACCTCTGAAAGGTGGTGACTGCTAGTTTCTATGGGATAAATACTACCACCATGGCCAACTTCAGCCTACCAACCAGACATCGCTGAAAGCGGGGCTAGGAAGATATGCCCAGTAGTGACACAGGTGGCGCTAGCGGTACAGAACCTGCCCGCCAATGCAGGAGACTGGGTTCGATCCCTGAGTTGGGAAGATCCCCTGGAGGGAGGCATGGTTACCCACTCCAGTATTCTTGCCTGGAGAACCCCATGGGCAGAGAAGCCTGGTCTATAGTCCATGGGGTCGCAAAGAATTGGACATGACTGAAGCAACAGAGCATAAATAACACATTACACAGTATTTCCAGCATACAGATACGAGAGAGGTAAATAAGCTTGAGAGTATGCAACACTAAAATATAGTAAAATGATTAGGAAGTGACAAGTTTTGAGCACTGAAACTGGGTTTGAAATAAATGTAATTTCTTTAACTGTAGTTAGGTTCTGTAGTTTAATTCTTAATAATTTAAGAATGAAATTATTTAATTATTATTTAACATTTAATTCTTATTTTAAGAAAATTTCACAGTTGGTTCTCACGAGCTGGTACAAGTTGGTTCTACCACAGTATTGGCACATCTTGGAGATACTGTAGGCTTGGTTTCAGACTGCCTCAATGAAGCAAATATCGTAATAAAGTCACACAAATTTTTTGCCTTCCCAATACATATAAATTATATTTATATTATACTGTAGTCTACTGAATGTGCAATAACATTATGTCTTTAAAAATGCACACACCTTAATCTTAAAATAATGCTACTGGAAAAATGGCATCCGTAACCACATTCAATGCAGAGTTGCCGCAAACCTTCAATCTGTAAAAAAGAAATGCAGCATCGGTGAAGCACAATAAAATTATGTTCAATAAAAAGAGGTATGCCTGTTAGTCACTTCAGGACTCAAAAGGCCAAGTGTTGGCTGGGAGTTACTAACAGAATTTACATGGAAAATACAGTAAGGTAAAGGAACTGAGGCTTGCTGCTTCCTGACAGGATGACCTTGGCTGGTTGGTCCCCTGAACTTCAGATTTTTCATTCTATTAAATGGGGTTACTGTAATATGGACTCTGTACCCAAGGTGGCCTGGATTCAAATACTGCTCTACAACTTGCTAGCTGTGTGGCCTTAAGTTAGCAACTTCACTTCTCCTATCTGGAAAATGGAGATAATTATTATATCACCTGATGGGTGATTGGAGGGGTTGAAAGTGCTCTTCTAGGTAAACAATACATGGGATGTGGTCAATAATCAATTAATGTTAGTTCTCATTATTATTGTACAGGTTTGCATAGAATCAGATCGATTACTTGTTTATTGGGTGCTAGTGGCAATCATTAATGCTGTTTGCCAAATATTTCTGGCTCCCTCCCTTCCGTGCACAAGGCAATTCACACTTGGCTACTTGTGGTTCACTAAGATCAAATGACCAGTGTGGGCCAATGAGCTGAAAGCAGAAGTGATGGGTCACTTTCCAGGATGGAGTTTGTTGTTGCCACAAGACCCTCTGAGCAGTCTATCCTTCCAACATTGTGAATCCACGTTACAGCGGATAGCTGCTCCATTCGCCTGCGTGCCTAAATAACTGTGATGAGCAGGGAACACTGCCCATCTGCAATGGACATGCAGCCAGTGGGACTTGTCATTGAGCAAGAAATAGGCTTTGTTGTGTTAAGTCTTTGAAATTTAAGGGATCTTTTGTTACTATAGTATAATATAGCCTATACTGACTGATACATTGCTAAATAAATGTTATTTGTGACTACTATTAAGAATGCCTCCATTGTCTCCAAAATTTCAAATGTCACCCCCAAACTCTTAATCTAGATCATATGCCTCAAATAAGAACACTTTAACTAGTAATGACTGATTGGCAAGGTATAGGGAACAAAGCATGGTATTAATTGTCTAAAGACCTATACTTGAATCTGCTACACATCAGTTCTTTGAGCCTTGGTTTGCTGATCTGTGATATGGAAATAATAACAATGATCATATTTGCTCCTGCTTGACCAGGCAGCTGCGTAGCTATAATGAGAGTGCACACTGTATATTAAAAAAAAAAAAACAAAAAACTATCATCACTGGAGGAAATTACAGTCTCTGACTGTGATAAAGCTAGGTTATTTCCACTGCTCTTCTTCACACTCCCAAGGAGTCCAGTCAAGTTTTTGTTTTGCTTGTACTAGCCACCTCCAGATCGAATTCAGGGTAAACAATACCTCTGGTCTCCTCCTTTGGGGCTCCTGCCCAGGACTCTATCATTTTTGAGCAACTTCTTTTTCTCGCTCACCTGGCTCCAAATCACCAACATTTTGCAACATGCCTTGGCAACTTGTGCCATCAATCTCACTCCTCAGAAAGTTCTTCCTAAAACCTTTCTTAGCGATGCTTACTCTGGGGATTTAATCAACAGTGGGACCTATATATTGACTTATGAGCAAAACGCAGAAAGAAAATCTATATACCCAAGTAATATCCACAAGCCAATTAGTTAAAAACACAATGCCCCTCAGCTGCCGACTTCTTAAACTTTAAGGGGGAGAAAAAAGACGTAATTTCATCACTTTGTCCTCACCACTTTTCAACGTTTTGTAGGCTTTGGCATTTCCTAATTATGAGCACAGCCTAATTCAATCAAGATTCTGCCACTGGTTTTTCAAATGTTCCAACTGATGCTATGAAAGCAACACCTTCCCCCCATCCCGCAAATAAATTAATCCTCTGTATTATAATCATTACCTAAAACTCACTCTAGATGAATTATTTTATTTTTTAAAATCACAATTATACACATCTACCTGTCAAGTGAACAGGAGTTCTCAACACATACTGCAAGTCAGCAGGAACTAAGAGTTAGGCAGAAGGCCAAGCAACGAGTGGGAAGATTAGGCCGGGGTTTCTCCATTAGCAAGCAGAGACCACGGTGTGCATTGAACTGTGACTGACAACAGGCAATGACCTGAAGATCTCTACCAAAAGAACAGGACATTGTTCACTCATCCACTTATAAATCTTTATTGAAAACTCACTGTGTGTCATCTTGTGAAGAAGACAGACCTGATCCCTGTCTTTATGAAACTTAAGACACAAAATAATTATGACACAGCTTATCACACAAATAATTATTACACTTGTGGTAAGTACCAAGAAGGAAGACAGCAGGGGCACCAGAGGCTATAACAGGGGCTATATCATCTAGTCAGGAGGCAACAAAGACTTCCTTGAGGAGATGGCACTTAAGCAAACACCTGAAAGACGAATAAGAGTAAGCCAGAGCAAGAGTGAGGGACAGAAAACCATGTTTATGGACTGGAAGACTCCACAGTGTTAAGAAATTTCATTCCCTAATACAAACTGATCTATAGATTCAATAGGGTGCCAATCAAAATCCCAGGAGTTTCGGGGTTTTGTTTTTGTAGAAAAATAATAAGCCAATTCTAAAACCGATACAGAAATTCAAAGGACATATAACATCCAAAGAAATCTTAAAGCAGAAAAACAAGGTTAGAGGACAATCTATGCAACTTCAAAGCTTTAGTATGAAGATACAGTAATTAATAAAGTGTGGTACTGCTGTAAGGATAGACATACTGATCAATAGTCCAGAAATAGACTCACACAGATGCTCATTTGATTTTTGAAAAAGGGCACCAACGGGAAAAAAGGAAATTTTTAAAACAAATTTTGTTAGAACAACTGGATATCCATATAGGAAAAATGAGCCTCAAATCCCTACCTCACACTGTACGAAAGAAATTGTTCTGAGGTGTATCAGAGACCTAAACATAAAAGCCAAAAGTACAAGACTTCTAAAAGAAAATATGAGAATAGATTCAAGATTTGGGGGTAGGCAAAGATTTATTAGACAGGATACAAACAGGAGTTTAAGCAAACTCCAGGAGACAGTGAAGGACAGGAAGCCTGGAGTGCTGTAGTCCATGGGGTTTCTAAGAGTCAGACGTGACTGAGCGGCTGAACAACAAAGTGAGAAGGAGTATTCCAGGCAGAGAGGACAGCACGAGTCCCAGAGAAGGAAAAAGAACTGAAACAAGGCCAGCACAGCTGGAGCGTGGTGAGTGAGGAAGAGAGTGGCAGAGTTCAAAACACCAACTGCTGCAGTGAACCTTATTAAAAAACCTGCACTTCGAGAGATGAAAAGACAAGCCACAGACTGCGAGGAAAGAATTCCAAACCACATATCTGACAACAGACTTAACTCTAGCAAATGCAGAGAACTCTCAAAACTCAACAATGAGGCAAACAACCCAATTTAAAAATGGGCCAGATATTTAATAGACACATGACCAAATCAGATGTAGAGTTGGCACATACGAACGTGAAAAGATGCTCAAAGTTGTTAACTATGAGAGAAATGAAAATGAAATACTACTACACACCAATTAGAACGGCCAAAGTTGAAAAGACAAAAACAAACTGGATAATATCAAGTGTTAGGGAACACGGAGAACAGCTGAAGCTCTTCTACACTGCTGATGGAAGTGGAGATTGGCACAGCCACTTTAGAAAAAAGTCTGGGAGTTTCTTAAAAAGTTAAATATACACTTATCAAATGTCTCAGAAATCCCACCCCTAGGTATTTACCCTAGAGAGATAAAAACTATGATTGCACAAAAACCTATATGAAATGTTTATAGCAGTTTTACTGACAGCTGCCAGAAACTCCAAACAACTCAAACATCTGTAAACAGGTGAATGAATACACAAGTGATATAACCATGCGATGGAATACTATCCAGCAATGAAAAACAGCAAAGTACTGACACAAGCAACAGCATTAAAAAAATGTCTAATTCATTATGCTAAATCAAAGACGCTTGATTTTAAAACACACATATATATATACATATGAAGGAAATGGCAACCCACTCCAGCCTGGTGGGCTACAGTCCATGGAATCACAAAGAGTCAGACACAACTGAGTGACTGAGCTTACGCATGCACGCACACACATGCACACACACACACACACATACGTTCACACTCATACTTTTCATGGAGTTCATGGCAAACCACTCTAGTATTCCTGCTGTAAGAATTCCATGGACAGTATGAAAAGACAAAAAGATATGACACCAGAGGATGAGCCCCGCCCAGGTAGAAAGGTGTCCAATGTGCTATGGGGAAGAGTGGAGGGCTATTAGCTATTATTAATAGCTCCAGATAGAATGAAGCACTGGGCCAAAGCAGAATCGATGCTCAGTTGTGGATGTGTCTGGTGGTGAAAGTAAGTCCAACGCTGTAAAGAACAATATTGCATAGAAACTTGGAATGTCAGGTCCATGAATCAAGGTAAATTGGACGTGCTCAAGCAGGAGATGACAAGAGTGAATATGGACGTCTTAGGAACCAGAGATGGAGAAGGAAATGGCAACCCACTCCATTGTTCTTGCCTGGAGAATCCCAGGGATGGGGAGCCTGGTGGGCTGCCATCTATGGGGTCGCACAGAGTCGGACACGACTGAAGCGACTTAGCAGCAGCAGCAGCAGCTCTGACTTGGCGGAGAAGGCAATGGCACCCCGCTTCAGTACTCTTGCCTGGAAAATCCCATGGATAGAGGAGCCTGGTAGGCTGCAGTCCATGGGGTCTCTAAGAGTCAGATACGACTGAGTGACTTCACTTTCCCTTTTCACTTTCATGCATTAGAGAAGGAAATGGCAACCCACTCCAGTGTTCTTGCCTAGAGAATCCCAGGGACGGGGGAGCCTGGTGGGCTGCCGTCTATGGGGTCACACAGAGTCGGACACGACTGAAGTGACTCAGCAGCAGGAACCAGAGGACTAAAATAGATGGGAGTGGGCAAATTTAATTCAGATGACCATTATATCTACTATTGTGGGCAAGAATCCCTTAGAAGAAATGGAATAACCTCATAGTCAACAAAAGAATCCAAAATGCAGTACTTGGGTGCAAACTCAAAAAAAAACAGAACGATCTCAGTTTGTTTCCAAGGCAAACCATTCAACATCACACTAATCCAAGTCTATGCCTCGATCATTGATGCTGAAGAAGTGAAAGTTGACAAGTTCTATAAAGACCTACAAGACCTTCTAGAAAGTGAAAGAGAAACTCATTCAGTTGTGTCCTACTCTTTGCGACCCCATGGACTACAGGTCCATGAAATTCTCCAGGCCAGAATACCGGAGTATTAGCCTTTCCCTTCTCCAGGGGATCTTCCCAACCCAGGGATCGAACCCAGGTCTCCCACAGTGCAGGTGAATTCTTTACCAGCTGAGCCACAAGGGAAGTCCCTAGACCTTCTAGAACTAACACCAAAAAAAAAGATGTCCTTTTAATCCTAGGTGATCGGAATGCAAAAGTAGGAAGTCAAGAGATATCTGGAGTAACAGGCAAATTTGGCCTTGGAGTACAAAATGAAGCAGGGCAAAGGCTAACAGAGTTTTATCAAGAAAACATGCTAGTCATACCAAACACTCTTTTCCAACAACCCAAGAGACAATTCTACAAATGGACATCACCAGATGGTCAATACCAAAATCAGATTGATTATGTTCTTTGCAGCTGAAGATGGAGAAGTTCTATATAGGCAGCATAAACGAGACCTGGAGCTGACTGTGGCTCAGATCATGAACTCCTTATTGCAAAACTCAGGCTTAAACTGAAGAAAGTAGGGAAAACGACTAAGCTATTCAGGAATGACCTAAATCAAATCCCTTGTGATTATACAGTGGAGGTGACCAATACATTCAAATAGACCTGGTAGTCCGAGGGTCTGAAGAACTACGGATGGAGTTCTTCATTGTACAGTGACTAAAACCATCCCCGAGAAAAAGAAATGCACGAAGGCAAAGTAGTTGTCTGAAGAGGTTTTCACAAATAGCTGAGGGAAAAAAGAGAAGCAAAAGGCAAGGGAGAAAAGGAAAGATAAGAAAAGGTATGACCAACTGAATGCAGAGTTCCAGAGAATAGCAAGGAGAGATAAGAAGGCCTTCTTAAGTGAACAATGCAAAGAAATAGAGGAAAACAACAGAATGGGAAAAACTAGAGATCTCAGCAAGAAAACTGGAGATATAAAGGAACATTTCATTCAAGGATGGGCACAATAAAGGACAGAAACGGTAAGGACCTAACAGAAGCAGAAGAGATTAAGAGGAGGTGGCAAGAATACACAGAAGAGCTATACAAAAAAGGTCTAATGACCTGGATAATCACAATGGTGGTTACTTACCTAGAGCCAAACATCCTGGAAAGTGAAGTCAAGTAGGCCTTAGGACGCATTACTAGAAACAAAGCAAGTGGAAGTGACAGAATTCCAGCTGTGCTATTTCAAATCCTAGAAGTGCTGTTAAAGTGTTGCACGCAATATGCCAGCAAATTTGGAAAACTCAGCAGTGGCCACAGGACTGGAAAAGGCCAGTTTTCATTCCAATCCCAGAGAAGGGCAGTGTCAAAGAATGTTCAAACTACTGTACAACTGCGCTCATTTCACATGCTAGTAAGGTTTGCTGAAAATTCTTCAAGCTAGACTTTTTAACAGTACGTGAACAGAGAACTTCTGGATGTACACGCTGGGTTTAGAAAAGGCATAGGAACCAGAGATCAAATTGCCAACACTCGTTGGATCACAGAGAAAGCAAGAGAATTCCAAAAAATCATCTACTTCTGCTTCAATGACTACGCTAAAGCCTTTGAATGTGTGGATCACAACAAACTGGAAAATCCTTAAAGAGATGGGAATACTAGACCACCTTACCTGCCTCCCAAGAAGCCTTGAATCCAGGTCAGGAAACAACAGTTAGAACTGGACATGGAACAACTGATTGGTTCAAAATTGGAGAAGGAGTATGAAAAGGCAGTAAATCTTCACTCTGCTTATTTAACTTATATGCAGAGTACATCATATGAAATTCCAGGCTGGATGAATCACAAGTTGGAATCAAGACTGCTGGGAGAAATATGAACAACCTCACATATGCAGATGATAGAATTCTAATGGCAGTGAAAAGGAACTAAGGAGCTTCTTGATGAGGGTGAAAGAAGAGAGTGAAAAAAGCTGGCTTAAAATTCAACATTCAAAAACTAAAATAATGGCATCCAGTCCTATCACTTCATGGCAAATAGAACAGGAAATAGTGACAGATTTTATTTTCTTGGGCTCCAAAATCACTGAGGATGGTGACTGGAACCATGAAATTAAAAGATGCCTGCTCCTTGAAACAGTCATGTACAGATGTGAGAGTTGGATTAAGAGGATTTGAGTGCCAAAGAACCGATGTTTTCAAACTATGGTGCTGGAGAAGACTCTGGACAGTCCCTTGAACTGTATGGATATCAAACCAGTTAATTCTAAAGGAAATAAACTCTGAATATTCATTGGAAGGACTGATGCTGAAGTTCCAATACTCTGGCCACCTGATGCAAAGAGCCGACTTGCTGGAAAGGACCCCGATGCTGGGAAAGATTGAAGGCAAAAGGAAAAGGGGGTGGCAGAGGATGAGATGCTAGAAAACATCACGAACTCAATGAACATGAGTTTGAGCAAACTCCAGGAGATAGACAGCGAAGGGCAGGGGAGCCTGGTATGCTGCAGTCCATGGGGTTGCAAAGAGTCAGACATGGCTTAGCTAATGAACAACAACATATATTGCATCATCCCATTTATATGACATTCTGAAAAAGGCAAAACTTTAGAGACACAGGGCAGAGCAGTGGTTTTCAGGTACAGGGGAGGAGGAAAGGTTTAAATGTAAGGGAGGAGCATAAAAGAACTTTAGGGCATAGGTTAACTGCTCCATATTCTGATTATGGTCAAAGCTCACAGAACTATACAAACAAAACAAAATTCCTCTATGTACATTAAAAATAAAACTTCACCAGTCATCTCATTTCCTGCTTAAGCATTTTGCCAGGTTCCCCACCACTTACTGGAGAGAATCAAAAGTTCTCAGCTAGATGTCCAAGGTCTCAAAACACCTTCCCAGGCTCCTCCCAGCAAGTACTCTCCATCCACCTGTGTTCCCTGGCTCCCTGGCCCACTCCAGCTGTCAGAAACTTCAGGGTTCCAGGCCTCAAGGCTTTTAATTCACGCAGTTTCCTCTGCCTGGAATCCTTCTTCCCTGGCAAACTCCTGTTCACTTCCCCAAATGTGGTTCCAATGTCACCACTCCAAGTGTCTGGTGCTGAGGCTGGGTCCACAGAAAGGTACACGCAGCCAGGGTGGGTAGGCTGATGCGGTTCAATGCCCTAGCGCTCAAGAAGCTGGTGGCCAAATTACATCTCAGGTCAAAGCGTCTGCATTCAAAAAGGGTTATCATGTAGGAAAAGCAAGAGAGGCAAGGGACATCTGTCCAACCTTTCTTATCATTGCTTATTTTAAGCTAAAGAAAAGGATGAACTGGAAACTCTCAGGAGGTGGAGGTCCAGGCAGAGTCCAGCTACTCGAGAGGGAACCAAGCTTCAAGTTCTGCCCCTTTGGGGCCTCCAAAGCACACAGCTTAGGCTAAGTGTCCCCCAGGCCTCCTTATACCTATGTCACAAGTCACAGTGAAGAAGCAGTTCTTTCCCCATGCCCAGACAGATGAAGGCAATAGCAAAGCCCCAGAATGCCGCTTAAGAAAGATTTCTTAGGCTGTGGTTCTGAGAGTCAGAAATTTGAAAAGCGGGGTTTCAGCATCATGCAATTAATGCAGCAAACATTGATTTCTGCACTGTAAGAGCCTGGTTCATTAATTCCAGATGCTCCCACCAGTCAAACCAAGGTTCGGCTTCTTTGCAAGATGAGGCAAATGAGAATACTGAATTTTAAAATTCCTTTCTGCAGCAACCTTTATTACCAAACAGAGCATAAAACCCACCCACCCAGACTGCTTAATTCTTCCTAAATAATTAACAACACCTGCTCACCTCCCCATTTACGTGGGCAAAACTCATCACGCTGCTCAATGCCCTAGTGGTCTCTCCTTCCTATGAGTGGAGAGATCAACTAGCAACCAACCTCTGCCATCCCCACCCAGCCCCGAATAACCACTGATTTACTTAGTGGGATATTCCTCCATGCCTCCCAATACCAGATATCTACCAGGTATCCAATACCAGGATTAGATTTTTCTCTGAATCACCTTTGTAAGGTAAAGACCCAAAAGGGACTTCCTGAGAAAGACATGTAGGGGTTCCTTGAGGTGAAAATGAGAAAAAGGATGTCTCTCGGGAGAGCCACTTTTCCTTCGGAGGAGGCTTCCGCAAGTTTAAAGTTTGAGAAGCACTGGATCAGGTGGTCGGTTTCAGAGAAGTGACTATGAGGAAGAACCATGGCCATATTTGAAGGGAGAAAGTAGGAGAAATATTTTTTGCTTGGCTGCCCTAAGCCAAGATGCCCAGCCCTGCCCAGAACTATTACAGCCCTCAGAAAAAACCTTCCAACAAGACTGCCAGCTGAGGTCACTGGGCCACTGCCCAAACCATGACATCCTGACAGGGTTCAGAAAACCCCAAACCATGAAGCCCTCAGTACTATCCAGAGTGGACCCTGGACCAATAGCACCAGCATCAGCTGGGCACTCATTAGAAATGCAGAATCCTTAGGACACTCAAGGCCTACTGACTCACCAGGAATCAGAGAAGCTTTCCAGCAGAGTCCTATGCACTCTAAAGTTTGAGGACAACCAACTGAGATCTCTTGCCAAAAGGATTTCAGTGAAGTGGAAATGTGAGCCTCATGCTGACATCTGGCAGCCACCACGCTGTTTTGAGGGACTCCTTCAATTGGTCTCCAGCTCAACATGGGCCATGGAGATAGGGGAGACCCACCATTGGTTTCTAAATGAAAAAAAAAAAAAAGTTGTGGGGGAAAGAGAGAAAGTGATTAAATGGCTCCCAGTGGGTCATTAACCTGTTACAGGGTTGGGAAAGTGATGAGGGGTCTGGGATCCATGTTCAAAGCCACCACCTTCAGCCACCAATGAGTTTCTTTGGCAAGAGGCATCAGCAGGCCCAACTCCTCCCCTCACCTGTACCCCATCCTCTGCCCCATTCTCTCAACTTATCTAAGGGGAACTCAGGGATGAAACAGTCTTTTGAATGTGTGGGTTCCTCCTTCGTCGCTCCCCTCCACCAGGCTTCTCAGTTATCCTGGTGAACGCAAGGAAGATTTCATGCACCAAATACCATCCGGCCCCAATTGTCATTTCAGGATTCGCACCGTTTTAATGAATGCCAAAACTGTTTTTTCACTTGATAGAGCCTGACAAGACCAACAATCACAGATTAGAGAGAAACTTCTTGCTTTTCAACAAAGGTTAATAAATAGTGACAGCATTAAGTCTATTCTGATTAACTATGCTGAAAGATATTATTGCTGTTTGTAACATGAAATCATTATTGGATTAAGCACAGCATATAAAAATGAAATGTGAGTTTTAATCTCAAACACAGACATGCAGGCTGCTCAGATAAAGGCAGGGGTAACACTCAGAGGCCTGTATTAATTTTTAAGTTGCTCTGATGAAGGGATATTATCTGTCGTTTGTCTGGTCTGGATTTGATGGTCCCTTGGTGAACTCTCTTATTACTCGCCCTCAAAAGATGCTACGAGGCAAAGAGCAGAGACACTCCCTACCCTTGGCTAAGCTGTATCACAGTGGTGGCTGAATGAAGTGTGGCAGGCCCCGAATAGGGATTGATGGACCACAAGTGGCTTCACTCTTCTAGGGGTTCTGTGACTTCAAAGACCTTCCCCAGGAAAATGCCAATCCCAGATAAGGGGATGGGCTGAAGGCAGGGGAGATCCACCTTGGTTTTCCACATGAAGAAATTGGGGGAAAGGACTAAAAGCAGATAAATGGCTCCTAGCAGGTCATTAACCTGGGAAAGTCAAGGGTAAAACCCGCTACTTTGCCTCCTTCCCCACGACCCCATCCACCGTGGACACTGTATATGTCCTGAGGTATATTATTTCGAGGTGTTCTGTACACTCACTCATTTGGCACCCAGACTGGGGTCTCGAAATCCCATTTCCTAGTAAAGGGATCCCTCCCTGGAGCAACATCTGAGTCCAAAGCTGAGGTGTGAAATGTTCACGGTGAGTCTGGAAATCTTCCCAGAAAGCAAGGAGATGGTCCAAGACTACTGGAGGAGTCCAAAGGATTCAGGAGTCTACTTGCAGAGGTCCCCACTCACCAGAAACAGGACAACCTGAGCATGAAGAAACATAATAACTGAAATGGAGGAAGACACTCTAGTGATACTTGTATCCATGGGTTTACAGTGATATTAAAAAAAAAACACACAAAACACCCTTATTGGGTACTTTTGGGGGATATCAGGGAACCAACTCTTTGTTTTAAATTTTGGCAAATAAAGAGAAAGAATTGAGCATTATCCTTCCTTTCCTAGACACATTTGCCTTCAGGGCGAGCAAATAATTGATGAGGGGTGGTTTCTCAGTAGAGAAAACTTCTAGCTAAGAAATAGAAGAGGGACAGAGTCAATGTATCAACATTTTTCAACCCCTAATAAATTAATGGATACAGGCAATGATTATTAGTGTCTGCAAAACTCAGCTGGATGAAGAGCTGACGGAGAATCTGACCATGGATGGATCGGGCTAGGAACTCCTAACCCCATGGATCAATCTCAGTGACACAGAAAATGAGACAGCCAGACCTTCCTGCACCTTCTGACAGAAGGGCACACCACCACCCATGATGTGGTCTTGCTAAAAATATTGAACCAAAATCTGATCAAGGCTCTGGAACTACCATCAGTTCACCAGAGAATGGAGGAGAGTGCTAACTGACCCTACAGGGACATGCTCAGCCAGATCCAATGGAGAGAAATTCCACAAATGGAAGGCTTCTTCAGCAAGAATGAAAGAAGAAAAGAGAGGAAGAGACAGTGAGAAGAGGGTGGGGCAGAAACGGAGGACAAAGAAAAAGGAGGGGACCCAGAATAAAATATGAACTGATAAATCCATATTGATAGAAATTAACAACTGAACAGATAAATTTAAGTGTAGGAGAAAGAAAGGCTCTTCAACTAGTATGTAGAAGTAATGGTGGAGAGAGGAAATCATCATTGGGCAAACACCACAGGAATAACTGTTTCAGGCAAGAAGCAGTGATGGATGTTAAAATAGGCAGGCAAAAGAATAATGAGTAGCAGAGTATTTATATTGTCTTAAAGTGTTTCCCCACAAGATGCCTATTAATTACAAAAGAAAAAAACAAGTTCACAGTGGAGAATCCCAGAAGATACGACCTTAAATTAAGTGACCAAAGTTAACATCACTATTAACAGTAATGGGACAGATGGTCACCACGTGCCTCCTGATCTGAGGCATGGAGAAGGACACAACATCACTCATCTAGCACTTCTGCCAAAATGCGTAACCGAAGCTAATTATGAGTAAACATCCTGCATTCCCAAACTGAAAGGCCAGTTCTAATCACAAATGTCGAGGTCGTGCAGCCACGAGAGCACAGTGCGTTATAGTAGGGAGACCCCAGATTCTTCTTCACCATGACACAGTCCCTGAAAAGTCTATTTGACATTTGCGCATCACACAGGTCTCCTTAGCTCAGTCCCACAGGGAGTCCCCCCACATCCCAGCACTGAGCACAGAAATGGTCACTGAATGCATAATTCAGTGAATAAAAACAAGCTTAATCCAAAAAGGATTTTTATTGGTTCACGTGACCTGAAAGTTCCAGGTCACTAACTTCAGGAATGGCTGTATCCAGCAGCTCAAATGATATTATCTCATCCTACTCATCTCCTGGCTCAGCTTTCCTCTCTGTGGATGGGCTCTGTTTTCAGCCAGAGTTCTCACTTGGAACCCACTCCAGTACTCTTGCCTGGAAAATCCCCTGGACGGAGGAGCCTGGTAGGCTGTAGTCCATGGGGTCATGAAGAGTCGGACACTTACTGAGCGACTTCACTTTCACTTTTCACTTTCATGCACTGGAGAAGGAAATGGCAACCCACTCCAGTGTTCTTGCCTGAAGAATCCCAGGGATGGTGGAGCCTGGTGGGCTGCCATCTGTGGGGTCGCACAGAGTCGACACGACTGAAGCAACTTAGCAGTAGCAGCAGCAGCTCTCTTTCACGAGCATAGCAACTCCCTGGGAAGGGAAAGCACTTGCTTCCGTATCTCTAGCAAAAGTCACAGGATTCACTCTGCTTAGACTGAATTGGGTTCATGCGCTTTAATCTGCAGTTAAGGAACATGACAACTAAATGCAGTGCATGACCCAGGACTAGACCCTAAACCAGAAAAGGACACGAAGGAGCAATGGGAAAAATTTGAGTGATAGCGGTATATTAGATTATAGTGTTGTATCAATGTTAATATCCCTATCTTGTAACTGTTCATTCAACATTATGTTGAATATTTATGTTATATTATGTAAATGTTAATCTGGTTGAAGGGAGTATGGGGAATTCTCTGTATTATTGATGTAACTTTTAAAAAATCTTTTTGAAATTATTTAAAAATAAAAGTTAAAGAATAATATTTTAAATATTCCCCAACTACCCTACCTCCAAAGGCTCCCTTCAGACAACATTTCAGAACATGTCTTACTTCACAGCTCTTACAATTATAAATTCACTACTGCTTCCTTGCTGAATGCAATCTCTCTCCCTGGCTTGTGAGCCCTCTGGGCGTGTGGCACTTTCCTATCACACGGAATCACCATCCTTTCTTCACCATCCCCTTCTTTTCCCATATAGGTTTTATTGTTTTGTTTTGGTTTTTTTTTGTAGTTATATATTCATCTGTGGTTAGCTCATTCATTCATCTATCAATAAATACCTGAAGGCACAGGTGTGCCAGATAAAAACTACATGTTGAGAACCCAGCAGTGATCCAAGCACACAAAATTTCTACTCTTACACAGCTTTACTCCATCTCCTCTCTCTCCATCATCAGTCTGAAATCTCCAGGGGATACAGCCCTACCTACTTTGTTTCCTGCTTTGTCCCCAGTGTCTGTCACACAGTTCGCAATCAAAAAATGCCCACTGAATGGATAAACAGACGAACGGCATACATACCACCACCACCTCCTTCAGCAACTACCGCAGACATTGCTAACTGATCCCAAAACTCTTTCTGGGCCAAAGAGGTATGCAATGAATTTGCTTAAGTCCACAGAAGAAGCCTTGGTTAGCATTTGTTTTAAAGATGAAGAAATAAGGGACAAAAAGCAGGAAGTCACTGGCCTTAGAGCACAAGACAAAATCTAGTACCGGGACATCTAGCCTCTGCAGGTTTCACTGTCCCACAAGGCAGGAGACATTTCCACGACAGCAGCCAAGTTTTAGGCAACTGCTGGGCCTCATTAGATCTCACACCAACCTCCTTCCTGGCCCCTCACTCCCCTTTCCCAGTTCAATCCAACTCAGGGGCCAGGCACGTAAGCATCCCCCAGACACGGTCACCATGACCTTTCCTGGAGGTCCAGTGGTGAAGACTCGTGCTTCCATTGCAGGAGGTGCAGGTTCGATCCCTGGTCAGAGAACTGAGATCCCATAGGCTGCACGCTCGGCACAGCCAAGAAACAAACAAATAGACAAACCAGGGTTACTGTGCCCATGTTTCAAAGAGCAAAGAAACTAACGTGAGATGGCCTCAAGAGCTAAGGAATCCAGTACAAAGCTTAATCCTGCTTCAGACTCCTAGGTGCCTCCTGAAACAGGGATCAGGGAGAGCTTGCCCATCAGCTATGCCAGGGTGTTTGGCACTTAATTATGCTTTGTCTCCTATTTTCCTCTACTTGTTTTATGGCTTTACAGCCAGCTTAACCCTCTCCTGACCAAGTCATGAGATAACCAATAGTTGCAGATACAGACAAGTTCCACTGCTGAAAGGCAAACAACCTCTCTCTGGGCCTCAGTTTTCCCATGTGAAAATGAAAGAAGATGTTTTGAGGTCATTCAGATCCTGGTTTGACCACTTCCTCAGACTGTAGGCAGGTACCTAATGCTCTCTGCCTCAGTTCCCCTATATGTGAAATGGGTCGATGCCGTGAGAATCACTAGGCCACTTTTAAGTGTCCAGTTTGGACAGCAAGTTGATAGTGGATGCTACTCCCATCTAAATTCCCCCTTGTTTCTCACCTTGTGGGAACTTCTAGAATCACTGGCTTCTTCATTTCACTGGGTGTGCCTTGAGGGTGCTTGACAAAGATTCCTGGAGTTAAATTTAGCCTTGAAGTGCATGGACTCTGTGCAGGAAGTTGGCCCAGGTTAAGTGCCCCCAAAATCAGGGACCCAGCTGCCTTGGACAACTTTGCGTTGTCACTGCCTTGGGCATTGCCTGGCACAAAGGGATTTTGTGTCTTAAGACCCCTTATTTGCTTTTCATCCTTTCCTATTTTTAATACCAGGCACTGTTTTCTCGCTGAGGTCTGCGGGTCCCACCCCAGACCTTTCTGCTCCCTGCACTCTCTGGCCCCCGCCTGGAGAATGGGCATTTCGCCTGCCACGCAGACGCCCCCACCCCTCCAAACTCCCCTGAGCCAGGGAGGATGTTGTAAATAAGGCGGCAGCTGCAACATCAGGCCTGCCCAGGTGAATCCTGCAGCTCCATGGAACTCCCCGAGGCAACAAAAGAACTGAGCTGGGAACATGGAGAAAAGAATTGTAACTGACGTCTACATGACATCTTCACCTGATTGAATTAGGCAAGGAATCTGAGGAAAGATGTATGTGCTCCAATCAAGTGTCAAAAAGGTTTCTACAAAGGAGAAACTCCATGTGGCCCAAGGACTTGCATGACCCACATCAAGAGGGTAGGCTGGTGAGGGGACTGTGGGTTTGGCCACAGAAGAGGAGGCTTGCCTGGTCTCACCAGGCCCTGTGGGTGATTCAAAGGAAGGAGTGAATGACTCAGAAGACTGCACATTTGGGCGCACCAGTAGATGTTACAAAGAGACTCTTTCCTCACCCATAAAATGGGGATAGGGTCCACATTCAATGAGGTGGTGTAAGTCAACACTTAGCCCACCGTCCGGCTCATAATTAGTTCTCAGCCCAGGGAGGAGGTGCAATGTATTATACTTGCTTCTGAATTTCAAACAACAAATGGACCCTGATGCACAAAGCTCGTCCATCTACCATTTCACCTGAGTTGTTGGCCAAATGGGCTTCCCAGGTGGCTCAGGGGTAAAGAATCCACCTGCCAATGCAAGAGACATGGGTTCGATTCCTGGGTTGGGAAGATCCCCTGGAGGAGGAAATGGCAACCTATTCCAGGATTCTCACCCAAAAAATCCCATGGGTACAGGAGTCTGGTGGGCTACAGACCACAGGGTAGCAAACAGTCGGACATGAGTGAGTGACTGCGCACACACACAAGGACACCAGTCAAACAAAGCCCAACAGCCCCACTTCTGTCACAACCTTGCCCCTCCCAGTTCCCTCCCTCCGCACTGGACAGCAGCTGGTCCTCCATCCTGCCAGAGGCTTCCACATCTCCCTGCCTTTGAGCCTGTGAATTTCTGAAATAGTAGAATGTCTCCTACCCCCTCCCCTTTCTGCCACAGGTCAGAATTTTGGTCAGAAGGGAGGCCCTTCTCTTGGAAGTCTTCCAGGAATGCCTCCATCAAAATCCATCATCATCCTCTCCTTGACACTCCCAGGACACTTTGCTCCTCTATCAGCAAGTAATACAGATTAGTAATTAATATCAGCACTGCAATCAGAGCTGCCATCATCACCAGGGGAAATTCTCAACTGATCCTCTGAATAACCTCATGCAGTAGGTTATATTCTTATGGACAAGGAAACTGAGTCACGGAGGGTAAAGCCACTCACACAAGGCAACCTAGCTAGGAGGGGACAGAAGCAGGCTTGAATTTGGGTCTGTGAAGCTTAAAGACCTCACCCTTCTCCAGATGAGCACCAGAAGAGGCAGGTGAAGAGGTGGGAACCTGCGTGCCACACCTTGACAGAATGGAGGGAGCAGCATAGCTGCGTGCATGCATGCACACACATGTGCAGACAGACAGACACACACATACACACACGGCTTCTTTCTGGCTTCCCTGAATAGCCCTCTCCTAAATTTCAAAACATCTTCCCTTCGCTGAGTCACATTCCTGGGAGGAGGGGCAGAGAAATCAATATTCTGTTGCCTATCAAGTCAGTTATCAAATCAACTGGCACTGGCCCCCAAGGCCACAGTCAATCATTCCAAAACCCCCGAACCCCATTTCATTACAGTTATAAGAACATTTTCTTTTTAATCACCCCCAACTATTTCTGAGGAAGTGGAAATAAATAAGACTGCCAGAGAGAAGACCACACAATGCACCTTTACATGGAAGGGCACAGGGCAGCAAGCAGGAGCAACAAGCCCTGAGCCCAGTGGGGACCACATGGTCCTTGTGTGGGCAGTGACTGCCAGGATGGCTACCTAGAGGAGAGTAAGTCACAAGACATGGCCGCAAAAGCCCAGCCAGGAGACACACAAAGACGGAGTCCTGCTCACCTTCTGTGAGAGACACATGGCCCCTCACCCCTCCCTTCTAAAGAGGCAGCAACATTCTGAGGGCCAGGGGGCCTGCAAGCTCATATGGTCTCAAAGAGAACAGCTAACGTGAAGAGCAAGGGTTGAAGTGGGAGTCAAGGTGAGTGGGGTGGGTGATCCTGAGGATGTGACCCTGAGGGTGTCTCTAAAGCTCACTGGGCTGCTATTTCCTTCTCTAGTAAATAGGAATGGAGTTCATAATCCCCTTCTCTAGCTGCTGACTCTGAAAACAGCATGTACCACTGGTAACAATAATGGTGAACAATCAATAAGCGCTTGCTGTCCCAGGCCGTTTCCTTAAACCCACCGTGTGGACGATCTCATGTCATAGACAAGCAATGAGTAGCACAGAGAGGCGAGGAAACTTGGCCCACGTCACACAGCCAGAAGGGCATGGAGCTGGGATCTGAACCTGGGAAAGCCCAGTTTCTGATCTGAGTTCCTTCCCCCTTTCCTACCTCCTCACTGGCCTGACAGCTCCAAGTCTTTGGACTCCAGTTACAAATGAATAGTTCGGCAAGATTAATCCTGAGGTTCCCTTTGGACCCCGTTGACCCATGACTTCCCATGAGCCATCCTAGCATTTGGCTTCTAAATTAAATCCTCAATGCCCCAAACCCACTAACAAGCACTTAGTTATTAGGTCCCTCTTATGTTTTTTATATTATGTACAGAGCAGGAGAGAGAAAGCGAAGAAATGAAACTGGCCTGTCAGAGATTCTGGCCTACTTGATGTGAACAGGATGCAGCCAGGAGGAAGCTGAATTACATACAAATCAGGAAAAAAGATGATTTTCTCCAATAGAGAAAAAAATTTGACAAAAAAAAACGATAAAGGAAAAAGAGAAAAAAAAGAAAAAAGATAAGAGACAGAAGCTATGGAGCTCAGGCAGGACTTGAAGGGTAGGTAGGTTTGGGATAGACAGAAGAGAGTAGAGAACTCCAGGTGGTCAGAACAGCTTGGGCAAGTGCAAGGATCCAAGTTGGGCCAAGCAAAGTAAATCCTGGGACTTTTGCTAGAGCTACGAGAGAAAAGGGACTTTCTTTCCCTGAGTGTTTCCATGCTGGTGAAAGAGAGCTGTCAGCAGAGAATGCTGGCTGAGAACAAAGCCTACCCACACAGAGGAAAACTGAGCTAGGAGATGAGCAGGATGAGATAACATTTGAGATGAGATAACATTTGAGCTGCTGGATATAGCCATGCCTGAAGCCAGAAGACCTGGAACTTTCAGGTCATGTGAGCCAATAAAAATCTTCTTTGGTTTAAGCTGGCTCCAGGTGAGTTTCTCTCATACAACACAAGAATCTTGCCCATTGCAAGAGACAGTGACCCCAAATTCTACCTCACTATGACATCAGTCCCTGAAAAGTCTATTCAAAACTCACACACTAGTTCTTTTCTTTCGTTTGATTCCACAAGGCATCTCCCTGCATCCCAGCACTGAGCACAGAAATATTCACTGAATGAATGAAGTTCCCCCCACAGCCAATGCTTACCTGTCTGCTGAAGTCACATTCACTGCCTTGAATATGAGATGTGGGATAGTGTCTTAACTTTCTGCTATTATCCTCCCTCTGGCCATCACAATCACAGTTAAGTGATTAACTCCAGGAAATGTTTCAGGTATCCACAGCTCTGCAAAGTATTTATTCCTGAAGGGGAGGTGCCTAGATCTGGGCCCACTGTCTACGGCAAGTGGCCAGATTGTGCCTGAATCCAATCACCCTCTTGTGAAGTGGCACAGTAGTGTACGAATCTTAGTGACCCCATGGACTGTAGCCTACCATGCTCCTCCGTCCATGGGATTTTCCAGGCGCGAGTACTGGAGTGGGTTGCCATTTCCTTCTCCAGAGGATCCTTCCAACCCAGGGATCGAACCTGGGTCTCTCGCATTGTAGGCAGACGCTTTACCGTCTAAGCCACCAGGGAATCACCCTCTTAGCTGCAGTAAATTCCGGAGCATGATCCATCCACCCATCCAAAGAGTGTTTGTTGAGCAACTGCTACACAACAGACCTTTTGCTCAAAGCATCTGCCCTGGGGAGTTTCTTTTCCATGAAACAAAGAGGCTCTACCCACACAAGCAGATAAGACGCTGATGATAAGAGTGGTGCTCCCACTAGAAACTTGCAAACTTATCCGCTGCCAATAATAATAAAATGTTTTGTGGTGGTGGTTTAGTCAATAAATTGTGTCCGGCTCTTGTAACACCATGGACTGTATAGCCCACCAGGCTCCTCTGTCCATGGATTCTCCAGGCAAGAATACTGGAGCGGGTTGTCATTTCCTTCTCCAAGGAATCTTCCCAACCCAGGAATCGAACCTGGGTCTCCTGCATTGCAGGCAGATTCTTTACCAACTGAGCTACAAGGGAAGCCCTAAATCAGATAAATACAAACACTGTATGATATAATATATGGGAAAATATACAAAATGTTTTCCTCTTCCTAAAAATAATCCCTTCTTGCAGACACCAAGACATCAAATTTGAACCTTGTAAATATCTCTGTTAAACTGGTAAGGAACGTTCTCTTGCAAAAAGATGAAATAATAATCATAGTAATAACAATCTTCTTAGAAAATCATTTACCACGCCAGATTCCAGGCTAAATGTTTTAACTATACTGTTCCTTTGAACCCTTGCTATAAACCTAAGAAGTGGGGAACTGGAGGCTCAGAGACGTTAAGTAACTGGCCTGAAGTCATGCAGCAACTGAAGGAACCAGAATTTCTACCCAGATCTGGAAGATTCCAAAACATCTCTGGGCCTCAGCTTTTTCCTTTGAAAAGCAGGAATAAGCAGGACTCCTTCAAAAAGTTTCTATGTACACTAGATGAGATAATGCCCACAGTGTTTTAGGACACGTCCTTACTCATGTGATGGGCTTTGCCCAGCGAGATGGAGTATTTCATCATTAGTGTGCCCCTGACATGGTTTAAGGTGGGTGGGCTCAGGGCACCATGTGCCAGGCCCCGGGGAAAATATTCCTCTGTACTCGGCTCTCCCTGCTGCTGTCTGCTGCCAATGCTCAAATGTCAGTCACCTTCTGACAAGTGCACAAAACAGTTTTGGGTGCCCACAGCCACCACAAGCCTGAGCCTGCTGGATCCACCCTGGCAGGGAGAACTGCCAGGTGGCTCTCTTGCCGGTTGGCTCTCGCCCCTGGCTGCTGCCCAGGGTGACTTAACCGAGTCTGTGCCCGCCTTGCCAAATTGTTGGAGGAGCGACAGCACAGAATTTGACCCAGCCCACCCATGCAGAATACCCACCCCATAACCCATGCCATAATGCCCTGGGCACTCCCAGCCAGATGCCTGGCACACAGCAGCTGCCTGTTGGCACAGAGTGGGCAAAGCTGCAGAGAGAATGGGTTACAAGTTATGTTTAAAAAAACAAAAAAAGATGATGATATTGTGTGCTGACGGGATATTTTAATCTGGGTTCAGGCATTCTAGAAATAACAGTAATAGCTCATTCTCTATAGCACTTAATCTAACCTTTTATGTAAAGTAAGAAAGTTAACCCTCATAACATCCCATGCAGTAGGTACTATTATTAGCCCAATTACAAGTAAGAAAACTGAGGCACAGACAGAATGACTTGCCCGTGATCACAATGCAAAGTAGGACACACTGAACTCAGCTGTCAGCCCATGCAAAACTGCTGTGCTCAAGAAAGGCTCCAAGGTAACAACTGAGACAGTCCTGAGGCTGGCACTGTCAAAATTCCTATTTTACAGATGATAAGACTGAGGCTCAGAGAAGCTGAGCAACACACTCAAGGCCACGCAGCATTCGAAGCCAGGCTCCTGAACTACATTTCGGACTGCTTCCTGATTATACTGAATTTTGCACAGCATCTGGCTTCTACTCTGTAAAATGCAGCTCTCTCATACCAGCCACTGTTTCCTGCAGAACATGATCCACAAAAGACAAATTCCAGTGAAAAGGTGGTGAGCTGGATGGAGACAGGGATTAAAAAGCTATTCCTCTGGCCCCGTGGAAAAGCTCAATGGCCACCAGGTTCCCTCGGGGGGTGGCTTTTCTGCCTTAGAGAAGTGATTACGGGAGGTCGAGCGCTCTGGGTGGCAGGGTTCAGGGCTGCTGAGGCATCTATGGGAACCCTGATCACCTCCAAGCCAGACTCTCCACCACCCAGCTGTGGGGAACCAAGCCTGGGGTGCCAGCCTCCCCCCAGGCCAGATCAACGTCTGTCAACCAGGGCTTCTCATCGCCAGGGGCAGGCACGCCTTGAAAAAGCACATTCTGTTTCATAAAATAACTGTATATTTAGAAAGCAGCACCCAGAAACAAAGCACCGGTTGCTCATATGGCCCAAGCTGCAGGGGTAAAGCTCAACAAAACCTCAGCGGGAGCAGGTGGGTTCAAAAGAGCGCTCTCCTCAGAGACATCTGCAGGTTTCCCGAGTCTCTGGCCGGAGTCAGGGCCGCGTGGGAATCCGGCGGCCTGTGGGCAGTGCAGGCCGGCTGTTCTACAGCCCAGGGAGCTTCGTGACAGGCTGAGCTACCCAAAGACAGCTCTGCCAGGGACTCCAAATGGGAGAGGACAGGAAAGCAGCACACACACTCTCACACGCAACATGTGCACACTCGACACGTTACATTCTTTCACATGTGTGTACACACAGCATGGCTCATGCGCTCACACGCAATGGGGTGGTGACATCAATATGCTTTCGCATGCAACACACACACGCACACAACATGCTCTCACACAACACAGTCCCCCACGAGACATGCTCTCCTATTCATGTACACGTGTTCAAAATGCATGCTCACACACTCCCATTACACACACGCTTATACTCACACATGCACACACATGGCTGGCCGGACACACACAGACCCACAGTCACGCACCTGTGTCCTCCCCAAGATGCTCAGATCCATCCACGCACAGACAGAAAACGCAGGCAGGACCACAGAGAAACAAGCCCAGACCCCACCACACCCATGACCACCTCCCAGAGACACACACAACTCAAGAACACACACAGAGTCATACCCAGTCTCACACGTGGACAACCCCCCAAAAGCCACAACGTGCACAGAAAAAGACACACGGAGGGCCACACCCGCCACACACACCTGGCTGGATGCACATACAGGCTCAAGCGAATGAACAAAGTCACCGCCTCCTGCTCTCGCGTCCACAGGTCCTCCCACCCGATGGCAGGTCCGAGCGCTCGCCCTGGGCAGGGGTATCCAGACCCCCGCAGCAGTGCCGTCATTCCAGCCCAGCCCGGCAGCCTGAGCCCACTCCAAGGGCCTGCCAAGCAGCACCACCAGCAAATAAAGAGCGAATGTGCAAAAATAAAGCCGAAAGGCTGCGATAAAGCAGTCCCCTTCCCACAGGACTCCGCGCTGACGCAGGTTCTGCTCTCTGCGATAAACACTTTCATTCTAATTTTAAAAGACATTAGCATTACCTCTTTGGCTCTCGATCCAGCCAGACGGTACCTCGCCTGCTGGGCCACTCTCCGGCCCCACTGGGCAGCAAGAAGACAGACGCAGGCTCCCAGGCCTTATGCCCCAAGCCTACAGGTCACCCTGCACGATGGGTGCTGACCCAGGGGCCTGCTGGCCACCTGGCTTTTATTTCACATCATCCTTGCAGGAGCTCACTGAGGCTACACCCACTAAAGCAAAGAGACCCACCACACCTCAAACATCCTCTGGAATTCTGTCTCACTCCAGCCAGGATCCCTGTGGATCCAGTCGTGCGATCTAATATGAGCCCCACACACGAGGAAGGCAGCTTTCAAATGGTGGGTCTGCCCCTTGACAAACTGGGGGGGGGGGCTCGAAGTGAACCAGGCTCTATGTCTTTACCCCCTCACCCCACAACTCACCCTGCCTGCAAACTCAAGTCTCACCTCACACCTCCCAGAGTGACCCAATCCTGATTTCCAGGCTTGGCAAGGACTTCAGGGAGAAGGGAAACCACAGACTAGTTTGTGAAAGAGAGTGAGCCATTCTTATGAGCTCAGAGGTCAAGACCCCCAAATTCCACATCCAGTCCCAGCTCTCACCCCATCCTGCTCACCCTTAAGGCCCCAGGCACTCTGAACAGGTGTTTTCTGCAAAGCCACCTCTAAGCCTTTGTTTAAGCTGTTCCCTCCTCCTAGAACAGTTCCCTGTCTCTTTGCTGGAGCTGTACTTGCTGCTCCTTCAGGTCTCAACTTCCAAGTCACTCCCCACCATTCTGCTGGGGGCCTAGGGATCCCATGCTGAACAGGGCTGCCCAGTTTCTGCCTTCATTGAGCTATAAAGTCGGTGGCTTCCTTCCAGAAGTTTCTTTGACCTCCCAGACTGTGTTGAGTACATGTCCTCAGCTCCCACAGTCTCCTACATGACGTGAAAGTCGCTCAGTCGTGTCTGACTCTTCGCGACCCCATGGACTATACAGTCCATGGAATTCTCCAGGCAGAACACTGGAGTGGGTAGCCTCTCCCTTCTCCAGGGGATCTTCCCGACCCAGGGATCGAACCCAGGTCTCTGGCATTGCAGGTGGATTCTTTACCAGCTGAGCCACAAGGGAAGCTCCTAGGCTCCCCGCTTAAAGGATGGCTCTTCCCAAGCTGGTTCCAGCCACCTGAACCTGGATCTGCCACCCCCTGCTGTGGGAACTAGGGGCTCCCCCAGGGCAGGGGGCGGTCTGCCATGTCCCTCCAGGCCTCCCTGTGCCTGGCATGGCATCAGCCTGACAGGTGGCTCCTGAGTGAGTAAAGAACAAAGGGCTTGTTCTGGCTGAGGCATGGTTCACGGTTTTCCTCTTTAACCAAAGAGAGAAGCCAGGAAAGGCAGAGCTAAGTAAGTCCTTGCTAGAGATAAGATATCTCTGCTTTTTAATATACTATCTAGGTTGGTCATGATGGACATGAGTTTGAGGGAACTCCGGGAGTCGGTGATGGACAGGGAGACCTGGTGTGCTGCGATTCATGGGGTCGCAAAAAGTCGGACACGACTGAGCGACTGAACTGAACAGACTGACTGAGAGATAGGATATGACACGGGCTCTCTCTGGCTCCCAGCTCTTACCTACTCTGCCCTGGGGCTGGTAGTACAGCCCTCTCCAGCCATTCCCAAATGTTTCCACATTACTATATTAGCAATCAAAGCCCACCAGGCTCAAAAAATGTGGAATGAAAAAGAGAAATGTCAGCAGATGGCTCACAGCAGCCTCAGAGCCTTCCCTCCGGGCCTTTTGAATCGTCCCACATCAGTGCTTTCCTGGGCTGGCCTGGCCCAGCCCCACCCTGACATAGGTCTAGACACTGCAGCAGCCTCTCCCTGTCTCCCTGACTCTGCCCTTGCCCTCTCACAATCCCTCCTCTCCACGGTGGCCTGGGGGCTCCTTGCAAAAGGTAACTGCTTCTGTCACTGCCATTCCAGGCTCAAACCTCTCCGTGGCCTCCTGTAGCTCTCAGAATTAAACCCCTAAATCCTCACCCAGAGTCTCCAGGAAAAGTCCAAACTCTACGTGGTAGCCCAGGAGGTCCTGCCTGATCTGACATCCACCAGCAGCTCCAGGTGGCCCAACTGAATGAGTCACCAGTCCCCCAGTGTCTCCAGCTCTCATACTCTGTGCCAACGCCATGCTGTTCCCTGTGTCTGATGCTGTATCCTGGTGGACAGCATGGCGACCCTAATTCCCTGCCTGGGAAGCTCATCCTTCCAGACTCGTGGCAGAGTTTCTCTGTGGCTCCTTCCCACCTCCCGAATCTGAGTCCCTGCTCAGCATGTACCCGGTGCCATATAAACCTCCATCTTGCGCCGTCATGGGTGGTCTTCTCTCCCTGGTGACCCTCTTGAGAGCAGGAGTCCCATCTTATTTATCTAGGGGATCCCAGATGTGGCCTGGCGTAGACACATTAATATGTATTAGTGATTACTGCTGTGATGAATATATTCTTCAAGCTCCCTCTGTGGCCTGGTGCCTTGCTCTAAGCTCTTGTATTAGTTTGCTTCTAATAAATCAAGCCAAAAGGAAAGATCCAGATGCTTCAGCTTCCTCCCCAACTCCCCGCGCTCCAGTCGGAAGGTGGAAGGCTTGAGGATTAGCATGTGAACAGTGGAGGGAAGGTCCTCCTCCCAGAAATGACACAGGCAGTGGGGAAGATGACAGGGCTCACCATCTCTACACAGGCTCCTGAGTACACGCTCAGCCTGAAACAGTGTGGGTCTTCATTCCAAGGCTACCCTGTGGGTCTCAAGGGTCTGAGGCCCCTGCATGGCCTTCCTTGAGCTCCTGTGAGTAGTCAGGACAGTGTTAGCATGAGGCAGGCTCTGTGCCCTTCTAAAGAGAGGTGGGACCCTTAGGAAGGGATAGAAAACACTCCCAGCACAGGGTCCCTAAGAGTGCTGGGTTCTGCCTGATGGGTTGGCAAGACCTCACTTTGAGGATTTAACACTTTATCTTGAGGAAAGAGACTTAGTCTCTGAGGCTAAGATCTCTGCTATCCTCCAACTCCCCTGGATAATTCCAGCTCCAATCACACACCCACCCAGTGGTTCAACCGGCCCTGCTTTCTGGAAGAAGAAAGGAGGCCAGAGACACTACTGGGAGGTGGGAACTTAACACATCAGAGAAGAGGGACAGATGATAGGAATGCTGTGTGGCCTTAGGCAAGTGTCTTTATCTTTCTGAGTCTCAGTTTTCTCATCTTGAAAATGGGTATAAGTTATACAAGCTTCTGAGATTCTATGTAGGAAGAATCTAGCATGGGATCTGACCTCCTACTCTGTTCCACCCATGAGGGTCATTACAATGATATCTGGGGCAAACCCAACTGGTTTCTGAAGAGCAGGAAGACAGGACAGAGGGGAAGACAGAGGCCCAGAGTGGACAAAGAGCCTTGGCCTAGGCAGTTAGGGAACCTGAGACCATAGTCCCAATCCCCTCCAATACCCACTAGACAGGCTCCACTTTAGACCCTCTGGGCTACAGGGGTGTAAACCTGATTCTGGTGACGATAATGTTCTGAGTGCCAGGCCGCTCTTGGTCCTCCACACTGAGGTGAGGCTCAGTGGCTCGGATAATTCAGAGGCTGTCGCTCCTCCATGAGACACTCTTATCAGGTGTGGCCAATCCCCTTGAACTGTCTCCTGCCCCTGATTCACTGCAAGCTCTATTTGGTTACGGGGAATGTGAAACTTCCTGGTCCCTGCACCCTTGGGCTTCCCTGGCGGCTGAGAAGGTAAAGAATCTGCCTGCAATGCAGGAGACCTGGGTTAGATCCTTGGGTTAGGAAGACCTCCTGGAGAAGGGAATGGCTACTCATTCCAATAATTTTTTTTATATTTATTGTTATGTATTCATTTGGCTGTACCAGGTCTCATTTGTGGCAGTGAACTCTTAGTTGAGGCATGTGGGTCTGTTTCCCCAACCAGGGATTGAACCAGGGCCCCCTGCATTGGGAGCATGGAGTCTTAGCCACTGGACCACCAGGGAAGTCCCCACTCCAATATTCTTGCCTGGATAATTCCATGGACAGATAAGCCTGGCGGGCTACAGTCCATGGGGTGGCAAATAGCTGGACACAACTGAGCAACTAACACTTTCACACCTGCGCCCTTGCTGGAGGAAAGGGTGGGGAGGGGGCTCAGGGCCTGCGCCCTGGGGGCAGCTCACAGCTCCAGCACATGACCGATTTGCCAGAGCTGCCGTGGTTGTTGGGGGCTCCCTCAGTTTTCAGTGCCGACCACTTTAAACAAGCATTTCCTGACTGCACAGGTCTGGAATAGTGCGTCCCCTATCATGGCTTCAAGATCGTGAAAGGGAGCAATAGCGTTCAAAGCAGACAAAACAGATCAAGAGACTGTGAGTTTCCTTGAGCCATGGAGAGCAAAATAATAATAAAAGTAGTACTATCAATAAAACGTTAATTATAATAATAGCAGCTCTAACTTACTGAGCACTAGCTTTATGTGGGACCTTAAGCTGGGTCCTCCACCAGCATTCTCTCACTTAGGCCTCAGTATGGCCCTTCAGGAAGGGACCACTGTTACACTTATTTTACGAACAAGGAAACATTTAAAATAACGAAGGCACTTCCTCCGTTATCCTATTTTACAGACTAGGAAACAAAGATCCAGAGAAGGCAAGCCACATGCCTGACGACATACCAGCACATAACGGATCAGAATTTAATCCCATGGTTACCTGACCTTCATGGTCTTAACCACAGCTGTTTCCTTCCCAGAAAAATCCATGCCAGTCACTCAACAAACAGCTGCTGAGCCTTTAAGAAACTCCAGGGAGCATCTGGGGGTGGGGAGACTATGGTGAATGTGAGAGTCTCAGGGCCTTTGCAGGTGACCAGCTAAAGTGGGGAAAACAGACACTGAAAGCTCCCTCACTCCCAAGGGTGGTGAGGGTCGGCTAGGGAGCTATAAAGGAGACCTTATTGCCAAATTCATACTTAAATGGAAGAAAGTGGAGAAAATCACTAGACCATTCAGGTATTAACCTAAATCAAATCCCTTATGACTATACAGTGGAAGTGAGAAATAGATTTAAGGGACTAGATCTGATAGACAGAATGCCTGATGAACTATGGACAGAGGTTCATGACATTGTACAGGAGACAGGAATCAAGACTATCCCCAAGAAAAAGAAATGCAAAAAAGCAAAATGGCTCTCTGAGGAGGCCTTACAAATAGCTGTGAAAAGAAGGGAAGCGAAAAGAAAAGGAGAAAAGGAAAGATATACCCATTTGAATGCAGAGTTCCAAAGAATAGCAAGGAGAGATAAGAAAGTCTTCCTCAGTGATCAATGCAAAGAAATAGAGGAAAACAATAGAATGGGAAAGACTAGAGATCTTTTCAAGAAAATCAGAGATACCAAGGGAACATTTCATGCAAAGATGGGCTCAATAAAGGACAGAAATGGTAGGGACCTAACAGAAGCAGAAGATATTAAGAAAAGGTGGCAAGAATACACAGAAGAACTGTACAAAAAAGATCTTCATGACCCAGATAATCATGATGGTGTGATCACTCACCTAGAGCCACACATCCTGGAATGTGAAGTCAAGTGGGCCTTCGGAAGCATCACTACCAACAAAGCTAGTGGAGGTGATGGAATTCCAGTTGAGCTATTTCAAATTCTGAAAGATGATGCTATGAAAGTGGTGCACACAATATGTCAGCAAATCTGGAAAACTCAGCAGTGGCCACAGGACTGGAAAAGGTCAGTTTTCATTCCAATCCAAAGGAAAGGTAATGCCAAAGAATATTCAAACTACCGCACAATTGCACTCATCTCACACACTAGTAAAGTAATGCTCAAAATTCTCCAAGCCAGGCTTCAGCAATACATGAGCCGTGAACTTCCAGATGTTCAAGCTGGTTTTAGAAAAGTCAGAGGAACCAGAGATCAAATTGCCAACATCTGCTGGATCATGGAAAAAGTAAAATAGTTCCAGAAAAACATCTATTTCTGCTTTATTGACTATGCCAAAACCTTTGACTGTGTGGATGACAATAAACTGTGGAAAATTCTGAAAGAGATGGGAATACCAGACCACCTGATCTGCCTCTTGAGAAACCTATATGCAGGTCAGGAAGCAACAGTTAGAACTGGACATGGAACAACAGACTGGTTCCAAATCAGGAAAAGAGTACATCAAGGCTGTACATTGTCATCCTGCTTATTTAACTTATATGGACAGTACATCATGAGAAACGCTGGGCTGGAGGAAGCACAAGCTGGAATTAAGATTGCCAGGAGAAATATCAATAACCTCAGATATGCAGATGACACCACCTTTATGGCAGAAAGTGAAGAAGAACTAAAGGGCCTCTTGATGAAAGTGAAAGAGGAGAGTGAAAAAGTTAGCTTAAAGCTCAACATTCAGAAAATTAAGATCATGGGATCCGGTCCCATCACTTCATGGGAAATAGATGGGGAAACAGTGGAAACAGTGTCAGACTTTATTTTTTGGGGCTCCAAAATCACTGCAGATGGTGATTGCAGCCATGAAATTAAAAGACGCTTACTCCTTGGGAGGAAAGTTATGACCAACCTAGACAGCATATTAAAAAGCAGAGACATTACTTTGCCAACAAAGGTCCGTCTAGTCAAGGCTATGGTTTTTCCAGTGGTCATGTATGGATGTGAGAGTTGGACTATAAAGAAAGCTGAGCGCCGAAGAATTGATGCTTTTGAACTGTGGTGTTAAAGAAGATTCTTCAGAGTCCCTTGGACTGCAAGGAGATCCAACCAGTGCATCTTAAAGGAGATCAGTCCTGGGTGTTCATTGGAAGGACTGATGTTGAAGCTGAAACTCCAATACTTTGGCCACCTCATGTGAAGAGCTTGACTCGTTGGAAAAGACCCTGATGCTGGGAAAGATTGAGGGCAGCAGAAGGGGACGACAGAGGATGAGATGGTTGGATGGCATCACCGACTCAATGGACATGGGTTTGGGTGGACTGCGGGAGTTGGTGATGGACAGGGAGGTCTGGTATGCTGCAATTCATGGGGTCGCAAAGAGTCAGATACGACTGAGCGACTGAAATGAACTGATAACACAAAGAGTCTCCCTTTTCCTAGAGATCAAGAGAGACTTCATGGCTAAACAAGATGCTTTCCAGGCCGCATAGAACTTCTGGCTCTAAAGGGCAAGACAGACACTCCCTGGGGAATCACATAAATCCTTTTCATCATTTAAAATGATGGGTGCCACCAAAGGGTCAGGCGCTGTTGCGCTGTTGCGCTGTTGCCAGAGCCCAGTGGTAAGGTACGTATCCCTGTTCTCTGTCCTCACCAACCTTCCAAGCTGGGAGGAGCAGCAGAAGTTACTTACCTGATGAAAAAGCCAGGCTTATGGCACGATCCTGACCTCCCCCTGCCAATTCAGACCCCCCATACTTCTCCTGACCTTCCGGCCAGAAGGAGGTGGCCGGGGCTGCTCGCATGGGACCACCGCAGCCTCTGCTTCCCCTCCTTCGTGTGTCTCTCAGAATTATCGATTCTGCCACAGGCATGGCCAGGATAATTTTGCTCAGCTTCAAATACCTGGTTCTCATGAATTCCTTGGCCAGAAGGTTATAATGTTTCTCCTAAAACATGAGGGAAAGATTAAGCCTGCTTATGGTTAATACACACTGCACCATGTCCATCAAGCTGCTTGTCTGCTATTGAAAGTTCGCTATTAGATACTTATTTAAACAGCCTTCCAAGGCTTCCGAGGAAAGTGCAGCTATGCATTTTTCCCCCTCCTGGCTGGCGAGAACGACTATAGATAAACATCAATTCGCTCCTGCAGATCACAGTCACAGTGAATAAATTTTTCAGGAAGCCTGAGATCCGCACAAAGGCTCCGCCAAGCTCCCATTTCACACAACATCAATGTTTGGCCTCCAAGAGATAAAAGCTCTAAGGTGCCCGTCACTAGGGCAAAATTATCAATTGTCAAGTCACTTTTAAGAGAGAATAAGGAGCATTTTTTAGGAGACATTTCCTCCTGTAGGGAAAAAAAAAAAAGTGGATGGACAGTCACTACACCCACAAACTAACCACTGGGACTTCTCCCCTGAAAGCCCACGTGCCCATCCCCCAAACTTTTGGCCGCTGGCCTGCTGCCCCTGGGCAGGCAGAAGTAGCCACAGCTCAGAGCAGCCCCTTCTGGCTGAGTTCAGTGACTTTGGTGACTCAGGCTTTGGGTTATTTTTACTTTTGTCAAAGTGGGGTTGTTTTTTTTTAACTACTTTTAGAAGTGGCAGACAAGGCTTGTCTATTATAAAATATTTGTTGCAAACACACACACACACACACACACATTCACTTGCTCACCACCCCACATACAGCTCCCGTCTATGTAAAAATCTCAAGTCACTGTGGTGTGAGGGACAGGAGATGGAAGCTGAGACACCCTCGAAACCAGGGTTTATGTAATGCTCTGGACTTCGTACTCAGCACTGTTCTGCTGGAGTCAGGAACTCAGAGAAGATGCCATTTTATTAGATGGGGAAACCGTGGCATGGAGGAGCCTAAGGAAGGGAGATGGAACCAGGGAAGTGGGACTTGGACATACCTGCATTTGAATCCTAGCTCTACCACCTACAGCCGTGTGCCCCTGGGCAAGTAACTTCAACCTCCTGGAGTCTCAGTTTCCTTCTCTGTAAAATGGGGATGGCAGCAGTCTCTGATTCACAGGATCACTGTGAAGATTAGCCTCTAAATACATATTCATTAGTTTTACTATAATGGGCTCAGACCCTTCTAAATCCAATCGCTGGCAGGAACCCAGGCTGGATATGAGAGGAGGGAGCAGCAGCACATTAGCCCTTCTCAGCTGGTCACTTCATGCCAGGAATGTCCTCTCAGCCCCTGCTTCTCTGTCCAAACCATGAGACCCTGGACTCACAAGCCTTGAGCACTAAAATCCTTATGTGATATCTTCACAAGCCGTGAAGGTGCTGATATTATCCCCAACTTATAGAGAGAAAAACTGAGGCTCAGGGAAGAACAAGTTGTCGAGGACTAAGGAAACAACCACCCCAGACCTTAGTTCAGCCCTGTTCAGAAACCTCTGCTTCTCCTCTCAACCACAGTAAAGACTTCAAGTCTCAGGTTTTTTTTCCAGTAGCATTTAGGAGTAACACTGGGAGCCCTTTTTTCCTGCCCATGGTTGGGGGAGTCAGCCCCACACCCCCTTTCCACGTCCCCAAAGAACTCCGAACAAAGCTCAGAGTGAAAAGGACGTGTGCTTGCAACATTTTCCAAAAAGGCTGGTACTGAGTTGGATAGTGCAGCGTTCCCCATCCTCAGGCACTGAGCCATGTCCAGACTATGGCCAGAACCCCTGATTACGACCTTACTGAGAAACAGGGTTTTTGCAGATGTAATTATTAATAGAAAGATGAGATCATATTGGATTACGGTGAGCCCCAAATCCAAGGACTACTGTCCTTAAAAGAAGAGGAGAGAACACACAGGGAGGCCAACTGTGTAACAGTGAGGCTGAAATGCGTGACACAGCTGCAAGCCAAGGAGAGGCCGGCATCATCCGAAGCTCCCTTAGAGCCCCTGGAGGGAGTACGGCCCTGCTGATACCTTGATATCAGATTTCTGGCCTCCAACTGTGAAACAATAAATTTTTGTTATTTATGCTAGTTGCTGGTAATTTGTCACGGCAGCCTTAGGAAACTAATCCAGTGCTATTCTATGAAAATTACACAGAACCATGAGTGACAATTATCTGGGCTTTTGGAAAGTTCCAGGCCAGCTGGGGTGAAAAATCAAAATGGGCCCTGTCATTTGGACAACGGAGATGAGGTGGCCCAGGCCTGTACCCCTTGATGGCCCCATGGAGTTTCCCCCTGTACTGGAGGGGTTGGACTGGGAGTATAGGCCATCCAGTTATACTTGACCTTGGCCAGCAATGACCCCAGCTACGTCTCCTCCAGACCTTCGTGGAAAGGGCATGGCTGAGTCAGGAAATTTACCTCGGCAGCTTTCAGGCTGTAAATATCACTTCCTTCCCCTGAACAGCAACACGAGGCCAACCTCCCGGAATTATTTATTGCCAATTGCCTCTTCCTGAGGCCATTCTCTGTATCAGCACTGTACCCAGTCGCCTTGCCTCTGGCTGGAGTGGGCTCAGTGACTCCTTTGGCAACAGGTGTGCAAAGTGAGGCTGGGAGTGGCTCCAATTAGCTAGGACATGGCACAGCCAGATACAGACCCCAGCTTGTTGGACTCCATCACCCGTGCCTCTAACCCAGAAGATAAAGAAGGCAGTAACACACGGAGAGGCTGTGGCATACAGCAGGAGCTCCCTAAATACTGACGCTTGTTCTGGAACCTTCAGTTTGGCGATGGCACTGTTTGTCAGCACCTCTCCTGAGATAAGTGAGAGAAGGGATTGAACCCCAAGCCAGTCTTTTACAATTAAAAGGAAAGAAAACCAGTAGACAGTGTCTGTGCTAAACAGATTAGACTGTGGCATCTTTGAAAAACCACTGGACAAAATAAAGGAGTTATATCTTTAATGTCAGGTGCCTTGTCCCCCTGGGAATTTTCATGAGCTCTGAGTAGAGGTGGGAGTTTGGGGGTTTTGCTGTTCACTGTAACGTGCTGGCTCAAGGAGCTTTCCATTTGACCCTCACTGGAGCCAAGAGATGGGGAACATGGAAATCATCCCAAGTTACAGAGGAGACCATGAGAGGTAAAGGGGCCTCCCCGACGTGGCCCAGCTGAGAACCCAAATCAGAAATCTAGCTTACTCAAGATGCTCCCTCATTGAGCCCCTTGCCAAGTTCTGTCCCTTCCACACCAGACATTCACCAATGTCCTAAATTCAGCCACTTCTATCCAAGTCCACCCCCACGACTCTGCTCTAGCCCCCGTGATTGCTCACCAAGATGCTACAGTAGCCTCCACTTGGGGCTCGCCTCTGCCCTGCTCTGCTCCACACACCACCCAGAACTACCTTTCTCAAATGTAAGTCTATCCGCACCACTCCTCTGCTCAAAACCCTCCACGGCTCCCCATCACCCTCAAGACGAAGTCCAATTCCTCACTCTCTCACGAATCTCCCTGGGATCCCTTTAGCCTCAGTTCAGTTCAGTCGCTCAGTCATGTCCAATTCTTTGTGACCCCATGGACCGCAGCACACCAGGCCTCTCTATGCATCACCAACTCCCGGAGTTTACCCAAACCATGTCTATTGAGTTGGTGATGGACAACCATCTCATCCTCTGTCGTCCCCTTCTCCTCCTGCCCTCAATCTTTCCGAGCATCAGGGTCTTTTCAAATGAGTCAGTTCTTCGCATCAGGTGGCTAAAGTATTGCAGTTTCAGCTTCAATATCAGTCCTCCCAATGAACCCTCAGGACTGATCTTTAGGATGGACTGGTTGGATCTCCTCTAGCCTACTCTGTCTTAATAGAAAAAGAGATGGAGGGCCAGAGTGACTGGGTTCTGCTTGTTTAATGTTCAAGAATTACCATCCTGGTTACTTTCCCAAATGCATCTGCTCTAACCTCTGAGCCTTTGCACCCATTGTTCCCTCTCCCTGGAATGTCCCTCTGTCCTCTGCCTCCCATTCACCCAGCAAAGCCTAGTCATCTTTCAGCTCTCAGTTTAGATGCTATCTGTGGCAGAAAGCCTCCCAGCCCCTCTGGATGTCCTCTATTACAGCACACACCATCCTGCTCAGGAAACCAAGAGCTAAGCAGAACTTGAGCACAGGAGATCACGTGCCCCAAGAAGCCATGTCAGGGCATATAACTCGGAAGGGGCTTTGCTCCTTTCAACATACTCTGCTCAGAGCTCTGAACATCAGGGCAGTTAGGTAAGAGTTTCCAATCAGACCTCAGATGTTGGCAGCGATGTCTGTTTCCTGCCAAGTGTTATCAGCTTTCTTACTTAGTCCTCATTATCCCCATTTCTCAGATGAGCAAAGTGAGGCTTGGAAAAGAGAAATCACTAGCCCCAGGCCACAGTCTGGAGATTTGTAGGGCGAGGACTCCATCTCAGAGCCACGCACCCCACCGCAGAACCTGTGCCGCATTGCCCTGAAAGCAGCAGCGGGGCAAGACAAGTCCAAGGAACTATAATCACCACCGCAGGATGCTAGCGGTGGGAAGGACCACACCTCCACCTGGAACAACCCCAGGTCCTTTTCCATCCTGCGCCTCAGTCTCCCCACCTGTAAAATGGGTATAATGAAACCAATACTTCAACATCCTTGCATAAGCCAAAGGAGTGGGAAGGGGAGGGGGTCGTGACTTCTGAGGTCAGCAGGTCACTTAGGAGCAGCCAGGTGGGAAGCCTAGGCTTACTCTCAGCCACCTCTTCCCTACCGAGCTGTCAGTCACTTTAGCAGTCACCTGCGGTGCCCACCTAAGGGGTCAGATGTCAGGTGACTGCATGAAGGAAGCGAGCTTCCTGGCTCTGCCAGCATCCAAAGAGCAGAAACTCAGCGATGCATGTCTAGAGGAAAAAAATCAGGGTCTGGGGCCAGACACTCCTAGGTTTTGTGTCTCACCTCCACCACCTGCCAGCTGTGAGTCTTCAGACAAGTCCCCTAACCTCTCTGAGCTTGTTTTCCTCCCCATAAAATGGTGACGTCACATCCGTCTACTTCACGAGGCTGCTGTGTAAACCTGAGTTAATGTATCACAGAATAAAGGTTCAGCCCATTGTATCTCTCATGATTAATGAAGGGCTTTCAGTCCCTCATTTTTTAACCCTGAACTTCTTATTGTGAGATAATTGTAGATTAATGCAGCTGTAACAAAGAATGCAGAGAGATCTCCCATACCTTTCACCCACTTTTTCCCTTGGTGATAACTCACAAAGTAACAATACAAAATCACGACGAAGACACTGACACGGATACAGGCAACACACACAACATCTCTAGCACCATAAGGGGCCCTCACACTGCCCTTTTATGATCACACCTACTTCCCTCCCTGCTCCCAGCCCCAGCCTGTTATCCATTTCTGTCTTCTCAAGAATGCTATATAAATGGAATCATCTAGTATGTCATCTTTTTTGAGACTGGCTTTTTTTACTCAGCATAATTCCTTCAAGAGTTATCCAAGTTGTTAGTGCACCGTGTCTGGTGTATTTTATTGCTGAGTAGTGTTCCATGGTATGAATCCACCATAATTTGTTCAACCACTGACCAGCTGAAGAATATCTGGGTTACTTTCACTTTGGGGCTATTACGAATACTGATGCTGTGAACATTTATGTACAGGTTTTTGTGTGAACTTAAGTTTCCATTTCTCTGGGATATGGCCTTTCCCAGAGGAAATATTAAACCCCTACAGACGTATTATTTCATTGATTCAACCAATATTTATTGAGCACCTACTATGTGCAGGAGCTGTTCTAGGTGCTGAGGACACAGCAGCAAGAGACTGACAAAGGCCCCTACCCTCTGAGGTAACACAGAACTGGATAATTGTGCAGACAACTTGAAGTCCACTCTACAGCAATACATACAGAAATGGACAGAATTCTCTGATTAATGATAAAATTAGCACATGTTCCCATGAGTTAGGTCAAGTGTCAAACACTTTCTCAAGGAAAATGCATTATCTTTTGGTTAAACCTGCACTGCCTGAAGATGAAGTGACAAGTCAAGGAGCCAGAACACCCTGTGGCAACTCTTCATTCAGGCCATTTTCTTCAGAAAGCCCCCAGTCATACTGAAATGAGCCTACGATGTTCCCATTTCAAATGGCCTTCGGAAGCACCGACACCATCACCTGACAGCTTGAATTAACAGTGAGCAACATTTCCTGAAAATATTTACTGCACACACATTATCACTTTTAATCCTCACAAACCATAAACTACTCCTGGAGATAATGGCACTACTAGCCCATTTTACAGAAGAAGAAACTGAGGTTACAAGAGGCTAAGGAACTTGCCAAAGGACCTACAAACCACTGAGCAGGGCAGAGGAAAGTGATTTGATGGCCTAAAAAAGGAGTATTTTTCCTCTCTTGGTCCTGCACCCACTTCTGTGATGTTAACTGTCCTCCTCTCCTGGGTACCACATAACCTCATTATAGGCCCTGGACAGTGATGGTTTCCAATATAAATTGAACAGTTCCTTACTAACTGTGAAAGACCTAAATGCTGATCACCTCAATCGATACGTTCTAAGCTGTCATCGTTATAAAAAGAAATAATCAGGTCAGCTGAACTCATTCCCTGTGATCACAGCGTTTCCGTCCTCAATGCACCTTTGGCCACCCGATTCCAGACGCCAGTGGACTCAGCATTTCCTCTGTCATGAGATAAACTCCATCTTAAGTCCTGAACTCCTGACATCCATTGCTCTTGTGACAATAAAAATGCCAGCCATGATATAGTAGGAATATTTAACCTCCAATGTCACCAATACCTTCAGCAGTTGCAGAAAGGTTGTTTTTGCTCACTGACAAGGGGATTGGAAGCTAGGGGACGATTACTGTGTCTACTGTCAGAGAGGCCCCAACATGCTGCTGTGTTGCTTCCGGGTTAAGGAGAAGAAACCCAGGAATTATGCTGCTGGAATAAGGCTGGGCACAAGCTAGGAACCTCTGGCTTCCCCATCTGTGCTTCTGTTCCTCAATTTCTGATCTCATGTGGTTAAGACATCTCCCAAACCAATGCCTGGCACAGAAAAGGATTTCTATCAACATTCCCACACTTGACAGCAAGGAACTGAGCATTTATTTTGTGCAGGCCCTTGTCCGGAGGTGGGGAGATGGAGGGGAGCAACAACACTTCTCAGATCTTGCCCTTCGGTGGGGGTAGATAGACCCCAACACAATAAACAACCGATACACAATTACAAATTGAGACTAACGCTGGGAAGAGAACCAAAGGGTGCTGATAGAAGAATAAAGGAGGAAAACACGCTTTAGCAAAAATGGTCAGGGAAAGCTTCTCTGTGGGGACAAAGGAGCTGCAGGAGCCAGCCAGGGGAAGAGCATCCTGGGTAGAAAGACTGGCAGGTGCACAGATTCTGGGGCACAAACAAGCCTCGAGGATTTCAGAAACTAGAAGCATTCAGGGAAGCCTCTAGCTTCATCTTCTCTCGTGCTCCCCTTCTCGCTCCCTCAGTCCCATCCTTGCCCTCTTCCAAGATGTTCCTCAAACCTTCCTAACATATTTCCCCTTCAGGGAATGCCCAGAACCCCCTCCCACAGCCTTCTGCATGACCTGCTCCAGATGTGTGCTGGTAAATGCTTAACAACCAGATCTCTGGGAAGAAAGCTCATATTGGTTGCACTTGCCAACTTCCATGGAGTAAATACTCTGACCCTGGCTGACTTCAAGCTACCAACCACATATCACTGAACAAGGAGCTGGGAGCAGATGGGTATAACTGGCTCTCCCGTGAGACTGCACAAGCCAACTCCAGCACACCACTGGCCTGCTCCCTCATTTCATGAAGGTCTTTAAATATCACCTCTTGAGAGAAAACTGTCTTCACTGCCCCCATCAAAAGCAGCACCCCCCAACAATCCCCATCCTCTGCCCTGGTTCACTTTCCTTCCCCTCCTCTCACACCTGGTATTCATGTATTTCTCCAGCACCTGTCTCCCCTGACTAGTGGGGAAGCTCCATGAAGTAGGGAATCACTGGCATCCAGAACAATGCCTGGCACATAGTGGATGCTTAATAAACATTAAGAGATAAAAGGATGATGAGAAGGCCCATGTGTCTGTGCTGTGGTGTCATGAGGAAAAGACAGGGCTCGGTCTCGTTGCCCATGGCTTGGTGACTCTGATGTAGACACTGACTTTCCCCTGGGAAGCTTCTGAGCAATTGGACAATGACACTGATTTGTGTTTTAAGATGCCTTCTTTGGATGTTGGGTAGGGAGAAGCCCAGGGTAAAGGCTGAAACCAGGAGCCTCCTGAAGGTGCTTCAGTGGCAAAGAGTGAAAAAGATGGAGAGTCACCCCTCAACTGCCTTCCAGGAGAATCCTCAAGACTGGGGGTGGGGAGGCATGGGGACCCTGACGACACCTTGAGGCCTCCCCAAATCCCTTCCACCCAGCAGGAGCCTTTCCAGAAGGGGGTCGTCAGGGACCCTGGGTGACAGCAGGCCCAGCAGGCCATCTGCCAAGCAACCCACCACGTGGTTCCTCATTATACAGTGCAGTCACCGCTGCCAAGCCTTTGGAGCCACTCTCATACCGTTTGCTTTTAAAATAGAAGTTTCCTGTGAAACTGCAAATAATTCATTGCTGAGAGTCCTTAAAATGTTCACAGGTATTTAAAATGCTATATAATCAAGTTCACAAAAATATAAAGTGTAAGCGTTAAAATACTTTAATGTTCTAATTAAAACCGACCACTTACGCCCTGGCACTGATTCCTGTTTACTATTTCCGTAATAGCCAGTGGCCTGCTCTGGAAAAGAAAGAATTTTTTTTTAATTGGCCTTAAAAAAAAGAAAAAGTTAAGTCTGCTCTATCCAGTGATGCACTGAAGAAACTAAACTCACACTCACAAAATATCCACAGGTTGCCAAATGCTAAGGTATGCAAGCTGAGGAGGGCATCTGTGGGCCTCCCAACCCGCTCCCCTGGAAGCAGGGACTGGGCAGGAATAGGAGAAAAGGGAGCAGACAACCTTTATATCAGGGCTGTGAGAATGGCCACTACCCCAGACGCTACCAACCACCCCACCTTATCAATCAGATCCTCACTACTCGAGGCCTGGAGGGAAGCTGTACCTATGTGTAAGGTTTAAGGAGGTGAGTCAAGGCTCCATCTGCTCCATAAACCCCAACCTCTGTCAAGCAGTCAAGATGCCTCTGCTGTTCCCTCACCCTTCCCCTTGCAAAGGTCTACTCAACTTTCCATTCCTGGCTCAAATGTCACCTCCTCAAAGAAGCTTTCCCTGATTATCCTCACTTCAGTATTCGATGGCATTGCCCTGTTGGCTGGTCTGCTCTCCCTGTTCCTCTGTGCCAAAGGATGGCCTGTCACCCTGGGCCCCACCAAAGGCATCTTGAATGAGTATGTTCTCTGGACCAAATGTGGGCTGCCCTGTTGACAGCAGCTTGAGTGGTCACTAAGCCCCACCCTCAAACTTGGCTCCCAACACATGAATTCCCTTTCTGGCAGAGCATGCCATCTGTAATCATATATTATCTATTTGCTTGTTCAGTGACCCCTCCTCCTCTGTGCTATCATTTTATAGGTGCCCAGGACCCACCTTTGCACACATAGTAGGTGCTCATTAAATAACAGAGAAAATGGTTTCTTAGGTTCATGAATCTCAGTCTTCTTTAGGAAAAAATGCCCATTTGGCTTATTTATTAACTCATTCATTCTTTCAACACCACCACCCTTCCCTTACCAAGGTCTCTCTTTGAGTTAAGAGATATCACAAGATGCATTGACCCTGGGGGGCCCCCAGAGTCCTTCACCCCAAAGGGTTCTGCTTCCTTTTCCATCTGCTCCAGTCCCATGGACCGGTCAGCTCCTGAGCCTTGGACACTATCCCCTAGAAGTCCAGGATCCAACATCTCTCCCCTCCATGGTCTCCTTGACCTTCTAATTCCCTGGCCTTCTGGTTCTTGTTCTCAAAGGCCTCTCACACCTGCGCCCTCCTTCCTCATTCCTGCCCTACTTCTGGGCTACATCACTAATCACCAGTATGCTGGCTGCTCCCTGTTCCCACCCAATCTGACACAGTGGTTCTCAACTGGGGTTGACTGTGTCCCCCAGGGGACACCTGGCAACATCTGGACATATTACTGACTGTCACACTTAGGGTGGAGGCAGCTGGCAATTCGGTGGGCAGAGGCCAGCGATGCTGCTTAACATCTTACAACGCACAGGACGTGCCCCCACAGGAGGTGCTCAAACACCTCTGCCCGCTGAAGTTTCAAATCCGGAAATGCCCCAAATGCAACCAGTTCAGGCCATCAGCCTTTTATTTGCATTGCTTCCAATCCCTTTATTTTTGCCCTACAATGTACTGTGGTTTCCACTTTCCCTCTTTTCTCTTTTCCCTTCACCTCAGCTCGATGCAGAAGCCTGAACTGCTCTGTCCACAACGTAAGCAGAGACAAGGATGCTACCAAGCTACCTGCTGTCCCTGTACAGATGCCCCCAACCTGCCCGGGGGCAGTCCTGCTCTTGTGCAGCAGGTTGATTTCAAACGACAAGATAAAACATTCTCCAAGCTGAAAACCTAAAAACCTCCTGAAGAAAGCCAAACACAAAAGTCACCTATAATCTCCACTACCCAAAGAAAACGCAGAAGAGACCTAGGAACTCTTCCACTCGGGAGCAAGGGAGCTGGAACGTGTACACACACCTCCTGAGACTGAGGGCTGATCCCAAGAGTTACCCAGCACTTCTGGCCTGCCCACTCTCAGGTAGTGGTCTTAAGGTTGTGGACAGAAGCCCCCAGGGAACAAAGACATATCACCAGCAGGCGAAAGCTTGTCAGAAGCCACTGCAAAGTCCCAAGAGACCGACATCAGTTCTGTTCATCTGCTTTTGCCTCTGCCTCAGGTTACACAGAGAACAGCCCCTAACCCCAGAATGAATTCTCACTGCATCCAATAATCACCCCTCATTTCCATTTGGGGATCCCTGCCCCATCTCATCCCATTCCCTCCCAACTGCCGTGAACAGCTGCTGTGCTTTTTTGGCAAGCCAGCATCAGAATATTCTTCTTGTGGGTAGAGAAGTCCCTCCTTACATGAATCTTGGTGGGAGGCCAAGTCGGTTTCTGTTGCTTGCAATTAAGAGTCCTGGATGGGGTTCCTCACACACTCTAGGGATGACGCTCAAGACCCAGGTCTAAGCATGAACAAGTCTCATTCATCTGGCTGGAGAGAGGTTCTGCTTGTTCTGATTTACAAAAATTATATATAAAAAACAAAATAAAATTACACACTATGTGCTGCTCAGCTTCAGTTTTTAGCCACATAACCATGTGCTGAGGATGTTTCCCCGGGACAATAAGTATCATCGGTCTTTCTCTTCTTAAAGAACACTTTTCATAATTTTTTTCAAAAATGAAATCACTTGAACTTTGCTTGGAACAATTTGGGACACTTCCTTGAGAAAGTTAGAGTCCAAGAGGGTATTTGCAAACCTTGGCCAGACTCTCTGGGCAGATGACAGCCAAAGGCAAACTGGAGGATCGTGACCCCTGGTGACCCCACAACTGCAGGAGCCAATCAGGACTGATCACAGAGTTATGGCTAGGGCTGGTCGTTGGGTCCCAGACACTAAATCCACTTCTCAAAAAAGCTGTCATTACCAAGGCACCTTTATTATTCATTTAGTACTTATAACTACAACTGTAATAGGTCCTATTTATTGAAGAATTACTGCATTGGGAGCTGTACCAAGAACTCAATATCCACATCACTGAATCTTCACAGAAACTCTGTGATAGTTATTATCAACAGTGCCTCCATTTTAAAGGTGAGGAAAAACTTATCAGCAGTTTGTTGAGTACTTACTATGTACCAGGCACTGTTCTGAGGCCTTCACACTGATTCATTTCATTCATTCCTTCAACAGATATTTTGCTGAGCACCTACTACGTGCCAAGTCCCATTTTAGCTGCTACGAAGACAGCAGCAAGCAAAAGAGGCAAAAACCTCTGCACTGCTGGGGCAACCATTTTAAAAGGAAGAAACCAGTAAACAAGGCAAATAGTTAAGAGCATGTTACGTGCTAAGGAAGAAAAAAATATATAGCATGGAAGAGAAGAATGGTGTGTGTGTGTGTGTGAGGTGAAATTTTACTTAGGGTAGCCAGAGAAGGCCTCCCTGACAAGGTAACTTTTGAGTGAAGACTAAAGTGAAGGAGCAAGCTATGCTGACATGTGAGAAGAGAGAAAAGCGACAAGAAGGCCAGAGATCACCATCATTTCCATTTTACAGATGAAGAACTGAGGCCCAGAGAACAGGCTGGCGAAAGGTCACACAGCAAGCAAGTGGATGTGCCAGGACTCCCATCAAGGACTTCTGTTGCTGGGTCAGAGAGTTCTTTCCACTGAGATCCCTTGGTGAGCAATGACTTGTGCCTAAATTAAGATGCTTGTGAGAGCCTGCCTGTCACCTAGGAGAGATGGGAAGTGAGTCAGGCTTCCTCCTACACAGTCCCAAATCCACGTGGACACTCCCAGGCTTGAGCACACACACAGGTGTGCATGTAAGCCCTTCTGCCTCCCCGACAATGCAAGTGCAAGAACAGTGTCGCTGAGGGATGTGCAGCGATTAAGCTAATAAATAAAGCTGCCCAATCGATGGTTCCTGGAGCAGAGCACTGGGGAATGAGAAATTGCTACTCGTGTCAGGAAAATCTAGCTTCTCAAAGACTGACCAAATCTACAACCTCAACCAACAGCAACAGGTAAGAGGGGCTGAGCGGGGAAGAGAGGGGTTGGGGCCTGAGAAGGATCTAAAGCCACCAGGTACAGCTATGTGACTGCAGGCAAGTGACAGGCCCTCTCCGAGTCTTATCTGGAAAAGAGGGGGTGGGAACACCAGTCATTGCTTCAAATGCCACTGTAGGTCCATCCGGTGAATGTCACAGCACATCACAAATAGCATGACAACTCTGACCAAGTACCACACGCCTGTGGCATAAACTTAGAGGCTACGAGATGGTACAGAGGAGAAAGTCAATCTCCCACTCAGCCCATGTGCCCCTGCCAGGGGAAACCAACTACTGTTGGCAATGTCTTATGAGTTCTTCTGGAAAGTTCTATACCAACAATTATTCTCACTTGCTTGTATGTGCAAAGAGCAATTTGTGTGAGGTAACTGGCTTGCAAAAGGCAGTGTTCAGACTGGAAGCCCTCACATCTGATTTCTCAGCCCAAGGACCCAACTTCTGTGCTGCCCTGTTTCTAGCTGTTCCAGTCTAAAGGGAGTCTGGAAGACCAGCTCACAGACAAGCAAGGTTCCACCACAGAGAATCCCTCCACTTCCCCTGGGACCAGGCCACCACCAGCTTGGGGCTATAGGTTGGGGCCCCAGCTGGCCCAAGCACCATCTCCTCTTCCTTAGCCACCTGGCCACAGAGCAGAACTGCTGAGTCTGTCCCCTTCTCCCCACTTTGTGTCCCTAGTCCATGCCCTCATCACCACTCACTGGATGGCTACAAGAGACTGCATTTCCTACAATCCACTAACCTCAGCTTGACCTTTGCTAAAGTAAAACTTGAACAAGCCACTCCTTTGCTCAGAACTTTTCCAGAGCTCCCCAACGGCACTGCAGATGAACCCAGTCTTCCTCCCACCTAACCCAGCCCGTTTGCCTGTCCAGTCTTCTCTTCTGACTCCCTCCCTCCTGTCACCCATTCATCCACCACGTGTCCTCAACTGGTTATCCAGCACACACGTCTACAGGCCTGAACCCCTGCTGCCCCTCCCACCTGGTGCTCTCTTCCCATTTCTGATTTCTCCTTACTCAGAGGGACTTTCCTTGATTACCACTGAAATGCAACGTTCTTGTTATTTTTCCTCAGCGTTTTCTCACAAAACTCCGCATGTTTCATAATTATATGTGCTGTTTTCCCTTCACTGCCTGCCTTCCCCTCCCCTAGACCAGAATGCATACTCTTTGTGGGCAGGAATCCTGTCTGTCTCCATAACAGCTTCATCCCTGATGGCCAGTACAGTCAGTACCTGGCACACAGTGTGGGCTAAACTGTTCACTGAATGAATAAAATGGCCCGAAGCAACACCCTTCGCTAAGAAGCTTCCATGCATTCAATCTGCTTCCTGGCCCACATTCATACTATTGTTTTGAAAATCTCATAGAGGATAGGGCTGAAAACCTCAGCCACCCCCAGTGGTAAAACACCTCTGCCACCCCGCCCCGGTTATTGCCAGGACTCCCTTTGTCCTCCCTTCTTCTGTGCTGTTACATTAAGCAAAATTTCTCCATTGGCAAATAAATGCTTTTCCCATCAATAACCACAGATGACTAAATCAAACCTTTAGCTGCTGTTCTTATCTCTTAAACAGATCCATGGATTTCCCAACTAATCAGAAGGTGAATCAAAGGCTGCCATTTGAGGTGGGAGATAATCCGGTCAATTCTTCCAGGAGGAGGGACCCGGGTGGGAATTTGCGTATGGCTCCCAAAAAACAAACACTCTTGTAAATAAAGCAGGCCTCCATCCTGTCTCCACAATGCAACTCTTATTGAGTGAGTCAGGTGTTTGGCTGATTAAAAATTGATCCATTTCAAAATCTAATCAACAGAATAGGATTCTTTCATACGTTATCAAGAGAGCTGCTGACATCGAAAACCAAACCTGTTATTAACCCATGAACTCCAGTGACCTGCTGCTTGCCGCTCTGCAGGACTGTAAATTATTCAGTGGTCCAAGACCAGGGCTGGCGAGCCTGATGGATTTAGACGAGGGCGCAGTCCAGTGGGTTCAGGTCGATGGCGTGGCCCCGCCAGTCCCCAGGGGCTGGGTTCCAGACACTCGGGTTTTTCGTATCATGACTGCAAATACATTAGCCTTGTCCACCTGGGCTTTGCCATGGCTGTGCCTTTGACGGAAAAGGCTGTCTCAACTTCCCAAGCAGGGCAGGCAGGCTAGCCCAGGCCTCAGGGAGCTGAAGGGCTGGGGAACGATATTACCCCTAATTCCCAAGTTAATAAATTATTTTCTTTGAACTACAGAAAAGGAAAAAATAAACAAAGACAAGGGGAGCCTGGCTACATTTTGCAAACAGTTAGGAACAGGCAATACAGTCAGTTCAAATATTTTACCTCCTCGTGCAAGGAAGAGCTCTGTTGCAATGGGACTGTTTAAAGGAGGAGATGGAAAGAGCCAGCCATTGGCTGTTTATGTGTCTAGCAGGACCCACAGGGGCCATGGACTCTCTCACCAACTTCTGGACTCTTTGACCTTGAATTAAAGCTTCATTAAGAGCCATATCTTATAAAAACAAGAGCAGAGCAAATAAAGGATTTTTTGAAAAGGACACATACCCACGCCAAAGTTTCCATATTGCTAAGCAAGCAGGAAATCCAGCGGCAGCAAAGGCTGTACTTGGCATTATTTGGGGGCCTGTGTTCCACAGCTGACCTGATTAGAAAGGATTTACAAGGGAAAATGTAAGAGTCCCAGGCAGGGCTGGAAGAAGACAGCAAACTGGGAGAAGACATCTGGACCGTCTGACAAAGGAGACTGAGGCAAGTCACTTCCATGAAGAGGTAGACGCGAGCAGAGTGTAGACACCATCATGGGCTCCTCGAAGCAGCTGCTGGGAGAACCAGCAAGGCTCTGTGGGCCACGCAGGCAAACAAGGTTCCAATCTCAGCTCTGTATTTCCTGGCTACGTGAGTTTGCGAAAGTGACTCAATTTCTCATCCACCAAATGAGAATAACAAAACAGCCATGTATTTTAAATCCAGCTATGTATTTTAAGGTAACCTTTATAAGGAAGTGAAAGTCGCTCAGTCGTGTCCGATTCTTAGCGACCCCACGGACTATACATACCATGGAATTCTCCAGGCCAGAATACTGGAGCGGGTAGCCTTTCCCTTCTCCAGTGGATCTTCCCGACCCAGGAATCAAACCGGGATCTCCTGCATTGCAGGCAAATTCTTTACCAACTGACCTGTCAAGGAAGCCCTTTATAAGGAAGGCACATGGGAATTACTCAAATGCTCAACAAAAGGAATCTGTTGTTTTTGTTGTTAATATTATTGCTATTATTACGCCGGGTGTCAGTAGTGAATCAGCACCCTCCTCAACTGCACTATCCCAACCCAAATCCTGGACCTTCATATAACAAGCCAATGTGACCTTCCTCTCCAGCACATCAGGCTTAGTGGGAAACCCAGAAAGTACCTATAAAATGTGTTTAAGCTTGAAGGCCCAGGTCCTGGGTTAAACTTCAAGCCCTGCAACTTGCTGGCTTTCTAACTTTGGGAAAGTGAATTCATCTCTCTAAACTTCAGCTTTCAAAACTTTAAAAAGATGAGATGACAGTAATACAGATCTCTTGGAATTCACTTATTAGCGCAGTTCCTGGCAACAGTAAGCCCCAATTAATGCTGATTATCATCAGCAGCATTATTCAGACTCAGTTTCCCACTTAATCAAGAGATTATTTTGTTCATTTACTAGTGAGAATTGAACCTGGCAAGGGCCTCTTGCTGAGTGGTCCTGGGCGAGTCACTCCACCTCTCTGATTCCTCACTAGTAAGGGTAAAAAAAATGACAATATAAATTCCAAAAGACAAGGCCCCCGTCTGACTTCATAACAATACTATTCCCTCAGCCTGTAGAACAATGCCCAGGCTACAACAAGCACTTAATGAAAGGAAGAAAAATGAAGCACTACTTAAACATATTTGCTTGATGAGTTCTTTTCCAGAAAACATGTGTCCAGCACAAGCTGTCAGCACCAAATGGACACACAAGGAAGGTGAACATCTCCCTCTCCAGAACCAAACCCAAACTCTGAAGACCCCCTTGTTGCTAGTGTAAGCCCCCAGCCTACCCCCACCTAAGCAGCCTGGACACTTTGGCTCTGTTCCAGAGAGCATCCAGGAGGCCAGAGAGAGGCTGTCTCCCCAGCCAACAAACTCTTACAGACCACCAAGAATCCTCTCTTAAATAATAATATATTTATAAATCTGAGACCCCTTCTGACCTCTTCTCAAAGCAAAAGCATCCTCTGAAGGCCCCAGGATGTGATCATATTGATCTTGTCTGAGCTGTAATTTTCGTGGCTTTGAGTTGAGCAGACAGGGTCGGCCTGCCCAGATGGCTGTGGCCTGGCGGCTCTCAAGTGCCCAACAGCAGCTGGGATGAAAAAGATATCAGAGCTGTCCTCCAAAGTCGGGGAGAGCAGCTGCTGCACGCCAGGCTGAGGGCAGGGTCAGGAGCTGGTGGCAGACATCTCCTCCTGCCCTCAGACCTGGCCTGGCATCCTCTGAAGGCCCGTGGGGATGGAATGAATGGACCATGAGTACCTGAGGCTCTGGTCTGGCAGGGCCATGGCGAGGGGTGCACTTCTGAATCCAGGCCCTGCCCCTTGGCCAGGTCAGACCTTACCTGGACAGATGGTGGAGTCTCAGGAGGCCTCAGGTCTGAACCCAAGGGGCACTGGTGCCCCCAACAGCGACAGTCAGAATCTAGCAGACACTTGGAGCTGAGACAGACTTTCAGGCCAGCCAGGCCCGCCCTGCTGCCGGGGCTGCCGTCTACTGTTTACCCGCTGCCTGTTTTGCTCATGACAGGGCTTCCAAGAAGTGCAGACAGAAATCAATGCAGCTGGTCCTGGTGCCCAATCCCCCCACCTTTCTCTCCCGCTGCCAAAGTTCAGCTCCGCTTCCTGTAAAGCTGGGGCGGGCTCTGAGCTGGGCAGACGGAAGTGGAGACGCCCCCTCAATCCCCTGCCCAGGCTGGAGGCCTCAGGCAGGGGTGTCCCAGGAAAGGTCGGTCAAAGCCAAACCTTTATCTTCCCCTGCAGGAGAGAGCTGACCAGGAGGGGGACAGCAAGGAAGTTTTTGCTGCCCCACCTTCCTTCCACAGAGCACATCAGAAACATTGTTGAGCAGGAGTTTACCCTAAAGTCTACGTTCTGAGTCACCTGGGGCCTTGGTTAAAAATTCAGATGCAACCTAGCCTTGGGGACTCAGTTTCAACAGATGTAGGGTGGGGCCAGGATTCTGCACTTTAACAAGCCCCCAGGTGGTTCAGGTGAGAAGCCAAGTTTGGGAAACCTTATCTGTGTGCAAAGATGCAGCTTCCAGAATGCCAATCACTGGGATGCTCAAAAGAGAAAAGACCCGAAATGAAAGAGGACAACTAGATGAAATACAGGACACCAGATCAATTTGAATTCAGATAAATAACAATTTTTAAAAGTATAAAAACATCAAATATTGCACAGGATATACTTGTTAAAATATTTGTTTATGTTACGTCAGGTCTTTGCTGGGGTACACGGGACCTTCACCGTGGCATGCAGGCTCCAGAGCACGTGGGCTCTGTAGTGTGTGGCACGTGGGTTTAGTTGCCCCACAGCATGTGGGATCTTAGTTCCTCAACCAGGACTCAAATCCACATCCCCTGTACTGGAAGGCAGATTCTTAACCACCGGGCCACCAGGAAAGTCCCTGCACAGGGTATACCCGGTACCGTGTGTTTGTGCTCAATCATGTTCAACTCTTTGCGACCTCATGGACTGTAGCCCGCCAGGCTCCTCTGTCCATGGAGTTTTCCAGGCAAGAATACTGGAGTGGGTTGCCATTTCCTCCTCCAGGGGACCTTCCCGACCCAGAGACTGAATCTGTATCTCCTGCACTGGCAGGCAGGTTTTCTACCACTGTGTCACCTTGGAAGCCCTGTTCAGGATATACTTGGATTAAAAATCAATTGTTTATCTGAAGTTCAAATGTAACTAAGTATTACCATTTTTTGGTTTTTGCAAAATCTGGCAACCCAAACTGAAAACCATTTACCATTCCACACCAAAGAACTGACATAAACCATAGTTCATCCGCACAAGGGAATATTTACAGCCGCTAAATGGCTAGCAGTCATCAACACAGCACTCGCCAGGTGCCAGGCCCTCTTCCACCTGCCTCACATTAATGAATTAGTGTAATCTTCCAACAACAGAGGCCAGTATTATTGTTCCCATTTGACAAAAGAGGAAACTGAGGCACAAAGAGGTGAAGTCACTCAGTCAAAGCCACATGGCTAGAGAGAGGCAGAGCCAGGGATTGAACAAAAGTTAGATTCCAGAGGTAAGTACAGATTTAATCATCTTACTGTTCTCTAATGGAAAAATAAATTTAAAAAGATACAAAAGACTTAACTCATGCAATCTATTATAAGGTGGAGTAATACTTACATCTGACTTCATTACATAAAATTTACATATTAATTATAATACAGGCATTAGAAATGGTTAGGTCACACACAGCAGGCAGAAGTATAAACTGAAACAACCACTTTGGGGGAAATGCTGGCATACACTATACTGAAGCTATGCAAATAATTCCCTGTAACCAGCAATCCATGCCTTGATACAAACTTTGGGTCTCCACCAGAGGCAATTTTGCCTACCCCTGAGGGGACAGTGGGGACCCTTTTGATTGTCACAACTTGGGGAATGCTACTGGCACCTAGTGGGCAGAGGCCAGGGATGCTACTAAGCATCCTTCAATGCCCAGGACAGCCCCCACCACAAAGAACCATCCAGACCCGCATGTCAACTGTGTCAAGATCTAGAAATTTGATTTACACTCAAGAAAAACATGTGCACCAGTTCAACCAAGAGACACTCAGGCACCAAAGTTCCTAGAAGTGCTGTTAGCAGGAGCCCCAAATTGGAAGCCACCCAAATGCCCATCAACAGGAGAATGGATGAATAAATTGTGGCCTCCTCACACAACGGAACGCTAGATGAGAACGAGAATGAATGAACTGCAGCTACACTCAACAATGCGGATGAATCTCAAGAACATAATGTTAGTGAAAGAAGCCATACAGAAAAGAGCACATGCTGGGTGATTCCTCTCACACGAAGTTCACAAACAGGGAAAACTAACACGTGCTGTTAGGAGTCAGGATGGGTCACCCTGGGGCATGGCTGGCCGTGGCCGGGAGGGGCTGGATGGGCCTTCTGGGGTAGGGGCCAGGGAAGTTCTATTTCTTAATCTGAGTGATGGTTCCATGTTTGTGACAAGTCATTGAGCTGAAGATGTATGACCCATGTCCTTTTCTGTATGTTTGTTATAAAAAACAAAATCTAAAGAAATCATGATACAGATTTATCTCAGAAACAGGTGATTTTCATTTTCTTCTTTTTGCTTACGTGTACCTTCCTACAATTTCCACACTGAACATACTTTATTATTTGTTTAAAAATAAATGAGTAGGTCAACAGCATACGCTGTTTATTCATCAGAAATTTGCTGACCCCTGCCATGTGCCATCCCCAGCATGGGGCCCTTGGGGTGGCAGTGGGGGGAGGTGGGAGGGGGTCTCTTTGCCCTCAAGGAGCTCACAGTCGTGGTGAGGGCAGGGAGCAGCTGGAACTATAACCCAGGTCTGGGCCACAGCCAGATAGCAGTCGGGTATTTCATCTGTCCAGCCCAGCGTTGTAAACAATTTAAAACCCCTGCTGCAGGGGCAGATATCCCCAGCTGTCTGGCACTCCTGCTCCCCTACCAAACTTCCTCCTGCTTACCCAGGGCTGAACCCATCACTGATGTTACCTGCCTGCCCCCATGCTCATGGAAGTTTGCCATTCTCCAAATTTGATACTGCAATCAGCACTGTACTATGCCAGAACAATGGACAGAGGGAAAAAAATGTATAGGGGTAAAGAGGCTGGGGGAAGGGAGTCAGGGGACTTGCTTTTGACAGGAACACAGACACAGTAAGAACAAAATTTGCATTGTTCAGTCGCTACATTGTGACCCCATGGACTACAGCATGCCAGGCTCCTCTGTCCTCCACCATCTCCTGGAGCTTGCTCAAACTCAAGTCCATTGAGTCAGTGATGTCATCTAACCATCTCATCCTCTGCCGCCCCCTTCTCCTTTTGCCTTCAATATTTCCCAGCATCAGGGTCTTTTCCAGTGAACTGACTCTTCGCATCAGGTGGCCAAAGTATTGGAGCTTTAGCATCAGTCCTTCCAATGAACATTCAGGCTTGATCTCCTCTAGGATCGATTGGTTTGATCTTGCAGTCCAGGGGACTCTCATGAGTCTTCTCCAGCACCACAACTCGAAAGCACCAAGTCTTCGGCACTCAGCCTTCTTTATGATCCAACTCTCTCATCTCTACATGACTACTAGAAAAAACATCACTACAGAAATAAATCAAGTTTTATTTTGACCAACTTTGGGGGTAGAGGGGCTATCAACCAGGAAGTCTTAAAGAGTGATGACGGGCCATCAGGGAGGGTCAGCCAGGGTGAACCTGGAGAGGTGCGCAGCAGCTAAACTTCACTGAGCACTTGCTACGTGCCAGGCAGCACACAAGGGAGTGTGAACTGCTTTACCTGTACTGGACAGATGGGAAAACTGTGAGGCTCAGAGAACTGACAAGGTTGGCTCAGTGAGGATGGCAGAGCTGAGATACGAACTCAGACCAGGCCTGACTCTAGAGCTAATTCTTTTTTGGGGGGGTGGGCAGGGGTGAATTAGAAAAGGATAGCTTTACTACTCTGCCAGGCAAAGGGGGGCACAGCAGGCTCCTGCCTTGAGAAACTGCATGTCCCCACCAGAGCTACATTCTTAAACATGAGATTCCCCCCCTACTCTCCCATAGGAGAGCCACGATGCCATGTCAGCACCCCTTCTCCTCTCCTCTCAGGGGTCTGCCCGGAGCTGGCAGACCCCCGAGAAGGCACACAAGTCAAGAAAGAAGGGGACAGAGTTGAACCAGGAAAGGCAGAGCAGGTGAGCTACAAAGCACTGCTGCAGGGCCCTGCTGGGAACGCAGTGGAAAATACCAGCTGCTCCAACCAGCATCGCCTTTAATCTCTTCAGAAAATGGATGCTGCTCCTGGGTCCCCAGAGAGCCTAAAGTTTGGGCTGAAGGCTTTCTGGAAAAAAAGCTGTTGCCGGTGTCTCCACAGTCACCCCGGGTGACGTCTGACACTCCACCGCGGCACTGGCTGACAAGCGTCTTCAAAGGACAGAAATCGGCAGCTTTGCGGTCTTTTCATACAGATGTCATTCACCCACAGGAAGCGCTCTCCGCGTGCATTGTGAGAGTTATTTTGGTTTAAGGAAGCCAACCCAAGAGCAAATCCAAGAAAGAAATCAAAGGAAGGGGTGGGAAAAGAGCAACTCTGGCAAAAATGAGAAAAAGTGGCATTTGGGTAAACTGCACACAAAACAATCTTTTTCAAGATCTTTTTTGAGATCAAGGATGAGAGGGGAGAACTGTGCTGAATGTCAGCAGGTGTGGTGGGCTCAGGAAGATGTATGTATGGGACTTTGTGGGAGTCTGTGGGCCATGTTTAAAGAGTAAGCACAATCCATTCTCAACGAGCCAGACTTGCTGGGCTTACGTGTGACTAGTGAGGAGGGCAGGTGACTCGTGCCTGCTAGGGGGTCCCCAAGGGCTTCTCTGAAGAGAATCTGTGACCCGGAGGGAAGGAACAGCCTATATCTCCTTATGCTCCATGTGGGAGCTTATCTCTGGGTAGTTTACTGACACAACCGTGGCTGGGGCACTGCCCAGCCCCTCTCCAAAAGTTCCTGCAATCAGTGCAATTCTGCCCAGAGCTGTGTCCAGGCACATCATGTGGCCTACCTGTTCCCTCCTCCTCTGCGTGATGTTTTTCAAACAACAGGGAACATCCTGCACCACCAGGCAGGAAAGCACCAGGCCGGGTGGCCGGTGTGGCACATGTCTGGTTCACCTTGTAGAAATCTGGCCATGGGGAATGGAGTGGCCAAGAGTTCCCAGGACACTGCATAGGCAGAACTGTTTTGGAGGGTATTTCTGGTTGCAGGCAGCAGAAATTAAGTCAAAGAGCCTAACATTCCCATCTCCCCCAGAATCCAGAAAACAAACAAAAAACACAAAGTGGGCTCCTGTAATCAAACTACTAAGAGACAGAGAAGGTGGCCTCTGGGACAATTCAACCAGAGTCTGTCTCTCTCCATATCCTGACTCAGCCTCTCCTTACAGGCTGGCTTCACTCTGTCCCCATGAGGCTGTCGGCAATCCTGGCTACAGGCAGCTCTAGGCTTCCTTCCTTCTAGCAGCTCAGCTAGAGAGAAAACAGAGACTACCCTCTCTGCTTCAGTTGAAAAATCCGGGGGCACTCTTTGATTGGCCCAGCTTGAGTCATGTGACATACCCCTGAGTAGGGACCAGTCACCTTAGTCAGGGGGATGGACTATTCTGATTGGCAGCTCCCCCTCCTCTCCAGACTGAGTCACATGACTGAGGGGAGGAGGCAGAAAGCAAGAAGAAGGTCATCACAGGAATGGGGAACAGCCGGGCAGACACCCCAAGGTGTACCTGCTGCGTGCTGAGCAGCGATGCCTGACTGCTGCCTGACTTTGTCATGTCAGTGAGCACCTGACTGACCTCTCCCCAGCCTGACTTCTAGTCCATTATCACGAGAGACAGACTCACGATAGCCATTTGGATCACAAACACTGGGCAAAATCCACTGGTCACTCACAAGGTACCAAGTGCTCTGCCAAGTGCCTTCCATGAATAATCTCACTTGATCCTTACAGCAACCCTCTGTCAACCCATTTTACGGTCAGAGAAGCTGATGCTCAGAGAGGCAAAGAGCCTCCCTTGCCCAGGATCACACACACACACACACACAGCTTGTTAAGAGGCAGAGTTGGTTGTTGAAACTGACTCTGGTAGATGTCAAAGCTAGTGTTTTTTTTTTTTAATTGAAGTATAGTTGATTTACAATGTTGTTAATTTCCTCTGTACAACAAAGTGATTGTTATAAATATATATACCTTAAAAAAAACCTTTCCCACTATGGCTTATCACAGGATACTGAATATAGTTTCCTGTGCTTTACAGGACCTTGTTCTTTCCCATTCTCTGTATAATAGTTTGCATCTGCTAATCCCCAGGGCCCAATCCATCTTTCTGCCACTGCTCCTCCCCCTTGGCAACAAGTCTGTTCTCTACGTCTGTGAATCTTTTTGTTTCATTTGTGTCCTGTTTGAGACTCCACCTATAAGTGATGTCATACTTGTCTTTCTGTTTCTTACTTCACTTAGTAAGGTAATCTCGAGGTCCGTCGGTGTTGCTACCAATGGCATTATTTCATGCTTCTTTATGACTCAGCCGTATTTCACTGTATATATGTACCACATCGTCTTTATCCAGGCATCAGTAGACGGACATTTAGGTTATTTCTATGTCTTAGCTATTTTAAACAGTGCTACAATGAACACTGGGGTGCATGTATCTTTTTGAATCAAAGTTTTGCTCAGATATATGCCCAGAAGTGGGACTGCAGGATCATACAGCAGCTCTATTTTTCTTTTTTTTTTGAGGATCCTCCATACTGTTTTCCACAGTGATATAACAAATTATATTCCCACCAACACCGCTGAGGGTTCCCTTTTCTCCACACCCTATCTAACATTTATTTGCAGACTTTTTAATGATGGCCATTCTGACTGGTATGAGAGAGTACCTCATTCAGTTCAGTTGCTCAGTCATGCTTGACTCTTTGTGACCCCATGGACAGCAGCACACCAGGCTTCCTGTCCTTCACCAACTCCCAGAGCTTGCTCAAATTCATGTCCATCAGGTCAGTGATGCCATCCAATCATCTCATCCTCTGTTGTCCCCTTCTCCTCCTGCCTTCAATCTTTCCCAGCATCAGGGTCTTTTCAAATGAGTCAGTTCTCTGCAGCAGGTGGCCAAAGTACTGGAGTTTCAGCTAAAGCATCAGTCTTTCCAATGTATATTCAGGACTGATTTCCTTTAGAATGGACTGGTTGGATCTCCTTGCAATCCAAAGAACTCTCAAGAGTCTTCTCCAACACCACAGTTCAAAAGTATCAATTCTTCGGCACTCAGCTTTCTTTATAGTCCAACTCTCACATCCATACGTGACTACTGGAAAAACCATAGCTCTGACTAGATGGACCTTTGTTAGCAAAGTAATGTCTCTGCTTTTTAATATGCTGTCTAGGTTGGTCAGAGCTTTTCTTCCAAGGAGCAAGCATCTTTTAATTTCATGGCTGCAGTCACCATCTGCAGTGATTTTGGAGCCCCCTAAAATAAAGTCTGTTACTGTTTCCACTGTTTCCCCATCTATTTCCCATGAAGTGATGGGACCAGATGCCATGATCTTCATTTTCTGGATGTTGAGCTTTAAGCTAACTTTTTCACTCTCCTCTTTCACTTTCATCAAGAGGCTCTTTAGTTCTTCACTTTTGCCATAAGGGTGGTGTCATCTGCATATCTGAGGTTATTGATATTCTCCCGATAATTACCTCACTGTAATTTTTAAAAAGTGTTTATTTATTTGGCTGCCATGAAGTGATGGGACCTGATGCCATGATCTTCATTTTCTGAATGCTGAGCTTTAAGCTAACTTTTTCACTCTCCTCTTTCACTTTCATCAAGAGGCTCTTTAGTTCTTCTTCACTTTTTGTCATAAGGGAGGTGTCATCTGCATATCTGAGGTTATTGATATTTCTCCCAGCATTCTTGATTCCAGCTTGTGCTTCATCCAGCCCAGTGTTTCTCATGATGTACTCTGCATATAAACTAAATAAGCAGGGTGACAATATACAGCCTTGACGCACTCCTTTTCCTATTTGGAACCAGTCTATTGTTCCATACTTTGGCCACCTGATGCGAAGAGCTAACTCATTTGAAAAGACCCTGATGCTGGGAAAGACTGAGGGTAGGAGGAGAAGGGGACGACAGAGGATGAGATGGTTGGATGGCATCACCGACTCAATGGTATGAGTTTGGGTGGACTCTGGGATCTGGTGATAGACAGGGAGACCCGGCATGCTGCGGTTCACGGGGTTGCAGGGCTTCAGACATGACTGAGCGACTGAACTGAGCTGAACTGATTTGGCTGCATCTTAGTTGTGGTAAGCGGGCTCTTTGTGCAGGGTTTTCTCTAGTTGCAGCACACGAGCTCTAGAGCACTTGGGCTCCGTATTTGGCTTAGTGGCCTCTGCACCAGGTGGGATCCTGGCTCCGTGACCAGGGATCAAATCCACATCCCCTGCATTGAAAGGCGGATTCTTAACCACTGGACCACCAGGGAAGTCCCAACCTCACTGCAATTTTTATTTGCATTTCTCTAATAATTCAAAGTTAGCATTCTTAATACTGACCCCATTCTGACCCTCAGAGAAAAACACTTAAAAGAGTCAATCTCCCTTAAAGAAGCACAAGGGGACAGAGGCAGGCTCCCAGATACAATGACCACAGAATTGTACCCTCTAGCACAGAGATACTTGTCACCTGTACAGAGCTGAACCCCCTTCCGTCACTGGGCCTGCCACCAGTGGGTGATCAACAAATACTGGCTGAACTGGATCCAAACCCTGGAAAAAGTTAGGATGGAGAGGCTCCCCAGGGGATGTTTGGCCCCTGGTCTCTGTGGCCAGAGAGTGATACTCCCTGTGACTATGGAGTGACAAAGTGGGCCTTGAGTCCGGGCAAGTGACAAGTGTCAGATCACCTGAGAAGCAGAGGCACTGCCAGACATTATAAGAAGGATCCCAAAGGAGAAACTCAACCTTCCATGACACTGGAAGGACTTCGTGTCTAGTAATACGGAGACAAGATAACCTGAAATGCGCGCACTACAAAATATCCAGAAATAATGGATGAAACATACCAACACCCCTTTGAGTATATAGGTCAGCTCAGTGAGAAAGTTAAGAGAAATTCTCAAGGGCCAAAGCTAAAGAGGAAACTGAAAATCAGACTGCCAAGTATGTGAACTAATACTTCAGTGCCCCGGACAATGAAAGGGTGGGACGGGCGCCCATTTTAGTCCATAGATCTTCACCCTCAGTGAGAGTGGGTCAGAACACATCTATCCACTAATGCAGAGAGAAGAGGACAATGGGATTTGATCTGTCTTGGCCCTGTTTCTAGATTAGAAAACCAAAAAAAGCAGTTTTCCCTGGTAATTCATAACCAAAGGTCTGCCCTCATATGGGTTCACAGGTCAATTTTATACTGCCCTTAAGTTCTCAGACTTGTGTACACCAGCATCACCTGGACACACAGATTTCCGCGCTCTACCCCCAGAATTCCTAATTCAGAAGATCAGGGATGGGACCAAGAATTTTCACGTCTAAGTTCTCAGATGGTCCAAGGGCCACACTTGGAGAACCATTGCTGTCAATCAAGCAATTAATATAAAAAAGTAATTTTCCTCTAGTAATACCCCTGGACACTAAGCAAAAGTGAATACAAAATCTCTAGAGCAGGAGTGAGCCAACTATGACCCGCAGGGCCAAATCCTACCTGCCTGCAGGCCAAATCCAGCCACATCCATTCAGTTACTTATTTCTGGTTGCTTCTGTTGCACAACAGCAGAGCTGAGTTGTTGCATCAGAACCCACAATATTAAGAATATTTGTTACCTGGCCTTTTACAGAAAAAGCTGGCCAACTTCTACTCTAGAGGTCACCCAGGCCACACAAAATTCCCAGAGATTCAATTCTCCTAAAGATGAGCTTAAAATCCAAAATTACAAAACACACAAGGAAACAGTCTACTATGTGTGAGGATAAATAGACACAACTAGCAGAATCGGATATAAGAACTTCAGATAAAGGGATTGTAATATACAGCTTATAAATGTAACAGAGGGGCAGAGCTTACATTTAGCAACTCTGAGGTCAATCAAGTGTGAGATCCACTGTGCGCCAGGCTTTGGGCCAAGTGTTTTCACATGGTCCAAATCCTTTTCACATGAAGAACTCCATATCAAGTATGAGACTAAGGCTCAAAAATGTTTCTTCATCTTCCTAACTTTATACAGCAAATATGAAAGAGAGCCAGGATGAAACCTAGGCTTTGGCCAAAACCTAGTTCTAGAAGGTTCTAGAGCATCTGACTCACTTCCACTCCGCAACAGGGTGATCCATAGTAGGGGCTGGGAGCTCATAACTTGCAGTTCCCAGCTAAATATGGAGAAGCCAACAACCTCCTGAAACTACATGCAAAATGCTGTGTCTCAATCAACAGTGCTCCTGAAGAGAGGATACATAGCTTTCATCAGATTCCCAAAGCCGAAGAACCCCACAGATAGCCAGATCCAAATGCAAACCTTCTTGACGCACCACACCAGAACCCTGTTAATAACTAAAATTTCTCGTGCATGATGTTAAGCACCATTTGCAATTTGTAAGAATATGCTTGTTTAAATCCCACACAATCCTTTGCTGCTGCTGCTGCTGCTGCTAAGTCGCTTCAGTCGTGTCTGACTCTGTGTGACCCCATAGACGGCAGCCCACCAGGCTCCCCTGTCCCTGGGATTCTTCAGGCAAGAACACTGGAGTGGGTTGCCATTTCCTTCTCCAATGCATGAAAGTGAAAAGTGAAAGTGAAGTCACTCAGTCGTGTTCAACTCTTAGCGACCCCATGGACTGCAGCCCACCAGGCTCCTCCGTCCATGGGATTTTCCAGGCCTTTGAGGAAGTACTTTTTATCATCCCCATTTTACAGATGAGAAAACTGAGGCTACAGAAGGGTCAAGTAACTTATCTGGGGTCCCACAATTAACAAGTGGCAGAACAAGAACCTCAGAGTGGAACCCACTCACCTGCACGCTTTAACCCCTGCCACAGTGCCTCCTGCTGCATGTAGTAAGCAGCCATCCAGTTCTGAAAACAATTACTTATCTATACAAGTTTGGAGGGCCTGGGGTCTTTCCTATCTACCCTGGAGCCATTTCTATGCACAATAAACATGAGGGTACTTCTACTCTCATTTCAGGGCAAAGCTCCCTCCTAATCCCAATCTTCATGTCCAGAAAAATATTTTAAGGCCAGCCAGACATGAATAGGACACTTCTCGGAGTGTGAGCATTACCCTGTCCCCCACCACCTTGCCTGGCGCCAGCCCAGACACCAACTACCTACTTGGCTGCTGCTTTGCTCATCTCCAGCGTAAACACACATTTACCCAATTTTTCAGAATGAGCAATATTTACTCAACAGCCCAGAATGGCTCATATGGAACTATTAAACCCCATTGCCTCAGTCTGCAGCTTGGAGTGCGATAATGAATCAGTATTTTGGAGTGATTACGATGCTAATAAGAATGTGTGAGGCACAGAATATCACTATGCAGGGGCAGCCGCCAAATCCCCTGGACTCCCTGCCTCTGAATCTCTCATTCGGGAATGCCACCATTCCAGAGACCAGCCTGCCTGGGAACCTCCAGCCCCCGAGGCGGGCCATGCTTGAGTTACTGGAACACAAAGCAGATGGAAAACAGAAGCCTACCATTTTGCAGAGGGCGGGCCCCGCTATGCCAGCCCTCATCAGAAATGTGGGGAGTGACGGTGCCCACCTCCTGACAGCCCCAAAGGCCCAGAGCTCCCTATTCTGGAAGGACGTAGAGTTTCAGCACAGCATTTCACACACTCAAACATGCACAAATATTGGAGAAAAAAAATACTTGTTCCCTCAGGCTGCATGCCTGAAGCAATGTTGGATCTGGTGGATTTTTTTTTTCTTTTGGATCTTTCTCTTTTCACAAGCCCCTAGGTAAATGTAAGTGGCAAAAAGAAAGCATATATCTGAATGTGGTGAGGCCTCTCCTGCTCCTCTCCCCATCTGTCCAGAAAAATCACTCTATTCCTGTCCCTGCCTTGACCTGTTCCATCCTGTGCACTGATATTTTCTGGATGCCTGGAAAGGCCAGGCATGCACTTTCCAGCTAGGGGAGGGTGGTGGGTGCAGCTGAGTCTCCTTATCTAGGCACTCCCCCTACCCTGGCCTCGAGGCCCTTAAACCCCTCCAATTCTCCTCTTTCGCCCCTCCAATGCCCACTTCACCCAGTCACAGTTCCCCTCTATTTCAGAATAAAGACCTCAGCAGGGTCTATGAGCCCCATTTGAGTCAGTCCTGTCTAGCCCACCTCAGCCACACTTCTCAGAACCAGAGGTGTGTCTTCCCACCCGAGGACCTTTGCCTGTGTTGCTGCCTTCTTCTGCCTGGATGACTGTGGCCCCTCTTCACTTGGCTAACTCAGGAGTCCTTCCTTAACTCCCGGATTAAATCTGTTATATCATCTGTTGTATCATCATTCCTAGATCATTTCCTCCACAGCCTTTTACAGGGTTTGCAATTTTAAATATGTGTGATTATTTGATTAATGTCAGTCTCTTGAGGGATTTCACTTCTAAGCACTGTAGAGACCAACAGTGCCATCAGGGCAGACAGCATGTCAGTGTTGATCACCAGGGCATCACAAGGGCATAGCCCGGGACCTGGCACATAGTAGGTGCTGGATAAACACAGATGACTGATTGAGTGAATAAATTCCTGAGCCGCAGCCCCTCCCCTACTACTTCCTTTGGCTGTCTCTTCACTGAGCTGGACCTCATAGTCTTTCAAGCCTTTTCTATGTGGCCCTGTCTTATCTATTGCAAAGTGTCACGCTCACATTACAAGCACCAAATAAATATTTAATCATAATAAAATGCTTGTGGATCCTCAACCAGAATAGTTCTGTGCCCTTTCCTTGGTTTGGCTGAGTGTTGAGAGTGTTTGTGTGTGTGTACATCTATATTTCTACACAAGAGTCTTCAACAGAAACATACACACCAACACATGAATGTGTCCATCACATTCATTTGAAAAGGGTTAAGTGAGAAGCCCCGGCACGCTAGGCACAAGTGCTGGAAGAAGAAGAGTGAATGAAACAGACTTGCTATGGGCTGCACACGAGCTTGCTATGTGTTAATCCTCAGTTAAATGCTTCAGGCCAATTCACTGATCTAATCCAACAATACTTCCTGAGAGAGGCTTTGAGGCTCTGAGAGACAGAGAAGCTGAGGCACACAGGAGAGAGCACTGGCCTGGAGTCTCACTGACAGGGACAGAATTTGAACCCAGGACTGCTTGACTCTGGAGCCAGATTCTTGGTCTTGAGAAAAGAGCCAAAGACATAAAACCAGAAATGCAATTTTTTTTCCATCACTGGAGTGTTTCAAAAAACACCTAGAGATGCCCGGGGACATGGTCTGGCTGAGGAGAGAGTGGTCCATTCACTTCATGGAATATTAGACCAGTGAAACACTTGATCTGAAGACAACGATGATGTGGGAAAGGCCAATGCCAGTGTTGAATGAAAAGACCACGAAACAGAAGTTGCCACACTCCTGACGGCAAACCAGGAAGAGCAGACGGAGGCACACTGAAGCGCTAAGGGGAGCCTGTGCTGGCGTCTTCTTCCTCTTCTTTTCTAGTTTTAAAATCCTCCACGTGGCAATACGCCTTTTATAAGATGAAATTAATTTTTTAAATCCCTTCTTTTCCTTTCAGTCACAGGATTCCCTGATAATCCTCTGTGGCCAATGCCTTCCTCCCTACCCCACAAACCAAAAAGCTTTCTTCAGCTCCTCTTGGTCCTCTAACAACTCAGGAAGGAAAACAGGAAAAAGAAGGCAGAGACGGCAGGAAAAAGAAGACATGGTGCTATTGCACGCGGGGATCCTAGGGATGCAGAACTGGGGAGGAATGTGTGTGTGTGTGTGTGTGTGTGTGTGTGTAAACGCACCAGTGAGTATATGTGCATATGTGTGCAAGGATCCTAGGGATGCAGAACTGGAGAGGAATGTGTGCGTGTGTGTGTGTGCGTGTGTGTATACATACCAGTGAGTGTATATACACATGTGCAGGGATCCTAGAGATGCAGAACTGGCCAGGTGTGTGTGTGCGTGTGTACACACCAGTGAGTGCATGTATATATCTGTGCAGGGATCCTAGAGATGAAGAACTGGCAAGGTGTGTGTGTGTGTGTGTGTGTGTGTGTGTGTGTGTATACGCACCAGTGAGTATATGTGCATATGTGTGCAAAGATCCTAGGGATGCAGAACTGGAGAGGAATGTGTGCATGTGTGTGTGTGCATGTGTGTGTATACATACCAGTGAGTGTATATACACATGTGCAGGGATCCTAGAGATGCAGAACTGGCAAGGGGTGTGTGCGTGTGTGTGTGTGTACACACCAGTGAGTATATGTACATATGTGTGCAGGGATCCTAGAGATGCAGAACTGGCAAGGAGTGTGTGTGTGTGTGTGTGTGTGTGTATGGGCCAGTGAGTATATGTGCATATGCGTACATGTAAGTGCATGCGTGTATGCCTGTGGCTGAGGATGCCGTGGGCCTGTGGCTTTCCAAGCAGTCTCACCAACCAGAGCCTGGCTTCCACACAGCTACAGTGAGGAAAATCCAAGAGCCCTCTCCAAGTAGGGGAGGCACCCCAAGGCAGAGAAAGAGCAGGTGTCATCACCTGCTTTCTTTCTAAGGCCTCGAGCTCCTCTGGTTGGAGGAAACGTTACCGTGTCATTTCCCTTCATCTTTATCACTGACACCTGGCCGTCTGGAGGATCAAGTGGGTAACAGGGAGAAAAGGGAGAGCAGGCATCAAGCCTCTCTGCTCCTGATGGCAGCCGCAACAGCCTAACTCCTGCCCTGGCTCTCGGAGAAGCAGCCTTGTCTTGTCCACACTGCACAGAGGCCACAGGCTCCAACGGAACATCCCAGAGTACGCTGGGCCAGGATGGGTCTGAGGGAAGTCGAATTTGCTCCTTTCAGTATCTTCACATCAAATTCAACCCCTACTTCTCAGTGAGGTCCTGAAAGTTTAAGAGTTGCTCAAAACTTTCTGGGAGCAACAAAAATGTTGTGCCATCAGCAGATATTTATTGAGCATCTAAGATGTGCCAAATTCTGTGCATGTGACAAGAGTCAACAACACAGACACAAACGCTGCCCTTGTGGGTCTTAAAACAGACAAGGCAAGGAATCCCAATGAACTGTGATGTAATAATTATGGGGGAAGCCCCCTGATCCTGCCAGAAGGTTCAGGAAAGCCTCCCAGCTTGGAGGTGTAAAGGATGAGGGAAATTTGTCAGGCAGAGTGATGGCAAGAGAATTCCAGGCAGGAGGAACAGTATATGCAAAGTCTGGAGGTAAGAAAGCGTAAGGAATTTGTGGACCTGATAATAATTTAAGTCTGGCTGGGGAGCTGGTGACAAAGAAGTGTAGTAAGAGATGAAATGGTGGAGGCAGACGCACGAGGGAGGAGGTAACCACAACAGGTCTTGTAAGCCAAGGTAAAAATTTGGACTTCATCCCTTAAGCAACAGGGAGTCATTGAAAGTTTTTAAGTGGAGGAGAGGGTGTGGTGACCTGATTTCACTTTTCAATAAAGCTCACTCAAGGTAGAGCTCAGGGTCCTCAACTCTTGGTTTTAACTTCAGAATCAAGCAAGGGCATCACCATGTGACCTAAGTCACTGCCACTTCCCCACCGTGGTTTCCTGGGGATGCATGCCTTCTACACAGAGTCCTGTTACTCACCAAAAAACCCATGTGAGCTGTGACGGATACCTGGAATTCTTACCCCAGGCAACCCCTCTCCAACCCTCAGTCTTGCCCATCTGAGATAAGATTCAACCCGCTTCCTCCAACTGGGAGGGTTAAACGAGCTCAGATTTGTCAGGGGCTCAGCAGGGCGCTTGGTGCTGGAAAAGCACGTCATAAATAGGCTACTAAAATGTTTCTTTTCACTAGTTTAGAACCTCCTTAAGCAGTGAGACAGACTTGAAGACCCAGGGCCCACAGGTCCAATTCGATATTTATGAATAGGCAAACCTATTGTGTGCCCAGCATTTAATTATTTCCAATTTCTTCCCTGCATTTACATCTTAAAAGAATGTTCATAAAACCCAAGTTTCTGGCTTCTCTTGAAAACCTGAACCATCTGCTTAAACCCACTACAGCACAGGCCCTCAAGCACCCTTGAAGGCGTGACCAGCGTCTTCTACCCCAGCTCCAACTGTCAGACCAGCTGGAGGGTGACCTCAAGGTGGGGAGTTTCCCAGAGCTCAGGGCTAAAGATGCTAAATCTGGGAAGAGGCAGTCAGGGGACAGAGGGGCAGCCAGGCAGAGCCCCCTTTCTGGCACAAAGGCCCCCTCAACCCACTTTCTCTTTGGTAATATCCCTTCCAAATCATCCCTTCCTTCCTTCAACATCTAAGGAGGTTGAACGTTAAAAAATATATATATATCCAGCTCCATTCTGTGGCCCTGAAGGCCCTGTGTGATCTGACCCCTATTACCTCTTAAATTCATCTGCCACTTCCCCACCTCTAGGATGCAGAGAGCATCCTGACTGGGGGGCAGGTGGGCGGAGTGGAAATCCAGCAAAGAAAGAAGAGGTTGGAAATAACTTGCCTCATTTTGCAGATGAAGATAACCGAGGCATAAATGGGACCCTCACTGAAATCAAAAGGGTCCAGGAATCAGCCAGTGGTCCTACTCCCCTCACTAGGAGGGCCCAGCTATCTCTGCCTAGCAGCCTCTCATCAGAAGGGCCCTGGCCTTATCAGGACATTCGCAGGGCACGGTCCTCTCTCACTCACAAACCCACCGTGCTCAGTGGATGGAGGTCTGCAAATATTTGTCAGAAACCAGGTCCGGCTCCAGAAATGGAAAAGTAACCCTCCTGCCCCAGAAACCCTGCAGAGGGGCCCCCTTGGCTTATAAGCACCTCTCCAGCTGGCGAGCATGGCAGGTGCCCTCATCTGCAAGGATACAGCAAAACGCTCCCTCGGGTCCCACCCTCTCAGCTGCCCTCCTCTACCTTCTCTTGGACCTGCAATCTGAGAATTGCTCCATCCCTCTCTCTCTCTCTCTCTGTTCCTCTACTATGTTCTCCCTTCCTCCCCAGCGAGGGAAATGGGGGGTAAAAAATCTCCCAAGATCCCCAATTTAAAATAAAGTCAGATCTTTTTCTCTCCCCTTCTTTACTACCTAATAACCACACTTGTGTGAAGTTGATGCTCTACATAACGAAAAGAGAAGCCTCCTTGGAGATGGTACAATCAGACAATTTTTAAGATCACGGAGCATTAGACCATTCCCAACTGGGTTTACTAATCAAACAGCCAAATCCTTCATAACCAGCCAATCCCTACAGGGCAATTAAATCCTTCCCCTTTAAAACACTTGCCACACTGTCTGGGGACAGAAAGAAAAATTTGCAAAATTCATTTGATAAATTAGCCAGGGAAAAGAAAGGAGTGAATCAAGCTTTGTTCTTTTCATTTTTTTTAATTATGGAATTCACAATGCCTGAATAATGTTTAATAAGAACTATGAAAATTCCTAACAGTATTACAACACAACACAAAAGAATTAACCTGGTTACCGTGAAAAATTGCATATTTAATTAAGAACAGAGAGTTCAAAACTATCCAGAGATTTCAAAAGTGCTGTTGCCTGAGGGGCCAAATTACATGCTTCCAGGGCTGCTAACGGAGTTAGCGCGTTCAGTCATTACCCAGGCGTTCCCATTAAGTGACTCTGGGCAGATGACATCAAATTCATTTCAAAAGCACCAGGAACTGAAGCATTCACTTGGGTAGTTTAAGGGAAGGCAACTATCCTGCTGGTACAAATCAGACCCCTTGTTGATAAAGGCAATAATTAAAGAATAATGTTAATTAGCCGCTTTTATTTGAAGAAAAGTACAGTAGTTGGAGGGCTTCCAGGCTGTTGAGGTGGGAGTCGCTCTTTCTGGAAAAAGTGGAGGCTGCTAGGGGGAATGGGGAGCCTGGGGACCCACAGGAAGAGAGAAAGATGGCAGGGGCAGGGGTGGGGAGACAAGACGCGGCCAGTTAAGGAGGATGTGGGCCTGGGCTGTGCGAGGCCTGGGTCCCCATGTGAGAATCAGCCTGATCACCCCCAAAGCCTTCAAGGGGGGCAGCTCAGAGAGCCAGGAAAGATGGTGCTGCCGGTCTCGAGCAGGCACCATCAGCCCACTGCCATCACGGCAGACTCTGGCCAACTCAGGTCTCCCTGTCTACTACTTCCGGTCACAGCCACTCCCTCCCTCTGCCATCTCTGTAACGCCTGCCTCGCTTACACAACCTCTGGTCTCTCTTCATGGCCTACCACCCTCAGCGCTGAATCACCACCACTGCCCCCCTTACAGAGCAGACGGTTTTCCTAAAGATGGCTACCACAATATCCCTCATGCTCTTCCTCCACTGAGATCTTGACGCTCCTCCCATCAAGCGGCGTGGTCTACAACCCCTCGTTTGGAACCTGGGTGGCCTTTGGTAACCGCCTTGACCAGCAGAGAATATGGAAATGACACTAGCGACTTCCAAGGCTGGACTAGGGAAACGCCTTCTCCTCACCTCACTCTCTTCAGGACATTCACCCTTGGAATCTGGCCACCATGCTGTGAGGAAGCCCAAAGAGTCCACACAGAGAGACCATACGAAGAGGCTACAAGTCGGTGCTCTGGCTGGTAGCTGATGTCTCAGCTGACAGCCAGCATCAACTGCTAGATGTGTGACTTGCTGAGTTACCCCCAAACTGTGAATGTTCCCAGCTGAAGCCCCAGATAACACAGAGCAGAAACAAGCTGACTCAGCTGGGCTCTGTCCTAATTCCTGACTCTCGGATTCTGACTCACAATATAAATAGTTATTTTACCCAGTAAGTTTTGGGGTGGTTTGTTACACAGCAGTAAATAACTGATACAGTGACAAAAAATCACACATTTTAAGTACTATCCTCATCCCCAAAATCTCTCTCTCCTCACAGACCTAGTGAAGAGGCCCAGGACGAGAAACAGATAGTGGATCTGACTGCCAGTGACAAGAACTTCTCGCCAAGAAAGCCATAATTAACCTCTACCTAATGCCTCTTTAGTCAGCTCTCAACAGCCCCTGGGTGCTTGCTTCCCTGGTGGCTGAGAAGCTAAAGAATCTATCTGCCTGCAATGCGGGACACCTGAGTTCATATCCCTGGTCTTGATCCCTGGTCTGAGAAGATCCCCTAGAGAGGGGAATGGCTACCCACTCCAGTATTTGTGCCTGGAGAATTCCATGGACAGAGGAGCCTGGGGGGCTACAGTCCATGGGACTGCAAAGAATTGAACACGGCTGAGAGACTTAATACTTCCACGCCTTTCAACAGCCCCTGGGATCTCTAAGCACCTGCTGTGTGCAGGGACAGGAAGGACTCGGCAGACCACAGGGTCTAGTGTGGAGGGGAGATAAGACAGGAAGCACCATGGTATGGAAAACAAACTGAGACCCCACACAACTGAGTGCTCTGCCTAGGACCCATGGCTGGTTCAGGCTCTGATCCACCAGACTCCAGTAAAGTGGTTTGATTCTCATTAGCAAGATGCTTAATTAGGGCAGCTCATCAATATATCCCAGAGAGAAACAAATTATGCCCTGGCCCAAGCCCACTTACCTGCTGGCAGCTGGGCCAGCCCCAACCCACTAAACGGGCTATCCTGGGCAGGATGCAAGGGAACATGCACTGATGGGGCAGGTGGGCTGGCTCTAGGGACTCAGGGGCAGGGAGCTTCGGGAGCTGCCTTCCCCGGAGCACCCCACCTTGGAAGCCAAGAGGGAAGCAGGAGCGGGGCCTGGGTTTCTCTCCTCCCTGCTCTGGGGAGGCAGAAGGCCTCAGAAGGCCTCACCCACCACAAGATGCCAAGATGCTCTGCTCTGCTCAGAGAGTAATTTTTTTCCAGAGATGAATTTTGAAAAGTAGGCCAAGGGCTGTGGGACCAACCCCCTTGCTTGCAGAGGCTGAGAACACCCTCTCAGGGACAGTGCTGGTTCAGCGAGGCTCACAGGCTGCTGGCCCAAGGGGCCCCAGGTCCAGCTACCCCAGGATGTGAAGGGCAGAAAACAGGCCTGGCTCCTCTCAGGAGTCCCTGCACGGTCACCAGCTCTGACCTTGATTCCTGGCACCCTGACATCCCAGCTGCTTATCAGCGCCCACTCCCCGGAATCCTGGCCCTTGCCTCCACTCCTGCCAGCCAGCACTGTTCATTGTGAACAAAACACCAGCACATAAGACCTTTGCAAGGCACATCTGCATGTAGTCCCTTCCCAATTGCACAGTCTCTGCTTTGGGTATTCCCAGGAATACCAAGAGGCAAGAGAGCCTACAAACATAGGAGGGACTCTGGAGTCAGACTGACCCTGCTCAGCGACCCTGGGCCAGTAACTTGACCTCTTTGTGCCTCACTTTCTCCTCTGCAAAACGGTAGCATTAATAGTGTCTATATCACAGAGCTGTTATGGAAATTACATAATTTAAGTGATGGTTTTATTTTTTAATATTTTTATTTATTTTGCTGTGCTTGATCTACTTGTGGCACATGGGATCTTTGATCTTTGCTGTAGCATGTGAACTCTCTAGTTGCAGCATGTGGGATCTATTTAGAGCATGGTGTCTTAGCCACTGAATTACCAGAAAGTCCTTAAATGATATTTATTAGGAAGTGCCTAAGAGCTGTGCCTGACACAGAGCCACCTTTGATCAATTATTAAATTTATCACCAAAACCAAAAAAATACAAAAAAAAACACACAAAAATCTTTAGCGCTCCTTTCATCCCTAACGGTCATGTAAATTCTGCCCATTTTCCAGAATGGTTGCACTGAGGCCAGAGAAGGCAGAATCACCTCCACACCAGTCACTATGTCAGCACAGCTTGTCCCTAGAGTGAAGCTGCTAACTCATATGTCTATGGAGGCTGCACAAACAGCATCAATGGGACAACTGGGCCCAGCGGGGGCTGTGCAAAATAGGAAACCCACTCTCCATTCCCATCCCCATTACATGTCTCAGCTGACCGCTGCCCTGTCTGAAATGCAGGCCCAAGCATGCTAGCTCTTCTGCTGAAGAGAAGCCAGGAACCTCAGTTTTTACGTTGTGACCTCTGATCCGGGCACCACATATTCACCATTCACCAACTGCCACACTAGCTACTGAAGCTAATATAGAGTAATGAGTTGACCATCTGATGAGGGAGACCAGCAAGAAACCAGGGAATCAACCGGTGGCCTAGAAAAGCAGCCTAGGCCAGGGATGTCCAAGCAGGAGGTAGAGGGTGCCCAACTCAGCACTGAGTCAGGGAAGGAGGGCTGGGGCCAGCAAAAACAAGGGGAACAGTATCTCAGGCAGAGGAACAGCAAGTGCAAAGGCTGCAAAGTATAAGGAGTGTGGTAGTTTGGGGATAGAAAGGATATAGGAGTTTGGGGAGCAAGACAGAAAGCTGAGGCTGGAGACTATGTAAGCAGCTGGCAGATTTTCAGAAGCTGTAGAAGGGGCATAATCCCATCTCTACTGGGGAAAGGCTGTATGTTTATGCGGAGCCTCTAGACTTCTCTGGGCACTTGTGGGTTAGCAGGTCGCTCTCACTGGAGCAGGTGTGCAGCCCTTGGACAGCCGCACCCCCTTGAAGGAAGAGAGTTCCTTAGTTCTCTACCTCCATAGCCTGAAATCATCACTCCCACTACTGAGGAGAGAGGTAATAGGGAGCAGGCATGACAGCAAGGGATAGAATAACATTTACGGAACGCCTGGTACATGCTAGGCTCCAAGCTGAGCCCTTCATGGATTACCTCATTTCCTCTGTACTCTACCCCATGAGGTGACTATTATTGCTTTCCCCATTTCACAGGTAAGGAAACTGAGGCATGAGGCATGGCTTCAGCACACAGGCAAGAGAGGAGACAACCTGTCTGTCAGAAGCCCCACTCTGCCCTTGAACTGAGCTAGCAAGCTGACGTTTCTTCCTCCTGAGGGATCAAGTTGGGGCTAGGGAGAAAGGCAGGCGCAGCCGCCAGCTCTGAGGAGAAGGACCTGCCGGCTGACCCTGCATTACCCCGAGTTACCGCCAATGCAGCAAGATCAATACTTGTGAGCTTGGGGGCTGTGCTGAGCTTTGGGGAAATCATTAAATGCTATACCAAACTAGCCAAAAAATAACTGCATGGCAAGGAGACCGAAAGGAGCTGCTGCTTGGGAGTGTGTGCACACAAATGTACCCAGATACACACTAAGGTGCCTGCACGGACAGTGACACACACACGAGTGCACACACAAGTCACCCATATGTCGATGCAGATACACAGACACATACTCAAAGACACTCAGAAGGACACGAAGGCACACTCAGATACACAGACACAGACATGCTAATAGCCACAAGGACAGGCACACATATAAATGTGCAAAGACCCACAAACATACTCAGAAATACACAAAGAAGACAAAGTTGCACACACAGAAACACAATTACATGACCTTCACATCCACCCATTTATTCACCTGACTGGTACTTTCTGAGGGCCGACTATGCAGCTGCCAGATTCTGGGGACAAGCTGCTGTGCCCTCATGGAGCTTAGAGTTCACAGGAGGAGGCAGTAGTTAATTAGAGCTGTGTGTGATGCCTGTCATGTTAAGTGCAGTAGAGATGGACCCCACCATCTAGAGGGAGAGCGGGGAAGCTGCCCTGAGGAAGTGACACTGAGCAAGTTCCCAGGGCCAGGGAGGAGGCGACCGGGGATGAGAGGGAACAGCGTCCCAAGCTGGGGAGCAGCAGTGCGCAGGGAGGAGTGGCACAGAGGAAAATGCAGACAGACGCGTGAGTCCAGAGCATAGAGGGCCCCGAGAGCACGGCTCAAGGTCAAGGTCAAGAGCAGAGGACACACTGGAATGAAGCTAGCAGAATTCGGAAGGTGATTCCAGTAAGTTATGTACTAATAAAAAGAGCACCAAAACACAGAGCAAAACTGACAGAGAGGAAGGAAGAACTGGATAATTCAACAATAGTAGAGACTTCAGTAACCTACTTTCCACAGTGGATAGAACATCTAGACAGAAGATCAAGAAGAAGACGTGCACTACTGTAGACCAGGTATGGAGGGTGGAGGCCAGCTGTGCTGAGCCCAGGCCATGCTGGGGCTTCTTCTCCAAAGGCTATAAGGAACCATTCTAAATGGTTCTTCAAGGGTTTCAAATAATCTCACTAGCTTCCACATGTCAAAAAGAGTAGGGTAGGTCAGAGTCTGTGCGTCGTGCTAAGTCACTTCAGTCGTGTCCGACTCTTTGTGATCCCATGGACTGTGGCCTGCCAGGCTCCTCTCTGTCCATGGGATTCTCCTAGGAAGAATGCTGGAGTGGGTTGCCATTTCCTGCTCCAGGGGATCTTCCCGACCCAGGGACTGAACTCATGTCTCTCCTGTCTCCTGCACTGGCAGGCGGATTCTTCACCACTGAGCTACTACCAGCATGCTTCCCAGAGTCAGTACAGGTAAACAAATTGGGAGACCAAAGTCCCGGGAGGAGTGATGGGGCATGATGGGTTGCTGGCTGGCTAGGTAAATGAATGGATAGATGGGTAATTAGATATATGGAGGACTGGATGGATGGATGGATGAAGTCAGCAGGAACAGAAAGTAGATAGCTGGATAAACCACTCAGCTGGGTGGATAAAAATGGGTAAGTGAGCAAATCTATGAATGAACGGATGATGGCAGATAACTGGACAACCAACCCTGCCAGACTTCCAATGTATGGGTGGTCACAGACAGAAAGGGAAGAAAATCTCTATTTATTGTGTACTCCAGCCCATGTTCCCAATAATACCCTAGGTAGACATCCAACCCCTCTCCTACCCAACGGGATCTCCACATATGACGGCCAGGACCTGGTCGGACAGAGCACCCTCATGTGGCCTGTACTCTGATATCCACACCATTTCAGTCACCTCATCTTTTCGTGGTCCTTACTATTAAGCAACATTTGAAGACACGCTAGAAACCAGACCCACAAGGCTAGCGTGCAAAGAGCCCTTCTGAGAATATAACTCAGGCCCTGCTGCACCACCCTGACCCTGTTCCATTTTTGAGGAGGGGAATACAACACCCCTTTGCCACTGTGTACCTGCCATGAGAGGCCTTTAAAACACCAGCTGGCCATCTGCACAAGGGAAATAATCACTCCCTTCCTAAGGAAGCACAGCTACCACTTTGCTGGGGCATCAGGAATGTTGCCATGGAAACCTTCTCCCACCCTCCCCTCCTTGAATGATGTAGTCTTCAATACACTTGTACACACCCAAAGGCTTCTTACCACTAAGACCCTCTCTGGACAGAGATAACACATCAGACTGTCAAAGAAGCTTTCTTTTATCTCTTTTCCAAACATTCCCTCCCTTCCTTCACTGTTCCCTATCAGGCTGAACCCAGGGGGAACCAAGCACACTCTGGATCCTGTTTCTCCACTGCTTGAAACCTTCAATGTCTTCTCACTTTCCTGAGAATATAATCCAGCTGAATCCATCCCCTACCACGGTCTACCGGGTCTACCTCCCACTCAGACCTCATCTCATCTCCTACTTTCCCTTCCTTGACCATCCTGTCCCAGCCATACTGGCCTTCCTTCAGTTCCTAGATGTGCCAAGGGGATTTCCACCTCAGGGCCTTTGCACACCACTGTTCCTATAGCTGCAAAGTCTCTTCCACCTGAACCTTGCTGACTGGCTTCTCATTTTTCAGGCTTCAGCCTAAATGTTACCTACTCAGTAACCACCCTGAATAAACAGATGCCCCTTCATCTTGATTTTAGTAACATTTGGTCATTTCATTCCTCCATTCTATCTCAGTAATTACACATTAATCTGTTTAGCTTACTCTCTCTATGTCCAGCACCTAACACTGTGCTGGGCCCATGGCACATACTAGACAAATATTTGCTATTTGCTGAACATATGTCAGGTTCAGAGAAAAGACTGGCCAGACTAGATTCAAGTGCTTTGTGGCACTGGATACTCCCCAACAATCTGGCCTCCATTTGCTCATCTGTAAAGTGGGGCAACACTAGTGCCTACTGCAAAAGGCTGTTGTAAGGATGAAAGGAGAGAATGGGGTACTGACAAACCAGGGCAGAGACTCCTAGCCCAGCACTGACAGGAAGCCAGAAGAGTGAGGAGACAGATATCTGAGTATCAGAGGCTATTTCAGAAGCAGCTGTGGCCCCAAGTCTTGCCTTCCAGAAACCAGAGTAATGAGTTAAGTTTTACCATGAAAGGAGCTTATGGAGCCAAATATGAAATGTAGAGTATGGGTGATTCAGCCAACAAAAGAGGGGCTAGATTTAGCACTTCAAAAAAAAAAACCAAATCTAAAAAACTTTTTTAATAAAGCCTACAAGTCTATCCCCTTCTTTCTTTATCAACGACACAATTTATTGACCGAGGAAGCCATATCGACTAAATAAATCTTGATAATGACCAAGGCAGCAATCAATACCCGCTTATTATCAGCCCGGACGGAGAATTTCATTTTGAGGAACGCAGGCCCAACGGCAGGGCGTACCACGCAGTTCTGGACTCTGGCGGGTGGGCCAGGGATGGATGGCTGGGTGGTACTCATTTTCCAGGACAGGAGACAGGCATCTTTCCTGTGTTATTAATAACCTCCCACCTGCCACCCTAACCTATGTCTCTCATGCTTGTGAGTCTGGATTCATTTCCATGAGTTGACAATGATGTGTTTTAAGATGTTTAAAAATAAAGGGGAAAGCACAAGCATAATGACTATAGGTGGGGAACCCTGAGAGCAGGGCAGGGAGTTGGGAGATGGACTCCGGAAGAGGGACCTCTGGCCCCTAGTGAGTCAAGAGCAGGGACATGAGTGCCCAATGGACCTGAGTCCTGCATTAGAATTCAAGCTCTTCTGCTTGCTGACAATATGGCCTTGAACTTAACCTTCTGTGCCTCCTCAATCTGCTCAACTGTAAAAGCAGGATAGCAGTAGTTTTCTTGTGCTAGGGTTGTGAGAATTAAATGAGATAATATTCGTCAAGGGCTCTAAACACTGTTCAGCATGCATTAAACGTTGGAAGAAGTATTTGTTCAAAAACTGTCAGGACTTCTGCGCAGAGGGCCTCCTTCTGATGTTCCAAAGCAAATGTCAAGCCTGGTCTTGCTACAGCCAGCCAAGCGGTATTTGGAGAGGCTGACCTCCCATCCAGTGCCTCTCTGCAAGGATCTGGTCCACCTTACTGCTGGCTAGTGATGACCAGGAGGTGAATAAAAATAACAATGATGATGACAGTGATAGTAAAAGTAATATTAGATGCTCTCATTTCCTAGGAATGACCATGCTCTGTGCTAAGAGCTTTCCATGCTTCACTGCATCAGTTCAGTTCAGTCGTTCAGTCGTGTCCAACACTTTGTGACCCCATGGACTGCAGCACGCCTCCCTGTCCATCACCAACTCCCGGAATTTACTCAAACTCATGTCCATTGAGACTCTGAGAGGTGGCTCAGACGGTAAAGCGTCTGTCTGCAGTGCAGGAGATCCAGGTTCGATCCCTGGTTTGGGAAGATCCCCTGGAGAAAGAAATGGCAGCCCACTCCAGTATTCTTGCCTGGAAAATCCCATGGACGGTGGAGCCTGGTAGGCTACCGTCCATGGGGTCGCAAAGAGTCGGACACGACTGAGCGACTTCACTTTCATGTCCATCGAGTTGGTGATGCCATCCAACCATCTCATCCTCTGTCATCCCCTTCTCCTCCTGCCTTTAATCTTTCCCAGCATCAGGGTCTTTTCAAATGAGTCAGTTCTTCACATCAGGTGGCCAAAGTATTGGAGTTTCAGCTTCAGCATCAGTTTTTCCAAAGAATATTCAGGATTGATTTCCTTTAGGATGGACTGGTTGGATCTCCTTGCAGTCCAAGGGACTCTCAAGAGTCTTCTCCAACACCACAGTTCAAAACCATCAATTCTTCGGTGCTCAGCTTTCTTTATAGTCCAACTCTCACATCCATACATGACTACTGGAAAAACCATAGCCTTGACTAGACGGACCTTTGTTGGCAAAGTAATGTCTCTGCTTTTTAATATGCTATCTAGGTTAGTCATAACTTTTCTTCCAAGGAGCAAGCACCTTTTAATTTTATGGTTGCAACTATCATCTGCAGTGATTTTGCAGCCCCAAAATATGAAGGCTCTCACTCTTTCCATTGTTTCCCCATATATCTGCCATGAAGTGATGGGACCAGATGCCATGATCTTAGTTTTCTGAATGTTGAGCTTTAAGCCAACTTTTTCACTCTCCTCTTTCACTTTCATCAAGAGGCTCTTTAGTTCTTCTTCCCTTTCTGCCATAAGGGTGGTGTCATCTGCATATCTGAGGTTATTGGTATTTCTCTTGGCAATCTTGACTCCAGCTTGTGCTTCTCCCAGCCCAGCGTTTCTCATTATGTACTCTGCATATAAGTTAAATAAGCAGGGTGACAATGTACAGCCTTGATGTACTTCTTTCCCAGTTTGGAACCAGTCTGTTGTTGCATGTACATTTCTAACTGTTGCTTCCTGACCTGCATACAGATTTCTCAAGGGGCAGGTCAGATGGTCTGGTATTCCCATCTCTTGAAGAATTTTCCACAGTTTGTTGTGATCCACACAGTCAAAGGCTTTGGCATAGTCAATAAGGCAGAAATAGGTATTCTAATCAAACTCTCTTGCTTTTTCGATGATCCAACGGATGTTGACTATTTGATCTCTGGTTCCTCTGCCTGTTCTAAAGCCAGCTTGAACATCTCGAAGTTTACAGTTCACGTACTGTTGAAGCCTGGCTTGGAGAATTTTGAGCATTACTTTGCTAGCGTGTGAGATGAGTGCCATAGTTTGAGCATTCTTTGGCATTGCCTTTCTTTGGGATTGGAATGAAACCTGACCCTTTCCAGTCCTGTGGCCACTGCTGAGTTTTCCAAATTTGCTGGCATATTGAGTGTAGCACTTTCACAGCATCATCTTTCAGGATTTGAAATAGCTCAACTGGAATTCCATCATCTCCACTAGCTTTGTTCGTAGTGATGCTTTCTAAGGCCCACTTGACTTCATACTCCAGGATGTCTGGCTCTAAATGAATGATCCTACCATTGTGATTATCTGGGTCATGAAGATCTTTTTTGTTCAGTTCTTCTGTGTATTCTTGCCACCTCTTCTTAATATCTTCTGCTTCTGTTAGGTCCATAACATTTCTGTCCTCTATTGAGCCCATTTTTGCATGAAATGTTCCCTAGGTATCTCTATTTTCTTGAAGAGATCTCTAGTCTTTCCCATTCTGTTGTTTTCCTCTAGTTCTTTGTACTGATTATTGAAGGCTTTCTTATCCCTGCTTGCTATTCTTTGGAACTCTGCATTCAAATGGGTGTATCTTTCCTTTTCTCCTTTGCCTTTTACTTCTCTTGTTTTCACAGCTATTTGTAAGCTGACCTCAGACAGCCACTTTGACTTTTTGTTTCTTCTTCTTAGGGACGGTCTTGATCTCTCCCTCCTGTACTATGTCACAAGCTTCCGCCCACAGTTCTTCAGGCACTCTGTCTATCAGATCTAATCCCTTGAATCTATTTCTCACTTCCACTGTATAATCATAAGGGATTTGATTTAGGTCATACCTGAATGGTCTAGTGGTTTTTCCCTACTTTCAATTTAAGTCTGAATTTGGCAATAAGGAGTTCATGATCTGAGCCACAGTCAGTTACTAGTCACTGCATCAACACCCCCATAAGGTCTCTATGAGGTAAAGGCTGTATTTAATTCACATTTTACAGATAAGGAAACTAACACTTTGAGAAATCCAGTGAATCACCCAAGGCATCCCAGTTAGGAAACAGCAAGGCCAGGGTCCAAAGCCCATGCTCAAATCATTTCAGGTACTGCTCCCAGGGTAACTGAAATTCAGCAGGAAATTACCTCCCAGAATCATCATCATCATAGTTATTATTACTGCTGTTAATAAAGATCATGATTAACAACAGTCACCATTTGGGGAAGGCTTACAGCATGCCCAGTCCTAGGCTGTGTCTGTATTGGTTTGTCATTTTTTACCTCTCACAGCCTTGGAGAAAAGTACTTCTATCTCCAGGCGATTGTGAAAGAAAAGCTTTATGAGGGCAAGAACTTGGTCTGTTTTGTTTACTGCTGCACTCCCAGCACTTCACATTGCACATGACACATGGCAGGTGCTGAATAATGTTCATTAAGTGAATGAATGAATAATCTGTCTCAACAACCCCGGGAAGCTCTATTTTAGACAGAAAAACTGAGGCCTGGACACTGTATCTTAGCCATAAAAGGGAAGGGGAGACTCCAATCCTGACTTCCTGCCTGATTATAAACTAGAAGTCCCAGGGGATACTGAGCAGGAAATCCCCCCAACTCTAGTGACACTGTCCAGAGACCTTGATCCCTCTTTGATGCCTGCTGGGCTGATCATATGGACCCATGAACCAGGCTTTGGGAGAAGAATGTCACCTGGATCCCAAAACATGTTAACTGGCTATCTTGTACCCCTCAACAACAGCCATCTCACAGACTGCAGGAACCTGCTTTGTGACCTGAGTTGTATGTGACTGAGGCCACTAAATCACTACTAACAGTCCACAGCCTGCTCCAGCAATTAATTAATGGATTTATTAATTAGGATGGGAGCTACTTCCCAGGCCGGAATTGGGGTCACCAGTTTCTAAAGCAAGACTCACAGAGCTAAAGATAAACCCTTGTTCGCTGCGAGGCTGAGGCCTGTGCCCAATTCCCAATCACAGAGTGAGAGAATTTCAAAAGCCAGTGATGGGTGAAGAAGCTGGGGGTCTGGGAGGAGCTGGGTCCCCCAGGACTGCCTCCCAAGGTAGAGTCAAGGCAGGTGCTCCCACCTTACCCTTCCTGTGCTATTCATCCACTCCATTATCCAAATATTTATTAAGAACTTACTATGTCCTTGCCCTCCTCAGGGAGGAATATGTGTGTGTTAGTCGCTCAGTCATGTCCAATTCTTTGCGACTTCATAACCTGTAGCCCACCAGGTTCCTCTGTCCATGCAATTCTCCAGACAAGAATACTGGAGTCAGTTGTCATTCTCTTCTCCAGGGGATCTTCCCGACCCAGGGACTGAGCCCTGGTCTCCTAAATTGCAGGCAGATTCTTTACCATCTGAGCTATCAGGGAAGCCCAGGAAGGAATACAGATGGTAAACAAACGAACAAATAAATACATATTATCACATCAGGTAAAGCAGATAGCAGTAAATGGGGCAGGGGGCAGGGAGGGATTTTGGAAGCTTAGGGAGGACCTCTCCAAATATTTAAATAGAGGACTGAATGGACTGAGACAAAACTAAGGAGACGTCTGGGAATAGCAATGGGAACAGCAAGTACAAATGCCCCGAGGTTGGAATATGTTTGGTGTGTTCAAGGAACAGTGAGGAGGCCAGAGTGCTTGAATAAAAAGGGGAGGCATGTCAGGAAATGAGAGCGAAACAACGAAGGGAACGGAGGACCTAATCACACAGTGGGCCCAGGTAAGAACAGGCAACCAGAAAGAGGCAACGCTGAGAGTGATATCACCCAGGTTCCCAACAAGACATAAAAGATACCTCAACTGGGCACCTCCTATGCACTAGGTGCCTTAGGTAGACGTCCAAACCTCATTTCATCTTTCCTGTAGGAAACTGTGGTCCTTTGAGAAGAAGATACAAAGGCAGGATTACAAGACAAAGAGATTTATCAGGATCAATACCTGCACCCTGCAGGAGGGAGCTAGAATAGAGAGAGGGAGGGAGGGAGGGCATGAGTGAGAGAAGAAGGAAGGAAAGTTGGTAAGTAAGGTTGGTTGGTTAGTGGAAGCACCCTAGACTGCAGAGGAGTCCAGAGCCTGCAAATGAGTCCCATGTGTCCCAGGAACCAGTCTGCTCTTAGTCCCCGTTACACTCAGTCCCTGGCTGTGGCAGTTGCGGGTGATCTTCAAAGGCAGGATCTGGTGCCACCTGCCCATCACACTTCCTACAGACAAAGATCTGCAAGGTGCCTTCTCAGGGCCACCACTGGGAGGTACCATTGTTATATCCACCTGATAGCTGAGAAAACCAAATCTTAGAAAGAGGAACTAACTTACCCAAGGGACACAGCTAGGAAGAAGCAGAACTGGGATTTGAATCCTGATGACGCAGTGCCATGATCCCAAGATAAACAGGAGTTGGGGAACTGGGCGTATTTTGCAACAGAATTGGGCTGTATACCTTGTTAAAAAAACAAAAGCAATACTTAAGGCTTCGAAGGAAAGCTATGAGAAACCTAGACAGCGTATTAAAAAGCAGAGCTATCACTTTGCCGACAAAGGTCTGTATAGTCAAAACCATGGTTTTTCCAGTAGTCATGTACAATGTGAGAACTGAATCATAAAGAAGGCTGAGCATGGAAGAATTGATGCTTTCAAGTTGTGGTGCTGGAGAAGACTCTTGAGAGTCCCCTGGACCGCAAGGAGATCAAACCAGTCAATCCGAAAGGAAATCAACCCTGAATATTCATTGGAAGGACTGTTGCTGAAGCTGAAGCTCCAATACTTAGGCCACTTGATAAAAAGAGCCAATAAATTGGAATAGACCATGATGCTGGGAAATGCTGAAGGCAAAAGGAGAAGGGGGTGGCAGAGGATGAGATGGTTAGATAGCATCGCCGACTCAACACATGAACTGAGCAAACTCTGGGAGATAGTGGAGGACAGAGGAGACTGGCGTGCTGTAGTTCATGGGGTCACAAGGAGACAGATAAGACTTAGCAACTGAACAACAGCAAAGGCTGATACGGTGTTTGAATACTTTACAAAGTACTCACTGAGATAGAGTCACTCCAGGTCACACATGTGCTAAATAATCTTATTTTATACTTCATCCTTACTCCCAACTGACAGATGCCAAGAGTGAGCATAAAGGTGGGTCCAACAGGGCTTCCTGGCTCAGTCGGTAAAGAAATTGCTTGCAATGCAGGAGACCTGGGTTCGATCCCTGGGTCAGGAAGATCCTCTGGAGAAGGAAATAGCAACCCATACCAGTATTCTTGCCTGGGAAATCCTATGGACAGAGGAGCCTGGTGGGCTGCAGTCCATGGGGTTGCAAGAGTCGGACACCACTTAGCGACTAAATCACCACCACAATAGCCACTCAGAATCTGTGACCAGCTTCACTGCCTTCCTCCAGTTTCTTGCACGCACTGTTTTTCCACCCACCTCAAGGTATTAGCACACGCTATTCCCAGGGACGCTTTTCCCTGACCTTGTCCTTGACACTTTGGCTAAAGGGTCACTCCTTCCAGGAAGGCTCCCTTGATGCTCAGACTCAGGCAGTTTTTTTTGCCACATGCTATCTCAGAATCAAATGTCCGTGTGTGACTAGACACCCGTTTGTCCAATAAGATATGCATCCACCCCCCTCCATTGTCTGTGGGCTAAGTGAGGACTGGCACTCTTGTCTTCCGGTTCACCATGACATTGCCAGTACATTATTATTATTTATAGTATTTATGATATTTACTTATTATAATTTATACCATTTTTAGTTATACTGTGAGTGATGAATATATTGGGTTGGCCAGAAAGTCTGTCATGTTTTTCTGTACCATCTTATGGAAAATCCTGAGTGAATTTTTTTGGCTAAACCAATACATTTTCAAAGTGTAGGACAACGGCAGTTATTATTATTAACATTATATAGCACATCTATGCGCTAGGCACAGATTTCACACTTCACATGCACTAACTCACTTAATCCACAATCCTTAAGGAGGCAGATACTACTATCATCCCTATTTTACACAAGAGAGAAAACCGAGGCTCAAAAAGGTTAAGTGATTTGCCCAAGGTCACACAGCTGGTAAGTGGCAGAGCTGGGATAGAGCCAGGCCCCCTGGCTCCAAGTCCTCACTAAATATCTCTGGGAGTGGGAGACTGCAGGGCTTGATTTTGCAGCCCACACTCCACACCTCAGATCCCTGGAGCCCATGGACACTCATAATGGACCAACATCTCAAACAGGTGCCCCCAGCCTCTGAGTGCCTCTGCATGACTGCCTCTCTTGAGGAAATCTGCACTCGGCCTGGCTGTCCTGGTGACCCCTGTGGTCTCTCTGTCTGCAGCACCCACGTTCCAAACAGCTGGCTGGACAAGTCAATCGACCATAATGGTTCCCGGGGAGCCACTTACCCCGTCGAGTTTGAGCGACGGCGGCTCAGAGAGTCTTAAGCACTGCTCGGCTCCGGGCTTCTGGGGCAGACAACCAGCTCAGGCCAAAGAGGTTGGAGGATTGATTTCTTTCTCTTTCTTTTTAATGACAAATGCGTATCTTGGAACTGCTGTTTCATTCGGCTAAAGGATGGCAGAGGGGATGCAGAGGGAAAGGACTAGGAAGGAGGGGGCAGCTGCTGGCCCATTTTGAGGGTGACTGAGCTACTGAGGAAAAGCAGAGACAGCAGGCTAATCATGCGTCTTCATGTAGCTGGTCAGGGCCTTTCGGTTTTTCTGAGAATGCAGCCTCATCTGACATTTGGCACTTGGAGAATGGCAGCCAGTGGCCTTGACAGGGACCTGCCTCATGGCCCCTGGAGCCGTCTGACCCACTGCAGACGCTCAGCCCAGAGTCTCTGCACCACTGTCCCCTCTGCATGCCATGCCCTCGCTAGGTCTCCTTTCCCTACTGAGCGCAGCCAGAGTGTTGGACTTGTACAGGATACTGGATATCTGAATTTCTTAGGTAACATCTTCTGTATTTTAAATGCTGAGAAGCTTATATTTTAAAAAAGTGTTTTTAAATATTGCACTAATCTGGACAGATACATCCGTGGTCCAGACATAGCTCCCAGCCTGCAACCTCTGTAGTCTGAGCTCCCAAGATATAAGACATCACATATAATATTAGTAATATATTAATATAGTAAGCCCCCAATGGAGGAAGAGAGAAGAGAAAAAGTGCCCAGTAATCTCTAAAACAAGCTTGCAAGGCCAGCAAATTCCAGGATCCACTGCTCATTTGGTTTTCTCACTCCTCTCTTCGTCTCTAAAAATACCAACAACAATAAGAAGTAAAACACTTATGGAACAGTAACTGTGTGTCCCAAACTGTGCTAAGCACTTTCACATTTAAAGTGCTTTAATCTTTAAGAACAATCTAAAAGGGGGAGATTACTATTAGTTCCATTTAGAGACAAGGAAATAAGGCTTAGAGAAGTTAAGTGACCCATCCAAAATTCACACAGCCAATAGGTGATGGAGCCAGGACTGGAAGCTAGACAGGGAAACCTCACCGTCTTGGCTCCTCTTACTTCCCTCTTGAGGGAAAGGGTAGAGAACAAGTTTCTGGAACTACATGTGATCTACCTTAACACTCTTAACTGGAAAGGTAAACACCTCAGCCATGCTACCACCATCATTACAAACCTGTAGACCAGACTCAGCAAATGGCCTTCAGGCCAAATCCAGCCCTTCACCTGTTTCTGTAAACTTTTACTGGAACACAACCATTCACATTCATTTTTCTTGTCTATGGCTATTTTCATGCCACGGTGGCAAAACTGCGTGCTTGCAACATAGACCACGTGGTTCACAAAGGCAAAAGCATATTATTATCCACCTCTTTACAGAAAGTTTGCCAACTCTGATGGCAGACCTAGATGGTTTCTAAAAAGCCTAGAGAGAAGCCACCCCTGGGAAGGTCATGAGGTTGAAACCTTCAGGGAAACACCTTCCTTAAAGAAGGGGAAGCATACTTGCACATTAAAGGGTAGTGGAAGCTTCTTCAGGTGTTTGGGGTGAGACCACAAAGGAGCCAGCCAAGGGAAGATAAGGGAAAAAGCATCCCAGGCAGAAGGAACTGCAAGTGCAAAGTCCCTGAGGTAAGAATGTGCTTGACGAGGGACCAAAAGACCACTGTGCCTAGAACAGAGTGAGGAGAGGAGAGATGCTGGAGATGAAGTCAGAAGGATAACGGTGGGGTGGGGGGGGGGTGCGCGGGGGGGAGGGCGGGGCTCGACTACCTGGAGTCTTACAATCAGGGGAAAGGACCCTGGATTTTTAAATTAAGTATGATAGGAACTGATTGTTCATATCCTACAAAACACTACAAACCATTTTCTGAAGGGATCCTCAAGGCTTAGAAACCAAGAACTCCATTCCAGACATGACTTTTTTGGTCTCAAAATTCTGCTCAAGAGGCCAATGGCTCCTCATCACTGTCAAAATGGGCCCTGAGGTCATGAAAAGGCAATACATTTAACTGGCACACAAAGTATGTCAGCATCCTTCCCTTTACAGCAACCGAGTATAGCAAACCAGATGAGCACAACCAGTCTATGTGATGGATTGAGAAATGGGAGACTTGGAATGTTAGGGGATTCACCCAGGAGTGCTAGAGACTGTACTTCTTAGCTGCTCTTGGGGCCCTTCCCCTCTGCCTACTACGTCCACCTTCCCTGACACCTTTGATATAAGCCACTGTCATTACGAAAGAGCATCTCCCAGACAGAAAAATCAAACAGACGACTGAACCCTGATTTCCTCAGCCAGAAACAAAGGCAGGCCACTACCTCAGTCCCCTTCCCACCCTCAAACTCTGCCAGGCTCAGTCTGAGTTAGATAACTGGAAGCCACCAGAAATTCAGCCCTTTCAGAAAGCAACAGAGAAAACCATAGATTTTGGATAGCCACCTCGACCATCATCCAGGATCAAATTTAGCACCAGCTGAGGTGCTCACGTTTGAAATTCTATCTGACGGAAGAAAGGTTACCACAACAGAATGTCAAGTTCGAAGACAGAATCCTCCCTTTAACAGAAGAGTTTAAAAAAAGAAGAAAGAAAGAAAAAGGAAAGGAAAGAAAAAAAAAAACACCACCATCATCAGAAAAGCTGTTCCCTCTGGTCAAAATAGCACCGTGCTCATCTGAAATAACCCACCGAGACGCTGATTTGCTTCTTTAGGCTTGTCCGTGGTTTCACAATTTTCTACAGTGAATTCAGGTATTAATAAAAGAAACTTCGAGACCTCCAACAGCAAAAGCGGTCAAGGATGAGACATTGCTCATTTTTCTTTCAGCATTCAAAGAGAGGCCCATCTTTGGGAAGCAATTTCTGTCGAGTTGAGAAATTCAGAATTTTGGGATGCCCAGAAAAGACTGCTGGGTTCTTTATATAAATTCTCAACACCTGTTTCTAGCTCCTTCTGCAAAATAGGCTCACAGGGTGTGGCTTGCAATGAATTGGAGAGGCAGATGGAATGGGGTCACCCACTGGTTGGACCTGGAAGGGTCCAGGGGGCTGGCCAATGGTTTGGTCGTATTCACAGAGCTGCTGCTAGGAATCTCCCCTCGTCCCTCTGTCTCCCACCACTCCCTCTCCTCCCGCTCCAACCTCCCACAGCCTTCACCTAATGCCAGTCCATCTCACAGGCCTGGGCCTGGGCCACACCAAGCCTGGTCTGCTCATGCTCGCACCTCGGCAGCAATTCTATTACAGTGAAGTTTCCAAAGTTAGGATTCCGCCAACAGGGCTGATAGCTTATTTACTGCTGTCATCTAAAGAAAGAGGAATTTTGACACATTGTTAAATGATAGCACATTTAGATAAGTCAAGCTGTCAGAGGCTCTAATGGATGTCTAAACTCTCTGTGGCTGATATGTAAAATTTATGCACTTCAGAATATCATAAGGTTATAATATTTTAATCACATCCACGCTCTTTTCTAAACTTTGAGCTGAGAAAAACATTCCATCAAGTCCCATCTCCCGTACGCCAAGAAATTGAGCCTTCCTAGAAGTTTCTCCAAAACTCCTTACAAAAAGTCCAGCTTATCTCATTTGAGGACCCATCAGTTTTCCTCCCTAAAGGCTCACACCCCAAGCAGAATTTGCCTTTTCCTCCCAAGTTCGTACAATGTGATCCTTCCAGTCAACCTCTTTCCTCCCAAGAAACAGATGTGCATTCAGACTGAGCACCAACTCTTGTTAGCTTGATTAACACTCTTTGAAGGAAAAAAAAAAGATATCAAGAGAGACTGGACCCAGAGTATCATTTTAAAAAGTGGCAAAGTAAAGCAGAAAAAGAAAATCATAAAGGTATGAATCCGGTTACGACGACTATACACAGAAAAGCCATAAAAAAATACTGCATTAGTAATGTTCACCATAAAGCAATCTTATAACCAAATGAAATATGCCTAGCATTAACTTTGGGATAGAATTTTATTTCTTCTCGTTTCCTGGACTGCCAGCAGCCGAGAGAAAAACCAGCAGCAAAGAAAGAGGGAAGCAGTTTCAGGGATCCTGAAGCAGGGTACCAAATGTCACAGCATCTTCACCATCTTTAAGACTGCTGACAGACTTCAATCCTAGGAAAACAGCCCCACTGTGCCCAGAGATGGCACTGGAAGGAATAATAACCAGACTGCTTCTATATTTGAAAAATATATACTTCCAGAGGGTGTGCATGGGCCAGTACAAGGTCACCTTTCTTGCCAGTATCGGAGTGGCGTTGGTAGCATGGTCTGGCCTGGGGACATGGGCCGCCTTTGCTGCCTTGGCCACTCCAACGCTCAGCGACCAGGCTGCATGAAACCACTGAATTGAAGCTATACATGCCTCCTCACACTCACAAACATCCGGGGCCACGGGACAAGTGAGCCCAAAGCTCTTGGCTTGCACGGGGCCTGCAGTGGGGGCCCAGCTTTCCTACCCAGATCTTGGAACGAGCCAGCTGAAGTTTTCCTTTCTAGCTATCTCCCCTGTAAACGGAAAGTGGGAAGGGGAAAAAAATGAGAATAAAAGTGTGGCACAGGAGTCATTAGCATTATGCACAAGAGATGATCCGAGGCGAAAGTGCTTAGGCTCATAATCCGTTTCCAACAAAAATGCCATCAGTGAGAATATGGGGCTGGGTTGGGGGCGCAGGACTGTTGGGCAGGGGAAAACCTGAACATTTCAGGACAAGGGTGGACACCACGGCAGATGTGAGGGCCTCAATGTTTGTACACCGCTGCCACATGTACCTCTGTTCTCTTAAAGTGTACAGCTTTTCAAACTCCCAAAGGGACAACCCACCCCCCACTTAATATCCATGTAAATGAGGTTAACCCTTTCCCCAGAGCCCTCTCCTTTTGTGTCAAACACACCAGCCATTGTTTTAATGAACATATCCCTCCCTCCTGCACCCTAAGTATATACCCTGTGCAGGGAGAGGTCCTGGCTCTATTTTCCCATCACCTGAACAAGGCTTTCCACCACCCCCATCTTCATCCTTTCCAGTCCAAATTTGCTTTCTCACCTCAGCATCTTCTAAAACCCTAACAAAGGGTTCCCAGATCAATGGGAGTCCAACTGGAATCAAGATCTGGGTGACCTCAACAGCTCCACAAAAGACCCCTGAGCCTGAGACAGGAGAGACTTGAGGTTCAACACCCCCTCCACTCCAGCTCAGAAATCAGCCCCCTGGGAGCCGCACCCACCCCTCAGCACCCAGCCCAGGTCTCACTCCACCTCCCGGTAGCAGCCCAAGCTCCCCGGATTGAAAACGAGTTATCTAATGAAAATTGTGTTAACTGACATTCCGGCCAACCGGGAGCAAATACCAGCGCTGTGAATCTCGCCGCGGAAATTTTCTCCAGCCCAGAATAACAATAGGACCCTGCAAAGGGCCTTCGCCAGCCCTTCTGGTTCCTCTCCTCTTGTCTGCCACGTTCTTGTCATTCCTTATGTTACAGAACATCAATCATAAATAAAGACGCTGTCCCCCAGCCATGCCCGGGTCTCATTTACAAACATTAGCAGGGAATACGATTACCATTGGCCTTCGTGCCAAGCCCAATGTGGCTGCCCAACTCTCTCTCCCATTCTCTCTCTCTCCCTCTCCCTCCCCCATCCCCCACTCTTCCAGAAAGGCCACTTTAGCATCATTTAAAACAGCAACCACAGCTCGCAGCCCTGCCCGCCTCAGATGGCCACCAAACTGTAGCCCCAACTCGAGTGAGGACCTGGAATTGCAAGGCACTTGCAGTTATTAACTGCATGCCTGAGTGCCCCGATTTTCTCTCCAGCTCACTGGCTTTGAAGGAGGGGGCCTGCGGGGAGTGAGGGGTTAGAAAGGAGGGGGGTTGGGAAGCCACCAGGAGGAGGGGGGCACTGGAACCACTTATCAGAAGAAACTTAACGAGATTTGCAGGCGGATTAAAAAAAAAAAAGCGGGTCCCTTTTTATCTCCAGACTGATGCTCTCCCTTCTTCCAAGAATGTCAAGGCCAAGGCAGGATGCTTTAATCTCCCGGTAACCAACACCACTTCCCTGCCCCTTGTTCCCGCCGCACCTCGGTGAGACTCCTGGGACTGGGGGCTTGTCAGGAGCACCCTGGGGCACCTGGGAAAGGACAGAGGCTAGCGTTGTGCTGTGCGCAGTTTTCTGCGAGATCCCACCCCGCGGCCCAGTCTCCTGTTGGGTCAGCAAGAATAACCCCCAAATCTGGAGGAGACACACAGACTCCCAGAAAAAGGTGGAACGGGGATAAAGTGCTGGAGTTTGGAAGGGAGTCGCCCCAGGGAGGGAGAGGGAAAAGAGAGAGAAGAGACTAGAGAGAGGAGGAAAGAGAGGAGTGGCCGAGAGGAAAAGCAGGAGGCAGAAAACAGCGAGGGAATCTCCTATTTAAAAGTTCCAGTGGGCCCGAGAGCCCGAAGTCACCTGCTCTGCGCAGCTCCCGGCTCTCCAAGGCCCCTGAGGCAGGAGCGCAAACTTGCGCGCGCCCCGGGCCCATCACCACCGCCAGTCCCCACCTAAGACTTGGAAAGAGGTTGGCGAGGGGGATAAAGCAAGAGGCAAAGACGAACCCCGAGAACCCGGCCCGAGGAGAGGTCTGCCGGTGCAGGCGGCCAGTCCGGCGGCGGTGGCTGCAGCGGCTGGGGCGGCAGCAGCGGCCCCTGGGTGGCGGCGCGTCCGGGCTGCGCAGCTAGGCGGGCGGCAGCGGCGGAGGTGCTGGCGGGCGGCGGGGCGCGGAGCCGCCTCCTAGCCAACCCCGGATGCCTCCCCCCACTCCTCCTCCTCCTCCTCCCAGCCGCCAGCTCCCTCCCTCCCTCGCCCGAGCCCCAGCCGGGCGCGGACAGGCACGCGGCGCGCTTCGCGGCCTCCCCGGGCGCCGCGAAGTTGGGAGGCGCGCAAAGTGCGGCGCAAGGGGGGTTGCTCGAGGTCCCGCCTGCAGCCCCCTGCCTGGGACCGCAGACCCTGCCTTCCTCGCGCCTCACTCCGCCGCTCACCCGGCGGCTCGCTCCCCGGGCCATGGGCTCACTAGCGCTTCTCCATGGTCGCAGCGGCTAATCGATGATTGAACCGAACAAAGAGCAGCGGCGAGATCAATTCCTAATACCTATCGATAGGCAGCGGGCAGTCGAGCCCCTGCGAGCTCCAGCAGCCGCCGCCCGCCTCCCCAGGGCGCCCGACCGCCCTCCCGGGGACCTCCCCAGTGCGCCCAGGGCGCGCCCGAGGGCTCCCCACGGCCGCGCGGCCGGTGCTGCCCGCACTAACCTGGAGTCGCCGTAGATCAAATCGCTTCCAATATTGAAACATCGATCCCACATTGGCGGCCATCTTGGGGGCTATTCGAGACGCACACACACAAGAGTTTGGCTTTTCTCAATGGCTGCACTCAATATCCGGGCTGGACTCCCCCCAGCCCCGGGGCCGCCGCCGGCAGTCCGGGCCCTGCGCGCCACCGCCCGGGGCCCCTCGGGCGCCCCCCGGCCTCCTGCCACCCGCTGCCCCTCGGCGCCGCCGCGCCGCCGCCGCCGGGCCCGGGAGCCGTGCGCCCCCCCCGACCCCCGGAGGGCGCGGGAGGAGGGCGCGGGGCGGGGAGCTCGGCGCCCGCCCGGGGGAGGCGGCCGGGGATGGGGTGGGAGGAGAGGAGTGGGGGGGAGGCAGCGTCTCCGAGAGGCGCTGGCGCCGCCGCTGCCCTGCCTGCAGCCGGCTCCCGGGCCCGCGGAGCGCTCGTTGCATCTCCCCCCCCAAGTCCGGGGTCGGTGTGCCGCGCGATTGCACTTGACTTTGGCTTTTTGCAAACTTATCAATACTGACGTAACGTGCTGATCAATGCAAAGGGAAGTTTGCGGGGGCAGGAGGCGGCGGGTGCGTGGGGCGCCTACCCTCGCCTCGCACCTGTCTATCCCCCATCCCCAGCAATGCATACTTAAAAAAAAAAGTTAATAGTTTGCAATGCATTTTTTTTCTTTTGCAATCGGAGCACACAACACGTGCCTCGGGCTGCCGCCGCTCCTTCGCCAGCCAGCTAAGCTTCGCATCCGAGGGTAGCAGCCGCCAGCTAGAGCTGCGTAGACTACCCTGCCGGCGGGTTGTTGGGAGCCGGCCAGTGGGCGGGTGGCAGCCGCCCGGGGGCGCCACTGAGTTGTCGGAAATGTCACCACTGCTGTGCGCAGGGTCCACGCCATTATAGAGTTATATTATTAGGAGGCGATGTCTTGTCTTGGTCATAGCACTGGGTTCTTTCCGGGGGTCCTCTGCAATAGAGATTCTTGTTACTATTTTCAGGAGCCTTTAGCACAGTTACATGGGCTCCTCACAACTTTAGAATGGGAGGTCGTTTTACTGTTCCCATTACTGGGGAGGGTTCTTAGCCAAACCTCTGGAATGGTTTCTCCCCCTACAGTGGGTTCGCTTTTATCGTTATATGTTGAGGGGGGCCTAGCCTAGCTCTGGATCATTAACAGCTACAGATGTCTCTGCCACTGTTACAATCATTATTCCGGGGTCCTTAGCCTAGCTGGGGACCCCAGGCTTCTTCCCAGTATGGGCCTCCTTTATTATGATTGTCTTTTGGGAGAGAGTCTTTAGCCCAGCTGGAGGGAAATTCTGGTCTTCTGCAATTTTTCAGACGCTGGACAGCAGGGGTGGCTAGATTTCTTTTACATTTTTTCCATCATCTTGCCTCTGCAAGGGAGAAGTCCCCAGTCTCCTCCCAAGGTCCTACACCCACCACCCGGGAGGAACTCAGACCTCCCAACCCCCTTCATAACTAACATTTCTCCTGACCCAGCAGTCACCATTTCTGACATGTCCCCCTACCAATCTTACCCTAGCCTCTGCCCCACCCCACCCCCCAAAAAAGGAGACATTCCCCACCCCCTTTTTCTCTGGGCAAAAGATTTGCTTTTATAGACAGCAAATGGAAATTATATTCTCTTTTTATGACCCAGCTTGGACTTCTGACATCACTCTTGGTCTGGGACAATAGATCAATACAGAGGGTTATAAAAAAGATAAAGTTTAGAAGAGTTGTAAAGAAGAAAGAATCGTGATGGATATTTTTGATGATTTTCCAATATTTGTGTCTTGGAACACGTGCTTCAAGGCAATTAAAGTTTTTAATGTAATGTAAATAATTGTTTCATAAATGCTTCAGAAGAAGGTGTGATCTTTCTAAGCAATCACTCGAGCGGTTTAAAAAATGTAATGTGATTTAAACAAGGATACAGTATTTCTGTTACCATCCCCATACATTTTCCATAAGGCCTGGGTAAATATATTAATGCGCAAGTTGAAAGACTCATAAGACCAGAAGTACAGCGTTCACCAAGATGTAATGAATTAGGCCTAGTTAGCAATTCCGAGTGGCCTGTTTCCTTGCCAGATTAAATTGCACGTGATGTGTGGTTTATCTCAGCTCTTGATAACTTCACGTTTAAATTACAGCTCTCGTTCTACAAAATGAATTTAGGGAAATTTCATAACTATCGCATGGCAATTTTTTTTAATGGCTACATTTTCTCCTGAGCATCTGTAAAGCTTGCAGCTTCCTTGTCTTTGAGTCTGTTTTTTAAAGACCTGTAGTAGAAAATCTGGAGTGAGTGTGAAACCTTTCAAAGCAATTTTTAACAAATCAAGGTTTTGATGAAAGATTAAATTTATATCTGATTTCTTTTTGGCCTTTTGGCTAAGATCAAGTGTAAATTTATATCTGACTTTGCAGTCACAGAACTGACATCATATACCTCCTGATATGATGTACGGAGAAGGATACACCACAACTTCTGTGGTATTTGTGCATAATCTGAATCTAATTGTGAAGAAATATCAGATAAACCCACATGGAGGGGTAATTCTAGAAAATAAACATCTAGTCTCTTTAAAAATGTCAATGTCACATGAAACACACACAGACTGGGGAATTATTCTAGATTGAAGAAAGCAAAAAAGATTTGACAAGCGATTAAAATATATGATCCTGGGTTTTCTTTTACTAGAAAGTGCATTAACTGGAGCCAACAGCAAAGTTAGAATAAATCAACAGATTAGATAATAGTATTGTATCAATGTTAATTTCCTGATTTTAATCATTGCACTGTGGCTATATAACAACATGTCCCTCAGAGAGAATATTAAAGTATTCAGGAGTAAAGGGAAAGCCATCATGCCTGCAACTAGCTCTCAAACAGTACAGACAAAAGCAATATGCATCTGTTTATCAAAATCTATCCGGATAGAAAGAATGATATAGCAAATGCTGCAAAATGTTAACATTTGAGGACTCCAGAGGAAGTATACACAGAAATTCTTGGCACTTTCGTTGCAACCTTTCTGGGAATCTGAAATTATGTCAAAAGACAAAGTTAAAAAAAAACCCACAATAAATTAAATTTATGTCTGACTTTGTCTCAACTGTTAGGGACTACTGGACTTCCAAATAAAAATTCTGCATGGAACTTTTCTACTTTCCTGACTGACGTAGGCTGCACCTTTGACCGAGCAGGAAATTGCCACAGCAAATATGCTTACTGAGGAGCAGCGAGAAAATCCAATAATTCAGATTGTTTTAAGTCTGTGATATTTTTAAATGACTTAATGCAGTGGGTCTCTGAAGAATTCTGACAATTTTAATGGTAGAAACTTGCAGTCCCACTGAGGAAAGGGTTGCTACATAAATACTGAATGATCGTGTCTTTCTGTCTGGGCTGAAACATATTAGCTTTGCTTAGTGGCTTATTGCTTTATTCACAAAATAAATTTCAGCCGTCTCTCCCCACCATATTCCAAGCGTATCGTGAGCCTGTGCCTTATTAGATGTGGGGGCTTATGTTCCTAAGGCATCTGTTACCGTCTCAGGCTCAGCAATAATGAATTAAGCAGTTAAGTGTTTACCCCCTGAATGGAGTTAGCCAAGGAAATGATATTATTATGGATGGTCCTTAATGAAAGACCAGCAAACTCAGACTTTTTCAGCAAACAATCAGCCTTGGATTTGGGAACTAAAGTAATAAAATATTAAATATTTTTGTGAAAAGCTGTTTTTTTGTGTTCTTAGAACACTCTCCCTGCCACAAACACACATATACACGAATGTACAACAACTTAAGCAGGTTGCTGGTTGATCCCTAATTCTCAAAGGCCCACACATCAGGATGAGTACTACAATGGCAAAGAAGACATCCTTTTCCCATCCCAGAAGAAGCAGAGGGTGGCTTGGAGCAGCCTATCCTGAAAGCACAAGCAGAGAGAGAGCCAGATCCTTTAGGAAACTCATAAACTGTGCAAGAATCCCAGGGAAGATAATGGCAGGTCCTTAGCCATGAACATAATGATATGCGAAATCCCCAGCATCAAAGCTGAAACAAAAGAAAATGTCCTTCAGTAGCTCCACATTCCCCACAACAGTTGTCAGGCAAGAAGAAAGACTCAAGTAGAGACTCCAAATTCATCTGGAAGTTTTCAACAGCCCTGGGAGAGGAGTAAGGGATATCGGAGTGTCCGGCCAACACCTGCAAGGGTGTGTCCCTGGAGGCTGGCCCATGGTTAGGTCTCAGACACAGGGGCTAAAGTGACTGGCTGTAGAACCAAGCCAGCAGTCCCTTAGGTGCATAACACTTGACACAGTGCTGTCAACCATCACCACTATTAAGCACCTACTAATGGCTGTTGGACAGACTTCAATGATAGCCCAGCTAGTAAAGAATCCACCTGCAAAGAAGAGACCCCAATTTGATTCCTGGGGTGGGAAGATCCCCTGGAGAAGGTATAGGCTATCCACTTCAGCATTCTTGGGCTTCCCTGGTGGCTCAGAGGGTAAAGAATCTGCCTGCAATGCGGGGGACCTGGGTTCAATCCCTGGATTGGAATGATCCCCTGGAGGGCATGGCAACCCACTCCAGTATTCTTGCCTGGAGAATCCCCATGGACAGAGGAGCCTGACAGGCTGCAGTCCATGGGGTTGCAAAAAATCAGGCACGATTGAGCGACTAAGCACACACAGCACAGGCTGTTGGACGCTTTATAAATAAATCATTTAAAATAACACTGTGGTTAGGAGAGTGACTCTGGAGCCAGACTGTCTAGATGTGAATTCCGGCAGGCCACTTACAAGCACTGTGACCTTAAGCCAGTTACTTTACCTCTCTGTGCCTCATTTTCCTCATGTGTACACTAGTGCTAATAACCGTACAAAGTGAAAAAGATTAAGTGAGTTAGTCTATGTAAAACTACGTAAACATGTTGCATTTAGTAGCTTTCATTATTATTGGCCTCACAATGAACAGGACAGAGATCTGCATTCCCACATTGCAGATGGAAAGAATGAGGCCCTGAGACAGGCAGGGGCTGGCTCATGGTCACATGGTTGTGAAGGTGGCGGAACCAGCACTGACCCCGGAGCTCACTCACATTAGCCTGGGGGCTCATTGCCTCTGAGCCCACCCTGCCTCTTATGGAGAGGAAAAGCAGATGCCCAGAAAACAAGGGCTGTAGCCTTAACTATGTGCCAACTCTCAATTACCAATTAAACTGGAGAGGAACAACACAAGAGGGACAGGCTCCCTAGGCCCGATTGCCCTCACATGGTAGAGACAAAACAAATGATAGTGCATTCTTGCTGTGCTAATTCTTCTCCGTCTGTCCCCTTTCCCCACGCACTCTCCTCTTGCCCTGCCCAGTGTCCTGGGACTCTGACCCCGACAGACTACACATCCCAGGCTTCCATGCTCCCTGGCTTCTAGCTGGGTGTGGACAGTGGAAGGCCCTGGTAAGAGAAAAGAAGGCCCAGAGAAAGGCTGGGATATTTACTCCCTCCCTATTTCACTGCAGCCTGGGCAGTGGCTGAGGCTTTCCACAGTCACCACCCCTGTCAGGCTGTCCCTCCCTTGCTGCCACAGGGCCCCAGTAACTTCTCTCTCCTCACATCTCTTCAGATCTGAGGTATACATGGCTCTCTCTTGCCAGCATCTGGGTGCCTTAACATTCCCTAACACACACCTCTGTAAATGAAAATTTTCAGGTGATTTTTTTGGGGGGTCTGGGACCTTGATCGATGCACCTGCCAATGCAGGAGACACTGGCTTGATCCCCAGGTTTCAAATCAAATCACTGGAAAGATCAAATCACTGGAAATCAAATCACTGGAAGATCCCCTGAAGGAAATGGCAACCCACCCCAGTATTCTTGCCTGTAAAATTTCATGCACAGAGGAGCCTTGCAGGCTACAGGCCATAGGGTTGCAAAGAGTGGGACATGACTGAAGCAACTTATAGCACACACGCACACACTGACCAGTACATCTACCAGAGAACCAGAGAATATTATTCAATTATTAAGAAAGATGAGGGGACTTCCCTGGAGGTCCAGTGGCTAAAAATCTGCCTGCCAATGCAGGGGACACAAATTTGATCCCTGGACCAGGAAGCCTCCACATGCTGCAAGGCAGTTAAGCCCATGTGCCACAGCTACTGATCCCTCACGCCCTAGAGCCTGTGCTCCACACCAAGAGAAGTCACTGCAACGAGAAGCCAGCACACCGCAACCAGAGCAGCCCCCACTTGCCGCAACTAGAGGAAGCCTGTGCATAGCAACGAAGAGCTAGCCCAGCCAAAAAGAAATAAATAATAAATAGTCTAAAACAATTTTAAAATAAAATAGAAAAAAAGCGGGAGACAGAAAGATAAGAGTTGTGTGTGTATGTGTTGAATGAAGAGATGTTTAGGATATATGGTAAAGTGAACATAAACAGATTATGCCGACAGTATTAACAAATATTTGCTTTAAATGTGACAAAGAAAAAAGTCAAGGAAAATTAGATATCAATTGGTTAACAGACATTAGCTCTGAAAAATGGTTTTAGAGGTCTCATAATTTCTATATCATCATTTCCTTTATGAGTACAAATTATTTTTTTCATCAGGAATCTTAATTCAGTTGGGGTGGAGGGGATCTGTTTTTTCCTGGGCCTCTGATACACATACCACAATACCACATTCACTTGAGATATCTATGAAAGAAGATCTGATTAAATAGAAAGACAGCCTAAGTTCATGGGCTGGAAGATGTAACATGGTAAAGATATCATTTCTCTCCAAATTAATCCATAAATTTAAGACCATTCAAATCAAAATTCCAAAAAGGTTTTTCATAGAACTTGACAAGCCCATCTTAAAATTCTTACAAAGATGCAAGGACCAAGAATAGCTGGGGTAAATGTGAAGAATAGTAAGATGAGGGAACTTTTCTTATCATATATTAAGACTCATCATAAAGCTGTTATAATAAAGACAGGGAGCAGAAGGACAGACAAATAGACTCAGGTGACAAATTAAAAGTTTTGACACAAATTCACACTGATATAGAATGAACTCACAAAACAGATGACAAAACTGGCATTATAAACTAGTAGGGAAAGGACAGACTTCATTTTCAATATGGTGCTGGGCCAACTGGCTATGCAGATGGGAAAAAATAGAATTAGATCCCTACCTCACACTACACACAAAGAACAGCTCCAGGTGGAGGGGTCTGCACTCCAATGAATTTAAAGAAACTCAACCCATTCCCCTTTTTCCAAAAGCACAGAACATCTGAAATGAAAATTATATCCTTATTAAGCTGACTTTATTATGCTATGTCTGTATGCTGTTGTTGTTTTTTAAGCATCCCAATAGCTCTGGTCACGTAATTACCCAGGGAACCTTTTAGTCCTGGCCAGAACCAGGACTGCACATTCTTATCTCCAGAATGAAAAACCACTTGGCACCTGGCAGCTTCCAAGAGACTTAGAAACATTAGCTAACTAGAGTTTCGAGAACTCTGCTCCCCAACGGCACAGGTTCTTCTTCAGGTACACAGCTTCCCTAAGCCCCTAGCCCCTTCCAGGGTAGAAATCTGCCTCTAATTCTGCACCCCTATTTCAGCACCAAGGTGTGCAAAGTGGATGTGATCTAAGTCACCTGAGATAACCACCACAGAAATGAAGTTTGGTTCTCATTTGGTTCTCTCTCACCCATTTGGTTCTCCATCTCTCCTAGATCCCACATATCTAGCTCAAGTGGCCCTACTTGGCTTCATGCCCATGAGGGCACTGATTCCTCCACTGGCTTCCAGGTCTATGAACAGTCAAGGACAGCCATGGATCTTCCCTGTGCCCCAAAAAGAGCATCAGAGACCTCCAGCACCATCCATCCACCCAAATAGAACTCCACAGACTGGACCCTTACACCTTCAATGAAAAGCAGACTTTCTTAAGGGGTGTGGCATGAAGAGCTTAATGCCTTAAAATCCTTTTTGCTTCTTTCTTTCCCAAAGTTCCCTTCATTAAAGCAACCACTCCAATTTCTATTTTTAATGTCTCTCATCTTATTTGGCTCATCCATCTTCTCTCACTCATCACGCACTCTCAGCGCCTATCTTCCCCAGTTCTTTCTCTCTCTCCTCCATTTCCATCCCTTCTCCTGCTCTAGTTTCTCCCTCTTTTTCAAATCTGAGGTCCTCATATTTCATCTAATCAGCAAAATACCATCCAGTAGCCAAACAAAAAGACCAAAGAGTTCTTTTTCTCCTTTGGTAAGACAGGGAGATGTGAATGCTTACACTTCTCTTTTCACCCTGTCCAATCATCACATTGTCATCATCATTGTCATAACGGTGCCTACTGTACACTGGGGGCTTCACCAACATTCTAGGCAAATTTCACAATCTATCGTGTCTACGTCCATTTTACAGATGAGCAAACTGAGCCTCAAAGAGACAGCCAAGCTCACCCACGTTCACTCAACAGGAAAATGGCTGAGCGTGGTTTGGAGGCTGGGTGGGAAAACCTGTACCTTTTGGTAGCTTTGCTGAAAAACCCTTAACCCTAGCTCTAGTTTTCCTGCTGTTTAAGTTCGGGGCAGGAGGGAAGTGAATGAAGGTGCTTCTAGAAGATGCCATTCAGACAAGTCAGACCCAGCAGGGTCTGTGTTTACCACCTTGGCAGCCAGTCCCTCAGATACCACTCCCTCAGCCTCCTTGGAGCTTCTGGTTTCTTAGCTCTTGGCTCCCATGAACCAAAAAAATTATCCACTTGGCCCGATAGGATCAAAAAATAATGATAATGTTGCCGTTTATGGCCTGTTTTCCACAAGCCAGGCTCGCTCTGCCCATTATCTAATTTCCTCCTTGTAACGGCACTTGGAGGTAAGTATGGCCATTTCCTTCCTCTAATAGCTGAGGAAGTGGGGGCTCAGAGAGGGCAAGTGACTAGCCCAAGGTCATCCAGCCTGTAAGCAACACGGCTAGGGGTCAAATCCCGTTCTGTTTGACGCTGGGGCTTAGGTTCTCAACCCTGAATGCCACCCTCTTCCCTTTCTCAGCTGCCTCTAATTCCTCTGACGGGCTTTGAATTCACTTCTCCACTGATGAGGAGCTGAGTCAGGGTTGGATCCAAGAGTCAACTCTCCTTGTACCCACAGTCTTAGCCACACTGTCTAGAGCTCTGGGAGTCCAGAATGAAGGTTCTACAAGCTCTCTTTTGAAGGCTGGGTCCCCATCCCTCCAGTCTCAGAAACCTTTGTGGACTAAAGAACTCAGCATCTAGGGGGAGCAAAGCCCCTCGGATTCAAACACTCCCTGACCCAGGAAATAAATCTGGCCCTCCTACCGTGACCTTTCTTGCTGCGAATCCTTGGTGTCCATCAGGATCTTTGGCAAATGTGCCAGGCATCAAGGACACTGAGAAGTCATCTGTTCCAACCCCCTGCCTCCAGTCTGAGAAAGACTTTAAAACGATCCTGAGGACCTCCGGCCAGGGTCTAACCGACCATACCCTCTTGCACGCACACACGTGTACATAGTTGCACATGTGTGTACACGCCTGCACTCACACTGTTTGGACATAGGCACGCACACACACACATGTCTACATGCCAGTGCACACATCTATTCACACAAGCCAGAAACAGATTTTCTGGAACACACTTGTATACTCACACACAGGTTTGCACAGCCTGCGTGTGCACGTGGACGAGTGTACCATACAGATACACGGTGCGTGTGCCCAGTGTACTTTCCAGGGTAGGGCAGCAAGGTTTCTCCTGGGGCCTCATGGAGTACGGCCTTTAGCTAAAGCCCCACCTGGTGGACACTTTGTGTATACACCAACCCCAGTTCCAAGCCTGAGCGCCCCCGGGACCAGAATACGGCTCTGGGCAGCACCCAAGCTGACTGCAGTAAGTGAGTGAGCCCAAAGCTAGACTCTGGGGACACCTCCTGTTCCTCAAATCTCTCTTCTTTCCTGCTCTCTCCCTCTCTGGGCAGCAATGTCTTTGGCCAAAGGCAGAGGAAAGAGCACTGGGTCCAGAGGCAGGGGTCTGAATCACTGCTCTGCCACCTGTAGACACAGAATCAACTGCTATCTCAGGGTCAGACACCTAAATCGAGTCTGAAGTCAGACATGAGTTCAAATGTAGCAGCAACTCCTGGCTGTCCCCTTCTTACACACGTGTCTTTGGGCAAGTCACTTCCACCTCCCAAACCTGTTTCACCAACTCTGAAGTGGGGCAAAGGCCCCAGCAGAGTGGCTGGAAGCAGCAATGATATCAAGGAAGCAAAGTCAGTTATTCTCTCTATTTTTCTCAGACCAAATACAGGTACAGTTTAGGCACAACAAGAAGCAGGGCAGGAGTCAGAGGGACTCCAGTTCAAATTCTGATTCAAATCCCAGCTCTACCACTTTTCAGATGTGGGGCAAGGCACTCCACCTCTCTGAACGTCAGTTTCTCCATCTGTACAATGGGGACCTTTTGGTGCTGTAGTGAGAATTAAATGAGGCAATGCATGCAACGAACCTGGCATCAGTATGCTGTGTGCTATGCTGAGTCACTACAGTCGTGTCTGACTCTTTGCCATCTGGACGGTAGTCTGCCAGGCTCCTGCCCATGAGATTTCCCAGACAAGAATATTGGAGTTGGTTGTCATGCCCTCCTTTAAGGGATTTTCCCGACCCAGGGATCAAACCTGTGTCTCTTATGTCTCCTGCATTGACAGGTGGGTTCTTTACCACTAGCACCATCTGTCATTAGTAAGCACTTCATAAATGTAGACTGCTATCATCAGTGTTTATGTTTGGGAAAAACAAGTGATACTTGGAGGGGTGGGCAACAGATGTTCCTCAGAAGCCCAGTATAATAGCTATACAATTATAATTAATTACAACTTAATCCTTGTGGGCCAGGCACTGTTCTAAGGACTAAGAACTAACTCATTTAACATCATAACAACTCCATGAAGTAGGCACTGTTATTATTTCCATTTTACAGAGGAGAACTGATGAAGATGAAAGGACAGAAATGGTAGGGACCTAACAGAAGCAGAAGATATTAAGAAGAGGTGGCAAGAACACACAGAGAACTATACAAAAAAGATCTTCATGACCAGATAATCACAATGGTGTGATTACTCACCTAGAGCCAGACATTCTGGAATGCGAAGTCAAGTGGGCCTTAGGAAGCATCACTACCAACAAAGCTAGTGGGGATGATGGAATTCCGGTTGAGCTATTTCGAATCCCCAAAGATGATGCTGTTAAAGTGCTACATTCAACATGCCAGCAAATTTTGAAAACCCAGCAGTGGCCACAGGACTGGAAAAGGTCAGGTTTCATTCCAATCCCAAAGAAAGGCAATACCAAAGAATGCTCAAACTACAGCAAAATTGCACTTACCTCACATGCTAGTAAAGTAATGCTCAAAATTCTCCAAGCCAGGCTTCAACAGTACATGAACCATGAACTTCGAGATGTTCAAGCTGGCTTTAGAAAAGGCAGAGGAACCAGAGATCAAATAGCCAACATCTGTTGGATCATCGAAAAAGTAAGAGAGTTTGAGAAAAACATCTACTTCTGCCTTATTGACTATGCCAAAGCCTTTGACTGTGTGGATCACAACAAACTGTGGAAAATTCTTCAAGAGATGGGAATACCAAACCATCTTACCTGCCTCTTGAGAAATCTGTATGCAGGTCAGGAAGCAACAGTTAGAATTGGACATGGAACAACAGACTGGTTCCAAATGGGGAAAGGAGTATGTCAAGGCTGTATATTGTCACCCTGCTTATTTCACTTATATGCAGAGTACATCATGCGAAATGCTGGGCTGGATGAAGCACAAACTGGAATCAAGATTGCCGGGAGAAATATCAATAACCTCAGATATGCAGATGACACCACCTTTATGGCAGAAAGTGAAGAAGAACTAAAGAGCCTCTTGATGAAAGTGAAAGAGGAGAGTGAAAAAGTTAGCTTAAAGCTCAACATTCAGAAAATGAAGATCATGGCACCTGGGCCCATCACTTCATGGCAAATATATGGGGAAACAGTGGAAACAGTGAGAGACTTTATTATTTGGGGCTCCAAAATCACTGCAGATGGTGATTGCAGCCATAAAATTAGAAGACGCTTACTCCTTGGAAGAAAAGTTATGACCAATCTAGGTGGCATATTAAAAAGCAGAGACATTACTTTGCCAACAAAGGTCCGTCTAGTCAAGGCTATGGTTTTTCCAGTCATCCTGTATGGATGTGAGAGTTGGACTGTGAAGAAAGCTGAGCGCCGTAGAATTGATGCTTTTGAACTGTGATGTTGGAGAAGACTCTTGAGAGTCCCTTGGACTGCAAGGAGATCCAACCAGTCCATCCTAAAGGAAAGCAGTCCTGAATACTCATTGGAAGGACTGATGCTGAAGCTGAAACTCCAATACTTTGGCTGCCTGATGCAAAGAACTGACTCATTGGAAAAGACTCTGATGCTGGGAGGGATTGGGGGCAGGAGGAGAAGGGGACAACAGAGGATGAGATGGCATCACCAACTCAATGGACATGAGTTTGAGTAAACTCCAGGAGTTGGTGATGGACAGGGAGGCCTGGTGTGCTACAGTCCATGGGGTCACAAAGAGTTGCACACGACTGAGTGACTGTACTGAACTGAACTTAAGGTGAAAGAGGAGAGTGAAAAAGCTTGCTTAAAACTCAACGCTCAAAAAACTAAGATCATAGCACCCAGTCCCATCGCTTCATGGCAAATAGATGGGGGAAGAAAGGAAAGAGAGGCAGAGTTTATTTTCTTGGGCTCCAAGATCATTGCAAATGGTGACTGCAGCCATGAAATTAAAAGGCACTTGCTTTTGTAAGAAAAGCTATGACAAACCTAGACAATGTGTTAAAAAGCAGAGACATCACTTTGCCGACAAAGGTCCATGTAGTCAAAACTATGTTTTTTCCAGTAGTCATGTACGGATTTGAGAATTGAACCATAAAGAAGGCTGAGCACCAAAGAATTGATGCTTTCAAGCTGTGGTGCTGGAGAAGACTCTTGAGCCCCATGGACTGCAAAGAGATCAAACCAGTCAAACCTAAAGGAAATCAACCCTGAATGTTCATTGGAAGGACTGATGCTGAAGCTGAAGTTCTAATACGTTGGCCCCCTGATGTGAAGAACTGACTCATTAGAAAAGACCCTGATTCTGGGAAAGATTGAGGTCACGAGGAGAAGGGTGTGACAGAGGAAGAAATGGTTGGATGGCATCATTGACTCAATGGGCGTGAGTTTGAGCAAACTCCAGGAGATAGTTAAAGACAGGGAAACCCTGGAGTGCTGCAGTCCACGGCGTTGCAAAGAGTGGGACATGACAGCGACTGAACAACGAACAACAACACAGATGAGGACACTGAGGTTCAGAGATGATGTAAGTTGCGTAGGAGAAGGAAGTGGCAACCCACTCCAGTGTTCTTGCCTGGAGAATCCCAGGGACGGGGGAGCCTGGTGGGCTGCCGTCTATGGGGTCACACAGAGTCGGACATGACTGAAGTGACTTAGCAGCAGCCTAGGATTAAAGAACCAGAGAGTTGATTATAAAGCCAGGCAGAGTGCTCTGAATTTCTCCACTCCCTACTCCTACTGAGCTGTCCTATCTGACCTTCTAGCCTCTCTTTCATCTGGAAACTTCTCTACAAGATGAAGTTTGGCTTTAGAGGCCAAGTCCACCCCTATGAGAGCCACTGACAGTCCCATTCCTCCCAACCCCCAGGGAGGCAAACGGCCACGTATACATCCTGTGTATTCTGGAGGGCTATAGGTTTAAGATAATCTCAGGGAGGCAATAAACACAATGAAGATAAAGCTAATTAAAGAGCACCCGCTAATCATGGGATCCTGTGTCAGAAAACTTGCATCTGCTGGGGTTGCTAAGTGGCATGAAGGTGGAGAGAACCTGGCTGGCAAGGCCTCATCCTACTGCTGACGCGTCACCGCAGAGTGGAGGGACAGATGGTGGCCCAGACAACAGACGAATGTAAAAGACAGATTAGACATAGGAAATTGTGTACTCCGTATTTTATTTAAAAGTCAGTCACTGGGAAATGGCTGCCCAGTGATGCTACCGGTAGCAGAGTTAAGCTCTAATGTGGCATGGTGTTGGCAGGAGCCAGGAATCAAGGGGTTAATCGTCGTAGGCTTTTAATCCTGAATTCATGGCTGCCTGGCTCTGTGGCTTAAATTCAGTTGCTTAACCTCTCCGGACATCACCATCCTCCCCTTGAAAACAGGAGGAATAATAATCTACCTATAGCTGATGGTGTCACTGATCCCAACTCTCCACCTTTCCCTCTATCCATGAACAGTGCCACGTGACTTAGCAGAGTGCACCTCAATGTGGGCAGGGCATATGCCCCTCATGCTAAAGCTTGGGTATGGCCACATGACCTGCTTTGGCCAAAAGGATGAGCTGGAAGTGTTGGCGTGCCAGTTCTGAGCCCACTTCTCAAGGTATGTACCTTGCACTGTTGCCTTTGCCAGGGAAGAAACATGCCTGGCCAACTGGTCCTAAGAGGAGGATGTAAGACTCCAGGGTAGGGAGGAGCCTGGCTTCCTGGATCACATGTGGAAGACAGCCTCCACCATCTAGGAACACCTGCCAAGGATTGTGCCGCAGCTGTGAAACACGTCTCTCATGCTGAGCCACTGTACACTGGGGTCTATTTGCTGTAGCAGCAGATGCATCCCATGCTACCTCACTGGCAGGCCAGTCCCTGCACCCCTTCCTGAGCCCTCCCTTTGTTTCACCAACCTTGATTTTCCCCCACAGTCGCCCAACCTGGACACCATGGGGCTTTGTGCTCTCACCTGGCTGTGACTTTCTGGACCTCAGACTGTGAGCTCCCTGAAATCAGACCTTGGAGTAGGAAAAGATGCTCTAGAGCAATGGGGGGAAGGTGGAAGAAGGGTCTGTGGGTACTGAGGACAGAGTGGATCTGAACCCTGTTTCCTCAAACCACTGCTAGACCCCAGAGGTGGAGCAGTTCATGTTGTGTCTAAGCCATGGGGATCCCAGGCAAGGGCGCCTGCATTCAGAGCCCATTCCTTGCATCGGCACAGGCTTTGTCTATGGTCTGATGGTGGGCGGGGACTGCAACAGCACCGGTACCCCCATATGCATGGGTACTGACTGCAAAGATGGGCAATCACTAGGAAAGTAGCTTCTTCTCTCTTGCCCTCAACACACATGTTAGGGGACCTCAGGGGGCATCTTGCTTTAAGAAAACTGACACACGCTCTTGCCAAATAAAATTTGTCTTCAAGAAAAAAAGAAAAAACCAAACATGACGCATGGAAATCGGCACTTATCCAAATGATCAGTAGTCATCTTCACCAATCCTTGAGCACCCACTCGGCACCAGGTGCGTTTGCTATGACCTCAGAGCCTAATGGTGGCCCTGCAAGGACAGGAGGTTCAGGAAAACGAAGAATTCCCAGGCCCACAGGCTCTGTTAGAGTCTTGAATGTCAACCTGTTTGGCACATTGGTGCTTCTGAAAAACAAAAACTTAAATATCCAAGAGTGGCCCTGCCTAAAGAGATCCCTTTCTAGAACTCCATGTGACAACCTTCCTTCTCCGAGGTGGGGTAGAATGGAGAGGAAAGAACCCCACTTTTCCAAGACATTGTCTTTTCCTCCACCCAGTTATCCCCACCTTGATCTCCTCTACAATCTCCCCTCCTCCCTTCTTCCACAAGGGACTGGGATGGTCAAATCCACCAAAAACTAGTTCTGTTTTTCCATGTCTTCAAGGAAGTCTCAGTTTTGCTCTTAAGACCTTTAAGACTGACTGAATCAGGCCCACTCAGATTATATAAATGACTTAAAGTCAACTGATTATGGACTTCAATCACATTTATAAACTGTCTTCACATCACCCCGATCAATGTCTGAATAAGGCACTATCATCTAGTGCCAACCATCACATAGCTCCTTGGTAAATCCCTGTGGCGTCCTCAAGTTGGGTGCTTGATGACCAGACCATACTGTCAATGTGAACCAATCATGGCGCTTTCAATTGGATGAACTTAATCAAAAGAATGGATTTGTTGGCTCCCATATCCCAAAAGGGCAGGAGTTTGGTTGGAAACACCCCAGGCTAGGCCCTCAGCACAGCTTAGACTCTCTTCTGCAGCCTTCCATCTGCTTCTATCTGGATGTTGGCTTGATTTTGCTCCTTTTACTCTGTCCACAAGTCTGGAACCATGGCCCCAGTAGTTCTGGAAGCATATCTTTATGAGGTCAAGGGAAAAGGCTCACTGGCCAAGCCTAGGTCACAGAGGGTGGGGTCTGTCAACCATGGGGAGCAGGCAGATAGCACACGCAGGAACATCAGCAGGAAGCTGTAAGCCGGGCAGCTGCCCAGATGTGCACAGCTCTGTACCTTCCAAAGTGTGGTACGTGAGCTTCCAGATGTTTCTAGAGCATACATGGAACATTCTACAAACTTCAAATTCCGTGGGAAGGAAGCCCACCCTCTTTTAAGTGTCCCTCAAGCTTTCTGATTGCTTCAAAGACAAGCTCCACTTAGTTCTTATCATGTCTATAATGCTTCTGTCCCTGAAAAAAAATCTCTCAGGCTCAGTTCCTCGGGCAGGCAAGAATTTAATTCATTACTTTACTCTAAATGTATTTACTTATATGTAGTTATTTTCTATTTATGGCAAGAGATGCTAGTTTTCCACTTAGAGTAGTGATAGAAAGTTTCCTTTTACAAAAACATTTAGTAAAAAGTGAGCCAGGCTAGAGAAAAATATTAAGTAAATAATAATAGATGGTGCATGGAGACAGGAAAAATTGTGTCCAAGGATGGGATGGACTTAAGCCTTTTATTGGGTGATGGCCTTGGCTTTGATATTAGACACTCAGAATTTAAATCCAGGTCACATTCACTATGTAAATCTGGGTAAGCCACTGAAACTGAGTTTCATTTTCCTTATCTATAAAATGAAGATGGTAATAATAATCATCAAACTTCGTAACTCACTTTATCCAACCCCCTTAGGGCCAGGTGTATTTAGGAATTCAGAAATTCTCAGATGTTTAGAGTATCATATACCTTATATTACCTGCAGAACCACATGACCTGGCACACTGACACTTCTACAGAAAATGGATGACCATTCACATCAAGCGTTGAATTTTGTGTGTGTTTTTTTTTGTTGCTGTTGTTTTAAGGCTACACATTGCACCAATCCTGGGCAGATTTTTCAGCCTAATGAGTTTGCTACAAACTTGAAAATAAAAACTTTCACATTCCAGAGTTTTGGAACAAGACTAGTGAGACTAAAAGCACCTTAGCCAAGCCTATGCAGCGCTATGACAAAGCAAGGAGCCACCAGGGCAGGGGAGGGAGGGTCTAGGGACAGCAGGAATGAAATGCGCACCAATCCCAGGAGAAATTATAAAGAGATGATAAAAGCTTCCCAAGATTTCCCGGAAGTCGCCTCCTCCGGTGACCTGTCCTTTCCCTTCCTCCTTCTCCTCCACTTCCTCCTCCTCCTCCTCTTCCTCCTCCCTCTTCTTCCTATTCTTCTTGGTCCTCTTCCTCCCATTGCCCTTGCTGGTGATCAGCCTAGGAGTAGACATGTGACTAAGTTATAGCCAATGAGATGTGAGGGGAGATCTGCTGAAATGCTTCTGTAGATGTCTCTGTGCCTAGATGTGATACCTGGTGCAGGGGCAGCCATTTTAGGGTCGTAATGGGAGGTAGGCTGCAGGTAAAAGCCACACAAAGAAAGCCAAGGTAGAGAATTGACCTCACATAGCCACTGATCACACCAAACTTGGACTTGCCTACCTCTGCACTTCCTATAAAAGATAAAGAAAACCTATTATAATTTTAGCCACTGAGTTGGAATTATATGTATTGCAGACGGGCATTAGTTTGGATATTAAAGGAAAGTATAAATCTGGAAGGTGAGAAAATGTGAGGAGTTGCAAGTTATAAGAAGGCCTACAAGCAAGGTTGGATTTTAAGGGCTTCCGTGGTGGCTCAGGCAGTAAAGCATCTGCCTGCAATGCGGGAGACCCGGGTTTGATTCCTGGGATGGGAAGATCCCCTGGAGAAGGAAATGGCAATCCACTCCAGCACTCTTGCCTGGAAAATCCCATGGAATACAGTCCACAGGGTCACAAAGAGTCGGACACAACTGAGTGACTTCACGTTTCACTTTTATTGTAACAGGAGGGAAAGGACCAGGGCACAACTTTTGAAAGAATGACATAGCCCGAGGACACAATATAAACCGATTAGAATCAAATGGGACCAAGATGGCAGTCAAGACTAGACCCTGATCCTCAATCAGCAAGTGAAATGACACACCCAGAGGTGCCAGGACAGTTCTGAAGCACTGTTAAAAGACCAAGGACTGGGCAGTGGCCCAAATCCTGGAAATCTCCACCCCTTCTCAAAAACAGTTGGAATAATCCTCCCACTCATTAGCATATGAAATTACCCAGCCTATAAAAACTAACCACACCACATTTCAAGGCTGCACTTGTCCTCTACAATGACCCACACTTTGTCTGTAGAGTATGCATCTCTCTAAATCTGAATAAATCCATTTATTACCTATCACTTTGTCTCTCACTGACTTCTTTCTGCAATGAGACATCAAGAACCTGAGCTACATTAGGTCCTGAAACCAGGGACCATGGGTTTTGGTTGGGTTTGAGTCCCAGCCATGTGTGTTCAAGTCCCAAGCAGGGTTTTGGCTGGGTTCAAGTCCCAACCATGTGGGTTTGAGTCCCAAACTGGGTTTTGGCTGCGTTCGAGTCCCAGCACATGGGTTCAAGTCCCAAACTGAGGTAAACGGTTTCAATATCAGATAGATGACATTATGGGAAGGTGGAGGGGGCCAGCGAGAGAGCTGGTGTGGGCTGGACTGTGAGAATGGGTTCATGAAAGAGTTTGGGAAACTTCCTAAACTTCACGGTTCCGTTTTTGTATTCTAAGTGGAGGGCAAACAATTAAGCTCAAGTCCAGAGTCCCTTAAATTCCTTCCCAGGATCATAGATGTTCCCTCTACCAGGAAAGAAATCTAGGCTGAGCAGTCGGGAAGATTCTAGGTAGATGAAAAGCCTCAGCAGTGTTCCGGGCTTGTCTGGCCTTCAACGTGTGATTTTGAGAGTTGGAAGCGCGAAGATTATAACTCAGAATGGCACGCGGGTGTGAAGCCGGCTGCCTTGCCAGCTATTTGCCTGTATTTAAAACACATATGGGTGATATTTTTAAATATCTTTGCTGTGTGATTGAAAAACATTGCAGTTGCTACTTCATGGACGTGGGTTTTTATGCAAACCCAGGGATGGAATGATGAGTGTATGTTGTACCTACGTGGGCTTTGCTGGAGAGAAGTAAGGACAGAATGGCACAGCCTGCCTAAATGTCGGGCAGAGAATTGGGGCTGGGCCATTCAACATTTAACTTGGGTGTGGGGGCTGCTGGCAAAGCTCCTTGGTTTTCTTTCTTTTCATCCCTTCCAACTCTTCCTCCAAAGGGTTTGGATGGGGCTACTCCCCCAGCTCTGGGAATGGGCATGTGACCCAGACTGGCCAATTAGGTCACTCCAACCTCTTTGCCTCAGTGATTGGTTATGTCCTTAGCTCATGTCCTAAGGCAAGTCAGTGAAACTCAACTGTGAGACTCTTAGGAACTACTGGGAAAGAATCACTTCCCTCTTGCTCCTGTTGCTGAGGTGAGAGGAGGTATACCTGGGACTGCCTAAGGCCATTTTTGTCACCACCTGGGGAAAGCCTGATGGAAATAAAGCCAAGATAGGGGAAAAAAGCCTGAGAGATTAACAGAATCCTGGACCCCGACATGCCTGAAATCTAAGATCAGACTTCTTTGGTTGCACTTAGAAAAAAATTTGTGTTAAACTCTATTTAAGGGACTTCCCTGGTGGCCCAGGGATTAAGAATCTGCCTTCCAATGCAGGGGATGTGGGTTCGATCCCTAGTCAGGGAACTAAGATCCCACATGCTATGGAGCAACCAAGCTGTGCACCATAATGACTAAGCCTGTGCCACAACTAGCAGTTGCCCACACGGTGCAACTACTAAGCCTACGATGACTGAGAAACTCACGCGCTACAGGGAAGAGCCCACAAGCCCCAAGGAAGACCCAACACAGTCTAAAACAAATAAATATTACAAAATACTTATACGTTTAACATAAAATGTCATTTTAGCCATTTCTAAATATACAGTTCAGTGACATTAATTACAATCACAATGCTGCGCAACCATCATCACTATCTTTTTCCAAAATCTTCAGCCCCCAAACAAAAACTCTGTACCTATTAAGCAGTAACTTCCCATCCCATAATAAGATTCCTAATTTAAAATATGGGCTTCCCTGGTGGCTCAGATGGTAAAAAATCTGCCCCCAATGCAGGAGACTTGGGTTCAATCTCTGGGTCAGGAAGATCCCCTGGAGAAGGGAATGGCTATGCACTTCAGTATTTTTGCCTGGAGAATTCCATGGACAGAGGAACCTGGGGGGCTATAGTCCATGGGGTCGCAAAGAATGGGACAAGACTGAACAACTAACACTTTCTTTTTTAAAGTGTGCGTGTGTGCGCACGCGTGCACACGCGAGCGCTAAGTCACTTCGATTGCATCCCATTCTTTGCAATCTTACAGACTGTAGTCCACCAGGGTTAGTCTGACGTCTCTTGCTTAGCATAATGCATTTAAGGTTCATCCATGTTGTTCAGTTCAGTTCAGTTCAGTAGCTCAGTCGTGTTCTACTCTTTGCGACTCCATGGACTGCAGCACACCAGGCCTCCCTGTCCATCACCAACTCCTGGAGTTTACCCAAACTCATGTCCACTGAGTTGGTGATGCCATCCAACCATCCTCTGTCTTCCCCTTCTCCTCCTGCCCCCAATCTTTCCCAGCATCAGAGTCTTTTCAGATGAGTCAGCTCTTTGCATCAGGTGGCCAAAGTACTGGAGTTTCAGCTTCAACATCAGTCCTTCCAATGAACACCCAGGACTGATCTCCTTTAGGATGGACTGGTTGGCTCTCGTCGCAGTCCAAGGGACTCTCAAGAGTCTTCTCCAACACCACAGTTCAAAAGCATCAGTTCTTCGGCGCTCAGCTTTCTTTACAGTTCAACTCTCACATCCATACATGACTATTGGAAAAACCATAGCCTTGACTTTGTTGTCAAAGTAATGTCTCTGCTTTTTAATATGCTGTCCATGTTGTTGGCACATCAGTAATTGTTCTTTTCTATTGCTGAGGAATAAATACATTGTATGTATCCATTCACCAGTCTATCTCATTCACCAGTTGAGGGACATTTATCCACTTGTGTACTCTGAATTTACTTGAGTCTATAAATCCCTTTTTCTTTTCTTAAGCTATTCCAGTTAAATTTCAGTCACCTGCAACCACAATAATGTTGACAATATATCAGAGAAAGTGACTTCCTCTCTCTGAAATTTTTTCTTTCATCTATAAAATCAGAGTGTACTATTCAAATGGTTTTCAGGGTTACAGAAGTCTTGACTCAAAATTGTTTGAGAGAGACAATTATTTCCTCACATACCAGGGAGTTCTGAGAGGAAGAAGATCTCAAAACAGGTAATTCTTGTAATTCGCAGTTCAAGTCCGGAGGCAGGCAGTTTCTACGGCTCCACTCTGCTGGCCTCTGGGTTTTCCCCACAGGGCAAAGCAAGATGGCGGCAGAGACGCCACATGACAGACTTCACACGAAGTTCTCTCATTTTGGCTTAAGCCAAAAATAGTTTATTAGTTTATTTAATGGTATGATGAGCTTCGGGTACAGCTGGATCAAGAGCCTCTGAGGTTGAATTTTAGACATTATCATTCTCCTTCTCTGTCGGCTTTGTTCTCGGACAGGCTTCTCTGCAAGGTGGCTAAGATGGCTTCTGGCAGCCCAGGCGTCTGTCCTCCCAGGGTAACATCCCCAGGGCAAAGAGAGAGCCTCTTTCCAAAGGTTCCATCAGAAATCCTGGGGAGAACTCTCCTTGCTCCAGGTCAGATCTGGACCCTTGAGACATCACTCCTAGTGTGAGGGTATTTGGAATGGTGACTTTGGGAGGTAATTAGGTTTAGATTAGGTGATGAGCTAGGGTCTCCATGATGGTATTGATGCCTTTATAAGAAGAGACATCAGAGCACACGTCCCTCTGCCTTCTCTCTCTCTCTCCCCTCCCTCTCTCTGCCATACTAGGACACAGCAAAAAGATGGCCATCTGTAAACCGGGTCGAGAGCCCTTGCCAGATCCGAAACATGATAGCACTCCGATCTTAGACTTCCAGTGTTCAGCTATGAGAAAATAGTTGTTTAATCCACCCCCCACCCCCAGCTATGGTACTTTGTTATGGTAGCCTGAACTGACTAATACCACAGTGAATTTAGAGCAATCATTGTTGACTGGTTACCTGCTGAGTGCCAGGCCCTGTGCAGAATATTGAAGTTTGTTAGCTAGGTCTCAGCCGACAGAGAGTTTGGAATCTAGAAACAGTATTAAAATATTAATGATGAATCCCTTCTATCTTTTCTGTAAATTTGAGATCACTTTTATTTAAGAGAAGAAAATTCTAACTCAATCAATAACCTCTTTGCACTTTCTTCCTCTATCCATCTGTCTCTGGAAACAGACTAGCACGTAGACCACAGAACTTTACATCTATCTCTCCATAGTTATTTCCATGCATGCCAAGAGAGAAAAAAAGATGACAGCTATAAAGAGATATGGCAGATGCTCCTAAGTGCCCTGTGTTCAGAGCTTTTCATATCTAACCTCATTTAATCTTCAGACCAGTCTGTAAGACAGACATTATTAGTCTCATTATCCAAATGAGGAAGCTGAGAGGCCCAGAGAGGCAAAGTGACTTACCCAAGATCACACAGCTGTGAAGTGAGGGTGAGGTTTGAACCCTTTGAATCAGGTCTTTCTGACTTGAAGGCCTAAGGTCTTAATTCCCATCAGCTTCCTTGGCTAATCAGTGCTATGGAGGAATTCATCAAATAGACACTCATCCAAAGTTGAGACATTGTAATGACCTAGATTTCTCTATGATAAGGATAGCCACCACTAAGGAAGGTGGCTGTAATGTGGATGAATGCACTAAGAACTTTTATGGACTCTCAAAGAGAAAACAATGTTACTTTTGTTACTCATAAGATAGTCTCTGCTCTGTGCCAGTCAGTCCACATGTTTTAACTCTTCCCCTCACGTCGTTTGAGGTAAGTCCTAGCATCATTCCCATTTTCAAGATGAGAAAGTGGAGGCTCAGTTGAGCCACAGCAATGAGTAGTAAATGAGTGAAATTAGGACATCTCATCACTCTAAATCTTTGCAAGAGGAATAAATGTACCAAACCCTTGAGGTTCTAGAATCTCCTGAGTCTATATTGAAAGAGAAAGGAGCAAGATGGAAATTTAGAACAAAATTCTCCTCTCATAGAAGGAAGATGCTGGTTGTCAACTGCAAGTTCTAGGGAAATGCCTTGAGACACCCCCCACCCCCACCCCCAGGTCCCTGTTGGATCTGGGAACTCTGAAAGTCTCCTTGAATAGACTTAGAGCTGATGAAGTGGGGAGAGAGCAGGCTTATAAGGGACTCTCACAGGAAATGCAACAATAGCAGTGTTGTACCCCGTGAGAGCTGCAAACAGCATCCTCAGCAACAGGGAATATGGGTATGAATACGCTTGAGCTGTTCTGCCACCTAAATGTGCATAATGAAAAAAAATGTATAAAAATGTAATAAAATAGGTCTGTGAATTCAGCCTTAAAAAAATCATGTGCATCTGGGTCTTGTCCTGAAGGAAAAAAGAAAATCCCATGACCAGTTTGGTGGAGTTGGATGACGGGAGTGGTTAAAAGGTTATTTATTATTTGATTTTGTGTTTTTCAGAAAGATAATAGTCATTGTTAAAACTTCAAGCAATGTACGTGTAATGGCATATAAGGAATGACTCTAGCTACAAGTAACAGTAAACTTAAAATACAGTGGTTTAAAAGCTGAGTAAACAGGCATGCATGCCCAGTTATATCTGACTCTTTGTAACCCTATGGACTGTAACCCACCAGGCTAGTCTGTCCATGGAATTTCCCAGACAAGAATATTGGCATGGGTTGCCATTTCCTACTCCAGGGTATCTTCCTAATCCAGGGGTCAAACCTGTGTCTCCTGCATCTCCTGCACTGCCAGGCAGATTCTTTCCCACTGAGCCGCATATGAACCCTAAAAGATGAGTATTTACTGTTAATTACCAGGAAGCCTAAGGTAGGAGGTTCTGGACTTGGTTTGTGTGCTCTCTGTCGCTCAGTCATGTCCGACTCTTTGGGACTCCATGGACTGTAGCCTGCCAGGGTCCTCTGTCCATGGGGGTTCTCCAGGCAAGAATAGTGGAATGGGTTACCATGCCCTCCTCCAGGGGATCTTCCTGACTCAGCGACTGAAGCCGCGTCTGGTACGTCTGCTTCATTGGCTGGCAGGTTCTTTACCACTAGCGCCACCTGGGAAGCCCCAGGACTTGGTTTAAGGACTTGATATCAATAAGAACTCAGACTCCTCTGCTCTTTCTGCCTTGCTCTACTCAGTGTGTAGTAATGTCTCCCGTTATGCCCACAAGATGGCTGCCACAGCTCCAGATAGCAGGTCCTCATGTCACAGTCTCAAGCAGTAAGGAAAGGGATAAGACTATGCTCAAAAGAATCTTGTATTCTTTAATTAAAGAGAACGATCTTTTCCAGAAATGGCCCCCTTCCTCCACAAAGTTAGATGGACCTCTCTCCAAACCTTAGCTCCCCTGCTTTATCTCTCTGAGCCTCAATTTTCCCCTCCTGGAAATGGGGATAATAGTAGTGCCTTCCTCAGAGGGTGTTGCGAGAATTAAATGAGAAAATACTTCGTGTCCAGTAAGCACTCAGGAGCTGTGCTAGTATCTTCCATTTCCCTACCATATTCGCCCTTCTTAACCTGTCTCCAGCTTATTCTGTGATGCCTCAGAACTGCAACAACCGTCTTTCTTCTCCTCTGGCTTTTGGTTGGCCAATGGGAAGTGTAGTATCAAGAGGGAAGATAGAGAAGTTGAGTATTTACCCCCCTCACTCCTTCTCTGTGGTATTGCTGAGGGAGGCTGTTTCTCTAGTGGTGGCCGCAGCTTCTCTCTCTCTGCCAGCTGCCTGGTAATGCCCACTGGGTAATAGCTCCCTAAGGTTACTAGCCCCAGGGCGTGGCTCCATTGTTTTGCTAAACCTGCCCTCACCTTAGTAAATAGTCTCTTTATTCAACACTACTTGAAATACCAATTTGAGTGCATTATCTTTTCCTGCCAGGAGCTGGACTGATTCAAAACACGAGCTTTTTTTTTTTTTTTTAAAGTAAATTATTTGCAAACTTCAGTATTTTATTAGCAGTGACAAGTGATTTGTGTCACACTTCATGATTAAGAATCACCAGTCCTCTTGGTCAAAAAGTCAGTCAAGTGGGATGTTTGATTGAGTTGGCTGTTATAATCATGAATTAAATCTAAATCCTTGGGCTTCTGGCCATATCCTGAGGCACAATATTTTTTACATGATAATGGTTTTGGGGTAAAAAAAGAAAAGACAATTTTTACATTCATATGCCCTGAACTCGTTGCTGCGCATTCTTGACATCCTTCAGTTAAATGGAAAACACCAGGTTTTGAAACTGTATTGATTTCACTGGGCATATATTATTTTACTGTAAGTACCAATGTCTGTTGTACTTAATATACAATGGATTAATTTAAAATGCATTAGTTTAATAAAAATGCATAAAATAGAATAGAATTGCATTAGCTTCAATAAAAAATTCAATTTCATAAATATTATCTCATGTTAAAATGCATTGATTTCCAGGAAAATATATTGGTCAAAGGTAATTTACATTGCTTTGAATGGAAATGCACCAGTCTCCATACATATGTATTAGTTTAGTCAAACGTATCCAATTGTGTAAAATATCGGTTAGGCTGAAATGGATCCCAACCCTGTTTGTTGTTGTTGTTGTTGTTGTTTTATTCTCTTTGGCTGAATAAATATTTCCCGTGCTCGCTTTAGTGTAGCCTGTTTCCTGTGAAGGAAGGCAGGTGGGTGAGCCTGAGGAACATTCTGGTAACCCACTGGTTTGTGGATTGTTGACTTCTGCAGCAGTTAAGACTCCCTTGGTGGCAGGTAAGGTGTGTTCACCTTCCCTACCAAGGCTGGGTGTGGGATATGAGCTGGAGATCCAAGCAAAGGGCCCAGAAGGCCTCATGAGGACTGACTGGAGCCTCACCCAGACCAAAAACGTAGACTTTGCGGCAGGAGAAGCTGGAAGGGAGCTACGTTATGGGGGGCAAGTAGGGGCCGGAAGCAGGTGAGCTAAGCCCAGAGCTCAGGATCAGCAGGACACAGGATCACAGCTGGGCTCTGGGGTCTTGCATAGTTCACACCTTGAACCTGCCACTTTCTGTGTGTCCTTCATCGAGCCACTTAGCCTCTCTGAGTCTCTGTTACTCCCGGGTATTATGTCAAACACTAAGTACTTTCCACATACTGATTTACTTAATCATCACCACAGCTTACAAGTGTCTTGTTCCAGAACACACAGCTAGCAGAGTGGTAGAGCTGGGATCTGAACCCCAAATCCCTTTAGATCTCAGCCACCAGACTGCCTCCAGTAATTCTATGTAAAGTGTGCAGTGCGTGGTCGCTCAGTCGCGCCCGACTCTTTGTAACCCCATGGACTGCAGCCTGCCAGGCTTTTCTGTCCATGGGATTCTCCAGGCAAGAATACTGGAGCAGGTTGCCATTTCCTTCTCCAGGGGATCTTCTTGACCCAGGGGTCGAACCCAGGTCTTCTGTGTTGAAGGCAGATTCATTACCCTCTGAGCCACCAGGGATGGCTTGGGGTACACTGGGGTAATTCAGGGAGGTATCTAATCCCTGTTCTCTGGCTGCTGAGGAAACTTTGGATAAGTGACTTTGTCTCTTTAGGCCTCAGTTCCTTCATCTGTTAAATAGGTATAATGACAGCATCTATCTCCTACAGCCCGCAGACGTAAGTGGCAGGAGCACAACAGACAGCAGACCCTCACCAACAACAAGCACTCACCACTTTCTAGAGCCTTTAACATGCTAATGTGAGTCCTAAATCCCTAAAGAGGGGAATAAGTAGGCAGATAAACCTACCCACCAGGTCAGTCGCGAAAAGCTGGACACGACCGAGCAACTGAACTGAACTGAACCTACCCAGGAGGTGGCTGAAGAAGGAAAGAACTATAATACGGAGAGACTTAGAGAAGGAGAAACTGCCCTGAGTTCCATTTCCCAAAGTGTGGGACCCCTCCCTCAGTGATATGTGAGTTGCCTTTGCTCTCTGCAGATGGACATTTTTCAAAACTTTTTATTTGGAAAAAAATTACAACAGAAGAGTTATAAGAAGAGTACCGTGAACTCTCTGAACTTCTCCAGATTTGCCAAATGTTGACATTTTGCCACATTTGCTTTATTTTTCTCTCCGTCTGTATGTGTATATATATCTTTCTATATATATGTTTCCCCCTGAACCATTTGAGAGTTAATGCAATCACCAGCACAGTCCTTTACACACAAGAGATCAGTGTTTGTCTCCTAAGAACAAGGTCATTCTCATTCGTGACTATCGTACAACTGTCACATGCAGAAAACTTAGCAGTGAAACAGTTCTAGAATCCGAGTTTTAAGATTCCGTGTTGAAATTTCACCAAGTGAAATAGTGACATAAAATTGAACCGTATTTTATAATCATGATTTTTCCATTCGGGATCTTATCCAGGATCACACATTGAAATTAACTGTGCCTTCTTTTAGCCTCCTTTAACCTGGACCTGGGCTTCAGCCTTCTTTTGTCTTTCTCAAGGCTAATATTTTTGAAGAGTCCATTTTTGAGACCATCTCTCAGTTTGGGTTTGTCTGGTGTTTCCTTGGTTAGATTCAAGTTATGGGGACTTCCCTGGTGTTCCAATGGTTAAGAATCTGCCTGTCAATACAGGAGACGTGGGTTTGATCCCTGGTCTGGGAAGATAGCACAGGGCAACTAAGTCCGTGCACCACAACAACTGAGCCCGTGCCTCCGGAGCCCATGCCCCCCCAACAAGAGAAGCCACTGCAATGAGAAGTGTGTGCAGCTAGAGAGTAGCCCCCCCCTCGCCGCAACTAAGAGTGCACACACAGCAGTGAAGACCCAGCGCAGCCAAAAACAAATAGATAACAAAGATTCAAGTTACATACCTTTGGCAAGAACACCACTGAAGTAATGCTGCTTCCTTCTCAGCGCATCGTATCAGGAGGCCCCTGACAGCTGTTTGTCCCATTTCTGGTGGTGTAAACTCTGACTTCTTGGATGGGGTGGTATCTGTCAGGTTTCTCCACTCTAATTTTTTCCCTTTGTAATTAGTAAGAAGTCTATGTAAGAGGTACATATTTACTTTTATGTTCCATTCTGTTTCTGCAAAGGAAAATTTTAGTGTTTCATTTACAGTGGCAAAATAAAATTTCTTTCTTCAAAATATGTATTTAAAGTGAAAAAAAAGTGAGTTAATTTGAAGAAAAGTATAAAATAAGTGACAATAATGGTGGTTTGTGGATATGGCAAAATACTGTGACATGGGGTACTCAGATGGCTGTTTTCGTGAATCAGTCATGTCCAGCTCTTTGCGACCCGATGGACTATAGCCACCAGTCTCTTCAGTCCCTGGAACACGCCAGGCAAGAACACTGGAGTGGGTAGCCATTCTCTTCTCCAGGGGATCCTCCTGACCCAGGGATTGAACACAGGTCTCCTGCATTGCAGGCTGATTCTTTACCCTCTGAACCACCAGGGAAGCCCATTTTAGGGACACAGGATAGTAAATGTTTAACCTGCCAAGTATGGGGACAGTCATTTTAAGGAAATACAGGAGAGGAGAGGGAATTTCTGGGGTCTTCAGAGACCCAGAGTGACTTCTCTGCTGTCCAGTGTGTCCTCCTCCCCCGGGGCCTGCAGTCCCTGCCTCCAGTTTCTGTCTGGCCTTGAAGGCCTGGGCAGGTGGACTTGAGGACGAGCACGTCAGTCCCCCGTACCTGGCACTGCCAGGGGAGCCACCAGCTGCTCTGGGAGACCCTGGGGACTCACAGAAAACCCATTGGTTCATGGAAACCCACTCAACAATCCATACAGACTAGCATCCTGCAGAAAGAGGCCCTCCCAGTCCCTTGCAGAATCAGAGCTGGGAAAAGATGGAAGCCAGACCAGGTGTTGCTCTTCTGGACACAAACCGCTGGTGCGGTCTCACAAGGGACCATGAATACTTGAGGCAGCAGGGCCACCAAGCAGCGGCCAGATTTTGAAGGAAAGACCTGCAGCCTGGGAGGAAAAAGCAAATGCAACTTGGTACTTGTTCTTGGGGTACCAGAGGCCCAGACGCTGCCTGGCTTAGCCCTCAAAAGTGGCCCCTTGAACAGCAAGAAAGATTGTCCTTTCAGGCCCTGACCAATGCTTGAAACTTGTGCCCAGAAGTTGCCCACCAGATGCCCCTGCCACACTGGCATCCACAGCTAGAATCCAGGTGGGTCAGTGCAAGGAAAACCTGGGTTAATTTCAGGATTTTGGCAGAATGAAGAGGAAATAGATTCACATTTGAGTCCAGGAAGGGCAGTGGGTAAGGACACAGGCTTCGCATTTAGTCACTTCTGGATGCCGGTCACGGTGCTTGGGAACACCCACCCGACTCTGAGTCTTCTCATCTGTAGAAGGGGATAGTAATATTGTCTTAATATTGCTTACTCCCCTGTTGTTGTGAGGACCACAGGAAGGAAGTGAATAAAGAACTTGGCATAATGCCAGGCATGTTATAAGCAGTCATTGCATTTGTAGCTATTATTATTGTTGTTAATCAAACTAGTTACTCGGAACAGCCTGATGAAAAGTCATTCAGGTGAACAGGGGCTCCTTGAAAGTAGGAATCATTTTGCATTCATCTTTGTACCACCAGTACCTACACCAGGGCCTGGCCTAGGGGAGGTACATAGTAATGACGGTTAATAAGAATAATCATAATTGCTCATATTTTTGGAGCATTTATTGTTTCAAGCCCGAGTGAAACCCTATACATATATTATTGCATTCAAGCCTCAAAACCTCTCTCTGCCCTTATACACTGCTGGTGGGAATGCAAAATTGTGCAGCCACTGTGGAAAATGGTCTGGCAGTTTCTCAAAACTTTAAACATAAAGTTACCATACAACCTGGCAACTCCACACCTAAGTACCCATCCTAAAGAACTGGAAAACAGATATTCAAACAAATATGTTTCTTTTGTGGGTGAGGAAAATGGTTCAGGGCTTCCCAGCTGGCTCAGTGGTTAAAATCCACCTGCCAGTGCAGGAGATGCAGGATCAATCCCTTGGTTAGGAAGATCCCCTAGAGGAGGAAATGGCAACCCACTCTAGTAGTCTTGCCTGAAAAAAAACCCATGAACAGAGGAGCCTGGTGGGGTCACAAAGAGTTGGACAGGACTGAGCATATTTGAGTACGAAAATGGTTTAAAACAGTAAATTTTTTAATCAATAGTCAAAAACTTTTTTAAAGGTAAGAGTTTTACATAAACACACACACTTGGCCACGTAAAAGTGAATGTTCGTGTTATTTAATACATTCACAATGTTATACAACCACCTCTATCTAGTTCCAGAACATTTTCATTACTTCAAGTGGAAACTCCACACCCATTAACAATCACTCCCCATTCCCTTCTCCCCACCAGCCCCTGGCAACCACCAGTCAGCTCTCTGTCTCTATGAATTTACCTATTCTGGACAGTTCACATACACAGAATCAGACATGTGGCCTGTTGTATCTGGTTTCTATCAATCACTCCACATAATGTTTGCGAGGTTTATCTACGGTGCCGCATCTGTAACTCTTTCTTACAGCTGAATAATATTTCACTGTACGGATAGGCTATAACTGGTTTATCCATTCATCTATTGATGGACCTGTGGATTGCTCCCGCCTTTGGCTATTGCGCATAGTGCTCCTATGAACGTGTGTACTCATGTATTTGTTTGAGTATCTGTTTTTCAACTCTCTGGGTCTCTATGGCACTGGTGGGTTTTAAGCAGGGCTCATGTGTGGGTGGTGAGTTGTCTTTGAGAGTGTGTGTGTGTGTGTGTGTGTGTGTGTGTAGGGGGCGTCCCAGCAGGAGCCCAGGGAGGTGGCTGCAGCAGCCATCCAGGTAAAGGACCACGCTGGCCTGGATTGTGACAGTGTCAGCAAGATGGATAGCAGGGGAATGTTTTGGAAGAGGAGAAAGGCAAGGCAAAGGGGATTTCTTCCCTCGGGCCTGCCAGCTGTGGCCACCAGATGTGGGACCCTCAAAGTGACATAAGCCCCAGAGCTCTGTCGACAGCCACAGCGGCTCTCTGGCTGGCATGAAACTGTATTCAGTGGGGGCCATGTACCTGGGAATCAGCCTCAAATTAACTGATACTGGTTTTGCAAAAGACCAAGGAGGTGAGCACCAGCAAATAGACGACTTGTGGTGGCTGCAAGCACCTGCATTTGAGGACTGAGAATGCAAAGCATGGATGGCTGGTGGGGTCAGCCGCAGCGGTGAGAGGAGGAATGGGGTAGGGAGCCTCTGGGTGTAGCTGGATCCAGTGAAGCGGTTTGTATTAATAGAAATGGAGGTCTGGGGCCTGTGGATTGTTCAGGTAGGGAGGCTGCTGGTCTGATAAACTGCAACAACCCTTCTGCTCCTCAGTGAGGGCATGGTTGCCAACCAGCTGTGTGGACTTAAGCAAGTTAATCAGCCTCTCTGATCCTTAGCTTCCTCCTCTTTAACACGAGACTGACAATCCACCACTTTCTTCATAAGGCTGGAGTGAGAACGAAACTAGAAATGCAAGTGAGTCACCTCGAGTACAATCATTTATCAATTTCTTTACAGCTTGTGTGTAAATGGATCACGAATTGGCATAAAAAGCTGGGTTCAAATCCCAGGGTGGCCACTTGCTAGCTGTGCAGCTCAGGCAAGTCTCATAGCCACTCCAACCCTCAATATCTTCATCTGTAAAATGAGAAAAGTATTAGGATGTACCCAGTGGGGTTGTCATGAGGGCTAAGTGAGGGGCTGCTGCATGTAAAATGCTCAGGCCAGTTCTTGGCACATGATATTCACTCCGTTCATCCATGAGAGTTTCAGGGATTATGACTTTCCTCCCTGATTTTACTAAGCCCCAAGTAGGCAACAAAGAACAGAGGCTTAGAATCTAGAGTCAGACCTGGGTCCAAATTCTGATGTTACTTTCTATGGGGCCATAGAAGGTTATTATACTTCCTCTAGCCCTAATTTCCACTCATTCATTTCCCCATTTATTCATGCAACACTTACTGAACAATGAGCTTATGCCAAGCAATCTTTCAAATACTTGGCTTGTAGCAATTCACGGGATTCCTACAACAACCTTAAACAAGGTAGGTGTTGTTATTATCTCCATTTTACACGGGGGAGTTGAGGACCAGCAAGAGAAAGTCACTGCCTCAGTGACACAGCTGGTTAGTGGAAAAGTGAGGATTCACTTTTTCATGGCCCCAGAGTCCATGCTGTCAACATTTGGGGACCAAGTTTCCTCTCTGCAAACTGAAAGATTTCCTTTCTTCCTATGGTTGTTGGGAAGATTAAATAAAACCCAACCTTTACAAGCCCTCATGGAGGGGTCAGTAAAAGGGAGCTGTTCTTTTATTATTTTATTTTTTGGCTTGATACATCTCTATGCCTTTGTACTTCACTGCTTTCTCTACCTGGCTCACTTCAGATTAGTGTTTCAAGCCTCCAATTCAAGGGTGACCTCCTCTAGGAAGGCTTCCATGACCTTGCTAAGTGCCTTCTGTGGAGTTTCCACAGTTCATGGGGTTACCAAACTGCTATAGATCTGACCACACATTTCTACAACTTTCTCCTCCCATCTAACACAGGGCAGAGGTTGTGCCTTCTCCTTTGTATCTCTGGCTCCTGGTACAGCCCTGAACCAGCGTGGATGTTTGCTCATAGACTGGGTGCTTATTTGTTCAACAAAATGTTTTGAGCACTGACAGCATGTCAGGCTCTGGGAAATTAGCTTGTGGCTTTGTTGAATGATTAAAGGGCCCTCCCCAAGTTCTGTGCCCACCTCGCCATCTCACTGTGAGTGCTACTCCCCCATGTATACCTGCTAAGCTAGCACTTTCTGAAAGATCTTCCTACCTTCCCGGGAGTGGACTAGGGAAGGTTCCAGGCCCAAGCTCTCCAAGTATGACTCCTCCACCCCAGTTCCAGATATCCAGCAACCTGGCTCTCCTCTCCGTGTCTCCCTGAAGCCCCCAGGCCTCCCTGAGCCCAACTCCTCTCCTGAAATGGAGTTTCTTGTGGCTTCACATTACATCTCCCCAGAGTACAGGCTCGTTTCTCCAATCTGTCATCGGATGCACCAACTCTCCAGGCTAAAAATACCCTTGACATTTTTGAAGGCCTGTTAGGGCTGGAGCCGCTCGCCTTAAGGTTGTGAGTTTCTTGCAAATCGACGCAGGTGGTGTAGCAGTCACAGGCTGAGGGCAGCTAGTACCTCAGTCACAGCTTGGTTACACCCAGTGGATGGGCTTGCCTGCTTTCCTGACATCCCTCCCTGACTCTGAGCTCCTGGAGATTAGGAATCAGGGCTCATGCATCACCACGTCCTCACACAGCCTGGCATACAGTAGGGACTCAATAAATGTTTGCTGAGTGATACACAGTAGTTATGAACAGGGACTCTGGAGCCAAATTGCTGTTGTTCAGTCGCTAAACTGTGTTTTTGCGACCCCATGGACTACAGCACGCCAGTCTCCTCTGTCCTCCACTATCTCCTGGAGTTTGCTCAGATTTGTGTTCATTGAGTCAGTGATGTTATCCAACCATCTTAACCTCTGCAGTCCTCTTCTCTATTTGCCTTTAATCTTTTCCAGCATCAGGGTCTTTTCCAATGAGTCAGCTCTTATCATCATGGGGCCAAAGTATTGGAGCTTCAGCTTTAGCATCAGTCCTTTCAGTGAATATTCAGGGATGATTTCCTTTAGGATTGACGGGTTTGATCTCCTCGCAGTCCAAGGAACTCTCAAGAATCTTCTACAGCACCACAATTTGAAAGCACCAATCCTGCAGCACAGTCTTCTTGACGGGCCAACCCTCTCATCTGTATATGACTACTGGAAAAACCATAGCTTTGACGACACGAAACTTGGTCAGTAAAATGATGTCTCTGGAGTCAAATTACTTGGGTTCAAATTCTGGCTCTACTTCTGACTGGGTGGCCACTCTGCCTTCATTTTCTCATCTGTTAAATGCAAGTACTAAAAGCATCCAGAACATAGATTTGTTCAGAGGAATAAATGACCACTCTTGGTATAGTTTCTAGAGCTTGACATGGTAAGCACAGCATGAGTTGTTCATCATTAGCATTAAAATTATTCATCATCTTTATCATCAGGAATCTAGCTTTCCTTATCACTCCACTCTGCTTTCCTCTATGGTCTTTATTCTCAGACAGGTTCTCCCTCACAGTGACAAAATGGCTGCCAGGCACTCAAGGTTACATCCCATCCCTCAAAAGCCCTGGTCTAAACAGCACTGGTGTTTTCCTTCCCCAGAATTCCAGCAGAAATACTGGAGTCGCTTTCTTCAACCTAGCTCTGAGCTTTGTCCTTTACTGTAACTATCTGAAACCAGGGAGATGGGCTGTTCATATTAGCTAATGGTAGGTCACGTGTCAATCTGGGAATCAATCACTGTAGTCAGAAGGATAGCATGCTCTGATTGGTCAGATCTGACACCAATCATTGTGTTCAAGAGAATAAAATGCTCTGATTGGTGGGCGTGAGTCACATGGTTATCAGGAACGAATCCTCTGATCTAGGGAGATAAAAATGCTCTGATTGGTTAGCACTAAGTCATGTGCCCATCCCTAGAGCCAAAGGTGGAAGTAGACTTCACCCACGTGCTTAGGCTTTGGTGAAGGAGGGGAGGGGTTTCTGTTCCCAGATGTAGGAATGGATGAGGGCAGGTGCAAACAGCTACTTCAACCAACAGCAGTCCCAAAGTGGAACAAAGCCCTTTGTTCCTTTCCCCTAGAACACCTCCCACTCAAGATTGTCCTGTATGGTGGCTTTTACTGGGTATGACAGCTTCAATGGTGTATGTGTGGCCACATCACACTGTGTACACAACTGAAGGTTAAATATTAAATCTCTCAATTCTTTTCCCTCCCAGGGGCCTCGGAGAATGGCCTTGCTCCTCTTCGTCTGGCTTGTCCAAAGTAAGAGTATCTCTACAGGCAGGCACGTTGCATTTTCTCTCTCTGGGTCCATACTCATGTCTTGCTGTGTCAGGTCACATAAAATAGATTCTGAACAAACTTTCTTCTACCTTCTCCTGCCCCTAGTCTCCTCTCTGCCTTTAGTTTCTCCTTTTGCACAACAAGCAACTATTCACTTGGCAGGATTTCTAAGTCCAGCCTCCTTCATCACTATGAGGGTCCCCCGCCCCTCCCCCTCCACGCCTCCAGGATTAAAAAGTTGCATCGCATCTTAGAGGCGGGGGGGGGGGGGGGGGGGGGGGGGGGGGGAAGAATTGGAATAAGAAAGTACCTCAGGAACCTTGGATGAAGCCTCTCAGCCTCTCAAATCAGGCAAGCGGTTGTCTTATTTGATTAGGATTAACAGATTTTCCAAAGATAACCTATTTTGGTTTTATGATTCTATCTCTCCAGGCAGTGTTTACAATATGTATTTGCAGAAACAGAATGTATGCCAGGAACGAGGCGAGGGCCCTTGCTGGCGCTCACACAGTCTGTCATAAATATAATATTAGGATGACGCCTGAAATTAATGTGAATCATTTCCCAATAAATATAGTCGGTTAGTGAGGTGTTCCAGGACTGCTGATGGGAGATATATTTTGGTAAAATATGGTTTTTTTATCGGTTGGGCACCAGGAGTGGGGGTACATGGAGGGCATAAATTTCCACGGAAGAAGTATCCTTTATGATTATTCAATTCCACAGTAGCTCTAAAAGCCTAAAGTAGATTCATATTTACAGTTCCTGGAAGCACCTGGTTTTTATATATTGGGAGAAGAATTAGCATCAGGGCCTCCTCGTGGAAATCACTGACTTAGGGGTGGGAAGATGAGAATACTCTATGCTGGGATGCTCCGTGGGACTGAGTTAATTTCACCTGCATTCGGGCGTGGAGCAAAGGAAGCTGTGTGAAGCAGTCAGACGAGAAGCGGCTGCTGGGAAGGCGGTCTTGGCTGGGTCCATATCAGCGATCGGGGATGCATGGAAGGGTTAGGGCCCTTTCCTGTTAGAAAAGGAATAAGTGTGTGCAAGGGAGAGGGCTGAAGCTAGCTAGCTAAAGTTTACAGCAACAGAGGTGGATGTAACCCTGTCTCTAAGAGCTCGGGCTAAGTGTGAACATCCCTATCTTGTCCCACCTGCCCAAATCCTCTCAAAGCCTAGAGATGGAAAAAAGAATTCAGACCTTGTCACTTGACGTTAACTTCCCTGTGTGAGCCTTATTTATTTACTTTTAAAGTTATCTTTATTTTTTTTCTCCCTGTACACAAAAGTGATACGGGTCCACAATCCATTAAACAAAATTTTAAAGTCCAAAAAGCTATGAAAACTGAGTTTTTATTGCTAACACATTTAGTAGCAAAACCAGATTTGACCAGAGATTTCAAATCTATTTATACTCCTTATTCATCCTACTTTGTGGGAACATTTATACTTTCACAACAGAATTATTAATGTGTTTGATTATGGGGAGGCTGACCCAGACCTTGCTGACAGTGTTAGATAAGGCTCATGGACCCTGATTCCTTTCCCAGAGCCAAACGGATTCTGAATTCAGAAACACATCTTCCCCAAGGGTCTCAGATAAAGGATTGTACATTTGAACTTGCTGGTTGTAATGAAAAAAAAAAAAAACAGATGACACAGTGTAGTGAAAGCGAAAGCCTTAAGGAAACAGAAAAGGCTCCCACTTAAGAAGTGGGCAAAACATATAAATACAGAAGAAAAACAACTGACCAGTAAACTTGGAAATAATCCAACTGCCCTCGTAGCTGAGGTGGCTGTAATAAGCTTCATCTTAAAAAAATTAAAACAAGGGTGGTTATCTGGTTTTGGTTGAGGATGTGTGGAAAATATTCCTGTCTCCACTGATGATGGGGTGATTCTTTCAACTATTTTGGAAGACAACTTGGCAATACCCACCCGCATTTCAAAAGTGTACACCCTTTGGAGGGACTTCCCTGAAGTTCCAGTGTTAAGACTCCATACTTCCACTGCAGGGGGCACCAATTCAATCCCTGGTTGGGGAAGTAAGAACCCACATGCCATGTGCAGTATGGCAAAAAATTTTTTTAAAGTATATACTCTTTGGAGAAGCAATTCTGCTTTTGGGAATTTATCTTGCAAGCAGTTATGCTCACCTGTGCAAAGTTATTCATTCAAGGATATTTACCACCATAGATACAACAGGAAAAAGCTAAAAGCAACCTAAATTTAGTGTTCAGTGTTCACAATAGAGGATTGGTTAAATACACTTGGAGCATATAGGCAACAGAAGAGTAGGAAGCAGTTAAAAAGAATGAAATAGACCCATGCGAACTGACTTGAAAGGATGCCCATGATATAGCACTCCACAGACAGAGCAAACTATGTAATTCTACAATTCAGTTTTCACTTTCTAGGAGTATTTATGTGCATATTATATGTTCACCTGTGCAAAGAAAAACCTGGGGGAGAACATACCCCAAACTGTGGTTACACTTCTCTAAGATGTATATGGTAATCAGGGCTTTCTCTAGATTTTATACATTTTAATACATTTTAAAATTAAACTGTGTGTAGTGAGGGAAAGGAAGTAAAAGTTCCTCATAATTCCACCCTCTTGCCCAGAGATTAGTTTTGCTAAAAATATGCTGGTTTTTTTTTTTTTTAATTCTGTCCCTTGCAGCATCATTCACAGTAGCTGAAAGCAATCCAGGTGTCCACTAATGGATGAATGGACAAGCAATATGTGGTCTATCCACACAATAGAATATTATTGCCTTAAAGAGGAGGAAATCCTGACACAGACATGAATGAACTTTGAGGACAAAATACTGAATGAAATGAGCCAGTTACAAAAAGACAAATACTGTATAATTTCACTTATAAGAGGTACTTCAAATAGTCAAACTCATAGAGACACAAACTAAATCGGTGGGTTGCCAGGGGCTGGGAGGAAGCAGGCAGTAGGAAGTTAATGTTTAATGGGTCCAGAGTTTCAATTTACAGATGAAAAGAGTACCAGAGATGGATAGTGGTTATAGTAGCAACACTGGGAATGTATTTGATACCAGAACTGTACACTTGGGGTTCCCTGGTGGCTCAGGGATAAAGAATCTGCCTGCCAATGCAGGAGACATGGGTTCAGTCCCTGATCTGGGAAGATTCTACATGCCGTGAAACAACTAAGCCCATGTGCCACAACTACTGAAGGCCGCGTGCCCTAGAGCCCATGCTCTGCAACAAGGGAGTAGCCCCTACTCTCTGCAACTAGAGAAAGCCTGCACAGCAACAAAGACCCAGCACAACCAAAAATAAATAAAATAAATAAATAAATTTTTTAAAGAACTGTACACTTCAAAATGGCTGAGACGGTAAATTTTATCTTATGTATATTTTATCATAACAAAAAAAAAATCCTGGTTTTCTTTCAGAATTTTCTCCATGAATACATCTATATTTATATTCACTCACCTGTGCACTTCTTCTCTATCCTCAAGAATGAGTTTGTGCCATCCAAAATTCTTCTGCTATTTTCTTTTCCCTTCTAATACGACATCTTGTCCATTCTTCCATGTTAGTGCCTGTGGGTCTCCCCACCTGGCATGCCCCTGTGAGAAGGCATCAACGATTTCACCAGCTACCCATTGATGGACATCTGGGCAGGTTCCAACGTGGGGACCTTATGTTTTGAAAGATTTTTGTCAACCAAACTGAATTTATTAAGTAATAATTAATTCATTTCCCCATTTTTTATTCATCAAAGATGCACAAACTGTAGACCAGGGCTTTCGATTAGCAGGAGGCTCCTGGAGCTGAAAGAATCCCAGCCAAGCCCAGAGAAATGTGGGTGTCTGAGCGAGCCCAGGTGGCCTTATGGAAGACAAATGCGTGAATTCCTTTGTGTGTTGGATTTTCACTTTTCTAACACAGGAGCAAAGCCAAACAGTCAGGAGAGGGATGGCGAGGACATTGAGAATGGAAAACTCTGGTGGAAGGGTTTTCAAGACAGGGGAAGAGCAATTACAAAGGCACAGAGGAAGGAGAGAAGATGGTTTAAACTTTCTCAGCCTCTGTTCCCTATGATCGGCATATTTCCCACCCCCTCACAGAATTATTCTGAGGATTTGCATAGTGGTACATAATAGGGCCTCAAGAAATCCAATAGATGATAAAAAACAACAAACAATAGAAAATGAGGCGGAGCTTCCACAAATATGTACCAGACTCAGAGCTGATGGCTGGAAGTGGATTAGTGAGGAAGACCCAGTCGCTCCCCTCCAGGAGCTCGATTCCAGGCTGTTTCGTGTGTGAGGAAAGAGCAGTGTGTTGTTCCAGAAACATACCTGGGTGCTGGAAAAGGCAGGCAAAATAGCGAGGAGAATGAAGGCTGGAGGTTGCCAGGAGCTAGGGGAGGGGGGAGCATGGGGAATGAGTGCTTAATGCATACAGGTATTCCTTTTGGGGTGATGAAAATATTTCAGAATTAGAGACAACAGTTGCATAACATCATGAACGTGTTCATGCCACAGGGTCATACACTTTGCTTGTTTGTTGTCTTTTTAAGTTTATTTATTTGGCTGCGTTTGTTCTTCGTTGCGACATGTGAACTCTTCACTGCAGCGTGTGGGATCCAGTTCCCCAACCAGGGATTGAACCCAGGCCCCCTGCATTAGGAGCTTGAAGTCTTAGCCACTGGACCACCACGGGAGTCCCTGAATCACACACTTTCTAATGGTAATCTTGCGTTATGTGAATTTCATGTCAATAAAAGCAAAAGATCAACTCCGGGCACTTAAGGGCCAATGCAGGGAATCTGGACCTCAACTTCCTGGAATCAAATCCTAGCCCATCCCTGCCTTGCCGTGTGAAGAGAAGCTGATTACATAATCTCATGGCACCTCAGTTTCCTCCTCAGTCAATTGGAGGTAATAAACTTCCACCTCAGAGGGTTGCCAGAATGATTAAATCAGGTAACAGTCATAAAGCTCTTAGCAGAACCTGGCCCATGGTAAGTGATCAGCAGATGGTGGTTGATGTTGTTATTATTATTGGTGAGGGGAAAGGGGTTCAAGGCAAGGGGAACAGTGGTGGCAAATGCAGAGATTTAGATGGAGATGGGAACAGGCTGTGGACAGCACAGTGCTTGGTTGGGCTGGAGACACCTGTAGGCTGAAGGAGAGGAAGGTGAGACGAGCCTTGCTCTAGATTCCATTTTACATGCTAAAAGGGAATTCTGGGTGTCCGCAGATCTCATCTGACCGTAACATTTATCACGAAGAGTAAATACGTAGATTCCATGTCGCGTTTCTTACCAGACAAGGAAAATGCCATTCTTCCAGGAACTCAAATGTGTCTCATGTTTTTAAGGAGACTGTGATGATTGTAAGGTTTGGGTCAGTTGCTAATGTCCCATTGTTCCAAGCAATCTTTGGCGAGCGTATATGACCTCTCTTCCTTCTGTCATCATAGAAAGCCAATTATGCATTGTTGTTTGTACAATAAATGGAGAGTTTTAAAAACATACACATTGATGACTATCCTGTTGTTTAGGGAGCCTGGCAGAACATTTCATAGCAGTGTCCCATGGAGGGTATACAGAATGAGCACTTAGCCCCTTCAGAAATTCTGGAAACCAGAGTGAGGTATTCCTTCAGGGTAGCAGCTGTGGCAGGGTGGCAGGGTGGCAGATTCATGAATGGTGTGCACTGGGGCTCTTAGAAAGTGTCCTCCAGTACACAGTCAGTGGGTTGACAATAGACATATCACGAAAAAAGAGTTCATGGGTCAGTTAAGTTTGGGCAACAGGAAAATCAAAGGTTTCTTTTATGCAGGAATTGTCAGAGCCTATAATACCCTAAGGTTCATTTGACTTTCCCAGAAAGGGATACAGGATTCAGGGTTTCCTAAACTGATGTGACCCTTTCTTCTCCATATCAATATGTAGAAATAGGGCTTTAGGGATCTCACTTCGGGAATCATTGGATTACAACTTCATATTCAAGTTTTCTTTCTTACAATTAATGGTGCAACCCGATCATCAGCTAGACTTGGATGTGTCAATCAAATCACTGAATGAACATTCATCAATGATTTACTTTATTGGTGCTAGGGAGGCAGACCGGAAAAGGCACAGTCCCTGCCCTCAAGGAGAATACAATCTAACAGGGGGAATACTATCAATAATAACCATAACAAGAATAGCAGGTATCATTTATTGGGCACTTACTATAAGCCAGGCACAGTGCTTAATGGGTATTTAAAAGAGCTTATTTAAACATCTCGATAGACAGATCAGTGTTATTATTCCCATTTTACAGGTGAAGACAGAAGTTCAGAGACAGTAAGCAACTTGATCAAGGGCACACAGCAAAGGGTGGCAGAGTAGGGGTTGGAGTCAGATTTTCTGGATACTGAAGCCACAGGCTTCACCGTGTGCTCTAAGGGCTTCCTGGTCAAAGGAGAAAAGCAAACAGGTCAAGCCTGAGGCCACCTAATGGGGAGGCGGGGAGCAGAAATCTCTGGACAACTTCTCTAGTTGTGAGACATGTTCATAACCTGGAAGGAGCTCTGGGGTGAAAAGGTCAAGGGCTGGGGTGAAAACTAGGGATAAGGTATAAATATCTATAAGGAAGGGAGAAACGGCTAGGGTTATCCTGGCGGGGGAGGTAGCTGGAGAAGGAAACTCAGGGTGACAGAGAGGAGGAGGCAGGGAGGAACTCGAGAACCAGGAGAGCTGGCTTCTCCTCTGGGTCTTGCTCCAATTTACTGTGCATCCTTGAGTAGGTCCCCTAACCTCTCTTGTTTAAACAGGTCTCAGCATCACCCACCACTCTTATGCTATGATTATGAATCTGCTTCCTCCCAAAGGTAGTCTTTTTCAAGAGCAAGGAGAAGCTTTCATTCACCCTCTTGTTCCCAGTGCCTGGTATGGTACCCAGCACAATTAAGGTGCTCCATAAATGTTTGTTGATTACATGAGTGAATGAGTGAAAAAGTAGGTGAAGGTGTAAAAGGAAGAGGCTGGGTGTGGTTGATTTACTCTGGCACCAGAGCAGCAGCCCCTGAGACATATTTTCCCAGCTTTCCACTAAAATACCTAAGAAGGCAGCAAAATCCAAAGCTCACAGTGCTGACACCCAAGACTGACAGGCGCCTGTTGCCAGAATCTGGGAGGAATTTCCATAAATACAAGGCAGATGGAGCTGGGTTGAGATAAACAATCGGGAACCTATTCAAGTTTTATCTTCTGAAATAGGGCACTCCTCCAGGGTAAAAGGAGATAGGAAAATACTCAACCCCCCCTCCGCACTTACAACCCGGGACTCTGAGACCCACAGTCTGTGCCAGTCAGAAAATGGGGTGGTGAGAGGGGAGGGGGGTTTCTCCACAGAATGGGGCACTTCTGTAGGCAAAGTACTCTCCTTTCTGCTGGCCTGTACTTCTACCATTTAGAGACTGAAGTTTCCAGAAGGCAATATGTTGGGGGTGGGGGTGGGGGTGGGGGATGGAAGGGAGGGAAGAATGTCAAAAGCATTTTGTACCCTGAGAGGAACAGCTTCCAGGAGTACTACAGGTAAGGGAGGAACAGACACAGACTGCATGCTGGGGATTGTAGTTTCTTTTTAACGTGGTCCTTTCGTTTTTTGTTTGTTTTTTTGTATTTGTTCTGTTTTTGTTTGGCTGCACCAAGAGGCTTGTGGGATCTTAGTTCCCAGACCAGGGACTGAAACCGACGCCACAGACTGGCAGTGAAAACATGGAGTCCTAACCACTGGATTACCAGGAAATTCCCTCCTTCCTTAGTGCTTTGTGCCTGACGTCTAACCATGCCACGGGACAGAAGAGGATCCCTTCTCAAGGGAATGAAAACCTGATTGACACTCACTTCAGTGCTATGCAGAGCACCAGTCTTCCTCTCCAGGTGTTGATGATGAAGGGGCGGGGGTCGGCCAGTGCCTTGCTGCTGCTGCTGCTAAGTCCCTTCAGTTGTGTCCGACTCTGTGCGACCCCATAGACGGCAGCCCACCAGGCTCCTCCGTCCCTGGGATTCTCCAGGCAAGAACACTGGAGTGGGTTGCCATTTCCTTCTCCAATGCATGAAGGTGAAAAGTGAAAGTGAAGTCGCTTAGTCGTGTCCGACTGTTAGCGACCCCATGGACTGTATAGCCCACCAGGCTCCTCCATCCATGGGATTTTCCAGGCAAGAGTACTGGATTGGGGTGCCATTGTCTTCTCCATGGCAAGTGCCTTAGCGGATGATGAAAGGTGCCGAGGACAATTCACACACCACCCATAGCCTTGACTACTTTCACATGTCCCAAGATACCGTTTGTATTGTCAGGAATCAGATGCACAATCTCTATGGAGCTCAGAAAGAACACCTTGACACCCATGTCCACACTCAGTAGAGAACAAAAAACACCATGAAAACTCCAGACCACAGGTCCAAGCCCCAAGTACCTTCAGGGGCCAGCAGGAGCTGTGCAAGTTTCGCCGACAAAGATCTGTATAATCAAAGTTATGGTTTTTCCACTGGTCACGTACGGATGTGAGAGTTGGACCATAAAGAAGGCTGAACACCAAAGAATTGATGCTTTCAAACTGTGGTGCTGGAGAAGACTCTTGAGAGTCCCTTGGACTTCAAGAAGATCAAACCAGTCAGTCCTAAAGGAAATCAACCCTGAATGTTCATTGGAAGGACTGATGCTGAAGCTGAAACGCCAATACTTTGGCCACCTGATGCGAAGAGCCAACTCACCAGAAAAGACTGATGTTGGGAAAGACTGAGAGCAGCAGGAGAAGGGGCGACAGAGGATGAGATGGTTGGATGGCTTCACCGACTCAATGGACATGAGCTTGAGCGAACTCCGGGCGATAGTGAAGGACAGGGAAGCCTGGTGTGCTGCCATTCATGGGGTCACAAAGAGTCAGACATGACTGAGCAACTGAACAACAACAAAGGTGGGCCAAGGATAAAAGGAAATTGAGGGGAATGAGGAGTTGGGCCCCCTGATGTCCAGTTTACAGATGAGAAAACAAAGGCTCAGAGAAGGGAGTGACCTGTTCCAGGTCTCAAAGTGATTTGGACCAGGACAGCTTCTTCATTCTGGGAACTTCTTCAGGGGAAAGTGAGAGCATTGCCAGCCCTGCCAAGAGGCAGGAGAGGTCTGCGCTTCTGAGGGGTGGAGGTGGGAGCAGCCACTGGCCCGGCGCTCCTGGCTCTGCCTCTGGGCTCATGACCCTCTGCCTTCTCTAGCTCATTTCTTCCTCACGTCTGTCCCTGCATTTTCTCCTCCATCTTTCTCCATCCCCCCAACACCGTCCTTCCCTCCACCATCTATTTCTCTGTCTCTCTTTGTCCCTTTCTCTCTCTCCCACTCCAGAAGCTCTTAGTGAGGACCTACTCTGTGCACATCACCAGACTGGGCCCTGAGTATGGCATCATTCGACCATCTGAATGCTGGGTTGTGTTTCCCACTGAAGCTTCCAGATCTGCAGAAATCTGGCTTTACAGTAAAGAAAGACAATGAGTTTCTGCAAAGCTAATGATAATTACCCTCCAGACACAATCACTCGAAATTAGCTGGAAAACTAACCCGGGCTTTGCACTTTGTCCCTCCTCAGTAATTTTGACTCTGAAATACCATCATTTATACTTAAAGAAAGAGCTAGTGAGCAGGATGGGAGACATGGCCTTTTGCCAGGCTTGCAATAACTAAGCAGGCTCAGACAAGGCAGGGTCAGGGGCATCTGTTTTGTAAGTCCTGTTCCTCTTTTCCCCTGGAGTTCATCCTTGATCCTAGAGGTTCTGTTTACAGCCAGAGTTTCCCTCGTTTATTGAACCTGCAAGAGTTGGTGGCTCAGATGAAGAAAATGCTTCCTTCTAAGACTTTGGACCACACTTGCATTTAAACCTTACACACCAAACTACAAACCCGTCTGTGATGATTAATTTTATGTGTCTGATTAAGCATTATCTCCGAGTGCATCTGTGAGGGTGTTTCAGGATGAGATTAGGATCTGAATCAGTGGACTCAGTAAACTGATGTGCAGGCACATGTGTGCTCAGTTGCTTCAGTCGTGTCCAACTATTTGTGACCCTATGGGCTGTAGCCCACCGGGCTCCTCTGTCCATGGGATTCTCCAGGCAAGAATACTGGAGTGGGTTGCCATGCCCTCCTCTAGGGGATCTTCCCAACCCAGTAATTGAACCCACGTCTGCCTGCGTCTCCTACACTGCAGGCAGATTCTTTACCCACTAAGCCACCTGGGAAGCCCCAATAAATTGATAGCCCCCCTCAAATGTGGGTGGGCATCGTCCAACCCTTTGAGGGTCTAAACAGAACAAAAGGTAGAGGAAGGAAGAATTTATTCCCCTTTTTGCTTCATGCCTGACTGCTAGGTTAGGACAACTCTTTCCATCTTTCCCTGTCTTCCAACTAGGATTTAAACCATTGGCTCCCCAAGTTCTCAGGCCCTCAGATTCAGACTGAATTAGACCCCTGACATGCCTGGGTTTCCAGCTTGCAGACAGCAGACTGTGGGACTTCTCGGCCTCCATTATGGTGTGAACCGATTCATCACGATAAATCTCCTTGAATACATCGACCAGTTCTGTTTCTCTAGAGAACCCTGATTGATACATCTTCTTTCCTCTGTTCCCTCTCTTTCCTCCACCCAGTTCCCACCCTTAACCTTCTCTGGCAAAGCTGTAACGTGCTATTTGCCCTGGGGTTAAACTAAGCCCAAATTTCTGGTTCCTTCCACCCCTGCATCATCACGCCATGGCGGGCAGGATTAAGTGTCTTTAGCTTGGTTTGAGTCCTCTGTGTCCTTTCTTGGGGAAAAACATAATTTTAATAACTGTCTTTCTTTTAAGTATGTGCAAATTATTTTATGCTTTATGCAGTAATCAAAACCATGCGAGACAGACATTATGTTGAAAGAAAGAAGCCAGCTACTCTATGAATTCACTTATGCGAAGGGTAAGAACAGGCAAAATGAATCAAGGTTAAAATAATGATTCTCTCTGATGAGGTGGGGGGGGGGGTGAGTATATATGGGTAACATGAGGGAACCTTCTGGGATGATGCACGTGTTCAGAATCTTGAGATCAGTGGGTCATTACGCAGGCATAAGCCTCAGCCAACATGCACTGAACTGGACACGTAAGATATGTGCTCTTTACATGCATTACACCTGAATTTTAACAAACACGTGACAGTTAGTCTCTTTCCTATGTGAGTTAGTGCTAAAATCTATTTTCTGCTGTCTTGTACTACTGGCTTTGCTTTATTGGAAGAGAAGTATTGTTCTTTGCTCCTGCCAACTTGTTTTTAAGGAACACTGTTAGGTTACTTTTATAGACTGCCCTCCCCCATTGTGATATTACTCCCCCATTAGTGCTCATCATCCAGAAGGAAATCTAAGACTCATACTCAAGTAACAGTAAAGGAGAGTTGCAGCGGGAATTGGGGGGAAGGGGGTGAGAACCCCTAAGAATGAACATAATGTAAAGAATGTTCTTAGTACAATTAGTCCCATCTAGTTGGAACATAGGAAGAACAAACTGGGATTCCATTAAGCTGGAGTCAGACATGGAAGGCTTAGATGCCAAGCTACAGTTTGTAGTAGTAGGCAGAGGGAGAACTGCTAGGGTTTTCTGAGCTGAAGAGGAACATGATCAAACTCATGCTTTCCAAAGAGAAATATGGTAGTGTGACCAAGACAAGGTGAAGGTGAAGGTGAAGTCGCTCAGTCGTGTCCAACTCTTTGCCACCCCATGGACTGTAGCCTACTAGGCTTCTCCGTCCTTGGGATTCTCCAGGCAAGAATACTGGAGTGGGTTACCATTTCCTTCTCCAGGAGATCTTCCCAACCCAGGGATTGAACCCGGGTCTCCTGCACTGGAGGCAGACGCTTTAACCTCTGAGCCACCAGGGAAGCCCAAGACAAAGCAGAGCCTAAAGGCTGTGAAACCAGTTAAGAGGATACTGCAATAGTCCTAGAAGAGAATAATGGGGCTTGAGACAGTAAGAGAACTAGATGATAGGTGTCATAAATAATATGATCATTGGGTACAGAGGTCAAGGAAGAGAGAGGAGTTGATAAAAAGAAGAGCACAAAAGCTTGGTAATTGGGAATATGGGGCCTGGAGTGAGATCACTTGAACTTGAATCCCAGCTTCCCCTACATACTAGCTGTTCATTTTAAGCAAGTCTCTTAATCTCACAAAGTTTCCAGCTTCTTGTATTTGAATTCAGTTCAGTTCAGTCACTCAGTTGTGTCCAACTCTGAGATCCCATGGACCACAGCACTCCAGGCTCCCCTGTCCACCACCAACTCCTATATTTGAATTGGTGACAATAAAACACCTGTTGTGTAGGATTTGATCTCTGGTTTAGAGATCAAATTGCCAACATCCACTGGCTCATAGAAAAGGCAAGAGAATTCCAGAAAAACATCTATTTCTGCTTTATTGATTACACCAAAGCCTTTGACTATATGGATCACAACAAACTGGAAAATTCTTCAAGAGATGGGAATACCAGACCACCTTACCTGCCTCCTGAGAAATCTGTATGCAAGTCAGGAAGCAACAGTTAGAACCAGACATGGAATAACAGACTGGTTCCAAATCGAGAAAGGAGTACATCAAGGCTGTATATTGTCACCCTGCTTATTTAACTTATATGCAGAGTACATCATGCAAAATGCCAGGCTGGGTGAAGCACAAGCTGGAATCAAGATTGTCGGAAGAAATATCAATAACGTCAGATATGCAGATGACACCACCCTTATGGCAGAAAGTGAAGAGGAACTGAAGAGCCTCTTGATGAGGGTGAAAGAAGAGAGTGAAAAGCTGGTTTAAAACTCAACATTCAAGAAACTAAGATCATGGCATCCAGTCCCATCACTTCATGGCAAATAGATGGGGAAACAATGGAAACAGTAACAGACTTTATTTTTGGGGCTCCAAAATCACTACAGATGGTGACTGCAGCCATGAAATTGTTTCTCCTTGGAAGAAAAGCTATGACCAACCTAGAAAGCATATTAAAAAGCAGAGACATTACTTTGCTGACAAAGGTCCATCTAGTCAGAGCTATGGTTTTTCCAGTAGTCAAGTATGGATATGAGAGTTGGACTGTAAAGGAAGCTGAGCGCCGAAGAATTGATGCTTTTGAACTGTGGTGTTGGAGTCCCATGGACTGCAAGGAGATCCAACCAGTCCATCCTAAAGGAAATCGTTCCTGAATCTCTACTGGAAGGACTGATGCTAAAGCTGAAACTCCAATAGTTTGGCCACCTGATGCAAAGAACTGACTCATTGGAGAAGACCCTGATGCTGAGAAAGATTGAAGGCAGAAGGAAAAGGGGACAACAGAGGATGAGATGGTTGGATGACATCACTGACTCTATGGACCTGAGTTTGAGCATGCTCTGGGAGTTGGTGATGGACAGGGAAGCCTGCCGTGTTGCAGTCCATGGGGTTGCAAAGAGTTGGACATGACTGAGCAACACTGAACTGTGTAGAATTAAATGAGGTTAGGCCCATAAGGTGCCATCATAACATGTGTAATTCAGCAGGTCGTCAATCAGTGAGATTTATTTCTATTTATTTAGCTGTGTCAGGTCTCAGTTGCAGCATGTGAGCTCTTCGATCTTCCTTTGCAGTTGCAGCATGCAAACTCTTAGTTGTGACATGTGGGGTCTAGATCCACATCTGCCCAGGGATTGCACCCAGCCCCCTGCATTGGGAGTGCAAAGTCTTAGCCTTCTTAGCCACTGGACCCCCAGGGAGGTCCCAATCAATGAGATTTACTGTAATTATTTTCATTATCATTATTCAAGTTAATACTGTTTGTGTGTGCTTAGTCACTCAGCCGGGTCTGACTCTGGGATGCTTTGGACTGTAGCCAGCTAGGCTCCTCGTCCATGGGGTTTTCCAAGCAAGAATACTGGAGTGGGTTGCCAATTCCTTCTCCAGGGGATCTTCCTAACCCAGGGATGGAACCTGTGTCTCTTGGGACTCCTGCATTGCAGGCGGATTCTTTACCTGCTGAGCCATTGAATTAAGAATGCATAAAAGACAGTCAATAGAGGGAGAGTAAAGGAAATCAGTCCTAAAGGAAATCAGCCCTGAATATTCATTGGGAGGGCGGATGCTAAAGCTGAAACTCCAATACTTTGGCCACCTGATATGAAGAACTGACTCACTAGAAAAGATCCTGATGCTGGGAAAGATTGAAGGCGGGAGGAAGAAGGGGATGACAGAGGATGAGATGGTTGGATGGCATCACCAACTCAATGGACATGGGTTTGGGTGGACTCCGGGAGTTGGTGATAGACAGGGAGGCCTGGCGTGCTGTGGTTCATGGGGTTGCAAAGAGTTGAACATGACTGAGTGACTGAACTGAACTGATAACACAGAGAGTCCCCCGTTTCCTAGAGATCAAGAGAGACCTGGCATATTGCAGTCCATGGGGTCACAGAGTCTGACATGACTGAGTGCATGAACTGAACTGAACTGAAAGGGATGGGAAGATGATGACTTTAGTTTTCTTTTCAGCAGAAGCTAAGAGGAAACACATGATTCACCATGTTCTCCATTCCTCCTGCCATGCGATCAGTGATGTTCCAGACAGAGGCCACTCTGCCTACCTGAATCTCAACAAGAGGACAATATGGAACAGAGGCACAGCCTGCCCATGATTGCATGTAATGTAAGTGAGAAATAAACTTACGTTGTTGTGAGCCATGGAGATCTAGGAGATGTTTGTTACTGCAACATAGTCCAGTCTCATCCTGACTGTTGCAGAGGGTGAATGAATTGCCCAGTGACCCCAATCTGTGATATCAACAAGTTGAAAACAGAATACTCCCAGGGTTCCTCCAGAAAAGCTTACAAATAAGACATGGCGCCAGTCTTTTCCATCATAACAATAATCACAGCATCAGATTGTTAGCACATGCCAAGGGGGATAATTTGGGTGGAGTGGGTAGATGCTCTGTACCCAGTATTTTACTGTTAAGGGCAAATTTGCAGAGATTTGGAAAATTGGGTTCTGTGTAGAGTAAACATACTGAGCAAGTTTTCAGCTACAACACAGCTGAGCTTAAAGGGAACGGGGTTTGATAGTTAGTGTCAGCATAATGAATTTTTTCAAAAAACGGCTCCAGAATGTCTGCAAAACACTGTCAAGTCAAAAATTGTGCCTGTGGGTTTTTTAAAGCAATTTCCCTAGCCACTCTGGCTAATAATATCTCGTTTTGTTAACTCTGAACAAACGTCTTTTTAAAAATATTGTAACATGTCATTTCCTAGTGTTAGCTCTTTCAATGACTTTCCATGGCATGCTTACATCTAAAGAAAAGATCTTAACCAGACCTGGTTTGGGGCTATCTTGCAAGGACAGCAATGTTCATTACTAAAAATCAAAATGAAAATGAAGCAAATAAGCAAAAAGAAGAAAACATTAAAAACAACCCCCACAAACTACAGTTGCACCTACCCAGAAACTATTATGATTAACACCTTGAAGCTACTGACTCTTCCAAACCCTTCTTTATGTGCATACACATATATGATGATTTTCTTTTTAATGAGATCATACAGGGTACCTAATTTCTTAAAATGTTTTCTCATTTAATATATCACAACTCTATTCTTTGTTTTTAAAAAATATTTATTTATTTATTTGGCTGTGCTGGGTCTTAGTTGCACCATGCAAACTTTTAGTTATGTTCCCTGACCAGGGATTGAACACAGGCCCCCTGCATTAGGAGCACGGAGTCTCGGCTACTGGACCATCAGGGAAGTCCCAATACATTCCTTGTTAATAGAATTCTCCAGGCAAGAATACTGGAATGGGTTGCCATTTCCTTCTCCAGGGGATGTTCCTGACCCAGGGATCAGACCCAAGGATTGAACCCAAGTCTTCTGCATTGCAGGCAGATTCTTTAGCATCTGAGCCACCAGGGAAGCCCAAGGTATATTTATCCAATGAAATTTATGGTCATCTAGTATGTCATTCATTCCCTCAGTAAATATTTGCCCAAAAATTGTGTTTCTGAATATATTTGACTGAGCCTCTATTACTGTATCTAGGTTCATCCCAATTTCTAACAGAACACTGCTCTTAATATCCTCATAGCTAAACCTTTGTGTGTATATCTATATATTTATATAGATATCTATCTATATAATATCTATCTATATTTATATAGATATCGATATATATATAGAGAGAGATAACTTTATGGAAGTACATTCTTAGAAGTAGAGAGGCTTGGTCCAAATAAAACCCCTTGCAGGCTTTTGATACTCTTAATCAAGCATGTTTGGTTGTCAGAAATAGAGACCAACTTGAACTATCTCAGGTTAAGGGTGGTTTATTAAAAGAACACGAGCCTCAGGCAGGGTGAGAGCAGAACAGCTTGAGAGTTCTCAGCAGGCAAAGCGCATGGCCTTTCAGTCTAGCGCTCCCACTAAGAGGACCACACCATCAACTCAATCAGTCCTTGTTTCAACTTCATCCAAATTCTCAGGGAAGAGGGAATCTGGTTGTGGCAGTCTCGGCCTGTGGAACTGGCTCTCCTGGGTCAGGGAGCTTCATGATCCAAGAAAAGCCGACCTGGAGTCAGGCAGTAACAGGGAGAGGCTCAGTGGGCAACGAACCCCTCCTATCCCACGAAGTGGCTTTTAATAACAGTAAGAATGGAAAAGTATCAGCAGAGTAAACACAGTTTCATTTTCCTTTGTGAACGGATTGCCATTCTCGGACCATATGTTAATCAGAATTCTTTTGGTTGTAAGCAACAGAAACCCAGTTCACAGGACTAAACATGAAGATGTGGAAGAGGCTTTGGAGGACTCATCAGCACCAAGGTGTTAATAGCAACAGCTTCATGTTACTGGGAAGCTCAGGGCTAGATCTGCCATCAAACAGAGCCGTATCCAAGAGTTCTACTACGTCACCAAGACTCTCCCTTGCCTTCTCTGCGTTCTTCTGGAATGAAGTTATTTTCAGGCCAACTCTCCCCAGGATAAGATATGATGGCTGCCTGCAGTTCCTGGCACGTATCTCCAACAGGAAGAAGGAACAACTTCAGACAGATCCCAGCCAAAGTCTCAGAGTTTACTCCTATTGGCCAACACGACTGAATTGATCACCAAGGACAAGAAAAAGAAATATTGGTTAGGCGTAAGTCCCGCCCCTCAGGCTGGGCAGTGGAGTCAACCAAGCCGGAACCACACGAGATGGGGTAGTAGGAGAGCGGTGACTCCCAAAGGAAAAGCAAGGTGCTTCTGCCGAAAGAAGGGGGATAGTGCTGGCCAGGAAGCACTGACAAGTGTCACTACAGACATATAGTAAGGTTCTGGGTTTTTTTCTAGTAGAAGACGTGACCATTCTTTTTTTCCCAAATGACAAACAGGACGCTTTGGGAGCTTGTTGAAAGAAGCGGTGCAGTACAATCGAACCTTCTGTAGTGACGCCGTCCAATACAGAAGACATTGGCCACTGTGTTGAGCACTTGAAATGTGGCTAGTGGGATTGGAAAACGGAATTTTAAATTTCAATTAATTTAAATTACCTCATGAGATTAGTGGCTAGTGTAGTTAGATAACACAGAAGCAAAGCCTGATAAATTTTTCTGGTAGCAGCATATAGAAATGTGAGGTCTTCCATGCCTCATGACTTCAGAAAAAGAAAGTCTCCCGCCCTTGTCTGCTGGCAGGGAAACTTTCTGAGTCTCCGGGAGTTTTTCCACGAGAGCGATGGGAGGTCTGCGCTGTGTCCATGGGGCTGGCGGTGAATGTGGTGCCTTGTAATGAAATAACTGAAACATCATTGTGACTGCAGAATCAAGGGTCTTCCCTCCTTATCTCCAAAGCACCCGTGTTTTACATGAAAAAGCGTTTCTAATTAATAGGCCAGCCCCTCTTGAGTTTGATAAAAACAGAGGAGAAAAGGATTTGATTAACCCACAATCTTTTCAATTTGGCGTGTTCTGCATGAGTGAAGTGTGTTTTCTGCAACAGAGCCAAGCTGGGCCTGTCCTGGTTCACCGTGATAACATTCTTGGCTTTGTGCAGCCCCCGATTCACCCCCAGCCTGCCAGGAGAGGCCGGTACGAACAGATTCTCAGAGGTAATCACCAGCGCCACCAACAAGGGTAATCTGGATTCTCATACAGACAGTGGCCCATTCGAAGAAAGGAAAGATGACAAAGGCCTCCATTGTCCCCGAGTGAGAGTGTTTGTTCAGTCCTGAGACTGTGGGCAGAGGCTGGGCTGAGCAGCAATGGGAAGGACCATGCAGATGGGTGGGTAGGACACCCAAAGTCAAGAGGTCAGAGACATGGATGGAGCCGAGGGGGAGAATCAGCTGCAGTGGTGTCCAGCATGGTGACCACCCATGATCCACTGGCTCTCCCAGCTCTGGAGTGTGCCAGAGGAAAACCTCACTGCCTGGGACAAAAACAAAGCAGTGTGTTCTCTGAATAAGGACCCAGTTTCATTTTTCTTTTTGTCAATGGAGAGATCAGAAACTTCTTTCTCCTTCTCCTCGATGAGAGGGACAGGCTAGGTGGCAGATGTTCTCTCTAGATGGGTATGGTGGTTTTAAAACATGACTGCAAATTCTTAGAAGGTTTTCATTTTCAGACGGAGGCTTTCTGTCTTCTCCACTTAAATCTGCATGGGTTGGTGACTGCTTGGCCCCATGGAGTCTGCAGGAAGTGATGCTCTCTAATTTTCTGAGGCTGGGTCATAAAAGGCCATTGGCTTTCACCTTATTCACTGGAACCCTCATGCTTGGAGCCTTGAACTACCCTGTAAGAAGTCATCCAGATGGTGGTAGTTTGTTATGGCAGCCCTAACAAACGAATACTTCTTCAATCTCATTTTGCTGTTGTCAGAGGTTTTTTGGTCTTTCTTTTCCAATATTTTATTATGAAAGATACTACCTATACAAAAACACTCATGTACTCACCTCCCACATTCTACAATTACTTTATGCTTCTTTAATTATATTGCTGTCAATCTCTCCATCTTTCTATCCATCTATGAATCCATCCTTTTTTTTTCAAAGTAAGTTGCAGTCACCATACATTCCATCCGTAAACACTTCAAACTTGTATCATGAACTAGAGTTCAATACGTGTTTTCTGTTTTTTAGATGAAATTGAAATATAGTGAAATGCACAGATCTTTTGTGTGTATTTCATGAGTTGGGGCAAATGTCTAAACCATGTAACCTAAACTGCTATCAAGGTATAGATCATCACCAAACCCACAAAGCTCTCTCATGTCACCTCCTAGTCAATTCCCACATTTGCTTTCCTAAGAAGATACTGCTGTCCCGATTTTTCTTAACATAGGTTAGTTTAACCTATTCTGGAACCTCAGATATACAGAATCATATGACATGTACTCTCGTGTAAGGCTTCTTTCACTTAATATAATATTTTGATGGATTTTTATTTTAAGAAAGCTGTAAGAACTGGTCCAAGTGTTTTAGCGGCCTGTTAAGAAAAATAAGTAAGAACAAATAAATGAAACAATGAATAGTAGTATGTATTCCACACTGCTTGGTGCTAGGCAACGCGCTGGGTGCCTGGGATACAAGCATAAGGTTGAATCAAGCAGTCCTGTTCTCAAGAAGTTCCCAGGTATCATAGCCAGAAGGAAAAGAGTCAAAAGTTTAATTCTGAGCAACAAAGAAGAGAGGGATAGAGCAAAGGAGTAGACATTTCTCAGATTTGGTTCCAGTAGTATTATTGTTTGATATTTTTCTTTAGGCTGATCCATTTTATTTTACTAAGCTATTTCTGAAGTCACAGTGCCCTTGTTAATTTTGTCAGGCAAGTAACGTGTCCAGCTAAAAGTTCTTCCTTTGATTCTCATGTAGCGAACAGTGATCAGGGAACTTAACTCAGGCCAGTGAAATGTAGATCTGTTCAGTAGAGTTCCCAGAAAGCTTTTTGCTTTCCTAATTGAAAAACTGATGGTGGTAGTGGTGGTGTTATGGTGGTGGTGTTAGACAGACTCAACTGGTCCAGCCTGTTCTCTCTCACCTTTCCCTTCTTCCTGCCTGGACTCAGGATGCAATGCCTAGAGTACAGCAACCATTTTGAGGCCATGAGCATAAAAGCCTCCATGCCAATGAAGAAAGCAGGAAGTTAGAAGGAGCCTGGATCTTTCACAATAGCCTTGGATAGCTGCACTAGCCTTGGGCTACAGCTACCCAAAAATCTTGGTGCTTTTAAAAAATTAACCCTTTACTTAAATTTAAGTCACTGTTGGTTGAGTTTTCAGTTATTTGAAGCCAAATACACCCCAATTAATACATTTGAGTTTGATGGGCTGCTTTTCCCCCCCTACTTTAATTCAAGTAAATACACAATTTTTCAAATGAAATTGCTTTGGGGTATCATGTGAAATTAACATATAAAAAAGAGGAAGGTGATACTTTTAGAAATTCTGACCTAGTAGGGTCATTATTTTATTTAGCATTTCAGAATTTATTAAGATTTTCCTCCATGATTCTTTTCTTTTTTTCACATTTTGGCTGTTTGGGGTCTTTGTTGCGGGGCGGGGGTTAGTTGCCCTGCGACATGTGGGATTTTATTTCCTCAACCAGGGATCAAACCTGTGTCCCGAGCATTGGAAGGCAGATTCTAAACCACTGGCCCACCAAAGAAGTCTCTCTCCATGATTCTTTTATCTAATCTCCACTGCAACTCCATGAGGGCTTCCCAGTTGTAAAGAATCTGCCTGCCAATGAGGGAGACACAGGAGACATGGGTTCGATCCCTGGGTCAGGAAGATCCCCTAGAGGAGGAGATGGCAACCCACTCCAGTACTCTTGCCTGGAAAATCCCATGGACACAGGAGCCTGGTGGGCTACAGTCCATGGGGTCGCAAAAAGTCAGACACAACTGAGCAACTGAGCACACACACGCAACTCCATGAAGTAGGCAAGACATATTATTGTCCACCTGCTATAAATGGCTGGATGGATGAAGTTGAGACGTGTTAGTGCTTTGCTAAGGCTCTCATAGCTGGTGGGAAGGGAAGCCAGGAGAATCTTACAATGTTAACGTCACAAATGTTGATTAAGTATGAGGCGACAGGCACTGTGGATACAATGGAGAATAAGCTAGATAAACGCAGTCTCTGCCTCTAGAGTAACAGGGAGAACAAACATTGAAGCAAACGATGGCAAATAAATATGAACAATGGTATAAAGAAAATCTAGAGGTCTGGGAAAGCCTGAGAGTCTCTGTCTTAATTTGGTGCCCCCCCCCCCTCCAAGGCAGATCACAGCTCAGAGTTGTTTCACTGGGATGAGAAGCTGGAGTATTTATTTTCCACCCCTTTTCCCTTGTTAGTTGAGAGCAGCATCAGCTCCCCAGCCTCTGGCCTGTCCCATACATGGGAAAAGCCCCTCAGGCAGGCATTTGGAAGAAACACTTGTACCAAATCTGTGTGCAGATGACCCCAGTGTGGGCAGAGGTACGCACACTGGCAATGACTGTCACAGGCACCTAATCTCTTTTTTTGCCACTTAATGGTGCCATCTGACAATATGAGACAGTTAAGACAGGCTGACTTAATGCTATAAGATGCCTAAATAGCTTGACATTTGACCTGCTGGCTCATCACAAGGCCTACCCAGGTTGGACCAAAATCCAATGGTGAGGCTTCGATTCAAGGCAAAATCAAAACACACTCCTTTCCAGCAACGTCCTCAGGATCCCAGCCTCCCTGTGAGGGACCAGGGAACCAGCCGCCGGTTTCCAACTTCGCCTGGGCTTCCTGCGGTGCGTGCTTCTGTCCTCGCTGACACACCGAATGTTCTCCCCCAAATTATTTCTGAGTTCTCCTGGCAGCGGCTCTGCCTCCCCCGCCTCCCCTCCCCTCTCCCTTTGGCAGATCTGTGTTATAAAATAAGAGGCTCGGGATTATGTCTGTCTGACAACTGAAGAATGAGCAACGGAGCAGATGCAGAGTCTTACAAATCCCGTGAATTATACATGGCCATCTGCAGCCTCGAGCCGTCCAGGATTTCCACCCCACACCACGACGTTCCATATGGAGTCATATGTTTTTAGTACTGGAGCCATGCTGTCAACGTCCAGCAATCCGTCATGTGGCACATGTGTGATGCAAGCGCCCAAATAAATGTTACCAGGCCCAGGAGTGCTGAGCCGAGAAGCGTGGCGGCTCTCACCGCCTTGTCTTCTCAGAAGGGCAGCTGCTTATACAGTTTTTTGAAATTTTAACAAAATATTAAATATATATTAAATCTCTTTTTTATCACTACGAAGGCAAACTTCCGACTCTCCACCTCAAAAATGCCCTAAAAGAGGCCTGATTTTAAAATAAAATGTAAGAAGTCACTAGATTTAAGTTTCGCGCTGGTTGATTCTAACGCATTCCTTGGGGATGGAGTCATGGTCGCCACCGCCTTCTTTACGAGACCTGGGCTCCTTCCCCGTGGCCAGCCTGAATTCACGTGACCCCACGCCAGCTGAGCTGATTGGCTCAGGCTGGGGCTCCTAATCCCTGGGTCAATCAGATGCTCTCATTTAGAAACTGGGCTTCGGGGCTGTAGTGGGAACTTGAAAAGAGGAAATTTGGTGCAGTGGATAAGCCTTGTCGAGCCATGTGCGTGAGGAGAGAGAGAATCTGGGCTAGGGATGGGGAAGGAGGGAGAATGAATGAATGAATATGCTAATCTCTTTGCCAGTCCCGTGTTGTTATTTTCCTCCTGTCCTGAGCTAGCCTCTTGTCCCTGTGTCTAGATTTTCCTTGCACAAGGGCTGTTTCTTGGTTGAATATTTGTGACGAGAGAGAAGGAACTCTGGGTCAATCAGCCCAAAAAAGTGGTGTATCTGGACAGGATCTCTTTGCCTCCAAGCTGGGAGAAGCAAAGGATGGAAAGTATAGTGGTTAACACTTTCAGGGCACTCTGAAGGGAGTTCTGAAGAGAAGACACTTTACTGGGCCTGGGTAACCTTTCTTTAGAAACACCATGGGAGTCCAAGGAATTGAGAAGGTGATCCACCTCTTTGCTGTTCTAGTAACAAGAACATTTGAGTCTTGTGCAGTTTTGCAAATACCAACTTTATATCCACAGGGGATGCCTTTGTCTGGCCTCCCTGACTTTTTTTTTTTTTTTTTTTTTTGCCCTCTTCTGGTAACAGCACTCTGATTTTTTCCTTTGGGAGACCACCCCTCTTCCAGTCAGTGCATGTGACTTCACTGGACTGAAGATCTCATCTTGACCCAGGCTCAGCCCATTAGAATTACAGTAACAGTTTTAGGAAGGAACCTTTAGTCTAGTCTGGACCAATGAGAGTTGGCCTGAGACTTCTGCTGAGACTATTAGGAATGAAATACTATCTTTCTACAGGAGTCCCAGAGCTGGTAAGCTGTAAGCCTGGAGATGCTGTGGCCACGTTTGCCACTTTGGAGAGGAGAAAGTCAGTACAGAAGAAAGGAGGGAGAAGAGATGGGAAGCAGGTGGAAAGAGGAGTGAACGACGGCAGGAGAGGAGAGATGGATAAAGCTCAGATGACACAGTGTAAAGTCTGGATCCAGCTCTGCCTGAAGTCCTTTCCAGTGGCACTTCTCCTTTACGTAAGTCAATAAATCCCTTTATTTATGTAAGCCATTGAGTATTACAGTTCTGTCACTTGCAAACAGTGGAGTCATGAGTAATGCAACACCCTATACATCCTGAACCGGCACTATTTCCCTGAAGCTAAAGAAAGGGGAGGCTTTGGGAATAACCAGAGGCTAGAGGGTTCCCTGGAGAGACTAGTGAAGACAGTGGTTGGAGGGCTGGATGGAGAACCAGGCTGAGTCAATGTGATGTGAGACTGAGTCTTGAGGGCTCTCCCACATCATCAGGAAGCTGTTTCAGTAACCTTTGCCTCTTACATGTGTGGATAAATGCCCTGAGGGTATAAAAACAAGTTCTCATGGCCCTGGGGAATCTCTGTTCCTATGACAGCAACAGCTGAGAAAACAGAGAAAGACTTTTGTAGGCCTCTCAGGAGTCAGGACCAGGCTCAAAGGCCCCAAGCCTTTTGGTTGACACACACCTAGATTTGAATTTCAGTCCCACCACTTGCAGCCCTCTTTCCTGGGCAAGCCCTTCACCCCTCTAAGGCTCAGGCCCCACATCTGTAGAATGGGGTGATGAGGGAACCCACCTTGTGGGGGCATGGTAAGGTATAAGAGAAACACAGTATCATCACCTTGGCTACACACATCTTTGAGGGGGCACTGGAGGTGCTTATAAGTTGGAAAAAGATGAACAGTTTTTAATAGTTTTTCTTTTTATTGTTAAGATTACTGTTTGCTTTTGGCAAGTGATACTGGTTTTCCATTAATGGCAGTGATCTAAAGGTACTTTTTAAATAAGTTTATTGAAATAAATAGAGGACTAATTTGAAGGAAATCATTAGGTCAAAAAGTAGTACAAATGATACTTTCAAAATATGTGTGCTGTGTGTGCTGTGCTTAGCTGCTCAGTCACGTCTGACTCTTTGTGACCCCATGGACTGTAGCCCTCCAGATTCCTCTGTCCATGGGATTCTCCAGGCAAAATACTGGAGTGGGTTGCCATGACCTCCTCCAGGGGCTCTCCCCAACCCAGGGATCAAACCAAGGTCTCCCACATTGCAGGCAGATTCTTTACCATCTGAGCCACCAGGGAAGCCCTCAAAGGGAAACTCAAATGACCAGTTTGAGGAACACTGAGACAATGTCTGATGCCTGACACATAGTTGGTATTCACTAAGAGTGCATAGATTGAGATGAGATAGCATCTGACCCTGACTGCAGGCGGCCAGGCCTTGACTAGATGGAAGGCGCGAAGAGACAGAAGATACCAGAAGAATATGACTCTGTGGGGTAGATGCTCTGATGCCTGATAAGGTGCCAGCTATACAGTAGGGAATTCAAAGTGGTTCTTAAAAGAAAGTATGAATCTCAAAGGAAATGATTCTGCGAGGAGTCAGCCCTAGGGAAAGCCCTGGCACTTGCAGCAGTGAATTCTAATCCCCTCTCTGGGTCTGGAAAGTTTCCCACCTCAACGCCTGACCCCTCTTGACAGCTGTCATCACACCCAGTGTGTAGGAGGAAGAGGAAGCCCTGGGCAGAGTCCTGCAAGATGAGTGCTTTTAGCTGCTGCAGGAGGTCACAGGGACTGACTCAAGCCAGGTCATCTTCCTGCTGGAACCTGGAGACAGAGTCTCCCCTAGAGGGGGAAGTTAAAGGGGTCCCAAACTTAAGATGGTTTTTAGGAGGGCAGACAGGGAAAGTAAATGAATAAAGCTGTCAGTGTGAAACAATGATCCCTGGGAGTGGTTTCTCATCAGACGGGGCATGTTCCCCATCCAAGGTGACAAAGTCACTGAGTTGCTTCAGATCACATGAGATCCTGTATGTAAATGTTTGGCACCTTGCCTGGTACCCCAGTGGTGCTCAAGAAATGGTAGCTATCCATGAGATGCTACCTCACACTGGTCAGAATGGTCATCATTAAAAACATATACAAATAACAAATGCTGGAGAGGGTGTGGAGGAAAGAGAACCCTCCTACTCTGTTGGTGGGAATGTAAATCTGTGGAGCCACTGTGGAAAACAGTAAAGAGGTTCCTCAAAAAGTTGAAAACAGAGTTGCCATATGGTCCAGCAAACTCAATCCTGGGCATATACTCAGACAAAAATATAATTGAAAAAGATACATGCACCCCTATGTTCATAGCAGTGATATTTACAATACTCAAGATATGGGTAATGGATAAGTAATGTCCATGGACAGATCAATGGATAAAAAGATGTTTTATATATGTATACACACACACTGGGGTTCCCTGGTGGCTCAGTGGTAAAGAATCCGCTTTTCAATGCAGGAGACTTGGATTCAATCCCTGAGTCAGGAAGATCCCCTGGAGAAGGAAATAGCAACCCACTCCAGTACTCTTGCCTGGAAAATCCCATGGATGGAGGAGCCTGGTGGGCTACAGTCCATGGGGTCACACAGAGTCAGACACGACTGAAGCAACTTAGCAGCAGCAGCAGCCAGTATTTTTGCCTGGGAAATCCCATGGAAAGAGGAGCCTGGCAGTCCACAGGGAAGCAGAGTCAGAGACAACATAGAGACTAAAACGATAACAACAACACACAATGGAATATTCAGTTCAGTTCAGTCACTCAGTCGTGTCCGACTCTTTGCGACCCCATGAATCGCAGCACGCCAGGCCTCCCTGTCCATCACCAACTCCCGGAGTTCACTCAGATTCACGTCCATCGAGTCAGTGATGCCATCCAGCCATCTCATCCTCGGTTGTCCCCTTCTCCTCCTGCCCTCAATCCCTCCCAGCATCAAAGTCTTTTCCAATGAGTCAACTCTTCATATGAGGTGGCCAAAGTACTGGAGTTTCAGCTTTAGCATCATTCCTTCCAAAGAAATCTCAGGGCTGATCTCCTTCAGAATGGACTGGTTGGATCTCCATATTACTCAGCCATAAAAAAAGAATGAGATATGTCATTTGTAGCCTTTGGGTTGGTGCAAATGTAATTGCGGTTTCAGACTGTGAATTTTAAATTATTATAACTTGGCTATACATCTTTATTAATCAAAATAGAAACCATTACAGTCAACAACACATTTCTGCCAATGAGAAATAAGTTTGTTTGTCCCTATAGCTTACTCCTTGGAAGAAAAGTTATGACCAACCTAGACAGCATATTCAAAAGCAGAGACATTACTTTGCCGACTAAGGTCTGTCTAGTCAAGGCTATGGTTTTTCCTGTGGTCATGTATGGATGTGAGAGTTGGACTGTGAAGAAGGCTGAGCGCCGAAGGATTGATGCTTTTGAACTGTGGTGTTGGAGAAGATTCTTGAGAGTCCCTTGGACTGCGAGGAGATCCAACCAGTCCATTCTGAAGGAGATCAACCCTGGGATTTCTTTGGAAGGAATGATGCTAAAGCTGAAACTCCAGTACTTTGGCCACCTCATATGAAGAGTTGACTCATTGGAAAAGACTCTGATGCTGGGAGGGATTGGGGGCAGGAGGAGAAGAGGATGACAGAGGATGAGATGGCTGGATGGCATCATTGACTCGATGGATGTGAGTCTGAGTGAACTCCAGGAGTTGGTGATGGACAGGGAGGCCTGGCGTGCTGCAATTCATGGGGTCGCAAAGAGTCGGACACGACTGAGCGACTGAACTGAACTGAACTGAACTGATAGCATAAAAATCCATGCTCTGGGATTTGACAAACTCTTGGAAAGCATTTTCTGCCTCTTGCTGGTTGTGGAAGTGCTTCCCCTGCAAAAAGCTGTCGAGATGCTTGAAGAAGTGGTAGTTGGTTGGTGAGAGGTCAGGTGAACATGGCAGATGAGGCAAAACTTCATAACCCAAGTCATTCAACTTTTGAAGCACTGCTTGTGTGACGCGCAGTAGGGTGTTGTCATGGAGAAGAATTGGGCCCTTTCTGTTGACCAGTGTCAGCTGCAGGCGTTGCAGTTTTCAGTGCATCTCATCGATTTGCTGAGCATATTTCTCAGATTTCATGGTTTCTCCAGGATTCAGAAAGCTGTAGCGGATCAGAGCAGCAGCAGACCATCAAGCAGTGACCATGACCTTTTCTTGGTGCAAGTTTGGCTCTGGGAAGTGCTTTGGAGCTTCTTCTCAGTCCAACCAATGAGCTGGTCATTGCCAGCTGTTGTATAAAATCTGCCTTTTGTCGCACATCACAATCTGATCGAGAAATGGTTCCCTGTTGTTTTTGTACAAGAGAAGACGACCCTTCAAATTGATGATATTTTTGATTCGCGGTCAGCCTATGAGGCACCCACTTTTCAAGCTTTTTCACCTTTCCAATTTGCTTTAAATGCTGAACAGTCATAGAATGGTCAAAGTTGAGTTCTTCAGCAACTTCTTGTGTAGTTATAAGCTGATCAGCTTCAATGATCCTCTCAATTATTTGTTGTCAACTTCCAATGGCCAGCTACAGCACTCTTCACTGCAAGGCTCTCATATCCTTTGCAAAACGTCTTGAACCACCACTGTACTGTACATTTGTTAGCAGTTTCTGGGCCAAATGTGTTGTTGATGTTGTGAACTGTCTCTGCTGCTTTATGACCCATTTTGAACTCAAATAAGGAAATAACTTGAATTTGCTTTTCATCTAACATCATTTTCCTAGTACAAAATAAATATAAAATAGCAAGTAATGTCATTAGTAAAAAAAAAAACATAAAGTGAGAAATGTGCATTAAAACGATGTATAACATAACCACATTTATTTAAGAATGTATTCCAACATCAACTGGCAAAGTTCAATAATGCAAAACCGCAATTACTTTTGCACCAACTGAATACATGGGTGGACCTAGAGATGATTATACTAAGCAAAGTAAGTCAGACAGAAAAAGACAAATATCATATGATATCACTTCTACATGGAATTTAAAATGACACAAACTTCTCTATGAACCAGAAACATAGAGAACAGACTTGTGTTGCCATATATATAGCTAAGTTACTTTGCTGTACACCATAAACTAACATAACATTGTAAATCATCTGTTCAGTTCAGTTCAGTTCAGTTGCTCAGTCATGTCCAACTCTGCCACCCCATGGACTGCAGCATGCCACGCTTCCCTGTCCATCACCAACTCCCGGAGCTTGCTCAAACTCATGTCCATCGCATCGGTGATGCCATCCAACCATCTCATCCTCTGTCGTCCCCTTTTCCTCCTGCCTTCAATCTTTCCCAGCATCAGGGCCTTTTCAAATGAAGTCAGCTGTTTGCATCAGGTGGCCAAAATATTGGGAGTTTCAGCTTCAGCACCAGTCCTTCCAATGAATATTCAGGACTGATTTCCTTTAGGATGGACTGGTTTGCTCTCCTCAAAGTCCAAGGGACTCTCAAGAGTCTTTTCCAACACCACAATTCAAAAGCATCAATTCTTCAGCGCTCACCTTTCTTTATGGTCCAACTCTCACATCCATACATGACTACTGGAAAAACCATAGCTTTGACTAGATGGACCTTTTTGGGCAAAGTAATGTCTCTGCTTTTTAATGTGCTGTCTAGGTTGGTCATAGCTTTTCTTCCAAGGAGCAAGTGTCTTTTAATTTCATGACTGCAGTCACCATCTGCAGTGATTTTGGAGCCCAAGAAAAGAAAATCTGTCACTATTATTGCTTTCCTATATATTTTCCGTGAAGTAATGGAATTGGATGCCATGATCTTAGTTTTCTGAATGTTGAGTTTTAAGGCAGCTTTTCACTCTCCTCTTTCACTTTCATCAAGAGGCTCTTTAGTTGTTCTTCACTTTCTGCCATTAAAGGTGGTGTCATCTACATATCTGACGTTATTGATATTTCTGGCAAACTTGATTCCAGCTTGTGCTTCATCTAGCCTGGCATTTCACATGATGTACTCTGCACATAAGTTAAACAAGCAGGGGACAATATACAGCCTTGATGTACTCCTTTCCCAATTTGGAAACAGTCTGTTGTTCCATGTCTGGTTCTAACTATTGCTTCCTGATCTGCATACAGATTTCTCAGGAGACAGGTAAGGTGTTCTGGTATTCCCATCTCTCAGAATTTTCCACAGTTTGTCGTGATCTACACAGTCAAAGGCTTTGGTGTAGTCAATAAAGCAGAAGTAGATGTTTTCTGGAATGCTCTTGCTTTTTCGATGGTCCAACAGATGTTGGCAATTTGATCTCTGGTTACTCTGCCTTTTCTAAATCCAGCTTGAACATCTAGAAGTTCACGGTTCATGTACTCTAGAAGCCTGGCTTGGAGAATTTTGAGCATTACTTTGGTAGCGTGTGAGATGAGTGCAATTGTGTGGTAGTTTGAACATTCTTTGGCATTGCCTAATCATCTGTACTTCAATTAAAAGAGCAATAAATGGTAGCCATGATTACTGTTGCTTATTCACCAGTCTAAAGGGGAGATACAGAACCAAAAACTTCCCTTTCCTAAGAAAATCTAACGCCCTGTTGATTTCCTGACTCTAGCCCACAAAGGAAGCTGGGGAAAAGTGGAAGGAGAGGCCATTAAAAGTGCTGAAAGTCAGTTCTTCAAGAGTTATGAGATCAGGGTGAGGAAGGGTAGGTGAGACCACAGTAAATTCTAAGGATTGTTCCACTCAACACATACCCTAAACTCCTTTTTGTTGCCTTTCTACTATGTAGAGGCTGAAAAACTAAAAAAGAAAATCTTCCACCTTCCCAGATGCCTCTGCAGTTGACAGTGGTCACAAGATACAATTCTGGCTGATGACATAATCAGAAATCTGCTGGGGATTTCTGTGAAAGGCTTTGCCACCTACCCTCTTCCTGGAACACAGATGTGGTTGATGACTTGAAGAGTTACAGCAGCCACTTTGCAGTCTTGAGGGAATGGGGGGCGGGAAATCTGATCTAATGCTCTTGAGTCACTTAACTTCTTACCTCTAGACCTCTGGCTATAAACAATAATTTAAAAATTGTATTTTGTGTTACCAGCATTTGGGTCATCTGTTACTTGCTATCATGTATAATCTGAACAGATAAAAGGACTGTTTGATTTTTTTCATCAATGTATCAGCAATATTTTGATAAACATTAAAATGAAAAATAGGTAACCAGAATGTTTAGAACTGGTTACCTATTTGTAACCAAGAAGGGTGCAGGGATTTCTTGGCACACAAATGGTCTCCATCATTTTTGGTCAAGGCCCAGTTCCCTTTCTAGTCCCATAACTCCTGGGCCAAGTCCTCCGAGTCTTCAAACACCTCTTTGGCAGTTAGGGGAGAATACTGAAGATTCAGTAGTCTCTTTGATAATTCCCATTGCACTTTTGTACTTTGCATCTTGACATTTATAGATTTTTACCTAATGCTGTAAATTAAGATAATTGTGCTGAGATCCAATTAATTCAGTTAACTTTCCAGAATAAATACAAGCCAAAGCTTGGTAACAGGGTGGAAGCCTGAGTTCCTTCCTATTGCTTACTCCCTTCTTTCTGATAAAGCTACTGCATGAAGGTCTCAAGAATACTTTTTTGAATTTTCCTCTGCTCTATCCCTATTTCATTTTTTTTTTTAAAGAAATAAAACACTTTATTTACAAAATTCAAATATGCTCCAATTAAAAGCTGTCCCTTTATTAAACACCCACAAAGTTCCGAACATTGTACAAAATGTTAAAACACTTATTCATACTCTTTTGAAGCAAAGTTGCCTGTTCTGCCGCACTCATTTTTGCGTGACGTTGACATTTTAGCTCCACTGTCCTAAAAAGACCAGTTCTTCAAAATTTGCTCAAGAAACAAGTTTCTGATCCACTGAAGTAGATTATGAGGTTAATGCAGAAGTCAACTGGTGAAGTTTCTGTCAACTGTTACACTTAATGTCCTCTTCCTCTGAAACCACCACCCCCTCTTCCTCCTCTGAAACCTCCTCCTCCTCTTCCACCTCTAAAACCACCACCTCTACCACCTCTGCCACCTCTGCCTCTTCCTCCTCCTTGACCTCCCCTGCCACCACCTCTCGGAGGTCCCTTTTCACCAGGAGGTCGAGGTAGAAACCTCTGCAACGGCAGCAGCTTATATGGGTCTATATAAAACTTCTGTAATTTTTTAAAGGAAGATGCTTTCATGTTCTCTGATAATTTAACTGAAAAATAAAAATCTCTAAGCTGTCCAAATATTTCATCCACTTTTCCAATTTGTTCTTTGTTTTCTAAATAAACTGGAGCATTGAAATAAGGTACTTTATTTTCATCTGTGGTACATTTACACACTATGTCATCTTCACAAGGGTGCAGGAACTCTCCTAATAAAACTACTTGTTCTGGAGGTCCTTGGTCTTGGCCTTTGTTAAAGCCTCCGCGGCCGCCCCCTCGTCCGAATCCTCCTCTGCCGCCGCCGCCTCTGAAATTACCGCCGCCTCCACCTCGGAAGTGGTTGTTGCTGCCGCCGCCGCGACCGAAGCCGCCACCTCGATTAAATCCTCCGCGACCTCCGCCCCGAAAAGACATGTTCGCTCCTACCGGCGCCACGTGCACCTCAGGCCCGGGTGCTCATACCCACTCGCCCGGTACTTCCGCCTCACACGAGCCTCTTCAGCCACCGTACCGGGACAAAACTGAAGAGGGGAGGGAATCACCTAGAAACTCGAATAACTGGTTTAGAAAAAAAAGCCAGGCACCTGCGGAAGCAGGTAGGCTGTCGCCTGTCCGAAAGAGCCTTCAATGCTAGAAGAGTATCAGTAATATCTCAACATCAACCGTTACTTTACGACAATCAGCTTCACTTGCCTACTCTCCCTATTTCATTAAATAGAGGTGAAACCAAATAGTCAAGAATCACCTTTGACAACTCCCTTGCCCACTCTATCCTCAAGCCCTACCTATTAATATTTTGGGCTTCCCTGTAGCTCCATTAGTAATGAATCCACATGCAATGAGGAAGACCTGGGTTCAATCCCCGGGTTGGGAAGATGCCCTGGAGAAGAGAAAGCCTACCCACTCCAGTATTCTGGCCTAGAGAATTCCATGGATTGCATAGTCCATGGGGTAGCAAAGAGTTGGACACAACTGAGCGACTTCACTTCTACTCTACTCATTAATATTTTCCTTGAAATCTCTCAAGGCCATCTCCTTTCCATCTCCCCTGCTACCACCCTGGTCTCAATGTCATGAATAAGTTGATGCTTCCCTATTCAAAACCCTCCAGGAGCTCCTTCTCACTCAACATAAAGGCCAACAGCCTACCAGGCCTCATGTGATCTGGTCCCATGTGACCTCTGCAGCCTCTCTCCTCCACTCTTTCCCTCACTCTCCCCATTTCAGCCACATATGTGCAAGGCCCCCTCCTACCCTAGGACTTTTCCTTGGAATACTCTCCTACATACCCATCCTCACATGTTTTCTTTCTTTCCCAGTCCTCCCAACTCCTATTCATCCTTTGGCACTAACTCAATCCTTCCCTCCAGGAAGTCCCCCTGGATTCCCATTGTTATATAATGAGAGCTCCCTGAGGGCAGGATCCAACATTCCCTATTGTAGTCCCAGCATTTCAACAGTTCTTGACACATAGCAGATGTTCAATAGATGTTTGTTGAATGAATAAATTAATATTCGTAATTTTATTACAAACTTATAAGTACAAGGGGCAATGAGGGCTTTAAGCACAGCTGTGTTTGAAGTGAGAGACTGCTCTCCAAGGCAGCCCAAACATACTCTGTTAGGAATGTCTTGGGTTCAAGTAACAGTAAATTTAGCAAAGAAAGCCAAAAATTAAGAGTTGGAAAACTATACCCCACAGGGCAAATTTGTAGTCTCAGTGAGTTTTTGAAAATTGAGTTTTATTGGAACAGGGTCACATCCATTTGTTCACATACTGTCTATGGCTGATTTTATAATTCAATAGAGTTGAATGATCATCAACAGAGACCATATGGCCTGCAAATTAAAATATTCTGTGGTCCTTTACAGACAACATTTGCCAAACCTTGGCTAAAAGAACAAGGGGTGATTTTTCTCATGTAACAAGAAATCTGGAAGAGGAGGTTTTCAGGATTGGTTTGGTGACTGAGAAGTACTCAGGGCACTGGGTTAGCGTCTCTGTTATTCTCTCAGTCTTACCCTCATGGTCACAGTATGGCTGCCACAACTCCAAGCATCACGTCCTCACACAATTGCATTAGAGGAGGAAATAACTGAGAGTTCAGGATGGAGAAATTCCCCTATAACATGCTTTCCTCTTTTTAGGGAAGAAACTGTCTCAGAATCCCCAAGAAGTTGTCCTGAGCAAGGAAGAAAAGAGGGGTAAACTGTCAGTGGGTAACCACAATGTCTACTATAACTTTCCCTCCCACAATTACTTCTCTTACATGTGACCAACTGGCATTCAGATCAAGTGTGGCAACATGGTAAACTGAGGCACCTTTTGTTTCCTTAGAAGCACCAAAAATCCCATCCTGTATTAGTACATTATAGCTGTCAGTTGTTGAATGCTTATTCTGTGTCTGACATCACTTCAAGCACTTGATCGTCCCTTATTCCAACCCCATGAGGAAGGTATAATTATTACCATTTCACAGGGGAGGCAACTGAGGCACAGAAAGGTCAATTCATTGGCTTGAGATCACCAAGCTCATGGTACATGGCAGTCAAGATTTGGCAGGGTCAAGAGTCAAACCAGCAGTGTGACTCCAGAACAGCCCACCGTGACCACTCCACATGGCCAGAGCCAGTCCCCAGAATCCAGGGAGGGAGTTCTTTTGATAGTAAGCCGGGAGAGGGCACATCCCGCTTTGCCTTAGGGACCACTTATGCTTGTCAGGAGGCAATAGACTGAGGTACTATCCGCTTTGGGGCAACCAAACAGCCAACAGAAAAATGACCCATAAACTTGAGATAGAGCACAGGCGTCCTCTGTGGATTCTGCCCCACTTTACATCTTTCCCTTAATTAATTAATAAAGCCTCGAGCTTCTCTCCACCTCACTGCTTCCCGCCCTCCCCATCTCCACCAGGACGCTGTCTTTCCTCCTGCAGCCCAGCCCCACACTGTTCTCTAGCCTCTGCAGCTGCTCCTCTTGTGGAGTCAGCTGAAGAGGGAGACTGGATAGGAGGTGCCGGCTGGATTTGTTCAGTCCTTGAAATGAAGGCTCTGTCTCACTGAATCTCCGTTTTGTGAAGTCTTTATGCCAAAGCTGGTTTCAGCTTTGGTCTCTGCCCAAAAAGCAGAGGTTCCAAAGAGAAGAACAGAAGAACAGGGTCAAGTTCAAAGACGGGGTTCTGAGCTGTAGCTAAGGGCACATTCTCTCCAGCTTTCTATCTGGGGACATACCATCCATGAACAAACTAATTCCGGGCTTACAATGCGTGGGAGAGAGCTGAGGCCCTACAATCAGACAGACCAGTCCCAGCCCACGAATTCCTGGCCAAGGTGTCTGAATCTCTGTGCTTCAATTTCCTCTTCTATAAAACAGAAATAATTGCAGAAACTGGATGTTTGGGAGTTACGTGACAAGATATGGAAATCACTTAGCACACAGCATGGTACAAAGTACTGGGGTTACTGTCATTGGAATCATTATGACTGTTTTATGACTCTCCAGGACACTTAGCAGACTGCCCTTGGAGAAGCAGCAAACAATAGGAGCTAAGAACACAGGCTCTGAATCCAGTCTCTGTGGTTTTAAATCCTGTCTCTACCATTTGTCAGCTGTGTGACCTTGGGCAAGTCACTCTACCTCTCTGTGTCTTAGCCAGTCCATCTTGAAAATGGTAATGATAATAGTACCCACTTCACAAGGTTGTTGTAAGGATTAAACAAGACAAGTAAAAGAGCAGCACCTGCGCAGAGCTAGCACTCAATGGATGTAAACTATTATTATTTTCTGACACTCGGTGACTTTTCAGTATATGAAAAATCATTCTTTCAATCAGTGGTGAGCTAGTAAGGACCAGCTCTCCTTTACATAGAACGTATCTGTGTACATAAGGTTTTTATATTTGCTTGTTTTGGGGTTTTTTTGGTCACACTGAGCAGCATGCAGAACTTCCCAAACCAGGGATCGAACCCATGTCCCCTGCCCTGGAAGTGGAGAGTCTTAACCACTAGACCACCAGGGAAATCCTATACCTAAGCTCTTTTATCATGAATTTTTACTAATATAAAAAAGTACAGAAAAAAATCTACTAATATTTATAATAAATACTAAATTCTATAATAAATAATAAATAGGAAAATTTCATTGATTTTTGCCAAACTATATCCATCAGCCATCTGAGATTGCTGGTCAATCACAATTTGACAAATGAAGTTGCACCTCAACCATGAGTGTAGTTCTGAGGTGAATGCTGCCTGATTTCTCATTTACATTCATGAGTAAGGTGAATGTGAAACAATGAAGATATAAGTTAGAACTTCACTTGCCTGTGAACAATGTGAGCAACTTCTTTGCTCAACTGAATAGTAGTTCTTGAATGCTGGGAGAATATTTCTCCCAATATTTAGGGTTATTCACAAAGAAATGGGTACAACCCAACACACTTTTAAGTTTAATCTGCATTAACACTTTGTTCATCTCTTTATTAGTGAGAGATAATCAACCACACAAAGCCCTAAGTTGTAGCAACTGCCAGTTTCCATGGTGTAAATATTCCCACCATGGCCTAACTCATGCTACCACTGCAAAGCCACTGAATGCAGACTTGGGAAGAGAGGCACAGCAAAACAGCATTACACAGCAGTTCTACCACACAGGTACCATAGACCAAATGAGCATAGATAATAGCAAAATGTATAAAATAATTAGGCAATGATGAGTACTGCATATTTACTACCTGTTTTTAATCTAATGTATTCAAGTGTGAGATTATATAATGTAATTTAAAATAATTGCTGTGTTTAACTACCAGCATGCAGAATTCCTGAAAATTTTATGATCTGCTTTCATGAGCCAGTACACTCGATCTGCAGTATCCCACTGATTTTGACACCTAAGTTTCCAGAGGAAGTCTCAAGAAAGATGAAATGAGGAAATGCATTAAATAATTATTGGGCGTGAGTGGGTTTTTTGGCTTGTTTAGCATAAAGAAAAGAATTTCATAAATGAGGTATTTCCCTACTATGTTAGTTAGTGTTTTTCAAAGGTGGCCACAAAAACGTCTCCTAGTGCCAAATGCTCATCTAGAATCTTGTCACTCCTCTATCAAGAGGTGGAGTCAGGGGACTTCCCTGGTGGTTAAGAATCTGCCTGCCAATGCAGGGGACACAGGTTAAATTCCTGGTCCTGGAAGATTCTACATGCCATGGGGCAACTAAGCCCGTGCTCACAACTACTGAGCCCACGCTCTAGAGCCCGCGCATCTCAACGGCTGAAGCTCGAGCGCCTAGAGCTGGTGCTTTGCAACAAGAGAAGCCACTACAATGAGAAGCCTGTGTACCACAACTAGAGAACAGCTCCCGCTCGCCAAACCAGAGAAAGCCAGCATGCAGCAACGAAGACCCAGCACAGCCAAAAATAATAAAATAAATTAAAAATAAATAAAGCCAACCTTATTAAAAAAAAAAAAAAGAGGTGGAATCAGAGACTTCCTTGGTGATCCAGTGATTAAGACTCTGCACTTCTACTGCAGGGGACTTAGGCTCCACCCTGGGTCAGGGAACTAAGATCCCACCTGCTGACTTGGTGCAGTCAAAAAATAAAAATAAATTTAAATAATTTTTTAAAGGGTGGAGTCAATGTCCCATCTCCTACCCTGACCCCTTGAACTTTGATGAGCTTGTGATTGCCTGGGTCAATACAGAATAGTGGGAATGGCTTCCACTAATATGTTATTTTCAAGACTAGGTCACAAAAGATGGTGCAGCCTCTTCCTTGTGAGCTGAAACACTCACCCTTGAGCCTTCAAGCCACCATGCTGTGAGGAAGACCCAAACAACCTGGGCAGAGAAACCATAAGGAGAATTCCTGGGACTCCACGATGAGAGATGCTTGGCCAACATTCAGCTGCCTTTAGTTCCACTTGACTCAACTGCACCAGAGGCTCTGAGCCCAAACCACATAGCTGAGACCTTCCCAGGGCCTTGGAGCTACTAAAAGTCTATGCAGCTTTGAGGAGGATGTCAGAGGGAGTTAAGAAAAATGTTATTAGAAACTGGAGGAAGGGGAAACCTTACATGCTGGCAGGAAGTCTGTCATCTGCAGAAATGTGGAAACTAAGAAACATGTGTAATGAACTCAGTGATAGAGAAGGATGCTGAGAGCATCATCTGGCTTTTTCTTGCCACCTAAGATAAAATGCAAAAGGAGAGAGATGACTAAAGAACAAACTATTACATAGAAAGGAGTCAGGACCTGCTGGGCTCACAAACAAAACTGTTTCTCATTCCCAGACTCTCTATGGCAAAAAAATTATCCAACTGAGAAAAGACCTGAAGCTTTTATGACCTGATTTCAAGACTTACTATAAAGCTACAGGAATCAAGACAGTGTGGTATTGGTGAAAGGACAGACACATAGATCAATGGAACAGAATAGCAAGCCCAGAAATAGACCCACTCATATATGGTCAATTGATTTTCAACCAAGGTGCAAAGGCAATTCAATAGAGAAAGGATAGCTTTTTCAACAAATAGTGCTAGGACAAGTGGACATCTGAGTGCAAAAAAAAAAAAAAAGAGAGAGAGAGAGAAGAGAAACAGAGAGAGCCTCAGCCCATATCTAACTACCTATACAAAAATTAACTTGAAATGGATCATAGACTGAAATATAAAACATAAAACTATAAAACTTCTAGGAGATGACACTGGAGAAAATTTTTGTGACTTGAGTGAAGCAAAGATTTCCTATATAGGACCCAAAAACACAAATTGTGAAGAAAAAGCTGGTAAGTGGGACTTCCTCAAAACTTAAAACTCCTAACTCTTTCAAAGACACCATTTGGAAAATGGGGCTTCCCGGGTGGCACAGTGGTAAAGAATCCACCTACCAATACAGAAAACACAAGAAATGCAGGTTTGATCCCTGGGTCAGGAAGATCCCCTGGAGAAGGAAATGGCAACCCGTGCCAGTTCTTGCCTGGAAAATTCCATTAACTGTCCCCTGGCAGGCTACAGTCCATAGGGAGACAAAGAGTTGGACATGATTGAGCACACATAGCATATTAGGAAAACAAAAAGCCAAGAAGCTACTACATACAGGGAGAAAATATTTGTAGAACACAAGTCTTAAGAAGGACTGGTATCTAGGAGAAGTAGATTTTTACAAAAAATTCTCAAAAGTCAATCTTAAAAAGAAATTAAATTTTATTATAAAACAAATACCAATTTAGAATGGGCAAAAGACTATCTGTTCCTCACTGAATTGTCTTTGCCCCTTTGTAAAAAACTAGTAGTCCATTATATATGTGGGTCTATTTCTAGACTCTATTTGGTTTTCATTGATCTATTTTGCTTATCTTTGAACCAATACCATCCTGTTCTGAAAACTGTTTTGTTGTTGTTTAGTCACTAAGTTCAGAGAAGGCAATGGCACCCCACTCCAGTACTCTTGCCTGGAAAATCCCACGGATGGTGGAGCCTGGTAGGCTGCAGTCCATGGGGTCGCGAAGAGTCGGACACAACTGAGCACCTTCGCTTTCACTTTTCACTTTCATGCATTGGAGAAGGAAAAGGCAACCCACTCCAGTGTTCTTGCCTGGAGAGTCCCAGGGACAGGGGAGCCTGGTGGGCTGCCGTCTATGGGGTCGCACAGAGTCAGACACGACTGAAGCGACTTAGCAGCAGCAGCAGTCACTAAGTTGTTTTCGGCTCTTTTTCAACTCCTTGGACTGTAGCCCACCAGCCTCCTCTGTCCATGAGATTTTCCGGGCAAGAACACTGGAGTGAGTTGCCATTTCCTTCTCCAGGGGCTCTTTCGACCAGGGAATCAAACTCTTGGCTCTTGCTGAATCTCCTGCACTGTAGGCAGATTCTTTACCACTGAGTCACTGGAGAAGACTCCTGAAAACTATAATTTTATAATAACTCTTAAAATCAGGTAGTGTTAGTTCTCCCACTTTGTTATTATTTTTCAGTGTTGTTTTGGCTTATCCAGGTCCTTTGCATTTCCATATGAATTTTAGAATCAACTTGTCAATTTTTGCAAAAATTCTGCTGGAATGTTAACCCGGATTGCATTAAATCTATCATTTCAATTTGAAAAAAACTGATATCTCAACAATATTGACCCATGAATAAGCTCTCTCTCCATTTATTTAGATTTTGTTTAATTTCTCTCAGTAGTGTTTTGAGGTTTCCAGTCTACAATTCTTATATATCTTTTGCCAGATTTATCCCTAAACATTATTTTTAATGCTATTATAAATGGAATTTTTAAAGTCCAATTTCTAATTGTTCATTTCCTGCATATAGAAATGGAATTGATCTTTGTATAATCATCTTGTATGTTTCAAACTTTCTAAACTCACTTACTAGTTTTAGTAGCTTTTTCAGAGATTTCATCAGATTTTTCTACACAGATCATCATGTTGTCTGTAAATTTTAATTCTTCTTTCCCAATATAATGTTCTCTATTTCTTTTCCTTGTCTTATCAAAGTGGCTATAACCTCCAGTACAGTGCTGAACAGAAACCGTGAGAGCAGACATTCTATACCTTGCCCCACATAAACATTAACTCAAAATGGTTCACAGACCTAAATATAAAACTAAAAAAACTTCCTGAAAAATAAGAACATTTTGTGAGCTTTGGATTAAGCAAATATTACTTAGAGAGAATACCAAAAGCCTAAGCCATTTTAAAAAGTGGTAAATTGCACTTCATCAAAATTCTAAACTTCTACTCTTTGAATAATACTGTTAGGAGAATGAAAACACAAGCTACAGACTGGGAGAAAATATCTGCAAGTCACATTTCTGATAAACAGCTTGTATTTGCAATATATAAAGAACTCTCAAAACTAAATAATAAGAAAATTAACAAATCAATTTTTAAATAGGCAAAAGATACGAACATACATTTCACCAAAAGAGATAAACAGATGGAAAATAAGAACATGACCAGATACTCAGCATCACTAGTTGTTATGAAAATGCAAATTAAAACCACAGTGAGGCCCCACTATACACGTATTAGAACGACTAAATGAAAAAGACTGACTGTACTGGATTGAACAGTGCTCCTCAAAAATTCATGTCCACTGAAACCTCAGAATATGACCTTATTTGGGAAGAAAGAAAGAGAGGAAGAGGGAAAGGAAAGGAAAAGAAAGAAAACAGAGAGAAGACCTCAGATCAAACCCAAGTGGGACTTTAAGTTCCTTTGGTTCAGTTCAGTTCAGTTCAGTAGCTCAATTCAGTTCAGTTCAGTCACTCAGTCGTGTCCGACTCTTTGCAACCCCATGAATCGCAGCACGCCAGGCCTCCCTGTCCATCACCAACTCCCAGAGATCACTCAGACACACATCCATCGAGTCAGTGATGCCATCCAGCCATCTCATCCTCTGTTGTCCCCTTTTTCTCCTGCCCCCAATCCCTCCCAGCATCAGAGTCTTTTCCAATGAGTCAACTCTTCGCATGAGGTGTCCAAAGTACTGGAGTTTCAGCTTTAGCATCATTCCTTCCAAAGAAATCCCAGGGCTGATCTCCTTCAGAATGGATTGGTTGGATCTCCTTGCAGTCTAAGGGACTCTCAAGAGTCTTCTCCAACACCACAGTTCAAAAGCATCAATTCTTTGGTGCTCAGCCTTCTTCACAGTCCAACTCTCACATCCATACATGACCACAGGAAAAACCATAGCCTTGACTATACGGACCTTAGTCGGCAAAGTAATGTCTCTGCTTTTGAATATGCCATCTAGGTTGGTCATAACTTTTCTTCCAAGGAGTAAGCGTCTTTTAATTTCATGGCTGCATTCACCATCTGCAGTGATTTTGGAGCCCAAAAAATTAAAGTCTGACACTGTTTCCCCAACTCAGTCCTGTCCAATTCTTTGCGACTCCAAGGACTGCAGCACATGAACAGGCCAGGCTTCCCTGTCCGTCACCAACTCCTGAAGCTTGCTCAAAGTCATGTCCATTGAGTCGGTGATGCCATCCAACCATCTCATCCTCTGTCGTCACCTTCTCCTGCCTTCAATCTTTCCCAGCATCAGGGTCTTTTCAATGAGTCATTCTTCACATCAGGTGGCCGAAGTATTGGAGCTTCAGCTTCAGCATCAGTCCTTCCAATGAATACTCAGGACTGATTTCCTTTAGGATTTACTGGTTTGATCTCCTTGCAGTCCAAGGGACTCTCTGGAGTCTTCTTCAACACCACAGTTCAAAAGCATCAATATTTCAGCACTCAGCTTTATGGTGCAACTCTCACATCCCTACTTGACTACTGGAAAAACCATAGGTTTGACTATACAGACCTTTGTCAGCAAAGTAATGTCTCTGCTTTTTAATACCCTGTCTAGGTTTGTCATTGCTTTTTTTAAAAAAATTATTTTAATTGGAGGTTAATTACTTTATAATATTGTAGTGGTTTTTGCCATACATTGACATGAATCTGCCACAGGTGTACATGTATTCCCCATCCTGAACCTTTCTCCCACCTCCCTCCCCATCCCGTCCCTCAGGGTCATCCCAGTGCACCAGCCCCGAGCACCCCGTCTCATGCATGGAATCTGGACTGGTGATCTGTTTCACATATGGTAATATTCATGTTTCAAAGCTATTCTCTCAAGTTGTCCCACCCTTACCTTCTCCCACAAAGTCCAAAAGTCTATTCTTTACATCTGTGTCTCTTTTGCTGTCTTGCATATAGGATCATTGTTACCATCTTTCTAAATTCCATATATATGTATTAATATACTGTATTGGTGTTTTTCTTTCTGACTTACTTCACTCTATATAATAGGCTCCAGTTTCATCCACCTCATTAGAACTGATTCAAATGCATTCTTTTTAATAGCTGCATAATATTCCATTGTTTATATTCCATTGTGTCCATTCATCTACCAATGGACATCTAGGTTGTTTCCATGTCCTGGCTATTGTAAACAGTGCTGCGATGAACATTGGGGTACACGTACCTCTTTCAATTCTAGTTTCCTCAGTGTGTACGCCCAGCAGTGGGATTGGTGGGTCATATGGCAGTTCTATTTTCAGTTTTTTAAGGAACCTCCATACTGTTCTCCAAAGTGGCTGTACTAGTTTGCATTCCCACCAACAGTGTAAGAGGGTTCCCTTTTCTCCACACCCTCTCCAGCATTTATTGTTTGCAGACTTTTTGATAGCAGCCGTTCGAGTCGGACACAACTAAGTGACTTCACTTTCCCTTTTCACTTTCATGCATTGGAGAAGAAAATGGCAACCCACTCCAGTGTTCTTGCCTGGAGAATCCCAGGGACAGGGGAGCCTGGTGGGCTGCCATCTATGGAGTCGCACAGAGTCGTACACAGCTGAAGTGACTTAGCAGCAGTAGCAGCAGCATTCTGACCAATGTGAGATGGTACCTCATTGTGGTTTTGATTTGCATTCCTCTGATAATGAGTGATGTTGAGCATCTTTTCATGTATTTGTTAGCCATCTGTATGTCTTCTTTGGAGAAATGTCTATTTAGTTCTTTGGTCCAGTTTTTGATCAGGTTGTTTATTTTTCTGGGATTGAGCTACATGAGCTGCTTGTATATTTTTGAGATTAATTCTTTGTCAGTTGTTTCATTTGCTATTATTTTCTCCCATTGTGAAGGCTGTCTTTTCACCTTGGTTATAGTTTCCTTCATTGTGCAAAAGCTTTAAGGTTTAATTAGGTCCCATTTGTTTATTTTTGCTTTTATTTCCATTACTCTGGGAGGTGGGTCATAGAGGATCGTGTTGTGATTTATGTCAGAGAGTGTTTTGCCTATGTTTTCCTCCAGGAGTTTTATAGTTTCTGGTCTTACATTTAGATCTTTGATCCATTTTGAATTTATTTTTGTGTATGGTGTTAGAAAGTGTTCTAGTTTCATTCTTTTACAAGTAGTTGACCAGTTTTCCCAGCACCATTTGTTAAAGAGATTGTCTTTTCTCCATTGTATATTCTTGCCTCCTTTGTAAAAGATAAGGTGTCCATACATAGGAGTGTGGATTTATCTCTAAGCTTTCTATTTTGTTGCATTGATCTATATTTCTATCTTTGTGCCAGTACCATACTGTCTTGATGACTGTATCTTTGTAGTATAGTCTGAAGTCAAGCAGGTTGATTCCTCCAGTTCCATTCTTCTTTCTCAAGATTGCTTTGGCTATTCGAGGATTTTTGTATTTCCATAAAAATTGTGAAATTATTTGTTCTAGGTCTCTGAAAAATACCATTGGTAGCTTGATAGTGATTGCATTGAATCTATAGATTGTTTTGGGTAGTATACTCATTTGCACTATATTGATTCTTCTGATCCATGAACATGGTATATTTCTCCATCTATTTGTGTCAGCTTTGATTTCTTTCATCAGTGTTTTATAGTTTTCTATGTATAGGTCTTTTTTTTCTTTAGGTAGGTTTATTCCTAAGTATTTTATTCTTTTCATTGCAATGTTGAATGGAATTGTTTCCTTAATTTCTTTCTGTTTTTTCATTATTAGTGTATAGGAATGCAAGGATTTTTTGTGTGTTAATTTTATATCCTACAACTTTACTATATTCATTGATTAGCTCTAGTAATTTTCTGGTGGTGTCTTTAGGGTTTTCTATGTAGAGGATCATGTCATCTGCAAACAGTGAGAGTTTTACTTCTTCTTTTCCAATCTGGATTCCTTTTATTTCTTTTTGTGCTCTGATTCCTGTGGCCAAAACTTCCAAAACTGTGTTGAATAGTAGTGGTGAAAGTGGGCACCCTTGTCTTGTTCCTGACTTTAGGGGAAATGCTTTCAATTTTTCACCATTGAGGATAATGTTTGCTGTGGATTTATCATGTATGTCTTTTATCATGTTGAGGTATGTTCCTTCTATGCCTGCTTCTGGAGGGTTTTAATCATAAATGGATGTTGAATTTTGTCACAGGCTTTCTCTATATCTATTGAGAGAATCATATGGTTTTTATCTTTCAATTTGTCAATGTGGTGTATCACATTGATTGATTTGTGAATATTGAAGAATCCCTGCATCCTTGCATGACAAAGCCCACTTGGTCATGATGTATGATCTTTTTAATATGTTGTTGGATTCTGTTCACTAGAATTTTGTTAAGGACTTTTGCATCTATGTTCATCAGTGATATTGGCCTATAGTTTTCTTTTTTGTGTGGCATCTTTGTCTGGTTTTGGTATTAGGGTAATGGTGGCCTCATAGAATGAGTTTGGCAGTTTACCTTCCTCTACAACTTTCTGGAAGAGTTTGAGTAGGATATTGTCATTGCTTTTCTTCCAAGGAGCAAGTGTCTTTTAATTTTGTGGCTGTAGTCACCACCTGCAGGGATTTTGAAGCCCAAGAAAATAAAGTCTTTCACTGTTTCCATTGTTTCCCCATCTATTTGCCATGAAGTGATGGGACTGGATGCCATGATCTTAGTTTTATGAATGTTGAGCTTTAAGCAGTTTTCATCAAGAGGCTCTTTAGTTCCTCTTCACTTTCTGCCATAATGGTGGCATCATCTGCATATCTGAGGTTATTGATATTCCTCCCGGTAATCTTGATTCCAGCTTGTGCTTCATCCAGCCTGGCATTTTGCATGATGTACTCTGCATATAAGTTAAATAAACAGGGTGACAATACACAGCCTTGATGTACTCCTTTCCCAATTTGGAACCCATCCATTGTTCCATGTCTGCCTCTAACTGTTGCTTCTTGACCTGCATACAGATTTCACAGGAGGCAAGTAAGGTGGTCTGGTATTCCCATCTCTTAAAGAATTTTCCACAGTTTGCTGTGATCTGGTAAGACACCAGAAAGGTATAAGGCATTGCCTTATAGGGGCTTTCATGCAGACAAAAGCCCCTCTAAGGATCTATAGGCCATGCCTCACAGATGCTTTCATTTGTACAATAGGTTTCTGAGAATTTTAAGGCTTCTATAGTAGCATCAATGGAAGTCCAAGGTAGAAAAGGGTTTATTTAGAAGAGATTTGTTGTTTGGTTTTTCCTTAATGGCACAAAACTCAATAAGATTCATAGAAAACCCACAAAGTTTTTTTTTTTTTAATAAATTGTGCTGTTGGAAGCAGTGTGAGCTAAGACTAAAAGGAACAGAGACAGTGCAAAATGAAATGCAGCTTTTGAGTCCCTAGACTTCTGTTGGTAGGAAGCAAACTGAGAAAACCACTCAGCTGTATTTTATGGGGGAAAAGGACACACAGAATCATATCCAGGGAGCAATATTGGGTCCTAATAATGAAATTGGCAAAATTTACCAACATTTGCCCAGCTGGATTCAGAATATCTGTGGACCAATGATTGCTTTATATCTCCCATTGTCTCCCATTTGAATGGGAGAATTTCTATCAATTATCCTATGCCCGCACTCCCACTGGATGTTGGATATGGGAGGCAGACAACTTGCTCTTTAGTTCACAGGTCTTCAAGTCAAGCGGAAAGGTCTTCAAGGAGCTCTGTCCACATCATTGTATCCAAGGAGCCTCATCTGTACCTGGACCTGGGTCATGGTATTGAGCCTGATCCTGTAATGGCATAAAACTTTGGGAGGTCTTGGGAGGGTAAATCTTGCAGGCAGGAGGGAAACAAATTGTTGTGGCCAGAGAGCAGACTTGAACTATCGTATTTTTTTTAATGGCAACAACAATACATTCCCCAGTCCATATGCTCTTCTGGAACTTTCCAATGCATCCATCAAGAGGTGGAATCTAGAGACTTCCTTGTGGTCCAGTAGCTAAGACTCTGGGCTCCAATGCAGGGGGCTTGGGTTTGATCCCTGGTCAGGGAACTAGATCCCACATGCCACAACAAAAGACTCTGCATGCCACAATGAAGGCTGAAGATCCCAAGTGCTGCAACTAACACCTAACAGAGACAAATAAACATTTAAAAAAAAAAAGAAAAAAGAGGCCACCATTAGTCAGTGGTCTCAAAATACATTTTTTTTAAGGTGGAATCTATATTCAATCCCCCAGAACTCAGGTTGGGCTTCATGACTGCCCAAACCAATGGGAGTACAACAAAAATGACACTGTGTTACTTCTGAGGATAAGCCACAAAAATACCATACATTTCTACCTTGATTTCTTGGGATGCTCACTCCTGATATTCAGCTACCATGCTGTGAGGAAGCCCAAGCAGCCTTTGAAGGGGTTCACATGAAAAGGAACCAAAATTCTCACTCCACTGTCCTGGCTGAGGTCCTAGAGCCAACAGCACCAAAACACCCATATGAGTGTATCATCTAGAAGTGGGTCCTCTCAACTCCACTGAGCTGCCTCAGCTGAAGCCCCACAGAGCAGAGACAAGCTGAGTCCTGTCCAGAGCAGAGACAAGCTGAGTCCTGTCCAAATTGCTGATTCATGAGAAAAATAAATGATTATTGTTTTCTCAAGCCACCAAGTTATGGGTACTTTGTTACATAGTAACAACCTTTGTCTGGAGCAAAGAGGTTAGCCAAGAAAATATGAAGCATGAATACAGATATTGCTTCAGCCAACTATGCTCTGCTATGGTCTTATGTCAAGTGCATGGAGAATCTCTTGCTTCTTCAGTAGGGATTCTCTGTCTCCACAACCTTTCTTTTATTGCTTTGGCTTTAGGGTCTTTTATATACTATTTTGAAATACTTCTAGGTAAGGTCTCTGTTTATCCATTACTGTTTAACAAACTAACCCATAACTTGGTGGCTCCACAAAATTTATGGCCTGTACTATGAAAAAAACAAACAAACAAAAAACACAAAAAAAAGCCAATGTCAAAGAGTGAGGAATTATTCCAAATTAAATAAAAATCGAATGTAATATATGACCCAGAATTTTGTTTTGCTATAGCAGACACTATTGGAACAACTGACAAAATCTGAATATGATCTGTATAGTAGACAGTACTTGTGCATCAATGCTAATTTCCTTATTTTAATCGTTGTCCTATGGTTATATAAAAGAATGTTCTTATTTTTAGGATATATGTGCTGAAGTATTTAAGGATAATGGAACATCACGGCTGAAAGTCTCAAAGAGAAAATGATAATAAAATGTTAATGTTTGGGGAATCTGGGTAAAGGATATGTAGCAATTCTTTATTTAGTTATTGAAACAAAAGCCTGAAAATATGTCAAAATAAAGAATTTTAATTTTAAACATAAAAAAGAGAAAGACTGAGAGAGGAATACTTTAAAATGCATAACTTCTGCAAGTGAAAAAAAGTCATAAAGTTAAAAGGCAAAGTTAATAGTTAAGGACATTCCCTTCTGGGTGTACATAGAAAATAACTGAAAGGAGGGACTCAGACACATTTGTATACCGTGTTCGCAGCAGCATTACTCACAATAGCCAAAAAGTGAAAACAACTCAAGGATTCATTGACGGATGAGTGGATAAACAAAATGTGGTATATGCCCATGGTCAAATATTATCCAGTCTTAAAAAGGAAGCCCTGACACGTGCTACACGAAGCATGAACCTTGACGACATTATGCTAAGTGAAATAATCCTGTCCACAAAAGAACAGATATGGTATGATTCCACTTATGTGAGGGTCCTAGAGTAGCCAGATTCATAGAGATGCAAAGAACAGAAGTTACCAGAGGCAGTGGAGAAGGAAATGGCAACCCACTCCAGTGTTCTTGCCTGGAGAATCCCAGGGATGGGGAAGCCTAGTGGGCTGCCGTCTATGGGGTCGCACAGAGTCAGACACGACTGAAGCGACTTAGCAGCAGCAGCAGCAGGGCAGTAGGGAAAGTGGGAGTTAGTGTTTGATAGGCATAGAGTTTCAATTTGGAATGATGAAAAAGTTCTGGAGATGGATGGGGATGGTCGTTGCATAACAATGTGAATGTACTTAATGCCACTGAACTATACACTTAAAATGGTTAAAAATGGTAAATTTTATGTAATGCATATTTTACCACAATAAAAAGTGAAATAAAATAACAAAGACCATTAAAAAACTGGAAAAATATTTGTAATATATTTGCAAACATAACTGCAGTGCATTGTCAATTCTTTTTAGCATGGGAAAATGATTGGAAAATGCAATGCCAAATAAGAAGAAGGATGAAGAAGAGGAGAAATACAAAATGGCCAAACAGCACTTTGGAAATATATTCAATCTCTCAAGTAAGTGGTTTTAGTGAGTACATGGGATAATATCATATACAGCTGGTGAGTGTGTAGATGAGCATCTTTCTGGAAGGCAATTTGGTTCTATGCATCATATCTTTTTAAAAAGTACCCTACAATTGCACTACTGGGAATTAATTCTAAAGAAGTAGTCAGATAAGATACAAGGATAGCAATGCAGAATGGCTTATATACAGACAAAAATTTGAATCAACATAGAGATCCAGGAAGAGGGGGGTTGTAAATGAATGCTCCTACATCCATGGACTGCAGTGCAACCTTTAAAAACGATGACATTCTGCTATATTTATTGACATGCAGAGGTGTTCATGACATATTTTAAGTGTAAAAAAATGCAGAATAAGAAGCAATATGTTTAGTGTGGGGGTGGGGGGTGCATGTGTCTGAATACATTAGAAGCCGAGAAGAAATGTTAGCCTTGCTCATTTCTGGCTGGGGGAACTCCAGATACTTTCTTCTTCTTTATACTTGTCTGCATTTTCTAATTTTTTTTTGGCTACGAGGATATATTACTTCTACCAGAAAATTTTAGAAAGACCTTTTTTTCACAACTACAGAAAAGCACAGATGTGGTCCTGGCTGGAAACCAAAGATGCTGTTATGAATCCCACTGCTGTTCTCATCTGGGGATCTCAAAACACATCACAAAACATCTGCTGAGGTCTTGGCAGACCCTGAAGGTGTCTTGGTCAAAGTCGCCCTTCCTGAGAGTCTCCTGGAGGGTAGTCCCGGATCCCTGTCCTTCTACTGAGCTGGCTCGTGGACATTCCTGAGGTCCTCCATCACCTGGAGCAAGTGAGCAAAGTTCCAGGATCTCATTCACAGCCCCTTCCAGTGCTTTCCAGGGCGCTGGGCTCGCTAGAGCACCTGCTTCACCGCTTCCCCCTGCCACTCATGCCTCAAGCTGATGACACACCACAGCCCTGAGGAGAGACGGTCACATCGTGGCCCCCAGATGCCAATCTTCTCTTGGACACTGGACTGCTGGGCCCTGGTAAAGCTGGGCGCCCCCATCCTGCACATCTGGGGTATCTCATCAAGGGTGTCGCAGGAGGAGCTTGGCTCAGGGACCCAGAAAATGTGGTGCATCCCAGAGCAGGTTCTTATTTGCCACGTGTGGGTTATGAGTTATGCAACCTGGCTGGTGGCCTTTTCCTTCAATTTCTTTGCCTATAAAATGGGTACACTGGACTCCTCTCTAGCTTTGCATAGAGATGAAACAGCAACAATGATAGAAATAATACCATTAAAGATTATTTTAGCTACTACTTTCCAAGACCCTACTATGTACCCAGCCCTGTGCAATACCCGCACAGATTTTGATCAGTTCATCTTCACAACGTCATGAGATGGGGTCTGTAACTGTACCCACTTGACAGATGAGGAATCTAAGGCTCTCAGAGGTTAAGTGAGTGGCCCTTATCTCGCAGCTAGGAGGCAGTACAGCGCAGGCTGAAGCTTTAGCTGCCTGTCTCCTGATTCCATGCTGAGACTGCATTCTGCTCTGCCCTTTCTCTCCCCACCTCTGGTTTGTTTCTTCCTTTTGCTCCTCTTTCCTGACTGAGCAACCCTAAAGTGAAGCACTGTCCTAGGCATGCAGAAGGTGCAGGGTGGGGGTGGGGGTCTGTTGATATCTGTGTACCCTCCTGCCCTCAAGGAGGCTGCAGACTACAGCCTGCAGACAATGAAGCCTTCCATCCTTCATTGTTCTTAAGAGCATAACAATGGGCTGTCCATCCACATGGGACCACAGGAACAACTCACGTGACTTTTGCACAGTGGAAATCTCTGCAGCCATTACCAAGGACAAAGTAGCGGCTCAGAGAACAATATCCAAGATACGGTGTTAAGTGGAGTAAGCAAGAATAGAAAGGAAGGTTTTAAGCGAGCCCATTTGATTTGATTGATTGATTATCGTTATGACAGTATTCTTTTTAGTGAGGTAAAATTCACACAACATAATATTAACCATTTTAAAGTGAAAAATGTGGTAGCATTTAGCACACTCATGATGTTGTGCAACCACTGCCTCTACCTACTTCCCAAACGTTTTCATCACCCCAATAGGAAACCTTGCTCCCATTAAACAGTCACTCTCTTTTGCCTCCTCCTCCAACCCCTGGCAACCACTAACCTGCTTTCTGTCTCTTTGGGTTAATGTATCCTGAATATTTCATAGAAAAGGAATCATACAATCTGTGGCCTGTTGTGTCTGGCTTCTTTCACCTCATGTAATGTTTTCAAGGTTTGTTCATGTCATAACAGGTATCAGAACTTTATTCTTTTTTATAGCTGAATAATATTCCACTGTCTGGGTAGGGCTGTTTGCTCATTTATCAGATGAGAGACATGTGTTTTTTCCCCACCTTTTGGCAACTGTGAATAATGCTGCTATGAATGTTTGTGTATAAGGTTTTCTTTGAGTCCCTGTTTTCAATTTCTTTGGGTATACATCTAGGAGTGGAATTGCTGGGTCACAGAGAAATTCTATGTTTAATTTTCTGAGCAACTGCCAAACTCTGAGAAGGCAATGGCACCCCACTCCAGTAGTCTTGCCTGGAAAATCCCATGGACGGAGGAGCCTGGTAGGCTGTCGTCCATGGGGTTGCTAAGAGTCAGACACGACTGAGCGACTTCACTTTCATTTTTCACTTTCGTGCATTGGAGAAGGAAATGGCAACCCACTCCAGTGTTCTTGCCTAGAGAATCCCAGGGACAGGGTAGCCTAGTGGGCCACCGTATATGGGGTCGCACAGAGTCGGACACGACTGAAGTGACTTAGCAACAGCAGCAGCCAAACTATTTTCCACAGTGACTATACCATTCTACATTCCCACCAGCAATGTGCAAGGGTTTCCATTTCTCCATATTCTTGCCAGTACTTTTATTTTCTGCTTTTTCTTTATAGCTATTCTTAATAAGGCAGTATCATTTCCCTAATGACTAATGACACTGAATATCTTTCCATGTGCTTGTTGGCCGTTTGTATACCTTCTTTGGAGAAATGTCTATTCAAGTCTTTTGACCATTTTTTAATTGGGTTGTCGTTTTGTTGTTGAGAATTCTCAACATTTTGTCATTTTGTTGTTGTAAGAATTCTCCATTTGGGTTTTAAGGACATGCCTGTCTATGTATGTCCCTTCATTCAAAGCATTCATAAATGTTTATCAAGCACCTACTAAAGGTCAGTCACTGTAAAGTGGCAGACAGGATAGTTAAAGATGCTTGCATAAGGACTTCCTTGGTGTCCAGAGGTTAAGAATCCACCTTCTAACGCATGAGACTCAGGTTCAATCCCTAGTCAGGGAAGTAAGATCCCACATGCTGCAGGGCAACTAAGCCTAGGTGCAGCAGCTAGAGAGAATCTTTGTGCTTCAATTAAGACCCACTGTGCCTATAAATAAATAAATAGTTTTTTTTTTAAAGATGCTTGCTGATAAGGAGCTTCTGGTCTAATAGGGAAAACAGAAAAAAAGGAAGCAAATAAATAAAACAAGATCTATTCAAATTGTGGTAAGTGCTAAGGATAAAGTAAAGTGGTCTGATGGAATAGACTGGGAGAATAATTTCTGTGCTCAGTGTGGCCAGGGAGGCCTCTCTCTCAGGAGGGGAGAGTTGAGTTGAGACAGAGAGAGAACAAAGAGCCAAGATCTGGGATAAGGGCTCAGGCAATGAGAAGAGTTGGTGCAAAGGCCCTGAGGCCAAATGAGTTTGCTATATTTGAAGAACAGCAGGAAGGCCAGTTTGGCTGGAGCAGAGTGAGCATGGGGAAGAAAGATGTGTCAATAAAATCAGAGTTGTGGATGGGGGCTGGAGCACTTCTTAAATCTGGACAAAAGCTGGACACATAAAATAGATTGTGGCAACTTCTGCAGTGATGCGGACCTTTCCTTTCTACTGTACAGATTCCTCTTGTGTTGTTTTTATTAAAATCAAAAATTGCTTTTGTGAGAAAAATTATTATAAAGAGCAATGCATGCCCAATATAGAAAATTTTAATATAGAATCACATAAAGAAGAAAATTAAAATAAAAACTACCCAGATGGCCAGCCCCTAGAGATAAGCCCTCTGGTAGGGATTTTATTTCTCCTCAGAAAAGGCAATTTCATATCAAAGAGCATGTCTTCCAGCCTCTGTAAGTTGCCCTGGAGCCCTCAGAAAGGCCCTCTTAAGAAACAATCAGATCTCACATATAAAAGCTTTCAAAGTATGTACAGTCTTCAGTCCAGCATTTCCACTTGTAGAAGCATATCTTAATGACATAATTGGATGATTGGACAATGTAAAAATGTTACAAGAATGGTGACTATGTCACTATTTATAACTGAGAAAAACGGAAAACAGTCTAAATGCCCATTAAAGGGGGAAATGGTTGAATAAAATATGGAACATCCATACAGTGGGACATTCAACAGCTGTTACAATAATGAATCGATATTTATTGACAAGGCATGGTCTTCTGGTTGTATTATAAAGCAAATAAATGATCATGAAACTTAATGTATGGAATGATCCCCATTTGTTTTATTTATGTATAGGGTATATACCTATATATGTATTTATACATTCCCTGGTGGCTCAGATGGTAAAGAATCTGACTGCAATGCATGAGACCCAGGTTTGATCCCTGGGTGGGGAAGAACCCCTGGAGAAGGGACTGGCAACCCACTCTGGTATTCTTGCCTGAAGAATTCCATGGACAGAGGAGTCTGGTGAGCTACAGTCCCTGGGGTCACAGAGAGTCGGAAACGACTGAGTGACTAATGCTTTCACTGTATGCTTAAAAGTAGAGCACAAAAATATACACCAACATGTTTAATTGTTACAAATGATATTTTTCATTATCTAATTTTTCCACAGTAAGTGAATATTACTTTTACTTTCAAAACTAAATAACATCCTAGCTTCTTCTCCAGGCATCCTCCATTTCAAGTCTTTGCTGAGATGTCATTTTCTCGAGGAGCCTTCCAGACCATTTTAACTTGCCCCCATAGACCACTCTCTCTTGCCTCTTAACTTGCTATATTTCCTTTTTATTTCATAGAACTTATCAACTTCTAACCGAATTTGTAATTTGCTTATTTATTACACTTATCATCTATGATCTCGCATCCCCCACCCGCAGCCAACAGGTCACCTCCCCTGTTGATTCCCGGAGCCTAGAACAGATTCCCAGGCTTGGAGCAAAGTAAAGTGAAAGTGACGTCGTTCAGTCGTGTCCGACTCTTTGCGATCTTATGGACTGTAACCTATCAGGGTCCTCTGTCCATGGGATTCTCCAAACAAGAATACTAGAGTGGGTTGCCATTTCCTTTTCCAGGGGATCTTCCCAACCCAGGGATCGAACCCGGGTCTCCCACATTGCAGGCGGATGCTTTATCATCTGAGCCACCAGGGAAGCCCCATTAGAGCAGCATAGGAGCTCAATAAATACTTGAGGAATGAATGAAATAAAAGCACGCAAATGGTTTTCCTGCACGGATACTTTTGTCCTTGCCCTTCTGGTTTTCAGAAGTGGTATGGATGAGACATCTGGCAAGCCTAGTGAAGGGCTGGAGGGAGAAAAGATGTCCTCTCGGTTTCCACATTCCTGCCCCCTTCACTTGCCTGCGAGCAGAGGTAGCTGCGCTGAGCCCTAACGTAGCACCGCCCCCTGCCGGGACGTTTGAAGAACTGCAGAGCTCTGCTGTGACCCCAGACACGTTTGAAAAATGATGAAATCCGGCAGTTTGAAAGAAACCAGGTAGAAAAGTTATGGGGTGAAGCCCCCATGTTTCCTCTGGCAACCAGATAAGCCTGTGGAGGCCTTTTTTAGGCTGGAAGAGGGGTTGAGAAGGAAACGGGGTTCACTTTCTCAGCAGTGGGGTCCTGAGGAGTCCTGCCCCAGGCAGAGTTTCTCTCTCAGGGTGGAAGGATTGCTCCTGAGAAATTTGGCTCAGGCTGACGTTGGTGGATGGGCCTCCCTGGTGGCTCAGTGGTAAAGAATCAGTGCAGGAGACGCAGGTTCGAACCCTGGGTCAGGAAGATCCCCTGGAGAAGGAAATGGCAACCCACTCCAGTATTCCTGCCTGGAAAATCCCATGGACAGAGGAGCCTGGCAAGCTACAGTCCAGGGGGTCGCAAAGATTCAGACACAACTGAGCAACTAAACAATGACGACCTTAGTGGATATCAACCGTAATTCAAAGTCAACTCTCCAGGGATCTTTTTTTTTTTTTTTTTAATTTCCGGCTTTCCTGGAGTTAGTTCAAGTACAGGGTTTTTCTCAGGTTTTGTGCTTACCATATGTTCTTTTTCTCCAACCCACCCCACAAAAGGAGAATTTCGAATCCAGTTTTTACCCAGACCTTTAAACGAATGCGCAAGTTCAGTTACAGAAAGAGGAAGTGGAATGGTCAAGTCTGCTTACTGGCTTAGCGTTTTTATGGAGCAGTTACCTCTAGCCAGGCAGGGTTCTAGGTGCTGGGTATACAGCAGAGAAAAAAACAGAAATCTCAGCCGTCACAGGGTTGATATTCTGGGGAGGGGACAGATGCTTCACCCAGAAATAAATTCAAATACCTAATTTAAAACTGTGCTAAGTGCTCTGAAAAAGAATATGGTAAAAAAGAGTAATGGGATAGACTTTGATTTGGGGAAATCCACAAGAACAAGATATTTAAATTTGAATTCTGCTGCCAATAGTCAGGGGCCATCTGGGGGCCTCAGTCTTTCAACCTTGGCAAAATACCTCCCCAGAGAACAACAATTTGCTCATTTTAGTAACTGTTTGCTCTACAGCAAAGAGTATCGCACAGTGGTCTAGGATCAGAATCCTGGCTTCAAACCCTGGCTCTGCCCTCTTCTTCTTACCCACCTCCCACCCAGCACCATAGAACAGGGGATGGACCTGTGTCCCTGCAGTGGAAGTGCAGATCTTAACCACTGGACCACCAGGAAAGTCCCTGCCATCTTCCTTAGTTTCTACTGTTTGGGGCCCATAGAGTTATTATATGGAGAAGGCAATGGCACCCCACTCCAGTACTCTTGCCTGGAAAATCCCATGGACGGAGGAGCCTGGTGGGCTGCAGTCCATGGGGTCGTGAAGAGTCGGACACAACTGAGTGACTTCACTTTCACTTTTCACTTTCATGCATTGGAAAAGGAAATGGCAACCCACTCCAGTGTTCTTGCCTGGAGAATCCCAGGGACGGAGAAGCCTGGTGGGCTGCCGTCTATGGGGTCGCACAGAGTCGGACATGACTGAAGCGACTTAGCAGCAGCAGCAGCAGCAGAGTTATTATAAGGACTTAATAAGATAGAAATAAAGCAACTGATACAGTACCTGGCAAGTAGTCAGTATTTTAAAAAACACCAATTGTAATTGTTAAAGGCTCTGAGAAGTTCTGCAACTGAGAAGCCATTTTTTCAATTTACCACCTTCACTAATTTAAAAAAATATTTATTATTTGGCTGAAGCAGGTCTTCGTTGTGGCACATGGGACCGTCTTGTTGTTGTTATTTATATTTACTCTTTTTTTTAACTTTTTATTTTGTATTGGGGTATAGCTGAATAAGTGTTGTGATAGTTCCAGGTGAACAGCAAAGGGACTCCATCATACATATACATATACATATTTCCATTCTTCCCCAAACTCTCCTCCCACTCACATAACGTGAATGTAACTCCTCTCCCACATAACACTGAGCAGAGTTCCCTATGCTATACAGTAGATCCTTGTTAGTTATCTATTTTAAATATAGCTGTGTGTATATGTCCATTTAAACTCCCTAACTATCCCTTCCCCCAGCACCAGGGATCAAACCTGGGTCCTCTGCATTTAGAATGTGGAATCTAAGCCACCAAACCACCAAGGAAGTCCCTAGAAACCTCTTTAACTAGAGTCATTCTTCAGCTATAGAAAATTTTTGTTATATTTTATATTCCACTATATATTTGGGGGGAAAATTATTTCAGCTTTTTTGGAAGGAGTGGTAAGCAGACATTCTTCACTGCATTACCCCAAATCATTTGCCATCTTTTTTCTTGCTAACAAAACTCTAAGTTCAGGATTTGACCAAAGACAAAATAATCCTCCAATGGTGTAAGCTCCTGCTAATGGTCTTCTGCAACCCAAAGCGTACCCCGTGCATCTAGGGGTCCCAGGTCTCTGTTCAGAACTAAGATCAACCTGGCTTTCTCCATTTGTGTTAATACCTGCATGTTCACCCTTAGGACAGTCTCTGGGCATTGTTACAGGCAGAACCAATTCCTTCCCTGAGGCCTATTCCCTCTGTAAAATCATGACTCACCTCAGAGACTTTTGTTGGCCTCACACCTTCATTCCAGAATGAATTCCATGATCTATTCCTCTTTGTCTTCTTCATCTCTCCTGTCTATTTTTGTCCTTTGTAAAAAGCCCTGGCCCCTGGCTGGGATACAGAAATATTAGCACACACTCCCCCTTAATCCCTCAGGCTCCTCTTCCCTTGTCCAAAGTCACCCAAGACAAGAGGGCAAACTTAGCTTTCTCTGTCTGACTTTTCCTGGGGAAACAGAAGTACTCCATCGTGTGTCCCAAACTCTCCTGTTCCCCTCAGACATGTAACTCAAGGACCTTCTTTCTGTCTCAGAGGACACATACAAAGGATGAATAGCAGATACATGGCACGCAGCATGCATACACGACTCCCTAATCCAGCACCCAAGGCAGACATTGCTAATCAATCACAGTACCCTGTTTTTATTAAGCCAGGAGAGCCATGCTCAACTGAAGTTGATAGGCGAGATCCTTAACCCCTCTGACATGGATGGTGGTAAGGGATAAAGAGCAACATCCACACTCAGCTCAAATAAGATTTCTCTGATGCCTGTCACTGTGATACTCTTGGTGAGCCAAAGGGGACCCACCTTGCCTGAAGTCTTCCTTTTATTTTTGAAGTCTTTCTTTTAAAAATATTTATTTTTTTCACCACAACATGCAGAATCTTTAGTTGTAGCATGTGGGAGTCTAGTTCCCTGACCAGGGATTGAATCTGGGCCCCCTGCATTCAGAGTTTGGAGTCTCAGTAAGTCCCTGGCCTGAAGTCTTGGACAGGACAGGTGTGAGGACTACAGACTTCAGCCTCCAGAGACACTGCATAGGAAGTCTGTCCAGGCCTTTTACACATGTTTTCTGGACTCACTCTAAGACCATCCTCAGTCCCTTTTGAATTCAGTTCCATAGAACAAGTCTACAGTGATCACCTACTATGTGCCAGGACTGAGGGCCCTGGAAAGATGAATGAATCCTGGTTTCCGATCTGGAAGGTTCTGGAGAAAGAGAGAGACTAACAGAATGATAAGCCAATGCAGTGAATGCTGCAATAGAGCATTCAGCAAATACTGACTGAGTGCCTACTGTGTGTCAGGCACTGTGCCGAGTGACACGGGAAGATGGTCAGCAAGATAGACAAGGTCTCTACGTCGTGGAACTACAGCCCAAGCAGGGAGTCAGTGCTCATCAAATAATCAGACAGAGGAGTGTGAAAAGTGACTGTGATTAGTGAGGGAGAGAGGATTCCAGTGCTAGCAGTCTTCACCTGGGGCACTGGGGAAGAAGGAACAAGTTAGTTAGAGAATAAGTAACTGCTAGGTAGGCCAGTGGCTCTCTAATGGAGACAATTTTGGACCCACCCCTAGGGGACATGTGGCAATGTCTGGCAATGTCGTTTTAAGTATCTCTGTTTGTTTATTTGGCTGTGCTCGGTCTTAGTCACAGCATGTGAGATTTTTGGTCTTTGTTGCAGTATGCATAATCTTTAGCTGCAGCATGCCAACTCTTACTTGGGGCATGTAGGATCTAGTTCCCTGCCCAAGGATTGAACCTGGGCCCCTTTGCATGGAGTGCAAAGGAGCATGGAGTCCAAGCCACTGGACCCTCACGGAAGTCCCATCTGGCAACATCTTTGATTATTACGACTGGGTGGTATCTAGTGGGAAGAGGCTGGGGATGCTACTCAGCATCTTCCAACCCACAGGTCAGCCCCCAACAACAAAGAATTATCTGGCCCCAAATGTCAATAGTACTGATGACCTCACTATTCCCCACCTCCAGCCATGGCAGAGAGATTGAGGGTGTCAGTTCATCTCCCTTGCCATCTTCAACTGAGCGTGGCCATCCTGGCTCACTGAGAGAGACTGCTGTGATTGACTGGCAGTGTCTGCCGCGGGCACTGGATTAGGGAGTGGTGCGTGCATGCCATGTGCCGTGTATTCGCTAGTCCTGCTTTGCAGGTGTCCTCGGAGGACTGAGACAGAAAGTTCTAAGGCCACGCAAGGTGACATTGAGAAACTCTGATTTAGATAAAGAGAGAAGGGAAGAAGGGTCCAGATAGATGGAAGACTCTTTGTCCTAAGAGAGTAAGCAACAATTTAAAAGAATGAGTGGACATAACTGGCTTTGAAAAAGGTTCCCCTTGCTGCCATGTGGCAAGTCTGTGGAGGGTCAAGGACAGGAAGCAGGGAGGCTGTTGGAGTCATCCTGGTGAGTGGTCACAGGGATTTGATCAGGACGCTGTGCACACCTTGCAGGGCTGAGCTGAGGGAAGACAGAAGACTGGACATGAATTCACAGAAGAAGTTTTGAATTCTGGTTTCCATTTGGGGTTAGACATTCTAAATATTGAAGTAAGGCTGTCTTTAGGGTTAAATGACCATAGGACTGTCTTTTACCTAAAATGAGCAGAAAAGTCATGCACAGAAAACTCAACTTTTCATCCAAGGACGGGCATAATTTACCCCAGAAAACAGGATTTAGGAAGACACTGGAAGGCAAAATCCAAGCTGTGTTTTGTTCAGTGTTATCTTAATCAAGCTGAACGGCACCCCATGAGATTGGTGTTCTTACCCACCCATTTCACAGATACAAAAAGGGAGGTTCCACAAAGAAGAGCCACTTGCCCGCCAGGAGCCAGGCAGCAAGCAGCAGAAGTGGCATTCTTCCCTCTTGACTCCAAGTGTCCCTCCTTCCCCACAGCCAGGCCAGGAGACGGCGGGAGGGAAGACAGAGGGTCGGTGGACTTCAGCACTCCTAGTCATCTGCATGCTCTTCACTGGCAGAGAACCCATCTCCCCCAGCGTCGTTGTTGATGTTGTTTAGCTGCTAAGTCATGCCCAACTCTTTGTGACCACATGGACTATAGCCCAAAAGACTCCTCTGTCCATGCAACTTCCCAGGCAAGAATACTGGAGTGGGTTGCCATTTCCTTCTCCAGGGGATCTTTCCCACCCAGGGATCAAACCTGTGTCTCCTGCATCGACAGGCAGCTTTCTTACCACTGAGCCACCTGGGAAAGCTCCATCTCTCCTAGCCTCATAATAACTCTCAAGATCAGTGGTTCTAACCCTTGCATAATTTCCCCCCACAGTGGAGAACTGGCTGCATCTGGAGACGTTCCTGGTTGTCACAGTCTGGGAAGGGGTTACTCCTGGCATCTACTGAGTGAACACCAGGAACACTGCTCAATGTCCCGCCATGCACAGGACAGCCCCTATCCCATTAAAAAAAAAAAAAAAAAAAAAAAACTACCTGGCCCCAAATATCGAAAGAGCTGAGGCTCAAGAATCCTGCTCCAGGATCAAAGCCCTGTGAATACCCATGGCTGTGCCGGAAAGGTGCAGGGGCCTCAGCCCTGCAGAGCCCTGTGAGCTGAAGACATGCTGAAAGGTCCTTCACCCAAGAACCCTGGGTCGGATGACTAATGAGCCTGGAGCTCAGCCTTTATACAGCTCCAGAGCGGGGCGTAACTGACAGGTTCGGCTGTCATGATGCTACGGTTTCAACAAAGGGGACTTGGACAGGCGGGCAAAGGAGTGTGGAAAGGCTGGTGGGGGAGGTCAGGGCAGCAGCTGTTGCTGGAATCTGGGCCTCACCGAAAGGAACAATGCCCCCAGAATGCCAGGCATGCCACGGAGACAGCTGAGCCTGCGGGGCGGGCGGGCGTGGGCAACGGGCATCTGAAGGGCACCAGTAAAAATGGAATTGTCTGGGTGCCTTGGTCCCCCCACGCAGGCAAGGCAGATGACTGAGGGCTAAAAATACCAGGAGAGGAAAAGCCACCAGAGGCTTGTCTGGCTGCCTGCGACTGGGTCTGACCTCTAGGCTCTCTGGGGGTGGTGAGAGCTGGGACCTGGATCCCTACGCCCCCAGACTGGATAGCAGAGTGAGGAAAACTGCAGTGGTGGAGTCTGGCATGCAGGCTTCAAATGTGCCAGGCACTAGCAGTGAGGCCCTGGAGAGTGACTGCTCTTCTCTGAGCCTCAGTTTCCTCATCTGGAAAATGTGGCCAATACTAGTACTCTCCTCCCAGGGCTGTGAGAATGAAATAAGATGATGGTTAAAGCTCTTAGGTCACTGTCTATCACATGAGCGCTAGATAAACAGGATAATAATGATTTCTCTGGGGATCTCAGTTTGGGGAGGTCATGGGACAGTGGCTGGGAGGTGGTTACGGTGGGCAGGCCTGCTTTATCCAGGCCTTATTATCTACCCCCAAGAATCCAGCCCAGGCGTTAATGCTCCCTCCAGACCCTGCACTTCCCCCTCATGTGTGTCCTTCCTCCACGAGGAGGCTTCATTTCAGCAACGCAGACATGTCCAAGGGTCACAGCTCACCTTCCCCCAGCACCTCTGCCTGAGCGTGAGGTGGGGGCTGGAGTAGGAAATGAGCTGGAAAGATAACCAGTAGTAACTCCTTTGCATGTGCGTGCATGTGTGTGCACACACACACACACAGGTACTCATGGTGCACATACTCTGTGCAAAGCCATTCACAGGAATTCTACGAGTTACCATGTGGATGGCTCTTGGGACAGTACCTGGCACAGAGCAAGCACACAATATATGTTAGTTGCTATCCTTAGCATCTCAGTGATCTAGTTTTACTTTTAAAACAGTCTTCTAAGGTCAGCTCTATTGTTTCCCCTCATTTATAAGTAAGGAATCTGAGGTTCAGGGTAGTTACGTCACTTTTCCAGAGCCCTACAATAAAGGGAGTGAAGGAGCTGACCTGGAATCCCGCTTTCAATCATTGTACCACTCTAGTATGTCAGGGTCAAGTGGTAAAAGATCTTAACTATTGGACCAAAGAGGGCAGTGTTCTTCCTCAGGTAGTAGGGAGCCATTGAAAGTTCTGAAACATGTAAAGTTCATCATCAGAGTTGGGTATGTCAGGAAGTACTGGAGTGGGGGTATATAGAAGGCATAGGTGAAAAGGCAAGAGAAGAGGGGCCTCAAACAAATCAGGATCTAGTACCATATGCCAGACCTAGGACAAGATTTAGGAGAAATGATTTGCAAGACATGATTGGAGCAGAACAGATTTATTTGCCAGTGGGACAGAATCAAGAGGGCTGAAGATTTTGGTTTGGTTGTTAATAAGCAAAGAGTTTGGCTGAACGAGAGAAAAGAAATTAAATTCATGCTTGAACATGTTATCTCTTTTACCCCTCTTTTTCCCCTCTCCCTGGACACAGCTGACCTCCAGTGCTCTGGAAAAAGAGCTGACAATTACTGAACACTTATTGTGAGCCCAGAGCATTCCAGCACTTTGCAAGTATGAGTTAACTCATTCAAACCTCATAAGAATGCTTGCAACACTTGGACATTAGGGTCTCTATTATCCCCGTGTCACAGATGAGGAAACTGAGGCTGCTTGACCAAGCTGCGGTCACTGCATAGAGGGTGCCCCTTCACTGTAGCTGCCCCATCTCTGCTGGGCACAGAGCCTGTCTACCCAGGTCTGACTTGCTGGAGAAGCCAACTTCCCCACCTGGTGGCTCTCACTGACGCCTGGGGGCCCATGACACAGGGAGATAGGCTATCACTTGGTGACAGAGCCCATCACCCACCCGACTTTGGGCTGGCAGGGCCTGGTATGCCTTTGTTCTATTGGTGATGGCTGACTTCACCACCCTCCTTAAAGAGGTATTACGCCCAAGGCAAGGCGACCCACTAGACCAGTTTGCTTTCAATGATAACATGGTAAGCACATATATGTCATTTTCCTGTGCCAGGTTTTGTCCTAAATATTCACGTGCTTAATGCTTTAAATTTAACGCTTTCATTTACTGATATTAATGTATGTATTTGTTTGATCCACTGAAGTTTTATAAAACAAACACACAGAGAAGAGCTTCTTTTTCACCTTATGAGGAATATAAAGGCTTAGACTTGAATTCCAGTAGCTAAAGAGGAAAAAGTACTTACAAAGGGGATGAGTTAAAAAATACCCCTAGCCAGAGCTGGATTAAAACCTTTAAAGACTCAAGAAGAGCAAAGACGCTAACTCCCACTACCTCATATGAAATGCAAGATAAAAACAGTACGGAACGGTCAGACCAGCGTAAAAACATCTCACGATGTTCTGATTTTCCCTGTGGTGACTATTTTAGTCCTTTTTAAAAATATATCTAATCCTTTCCCCCAAAAAATTTTGTGGGTTTTCCTTTGTCAGTTGGTGCTCTGAATGTGTATTAAGTGTGTCTGCTGCATGACCTGGGTCTGCCTCCAGCCTCTCGCTCAGTCACAGACAGGTGGACAAGCATCTCATCCCCATGGGTGAGGAGAGGGTGGACAACATTTCAAAAGGCTTCAAGGCACATCATGGAGTAGAAAGATCCAGGTGGCTGGTGTGTGTGTGTGTGTGTGTGTGTGTGTGTGTGTGTATGATGATATCATTCATGTGAAAAAGTATATTAGTATGTGCATGATATGATATTAATACAAAAAAGTACAAGTGTGTGTGCCAGTGAGAGCGATTGAGAAAGGGAGAGGGGAAAATTGAGATGCAATCCTGAAATAGATCCTGGAACAGAAACAAGGGCAATGGTGGAAAAACCAGAGAAACCCAGATGGAGTCTGGAGCTGAGTCAATAGTAACGCACCAACGCCAGTTTCCTAGTTTCGACCAAAGTCCCAATGACAACGAAAGATGTTAACATTAGGGAAATTGAGTGAGTGGGACCTCTTCAACTCTTCTATAAATCCTAAAGTTAAAATTTTATTTTAAAAAAGTCTGGAAGGAACTTCCTGAAGTTCTAGAATAGCAGAACTAATCTCCGATTGTTGTGTTCTTTAGTCGCTAAGTCGTAGCTGTCTCTTTTCCAATGGACTGTACCCTGTGGACTGTACCCCACCAAGCTCCTCTGTTCATGGGATTTTCCAGGCAAGAATACTGGAGTGGGTTGCCATTTCCTTCTTCACTATATGTGTGTGTGTGTGTGTGTGTGTGTATTGTTGTTGTTTAGTTGCTAAGTTGTGTCCAACTCTTTTAAGACCCCATGGACTGAAGCCTGCCAGGCTCTTCTATCCATGGGATTTCCCCAGGCAAGACTACTGGAGTGGGTTGCCACTTCCTTCTCCGAGGGATCTTCTTGACCCAGGGATCAAACCTGTGTCTCCAGAACTGCAGGCGGATTCATTACCGCTGAGCCATAAGGGAAGCCCTGTGTGTGTGTGTGTGTGTGTGTGTGCACGTGCACACGCACGCACATGCACATTTTATTTATTTTTTGCTAAACCTGGTAACCCCAGAGGCCCCTACACTTACGAACTCCCACTGTTCTGACCCCTAACAACAGGGATTCATTTTACCTGTTTACCCACACACTGTCTGAAAATTTAAAGTCTTAATGTTTACCTTAGAAAAATATCAGAAGCAGTGTGATCAGCAAAGTGGGAATCACAAGTTTATGTCTCCTTTATCCATCTCCCCTCATTCCAAGCCCCTGAAAACAGTCAACCCAAACAAAGGTGTTGGATCCAAGTTCAAACAGGGGCTTTGACTCTGAGACACTCCATGTCGAGGCTCCAAATGGTCAATGGAAAAGGACTGTCCTTTTCCATTTCCTTCAAGGATTCCCTCCACCAGGTTAGACCACATTTCCCAAGCCTGGGAAAAGGTAAAAAAGTTCCTGGCCCCAAGTCAGGGTTCCCAGGTCTAACATCTAAGTGCCCCAAAGACAATCTCAGTGGCTAACGTTTATCGAGGGCTCAAAACACTCTATCCTATTTGATCCTCATGACAACCTTATGATAACCCTATTATTACCTCCATTTTACAGATGCAGAAACTGAGATTTAGAGAGGAGAAAAAAAACACTTCCTGAAATAATACAGCTGGCCTGAACTCAAACCTTGGCTTACTGGATTCCAAAACCCTGCACAATCACACAAGGCCATCTCGAGAAGAATCTAAAGCAAACAATCCTCCTGTCCTCAATCTGGCAGGTGACCGATTCCCGGGACCTAGGGTCTGTGGTCTGCAGTCCCTCGTTCTCTGGCTCCTTGCTTGCCAGCACTGCCAAAGAAAAGTCCGATACCAATTATATTTTTTCCATAGGAGCTATATTCTTTCTGCCTAGAAATATGTCAGATTTTCTCTTAACCCTGGAAGTTTGTGAATTTTGCCAAGATATACCTTGGTGTGTGTGTTTTTTTCCTTATCCATCCAGCATGGAGGAGCTTGGGAGTCCTTTCAATTGGCAGATTTTATTCTCCCCTTGGCTGAAGACAATTTTCTTGTGTGTGCTCAATCACGTCTGATTCTTTGCAACCCCATGGACTGTAGCCCACCAGTGTCCACTCTCCAGGCTCCCCTGTCCATGCAATTTTGCAAGCAAGAATACTGGAGTAGGTTGCCATTTCCTACTCCAAATTTTCTTGAATTATTTATTTTTGGCCCCTCCTTCTGGAATGTGTAGCATTTGCTTCTCTTTATTTCCTTCCAAGATACTCTCTGCAGGTCATCCTCCAGACCACTGTATGGATTGCAATGACCCTCCTTGCTGACAAGTCATCTAGTTAAGTTTTTATTTCAGAAATTGGCTCTTAAAGCTCCAGGAAATCATTTTTGGATTTCACTGGCATTTCTGTATGTTTGTTTGTTTCAGTTTTTGTTTTATGTAGTAAACCAATACACGGGTTTTAAAAAATAATCAAATTAACACACTGCTTCATTTTCAAAAGAGAAGACTATTATGCCATAGACAGTTGGACATAAATTCCTACTTTTCTCAAATTGAAGCTTAGTATGTACATCTCTCTCCTTAACCAAACAAAGTTTTACTAACATACATCAAGCCCTAAGAACAGGACCCTGCCCTGAGTGGGGCACCAATAAATATTTAAGTAATTCATGTCCTTTGAAATTTGGGTTGATATCATTCTTGCTTTAAAACAAAGTACATCTATAAGCACTACTTATATTTTTTCCTCTCCTCACGCCTTCTTTTAAAATCGTCAACAGGTAATTTTTAAAATTACCGTTCGATAAAATTGACCCTTTTTCATGTACAGTTCCATGAATTTTAATACACTTAAGTTTTATTGTTGTAATTAATATTACTTAGCTGTTGCTCTGTTTCCTCCTCTGCTCACTAGATGTGGAGGACAGTATAAAAGTCCTCGGAAATGTCCATGTCCCTGTAACTTGTGAGTATGTTACCTTACCTGTAAGGTCCCCTGACAAAGGGGACTTTGCAGAGGCGATAAAAAATCTGGAAGTGGGGAGATGACTCCCCCACCAAGATTACTGGATTACCCACACTGGCCCAAAATAATCATGGGGGTCCTCAGAAGCCAAGAGCCTAGAGTGATGTGTCCACGAGCCAAGGGGTGTAGACAGGCCCTAGGAGCTGGAGAAGGCAAGGAATGGATTCTCCATGAGACCCTCCAGAAGGAATGTTAGCCCTGCATTTTCAATTGATTTCTGACCTCTAGAACCATGAGATGAATAAATTGGTGCTCTCTTAAACCACCAAATTTATGGTAATATTTTTATAGCTGCAGTAAGGAACTAATCCACTAGATTCATTTTCTGATTGTTCTGCCCGATGTTCTTCTCTTTGTCTTCTGTTCAGGTGGGCAGTTATTTTTCTCTTTGGCTCCATGGAACTTAGGTCTGATTGTTGGATACTTCTTGACCATAGGAATCCCACCAGCAGTGAAAAGCTCTCAGGCCCAGTAGAGCTGCATTCTCAGGCAAGGTGCCTTAGCTGTACCAGCATCAAGGACAGAGAAGCTTCAGCCCAGCCATGAAGCTCCCTCCCCTGATATACCCTTGAGGTTGGGGCTGAACGTACCCTTGAACGTCTACACAGACCCAAACCCCAAGTCTTCTCAGACTGCCACTCCCAGGGCTCTCGGGGACTCCCCAGGGCCAGTCCAGCTCATTGACAAGAGGGGATATTCGGTTCTCCAACAACAGAACCTAAGGTCTAACACAGCCTGTGGGCCCAAGTCCTGGTGGCCACATGGCACCACAACCTACTCAAGGTGCCATGTTCCCAGGATTTCCCTGACACACATAATCTCACTTAATCCTCTCAACAGCCTTATGAAGGTGTGTGTACTATTATGGTCTCCATTTCCCAGATGAGGAAACTGAGGCCCTGAGAAACTTATCACCCTGACCAAGACCCTCCCACCCACCTTGAATTAACAGAGCCGAAACTCTCTCCCCAGCATCTTCTCCCAAAGGCCCAGTTGAATAAAATATGTTCTTAGAGGGTCCAGCTGTACAGATGCCCCTCTGGAGGGGCCTCAACCAGGGACTCTCTACCCCTACCATGCATTCTGAACATCTACTGTGGCTGCAACAAACTTTTTGTTTACCCATTTATAGCTACTGACTGCTCACACAAGTGTTTTACTGGAAATCCATGGTGTGCCTATTAGCTTGGGAAACATCTGTTCTGGTGTTGTCAGAGAATCTTGGGCAGAAAAGCTCTTTTTGCTCTGTCTGCGTGCAGGTACATGTGCGTGTGAGTGTGCATAGATGTGTGTTATTATGAGCCTCTGGACATGTGCACAAGTGCATGGGTGTGGGTGCATGTGCCCACTCAGGTGTGTGCACCTGTGCCTGCACACAGACAGCAAAATACGTTTTTTTGTTATTAAAGATTCTTTAGAATCGGCTCCTGGGTAATTCTAACCCAGGTGTGACTGCAGGGAGGAAATAACGTACGCTTTTTTTGTGTGTGCCATGGCAATAAATTATTTTTGGGTTTGCACCCCCAAAAGTGAAATTTTTTTCTATCTGAGTGATCACTGCCATTTACTGAGGACCTGCCTGGGCCTCATAGTTACTCACTCTGGAAAAATCTCTTAAGGAAGGGCTTTTTATGGTTCTCACTTTCTGTGCTCAGAGAGGTAAAGTCACTTGCCCAAGGTCACACAGCGTGCCCCCCGCCCCCAGTTCAAGTGCAATTCTGTCTGACCTCCCAGCCTGAGGGCGCAATCATTCCACTCCACTGCCTCAAACTGCCTAAGGTTGAATGAAAACTTTCTAACAATCCCTACTCAGGCCCTTGACAAGGAAAGCAAAGTCTGTGTTACTCGTTTCCTTAACTACCTTGTTCTTTCCTAGGGGCCAAGGATCTTCCCGTTTTCTCCAGCAACATCCACAGAGGTTTCAGCACATCAGAGCAACTGAGCACATATTGGTAGATTGATTTGGTTGATAGGATCTCGTTTGCTGGCCTTGCTCCCAGTCAGATTGCCCCTGGCATGGGCAGCCTAGGGGCTGGTTCGACACAGTGTCTCCTGCTCCCCTCGTTTCTGGTGTGAAATTCCAAGGCCAAACCATGTGGTCTGCCTTGCACACCTTGCTGTTGCCTCACCTTGCGCCCCTGGCTCCCTCACTCACTCAGCTCAGGTCGCATGCTCCTTCTGCTCCGCAAGATTCCCAATCTGTCCTCCTCTGAGGCTCCTGCTGTCCCTGGGGCCAGGAGCACTCTCCCCATCTCTGCTCAGCACTGCTGCCTGGCACTACCCATCTCTATTTCTTCCCTCTGTCGAATCTGTCACCACTGGAAATTCTCTGCGTTGTGCATTTGTATCTTTTCATCCATCTACCCCTTGCACCGTGTCATGAGGCATGCAGTTTGTCGCTAGGCGGCTGTCTCCCCTACACTAGCCCCACGCCTGGCATGCAGCAGGGCTCCACGAGGAGGTGACCACCCAGCCAGCCACTGACTCTGTGGCTATACCACTGGGGCGGCTGAGGAGATGTTCTGCTTCTTAGAGGCAGATGTTCTGGTTCTTGGACTCTGAAGCCCGTCACCCACGGCCACTAAACAAGGCCACGACTTTATTCCAAGCCCTCCCTTCTCACTCCTTGGATCCCAAGGCTGCCTGCGAGGCCACAGGAGGAAAACCATCCTGAGAGAGATTAACCATCACAGTGCCTTGAGTTCTGACAGCAAACCACCTTTCCCAAGGCCCTTTAAGAGCCTGGACTCTGGAAGCAAATGGGCCTCAGATCCACTCCCAGCTTCTGTCTGATCCCAGGCATCTCATTTTTCCTCTCAGCCTGTTTCCTCATCTGTGAAACAGGGACACAGAAAACAAGGGGGTCTCTCCCTCACAGGGTGATTAGATTTTAAACAGGAGCACAAAACATATACACGGTTCCTGGCACACAGCAGGCACTTGATGAGAGCTGTTACTTCAATCAGTTAACAGACTTGCTGAGCAGCTGCTGTGTGCTGGCCAGTCAAGAGCTTGGAGCCGAGGAGAGTGTGGTGAGGACTCACCCTCCTGAGCGGCCCACTGAGAGTGAACAAAATAAGTGAACTGCACAGTATGTTGTTGTCCAGTAGCTCAGTCGTGTCTGACTCTTTGCGATACCATGGGCTGCAGCATGCCAGGCTTCTAGGAAGTGGTAAATGCTGGGGAGAAACACAAGGCAGAGAAAGGGCTCTGCAGGGCTAAATGGCTGCTTTTTAAAAAATATTTATTTGGCTACATCAGGTTAGTTGTGGCACTCAAGATCTTCGCTGCGTCATGCAGGATCTTTCATCACAGTACAGACTCTCGAGTTACGGGAGCACTCTGTCTCTCTAGCTGTGGCCCATAGGCTCAGTAGTTGCTGCGAGCAGGCTTAGTTGCTCCGCAGCATGCAGAATCTTGGTTCCCTGACCAGGGATCGGACCCATGTCCCCTGCACTGCCAGGCAGATTCTTAACCACTGGACCTCCAGGGAAGTCCCTAAAGGGTTATTTGTAAAATAGCGTGCTGAGGAGGTCTCATTGAGAAGGTGAGCAAAGACCTGAAGGAGGTGAGGGAAGGAGGTTCACAGATGGCAGATGGAAAAGCATTCCTGGCAGAGGAACCCACAGGAGCGAAGGCCCTGAGGTGGGACCCGTGACTGATAATGTAAGAGAATTTTTAAGTCTGCTCTCCCCACCATTTTCCTCCTCAAAATTGACAAGCACAAGTGCCGACTGCCCAAGCGCTGCAGCGAGCGAGCAGCATCTCTCCCTGTGCACCAGCCGCCCGGCTCTTTAACCTTGAATGCCTTTCTGGGTCCCACGTGTCACCGGGTGGCGACTGAGCTGCCCTTACTTCAGAAGAACGGCATGGGGTGGGGGGGCCTTAGGTGGTGTCCGCCTCACCTACCACTGCCAAAAGTGGTCATGGGGTTATTTTTAAACTTGGGGAGGAAGTATTTATTGTTCCCGGGCTGAAGAGAGCTGGGCAGACCGTGGGATTCTTCTGGGGGAGCAGTGCTGTGTCCTTTCCACCATGGTGAGTACTCAGGGCCCCCGGAGGAGGTAAGTGATGCTGGGTGGCGAGGAGGGGACACCACCTACAAGCAAAGGACCAGATGGGAGGGGGAGCACAGCAGCTCTCTGGGGCCCCAGATCCTGGAGGAAAAAGCACTGCTTGCAGCGTGCACACAGAGGAACCCCAATCAATGCCCCCGATAAGCCACAAATAACAGCAGCTCCCGGGGACTCGCAAAAACAAAGTAAGAGAGTTGGCTTTTTTATGGCTTGTCTACTGACCTCTTGAGGAATCAATAACTCCCAGGGCTTACAAAATGGGATTGAACGCTTTTAAGGATCAAATTGTAATTCTTTTCTCTTGTTCAGGCAGCTGGGGAAAAGAATCTTTTTGTTTTCACCTTTTGAACTTGCAAATTTAAAACCTCTCTCCCTCTGTTGTTTAGTTAGGTGTCCCTCTCCAGAAGCAGGAAGCCCCCAAAATCAGGATCAGTGTAAGGCTGTGGTTAGGGGCACAGACTCTGGAGTCAGTCTGCCCGAGTTCGACACTGGCTCTGCCTTTTTGTGACTGTGTGACCTTGGGTAAATGAGCCAACCTCTCTGAGCCTCGGTTGCCTCCCCGGGAAAATGGCGATGGTAATAATAGCATCCACTTGACAGAGCAGTTATGAGGACTAAATGCAATAACATATGCAGTGTTCAAGCGTTTGCTGTAACTCAAGTCAGAAGCAGGTGGGGAAATGTTAACTCACTCCCCTCTGCTCTGTTTGCATGGTGCAAGGACAGAACATTTAGAGAGGAGATGTTGCTGCCATTTGGATCAGGGGAAAATCGAGGGGGACAGAGCAGTTGGGTTTTAACACCCTGAAAATGTGTCATTTCATCTCGCATTCTTCATGGTTTAGTGAGCCTGACTTTTTTTTCGCCTCCAATCAATTTTCCTTCTGTGCATTACTGAACTTTTTGTGAAATGCATCAGAACAAAAGCAGCTGGGTCCTGCTGGAGCTGATCCGAAAGCCTGGCCTCCATCCCTGGAGACACACCTCTACCTCCCCTAGTTTGCAAAGGAGCTGCTGCAAGACCCACAGTCTTTTACCATCCACCAGAACCAGGCTGACTTTGAGAAGTCTTATTCCATGTCCTTTTAACTTTCCAGCACTGCCCTTTTGAGATGAGTGTCGGCACCACACCCCCATTTCGCAGATGAGTGGCTGAGACTTACCCAGTGATGGAACCTGATCTAGTTTTCTAATTCCCAGCCTCTGACTCTTTTAACTGGTTTTTGTTTTTTTTTTTACCCTCTAGTCACCTAAGAAAGCCAAGAAGAGAGCAGAGGGAGCCAATTCCAATGTGTTCTCCATGTTTGAACAGACCCAGATCCAGGAATTTAAGGAGGTGGGTACAACTGGGTGGAGATTCCCACATGCTAGAAGGAGCCTTTCCCTCATTCCATATTCCCTGCAAAGACCTCTCAGTTATGTTGTCTTTGTTTCCATTCTGTTGTTGGCCGTCCCATGCCATGTGTGGGATCTTAGTTTCCCAACCAGGAATCGAACTCACACCCTTGCAGTGGAAGTGCAGTGTCTTAACCCTTGGATTAGCAAGGAAGTCCTAGCTTGTCTTTATCCTCCCCAAAACACCCCAAATTCGGTCTGAACATGTGTGTGAATAACTTAAAGAAATTAACTTTTGCTGATCATCAAAACAAAGTCTATGTCTTGTTGAAAATGTAGGAATGAATTTCAGAAATGCATGAAGAATAAAAATGACCCGACTTATAATTCTATGACCCAGAGATGATCAGTTAACATTTTGGGATAAGCCCTGCCAGTGGTTTCTGTTATGTATGCACATATTTGCTAAACAAAGGGACCATCTTCTATGCACACTAATCAGTACCTGTTATTTTTTCTTGAGCAATTCAGTACCAACATTTTCCATCATTTCTTTAAATCACCTCTTATGGTTAGATGTTATGTTTAGAATGTTTTACTATTATAATTAATACCCTTTGCTTGTATCTCTGGTTATTTCCTTGGGGTAAATTCCTAAAAGCGGAACAGTTGGATCGAAGGAACATTTTTTTTTTTTTTTTACAAAAGAAACTAAAACCAAGTACAACCACTGGTCCAAGCTGCCCTCCAGAAATCCTGTGCTCATTCTGACTCCCATCAGCCCCAAGAGGAAAAGGTGCCTTTCCTGCCACATCTCCATCAACACTAGGTGTTAACATCTCAAACATGATTTCTGCCAGTCAGAGAGATGTCTGAGAGTATCTTGAGATTTTAATTTTTACCATCTTAATTGTTGACTGCTAGCTAGGCCTGAAACCCTACCCCAGTCTATGGGGATGTGCCTTCGTAAGCGAACCTAAGTACCAATTATGTAAAAGTAAACCACTGCTGCAGGCTCAGGATACACTGAATTAATTTTCCAGCCATCCTGATGGCTCATACTGAGTTATCCACTCTCTCACCTGGCCCTTCAGAGGAAAACACACCAAAGCTATGCCGGAGAGGCCACAATATTTTATATGAAAGGAGAAACCACTGGGGGCTTCCAATGGGACATAAGACTTGACCCTTCTGTCCCCACCAGCATTCATATCACAGGAACATCACGCCCCACGGGCTGCCAGGGAGAGAGGAATTTCTGGGATGAAATGTCACATTTGAACCTGAAATAGTTCTCTTCCCCGGAGAAGACTACATCCTCCCTTCTCCCTCCCTCTGTCCCAACTTCTGGAATGAGATCAGCTGCTTGGGGGCATGACCTGGGGGTGCAAATACTTTCAGGAACCAGTTGTTAAAAGAACTCAAGAAATGTCATTGGTAAAATACCTGGGCATTCACAAAGCTCTTGGAGTCTCCCTCAGAGCCAGCTGGAAAAGATCACTGGCTTCATTTTACAGATAATGTGGGCTTGCAAGTTGGTGAGCAGACTCCAGTTTTTAACTCATTTTTTTTTTCAACAACAGCTTGATAAAGTTGTAATTCACATACCATGTATTCACCCTTTTAAAGTAACTGTACAATTCAGTGGTTATTTAATACAGTCACAGCATTTTGCAACCATCATCACTTATCTAATTTTAGAACATCTTCATCGCCCCCAAAAGAAACCTCATACCCATTAGCAGTCACTCCCGAATCCCCCCTCCCCGCAGCCCCTCACAACCACTAGTCTATTTTCTGTCTCTAAGGATTTGCCTGTTCTAAATGCTTCATAGAAATGGAATCATACCCTATGTGGCCTTTTGTGTCTGGCTTCTTTCACTTAGTATCATGTTTCAAGGTTCATCCATGTTGTAGCATGTGTCAGAATTTCCTTTTTATTGATGAATGACATTCCATTGTGGGGAGAGACCACATTTGTTTATCCATTTATCAGTTTGGAGCTATTGTGAATAGTGCTGATGTGGACATTCACACCCAGCTGTTTGTATGGATACATGGTCTCATTTCTCTTGGGAATACACGGAAGCATGAAATTGCTGGGTCCTGTAGTAACTCCAGATCTAACACCTAATATCCCTCGATGCTCCTTGAAAACCCCAGAATCCCACTTCCCCCAGCCCTTGGCACAATCTCTGGGGCTCCTTCCCACAATTTCTCCCGGGTTGACCAGACAATCGCCTCTCTTTCACAGGCCTTCACCATCATGGATCAAAACAGGGATGGCTTCATTGACAAGAATGACCTGAGGGACACCTTTGCTGCTCTTGGTACGTCGCCCTACACCACCACCCAACACCAACTAGGAAGGTCTTCTTATCCCACTCCCGTGAGGGGCAGGAGGTGAGGCTATCAAAAAGGTCAAGAGCTTGTCATTTTGAAACAGCTCAACCAAGATCAATCTTTAAGGCAAATTTCAGAGGATAGGAAAGAAGTGTTTAGTCTTTGAGTGTCTTAACATATCTTTTTCTTTTAAAATCATTTTTATATGGTTTTGAATACAATGGCAGTTTACAATAGAAAACTCGGAAAATTCAGAAAAGTATAAAGGAGTAGACAATGTTGACCACGAGGGCATATTCCACTGTTAACATCTGAGCCTCTAATTTTTTTCCTAGGCATCTCATGTGCGTGCATGCTTAACAGTTAGACTCATTCTATTTTGGATTCAGCTTTTAAAATTTAACATCTCAGTAGGGTGATCATGAGTACCTGGAACTGTTTCAAAATATAAGTGTCCAATCTGTCACCTCCTCCTCCATTCCATGGACCTCATCAGGTCCATGAACAGCTGGGCAGGTTTTATACTGAGCAATTATACAGAGTACTATTAGTGTTTGTAGCCACTTAAAACATAAGATATCTTAATAAGCGGTGGCTTTTTCTAATTTATACAAACATACTATATGGGCTTGTGACAGTGGCTAGGACAAATATATCAGAATCTCCAAGGCCGTGTGGGTTAGAGCAGCTATAATTTGAAAAAGTTCCCTCAAATTCTGATCTGTCTCTCCCACCTCCAAGTGAGAAGGGCTAATTTTATAACATGAGGATTTCTTATTTGAGTAAAACATTAAAACATCTGTATAAAATGTTCCAGGTCCTGAAAGCACAGTTTTAAAAATAACTAAACCCTCTGTGAGTTGTTTCCAGTTGTCTGGTTATTATAAATAACACTTTTGAGAACATCTCACGTGAATCTCTGGCCCCGTCTACTGTGTCTCCGATTATTCCTAGACAAGATTCCTTGAAGTAGGATTACAAGGGCAAATGCCAGTGCCCTGACAGCTGTTTCTGTCCCAGCTCAGAATCGCTGAGTGTCTGTCTCCTGCTCTAGGGCGTGTGAACGTGAAAAATGAGGAAATTGATGAAATGCTCAAGGAGGCTCCAGGTCCCATTAACTTTACTGTGTTCCTACAGATGTTCGGGGAGAAACTTAAGGGTAAGTTCATGTGTATTTCTGTTCATCTACGTCTGTAGAGGTATATATCTGTGTATGTGTATGTGTTGGTTTGTGCACTTGGGTCTGTCTTTATGTGTCTTCATCTTTGGGCATCAATTAAAAGCACTAGAACATACAGGAGTTGGCAGATGAAGGCAAGGTAACATAGGAGAGGGAGAGAATAAAAAGAGCAGTTAATAGTGCTCCAAGGTTGGCCTTCATCCAGACCTCATACGAAGCACTTTAAATGCATTATATGCATCCCCTTAGTCTAGGACGTAGCTTCTCTTCTTATCCTCGTCTACAGAAGGGGAACTGAGACTCAGAGATGGAAAGTCATGTGCCTGAAGCTACACGGCTAACAAATGCTGGAGTCAGGATTCAAATCCCAGTCTTTCTAAGTCTAGATCCATGCCTGACCTTGGGTTTGCTCCAGAAATAACTGAATTCTCAGCCCACGCTTTCAAAACACCAAGGCTCGGTGCTCAGAAATGGTGAGGTCTTTCTTCCTTACCCCAGATTCTCAGCCACCCATGGCACATCAACCCCATTTTCTGTTTCAGGAGCAGACCCCGAGGAGACCATTCTCAATGCATTCAAAGTGTTTGACCCTGAAGGCAAAGGAGTGCTCAAGGCTGATTAGTGAGTGGGATGTGAGTGGTGGGAGGGGGACAGGGGGGTTCCTTGATTCTCCCCACAGCCCTCCCCACAAAGCCAGGGGCAATATCTGCTTTTCTCTCTCTGCAGTGTCAAGGAGATGCTGACCACGCAGGCGGAGAGGTTTTCCAAAGATGAGGTAACAGGGCCCTTCAGACACCCTCTGTACCGCAGTTACTGGCCTCACCTTTCTAGGGACTCCCTCTCCAGACTCTCTTACATAAAATACCCCTGACTCCACACTGAGAGAGAATCTGCTTTCGTTTACTGAGCCCTTATCTCATTTCCTTCCCTCAGTCACCCTGTGAGGTAGTGACTAGCACTATGGTCATTTTACAGATGGCAAAACTGAGGCTCAGGGAGGCAGTTACTAGTCTGAAAGGACAACCCTAATGGGAAATGCCGGGTCCTAGATCCAAACCTCTGTCTGACTCCAGGTTCTGCTTTCCTCGTAACACATTGAGACCTGGTGACGGCATCAATTTCCTGAGGGATTGAAGGTGTCATGCAGGGTGACCATGTATTGTTGTATAGATTGTACACCGCACAATCCTCCTGGATGCCCTTAATAATATATACTGCAGAGTATCTATTTGTTGCAAGTTTTTTCCAGCAGATGGCAGTAAAGTGTCTTGCTAGAATTTTCTTAAAATCAGAACATACGTAAGACTTTTTCTGGCAGGTGGCAGTAATGTGCCTGGAAGAAGGGGCACTATTGTTATCAATAATTCATCAAAGGCCCTGTATAAACAAGCAACTGTCTTGTCAACATTGCTAATTAATCTTAATGAATCTATTTAAAATAGTCCCTTGCAGCCTCTCAGGCCTGATTCCGTGAAGTTTCATATTTTACTAAAAATTTTATTTGAATTTCCTCCTTAAAATTCAAGCAGTTGAAAGAGCCTGCCTTTAAACTCCCACCATCTTTGTGACTTCGGACAAGCTCCTTAACCTCACTGTGCCTCAATTTCTTCATCTGTAAAGTGGGGACAATAATAGAATCTACTTCATAGTACACATGACGATGAGTGTACTATGAAATACACTTTAAATGAGTTCAAATGTGTGAAGTGCTGATACATGAAAAAGGTAATATGTGTTAGCTATTATTAACCCCAAATTAAAAAAACAATAATTAGCTAATATTCTTTAAGGACTTCCTGGTGGCTCAATGGTAAAGAATCCTCCTGCCAATGCAGGAGACTCAAGTTTGATCCCTGAATCAGAAGATCCCTTGGAGAAGGAAATGGTAACCCACTCCAATATTCTTGCCTGGGAAATCCCGTAGACAGAGGAGGCTGGTGGGCTACACTCCATAGGATCGCAAAAGAGTCGGACACAACTTAGCAACTAAACAACGAAAAAAATTTTTAATGTAGAAATTACACATTAAAAAAAATTAAATTTCCCTCAAAGAATCAAATTCCTCAAAGAGTCTGACCTCCTTGCCCACATGGCCACAATGGCTGGCCCTGAGGAGTTATAATCTCTGTAGATAGACTATGTCTCCATTTAACCACAGTCCCCAACAGGCCCATCGTGCTCCCCTATATAACCTGCCCCACCCTTTACACACACAATTGAATTTGCAATCCCTGCTTTCCCCATTGCAGGCTGGGTACCTAGGAACATCCCTGCAGGATGGCCCTTGGGGTCAGCACCTGGGGAAGGAAGCAGGAAGGCAGGGAGGGAGATGCCCATGGCAGCCCATATCCTCCAGGCCCCAGCTGCCTCTCCACTTGGGCCGCCCTTCCCCCCAAACCCTCAGCCTGTCTTGCTGGTTCGTTGCAGATTGAGCAGATGTTCGCCGCCTTCCCCCCTGATGTGACTGGCAACTTGGACTATAAGAACCTGGTGCACATCATCACCCACGGAGAAGAGAAGGACTAAGGGAGTGGCTTGCCTTTGGGTGGGCAGATGGGGGCATCCTTGCCCTCTTCTCATTTTGCCCAGTAACACACCACCCCTGACCTTGGCCAGCTGGTCATGTGGCTGCCTCATTTATCCACCTCCATCTTCTTTGCAGCCTGGGTGCCTTAGAGCTACCATGTGACCACACAGCTGGCAGATGGAAATTCACCCAGAGTCCATGTTCAAATAAAAAGGAGGTCGTGTATTTGTTCATGATGTGTCCTTGAGTAAGGAAGACCCTTTGCTAGTTCCCATGAAGGCAGTATATGAGTTAGGGATGGCCCTGCTGTCATTATTATTGAATCTTAGTGACTCTTTACTTAAAACAGATCTTCAGGGACTTGGGACTCTGCTGGTGGTCCAGTGGTCACCAGCAGTTCCTGGTTCTTGTCCATCCCTTCAGCAATCCTAGTGGAGAGAGGACACCTCTCTCTCTCTCTCCCAGCTCCACACAAATCCCAAAGCAGGGCCTGTGCGATACCTGAACCAACCCTGAAACAGGTGCAGTACCCTGACTAGCAGACTTGCTCAAATGACCAACCCTTGCACGGGGGCTAAAATCAGCCCCTTCCAAACCTTACATGGCCTGAGGGTGGGAAGGGCCATTCCCAACGGAAAGTCCAGATGTAGTTTAGGAGGAAGGGGGAGTAGATGTCAGGTAGTCTAAGTTTTCAAGGGAACCCCAAGAATCTGAGACCTAGCCAAAGCACAAGATGTCCTGGAAACAAAGAGCTGAAGCTGGGATCAAAGTGGCAGCTGGGGTCACCTAGAGGGAATCAGACGGTTTGGGTGGTTGGAGGAGCCAGAACTGAAGTGAGTCTTTAAGGTTCAAGAACAATAACAGAGACCCCCAGAGGAGAAACTCAGGGTCTGCTCCAATGACATCACCTGCTGGGAAATGGGGTTCCTTTCAAGCCAACTGAGAGGGCAAGGACTCAGGACCCCCATGCCATACCATGATGACCCTTCATGATCCACACCCTGTGATGACCCATGCCCCCCTCACATCCAGAACCTGTGACCTGGGGCTCCTGCAGAGACAAGACCAGGCCCTGGAGAGGCCCCAGCTTGTGGCACTCAAACGGAGTTTGTGTTTCAGGGCAAGACATCCTGGACACAGCTCTACAGTGACACACTCATCCATGCGCCCATCCCACACACAGATACAGACACAGGGCCTCCTCGGCTCCAGGTTCCCACCTGTGAGTCTGCTGCACCCTATATGGTTCTAGGACGTGAAATCAGTATTTTGGCTCCCATGTGGCCCCTACACTTCACCTGGTGAGCCGTGATGGGGGGTTACCATCTCAAGGGCCACAGTGACCTCACACCACTCTCGCCACCTATGTCAGCTTTGGATCTCCACCCTCCTGCTCCTCCACACCATCCCAGGGAGGTGCCAGTGCCCCAGTCTCTTAGTAATGAGTGTGAAAAGGCACTGAGGTTAGAGAACAAAACATTTACTCTCTCTAGTTATGTACAAATGGCCAGAGCCGCCTCAGGCTGTCGCCTTCTTCTTGGACTTCAGCTCGTCCCCCTTTTCGGGCGTGCTGTCCCTGTTCCGAGACTCTCTTGCGGTGTAGTGACTGAGCGCCATTTGCCGAAGGCTGCTGTGGTCCAGGGGCTGCTCCACTGCACCAAAGACGGACCCATGTGAGGAGTTCAAAATCAAATCCAGCACAGCGGAAGGGCGGGCTTCCTTCCCAGGGCTAGTGCCCCTTCACCCTGTTCAAGGAGCTCCAAGCCTGGCTTGGTGACACTCCACAGCACTGGGGGTGGGAGTGTGAACAGTCTCCACGTTCAGGGAGAGGGAGGACAGGCAGGGATGTGCTGCTCAGGGATGACCAGACAATAACCGTCTTTTTCCTCCCAGACGAGGATGTGAAGGTGAGTTGGATTTAATATCACGGAGATAGGGCCACCACGTGCAGTTGCTCGGGATGTAGACTGCACAAAGACACCTGTTTCTGCAGGACTGAAACCCACCCCCCCCCACCCACACACACTTGATTGCCAAGCCACGTCTATCCAGCAGGGGTGGCTTTTCCTAATTAATCTGCCTAGAGGGGCTTCCCTCTTCTAATTTACACATGCAAGCCATAGAGGCTAGTGGGCTAAGAGAACCCAATGTTTATCAATATTCCCTTGAACAGAAATGAAGATATCATCTGTATATTCCTGACCTTGTGAGGACAGTGTTATCAATGGCTGTTCTCTGCCACCCTCCTCATTTAAGAACTCAAAGGGTCAAGAGAAGCTGTGCTAAGGTGGCTGACACCAGCCCTGGTTTTCACTCCGGTTAACTTTCAGTTGCTCTGAATAAATCAAACAGATGTGTGTACACCTGTGCATCTCTGCATGCGCACATATTGGCAATTCCCTCCCTCCATTCTTGGCACACCTGCACGCTTGAAATGCTGCTCACAGAAGAGGGGAAACTTTTTTAAAAACCAATTTTTCCCCTCTGGTTACTGAAATCACACAAGGTCACTGTAAAAGAAAATTCTAAGCAATGACAGAATTAACTCAGAAATAAAAAATTCTCTGCAACCCACCACCCAGAAATACCCACTGTAAGTCGGCATATACATCCTCTTCATTTTTATATGTGTAATCTAGATACTTTCCTTCCCTTCCTCCTCCTCCTCCTTCCTTTTCTCTCTCCCCACCCCCTCTCCATCTCTTATGTACCAGGTTGTGAAAGGCTGTCTTGTGAACTGTAGGTTTTACGCAGCATCCCTGGACACTAGATGCCATATACACATATGTCAGTTCATGTCAGCCCACAGCATTCTTTTTAGTGGCTGCCTAGTATTCCATCACATGCATGGGTGAGCTGCAACTTATTTAACCAATCTCTAATAGGCAAGCATTTCAGTCATTTCCAGTTCGGCTGCCCTCCTACTTTCAACTTCGAACCTTGAGTAAGTTTTTCTCTGAAGGACCAACTCCCACAAGCAAGATTACAGACTCTACGCATGTATCTGAAATCCAGGGTAATTATTAGGTAAGCCTATTTCACCTGTAACCTTCCTTCACTAATCAAGGTCATTTTCTTATTGGTATAAACGTCTCGCTTGTCCTCCAGGCAACATGTGGCCTAAACAATGTGTCTGCCTGAGTTGTTTTCTAGGAGCTTGGGTTCAGCTGTGTCTAGTTCCAGCTGAGCAGGTTAACCCTGGATAGAACCACAATCCTTCCACTGAGCACATGCTAGTGTTGCTGGATGACATCTTGAACACACAGAGGCCCAACACTTAGTTACACCTATACAGAACCAGGATTAGGGCACCATTTTCCAATCACCTTTCCCCACATGTTCCATGCCTCAGATCACCTGGCATCTTTATTCTTTATCCCATAAACACCAGAGCCCCTTGCTTTCTGGGAGGGGAATTTTGGAGATTTGTCTCCCCATCTCCTCTCCTTGGCTTTGCGGACTTGCGAATGAATCACCCTCTCTCTGCTGACCCTCTGTGTCTTGGCCTGGCTTGCTGCGCATCGCAAAGATGCAGCCTGGCTCAGTAATATAACCACTCCTCAACCTTCCGGAACATGTTGCCAAACTACCCACCAAACACCACGTGGGGCCAGACTTTACCCCCACCTTCAGAGAGAAGGGCTAGTTCCCTCAACCCCCGCAAACCACAGTACCACCAGCTTCTGCCTCCAAAAGCAAAGAAGATTAATGTGCCTGCGCCCACAGGGCCACAGTTAATCTCTGGTGTGAACCAAGCCTCAGCTGCTTCAATCATGGGGTGGGGGGACACAGATGGGGTTGGGGAAAGGAGGTCACAGGTGGAGCGAGACTCAAGAGCATACGGTGAGGATAGGAGACGGGATCAGGGAATCTCGTCTGCTCATAACGTGCCAACTCGGAAATTTTGGCTACTTTAAGGTTCATGAAATGGTCAGAGTAGTTGTAATTTTTTAAAGTATCTGAGATATCTACACTTCAGAATCTGTGGCTTTGTCATCATGCTGTAGAAAGAAAACTCCAGGTAAGAAGAGAACTCACCTTCATCCAACTTGTCGCTAAAGGGGTCAGCCCCGAACACTGGGGGGATGACCTTGATGGGTTCTGCAGGCTTGAGGAGGGCGGAGCCACCCCAGAAGGGGTTGAGGAAGGATGGCTGGACCTCCGCCTCTGCCACTTCCATTTCCATAAGCCGCTTGTAGGATTCTAACACCAGCAAGTCATTGGTCTTCTTCTCAATGATGGCTGGAAAAAAGGCGTAACCAAGAAGTTTGCCAAAGGGACCTGGGTGCTAGGGGAACTAGAGGTAGCGCTCCCTGCTGGAGAGGAAGGGAAGTAACAGGAAGGGAGCAGGTCATGAATGCCCATAAGGACAACGGCTTTCTCTTGGGTTACATCGTTCATTCCCTAGAGAGCACAATTTGGATCTTGAGAGGCAAAACCAATATGACTCTTTGATGCATAAGGCACGATATACATAAAAAACATGAACAGTTATATGGTATATCAACTGTATGAAAATTCCATAAGGAAGAGCAGTTAGGGAAAGTATGTCTGAAAAGGCTCCATAGGAGACAATAATAAAAAGGTTGAGGAACATTTTTTTAACACTAAAAATTGGGAGCCGTGGGGAAACTCTGCCTTAACCTACTGATCTTTTCCTCAGTGCTCTGAGTTTGGGGGAGCTGTCCTTCCCACTGTGTTTCACAGCCCCATGGAGTCATCAGAATAATTCATTCATTCATTTATTCATTCATTCCACAAATGATTATTGGATGCTTATCAGACCAGGCACAGTGCCTGAGACGCCACAATGCATGGAGGGAAAACAATGACGATAAACAATAACAGAGATGCAAACCCTGATGGAGCTCATAAACTTCAGCGTGAATGGGAAGATGGAGAGAAAGGCAAGTTCAGCAAATAAATACACATATCCTCACTATCCAGATGCTTGTTATCTGAATTCAGTAACTATTGGGTTTAAGGTGGGTTGTTTTTTTTTTGAATTTTCATATAATGCATACCGTTTCTCTTCTCTCTGAAAATCAGGAACCAAAAAGATTCACATCTGAAACTTGCTATTGGTTCTCAAGAATCTCCTCAATTCACACAATGATAATTACCTGTTTATAGAGACAAACTAGGCAACGATTAAATAATACAACTGCTATGAGAGTGAGTACCAGACCACCTGACCTGACTCTTGAGAAACCTATATGCAGGTCAGGAAGCAACAGTTAGAACTGGACATGAAACAACAGACTGGTTCCAAATAGGGAAAGGAGTATGTCAGGGCTGCTTATTTATTGTCACCCTGCTTATGCACATCATGAGAAACACTGGGCTGGATGAAGCACAAGCTGACATCAAAATTGCCAGGAGAAACATCAATAACCTCAGATATGCAGGTGACACCACCCTTATGGCAGAAAGCGAAGAACTAAAGAGCCTCTTGATGAAAGTGAAAGAGGAGGGTGAAAAAGTTGGCTTAAACTCAACATTCAGAAAACTAAGTTCATGGCCTCTGGTCCCATCACTTCATGGCAAATAGATGGGAAAACAATGGAAACAGTGAGAGACTTTACTTTGGGGGCTCCAAAATCACTGCAGATGGTGACTGCAACCATGAAATTAAAAGATGCTTGCTCCTTGGCAGAAAAAGCTATGACCAACCTAGATAGCATATTCAAAAGCAGAGACATTACTTTGCCAACAAAGGTCCATCTAGTCAGAGCTACGGTTTTTCCAGTGGTCATGTATGGATGTGAGAGTTGGACTATAAAGAAAGCTGAGCACTGAAGAATTGATGCTTTTGAGCTGTGGTGTTGGAGAAGACTCTTGAGAGTCCCTTGGACATCAAGGAGATCCAACCAGTCCATCCTAAAAGAAATCAGTACTGAATATTCATTAGAAGAACTGATGCTGAAGCTGAAAATCCAATACTTTGGCCACCTGATGGGAAAAGGTGACTCATTTGAAAAGGCCCTGATGCTGGGAAAGATTGAAGGCAGGAGGAGAAGGGGACGACAGAGGATGAGATAGTTGGATGGCATCACCGACTCAACGGACATAAGTTTGGGTAAACTCTGGGAGTTGGCAATGGACAGGGGGGGTCTGGCGTGCTGTAGTCCATAGTGTTGCAGAGTCAGACACAACTGAGTGACTGAATGTAACTGATGAGAGTGAATAATAGTGGGTACAGCAGGACCAGCCTCAGATGGAGCAGCGGAGAGGGGCCTTGCTGGAGAGAGGACATTTAACCTGAGATCTGAGAAGGAGGAACTGGGTGTGGGATGAGTATTCTAGGAACAGTCCATGCAAAGGCCCTGAGGTAGAATTAGTTGGGGAAGAGACTTGGAAATACAGAGAGGAGAACAGTGTGGCCACCGGAGGTGAGCAAAGAGGAAGAGCAGGACAAGGGATGATGAAAAGGGTAAGCAAGGGGACTTTCCTGGTGGTCCACTGGTTAAGAACCCACCTGCCAATGCAGCAGACACCAGTTCGATCCCTGGTCCGGGAAGATCCCACATGCCCGGGGCAACTCAGCCTGTACATCACAACTACTGGGTCTGAACACCCTAGAGCCTGTGCCCCACAATAAGAGGAGCTGTTGCAATGAGAAGCCCGTGCGCTGCAACTGCAAGTAGCTCCCTGCTCACCACAGGAGGAAGCCTGCACACAGCAGTGAAGACCCAGGACAACCAAAAATCAATAATAAGTAAGTAGTTTCTAAAAAATGTAAGCAGGGGCCAGGCTACTAAGAAGTTGATAGGCTGTGGGTAAGAAAGAGTTAATACAGCAAAATCTGACTGCTCTCCTTCAAAAAGGTTGCTCAGCAGTTTGGCCCTTGGACAGTATCAGGGAACTTGGATTTTAGGAAGGTCCCCACCACCATTAACTGTTAAGAGAGGCTCATCATGCCTTTGTTGTTCAGTCGCTCAGTCGTGTCAGACTCTTTGCGACCCCACGGACTGAATCACACCAGGCTTCCCTGTCCTTCACTATCTCCCAGAGTCTGCTCAAACTCATGTCCACTGGGTCAGCGATGCCAGCATGCTTAATCTATTTAAAAATGTAGCTTATGCTATAAATAAATACTTGCTGTTCTTTCTGGGGTCTGGAACTGGGGTATGTGCCAGGCTGGAGGTACCTGTATGATCAGCCCCCATCCTAACCCTAAGCGATGAGTAGCCAAAGAGCTTCCCTGGTTGACACCATTTCACTTGTGTTGTCACGACTCATGGCTGGGGGGCATTAAGCACATCCTGGGAGACGACCCTTGGAAGCTTGCTCTTAATTTCCTCCATGCTTTCCCCCAAGCTCCTTTCTCCTTTACTTATTTTGCTTTGTACCTTGTGGCTGTAATAAATCATAGCCTTGAAAATATGACTATGTGCTGAACCCAAGGAGCCCTCTTAGTGAATCCCTGAAACCGACAGGAGGGAGGGGTCTTGGGAACCTCCCAAACACAGATGGCATTAAGAACCTTCGATTCTATCCTAAGAGCGGTGGAAGTCATTCATTCTAAACTGGCATGATCTCTGTGGGTGCATCTCCCTCACTCCTGAGCTCAAGGCCTAGAAATGTGTATTACAGTTAATAGGCATTTGCTACATGCCAGGCACTGCTCTGAGCACTTTATTTCTTTCTTCCCAATCTGAATGCTTTTCATTTCCTTTTATTGCCTTACTGCATTATCGACGACCACCAACATAATATTCAATAGGAGTTGTGAGAGCAGACATTCTTGCCTTGTTCCTGATCTTAGAAGAAAAACATTCAGGTTTTTTTTTTCACCATTAACTATGAGGTTAGCTTCAGGTGTTTCTGGAGATGCTTTTTATCAGGTAGGGAACTTCCCTTCTAGTTCTAGTTTGTTGAGGGTTTTTTTTTATTATGAATGGATATTGAATTTTGTCAAATACTTCCTTCTGTATCTATTCACATGATCATGTAACTATTTCTCTAAGAACTACTTATTTACTTAACCTTCCCAACATTTTTTAGATGAAAAAACTGAGGCACAGAGAGGTTCAGAAGATTGCCCAGAAAATTCCCTGATGGTCCAGTGGTTAAGCATCTGCTTTCCAATACAGGGGATGCAGGTTTGATGCCTGTTTGGGGAACCAGGATCCCACATCCCATGGGGCAACTAAATGCTACAACAAAGATCCCAGTTGCCGTAACTAAGACCCGATGCAGCTAACAAAGAAATATGAAGCACACACACAGACTCAAAAATCCATGTTTTAAAAAAAAGAAAAGTTGCCAAAAGTCACAGCTAGTAAGAGTAGAACCACGATGTGAACTCAAGCAGGTTGGCTTTAGTGCCAGGCTTCACCACCAGGCTCACTACCTCCAAAAGAACAAGTCCTTGTGCCTGCTCATAGAAATCTCTGGAAATGGTTGCTAAAAGTCTAGTGGGCTTGACTCACCAAAGTACTGCGGGAGGTTGATATCCGTGACTTTCCCCGTCTCCCCTAACTGCACCAGGATCTTGGTGGCATCACAATTTATCTTCTTAAACAGATTCTCCACTGAGTTCTTGAGATACTCCAAGGTCTTCGTGATCTCCCTGTAGTTGTTCTCGTACATGTCTGCCTCCTCCGTGGTCTTCTTTAGTTTCTCCTATGGCAGACCCCCAGGTCCCATCCAGGTCAGCCAGGTGGCCACTCTGGCTGGGCTCAGCCCTCACATGTGAGAGTCTGAAACCAGGGTCTCCAAACTGCAGGTTTGCAAACCTCTAAGGGGCTTCCCTGGTGGCTCAGACGGTAAAGAATCCACCTGCAGTGCAGGAGACCCAGGTTGGACCCCTGGGTTGGGAAGATCCCCTGGAGAAGGGAATGGCAACCCACTCCAGTATTCTTGCCTGGAGAATCCCCATGGACAGAGGAGCCTGGCTGGCTACAGTCCATGGAGTCTCAAAGAATCAGACACGACTGAGCAACTAAGCACAGCAAGGGGGTGCAAGGGAGCTTCCCTGGTGGCTCAGATGGTAAAAGAATCCATGCGCAGGGCAGAAGACCCAGGTTTGACCCCTGAGTCAGGAAGATCCCCTGGAAAAGGGAATGGCAACCCACTCCAGTGTTCTTACATGGAAAATTTCATGGACAGAGGAGCCTGGCAGGCTATAGTCCATGGAGTCACAAAGAGTCAGACACCACTGAGAGACTGAACTAAGCTGAGCAACTGAACTAAACTGAGCGACTAACACTTTTCACACAAGGGGTTGCAAGAACAATTTAATGGGTCTCAATCCACATTTTTTAAGTGAAATAAAATAGATCAGAAAATAAAGAAAGAGAGGAGAAAACACTAGTATTCACTGGAAGTAGTGAGGATAGGTATTATTTAATGTAAAAATTAGTTTCACTTACATATGTGTATGTGTGTCTGCATGTCTACTGGATTGCAGCATTTTTTAAAAGCTGTTGACTCATTTTTTAAAAATTAAGGCCCACGGGAAGAAATATATCTATGTTGCAGTCCAATACATTCACACACTGCTGTTCAGTCGCTAAGTTGTGTCCAACTCTTTGTGACCCCATGGACTGGAGCATGCCAGGCTTCCCTGTCCTCTGCTGTCTCCCAGAGTTTGCCCAAGTTCATGTGCATTGAGTCGGTGATGCCATCCAACTGTCTCATCCTCTGCCGCCTTCTCCTTTTGCCTCCAATTTTACATGTATGTATTTATATACATTTATCTAATCAAAGGAAATTAAAGTTTCATAAGTCAATATTCTTATTGTGTGTTCTAATATTTTCCATTCTGTTCTATTCCATCTTGCTATCTTTAAACGCTAGTGACAATCCAACAAACCGATTTCACCATTCAGTTTAAATCACATTACTAGAGACCAGGGGTTCTCAAAGTGGCGTCCCAGGACAAGCAGCATCAGCTCCATCAGGGAACTTGTCAGAAATGCAAGTTCCTGGGCTCCAGTCCAGACCAACTGAATCAGAGGCTCTAGGTGTAGGCTCAGCAATTTGTGTTTAATGAACCTCCAGATGGTTGTGACACATGGTAAAGTTTGAGAACCTCTGTGAGTCCACTGGATCACAATTTCAGTTTCACACTGGTATCACCCGGGAGCATTAAAACATTGGCTGCCCAGAGCCCAGCCTCAGACATTCAGACATCTCGGTCTGGCGTGCAGCCTCAGCATTGGGAACTTTAAAGCCTCCAAGGCGATTCTGACTTGCAGCCCAGACTGAGAATCGCTGCTCTAGGATAAGTGCTTTGATGGCTTCCCACCTCTCTCCCTGGTTCTCAGACTGCAAAGGTGAACTGGGCCCTGGGAGGATCAGCCTTGTCCCTACCAGCTCCATGTGGACCATTCCAAACAAGGATCCCAGAGGGCCCTACCCACACTCCCACTTATCGGGGGAGGGAACTGAGGTTCTGAGGCAAGGGAGAGGGAAGCCGTGATTTGAACTGTCCCTCAAGCACCACACCAGGCAGCTTCCTCTGTCTCAGCCACTAGTATATTCAGTCCCCAGGGCTGAATTTCCTCATATGTCAGCCAGAGCCCCTCCTCTCATTCTAAAGGTGCAGTAAAAGATCACATGATAAAACCACTTTTTAACAGCCTGATGTGATGTTGATAATACATGTATGTGTGTGCATGCTCAGTCATGTCCAACTCTCCGTGACCCCCTAGATTGTAGCCCACCAGGCTCCTCTGTCTATGGAATTTTCCAGGCAAGAATACTGGAGTAGGTTGCCATTTCCCCCTCCAGGGTATCTTCCTGACCCAGGCATCGAACCCTCGTCTCTTGTGACTCCTGCATTGGCAGGCAGATTCTTAACCACTGTGTCACATGGGAAGCCTGATAACCCATGTCCAGCACCTTAGATGTTCCAAGCACTTCACACACATCTTCTTAACTAATCCTCACAATTGCCCCAGTTTCCAGATGAGGAACACTGAAGTCAAAGAAAAGTGAACTTGTGCTTACCTCATCTGTGTTGAGTTGTCTAAGAACCTGATCTTCGGATCTTTATTTAAGCTATTATTTAGTAACAAGATGATGGTGACTTGAAACTTTATTGACTTACAGGATAAACAACAATAATGATAGTTATGTTTATAGTTCTTTGCCCTGCAGTATGCCAAGCATGTACATGCAAGATTTTATTCAATCTTCACAGCCCTATGAAGTGAGTACAATTATCATTCCCATTTCACAGGTGAGAAAACTGAGGTTCAGAGAGGTTAAGTCAACTTTCTCAAAGTACTAACGTCAGGAAGTAACTCTTCTGGGAATCATACCCAAGCCTTTGTTCCCAGGACCTGGTTGCTTAATTTCTATGCTAAATCTCCCGTGAAAGGACTGATTCCACCACTTCTCTCAGAAGGGACAACGAATGGAAGGTAAGTAGAAAGGTTCCAAGAGTAAAGGAGATAGGCGTGATCTTTAGTAGGGGGTAAGAAAAGTGGGTTCTAGGTGAGCCCATTGCTATTAAGACAAATTCTCTTGCTAAGAGTATCTGCATTTGAAAAGAGGCTCCAGGAAAGCCCAAGGAACAAAGAGTTACTGGAGGACTTCAGACAGAGGTTGGGCGATGCTTGGGGTTGTCTGGTCAGCCTCTCCAAGCTGTATCCCCCATTAAGCCTTCAAAACCCCAAGATGCAGAGCAGCAACAGTCCCAACCCCAAGGAAGCACGTGGACACGGAGTGGCCAAGAGTCAAGGATGTGGGATGCCAAGCATGTGTCCAATTTGGGGGGGGGGGGTCTCCTTGAACTTGGGCCCTGCCTGTGTCTACTTTCCTCATTCCCGAATCCTGGGAGAAGTTGCTGAGCCTGAGAGGTGCTTTGCTGCCCTCCAGTGGTGCATTAGAGAATGGCAAGGCCATCCCTGTCTACCACCTGCAATGCCAAGAACAGAAATCAGCTACAGAAAAAAGGAACGGAAATGACCCATGGGCATAGTTCCTGGGACAGGAACTACTGAGTTAGAAAAGGGCTTTGCAATCAAGCTCTGTGGTTCATATCTTTCTCAGACATTTGCTATCCATTCTCCCCTTATACCTTAATAACAAAATGGTTATCATTTCAGTGTAGCAATGTGCCAACTAAAAGTTGTATTTCCAACCATCCTTTGAAATAGGAATGGCCAGTAAGACACAGATACAGATGCTATTGACTGAAAATTCAAGGAAAGAACTTTTAAGCTGACTAACTGAATTAGAAAGGCCTTTTTTTCCTTCCCTACTTTCTTTCTGCTTGGAATGTATATGTGATGGCTGGACTGTAATACAACCACGAGGCATCGTTGGGAATGTAAGCCACACACTAAAGATGGCAAAACTGGAAGGAGAAGCCTGATTTACTGATAACATCATAACCAGCCCTAAAGTGCTAATCTCCAGATTTACATTTTCACAAAGTAAATAAACTATGGCATAGACCACTGTTATTTTGGGTCCCTATTATTAGCAGCTGAATGCAATGCAAAGCTCATACAGCATCACAACTCCATGATGATGTGGATTGCTTCTCTGAACCTCAGTTTCCTTATCTGTAAAATAGATCATATCACCTGCTTCATAGTGTTGTTGTGAGGATTAAATGAGATAGTGCAAGCCAAGCTCTTAGCCCAGTGTCTTGTGCATAGTAATTGCTCAGGAAATGCTCGTAATTACTATTATTGACTGAGAACAGGCCGCAACTAGGACAAGGGAGAGAGAGAAGTAAAGACAGAGGCAGAGATCTGTTTGGAACTCACCAGTCAGGGATGAAATTACAGGCACAAGGGCCTGGGATAGGCTTCCTGATGTGGGAGAGTCTTTAAAAAGGAAAAAGAAAGCCTTTGTCTTTTTTTAGGAGCAAAATTTTGCAGCAACATCTGTAGCACAGGCTGCCTGTGACAAGGGGTCAGACCATGTCAAGACATGACTCAGGCCAGTAGTCACAGGACAGACATCTTACTCCTACTGAGAGTCAACTGACAGGCCATCAGATAAGACAACAGAGACTCCCATGTCCCTCCCTCCGCAGTCTGGTCTTACCTCCAGCTCTCTCAGGATGGCGTGGTTGTCTTCTTGGGATGATTTCTGCTGGGATCGCAAGCGCATGATCTCATTCTGCTCAGGAGAGAACCAGACCATAAGGAAAAGTGGTGTCCCCCTTCCTAGAACACCTTAAAAGAAGCCAGGGCCTTGAAGAGTTCATGAGGACTTATTTCACTTTTTTAATATATCTATAATATATTTTAATTGGAGGATAATTGCTTTACAGTGCTGTTTGTTTGTGCTGTACACAATGTGAATCAGCTATAAGTACACATATATCCCCTCCCTAGTGAGGATTTAAATTATCCATTTCAAGAAACCCCAGAACCCCTGGACCCTTCTTAGGTCCATGGAAGTTTCCTGATGCTTTTTAAATTAAAAGGAGGATGAGGGGCGTGAGTGGGTGGGTGGTTCATCCTTTCTGGAGAATTGCCTATAATCAATAGGATTTGCTGCAATGGTGGCAATGTTCTATCTGCACTGTCCAGTATTGCAGCCATTAGCCACACATAGGCACAGAGCTCTTGCAATGTGGCTAGGACCAATGAGGAACTCATTTTTAGATTTAATTTAAATTGATTTAAACTAAAATCTCCCATGTGACTGGCGGCTACGGTAATGGACAGACATCTCCAGAGCAGGGGTTCTACCACTCTACCGTGAATCAGAATCACCTAGGAGTTTGTGAAAACAGATATCTGGGCTCCACACCAGAGCTTCTGATTTAGTATGTCTGGGTGAGGCCCTGTGCTGTGCTATGCCTAGTCACTCAGTCATGTCCGATTCTTTGCAACTCCATGGACTATAGCCTGCCGGGCTCCTCCGTCCATGGGGATCCTCCAAGCGAGAATACTGGAGTGGGTTGCCTCCTACAGCAGATCTTCCCAACCCAGGGATTGAACCCAGGTCTCCCGCATTGCAGGTGGATTCTTTACTGTCTGAGCCACCAGGGAAGCCCAAGAATATGAAGCTTATCCCTTCTTCAGGGGAACTTCCTGACCCAGGAATTGAACTGAGATCTGCATTGCAGGTGGATTCTTTACCAGCTGAGCTACCTGGAAAAACCTGGGTGAGGCCCTAGAACGCGCATTTCTCACAAGTTCCCAAGAGATGCTGCTGCAGTGGTAGCCCAGGGGCCAGATCTGAGAACTCCAGGGCTAGGACAGTGTATCCAAATGTAAAAGGCATGCACTTTTTGATGGGGCAATACCATTTCCAGGAATCTGTCCCAAGGAAATAGTAGGACACGTGGGCAAAGGTGGCCACTCAAGGCCATCCCTTGAGTTATCATTCATTATCTCCATTAGGAACAACCTGAATGTCTACTGGTTGTTGATTGGTTAAGTAAATAATGGTACATTTATATCATGGGGGGAAAGGGTCTCAAATTAAAATACAATTTAAATGCATATTCCAGGCTTATTTTCAGAGAATCTAGGTTTGTACGTATGAGACAGGGCCTGAAGAATCTTCTTTTTTAAGAAGCATCTTGTGATATTATTACTATAGAGCATCTAGGGAGCATCTAGGGGCTCCAGAAGCCACTACAAAGAACATAGGAATAAAAAGGGTTTTTTAATTATGTAAATTTATTTAAAATACCAGGGGAGAAAACCATAGATGATATTGGGCAAAACTGTCGGAGAACAAAAGTTCATAAAACAGCAAGAATTATTTTGTTCGCTGCCACATTACCAGTGTCCTTTGGCCTTCAAAAACCTTCCCTGCGATACTGAAGATGGCCACCAGAGGGAAGTGGCGAAGCGCCTAAACGGCAGGTGGCCCACTCAGAGGCCAACTGGGCCCCTCTTGCTTGAGACTGCTCTGGTCTCTTCAGAGCAAATGAGACCCCAGCTCCTCTCAGCAAAGGAGGGAGAGTATGGTCTGACCAGTTTATAGGGGCAGTGCACTCAGCTTCCTGTGAGAATGTGGGCTGGAGTTGTCAGATCTGATTTTCCTAGAGAAACCAGAAATCCACATTTTCATGTGGAATATCCTGATTTTTAAATGTTGGCAACTCACTAATTTTAAAATTTGGGTACGAAGGAGGCCAAGCAACAGAACAATGAAGCCTGCGTTCATCAGTTTATGACCTCTGACCCCAGCCCTCTAGGTAAGAGTGAAGTCAGATGTTAGAATCCTAAATGTTTTTGACTTAAATCTGAACCCTACTTTGGGCAGAGGTGCCACAAGAGGGCAAAGAGATAAGGGCTCAAACACCCCCTCCAGTAACCCATCTCACCTCCACCCCCTTCATCCAGAACCACTCCATTTCATCTGTTTTATTTACTGATATTTCCTCATACCCTAGTTTAAAGAAAAACTTCGGTAGCTTTTAATGAAAGCTTGGAAACTACTGCTCCAGTCCGAATATGTCATTCTACAGGTGGGGAAACTGAGGCCCAGAGAAGGCGGGAGTTTGGCCATCTTTCCTCAGATACACTTGTCCTCACAACAGAGACAGGCTGTGTGGCTGAAGAAGAAAGGAGAGTGCCCTCAAGGTGATTGGGAAAGTCAAGGTCAAGGTTGCTGTTGGAGAACAGCTGCTCGGTGCCTCCCACTGTGTGCAGGGCACTCCTGGGCTTTGGGAATGGACAGGGCACCCACGAGGGCGCCTGTCCTCTGAAAGACGGGCCTTCTCTCCCCTTAGCTCTCTGGGCCAGCCAGCCAAAGGGGTACCCCAGCTGGACAGTGGAAGGAGAGCGGGATTAGGGTACTTTCCCACCCTCTTGGCAGGTCATTCGTTTGGCCACCAGCCACCAGGAAAGACACACAGACAGCCTTCTCCACATACCTGCCTCCTGGTTCCAGAAACGGCTCCGTCACCTCACCCATTCTGGAGCTCAGCTATGCTATTCAGCACATTCCTGCCTTAATTTCTTTAGACCTTTGTAAATAGTCTCTTTTTTCAAAGCTCACCTCTCTTTACCCATTTTGGGCATGCCATCTGTTTCCTGTGACAGCCCACCTCCGTTTCCACGTGTCACCTGTACTATTATTATCTATTAGTAGCTTTCTTTAAATTGACCAAATTTTGTGTAGCTTGTTTATCACTATTTGTTTACCGTTATTATTACTACCTGGGCTTCCCAGGTGGTGCAGTGGTAAAGAATCCACCTGCCAATGCAGGAGACTCAAGAGGGGCAGGTTCGATCCCTGGATCAGGAAGATCCCCTTGCCTGAAGAATCCCATGGACAGAGGAGCCTGGCGGGCTACAATCCACGGGGTCGCAAAGAGTTGGACATGACTGAGCAACTGAGCATGCAGACATTACTACTACTTACCACCCTAAGGAATCCTCTCTATAGAATCACAATGCTCTGAGTGCTGTTCTTTCTAATCCCCATTAAAATTAACTTCATCACTCATTTTGAAAAAATTAAAATGTTTTCCCCTGTCTTCTAGCTACTTGCATTTGGCCCCACATTCAGGGAACGGTGACACTGCAAAAGGAAGGGCTCCCCTAGGTTTCCACCCAGCACAGGGACCTCAGAGGGAAGAGTAATGAGTTCTCAGAGGAGCTGACATTTGTCAGGACTAATGAGTGGTATTGCATCAGAAGAAGAGTGGGAGGGGTGGGGAACAGCATGAGGAAGGTTTCAGAGAAGGGAAACACAGGGGGCAGCTGGGACTGGCAGCTGATGGGAGTGCCTTGAGGGTCGCGATGAGAGCTGAGCCTGCAGGGGCAGGTTGAAGCCAAATTCTGAAAGGACTGGAGTGTCATGCTAAGTTTAGACTCTCTCTGTGCAGAGAGTTCTAAAGGCTGTTTCTGTGTGTTCTGGGGAGTAAGCAGCTCAGGGAGTCAAGCTTGGGAAATTACAGGTTCAACAAAGGTAAATAGTTTCTTTACTGCAGGACTTATCAGAGCCCTTACTATGCTCACGTACATCAGTTCTCTCCAAGATCAATTTACCACCTCTCCTCAATTCTACAAAGCTGTCTATTGACAGGGGTCAGCCAGCTTTTAAGGCAAAGGGCCACACAGTCAATATTTTGGGTTTTGCAAGCCATATATGGTCTGTCTTGCATATTTTTTTCCCTTACAATCCTTTAAAAATGTAAAAATCATTCTCAGCTCATGGGCTGTGCAAAAATAGGTCAAAGGCCATATATGGCTGTAGCTATAGTTTACTGAACTCTGGATTATAAGACATACCATGGATTTTAAATGTCACCTCTCAGGGGTGAGGGGACATGAACCTATTAAGTGTATGTATCAACTGAAAGACAAATACCAGTTTCAGGAAGGTTAAAATGTAGAGGGGAGAACATTGGGGGAATATAGTATTTCCCAAACTTTTTTTGACTTGAAGTCCTTTTTTCTGCAGAGCAGCTCAAAGAGTGTTCTGAGGAAGCTGCCTTGGGGAAGGCTACTGCGGGAGCAGGTGGGCCCCTGGCCTGGGAAAGGAGAGGTGCCCCGACCTGGATTCTCTCGATCTTCTTGTGCATCATCTCCATGTCATTGTTGAGCTCCGTGACATACGTGAACCGAGCAAAGTTCTTCTCCTCCTTGGCCAGAAACTCCTCGATGAGCTGATTCAGGTTCCCAGTCTTTGTCAGTTTCAGCAGCCGGAGGTGAGCCACCTCGTAGCTCTCAAAACTCTCACCCTTGCTCTTCTTCCTATACTTCTTTGCCTTGAGAGCTAGAAAAGGAAGAACCAGCAACTGTGAGTCTCAAAGGGAAGCCACTCAGAGCACAGCCTGGCAGAGGAAAGAGCTCCATAACATTATCACTGTGCCCCAGGGAGGGGGCTAGACTTTCCCAGGACAAGGAGGGGGAAAGTGAGAGATGGAGTTTCCCAGAAACACACTTCTAGCCATACAGTTGCAAATGAGAAGGTAGAAGAGGACAGAAGGGCTAAAAGACCAAAAATCAAATGCAGCTACACAGGGGGCTCTCTGAAGAGCTCAGATCTTTCAACCTGTTCAGGAGAGAGTTAACATAGCAGCCCTGAGCCTGCTCTGCTTAGAAAGGTCTGTTTGCAAGACTGGCCCTTCACCTTCATCTGGGAACTTAAATGGTGAACATTTCCCTACACTGATATAAAACTGTCCTCAAATGGTTAAGAGTGGCTCCTGTGCCCTGAGTGTATGGACAGTGTGGCCTATGCCAAACACCTGCCTTCCTGCTGGGAGGCTGGAATCTTGGGATGTGCTGGGGAGAGAGGGCCTACACGACCAGCCCCTAGTAAGAATCTTGGGCATCGAGTCTCTAACGAGCTCCCCAAATAGACGACTCTTCACACATGTGTTGTCAAAACTAGAGGCTGGAGGAATTAAGCATATCCTGTGTGACTCCACTGGGAGAAGATCCAGGAAGCTTGTGCCTGGTTTCCTCTGGACCTCGCCCCGTGCACCTTTTCTCCCTGCTGATGTGTCTACATCATAGCCATGTTTGCAATGATATGCTGAGTCTTGTGAGTCCTCCTTCAGAATCTCCAAACATGGATAGGGCTGCCTCCAATAAAATTTCCTCCTCTAAATAATGGAAGCAGAGCCACAAGGTGAGGCCACATCCTGTAGGTTAGGGATGGCGGATAAAATCCAACTCATCTAGTTAAATTTGAATTTCAGACAAACAATGTATTTTTAAAAGTATAAATATGTGCCAATTGTAGATAAACCACAAATAATTCTTTAGTGTAAGCATCCTTCAAATATTGCATGGGACTAAAATGTTATTCTTTGTTTATCTGCAATTTAAATTTAATGGTGTCTTGTATTTTTCTTTGCTAAATTTGGCAACCTTGGTACAAGGAGACTTGGGCACCTTCAGTTGAGAGAAAGAGGTATTCAGTGGAGAGAGATACCTTCTTCCTTTTTGGACTGCTCCTCGAATTCAAGACGATCATTCAGCTTGATGAGCAAGAAGGATTTGAGCTTGGTTTCATGATCGTAGACACGCTCCAGCTCTCGGATCTCCAGGTTGTACTGAGAGATGTCCTTCTGCTGGCGGTCCTTCATGGCAGCCATTCGAGCCATGGCTTCCAGCCTCGGTGAGGGGAGGGGAGCACAACAGAGTCTGAGTGTCCAGAGGCTCCTTCCTTCTCCCCCGCTTCTCCCTACCAGTCCAGACGGACTTCATTCCTGGGCAGTGATCATCCCTTCTTTTAATTATGGAGATTTCTGGGAGTAGAGGAACCACCTTCCTCACCTGAATGACAGGAGCTCACAACTCTAGACCACCCTCAGGAAATGATTTTCTATCATCATCTCTGTCACCATCCTGATCATCACCACCACGACCACCATCAGCACCACCGTCACCATCACCATCACCCCTATCATCACTACCAATACCATCAGCATCACCACATCAGCATCACCACATCAGCATCACCACCATCTACATCATCAAACATCACCATTATCACTATTACCATCATCACCACCACTTGTCAAGTATAATACTATGCCCCAGCCACTCCCTTATATACTCATTTTTTTTTAATATGTATTTATTTGGGCTGCACCAGGTCTTAGTTGCTACATGCAGGGTCTTCGATCTTCATTGTGGCATGCAGGATCTTCTGAGCTGCAGCAAGCAAACTCTTAGTCTTGGCATATGGGATCTAGTTCCCTGACCAGGGACTGAACCTGGTTCCCTGCATTGGGAGTGCGGAGTCTTAGCCACTGGACCACCAGGGAATTCCCTATACTAATATTATGTAATCCTCACTTCCACCCAAAGAAGTCCTAAAATAAATCAGTGGTGGTGGAGCCAGGTTTCAAACCCAGATCTCTCTAGCTCCAAAACCTGCACCCTTCACATCTGAACTGCATGCCTTTTGCCCTTCCAGGGGTGAAGCTGGGAAACAGTCCAGACTGAGAGGGATCCCTAGGACTACAGGCAGGGACACCGGGGGACGATGATACAGAATAGGGGTTTAAATCTCAGCTCCACCACATCTGCCACTTACCTGGATCTCAGGTAAGCATTTTGACATCTCTAAGCCTTCATTCCCTGGCCTATAAAATGGGGATAGTAACTCCTAGGGCTGTGGTGAGGGTTAAAACACTACCCAGAGCATCTAGCATCTTGCTTGGCAGAGACACAACCAGTGCTCAGAGTTACGATGATGATGGTTTCAGGTTCCTCAACACATAAGCACAGTGGGTAGAGGGGTAAGAAGCCCAACAGGTGGCTGAGACATCTCTGCCCCCAGGAGTCTCTCCACCAGCCTACCTCTGCTCGTAGGCCTGGGCAGACTGCTCGATGGCCACATTCATTGTCTTCTTCTGCATCAACAGGCGCCGACAAAGATGCTGGTAGACATTGTCGTAAGCAGCCTTCTCATGCCTCAGTTCCTCGATCTCCTTCCGGAGCTTTGCGTTGGTGGTCAGCATCTGGTCAAAGTGTACAGTGACCTGCAAGGAGAGCTGAGCTTCAAAACGAGGCTCACTCGTGGGGCACGAGACAAGCTTCCAGAAGGCAGCCAGAGTGTTGCAACGTCTTCCCCGCACCTCCCACCCCAGGCCCACCGAACCACAGTTGGAGCGCTGCCTGGCCTGTGTGTACACCATCATTCACCTTCTCCTGACTCAACCAATGAAATGTATGCCTGCTAATGGCTTCATGGACATCATCCTTTCCTTCTCCGAAGGGAGGGAGAGCTGTCTGCAGAGATTTTGTTTGGCCGCGTTGCACCATGTGGGATCTTAGTTCCCCACGTGTTCCAGGTACATTCATGCACACGTGCTCAGTTGCGTCCGACTCTGTGCAACACTATGGACTACAGTCCACCAGGCTCCTCTGTCCATGGGATTTCCCAGGCAAGAATACTGGGAAATACTGGGGTGGGTTGCAAGATCTCCAGGGGATCTTCCCGAACTAGGGATCGAACGCATGTCTCCTGGGCTACAGGTGCATTCTTTACCACTGAACCATAGGGAAACCCCTTAGTTTCTCTACCAGGGATCAAACCCGTGCCCCCTGCAGTGGAAGCAGGGAGTCCTAACCATTGGACAGCCAGAGCATTCCCCCAGAAGACACCTTACGTACAAGATTCAAACGGGTTTCCAAAATGTGGATCTGTTTTTGCAATTTCCGGGGGTTATTGGCCTCCTGTATTTTTGTGAAAATCTGTCTTTGGTTTACAATTTTTTTCTCCATCTGAACAATCTGAAAAAAAGAGAGAGAGGGAAAACCCAGCTGTGTTAACATCTGTATGGGGACAAACGCAATAGTTCACTAACTCAAGCATGCTAAAACAAAAACCACCATATTATTTCTTTTCCTATAAATAGAATCTCTCTTGGCTGTGGACTCAACTTAATCTTAGTCAGTTTGGGACAAAATGAGCAACTAAGAGTTTTTATTCTCACTTGTGCATGTAAATTTCACTCACATATGGGCAAAAATTTCACCTGACCCTAAAGCCACTGTTTTCCTGGAGAAATGGCATTGATCCCCCAAGAAGCCTTCTGTAACCTTGTTTTTGGTTGGTTGGCAGGTTTTTTGTTTCTTTTTTCTGACTCTCACAATAATGGGATGCTGCTGCTGCTGCTAGGTTGCTTGTCGTGTCCGACTCTGTGGGACCCCATAGATGGCAGCCCACCAGGCTCTACCGTCCCTGGGATTCTCCAGGCAAGAACATTGGCGTGGGTTGCCATTTCCTTCTCCAAGGCATGAAAGTGAAAAGTGAAAGTGAAGTCGCTCAGTTGTGTCCGACTCTTAGCGCCCCCATGGACTGTAGCCTACCAGGCTCCTCCATCCATGGGATTTTCCAGGCAAGAGTACTGGAGTGGGGTGCCATTGCCTTCTACTGCTTCAGTCGCTAGCAACTCTTAAAGAGCAGGTCATGAGGTGTCACACCCTGCAACATGTAAGACAGCACCAGACATCCAAAAATTGACCCCATCCCTTGTGACTGTCCAGTGCACCTTAGATGTCAGGCAGGTGAAAATCCTCTCTATAATCCTCTGTATCTAGAATCAAAATGTCTTCTACATATACACACACAGCATTTTTCATTCTCTCTTTTTTTTAATTTTTGGCTGTGCTGGGTCTTTGTTGCTGTGCATGGGCTTTCTCTAGCTGCAGAAAGCAGGGGCTACTCTCTAGTTGCGGAGCACAGGCTTCTCATTGCTGTGACTTCTGTGGCTGCAGAGCACAGGCTCTGGAGTGCACTTGCTTCAGTATTGTGGCTCGTGGGCTGTAGCGCACAGGCTCAATGGTTGAGGAGCGTGGGCTTAGCTGCTCTGCAGCACTTGGGATCTTTTCCGGCCAGGGGTGAAGCCCACGTCTCCTGCATGGGCAGATGGATTCCTTACCACTGGACCACCAGGGAAGTCCTTTCATTCAGTTTTAATAGACAAGTATCCAGGAATGGAGTCACTGTATAAATCGAGAGAATGTTCATTGATTTGTCTGGAACTTAACCAAGAGTTGGCCATCATTTTGGGAATCTTGACACCAGCACAACGTGGATCATCTTGTGGTTTTTGTTTGGCTATGCTGCGAGGCTTGTGGGCCTCTTAGTTCCCTGACCATGGATTGAACCTGGGCCACTGCAGTGAACACAGCAACTGCTAACCCCTGGACGGCCAGGGAATTCCCACGGATCATCTTCTTTGAGTTGTGGATACAGCAAGCCCCAGCCAGTCTGCAGTGTGGAATCTGGCCCGCTGCCTGTTCTCATAAAGTCTTACTGGCCCACAGCCATGCCCGTTCCTTGCATTGTCCATGGCTGCCTTCAGGCCAAGAAGCAGAACGGAATAGCTGCAACACAGACCACATGGCCTGTAAAGCCAAAATATTTACTATCAGGCCCTCTGTGGAGCAATTTGCCAGCCCTGTTCAGGATAAGTCAGGCCAAAACATGAACATATCGAAATACATACAATTTTAGTATTAACAGCTTTCCTTTATGTTTCCTTTATATTATAGTTATAGCATCATGTTGATTTAAAAGAAGAAGGGTAAAGGATTATATCATCTACGAATTTTACTTCAGGATTGTAAAGGAGGTATTATAAACATTTGCTGTTAAAAAGAGGTGCTGGCAGTTGAGTGATTCATAATTTTAAGTGTCAATGACTAGAAAATGATTAAGTTCATTTAGGCTCAGGACTTGTTAAAAATATGCTTTCCTCAGAAGAATTTCCTCTGCTTTTATAGGCACAGATCTCAGCAGCCTCCCTTAAGGGGTAGCAGCTTGTATCAGTTAGGAATACATGCAACAACAAATTACAGAAAGCCTGGCTACATAGTCGTTTAAACAAATTATGGTTTATCTTTCTCTCATAATACGTTGATGGCTTAAGTTCAGTAACTGAACTATGTAAGGACAAGATCTGTATAATTCACCTGACTTCTCCATCAAAACATGGCTGCCACAAAACCAGCCTTCACAGTTATGTTCCATGAAGGAAAACAGAGGAAGAAATATGGATGAAGGGTAGGACCTATATCTAAGACGTTTGGCCCTTCGAAGAAAAGCTATGAAAAATCTAGATATTATATTCAAAAGCAGAGACATCTCTTTGCCAACAAAGGTCTGTCTAGTCAAAGCTATGGTTTTTCCAGTAGTCGCGTATGGATGTGAGAGCCGGACCATAAGGAAGGCTGAGCACTGAAGAACTGATGCTTTCAAACTGTGGTGCTGGAGAAGACCCTTGAGAGTCCCTTGTACAGCAAGGAGATCAAACCAGTCAACCTGAAGGAAATCAACCCTGAATATTCATTAGAAGGACAGATGCTGAAGCTGAAGCTCCAATACTTTGGCCACCTGATGCGAAGAGCCGACAATGGAAAAGACCTTGATCTAGGAAAGACTGAGGGCAGGAGAAGGGGATGACACAGGATGAGAAAGTTGGATGTCATCATCAACTCAGTGGACATGAGTTTGAGCAAGCTCTGGGAGATGGTGAAGGACAGGGAAGCCTGGGTGCTTGCAGTCCATGGGGTTGCAAAGGGTTGGACACAGCTGAGTGACTGAACAGCAACAGCAAACCAGCTGGAGTCTCTGAGCTGCAGGGAAACATCCGGAAAACGTTTCCTTATTCCTAAAAGGGAGTTCTAGGAAGAGATGGTCTGTCTTCTCTTGAAGATGTTGTTCCATATGGATGCAGTGCATAGAATTGCTGCTGCCCACAAAGGACAAATACTTTGATAACCTAACTGAGCTGCTGAATCAACCATCCTGAAGCTTGTATTATTTTTATACTTCCTGTTGGTTTTAGTCACCAAGTCATGTCCAGCTCTTTGCAACCCCATGGACTGCAGCCCACCAGACTCCTCTGTCCATGGGATTTCCCAGGCAAGAATGGTGGAGTGTGTTGCCATTCCCTTCTCCAGGGGATCTTCCCAACCCAGAGATCAAACCCAAGTTTCCTTCATTAACAAGTAGAGTCTTTACAACTGAGCCATGAGGGAAGCATGCTACTGCCTGTTAAATGAGATAAAAACATTTTCTTATTGCCAGTACTTTACTCAGGGAAGGTGGGCTCTGCCCCAAGGCCCAAGGGATAAATCATCATCAATCTAAACCAGGGGCTGGGAAACTTTTTCTAAAAGGCCAAAACAGTAAATATTTTAGGCTTCGAGGACCAAGAGACTCACATAACCATTTTAGAGTATGTGAGTATGTAGATACTCACATAACCATTTAAAAAGCAAACATTTAAGATGTAAAAACCATTCTTCACTGGAGGGCCATAAACAAACAGACCAGACTTGGTGCTTGCACCATAATCTGCTGCCCCTGGTATACCTCAAACCAATTCTGGAAATTCCATAATTTCTCTTTACCAGTGATTGGCAAAGGAATGGACCTATACCCCAACCCTGGCCAATCAGAGAAAATCTGCTGGAGGGATTTTGTGAGTTATTCTCCCTTTCATAAGAAGAGAATATCATGTAGGAAAAACTCCCATCCATTCTTTATATTTTTGAATGCAATTCTATGAAATGTTATACCAGCTAATGTATCCGTTCAGTTCAGTTGCTCAGTCATGTCCGACTCTTTGCGACCCCATGAATCGCAGCATGCCAAGCCTCCCTGTCCATCACCAACTCCCGGAGTTCACTCAGACTCACGTCCATCGAGTCCGTGATGCCATCCTGCCATCTCATCCTCGGTCGTCCCCTTCTCCTCCTGCCCCCAATCCCTCCCAGCATCAGAGTCTTTTCCAATGAGTCAACTCTTTGCATGAGGTGGCCAAAGTATTGGAGTTTCAGCTTTAGCATCATTCCTTCCAAAGAAATCCCAGGGCTGATCTCCTTCAGAATGGACTGGTTGGATATCCTTGCAGTCCAAGGGACTCTCAAGACTCTTCTCCAACACCACAATTCAAAAGCATCAATTCTTCGGCGCGCAGCCTTCTTCACAGTCCAACTCTCATATCCATACATGACCACTGGAAAAACCATAGCCTTGACTAGATGGACCTTAGTCAGCAAAGTAATGTCTCTGCTTTTGCACATGCTATCTAGGTTGGTCATAACCTTTCTTCCAAAGAGTAAGCGTCTTTTAATTTCATGGCTGCAATCATCATCTGCAGTGATTTTGGAGCCCCAAAAAATAAAGTCTGACACTGCTTCCACTGTTTCCCCATCTATTTCCCATGAAGTGATGGGACCAGATGCCATGATCTTAGTTTTCTGAATGTTGAGCTTTAAGCCAACTTTTTCACTCTCTTCTTTCACTTTCATCAAGAGGCTTTTTAGTTCCTCTTCACTTTCTGCCATAAGGGTGGTGTCATCTGCATATCTGAGGTTATTGATATTTCTCCCGGCAATCTTGATTCCAGCTCGTGATTCTTCCTGTCCAGCATTTCTCATGATGCGCTCTGCAATATAAGTTAAATAAGCAGGGTGACAATATACAGCCTTGATGGACTCCTTTTCCTATTTGGAACCAGTCTGTTGTTCCATGTCCAGTTCTAACTGTTGCTTCCTGACCTGCATATAGGTTTCTCAAGAGGCAGGTCAGGTGGTCTGGTATTCCCATCTCTTTCAGAATTTTCCACAGTTCATTGTGATCCACACAATCAAAGGCTTTGACATAGTCAATAAAGCAGAAATAGATGTTTTTCTGGAACTCTCTTGCTTTTTCCATGATCCAGAGGATGTTGGCAATTTGATCTCTGGTTCCTCTGCCTTTTCTAAAACCAGCTTGAATATCTGGAAGTTCACGGTTCGCATATTGCTGAAGCCTGGCTTGGAGAATTTTGAGCATTACTTTACTAGCGTGTGAGATGAGTGCGACTGTGCGGTAGTTTGAGCATTCTTTGGCATTGCCTTTCTTTGGGATTGGAATGAAAACTGACCTTTTCCAGTCCTGTGGCCACTGCTGAGTTTTCCAAATTTGCTGGCATATTGAGTGCAGCACTTTCGCAGCATCATCTTTCAGGATTTTAAACAGCTCCACTGGAATTCCATCACCTCCACTAGCTTTGTTCGTAGTGATGCTTTCTAAGGCCCACTTGACTTCACATTCAAGGATGTCTGGCTCTAGATGAGTGATCACACCATTGTGATTATCTGGCTCATGAAGATCTTTTTTGTACAGTTCTTCTGCGTATTCTTGCCACCTCTTCTTAATATCTTCTGCTTCTGTTAGGTCCATACCATTTCTGTGCTTTATCGAGCCCATCTTTGCATGAAATGTTCCCTTGATCTCTAGTCTTTCCCATTCTGTTCTTTTCCTCTATTTCCTTGCATTGATCGCTGAAGGCGGCTTTCTTATCTCTTCTTACTATTCTCTGGAACTCTGCATTCAGATGCTTATATCTTTCCTTTTCTCCTTTGCTTTTTGCCTCTCTTCTTTTCACAGCTATTTGTAAGGCCTCCCCAGGCAGCCATTTTGCTTTTTTACATTTCTTTTCCATGGGGATGGTCTTGATCCCTGTCTTCTGTACAATGTCACGAACCTCATTCCATAGTTCATCAGGCACTCTATCAGATCTAGGCCCTTAAATCTATTTCTCACTTCCACTGTATAATCATAAGGGATTTGATTTAGGTCATACCTGAATGCTCTAGCGGTTTTCCCTACTTTCTTCAATTTGAGTCTGAATTTTGCAATAAGGAGTTCATGATCTGAGCCACAGTCAGCTCCTTGTCTTGTTTTTGTTGACTGTATAGAGCTTCTCCATCTTTGGCTGCAAAGAATATAATCAATCTGATTTCGGCGTTGACCATCTGGTGATGTCCATGTGTAGAGTCTTCTCTTGTGTTGTTGGAAGAGGGTGTTTGCTATGACCAGTGCATTTTCTTGGCAAAACTCTATTAGTCTTTGCCCTGCTTCATTCCACATTCCAAGGCCAAATTTGCCTGTTACTCCAGGTGTTTCTTGACTTCCTACTTTTGCATTCAAGTCCCCTATAATGAAAAGGACATCTTTTGGGGGTGTTAGTTCTAAAAGGTCTTGTAGGTCTTCATAGAACCATTCAACTTCAGCTTCTTCAGCGTTACTGGTTGGGGCATAGACTTGGATAACTGTGATATTAAATGGTTTGCCTTGGAGACGAACAGAGATCATTCTGTTATTTTTGAGATTGCATCCAAGTACTGCATTTCGGACTCTTTTGTTGACCATGATGGCTACTCCATTTCTTCTGAGGGATTCCTGCCCACAGCAGTAGATATAATGGTCATCTGAGTTAAATTCACCCATTCCAGTCCATTTTAGTTCGCTGATTCCTAGAATGTCAACGTTTACTCTTGCCATCTCGTTTGACCACTTCCAATTTGCCTTGATTCATGGACCTGACATTCCAGGTTCCTATGCAATATTGCTATTTACAGCTTCGGACCTTGCTTCTATCACCAGTCACATCCACAGCTGGGTATTGTTTTTGCTTTGGCTCCATCCCTTCATTCTTTCTGGAGTTATTTCTCCACTGATCTCCAGTAGCAATTTGGGCACCTACCAACCTGGGGAGTTCCTCTTTCAGTATCCTATCATCTTGCCTTTTCATACTGTTCATGGGGTTCTCAAGGCAAGAATACTGATACAGATACCCCTCGTCCAAGGTAAGGAGCAGCAGCTGTGCTTTGCTGGAGCAGCCGTGAAGAGATACTCCACGCCCAAGGTAAGAGAAACCCAAGTAAGATGGTAGGTGTTGCAAGAGGGCATCAGAGGGCAGACACACTGAAACCATACTCACAGAAAACTAGTCAATCTAATCACACTAGGACCACAGCCTTGTCTAACTCAATGAAACCAAGCCATGCCCATGGGGCAACCCAAGACGGGCGGGTCATGGTGGAGAGGTCTGACAGACTGTGTCCACTGGAGAAGGGAATAGCTAATGTATATTATACCATTATACAAGATGGCTATTGGCTGGCCATCTTGTAACCATGAGGCCAAGAGAGTCACAGAGAAAAATAAAAATCCATCATTGTAGAGCTGCTAAACCATCCCTAGGATGGTCTATTTCCAGTAAAACATCTTATTATGTGAGAAAAACAAACCTCTATTTTCCCAGCTGCTTCCAGTCAGGAATTGCATTACTTGTAGCCCAACACATTTCTCAAGCAAGATAGTGGCTCAGAAGATCAGACATCAAGGGAACCAGTGGATCTCGCACAAAACTGGCAAGGTATAGAAATGCTGCTTATGACTGACATCAGCCAGGTTTTGGACTTTAGCTGGAACACACTGTCTCTCTCCCCTACAAATTCCCTCACAGCAAAATCAAATTGCTTCATCAGTGCTGACAAAGTCAGGTTCAAGTCAAGCCAGGTTCCTTTTGCACTTGGCTCTCCTTTCCTGTTCTATGCACAAGGCAACATCCTCAACACAAACCCACTCCAAGCTCTCTTCTGATATAAAACAAATGACTTGTTTTGATTTATGGGAGGGTAGCGTCCTCCCCCATATATCAGGTGTGGCCTCTGCAGCTCTGAAGGGCTGCCTGTCCCTGCCTGAGCTGACCCCTAGAGTCCTCAGGCTCTACTCCTTGCCAAAGGAAGTTATGGCATCAGCTCTTGTGACTAAATTCCGAGCTGTATTCCCTTTGGCACCTTTATGTCAGGCACTGCTTTTGTGATGCTGAAAGTAATTAGGCTTCAGCCCAATGGGAGACATTACCCAAAGCCCGTAGCTGAAGGGGAAATGCATTGCTTACACAAGATGCCCAGCAGGCAGGCATCAGTTTATTAATTATTCTGTGAGGCCAAGCAGGGCCCAGTGGTATCCTCGCCTCCAGTGACCCCTTGAAAGGACAAAGTTCTGGGCACTGTGTGGTGGACACAGCAGGAGGGGATCCTGGGAGCTGGGATGGAATTAGACCAAGAAGGTTTCTGTGCTGGGCAGTGAGTGCCATACTCTTTGGATGATTTGCAAACTAAATCGCCTTTTCTAATGTTTCTGAGAATCCACATCCCTGTTTCTTTTTGCAATTTTTCTTTGTTCACTTTTTAAAGCATTTTTTTTCCTTTGATGTGCACCATTTTAAAAGTCTTTATTGAATTTGTTACAATATTATGGTTTGGTTTTTTTTTTAAATGTTTTGGTTTTTTGACCGCAAGGCATGTGGGATTTTAACTCTCCAACCAGGGATCGAACCTGCACCATCTGCATTGGAAAGCGAAGTCTTAATCACTGGACCATCAGGGAAGTTCCCTCTTTGTTCACGTTTATTGCCTTCTTCTCATACATTCATATATTCATTCATTCACTCATTCATCAATGTTTATCAAACCACCGCTTGATGCCAGACAACAGGGGTATGACAGTATCCAAGACAGAGTGGCCTCTGCCCTCAGTGAACCTACAGTCTAGGACTGGAAACAACCCAGGAAGCATGTTGAGTCCTAGGAGAGGGGAGATAGAAGATAATTTGGACACACACAGAAGGGGCACATAGCAGGGAAAAATGAAGGGACAACTATCCTGCATAAACAGCATTTGAGCTGAGACCCAAAGGATGAATAAGACTCCCACAAGCAGAGAGGATGGGGCCCAGCACTCCAGGCAGAGGGAACAGCATGTGCAAAGGCAGAGATGAGAGACAACAGTGTGGGTCCATAAAGGCAGCCAGTGTGGATGGAGCCCAGAGGACAAGGGAGGTAGGGGTATTTACGCCAGGTTCCAGAGTGCCCTACTTCTCTGAGTACCCTGACTGAGTGTGCTATCTGTTCCTGGCCAGGAACCTAAAACCAGGGGGATATACTTTAAACTGGATAGAGGCCATAGAGAAGGCCTCCCTGAGACCTGAGAAAGTCACCTTTAGGCTGAGAAACGGAGAAAGCAATGGTAACCCACTCCAGTACTCTTGCCTGGAATACCCCATGGACGGAGGAGCCTGCAGTCCATGGGGTCTCCAAGAGTCGGACATGACGGAGCAACTTCAATTTCACTTTTCACTTTCATGCACTGGAGAAGGAAATGGCAACCCACTCCAGTGTTCTTGCCTGGAGAATCCCAGGGACAGGGGAGCCTGGTGGGCTGCCATCTATGGGGTCGCACAGAATCGGACACGACTGAAGCAACTTAGCAGCAGCAGTAGGCTGAGAAAAAGATAAGCAACTAGGGTGAGGCATTTGGGGGCAGCATACACAAAGGCCCTGAGGTGAGAAAAGACAGCATTATTTAGCGGGGGGGGGGGGGGCAGTGAGAAAGGCTTTTGCAGCTGGAGTGAGAAGACTTCAGAAAGGAATAACATGGGATGAGCCTAGAAGGGTAGGCAGGGGCTAGATCACATAGGGACTTTCAAACCACAGTAAGGGATGAATGCTGTCCAGCAAATGTCTCTAGCTCTTTGTTTTCTGGACCCATGAGGACTGCACTTCCTAGGTCCTTTTGTGAATGGGTAGAGTTGACTATTTTTGGATGGGTATGGGCACTGGGGGTATTTATGTGTTTTGTAGACTGTCTTGAGTCAATGGGTCATGAGCAGACGTGACACACTGGAGCACTCAATTGCCAGGGTGACACCCTCAGGATCTCACTTTTTTCTACCACAACCCCTGGCAATGTCCAAGATGGGGGCTATCCCATCAGCCTGGCCCCAGGATGAGAGGATTTAAGAGCCCCTAGCCCATCCACCATAGACCATAAATCATGTACGAAAAAGAAACCTTTGTTGTTTTAAACCACTGAGTTGGGGAGAGGGAGTGTTTGTTACTGCAGCATACCTAACCTCTCCTGACTGATACAGTAAGGATTTGGGCATTTATTCTAAGTGTAATAGGGAGGCACTGGAGACCACAGAGGGGAAATGGATCAATGGAACTGAGAGATTAGGGGTTACAATGGTGGTAGAGACAGGTTTAGAAAAGCCAGCAGTGCAGGGTATGGTGGGGAGTACCCCGCCCCCACTCCTTCCCCTTGTTCAGTGTTCTGGTTAACCCTTTAAGAGAAAGACCACACCTTCTCATCCAGTTCAGCCAACAGCAGTTTCATTGATTTAATCAGGGCCTCATAGTCCTCCTTAGTTTGCAGCAGGAAACGCAGTTCCAGGTAGTTTTTCTCATTGAGATCCAGGTTCCTGGAGGACTTGATGAGATTCAAAAGCAGGGTGATCTCATCCTGCTCCTCCTGCAGGGTCTTGATTTCCTTGCTGTTGGGAAAGCAGCACATGATTAACCCTGAACCCCTGGCTTTGCCTGGATCGGACACTCCAGGCCCCTTGACCCTGAAAAGAGACTCAGAGAGGTACTTCCCAACCCAGCGAGTTGGAAGGAACTCACGCAAGGTCTCTAGTCCAGGTCCTGAACTTACATCACCTCTGATCCAGTTCACTGCACCACTTCTCTGCACCCTTCTCTGAGTGATACCTTTTTTTTTCCCCTCAGAACAATTTGCAGCTGTGCCTGTCAAAACCCATTACCTAGACATGGTGGGAGCCCCCAAGTTTTCTTTTGTCAGCAGCTCACTGGCATCTGTCTGATTTTGCAGACCTTCTTTTCCAGCTTTCTAGCCAATTATCTCTGGTAATGACAGGCAAACCCATCAGACAGGATCTTTGGACTGTGCATCAACACAGAGCTGCACAGGAACCTCTAACCCCCACCAGCTCCTCTATTCGGGGGCTAATGATTTATGAAATTGGCTAACATGAGTCTTCTTTCTCTCCCTTGTCCTCTCTGGAGAAGAGAGGGGGTCAAGGACATGGGCAAATGGAGATTTTGAAAAGAAAAGAAGGCTTGGGTGACTGCACAGCAATTGAACAATGTGAAATGGCACAAAGGCCGAATTTCTTGCAAAGTCCTTGCAGCCTATTCCCACTGTTCAGTGCGATTTGGATTTGCTGCCTCAGTGTCCTTTGGAAGCTTGGAGAAATGAAGCATTTCAGGTCCCAACCCAGGACCTACTGAATCAGAATTTGCTTTGCAACAAGATCCTCAAGTGACTTCTATGCACTTTAAAGTTTTGGAAGCACCACTCTAGAACAGTAAAGAACATTCAAGGGCAAAGGGTCTGCAAAGACTTTTCTATAAATGGTTCAGTTCAGTTCAGTTCAGTCGCTCAGTTGTGTCCGACTCTTTGCGACCCCATGAATCGCAGCATGCCAAGCCTCCCTGTCCATCACCAACTCCCGGAGTTCACTCAGACTCAAGTCCATTGAGTCCGTGATGCCATCCAGCCATCTCATCCTCTGTCGTCCCCTTCTCCTCCTGCCCCCAATCCCTCCCAGCATCAGAGTCTTTTCCAATGAGTCAACTCTTCGCATGAGGTGACCAAAGCACTGGAGTTTCAGCTTTAGCATCATTCCTTCCAAAGAAATCCCAGGGCTGATCTCCTTCAGAATGGACTGGTTGGATCTCCTTGGAGTCCAAGGGACTCTCAAGAGTCTTCTCCAACACCACAGTTCAAAACCATCAATTCTTTGGCGCTCAGCTTTCTTTACAGTCCAACTCTCAAATCCATACATGACCACAGGAAAAACCATAGCCTTGACTAGACGGACCTTAGTCGGCAAAGCAATGTCTCTGCTTTTGCATATGCTATCTAGGTTGGTCATAACTTTTCCTCCAAGGAGTAAGCGTCTTCTAATTTCATGGCCAAAGTCACCATTTGCAGTGATTTTGGAGCCCCAAAAATTAAAGTCTGACACTGTTTCCACTGTTTCCCCATCCATTTCCCATAAAGTGATGGGACCAGATGCCATGATCTTAGTTTTCTGAATGTTGATCTTTAAGCCAACTTTTTCACTCTCCACTTTCACTTTCATCAAGAGGCTTTTTCGTTCCTCTTCACATTCTGCCACAAGGGTGGTGTCATCTGCATATCTGAGGTTATTAATATTTCTCCCAGCAATCATGATTCCAGCTTGTGATTCTTCCAGCCCAGAATTTCTCATGATGTACTCTGTATATAAGTTAAATAAGCAGGGTGACAATATACAGCCTTGACGTACTCCTTTTCCTATTTGGAACCAGTCTGTTGTTCCATGTCCAGTTCTAACTGTTGCTTCCTGACATGCATATAGGTTTCTCAAGAGGAAGTCAGGTGCTCTGGTATTCCCATCTCTTTCAGAATTTTCCACAGTTCATTGTGATCCACACAGTCAAAGGCTTTGGCATAGTCAATAAAGCAGAAATAGATGTTTTTCTGGAACTCTCTTGCTTTTTCCACGATCCAGCGGATGTTGGCAATTTGATCTCTGGTTCCTCTGCCTTTTCTAAAACCAGCTTGAATATCTGGAAGTTCACGGTTCACGAATAGCTGAAGCCTGGCTTGGAGAATTTTGAGCATTACTTTACTAGCGTGTGAGATGAGTGCAATTGTGAGATAATTTGAGCATTCTTTGGCATTACCTTTCTTTGGGATTGGAATGAAAACGGACCTTTTCCAGTCCTGTGGCCACTGCTGAGTTTTCCAAATTTGCTAGCATATTGAGTGCAGCACTTTCACAGCACAGTAAAGAGTAAATATTTTAGGTTTTGTGGGCCAGAGGACCTCTGTTGCATCTACTCAACAGAGCAACCATATGAAACACAAAAATGAATAGGTGTGGCTATGTGCCAATAAAACTTCATAAAAACAGGCAGCCAGTAAGACTTGGTTCATTAGCCACTACTGCTCTAAAACAGCACTGTCCAGTAGATTATTCTGCAGTGATGGAAATGTTCTCTAGTTGCTCTGATAGCATCCACCAGGCACATGTAGCTACTGAGCACCTGAAATGTGGCTGATGAAATTGAAGAACTGAATTTCTAATTTTATTTATTGTAACTAATTACCAATGTAAATGGCCACATGCTGCTAGGGACCACCAGAGAGCACACCTAGTTCTAGAGCTCTTGTCTTCTAAACCTGGCCCTTGGGACTTCTCTGCCCTTCTTAAGCCCCTCATGGGAGGGGTCTTTGTAAAGATACAGAGAAAAAAGAGAGAGAGCAGGATAATCCATCAAAGATTATCACCAGGCTTTCAGGGTGTAGTGAGGTCAGAAAAAAGCAAAAGGAAGGTTTGTCCATCTTTAGGCAGGGCTGGGACTGCAGTGAGGGGAGTGAGATGCTTCAAAAATTAAGGAGATCTTCACTCTCAGGGTGGTATAGGTGCAAGGTCAGCCCTGGGGAAAAGCACTTCCTTAAATATTGTACCCTAACTACCTCACTTACCTCAACCCAATTTTCCTCCTATTTTAGGTTGTTTATGTCTACTCTTTCACTCCCCTCCCCCGCTTCAGTTCCATCACAGTGAAACCAGATCAAATGGACTTGGGTAGGGTAGAGCAGGATGCAGAAGAGTAAGAAAGATTCAAGAAAAACTGAAGACACACAAGGAAGTAGGCATTCCCTGATGCCCACACCAAGGACAGACTGTGAATCAAGATCACCAGGCACAGAAGTGCAGGCTATGGACTGCACAGCCCAAGGGAGCACCATCTACTTGAAAACATATCACCGATTTGCTGATTTATTGTACTTTTCTGAGAGATAGTTCATTCAGTTCAGTCGCTCAGTCATGTTTGACTCTTTGCGACCCCATGAACCACAGCACGCCAGGCCTCCCTGTCCATCACTAACTCCCGGAGTCCACCCAAACCCATGTCCATCGAATCAGTGATGCCATCCAACCATCTCATCCTCTGTCGTCCCCTTCTCCTCCTGCCCTCAATCTTTCCCCGCATCAGGGTCTTTTCAAATGAGTCAGCTGTTCACATCAGGTGGCCAAAGTACTGGAGTTTTAGCTTCAGCATCAGTCCTTCCAATGAATATTCAGGACTGATCTCCTTTAGGATGGACTGGTTGAATCTCCTTGCAGTCCAAGGGACTCTCAAGAGTCTTCTCCAACATCACAGTTCAAAAGCATCAATTCTTCGGCACTCAGCTTTCTTTATAGTCCAACTCTCACTTTCATACATGACCATTGGAAAAACCATAGCCTTGACTAGATGGACGTTTGCTGACAAAGTAACATCTCTGCTTTTCAATATGCTGTCTAGGTTGGTCATAACTTTTCTTCCAAGGAGTAAGCATCTTTGGTCATGTTTTAACAAAATCTCTACATAACAATGATGTTTCCAACAGATGGCAGTAAAGAATCTTGAAAAAAGGGTGCCTTTGTCTAATTCACAGAGTGATCTCATACTGACCAACAGTGGCTCTGAGTAAGCCAAACCTTGGAAAATCTAAAGAACTCCTCTAGCCTCTGAACTCCGCACATCATCTAACAGTCAGATTTTCTTTCTACTAAGAGGCAGTTACTGCCTGTATAAACATTTTAGATGTAGTTAATGAATCACCTTTCCTTGGACGGAATCTAAGAATGCCTGTTTAACGTTTGCTTCTTCAAACCCCGAGAGCACCTTTCTGTTGCCCAGGGAAAACTATGCATAATTTCTCGGGCCACTCAATTTCAAATATTCAGTCTTGAAGATCCCAAAAGGTCACACAAACAGGAAATGCCCTTTGGGGTATCCACTGCCGGGTGCTTTCCCCTTCTCTGGGAACTCCCCACCTTCACTGCTAGAACCGCTGGGGATACCCATAGCTATTTTCCGTCCTATAGTTCAACCCCCAGACCACAGCTAATTGGGCCAGAAGCAGACACCAGACCCAAGCTGAGACAATCAGATTCTCCCTGCCCTGAGAATTCTGGGATGGATTCTCAGAATTCTGGAATTGATTAAGGACAGTCTCTCTGTGTGGCCCTTGATAGCTCAAGAATTGAAGGAAGCCATCTCCCACCAGCCACAGATGAGATCAAGAAAAGGAAGAACAAAACCCATGTGATGAAAGAAACAGGAACCAGCAATGGCTTCTAGTTTGGGTCCTTCCCTGAAACATAGGTGCTCTGCTCCCCTTGGGGTCCCCAAGACACCCTGAACTCTGAGAATATATCTCCTTTCCCCACTGAAGCTATCCCAAATGGGTCCATGCCCCAGAGGCCACATCAGAAGGCAAGCCCCATGAAACCAAAACCCCAAATTTTCTCTGACCATCACTTACTGCTGGTTCATGATCTTCTGCTGGGAGCGGAAGTTAAAGGACTTCCGACTGTCCACCATCTTCCGGAACTGCTGCCTCAGCTTCCGAAGCTCCCCCTCAACCAGCTGCCCTTTGGTCTTCTCTGAAGGTTCCTGGGAACTTTCAGGGTCTTTTCTCCTGTGCTTCTTCTGGGTGAGACAGGGTGGGTATTAAGCAACAGGTTAGGTGACTAGAAAAGCCCACATTTCAACTCAAGGGTGGAGGGCAAGAAGGGTGCTTGGGGCAGAGCTAGAGTTGAAAGACCACCCTTGGGTGATGTCAACTGCTTGTGTGTTACATGGAAAACCTGCCCTGGGTTGCTGAGGTGGAGAGGAGGCTGGGCCTCATTATTACATACTGAAGAGGTGGCCTTGCTGTGTGACTTTGGGTGAGTCACTTAACATCTGAGTCTCCAGTCTTTCATCGATAAAATGGGTGCACACAGATTTGCTGTCAAGATTCCATAAGCTAATATGCGTTTAGTGGACAGCACAATGCCTAACCCCACAGTAAACCCTCTCTATATAGGAGCTATTACCCACCGTTGGCATCTTGAAGGAATTGTGCTTTTCCTCTCCTCAGACACCGTACCCAAGGGAGGTCAATGCCAGCAAGTGTTCCTCTCTCTCTCTGCAATGCCCTGTCCAGAGTGGCAAAACAAAGAAAACTTGTGAGCCACCCCTGCTGGTGGGGCCGGACCCAGCAGAACCCTCTCCCTCCTCCCACAGTTTGGCACCAGAGGAGGACACGACAGATGGCTGCCCGGGTGTGAGAAGAGGCTTTTTTTTTTTTTAAGCAATGTTTTCCTGAAACCTGTTCCTCTCACAATTTATTATTAGGAGCCAGGCAGATGGTTCTGGCATGTTGGTACCCTCTTGCTCCCTGTGTTCCCAAAGAAGAGGGGCAAAATGGCATCAAGGCAGTGTGTCCTCTGATGGGGTTACATTGAAATTCACCCAGCTTCAGCTGTGAGGATAACCTCCCCTCACTTTTAAAAGCAGGAGCCAGTGGTACTGAGAGGCATTAGGTATTCAGAGGCGGGAACAATGCTAACCCTATGAACCCCATGGGGCTGTAAGATCCACTGCACCCCAACTTCCAGACTTCAGGAACTAAATTCCTAAACTAGAAACTCTGAGCTCTGCCACCCGCTGAAGGGTCCTACAGAGCAGTGGTTTAAAGTATTGCTGTATCAAGCATCAAATCTCAGCAAAAATTCCCTCCTTGGCCACTTGTTAACTTTGGACAAGTCATTTCAGGTTTCTGGGCCTTGGTTTCCTCATCTGGAAAACAGGAGAAATTCTAGAAGCCATTTCAGGTTGTTCAGCATGCAAGGCACTAAACCAGGCACAAAGTAAGAATGCAGTAAATGGTATGATGTGGGTCTTTTCATATGATGACAGTTCAGCATAAAAAATATTTATGTGGGCTTATGGGGCATCCAGCATTCCTCTGCCTCCTGTAGCAATACCTGGAATTTCCAGTAGGAAGCCACATCCTCCCTCACTCCTGGTCATTTCCAGATTGGAACCTGTGACTCTGGATGGGCCAATCATAGTGCCAGACCCCTGGCTAATCTGCATAATCTCAAGGCCTTGGCCTGAGTGATCAGTTCCGTGATAGGTCATGACCCCAAGCAGAATAAATGGTGGAATTTAAGCTTGCACATTCAGGAAGAGAGAAATTGTTTCCTGCTGCGCTTTAACCCATGTGAATGAGGTTGCGAGTGGCTGGCAACTCTTCAGGGAACCTAAGAATAAAGCTATCTTGGAGGACAGAAGACAAACTCAAGAGAAATTTGACCTTGGGGGAATCATTTGAGGCCTTGGATATAGCCAAGCCTGAAGATACTCTGGGTCATGTCCAATTACATAAATCAGCATATTCACTTAAAATAATCCAAGATGAGTTTTCTGTTGCTTGCAACCAAATGAGCTCTCATGCCTGAAGTAAGTAAATCTCTTTAGCACACAAATTAAGAGGCTGCTGATGCTGCTGCTAAGTTGCTTCAGTCGTGTCCAACTCTGTGAGACCCCAAAGACAGCACCCCACCAGGCTCCGCCATCCCTGGGATTCTCCAGGCAAGAACACTGGAGTGGGTTGCCATTTCCTTCTCTGAAACTAAGAGGCTACTGTGTGCTAAATATTGTAGGGAATTCAGGTGTAAGTCAATCTTCAAGGTGCTACGAACCCTGCCCTAGGTAAAACAGTGGGAAAAGGTGCACAAAGAAGATGATTTTCAATTTGGGTTTTGAAGGATTAATAGGAGTTCACCATGCAGAGAAGAAAAGTGGGGAAGAAATTGGGGGTAAAGAGAAGTGCCTGGGCGAAGGCTGAGCAGCAAGTGAATAAAAGGAGTGTTCAGAGACAGGTGTGTGCTCTAGTATAGATCGCAGCACCCACTGGGAAGAGCCAAGAGGTTTGGAAAAGCTAGGATGTTCCTTAAAAGCAGGGATGTAAGAAGATCAGCCTTTAAGAGATGAGGTAATTGTCTCCCAACAACCACTTCTCCTTCATGAAGGATTGTTGCCACGGTAGCTGCCTGACCAGGGCTTATACTTCCCAACTCCTCCTGAATCCATGCAGGCCTATGAATTCTCACCCATGGATGTGAGCAGAGAGATGTGTCCCTTCCAGACCATGACTTTAAGATGTGGATGTGACATTTCCATCTTCTCTTCCCCACTCTGACATTTATGGGAAGTGCAACTCCAGATGGGCAGAGCCACAAGACAAGTCCCCTAAACCAACTTGTGGAAGAAGTCACCTGCCAACCATGAACATCCTCATTGGACTGTTACCAAAAAAAGAAATTAATTTCTATTATGTTAAGCCAATGAAATGTGGGAATATCTTGGTTATAGAAGCTAGCTATAGAGCTAGCATGACTCTTAGAATAGCCTAAGTTCTTCTTAACAGGACTCTGATTTTGTCCCTCCTCAATGTGCCCAGTTCTAGAGGATGAATCATGATTGGTTCCCACTAATCCTAGTAACCCTATTTCCCTTTGTCAATGATTGGTCAAAAGATGAGCATGTGACCCAGATCTGGCCAATGAGACTTCAAAAGTCTATTCCTATTCCTTTATGACAAAAAGAGCTTGTCCATATTCCCCTTTCTTTTGCTTTTGGAAATTACTGTGAAAGAATGATAACTGGTGCTGGAGCAACCATTCTGTGACCATGAGGAGAAATATCACTGTCACACTAAAGAGAGCTAAGAAGAAATATGGGGGGAAATTCAGGTCCTCACTGACACTGTTTGCCACTGCCCCAGTCTTAGAACAGCCTACCTCTTGGCTTCTTGTTAAGTGAAAGAGTTAAGTGTCACTGCTGTTTAAGGTATCCTTATCAAGTATTTTCTTCATTGCAGCCTACAGCATTCCTACCTTACATGACACACTACCTTGAAAATGATTCTCTAGCTGCTGGGTGACAAGACAGTAGTGACTGAGACTATTGGACCTTTGACATTTCCCTAATATGTTCTAGGGGGTTTCTAGAGGGTTTGGAGACTAACTGAATTTTGGTAAATCACAGCTGAAGGAAAATATCTATTTCTGGAAAATTTCCACAGACAGGGAAGTAGAGTAAAGACTAAAGTTCTATAGCTTGGTTATTTTTGGAAGAGCCCTCAAGGTAGGCCTAGAGGCAATTATAGCAGGATTTATTAGACTGAAAAGATTGGGTAAAGGATACTCACTTTAGGACCTCCTTAAATTATAGAATTTTGTACTGCTCCAATTTCATATGGTCTAGGAGCTTTTCTATATCTAAAGACTTTTGATCCTAAGTGGATCTATAATGCACCTTTCTAAAAGTATGACTAAAGGATATCTGACATTCACTGACAATGTGATTTCTCTGTCTAATCTTCAGTCTCCTCATCTGTCAAATGGAGATACTCATCCACATGCTCAGTACAAAATAATGTATATAAAGCTCTTTGTGCAGAGCCTGGCACATAATAGGTGCCTGATGAATGTAACTTGTCTGTGAATCATGATTTTTAAGTATCAGTTTATCTTGCCCTTGAGCTAATTGGTTGTGTGTTTTCCCCCAAGAACTGGAGACTCCATCATCTTCTACCTTTTGGCTAATACACACACATACACACACACACACACACAGAACCAGGCTCCTCCTGGGACACTGGCTTTTCTCCAGCTTCTAGACGCCAACACAGACCTTTCTGTGCCCTCTGGGCTGGGCCCACCCTGCTCCCTGGGAAGAGATCCGCCCTCATTCACACAGCTTGGACTTCAGAGAGCCCTGCAGGGTGTCCTGGCCCCTGGCACACCACCCTTTTGGTCAGGGTTCTCAAACTCAAGGCCCACGGGGCAAATTCAACCTGCCTTCAGTTCTGGTTAGCAGGCAGTGTTTTAAAATGTGAATGTGGGTCATGCTCTCTCTCTCCTGGCTATAGGCTCTATTCCTCCCCATTACCTAACTCCTCCTCCCTTCAATTCCCACATTTCCTGTATTGGGAGCCAGCAAGACTCTGAGTATGCAGTTCTTGGGAGGAATCTCAAAGCTGTCCATGCGGTGCAAAGTGTTAGCAAATCCAGAGGTCCGGGTCAGGGAGCATCATGAAAGTGCCTCCAGCTCCCTGGACCTCAGTCTACCCACTACAGTATCTGTAATCCTGGGCACATGATTAGCTCTTAGCAAATACTATTGGAATGAATGAAGTCTCCTAGTGGGTGGAGACTTTATTGTCTAATATTTAATTAGCTGAGGTAGAGGGGGCAGACTCCTCTGCTGCTGAATTTTAACAATCTGCCCTTAAAAGAAAATCCTGACTCCCCCTTGGAAGGGCTCTGCAGGGCCCCTTGGACAGTCTACTATGTGGATTATAAATGCCAAGTCTGAGAGAGAAGGATCCTACCAAAATTAAGTCAAGGCTGCATAACCTGTTAGAATGTTAAAACATATGCTTGCAGCACTAAGTGGGGTGCAGAACACAAATTTTTTAAAATCGGGACAGTTTCGGGGGGGGAGTGAAAGTTTGTTGGGCTTTCTTGGAGTTATTTTACACACTGTAATTTATTGACGTTTAACTGAGGGGGGCCAGGATATTTTCCAAGTTTAGGGGCAGCTACACCTCTGCAGTCGGGGGCCAGGGGCAGCCACCAGGTATCTGATTTCCCCAGCAGAGAGCGCTGTGACGCAGCAGGCGCGGCTGCAAGCGCAGAGAAACTCACCAGCGGCGGCCTTCAGGACCGCTCCCACCGCGTGTCCGACGGCCGCAGCTGCGTGTCGGACCGCTCTGGGAGAACTGCTAGCTGCACCGCTGTGCTGGACCGCGCCGCCCCCAGCCCCAGGTCCGGGCGTTCTCGGACCCCTGGAACGGCGCCTTTGTGACTCCCACAGACGGACGTTCTGCCCTGGAAGGTGCTGGGAGGGTGCAGGGCCCTTAAGTGAGAAGCAGGACAGCCGATCAGAGGAAGGGGTTTTGGGGGGATGGCAAGAAGGGTAGCGACACTCTCCCCGGAGACACCCCTTACTGACTAATTGAACCCTCACAGCACTGCTTGACTCAATGACCGCTATCCTTCCGTGACTTGGCCACTCACACCGCCATTCAAGCTCCAGTGTCCTCTCTTATTCACACGAATCTTCTCCCGCCTCACATTCGACGTCCTTACAGCAATCCTACTGGGTGCTTTACATACACAAACGCAAAGGAACCTAGATCTTCCTGCTTTGGAAACAAATACCCACAGGTGCAGGGGAATTTGTCCATCAATTTTCTTCAGGAGCACCCGCCCTCATCCTCTGTGAGCTGCTTAACATGGGGAACCCCAGTCTGATCCTGTTTACCTATGACCAGCACCATAGGTGGTCAGCATTTTTCACTGGCCTAACTGTGTTTGATTGTTCAAAGATAAGCATTTCTTCATACAAATGGCCCTGAAGTACAAGCCAACCACTTCCTCTGAGGCTAAACTCAAGAAGCAGCCACAGTGCTGAAAGGGAACCGATTACTGGGTTTCTAGGGTGCACGGAGTCAGACACGACCGAAGCGGCTTAGCAGCAGCAGCAGCAGCAGCAGGGTAATTTCGATGCCTGTGATTTCCACCTTACCTCCAGCCACTTGAGTGAATGGTAGCTCAGTCTCGCTTAGCTCTCCATTCTCTTATCCCTAAACTCTTGGGACAAGATATGTTTTAGAAGTTACTGTGTTTGGGGTTTCAGAAACGTACTTTGGTGCACAAGGAAGCATGTTGCCTCTGATGTTGCTGGCAACCATGTAACCGTGAGGGAAGTTAGTGGGACAGTGTATATTACAAATGAGATTTGGGCAACATGTCAAAATCAAACACACTGACATCTCTGCAAGAAAACATGAATATTAATAAAAATTTGAGTAAATAAAGATCACAAGCAGCTTCATGTTAGGCCTGGATGACTCACACAAAGTGTTTTCGGACAAGTGTTACCAGCCTCATTTTACAGATGAGGAAACCGAGGCTCAGAGAAACAGAGTGACTTTTACCGTTAGTGGAGGATCCAGGATTTGAACCAAGAGCTATCTCTAGAGACTCATGCTTCATCACAATTCTGAGTTAATTCAAAGCTCCAACCCTGAGAAGTTCTGGTAGCTGGTATCTACCATCTCTCTGATATTTAAAGGGCTACTCTAGCCCTCGGCTCCATACATAGCCCAATGACTCATAATTTCAAGTGTCAACGACTGAAAAATGATTAAGTTCAATTAGGTTCAGGACTTGTTAAAAATAGGCTTTCCTCAGAAGAATTTACTCTCTCTGCCTTTATGGGCACAGATTTCAGCAGCCTCCATGCAGAGAAGTGCAAGGCTTTTTAAATTAGAACATGCCAGAATCAATTCTGCTAAAGGGATCTTCAGCTCCATCAGTGGGGCTTGGAGCAGAGTGAGATGCCAACTTGCCAAAATGATGAGCCAGTGGTGAGAAGTGTTGGCGATAGCAGCATCTACAGAATGGAGGAGGAAATTATAATCAGGCTGCAGAGGGTCTAGGCAAAGGCATTTGGCCACAGACCAGGAAGCTGATTGTCCAAATGACTCTTTGACAAGGGATCAGAAACCCACCTGAAATAACTCAAAGTGATTTTTTTTTCCCTCTCCAGCATCTGTTCCCCTTCCTCCCTCCAAAAAGATCCCAATTTGTTCAGGTAACCATCCCTTTCCCATTCAGACTATGTGGCCAGGAGAAATTGATTTTCGTACACATCTCCAGGATCACTCTCAATTGCTCTTAGCCCATCACAGCTATCCCATCCTCCTTGCCAATGATTGACCCTGGAAGCTAATTTTAAGCCAGTTTGTGCATAGCATTCTCCTGGAGATTGCAACTGGCCCAGGAACTGGCACATAACTGACAGTGGCCTAGGCAGACAGAAAGGAAGAACTTACAGGCCAGGGCTGGAGAGGAGATGCTTTTTTTTCTAGCTCCACAGATGGGAACAAGGAAGCATGTTGCCCTGCTGTTGCTGGCAGCCCTCCTGTAACCATAAGGGAAGGAAATGTGAGATCAAAGCCAACACGTTATACAGGGGGGAGCCTAAAGAGAACTGCAGAACAGTATCACTGGAACTCCAATCATACCATACCTGAAATCTACCTTGGTTCCACCCTTCTTGTTTTTGGTGAGTTTTTTTTTTTCTTTTTGGACATCCCACAAGGCATGTGGGATCTTTGTTCCCTAACCAAGGATCAAACCTGTGCCCCCTGTCCTGGGAGCTCAGAGTCATAACCACTGGATCACCAGGGAAGTGCCACACTTCTTGTTAAAGAAGTTAACACATTTTTTTTATTGTTTAAGCCAATCCGGATTTCTATTTCTTCTAGCCAAAAGTCTACTAAATTATATGAATATCATGGTTATTGCATGTAAACCGGAGGCAGTTCCCCACAAGGAACAAGAATCAAGAACTAGAAAGCTGTCAGAAATCAAAAAAGCTCCTCTCTCCAGCTCTCTCTCTCTTTTGAATCATCTGATCTCTCAACTTGGTTTCTTATTTTTAAAAAACACAAATTTTTCCTCCCCTCAGCTTGCTTCTTATGAATTCCCATTTTAAAGTCCACATTAAAAGAAATCAAGGTCTTCTTAATTTCAACTTTCCAGAAAAGAGAACCCAAATCCAAACCCAGTCTGGATTTGGTGTCCACTGTTGTGGCCAGGCGGAGAAGGCAACGGCACCCCACTCCAGTATTCTTGCCTGGAAAATCCCATGGATGGAGGAGCCTGGTAGGCTGCAGTCCATGGGGTCGCTAAGAGTCGGACACGACTGAGCGACAGCACTTTCACTTTTCACTTTCATGCATTGGAGAAGGGAATGGCAACCCACTTCAGTGTTCTTGCCTGGAGAATCCCAGGGACAGGGGAGTCTGGTGGGCTGCCGTCTATGGGGTCGCACAGAGTCGGACACGACTGAAGCGACTTAGCAGTTGTGGCCAGGGAGCCACTATCAGGTGACACAACTGCCCTTCCACAAGGACTGTGAAAATAATTCTCAAAACAGGTGAGGGCACAGTCATATAGTGGAGAGAACTCTGGACCAGGTGTTATGATATCCAGGTTCTAGTCCTAGCTCTGCCACTGAAGTGTGGTGTGCTCTTAGGAAAGTCAGTTGACTTCTCTGAGCCTTCATTTCTTCAGACTGCCGGGGCCAAGTTGAGGATTTTAAAGCCTGAAAAGACTGTAAAATATTTCATCCCCCTTATAGCATTGAAAATTAAAACAGCACTAATCCATAAGATAAGGGTCAAGTAGTCTGATAGGATTCTGACTTCTGCCATGATGCTTTTTCAAATAAAATGATGAGTTGTTTTGGGGGAAAGTACTTTCAGGTGTCCCTAAGTAAAGGTGCCCTTGGTGCTGCCTGCCTTCTGCTATGACAGACTAGACAAGAACCCCTCACCCAAGTTAGACAGAATTTAGACCCAAAAAAGCCAACACGTTATACAGGGGGGAGCTCTTTTGTTTCCCGAACAAAAGACTGATGAATAGATATGGGGTGCCAGAGCCAGGAGACTGTGCGGTCAGGGCTGGGGCAGCCAGTTTTCCCCAAGTGTATGTACTTCTCACAAAGAGTCGTACATGACTGAAGTGACTTAGTGTGTGTGTGCGTGCGTGCGTGCACGTGCACCCGCACGCACATGCACACACACACATGCACTGCTCAGAGGTTGACTACACACAAAGCCCTTCCCTCACGTCTTCCTTGCTGACAAAATCCTGATTTGTATTCCAGAATTGAGTATAGAACATTGAATATACAGAAGGTGAGCCCACTGAAATCTTGGGGGCAGCCAATGAGATGTGAGGGAGAGTCCACTGAGAGGTTTGGGACAGATCCAAATGCTAGCTGAACCTCCACTGCACAGAGATGTGAGCTGAAGTGCTGTGCCCAGGGGCAGAGGGATCTGAATTACATTCCTGCTGCAGAGCTGTAAACCCACCCGAGACTCCACGGACCGCCTAATTGCCTGTAATAATCTCCATGTCTGCACATACCAGCTTCTGTCATCTGCAGTCAGAAATATCATCTACCAAGAGAGCGGGCATTATTGGTATTCAAAAGCTTCAAATTATTCTCTAATGGGATCCAGAACTGCCCCACTCCTGGCCTCCCTTTCACTGAAGCCAGAGTTGCCGATTATTATCTCAGTGGCAGACTTCTGAGATAAGGAATCTGTACACCCTACAGAAAGTAATGCAGTCTCATACAGCAAGAGTGATAAACATGTTTATACTCTTGAACCCAGGAAATCTAAACCTGGAGATTCATCCTAAGAAAATAAGCCAATTGCAAAAAAAAAAAAAAAAATTAAAGAAAAATCCATAGACACAAAGATGCTCATTGTAACATTATCTCTACAGGAGAATGAACCTGTGCTTTTGGGGTCAGAATCCAGGCTCTTTGGTGAAGAAGAGTTGGAGCAGTGATAACTGGAGGGGACTCAAGAGGCTTCTGGAGTGCTGGGAAAATTCTGTTTCTTGATCTGGTTACATGGATAAGCTCCCTTGTGAAAATTCATCAAGCTGTGCACTTCTGACATATCCCTTTTATATATGTATGAAAGTGAAAGTGAAAGTTGCTCAATCTTGTCCAGCTCTTTGTGACCCCATGGACTATACAGCCCACAGAATTCTCCAGGCCAGAATACTGAAGAGGGTAGCCTTTCCCTTCTCAAAGGGATCTTCTCAACCCAGGGATCGAACTGGGATCTCCTGCATTGCAGGCAGATTCTTTACCACCTGAGCTATCAGGGAAGTTCTGTGAAAGTCACTCAGTCGTGTCTGACTTTTGCAACCCCATGGATAGTACAGTCCATGGAATTCTCCAGGCCAGAATACTGGCGTGGGTAGTCTTTCCCTTCTCCAGGGGATCTTCCCAATCCAGGGATCAAACCCACGTCTCCCCCATTGCAGGCAGATTCTTTACCAGCTAAGCCACAAGGCAAGCCCAAGAATACTGGAGTGGGTAGCCGATCCCTTCTCCATCAGATCTTCCTGACCCAGGAATCAAACCGGGGTCTCGTGCATTGTAGGCGGATTCTTTCCCAACTGAGCTATCACGGAAGCCCCAATATATATGTATATTGCACTTCAATGGGCTTCCCTGATGGCTTAGCGGGTAAAGAATCCACCTGCAGTGCAGGAGACACAGGAGATTTGGGTTCGATCGATCACTGGTTGGGAAGATCCCCTGGAGGAAGAAATGGCAACCCACTCCAGTATTCTTGCCTGAAAAATCCCACAGACAGAGGAGCTTGACGGGCTACAATCCAAAGGGTTGCAGAGAGTCAGACATGAGAGCACACACACACACACACACACACACACTTCAAAAAAACAGCTCTTTAAAAAGAAGAACAACAGGAGGATTTTTTTTTGGTGGGAGGCGGTGGTGGTGACCACACTAGTTCCTTGTCTGGTTTCTTCCTGCCTTTCTGTAATAATGGTTTCCCTCTGATGCTAATCTCTCAGAGCTTCTACCTCCCTTTTCCAATCCCCTAACCCTGAACACTCTGACAGTAGTCCCTTCTTTAAAGTCCCTTGAGCATCTGAACTGGTTTCAGTTTTCTTGCAGAACTCTGTTGCAGCCCTTCCCACCCCCTACCCCCCGCCCCGCTGCCACCCCATCCCCTGTGACAAGCAAGTGACCTTCCTGGATTCAATGCTGCAGAAACTCTGCCCTCCAGAGAGGATGGGAACCAGCCCGGGAGTGAAGCCAGCATTAATTTCAATTTGGCACCAGGAGCCGTGCCAAACCTTTCTATCTTTTTGAAAAAGTGAATAACTGGGCTCTCCCTGCTTCCCATATGTGCTCTCATCCTCTCCCTGCCATGGTCCCACCCCTGTGGGCAAGGCCCTGAACAGGTAGGAGGCATGCTGAGCTAGGAGAGAGACAGAGAGGGAAAGAGGACACTGGATGCCACTACAATGCGCTGGTGCCCCAGCAGCATACGCACCCACCATGTCACTCAGCCGCTCTAAGGAAAGATCGTCTCTGTCTGGTCTCGTCTTCACGGGGAAACTGAAGCTTCACTGTAGGAGGCACTGACGTTTACTTCCCCTATATCTACTCTTTCTCCTTCTTTTCATTTCTTTTTTTTTTTTACAAATTTTTATTTATTTATTTTTGGCTGTGCTGGGTCTTCGTTGGCTTTCTCTAGTTGCTGTGAGCAGAAGCTACTCTCTACTTATGGTGCTCAGTAGCTGTGGTACACAGGCTTAGTTGCCCCAAGGCATGCATGTGGAATCATCCCAGACCAGGGATTGAACTCTTGTCCCTTGCACTGGCAGGAGGATTCCTAACCAGTGGACCACCAGGGAAGTCCTCTTTCCTTCCTTTTCTTACTTTTAGTGGGATAACAGCTCCCCTTAACTGGAAGCTGGGTTTGTGACTTGATTTGATCCATAGAATGCCACAGAGTGATACTGTGCCAGTTCTAGGCATAGGCCTTAAGAAGGCCTGGCAGCCCCCACTTTTGCCCCAGAAGGTGTGAAAGACACTTAGTTACTCAGAGACCACCATGCTGTGAGGAAGCCCAAGCTAGCCACATGAAGAGGTCACACGGAAGAGCACCAAGGCCCTAGACATGTGAGTGAAGCTTTCTTGGATCTGCCAGCCTGGCTCATCTGCCAGCTGAATGCAATAATATTGTACAGAAGATACAAAAGACACAGTTTAGCCCTCTAAGGACTTGTATTCTAATTATGGAAATCTGCTGGGACAAGACTCAAGTGGCTTTGCTCCAAGCACAGCCCAGTGTCCCCTTAATGTCAAGGGTGACACAGCCCTGGGTGAGCTCAGGGTCATGGGCTCCCAGACCCTGGGCATTGTCTCTCCTACTGGGAATGCTCTCTGGGCAGATCCTGAGCCAGCCTAGGGCTGACTGGGGTGCAGGGAGAGGCAACTAGAAGGTGAAAACCAAATGCCAAAGTCAGAAGTCAGACTGGCCAGAGAAGTGGGCTCCTGAGGCAGAATCTGGGGTTGTTTTTTTTTTTTTCCCAGATTGCTGAGCTCCAGAACTGGGCTGCCCTCCAGAGAGCCTGCAACTTTGAGTGGGAGACAGGGTCTCCCAGTAGAAGGGGCTGAGCCGGTTTAAATATCTGCTTTTCCTTATCTGCCCCACCTTGGGTTTCTGGAACAGGAGCAAGAAAGGCCACCCCACAGGGTACACAGGTGATAAATTTGGGCTTCAATCTGACAGGATCAAGCACAAATCTCAGCTTTGCCTCTTACAGCTCTATAATGTGAGGCAAGTCCCGTCCCCTCTCTGAGCCTCAGTTTCTCTTCTGAGAAACAGGAGTAATAACTACACCTACCCATGGACTCTCTGGAAATCATGCCTTAGACTAGTGCACAGTAAATGCACAATAACTTGCTGGTTATTATTATTCAAGAAAATCTCATTAGGGACCTGATGAGGGTTGACTGTGGGGAAGGAGAGCAGAGTATAGTTTCTGGGTCTTTCCAAGGACATAGCAGTAGATTGTACTACTGGCCATAAATATTCACTGCCCATCCCATGTTGAACTCAGACATGGTCATGTGACTTACTCTGGCCAATGAAATCTGGATAGAAGTGACCCATTACTTCTGGGCAGAAGCTTTAAGAGCTGCTGTGTGGTCTTAAACACTTGTTTTAAGCCACTGAGTTCATGGGGCCCTTTGTTACTCAGCAGAGCCTAGTCCATCCCAATTATCCTATAGCTTAGCCCCCAAGCCAGAGAGAGTCTGGTGGACCAGACTCCCCTCTGCCACAACACCTGACAACTTCCAGGTGGGCTGCTCCCTTACTCTGGGTCTCAGAGTAGGCATGAAGTATGTGGGTCAGGGTGGCTGACAGAGAAACAGAAGCCATAGCAGTCATTTTAACAGAATTAGAATGGATGTTGGAGGACAAAAAAAAGCAAAGGAGTGCAACTAGACAACACAGAGACGCTAACTGCAGGAAGCAGACACTCTCCCTGGGGCTGGCAGACAAAGGGTAGAGATCAGAGTGTCAGAACCCAGAGCCTTGGAAGAGAGGCCCCTTGGGGTTGGGACTCAGACCTTCGAGTAGGGAGTGCTCGGCACTTGTGGAGACATAAGGAGGCTGGTTCTAGGGGTGTGTGTATAAAACCAGAGACTGGAACCAGTAGCCACTGCCAGGATGCAGAAGTGTTGCTTGGGTGACCTTGACCTGAACAGACAATAGAAGGAAGGAGCAAGTCACTTCTCTTTCCTCCAGCCTGCCCCCTATTGGCAGAACCTACCAGGAGCAGCTGACAAGGAAGGAATGTGGCTGGTCTCAGCCCCAGCATCACAAAGCAAAGTATGGGAGGGGAAATTTGGAGCTGAGAGACAGCAGCTTAGCAACATGTGGAGTGAGAGTGACAAATAAACACTTGTTTTAAGCCACTGAGTTTCATGGGGCTCTTTGGTACTCAGCAGAGCCTAGTCCATCCTGATTATCCTATAGCCTAGCCCCCAAGCCTGAATCCTAATTCCCTCCCAGTGCAATGTGAAGAAGGCTTCCCTTCTTACTTCTTTACCTTCTCACCTGCCTCATATCAAATGTCTTCCCTTTCTAAGAGGTTCTAGAAGCCTTAAGGCTGTATATTGTTATCCTGCTTATTTAACTTTTAAGCAGAGTACATCACGTGAAATGCCAGGCTGGATGAAGCACAAGCTGGAATCAAGGTTTCTGGGAGAAATATCAATAACCTCAGATACGCAGATGACACCATCCTTATGGCAGAAAGTGAAGAACTAAAGAGCCTCTTGATGAAAGTGAAAGAGGAGAGTGAAAAAGTTGGCTTAAAACTCAACATTCAAAGAAAGAAGATCATGGCATCCAGTACCATGACTTCATGGCAAATAGATGGGGAAACAATGGAAACAGTGACAGACTTTATTTTGGGGGGCTCCAAAATCACTGCAGATGGTAACTGCAGCTATGAAATTAAAAGACACTTGTTTCTTGGAAGAAAAGCTATGACCAACCTAGACAGCATATTAAAAAGCAGAGACATTGTTTTACCAACAAAGGTTTGCCTAGTCAAAGCTATGATTTTTCCAGTATTCATGTATGGATGTGAGAGTTGGACTATAAAGAAAGCTGCTGCTGCTACTGCTGCTAAGTCACTTCAGTCATGTCTGACTCTGTGCGACCCCATAGACGGCAGCCCACCAGACTCCCCTGTCCCTGGGATTCTCCAGGCAAGAACACTGAAGTGGGTTGCCATTCCCTTCTCCAATGCATGAAAGTGAAAAGTGAAAGTGAAGTCACTCAGTCGTGTCTGACCCTCAGTGACCCCATGGACTACAGCCTTCCAGGCTCCTCCATCCATGGGATTTTCCAGGCAAGAGTACTGGAGTGGGATGCCATTGCCTTCTCTGATAAAGAAAGCTGAGCTACTACCAAATGCAATCTACAGATTTAATGAAATTCCTATCAAATCACCAATGGCATTTTTCACAGAACTAGAACAAAACACTTCACAATTCATATGGAAACACAAAAGACCCAGAATAGCCAAAGCAGTCTTGAGAAAGAAGAATGGAGCTGGAGGAATCAAGCTTCCTGACTTCAGGTTATATTACAAAGCTACAGTCATCAAGACAGTTTGGTACTGGCACAAAAACAGAACTATAGACCAATGGAACAAGATGGAAAACCCAGAAATAAACCCATGCACCTACGGGTACCTTATTTTTGACAAAGGAAGCAAGAATATACAATGGGGCAAAGACAGCCTCTTCAATAAATGATGCTGGGAAAACTGGACAGCTACAAGTAAAAGAATCAGTTAGAACAACTTCCTAACACCACACACAAAAATAAACTCAAAATGGATTAAAGACCTAAATGTAAGACCAGAAAATATAAAACTCTTAGAGGAAAACATAGGCAGAATACTCGATGACATAAAGCAAGATCCTCTATGACCCACCCCCTAGAGTCACGGAAATAAAAACCAAAGTAAACAAGTGGGACGTAATTAAATTTAAAAGCTTTTGCACCACACAGGAAACCATTAGCAAGGTGAAAAGATAACCCTCAGAATGGGAGAAAATAGCAGCAAATGAAACAACTGACAAAGAATTAATTTCCAAAATATACAAGCAGCTCATACAACTCAATACCAGAAAAACAAACAACCCAATCAAAGAGTGAGGGGGAAAAAAAACAAACCTAAACAGACATTTCTCCAAAGAAGACATACAGATGGCTAACAAACACATGAAAAGATGCTCAGCATCGCTCATTATTAGAGAAATGCAAGTTAAGGAAATGGTAACCCACTCCAGTGTTCTTGCCTGGAGAATCCCAGGGACAGCGGAGCCTGGCGGGCTGCCATCTGTGTGGTTGCACAGAGTCGGACACGACTGAAGTGACTTAGCAGCAGCAGCAAGTCAAAACTACAAGATATCACCTCACACCAGTCAGAATGCCCCTCATCAAAAAGTCTACAAACAATAAATGCTGGAAAGGGTGTGGAGAAAAGGAACACTCTTGCACTGTTGGTGGGAATGTAAATTGATACAGCCACTATGGAAGACACTATGGAGATTCCTTAGAAAACTAGGAATAAAACCACCATATGATCCAGCAATCCCACTCCAAGGCATATTCCCTGAGGAAACCAAAATTGAAAGAGGCACATTGTTCATGCAGTACTATTTACAACAGCTAGAATGTGGAAGCAACCTAGATGTCCATCAACAGATGAATGGATAAAGAAGTTGTGGTATATATACACAATGGAATATCACTCAGCCATAAAAAGGAACGCATTTGAGTCAGTTCTAATGAGGTGGATGAACCTAGAACCTATTATACAGAGTGAAGTGAGTCAGAAAGAGAAAGATAAACACTGTATTCTAACACATATATATGGAATCTAGAAAAATGGTACAGAAGAATTTACTTGCAGGGCAGCAATGGAGAAAGAGACATAGAGACTAGACTTATGGACATGCGGAGAGGGGAGGAGAGGGTGAGATGCATGGAGAGAGTAACATGGAAACTTACATTACCATATGTAAAATAGATAGCCAATGGGAATTTGCTGCATGGCTCAGAAAACTCAATCAGGGGCTCTGTGTCAACCTAGAGGGGTGGGATGGGGAAGGAGATGAGAGAGGGCTTCGAAAGGGGACGACAGAGGATGAGATGGCTGGATGGCATCACCGACTCGATGGACATGAGTTTGAGTGAACTCCGGAAGTTGGTGATGGACAGGGAGGCCTGGCGTGCTGCAGTTCATGGGGTCGCAAAGAGTCGGACACGACTGAGTGACTGAACTGAACTGAACTGATGGCTGATTCATGTTGGGGTTTGACAGAAAACAGCAAAATTCTGAAAAGCAATTATCCTTCAATAAAAAATAAAAGGAAAAAAAAAAAACTGAGCACCGAAGAATTTATGCTTTTGAACTGTGGTGTTGGAGAAGACTCATGAGAGTCCCTTGACTGCAAGGAAATCCAACCTGTCAATCCTAAAGGAAATCAGTCCTGAATATCCATTGGAAGGACTGATGCTGAAGCTGAAACTCCAATACTTTGGCCACCTGATGCGAAGAACTGACTCATTGGAAAAGACCCTGATGCTGGGAAAGACTGTAGGCAGGAGGTGAAGGGGATGAAAGAGGATGAGATGGTTGGATGGCATCACCGACGCAATGGACACAAGTGTGAGTAGGCTTTGGGAGTTGGTGATGGACGGGGAAGTCTGGCAGGCTGAAGTCCACAGGGTCACAAAGAGTCAGACACTTCTGAGCAACTGAACTGAACTGAACTGAACTGAGAAGCCTCTAAACATTAACCTGCTGAGAGAGACAGAACTCCTGGTTCTTCACAAAGGAAAGGGAGGTGAAGAAACTTGTTCAAGGTCACACAGTGCACTTCTGTACTCCTTAGACTTGGCCCAGGACTCCTGACTCCCAAACCTGGTTGCCTGAGGAACTTGGTATTAAAAACCACAGCAACAACAACCACAGATGCCCAGACCTCAAGCCAGGAGATTCAGACTCAGGAAGTCTGAGAGGATCTTGATGATTATCTGTTTAATAACAACAATAATACATGCAAAGATGTATATAGCATTTTTGTCATACCAGGCATTGTTCTAAGTGCCTTAAGTACATGAACTCATTTGTACTTAAGGAATTCTCACCACAACCCTATGAGATCTGTATTTTTCTTTTTCCATTCTACAGATGAAGAAACAGGCATTTCTCTATAACAAGCAGGAAATTTGATGCAAAGGAATATCAGATTCTTTAATCAACTGCAAATTGTTTGGCCCACAGTGGCCAGCATTTAAAAATCAGGAGCATTCATGTAAAAGAACATAGAGTATGGGTTCTAAGAGCAGAATATTGGAGCTAGGACTGACCAGGTTTCAAGCTAGGATGATCAACAGTCCTAGTTCTCCCAGACTGTAGAGTTTCCTGGGATGTGGGTCTTCTAGTACTAAAACAAGGACAGTTGGTCACCCTACATTCCAATTCTAATATTTTCTAGTATGTACCTTTAGGGCAAATCATGTGACCCCTCAGTTTCCCCATTGGTAAAAAGGAGATAATGACAATATCTACCCTACAACATTAAGTCAACATTTAAGGTGTTTCTAAACTGCCTGAGTATTTGCCATTAATATGATTATTAAAACTTGGATTTCCAGATTTAGTTCCCTTGAAAGATTGGAAGACATGACAACAAAGGACCTATATTCTAATTTACCTGTTTATTTAGCACACATTTAATAAACAGTGCTTTTCACTACATACAAGGCACTGTTCTAGGCATTTACAAATGTTCATTCATTCAGAACATCTCTAAGAAGTGAGTTTTTATTATTGTCCAATTTCACCAATGAGGAAACTGAGTCAGAGAGAGAGGAAGTGACTTCCCCAATGTCACACAGTGCGTAGGAGGCAGAGCCAGGATCCAAATCCAGCCAGTCTGGCTCCATTCAGTGACTGTCAACTAGCACTGGGTTTTAATTGCCCTCCTGAGAAGGGCATGAGCTCCCCGGATTTTCTATCTCCCTGGTTTTCTATCTCCATTCCTCCCGGACACCTTTGAGTTCTGTTTCCCAGCCCCACATCCCTGGGGGTCCCAACCGCAGTGGCAGCTTTTCTAAATGATCCAAGGGAAAGAGTCTGAGGTCTTTAAGTCCAGCTTTCATTTTCTGGGTCCCAGGGTTTCTCGAAAAACATCCTCTCCTCCAAGTGATTTAGATTTAGATTAATCTCCTTAGCCAGTGGCTCAGGATCAGGCGGACAGTCGGGTCACCTGCTACAGCCTGGCCAGACCCAATTACCTGCTGTGACCCCAAAATTCACTCATGCACACCTGCTCCTGAGACATTTGCTGATTAATAACAGCGGGGGCTTTAGGGATGGTATGTTCCTCACCTTCTGGGAAACTCTTCAGCTTGAACATGGAGGCTGGCTGGTGTAGGGCTGTAGATAAACACGCAGCTTTTCAACCCTCATCCTCAATCTCCCCAGCTACCCGCCCTGAATCTGCATCATTCAAAAGCTCCACCAGATTCCATGTTATTTAATGTCCCAGAAAGTAAAAGCTGATTTAGTCAATGGTCATCAAATTAGAGTTTGACAGCTGCCAAAATGTTCAGAGATCATCCTGGTCAGGGTCACGTGATGAACGTCTGTCGAGTTTTCCTGCCTCCTTGTGGTAAGGGCATCCCAGTTTCCCTTTGCAGGTTTATCCCTTTAGCCCTCTTAGTCTGTGAGGTTGAGGTGGGGGGGCTGCCCTCATGCTGTCTGGATGCAGGCTGCATCTGCCTACAGCCTGGCTCCTTCTCAAAGCTACAGCTCTCACAAGATTCCAGAACAACCTTTCCCCTCAGGCCCCGAGCTCCCTGCTCCTGCCAGCCCCACCCGTTGCTGGTTCCCTTTCTCCTGTTCACAGCTGTTACAAGCCCTTCATTAATGCTCATCAGTTACCCGTGTCCCCTAGGGGGCCTTAATTGATTGATGCCCCTGCAAATGGATACACCAGTAGCCCTTCTGAGAACTGAGCATCATCCCCAGGTCTGTTTCCCCAGGCCCCAGGACTCATCTGCTTCCTTCTCACTGGACCTTCTACTGCCACTCTCTTTCTTTCAGGGTTGCTCTTCTCACACTTAGTTTCAGAGTGGGATTCAATCTCCCAGCAGCCCTTAAGCTCACTGCTCAGAGTTACTTTCACTGCGCACCAGGCACCGTGCTCAGGATTTTCACAGGCATGAAAATGAGTTCATTTGCTATCGATCCCTGCAGGAAAATCCATGTGGGAAAGTTACGCAACTTCAGCAACCATCATAGATGCCGAACTGTTTTCCAGATTTGGCAAATTGGTCGTGGGCAGGAGGTCATGCTGGTTACAGGCTGGGGTTGTGAAGTCAAGACAGACCTGAATTCAAATCCCACCTCTGCTATGTGCTAGCTGTGTGATCTGGACAAGCGACACAACCTCTCTGGGCCTCTGTTCCCTCACCCAGGCAGCCAGGAGGCACAGCACAGGAAGGCGGTCTCTCACATTATCATACCAGAGGGTGACACTTTTCACAGGCTATGGCGTGAACGCTAACCCTGGAGCCCAGAAAGGAGCAGCACTGGCAATACTACCCCCCTGGATTATTCTTGCCAGCGGCCACTATGGCAAGACCCAATAATCTTCCCCCGTTTCACAGAAGAGGACACCGAGGTTCAGAGAGGTAAGTCACACATTAAAGAAGTGGCTGAGTCAGGATTTGAATTCAGATTTCTTTTCACCCAGAGCCTGCGCCCTCTTTAGTCCTCCGAAGACCTCCGGCTTGGGTAGCTGCACCACACACCTTGTTCACAGTCACAGTCCACCTCTTTCCCCTCTGGGCACCTCTATCATCTCCAACAGAATCTTCTCTGAAGTGCAAATGGTTGTCTCCCATCTCTCCTTCCCCAACCCCAGCACAGTTTCCTGCAGACCCTCACTTTGTTCTTAGTAGTCCACCTCTGGGATGTCAAAGGCCATCCCAAACTCCACCTTTGGCGTCTCTGACTCCAAACACAGCAAATACTGAGTTCCTCACATTGGATCCTGAGGCAGACATCACTAATCAATCCTGGAACTCTTTCCCTGCAGATCCAGGATGCCCGCAGTCCAGGCAGGCAGCCACTACCAGCTGATTCAAGCATTGTCAAGAAAAAAAAACCCATTTGCTATTCCTCCTAGAGATTATAATCTCCTTGAGAGCAGCAGTAGAGTCTTAATCAGCTCTGCCCACTTCCTGCCCCAAAATAGTTATAAGTGTTCCTATATTAAGAACTCAGGAAAGTTTAATACCTTCATGTTTCTAATGTCAAATGGAAATGCAAGCTCAGAAAAATGAAGGGCCTTGCCCAAGGTCACACTGCTGGTAAGAAGGGGAAACAAGGTCTTTGCTATGTATCATTGGAGGTGTGGATCCACGTAAAATTCTTGGCATACTGCTTGGCACCTGGTATGAAATCAATAACGTCAAACTTATTTTGTATAAAAAGATACTGGCTCTGTTCCGAGGTCACAGCCTTGTATAAACTGTTCTCAAGTGCTCTCTGGCCAGAATCTTTCCTTGATAAGAGAACACAGAAGACTCCAGAAAGCCCAGGTTATTGGCACACAGACTTATGAGAATGTACTCTCTGGAATAGTGGGGCAGATCCCTGGGCTGGATTCAGGAGCTGTGAGATCTTACTCTTGAGACCCCATTTCCCAGCAGAGAAGCTGAGGTTGGAATGCTGATCCCAAAAGTTCCCTCTGACATTTAAAGCTGTCTTCTCCTGCTCCCTCCCCATCTCCCAAAGCAAGTAGGTGGGCAGCAATGATCTTCCCAGCCTGTTGTATAACTCTGGGCTGCCACACAGCTGCAGGAAAGGTGGGACCCACGTGGCTGGGTCTGGCTCTGAACAGGCCACAACTTCCTGTGGGACCTGTCTGTCCATGGAAGGCACAACCAGACCATTGATGGAGCCTCTTATTATTTGTTTTCTTTCTTCCTCCTTTACTCCCTTTCTCCCTTCTTCTCTTCCACCTTTCTCCCAACTTTTCTTTCTCCCTTGCTCCCTGCCTCTCTTTCCCTTCCTTCTTTTCCTTCTCTTTGTTTCTGTTTCTCTTTCTTCCTTTCTCTCTCTCTCCCTCCCTTTCTTTCTTTTTCTCTTTCTCTTTCTTTCTTTTCTTCCTTCTTCCTAACCTGCTCATAACCTACTTACCGAAAACATGCAGCCAAGGGATCAAATCCTGGCTCCATCAGTTACCAGCTCTGTGACCTTAGGCAAGTTGCTCATACTCTCTGTGCCTCAGTCTCCTCATCTGTAAAATGGGCTAATAATAGTGCTGACTCTCACAGTACAGCTTTACAGTCCTTGGGCTCTGTGAATCCACAGCCTAGGAGGGGGACATCATCATTAAATAAATAGTCATTCAATTAATTGATAATTTTTCTTGCCAAAGGGCAGAGCAGTCAGGGAATGTTTCCATGCAATTGTAGCTTGTCTATTCATTTACTGTCTCTTCCACTAGCTGGGAAACTCCAAGAAGGCTAGGGTCATGTACATTTTGTTTACTAATGTTTACTCAGCATTCAGAGTCACTCATTAACTAGGTTTGGATCAATGGATGAATGAATATAGTGATGTTCCATTGGAGACCAGAAGGATAAACTGGAGTAAGGAAGTGAAAAGAGTTGGTGGAAGGGCATCCTAGGCAGAAGGAATAGCATGTGCAAAGTCCCTGTGGCTGAAAGGAGATTGAGGTGTTTGAGGAAATGAAGCCAGGATGGCATGTCTGGAGCAAACAGAGTGACAGAGTGGGGCAGGCTTCCCAGGGCCTTAGGAGTCCCATGGTGGATTTTCTCCAACAAGTGCACAGCCAGGGCTGTAATGGCGGCTGAGCTGGGGTGTCTAAAAGACACCCTGGGTTCAAATCCCAGCTTCCCCAGTTTCTGGCTGCATGACAAGTCAATTAACCTCCATGAGCCCTGGATCCTAGTTTGCACAAGGGGCATAATAATAGTAACCTACTGCATGGGGTTTGGAAAGGATTATACACCGTGCCTGGCACACAGGTAGTGCTCACGAAATGTAGCTGTGGTCGTAAGAACATCACCATGATTGACGCAGGTTTCCTAGTTCTCTTTCACTATCCCTGAAGCTGAGTCTTCCCCTTAACGGGGGTCTCCATCTCCAGACCCTCTGGGGGACATAGTTGTTCCTGCTTTCCCCGCACCCCACTCCCTCGGGCCCTCCTGGGGCTGTTCTCCTTGAAGTTCCTGCAGCCAAGACTGAGGAAATGCTTCCCTTGGCTCAGGGCAAAATGTGCACCCATGTTGCTAAGCAACCAACCCCTATCCAGATGCCAGCTGCAGCCTGGGCAGAGGGATGAACGTCAGCACTCTGGGGAGGGCCTCCTGGGGCGCCGCCAGGACCACAAGCTACAACCGGCACGGAGGCAGGGGAGTGCCAAGGCAGATGGCTCACACACAGAGAGTCAGCACACAGCAGTGGCAAGCCCGTGGGATCAAGGGCAAATCCAAATGCATTCAGACTCCAGTTCTACAATTTACCAGTTGTGCAGTCTTGATCAAGTCAGTGAACCTCTCTGGGCCTCAGATTATTCATCTCAACAATGGGATGCAGAAGTGAAGCAAAAGTGAAAGTTACTCAGCCATGTCCGACTCTGTGACCCCATGAACTGTAGCCTGCCAGGCTCCTCTGTCCTGGAATTCTCCAGGCAAGAATACTAAAGTGGGTAGTCATTTCCTTCTCCTGGGGATCTTCCCGACCTAGAGTTCGAACCTGGGTTTCCTGCATTGCAAACAGATTCTTTACTGTCTGAGCCACCAGGGAACCCCGATGATATGCAGACCTAACTACAAATTCATCATGAGGATTACATGGGCTGATGTACATGAAAATGCCCAGCACATGGTAGGTGCCCAAAGAATCTTGAACTATGGATGGAAATACAGGGGTGAGTCCAGTAATCTTGTCACCCATCAGTGTTAATCAAATTCAAACTACTTAACCTCCCCTTCATGGTCCCTTAACCTGACCCTCCCACTTTCTTCTGTCATCTTATTTACCTACGAGTTCGGTATCTCTCAACCTTGGCACTACTAACGTATAAAAACAACAGAAAAACAGATTTATTGGCATACAATTCCTATATCTCACAATTCACCCTTTTAAAGTGTACGATTCAATGCTTTTCAGTATATCCACAGAGTTGGATAATAGATACCACAATCAATTTTACAACATTTATATCATCCAGAAAGAAACACCATACCCATTAGTGGTCACTACTCATACCTCCTTCCCCTAGCCCCTGGCAACCACTCATCTGCTTTCTGTCTCTATGGATTTGCCTTTTCTAAAGATGTCATATAAATGGAATCATATAGTGTGTGGTTTCCATACCTGGCTTCTTTCACTTAGCAGAATGTATTCAAGGTTCATTCATCTTGTGATGTGTGTCAGTAACTACTTTATTCTTCTTTACGACTGAATGATATGGCATTTTGTTTGTTCTTTCGTCAGTTGATGGCCATTGGGGTTCTTTCTACTTTTTGGCCATTGTGAGTAATGCTGCTGTGAACATTCACATACACGTTTTTGTGTGGACTAGTGACACTTTCAACTGGACAATTCTTTGTTGTGGGTGCTGCCCTGTGCACTGTAGGATGTTTGGAGGCTTCCCTGGCTTCCACCCACCAGATGCCAGCAGTACTGAAACCCCCAGGTTGTGACAACCAAACATTTCTCCACTATTCCCCGGGTGGCTGCATCACCCTGGTCAAGAACTACTGCACCAAAACTGTCCCTTGGCAGTTCCCAAAGCTTGTTCACAAGTGGAAATACCAAGAGATTCTCTGAGGGAAATAACCTTCTGCGGTCAACCCAGCTTAGGAAGACACACAGTCCACCTCCCTTGCTTCTGTCCCTGGAAATTCATGGGGTATGTTAGCATTTTCAAGGTTCCCAGGGTGTCTCCAACAGCAGCAACAAACTACGGGACATTGTGCAACTCGACCTTTGTCAAGCTGACTTGACCAAAGAACCCTTTTCTAATCTTCACAGAACACCCGTGACAGCAACTCTGGGCAACGCTTCTCAGACACCTCCTCCCCTCTGACCACACTGGTTTGCTTACTGCTTTCTTGAACACACTTTGCACATTTCGGCCACAGAAACTCTGCTCATATCATGTTTCCAGTGTTGCAGGAACTGTCCCCAATAGCCACTCCCCTCCAACTTGCTCACTAGAGGAACCCCAATTTTGTTTGGGCGGCAATGTGTCCAACCTCAGGGGACAAATCATGATTAGTCAAAGCCAAATGTGTCAATCTTATTTCTCTTTGCCAACAACTGGCATAGGTGTGGACACATGGCCAGTCCTGGCCAGAGAACTATAGGTGGAAACTTCTAGAAAATATATTCTTTTTGAGCTGCTCAAAAAGAAGGCTCTCAGGGGGACTTCCCTGGTGGTCCAGTGGTTAAGACTCCATGTTCCCAAAGCAAGGGGCCTGGATTCAATCCCTGGTTGGTGAACAAGATCACACATGCCGCAACTAAAGATCCCGTGCGCTGCAAATAAGACTTGGAGCAGCCAAATAAATTAATACTTTAAAAAAAAAAGAAGGCTCTTACCCACTGAGTTGCAACATCATGCTTGGGATACTGTCTTGCCTGGGGCACGTGACAACCACATTGGCAACATGAAGGGACAAGGTTAGGGAAGAGGGCCACACGCTGACAATGATAGGCCAGACAAACAGAGAAAACCTAGGTCCTTGATAGCATCACTGAGCTGCTGAATCAGCACTGCCTAATCCACTCCGGACTTCCTGATCTGTGAAATAATGAATCCTAGCAACAGTTGCAACCAAAAGCAAAATACTTATAGCCAGCACATGCCCACTAATGCCCCTTGAACCAGTTGGCTTTGCTGAATAACAAAAGACTCCAAAGCTTAGCTACTACTTAGTGGCTAAACATTTACTATTTCTCATTATTCTATGAGATAGCTGGGTAGTTCTGGCCTTGGCTGGGGACTGGAAGTTCTGGCCCAACTGGGGCTGGAAGACCTAGTGGTCCTTGAGATTCACAGGTCCAGCAGTTGACTTGATGACCATGCATCCCTCATCATCCAGCAGGCTAGCCTGGCCCCACCCCACAGGGGCAACTGCAGGGTTCCCAGCAGCTAATGGCAACAAACCCCAAAGCACAGATGCTTTTCAAGCCTTTGCTTGTATCATATTTACTAGCATCCAACAGGCCAAAGCCACTCCCACAGCCAAGTTCAGCTTGAGGGCTAGAGAAATGGACTCCACTTCTTGATTGAAAGGACAGCAATGCCATCACAACAGGGGTGAGCATACAGGGATGGGAGGGACTTGGGGCCACGCTGCAGTCCCTCATATCTCTGATCTGGAAGGCTCTAGCATTTAACATGGAGCTGGCACACGGTGTGCTCTCAGTAAACATCTGTGGAATAAATAAGTGAATTCCCTCAGTCCCTACTCCCCATGGCCTCAAATCCTCACTGGAGGCCTTTCTTTTTACCCACAGTCCACAGCAGACCAGCCAGGCAGAGAAGGCCTGTGGGGGTGACCTGGGATTTGGTTCCAAATTCCGCCACACCAGTGGCACCTGTCCTAGAGAGCTATATGACACAGCCCCACAATTACAATTAAGTTGGTTAAGAGTCCCACAGATCTAGGTTCAAATCCTAGCTCTGCCAGCCACTGTGTCTGACACTGAAATCAGCTCAATAAATAAAAATTGTTTAAGACTCACAGACTTAGAGAGTTAACTTATGGTTACCAGGGAAGGAAGGATAGGGAAAAGAGGTAGTTAGGGAGTTTGGGATGGACATGTACACACTGCTATATTTAAAATGGACAACCAACAAGGACCTACTGTATAGCACAGAACTCTGCTCCATGTTATGTGGAAGCCTGGATGGGAAGGGAATTTGGGGGAAAGTGGATACATGTATAACTGAGTCCCTTTGCTGTCCACCTGAAACTATTACAACATTGTTAACTGGCTACACTCCAATATGAAATTAAACATTTTTAAAAATAAGAACAAAAATAGTTTAAAGAAGAAAGATGTTCCTTTCACTCTGTTGAAAACATCCAGACCAGGCCTGGTTACGGTCATAAAGCGTGTAAGGGACCCAGGGTTCTCCAGCCAAATGCACCTTCAACCAGGGCCCTACTTCATGGCCCAAGATGATGGCGTCTGTGTTCCAGACAGCAGGTGAAAGAAGAACAAAGAAGTAACAACAAAGCAAGTGCATCTACATGTCTTAGGAAGAGTTCTCCAGAACCCTCACACCCTTAAGCCGTAATTCAGGTCCATGTCCACACCTACCCGCAAAGGAGGCTGGGAAATTCTCTGCTAAAAACTGGATTACTTTTAGTTTAGATGAAGGAAACTTTAGAATGGATGTTGGGGGATACACAACAGTCTTTGTTATAGCTCCCCAGGCCTCAATTTCCTCTTCTGTGAGTTAAGGATAATAATAGTTTTGTCTCATAAGGTCCTTGTGAGATTAATTAATGGGTATCAAGAGCTTAGTAAATTGGCAATAGATGTTAGTGATTATGATGATGATTAGCAAAATATCCTGGTAGTAAGTAAGCAGGAAAAAAGGAAGTCAGTGTTTTCTGTGCCAAACAGGGGTGTGCCCGGGTTCAATCAGGTTCACCGACTGAGTGAATGACAGGGAGCTGCCTAGGAAAAACTTCAGACCTGCTTTACCACCCAGACACAGTCAGAGGTGAATTCGTGCCTCCCTTTTCCTCTAGGAAGCAAGCCTAAGTCTCCAGGAACAATTTGTGCTCCTAGGAGGCCAAAGGTGGCCCTTGAACGTTTTCCCTGGAAGGGGGCAATTTTTATTTTCTGATTTTAAAATTAGCAAATCCTCTTGGATCCCAACAAACTAGCAATATCCAACAGGACCAGGAGTTCCCTGGAATTTCACTGGGGGTTTCGATTTATATTGGATTCATTACATGCTGGTTTTATTGCAAGTGCTAATTAGGAAAAGTCCTGGGAGTCAGTGGCAGTTTATAAGTGGGTGTCTGACTTAGTTATGGAAAGCTTCCTGGAGGAAGAGACTTTTAAGCTGAGATGAAGAATGAGTGTTACTGAGGCAGGAAGGATATTCCCAGCAGGCAGGAGTTGGGCAGCCTGGTTGGCCAAGCCCCACATGGGAGAGTGTGTGACTGGAGCTGAGGCTGCAGGCAGGAGGGACTGGAAAAGGCAGGTCAGCTGAACTGCAGGGAAGGATTTGGGGCCTCACCTCGCTGCAGGCGGATGCAAGTGAGGGATGTGATCATATCTGGAAAAAATACACACTAGCCACAGTGCGGAGGACAGATAGGAGGAGCGGCAGAATTACTGACAGGAAACCCCCTAGAAATGATGGCAGCATCAGCAACAAATTCTCAGGGATTCAACTTGCTGTCCCATGTATCCCAGAACATACCAGAGCATCAAGGGAAAGGTACTTCCTTGAGCCTAAAATTCTCATGCACCACACCCCCTGCCCCTTCCCAGTCACTCTCTAGCCCTTTCTCTGCTTTGCCTTTGTTTTTACTTTCATTGTCATTTTCTTTGCTATCATATATTCATTTATTTGTTGTTTACTTGCCAGGTATTTGTCACCCCCTCTAGCACATGAGCTTCAATGAGGGCAGAGACCTTGTCTCCTATCTTCCTTGACACAGTACAGCCCTTGGCCCCCGCACAGTGACTGGCACACAGTAAGTGTTTAATAAAGGCACCGTGTGTGTGTGTGTGTGTGTGTGTGTGTGAGTGAGTGAATGAGAAATTGGGGTGTTAGGACAGCTTATGAAAGTGAGCTGGACCCAGGCTGACCCTCCAGGAGGTGCTGGCAATTAACAAGAACTCTCAACTTAATCCTGAAATATAAAATCTTGGCATTCTCAAGGCCACAGAGGGTTAACTTCCTTCTGAGGGGGTCTGAAGACCAGGGAGTTGGGGCAAGGTCTCCATTTGGCCTGTGAGGACAAAGAAGTAAAGTGACTCAGCAGAGACCAGCTCAGAGCCAGGCAGCAGGGGAAATGGTGAATTCATTAAAGATGCCTGATTTTCTCAGCTCCACACACTCATAGGTTTGCAACACATAATGAGATGATGATGATAATGAAGACGATGATTAACGTTAACGTAAACACAGTGGTATTTACCAGATATTGTTCTGAGCATTTTACTATATTAACTCATGTAACCCTTACAACTATCCTACGAGGTGGGTGATGTGGTTATCCCCATTTTACAGCAGGGAAAGTTGAGGCATAACTTGCCAAACTGACAAGCCTCAGAAGTGGCGGAGCAGAGACTAGAGCAGGTGGTCCTGGGCCTTGCGTCAGAGCAAAATACCTCGCTACCATCCTGCTCCCTAGCCAGACACAGTGCCCCAGAGGCTTCTGGTCCCAAGCCCAGGGTCTAGCTGACCCACTTCCACCCTCCTGCCTCATGAATTCACATTGAGACCACAAATTTCCCTCCAGTGCCTCATTCTCTGAGAGTGGGATGCTCTAATGTTTAAGTAACCACAGGCTACAGAGTCAGATGTACATAGGTTCAAATCCCATCTCAGCCACTTCCAAACTAAGCAGTGAAGGATAAGTGATGTTACCTTTCTCAGCCTCAATCACCCCACCTGCCAAATGGACCTAATGATGTTTCACCCTGGAAATGGCTATGGGGGCTGAGCGAGTCCTCCAGAGCTTGCCTGCACATGGTGCATGTGGAGGAGAGAGAGTTGCTGTTTTTCTACTTGCAAGGCTTGAACCCTCTGTCTCCTTCTCCACCAGCCCACCTCCCACCCTATACCAGCAGCCTGCTCACTGACCTTGCCAGAATTCAAAGCCGGGAGAAATTAAAAGCCCAGTGGGATTCCTTCAGATTCCACCAGCTTAGCAACTCAGGCAATTAAAGAATCTCTTAGATTTGAGTTCTGAGCAAATCGGATCTTTAAAAAAAAAGGTCCCAAACTCTAAACCCTACTAAAGAGCTAAGTCTGGTACCCCATGAAGCTATTTTTTAAAAGTCCTCTGAGCACTGGCACTATTGAGAGGTAAGAGCTCTGAGTACTTGCGTCTTGGGACTGCCCTATCTTCTCAGAGGACTCAAGGTCAAGGGAAGTGTTAAAAATACAGGTCCCCCCAACAAACGCAACCTAGGGGACAGTCTCTGAACAACAACAAATGCTTCAAAATGTTAAAAAAAAAAAAAGCTAAGGAACTGTTTCAGATTAAAAGGGACAAAAGAGAAATGACAACTTAAAAGCATTGCTTGATTCTGGATTATTTTTTAAATGAAGGGGGAGGGGCAATTAGGGAAATCTGTCCTGTACTGTGGATTAGATAATAGTGGCACTAGTGGTAAAGAACCCACTTGCCAATGCAGGAGACACAGGAGATGCAGGTTCAGTCCCTGGGTGGGGAAGGAGAAGGGAGACGGGAATGGAAACCCACTCCAGTATTCTTTCCTGGAGAATCCCATGGACAGAAGAGCCTTGTGGGTTACAGTCCACGGAGCTGCAAAGAGTCAGACACCACTGAAGTGACTTAGCATGCATGCACATTGTATCAGTGCAAAATACCCTGAATTTTATCATTATGCTACAGTGATGCAAGAGAATTTCTTCCTTGTTCTTAGGAGATAAGCATGGGTAAAGAGGAATCACATTTATAGCTTCTCAAATTATTCTGAAAAATAATATATGTATTCATATATGGAAAGAGAGAAATGATTGAGCAAAGGATATATGTGAATCCTTTGCACTACCTCTGCAACTCTTCTGTAAGAGTGGAGTTATTTCAAAGGATTCGTGTCATATTCCTGCCTTCCTGGAGAGCCGAACTCGTTGGATCTTTGGAGGGACCCAGGATATCTTTGTTTCTAGCAAGGTCTCTTTGTTTCTGGCATACAGGAAGCCTGACTGTAATCCCAGCTCTAAAGAATGCTGGGGTTTCTTTCCCAATGAGAGGGCAGAGGCACAGCCTCCAGTTTTTACCTTCCTTTCCCCCACTTGTTACAGGCAACAATCGAGGAGCCTCTAATGGAGGATTTTGCAAACCAACAGCACAGGAGTTCCTCCAGCTTTGTGTCAGAAGCAGAGCTTGCTCTGACTCTCTAGCCCACTTATAATCACACGACTTAAAATACACTTTGTTAAAGACAACCTGCTGAGGAAGGGAGATGGAAGAAATTAAAGGAGAGTAAAGAAGAAGCCCCCCAAGACAGGCTAAAGGGGCATCCTGGGGTGCCAGAGGGCTCCTGTGTGTTTTTTTCATCAGGGATCGTGATGACATCACTTGGCCTTAATCCTCCTTAGTCATTTTAATCTAGGGACACTGGCGACAGCTGCCATTTCTTAACGCATGGGAGGCACCAACAGCTCAGCTCAGCATTGGTGTTCAAATATGCCAGGGCACCATCTCACCAAGACAGGGCTGCTTCTTACAAGCGGAGCCTCAGAAAAAGCGACTATATCCCAGAAGGCAACTAGGAGGAAAACAACTCGGGTGGAAGCACAATCCAGACTTGCCAGAGGCTTGCAAACTGCTTTGACCAGGACCCACAATAAGGAATGCATTTGCACCACAATCTGGTTCACTCTCACACGCACACGTAATGACATACAAGAAACGCTCCATCCTCTACCAGGAAGGCTCTATTGCAGAGTCTCCAGCTGTCAATGCCTTGGACTGAGTCCCTTGCTTCATCTTCACGGAGCAACTTTGCCCAAGGTCACATCTCTTTCCAGAGGCAGTTCATGTCCAATGAGGGGAAGATAAAAGCCTGGTCATCTTGCCCAACTCAGGACAATTCTGAAGAGCCTTTTTAACTCCCAGATTTCTTACAGGGTTAGCCGAGGTCATTGCTAGACCTCCATCCCAGCTTGACCTCTCCCTCTGCCCACTCCTGCTTTTATCCCCTCCCTTCCACAGGAATTGATCTCATGGACACTCGCTCATAAAAACTTCCAAACACTAAATTCTGTCTCAAAGTTGCTTCTTTGGAGAACCAAACCTGGTTCTCATAATAAACCAAACCCACATAATGAAAACAAGAGTTCAGCAAAACCAATATATATCTTTTCTCTGCCTCATGCATTCCCATATAATCTGTTACTTCACTTTTAAAACTGTTGGTCATAATCCAATACATTGATTTGATGACGCAGCCATGGTTTGAAAACGCTAGTCTGATCTATGCTTATGAAGCCTGAAGGACAATCAGTGTATCCTTGGGCTGTCCTTAGGTGTACGTATAAGAATGCCTGACCAAACATGAATTAAGTAACAGAGGTTTACTTTTTATATAACAACAGGCTTGGCAATAGGTTGTTCCAGAGTTTGTTTATGACTCAACACTTTCCTCAAAGACCCAGGTTTTTTCCATATTTCTTCTCCAGCATCTTTGACATGTTGGCCATGACTCCTCATAGTCACAAGATAGCTGCCTTTGCTCCAGGCATCACGTCCTTATACAACCACCTTCAAATAAGAATAGGAAGCTTCACTTCACAGCATATTTCTTTCAATTCAGGAAGAAAAAATTCTGCAGAAGCCCCAGAACCAGACTTCCCCTTATTTCTCATTAGCCAGAAGATTCCATCAGCAAAGACAAAACAGTGAATGAAGATTAGTAAACAACCAACAAGGACTACCATAGCTCATGTCAGGTATGCTCAGTCAGTTCAGTCGCTCAGTCGTGTCTGACTTTTTGCGACCCCATGAATCACAGCACTCCAGGCCTCCCTGGCCGTCACCAACTTCCAGAGTTTACTCCAACTCGTCCATCGAGTCAGTGATGCCATCCAGCTACTTCATCCTCTATTGTCCCCTTCTCCTCCTGCCCTCAATCCCTCCCAGCATCAGAGTCTCTTCCAAAGGGTCAACTCTTCGCATGAGGTGGCCAAAGTATTGGAGTTTCAGCTTCAGCATCAGTCCTTCCAATGAACACCCAGGACTGATCTCCTTTAGAATGGACTGACTGGATATCCTTACAGTCCAAGGGACTCTCAAGAGTCTTCTCCAACACCACAGTTCAAAAGCATCAATTCTTCGGCGCTCAGCTTTCTTCACAGTCCAACTCTCACATCCATACATGACCACTGGAAAAACCATAGCCTTGACTAGACGGATCTTTGTTGGCAAAGTAATATCTCTGCTTTTGAATATGCTATCTAGGTTGGTCATAACTTTCCTTCCAAGGAAAATTTCAGTCTTTTAATTTCATGGCTGCAGTCACATTTTCAGTGACTTTGGAGCCCCCAAAAATAAAGTCTGACACTGTTTCCACTGTTTCCCCATCTATTTCCCATGAAGTGATGGGATCAGATGCCATGATCTTAGTTTTCTGAATGTTGACCTTTAAGCCAAACTTTTCACTCTCCTCTTTCACTTTCATCAAGAGGCTTTTTAGTTCCTCTTCACTTTCTGCCATAAGGGTGGTGTCATCTGCATATCTGAGATTATCGATATTTCTCCCGGCAATCATGATTCCAGCTTGTGATTCTTCCAGCCCAGCGTTTCTCATAATGTACTCTGCATATAAGTTAAATAAGCAGGGTGACAATATACAGCCTTGATGGACTCCGTTTCCTATTTGGAACCAGTCTGTTGTTCCATGTCCATGTCCAGTTCAAACTTGCTTCCTGACATGCATATAGGTTTCTCAAGAGGCAGGTCAGGTGGTCTGGTATTCCCTTCTCTTTCAGAATTTTCCACAGTTTATTGTGATCCACACAGTCAAAGGTTTTGGCTTAGTCAATAAAGCAGAAATAGATGTTTTTCTGGAACTCTCTTGCTTTTTCCATGATCCAGCGGATGTTGGCAATTTGATCTCTGGTTCCTCTGCCTTTTCTAAAACCAGCTTGAACATCTGGAAGTTCATGGTTCACATATTGCTGAAGCCTGGCTTGGAGAATTTTGAGCATTACTTTACTAGCGTGTGAGATGAGTGCAATTGTATGGTAGTTTGAGCATTCTTTGGTATTGCCTTTCTCTGGGATTGGAATGAAAACTGACCTTTTCCAGTCCTGTGGCCACTGCTGAGTTTTCCAAATTTGCTGGCATATTGAGTGCAGCACTTTCACAGCATCATCTTTCAGGATTTGAAATAGCTCAACTGGAATTCCATCACCTCCACTAGCTTTGTTCGTAGTGATGCTTTCTAAGGCCCACTTGACTTCACATTCCAGGATGTCTGGCTCTAGTGAGCGATCACACCATCGTGATTATCTGGGTCGTGAAGATCTTTTTTGTACATTTCTTCTGTGTATTCTTGCCACCTCTTCTTAATATCTTGTGCTTCTGTTAGTTCCATACCATTTCTGTCCTTTATCGAGCCCATCTTTGCATGAAATGTTCCCTTGGTGTCTCTAATTCTCTTGAAGAGCTCTCTAGTCTTTCCCATTCTGTTGTTGTCCTCTATTTCTTTGCACTGATTGCTGATGATAGAAGCAAGGTCCAATGCTGTAAAGAGCAATATTGCATAGGAACCTGGAATGTTATGTCCATGAATCAAGGCAAATTGGAAGTTATCAAACAAGAGATGGCAAGAGTGAACGTTGACATTCTAGGAATCAGCAAACTAAAATGGACTGGAATGGGTGAATTTAACTCAGATGACCATTATATCTACTACTGTGGGCAGGAATCCCTTAGAAATTCTTCTAAATCCCTTAAAAGAATCCCTTAGAAATTCTTCTAAATCCCTTAGAAGAATTCCTTAGTAGTCATCATGGTCAACAAAAGAGTCCGAAATGCAGTACTTGGATGCAATCTCAAAAATGGCAGAATGATCTCTGTTCGTTTCCAAGGCAAACCATTCAATATCACAGTTATCCAAGTCTACGCCCCAACCAGTAATGCTGAAGAAGCTGAAGTTGAACGGTTCTATGATAGACCTACAAGACCTTTTAGAACTAACACCCAAAAAAGATGTCCTTTTCATTATAGGGGACTGGAATGCAAAAGTACTAAGTCAAGAAACACCTGGAGTAACAGGCAAATTTGGCCTTGAAATGCGGAATGAAGCAGGGCAAAGGCTAATAGAGTTTTGACAAGAGAACGCACTGGTCATAGCACCCTCTTCCAACAACACAAGAGAAGACTCTACACATGGACATCACCAGATGGTCAACACCGAAATCAGATTGATTATATTCTTTGCAGCCAAAAATGGAGAAGCTCTATACAGTCAGCAAAAATAAGACCGGGATCTGACTGTGGCTCAGATCATGAACTCCTTATTGCCAAATTTAGACTTGAATTGAAGAAAGTAGGGAAAACCGCTAGACCATTCAGGTATGACCTAAATCAAATCTCTTACAATTATACAGTGGAAGTGAGGAATAGATTTAAGGGACTAGATCTGTTAGATAGAGTGCCTGATGAACTATGGATGGAGGTTCATGACATTGTGCAGGAGATAGGGATCAAGACCATCCCCTTGGAAAAGAAATGCAAAAAAGCAAAATGGCTGTCTGAGGAGGTCTTACAAATAGCTATGCAAAGAAGAGAAGCAAAAAGCAAAGGAGAAAAGGAAAGATATAAGCATCTGAATGCAGAGTTCCAAAGAACAGCAAGGAGAGATAAGAAAGCCTTCCTCAGCTATGCTACTCAGCCCTTATTTCCTTCTAGGGTCCAATGTCAAAGACCCCGAGGTGGGGCAGAGTCATTGATCTCTGGCAGATTCACAAGCAACCATACCACCATGCCAGACATCACTAGTTGATCACAGCAATCTTTCCCACTGAGCAGGAATGTGATTTCACAAGGTGCCCCAACAAAACACTCCATGCACCTACTAGAATTAAAACCTGAGATTAAAATCTGATTCCTGCTCTGGCCTTTAGACCAAAGGCTAACAATGGAAACTGCTATGAGAGAAGATTAACCAGTTTTTGCTCTGTATTTTCAGGACGCTCTCCGACTCACGCATACATCCTTCCCTCTTCACTTGGAATATTTCCTCCTTCCCTTGGCCTATCCAAATCCCACTTGCCCTTCAAAGAGGCCCACCTCAAGCCTGATTCCTCTAGGAAATCTCTCTGGGTATCCCAATCTTGTCTAAAATTATTCACTGAACCCACTAATCAATCTTAACATTACTCAAAAGGGGAATAATCAGACATTGTGTGCCTGTGGACGTGATGCAGAGGAAGCATCCCTACAAAGTATCTTTGCCCAACCAACCAACCTGAATCAAATCCAGCCTTGAGATTAACCACTTATATGCTCAGTCACTCAGTCATGTCTGACTCTTTGCGACCCCATGGACTGTAGCCTGCCAGGCCCCTCTGTCCATGGGATTTTCCAAGCAAGAATACTAGAGCAGGTTGCCATTTCCTCTTCCAGGGAAGAGGGATTGCTTCCTGACCCAGGGATCAAACCTGCATCTCCTGTGTCTCCTGCATTGGCAGGCTGATTCTTTATCCTGTGCCACATGGGAAGCCCTAGAGATTAACCAACCACCAGTTTATAAAAAATGTAAGAACTAACATTAAATGATACATGGGATATAATGATCTAGAATGTAATATAATGACACATGGGATATAAAAATCTAGACTGTCAGAAAATAAAGAACCAATGACCTAGTGTCTTTAGCACATAAATGACATTTTGAAAAGGAGCAGAAATTTTGTAGATTTGTATCAGTTAACTGATAGATTTGTATCAGCCACAATAATGTTATGTAATAAACCACACTAAAACATAGTGGCTTAAAATAACAATGTACTATTTCTCATAGTTCTGTGGTCAGATGGGTGGTTCTTTTGGTCTGGCCTAGGCTCAGCTGATGTGGGCTGGGCTTGATCATGCATCTGTGGTCAGCTGGCAGGTCAGCTGTGGACTAGCTGGTCAGGAATGGCCTCACTCAGGAAAGTACCCCCCAACATGGTTACCCCGTAACAAGCTGCGTAAGTTTGCTCTCCTGGTTGAAATAGGAATGTAAGAGAATAAGTGGAATCATGTGAGACATCCCAAGGCCCAGACTTAGAAACCATCCAGCATCCCTTCTGTTGCATTCTTGACCAAACCAAGACACATGATCAAACCCAGATTTCAGGATCAAGAAATAGACTCCACCACTCAATAGGAGAAGCTGCCAAGTCAGATTGCTAAGGCAGCGAATGTGGAGAGAAGCCATTTACTATAATCAATCCACTTCAGGATTAAAAAAGACATGTCAACCAAATGTAACGTATGCCCTTGTTCAGATTCATATTTACAGAAACCAACTGCAAAAACTCATTTTTGTAGTCATTAGGGAAAAATTGAACATAGGCTGAGTATTAAATGATAATATGGAATTGTTGGTTTTTAAAATGCAATAATGGTGTTGTGTGAATTTTTAAATGTCTTTATTGTTAGAAGTACACACTAAAGTATTTGTGGGTGAAATGATATAATGTTTGGGATTTATTTTAAAATATTCTATCATAAAAAGGAAGCAGGGAGAACAGATGTACAAGAATAGCAAAAAGTTGATAGCTGTTGAGGCTGGGTGATGCACACACGGGGGGTTATATGACTACTCTCATTAAATTTACGTACATGTGTTAGAAATTTTCCATAATAAGAAATGTTTTTAAACTCTTCAGCTTTCTTTGCCTCATGCAGTTTTATAGAGTGTGGTGATTACCCCTGGTGGTTCAAGAACATTAAAGAGAAAGTCTCAATTTGGTGTTTACCTGTCTTTAACACCTATCAAACATTCATTAATCTCTCTACAACAAAATATAAGCAGGTTTTGGGCTCTATAGCCCTTGGTAGGAACCGGATATAACAAGAATTTCATATCATGGTTTAATTTCCATTGCATTTATTTTTTTATTATTACATTTTCTCTACCATGAGTGAGGCTGCTTTTCTATTTATGGATAATGACACGAAGCTCTCTTTTTAAATAAGTTAAGGCCATAAAGAGTGAATTTTAAGTGATTAAATCTATAATGATACAGATGATAAAAGATTATGGCTTAAACTGTGAAGGTGGGTGTCTTGTTAAGATCAGCTACCCTCTCTGGGCTTTCCTGGTGGCTCAGTGGTGAAAGAAAATCTGCCTGTCGATGCAGGAGAGAATGGGTTCAATTTCTGGGTCTGGAAGATCGCCTGGAGAAGGAAATGGCAACCCACTCCAATATTCTTGCCTGGGAAATCCCATGGATAGAAGAGCCTGGCGGCTACGGTCTGTGGGGACACAAGAGTCAGACACAACTTAGCAACTAAACAACAGCAACAACCCCCTCTAGCAAACAATTTTAAACCCACTGGCTTTACAAAATAAAGTTCTGTATCTGAAGTCACAACCCAATGCAGGGTCGTGGGGGCCTCTGCTCCAGGGAGCCATTCAGGGACCCAGGTTCCTTCCAGCTAATGGCTCTGAAACCCTTCAAGCCTTGAAGTCCACCATCAGACCTGCTGCACTCAGCTGGCAGATTAGAGAAACAAGAGCCCATCTGCAGTGTCACACGGAAGGATATGGGGGCCAGGCCTGAACATACACACTTCACTTCAGCCCACGTCCTGCTGGCTAGAATTTGTACCATGGTCCCACCTAGCTGCATGAGAGGTTGGAGATGTTGCCATAAGCTTGGGAAGAAGGAGGTTTGGTGAGCATTGAGCATTACCTCTGCCACAGTGGCCCTCAAACAAATGATATTTGAGAAAAGCTGTTTTTAAAATGGAGCTCAAACTCCTCAGAGTGGCCCAGACAGGTCTTTATGATCCTGTATCAGTCAGGGTTCAGTCAGAAAACCACTATGAAGAAAGGATTACAGGGATGAGATTGGGCATAATGGTGGGAGCTGGTAGAGGAATCTATTCAATGATCTTGTCCCTTAGATAAGTTGTCAAGGAGGAGCCCTGGGTATGAATGAGAGCAGAGACAAGGTAGAACCTGGGAGGATGAAGCCGAAGCCACAGGAACTGAGAGGACTGATTAACCCTGGTGTCTACACTGCCTGGGGCCCTGAGGTGACCTTCAGAGCATGAAAACATGGCTAATTTCACATCCATCTTCCAAAACTGACACAAATTTCTCTTGTGGTCAATGCTAACCCAGAATTATACAAGGAAGGTAATTTTGGAAAAGGAGTTCTAGCCCAGATGGACCCAGTATAAGCCACTTCATGGACCAGTGGGACACTTAGCCTCACCCTCCAGCACTCCCCAGCTCATACCTTCCACTCCAGCCATGGTGACTACAGTTGACCCCTGAACAAAACAGGTTTGAACTATGAGGGTCCACTTACATGCGATTTTTCCAATAAATATGTACTACAACGGCTATGTGATCTGAGGTTGGTTGAATCTGCAGATGCAAAACCAGAAATTTGGAGGGTTGACTGTGAAGTTATAGGCAGATTTTTCAACTGTGTGCTGTAGATGTGGACACCCCTAATGCCCATGCTATTCAAGGGTCAACTGTACTTGCCTTTTCTCAACTATTCTAGACATCTTCTCAATTTACCCCTGCTGTTCCCTCTCCCTGGAATGTTCTTTCCCATCATTGTCTAGTGCCCACCTCTTCCTAAGTCTTCAAGATCTGATCAAACGTCACTTCCTTTAGGAAGTGCCCTGCAGTCTCCAGGCAGAGGGGAAGATGGGTGGGCCCATAAATACAGAGGTTGTGCAAAAAGCCATGGGATCTTTCTCCATAAGCCTTGATATCTTCAGAAAAGCTGCTAAAATGCACTAAGGGCATTTCTTTTTAAAAACAATGATGAGGCTAAGTTTCTTACCTGGGTTTGACTCAGGGTGGAAGCAAGAGAGCTCACATAGGGACTTCCCTGATGGTCCAGTAGCTAAGACTCCACATTCCCAACACAGGGGGCCCAGGTTTAATATCTGGTCAGGGAACCAGAGCCCACATGCCACAATTAAGAGTTTGAGTTCACATGCCACATCTAAAAGAACCTGCATGCTGCAACTAAGACCCAAATAAGTGGGGCTTCCCTCATAGCTCACTCGCTAAAGAATCTGCCCACAATGCAGGAGACTCAGGTTTGATTCTTGGGTCGGGAAGATCCCCTAGATAAGGAAATGGCAACCCACTCTTTTTGCCTGGAGAACCCCATGGACAGAGGAGCCTGGCAGGCTACAGTCCATGGGGCCCCAAGAATCAGACACAACTGAGTGACTTTCACTTAACAAGACTTTCACTTAATTAACAAGTGACTTTCACTTAATTAACAAGAAGTGGGGGGAAAACAAAAGAGAGAAGTTAATTTAAAAAAGAAAAAAAAAAAGCTCACACAGACACAAGATCCCTGGGACAGGGAGTAGCACAGGGAAGAGAGAAGCATTAGGAAATAAAATACAGGAACGGGCGGAAACTTTGGGGAGACTTGAGGTTGCCTTCGGGGCTATGACCTGTTTCACCGGATCTCCAAAGGGTCATGAGCAACATATTATGCAGTTGTGGCAGATTGGATTATCCTTCTCAAGTCTTCACTCCATGACCTTGAAGGGCTTGAGAATGAGGCAAGTATATTTCCCTGTCCTGCGGATGTTGTACTTGGACTTGACCATAGGATATTTTTTTCAGCCAACAGAATGTGGACAGAAGTGATATGCTAGTTCTGAGCCAAGCTGTTAGGAAACCTTCCATGTATCTGCTTGCCCCCTTGTGCTTCAGCTATTCACCATGAAAGGAACATACCTGAGCTGTTGCGGAGCCAAAGAGAGTGAAAGACACATAGAATAAGCAAGTGGAATATGCTTGAACTCATCAGCAACCAGACGCCAAGCCCCAGATGATTCCAGCAGAGCTACAGTTCACTCTAGACTAACAAACAAGATGGCTTTTAATAACTAAATTGAAACATGATTCACATACCATAAAATTCACCCATTTAAATAATACCATCCAATTTTTTTTGGCAGATTCACAGTCATGCAGCCATCTCTATAATCAATTTTAGAACATTTTCATCACCCCAAAAGAAAATTGCATATTCAATACATTAGCAGTCTTTCCCCATTTCCCGTTTACTGTTACACAGCATTATTGTAGTGACAGCTGACGTATATACATATGTATATACACACACACACAAGATATTAGAAATGCATCCAATGTTAGCAAGCTCACAATTTCACATTCTTCTTAATAGAAGTCCAGGATAAGAAAGGTTTGTGTGCACACATCTACACAGACGCCCCTATATACATTCACACAATCCTACACATGGTTAGACACACATCCACTTCTACAAACGTATCACACACCCACAGTCAGACATAGACTCACACTCATTTTTAGTGATACAAAGATTCATATATAGACTCATCCACACACACTCACAATTATGTACTTGTAGACATACACACTCACACAGCAATTTCCCAACCCCGTCATTTAAATAACTCATCACATTTTTCCATATCTACATATCACATATGCTTTTACTTCCTTATTTTTTCCCTTTGAATGACTCACATTTTTATTTAAATAAACTGCTTTTTAAAAGAAAGTGCTATAAATAGAGGGTCCTCATCTTTCCCATTAGCTCTTGACCTTTCTTTCCACCAAACCCAAGCACACCTACTGTAAGTGGAAGAGGGGGACTGGGTGTCACCACCTTCAAAGCCCCCTGACCACACAGTTGCACATACCTTGCACTTAGACCTCCTGCTTACTTCAGTGCTCTACTCTCAGCATCTTGGAATTCTTAATAATGTATTAACTATAATTATAATGCATTTTCATTTTGCATTGGAACCCACAAAGTCTGTAGCCTCTTCCGCCCTTGAGCACACAGAGTATCCCTGCTTCGGAAACATTCAGGACTCCCTCCATTGGAGAAGCTGACCCAGGGTAGGTCACACGTCACACAGCCCGGACCTTGGAGTGCAAACAGGTGGAAGTTTGAATCTCGGCCCTATTTACCAGCTGGGTAACTTTGGGTAGGTTACCTATCCTGACAGAGCACCCAGGACAAGAGTACAAATGGAGGCCCATAGGCCATGTGTCTAAAAGTCTTCATGGTAAAAACCAAGCTCACAAATTTGTCAAATAAAACATGCTCTAACCTCTTATTTTAAAAAATATACCTTCATTAAAATAGTCAAAGTATACGTGTAAAGCTATGTTTTTTATATGTCTGAAAATAGGCAAAATACCCAAGATGACGGAACTAAATTATGTTGTATTGATGTAACACTGATATCTAAATGAGTAACTTTTAAAAAGTATAATTAAGAAATTTCTATGTATTTACTCCATAAAATTTGTTTTTCTTGCCTTCATTTTAGCAAAGTCACTCACACTGGTTTTTTTCTTTTTCCTGGCCATGCCACTTAGCATGCAGGATCTTAGTTCCCCAGCTGGGGATCAAAACCAGGCCCCTTGCAGTGGAAGTGTAGAGTCTTAACCACTGGACCACCAGGGAAGTCCTTCACCCTGTTGTTATAATCAAGATTTTTATGTAATTGTGTGCTATTGGCAGTAATGACCTAAAGGAATAAAAAATAAATTGAAGTTATAGATCAAAGGACACAAAACTTGAATACATTTTCATAAAAAGTGTAAATTAAAATTTTTTAAATTAGCAAATTAAAAATATTTTAGATATTTTCTGAAGTTATTCTTCTAGAATATTTTACTTATGTTTTTTCTTTTAAAATTAAATAATTTAATTATCTTTTAAAATCAAAAGGCAAAATACAAATGACACAATTAAAGTAACATTTTAAGATAAACTGTTTCAATAAAGCTAGAGATGTTAATTTTTAAATTTAATTCCAATAAATATTAAGAAAATAAGTGCTTGCTTTGGCAGCACATATACTAAAATTGGAATAATACAGAGAAGATTAGCATGGCCCCTGCACAAGGATGACACACAAATTCATGAAGCATTCCATATTTTTGTAAAGTAATTAGCCTCCAATTAAAATGAATAAATTAATTAATTAAAAATAAATAAATGGGAAGGAAATCTGTAAAAGAGGGGATATATGTATACGTATAGCTGATTCACTTTGCTGCAGCAGAAACTAACACAACACTGTAAAGCAACTAAACACCAAGAAAAATGAATTAAAAAAAGAAGCAGCAAAAAATAAAACTGCTAACAATCCTAGAGTTCAAATGTCTGATAATTAATGTAAAGAAACATAGCACACTTCATGCATTTTACATCTAGACCTATGTATATTCAAATTTAAGAGTGATGTGAATCTTTAATATTTCAAAATGATCCTCTGCTGCTGTGTTAGTTACATATTGCTGTACAGAAAATTACCATAAATTTAGCAGTTTAAAACAAGACAGATTTACTCTCTGACAATTTCTATGGTCAAGAGTCCAAATTCAGGGACTTCCCTGGCAGTCCAATGGTTAAGACTTCAAGATCCCAGTGCAGACGGCACAGATTGATGCCTGGTCAGGGAAGCAAAATCACGCATAAAAAAAAAAAAAAAGAATCCAGATTTAGTTCACCTCTTAAACTGCAGTAAAGATGTCAGTCAGGGCTGGGGTCTCAGCTGAGATTCAGATGGGGAAGGAACTACTTCCAAATTCATGTGGTGGTTCAGGACTCAATTCTTTATGAGCTGCCAGACTGAGAAGAGAATCTCAGCTCCCTCCTGGCTGTTGGCTGGAGACCATCCTCAGTTTCTTGCCATGTGAGTCTCTCCATATGGTGGCTTACTTCATGAAAGCCAGCAAAGAAGAGTCAACAGGGAGAGTCTGCAAGCAAGACAGTAGTTACATCTTATGCAAGGTAATCACAGATGTGAAATCCTATCAGCCTGGCTATATTCTATTGGTTAAAAGCAAGTCACAGATCCTGCCTACTCAAGAGGGGAGAAGATGACACAGGAGCGTGAATGCCAGAAGGTGAGAATTAGGTGGGGGGAGCGGGGGCTGGCATTTTAGACTTTGTACCCCATAATGACCATGCACCTTGCTTGCAAAGATTGCACTAATGTGTGAGTACATCCAGAACCACAAACTGGAATGCAAGGAGAAGCCTTACACATTTATGCTATCAAGGAGGAAGGATTTAGCAAGATAATATAGTATACTGAGTTGGCCAAAAAGTTCCTTCAGATTTTTCCCCTAAGATATTCTGGAGGGACTTCCTTTGTGGTCCAGTGGTTAAGACTTCACCTTCCAGTGCAAGGGGTTCTGTTCTGATCCCTGGCTTGGGAAGCTAAGATCCCTCATGCCTCACAGCCGCCCCCACCCCAAAGAAGCAGAAGCAATACTGTCACAAATTCAATACTTAAAAAAAAAAATGTTCTGGAAAAATCTGAGGGAACTTTTTGGCCAGCCCAATATTTGCTCTTATCAGAATGCTTCCAATTTTCAAATTATCCCTCCACTAGAACCAGAACTAGAATGTTCATCTCCAGTGCTGACAGCAGCACCACCCATGAACCTTTATTGCATTCAGACACAACTGTTATTTTAACGTCTAAGAAACGGGGAGATGTGCTGAATGATGTTAATCAGGAAAGAGCATGTTTAGGACTACAGGTTGCTCTGTGACAGCCCTGGATGCCAAATGACAGACATCTCCATGTGCTTTTAACAAATTCTTTCTTTCTTTGTGCATTGTTGTTTGTTGTTCAATCACTAAATCGTGTCCAACTCCTTGTGACCGCATGGATATAGCACCAGCCTCCTCTGTTCTCCACTATCTCCAAGGGTTTGCTCAAATTCATGTCCAAGCATTCTTTGCTTATGATATTTGAGGATGCTTGAGCATCCTAACATGGCAGCTGATTCCCTCAAAAAGAACAATCCACGAAAGAGAGCAAGAGCACAAGGTAGAAGCCATATCTTTTATGACCTAGTTTTAGAATTCACATACCATCATTTTTGCAATAATCTAGTTATACACAGGTTATTTCTATTCAATGTGGGAGAGATCTGTACAAAGGTATCGGTGATAGGCAGAATCCTAAAATCACCCCCAAGACTCATACTTCCGCGTGTATGTGCCCAGTAGAATCTTCCCTCCCTTGGGTGTGAGTGAGATTTGTGAATATAATGGGCTTTCACTCTCACGGTTATGTGATGCTATCTGGCAGAAGAGATTTTGTAGATGTAGTTAAGGCCCCTAATCAGTTGACTCTGAGTTAATCAAAAGGGAAAATATCCTGAGTGCCCTGAACTAATCAGGTAAGCCCTGAAAAGAGATCAGGAAGATTTAAAGCAAAAAAGAAAACGAAGGCAAAAAAGATTTATCTTGCTGGCTTTGAAGAAGTAAATAAATATGTGCGAACTGCCTATGGAGAAGGCCATTTAGCAAAGAGCTGAGAACAGCCTCTAGGAGCTAATAGTGTTGTCCAGTCAACAGCTAGCAAGAATATGAGCACCTCCATTAGACAACCAGAGGGAAATAAATTCTCCCAATGACCCATGAACTCAGAAGAGGACTCTGAGCCTGAGATGAGATCACAGCCCCACTGACACCCGATTTCAGTTTGGGGAAGCCCTGAAAACAGATCTTCTGACCTACAGAAACTGTGAAAATAAACAGGTGCTGTTTTAAGCTGCTAAATTTATGGTAATTTGTTACACAGCAGTAGAAAATGAATACCAGTGTGAGTATCAGAAGGCAAAATTACTGGGGGCCATCTTGAGACTGGCTACTAGAACCTGATACTGTTAGATTTTTAATTTTTGTTTTTCTTGTTAGTGTCAGTCCACTTATTTTCCCTCTCATATGTATACCTTCTTTATACTTCACTCACTCACTCAACTTCTCCTCCCTTAATTCCTTCATTCCACAACAATTCCTGATCCCCTACTTTATTCTCACATAGTGGGTTACTGGGGACACCGAAGCGAGTCACGTGTGTTCCCTGACCTTCCAGAGTTCCAGTTTGGAACAGGAACATTCCATGGTATTCCTCAGTCTCCCAACATAAGCTACTCCCAACATAAGCCATACATGGTTCAGACCCCAGGACTTTCCAGAAACCTGTTTCAGCACACTGATCCATCACCAAACCACAAATTTAACTCCCAAAACATTGATGTACAGCAGATTCTGCTGAAGTTTCCAAGTAGAGACCAAGGATGGTATTATATCATATGCATGCATGTGTGATAAGTTGCTTCAGTCATGTCTAATTCTTTGTGACCCTATGGACTGTAGATTGCCAGGCTCCTCTATCCACAGGATTCTCCAGGCAAGAATACTGGGGTGGGTTGCTGTGCTCTCCTCCAGAGAATCTTCTGATCTAGGGATTGAACCTGCATCTCTTATGTCTCCTGCATTGGCAGGCAGGTTCTTTACCACTAGCTCCACCTGGGAAGCTCACTATATCACATATTACAAGCCAAATGTTATCAAACTTTGTATTAAACTTCTCTGTCCTTAAGCTCTGTGATTCAGAACATCTTCTTCCAATCCTTCCCTGCTAAATATCTTTATTATTCTGATAAGTTCTTTTTTGTTTTCATCTTCCACTTGGCAAAACAAAAGCTTCATGAGAAACCCAACCAATGTGGACATGGGTGAATGAGGGGTTTGCTTCCCCGATTCTGCAGGCAGCTCCACCCTAGCCCTTGTGACCGTAGATCAGGTACTTTCTGTCTCAGTTGCCTGGCCTGAATTCTGGTAAAGTCCCCAAGGGAAGAATGGAGGCTCCCTGGGGACCCCAATCAGGCTTTTGAAGTTCTTGGAGGAAGGTGTTAGGTAAACAGCAATTCCAGGTAATGCCGTCTAGGGCCTTCAGATTGTTGGCACTGGAGCAGATCAAAGGCTGTGTGGACAGCACCTAAGATCCAGCTTCCAGAAAACTGCAGTGACCCCAGCCAGGGCTTCTCAGGGTCCCTCTGGGTTTGAGACTGAGTAGCTGAATGTCCTGGTCATCATTCTGGAAGGCAGTACCCCACCCTGGTAACATGCATCCTCATCATCCTCCCATCTCCTGATGAGGGTTCTGTCTTCACTTGCTCCTCACACACTCTCACCCAGACCTGTGGCTGGAATACCCTCCTTACGATGACTCATCGGTCTCCTGCCCTGCCTTCTCCCCTGAGTCCCAGACTCATTATACAGCTGCTCACTGATACATCCACTGGGATGTCTAATGGGCATAGCAAACTTCCTGTGTCTAAAATGGATTTCTACTTCATCCTCCTCTCTCCCCAACAGCTGGGGGACATCAACTCCTCCCCCATCTCAATAAACAGTTCCATCATCACCCACCCAGTTGCTCAAGCCAGAAACCAAGGAATTATCTTTGATTCTTCTCTTTCTCCCATCACCTGACTATAACTCATCAGCAAATTTTGTTGACTTTCCTTACTAAATGTATCCCCAATATATTTTCTTATCTACATCTGCATGACTCCCACCTTGATGATCTGCGTCACTGCCATCTCAGGCCAGGGACCACAGTCACCTTCTCACCATGTTCCCTGCTTCCTCTCCTGCAACCTCACAGTCTATTCTCCACATAGTAACCTGAGAAAACATTACTTCCCTACTTAAGCTTTCCAAGCCATTATGTCACTGACAAGTCGCTGTATGATCTGGCCCCTGCCTGGATCTTGAACTTCAGCTCCTCCCACACTCCCTTGTACTCTGCTCTAGCCATCCTAGCATTTGTTCTGATCACTGAACACATCAAGCTTGATCCAATCTCAGGGCCTTTGCACATGCTGTTTTCTCTGCCTGGAATCCTCTCCTCCCTACCACCTTTTGTGTAGCTGGACCTTTCTTGCCATTCAGATCTCAGTCCAAAGGTCACCTGCATTCAACCTGTCCTGTCCTTATGTACAGCTGGCCCATCTTGCCTTCCTCATTTTGTCATCTTTCCTCCATTGTTCCTATTACTACCCAACTCTCTTACTTTTGCTTGTTTGATTGTCTTCCCCCTCGAACTTCACTCCAAGAAGCCTCTCTGGTTCACTGCTCCATCTCCAGCCCCTAGTCCAGTGACTGACAAACAGGACCTGCTCAGGAAATTTCTCTCAGATTCACTCATTCATTTAGTCAGCACATATTTATTGAGTGCTTACTGCTTAACGACTTAGGGAGCCCCAGGGTACAAGGGGAACCAAGATGTCTGGTGTTAATGGGTTCCAATTCAGACTTCACCATTACCTAGCTCCAACCTTTCCTAACCAAGCCTGTTTCCTCATCCATAAAGTGGTATACAGGGTAGGACTATTATGGACTAACTTGTAAAAGCCTACCAGACAACCTGGCATACCGCAGGTACTCATTAAATGAGTGCTTTCATCCCATGACCAAGGGTGGCTCTGTCTGCTAGAAAATGTGGATGCAAGCCGGGGGTGGGGAGGCACTGAGACAACTGTGGAACAGCTGGATGCCCTCATGGGAGAGAAATCAAGAACAGATGTGGGCGGGAGGACCCTCAGGCCAAATGCTGACCCACTTGGCCACAGGAACAAGGGAGACAGGACCATAAACAAGCCAAAAGAGCTTATTAAAATAACAGAGAGAATGGGAACAGCCTCAGGGCTACAAGACCCCTTCCAGGGGCCTTCCAGGTCCAGCCTCTGAGACTTCAGGTCAGGCTGAAAAATACCTCCAGGTCTCAGAGCCCTGCCTCCCACCCGGTCAGCCTAGGTGTCTGCTGGCCAGAGGCGGAGAGAAGTCTGGCAGGGACTAAAAGATACCAGGCTCCTGGGCAAGATCTGAAAACAACAGTTGTCTTTTCCTTCAACAGAAAACTGTGCAGTCACAATAAAGAATGAGGATGCTCCTTATCTCTTAGAATGGTCTCTAAGAGATACTGTTGAGTATGAAAAGCTGAATTTTTAAAGGATTTTTAAAAAAACACGTACATGTGTCTGCTCATATATCTAGTCACTATCTCTGGAAACATGCTGATGGTTACTGAGGTTACTGATTGGGACTTCCCTGGTGGTCCAGGGGCTGACTCCACTCTCTCAATGCAGGGGGCCTGGGTTCAAACCCTGGTCAGGGAACTAGATCCCACATGCCACAACTAAAGATCCCACATGCCATAATTAAGACCTGACACAGCCAAATAAATAAAAGAAGTTAGTGGTGATCGTTTTCTCTCCAGAGCGGAAATGAGGGCTCGAGGGGTGTGAAGGAAGGAAATCTTTTCACTAAAATGTCCTTTGCCTCTTTTGAATATTGAATTACTTGAATATTGAATCACTATCTATTCAAAAATAAATGCTTAATATTTGAGAAGAAAAATGGTTTAATACCATACTTTTTCTAGAATGATCTATCTAAAAACTAAGGCCAGTTCCATTGTTCCTCTTTATAACCCTTCTCTGTTTCAATCCCTTCAGTGACACATAGTTAAATATATTGTACAACCTCAAGATAAGAATATTTGTTGAATGAGTGAGTAACTGAATAAATGCATGAATAAACCAAATGCTTTCTCCCTTGATCTTTATGTACTGATACAGAAAAATGTCCACATTAAGCAAAAAAAGAATATCACAGAATATTTAGTCAAGAAAGATCCTATTTTTGATAATTATACATAAATGAATTCTACTGCTGATTGTAGTCATATTTACATAAATTATTATATATGTCTGTGCTATAAGTACATACATATTTATATATACATAAAATTATATTGCATACCAGCATATTCATTTATATATCATATACATTAGCATATACACTTGCATATATAGTTATTACCCAATAAACAGAAAAAATCTAGAAAGACTCCAATTTTGCTGGTTCTATATCTTGATCTTAGTGATGATCAGTATGAAGATGGGTAAAAACTCACTAATCTGTACTTAAGAATTGTACATATTCCTGTATATAGCTATATCTCAATCTTTTAAAAGGAAAAAAAGACATATGCCCAAATATTATTAGATATCTTCTCCTGGAATGGCTGGGATTATGCGGGCTTTGATTTCTAACATTTATCTGAATATTTTATAGCAAGCACACAATTATAAATCTTTTTTAAATATATATACCTTTAAATTCACATTTTATTTCCAACTCTTTAGTTTAGCACACAAAGCCTTTCGCTTCTTTAACTGCCTCCGCCCTTCCTTCCAGCCACATCAAACTGCTTATGCTCCCCTGTGCGTCATTCTGTTTCTCACCTTCAGGACTTTACTTTCCTGTTCTCTCTTCCTGAGATGCCCTCTCCCACTTCCTCAACTCCTCCCACCCACCTACCTAAGTTCTTCTAGTCATTTAAGTCTCAACTGAAATGTCACTTCCTCCCGGATGCCTCCCTTGACCTCTCCAGGCTGGGTCAAATGCTCTAGAAACACTTCAGAGTTGCCTCTGTTGGTCTTGACTCACCTGTCCATCTCACTCATCCAACCATGAGCTCCTTGAGGCAGAGACTGGAGTGATGTGGCCACAACTGCAGGGTGCCTTGGCACACAATTTGAAAAATGCTGCTGTAAACCATAAACTAAGAGACAGAGGCCAAAGCTGCTCAAGTAGCAGTGGAAAGGGTTTGGTGTTCCCGTGCTGGCTGAAGCACACTGACAAACATTCAGAGAAAATCTATTTGCAAAGAGAAGAAAAAGAATTAAAATATAGAAAAGAAGCTAAAAGGCTCCACCAAGAGCAAAACAAGAAAGGGCAACCACCTGATGCAGTATTGCCTGTAATTGGATTCCATCATCTCACCCCAGAATTCATGTCTGACACTGAACTCCTCATCTGTTGCCCTAAACCAGTTCCTTCCATGGTCTAACCTGCACTCAGGGAATGGGGGCAGCTCCATCCTTCTAACTGCTCAGGCCAAAACTTTGCATCATCCTTGATTTTCTCGTTCTTTCAAATCCCAAATCCAATTAGTTAGCAAATTCTGTCATCGTTTGCCTCCAACAGATATCCAGAACTTGAGCATTTCTCCCCAGATCCATGCTACTGGCCCAGCCACCATCACCTCTCACCCACACGAGGCCACGGCCACCTCACTGGTACCTCTGCTTCTACCTGGTCTGTTCTCAACTCAGTAGCCAAAGGGAACCTCTTATAATTTAAGTCTGTTCTGGACTCTGAACTCTAAGGGCCCCCATCTTGCTCAGAGCCAAAGCCAAAGCCCTTAACATTGCCATGAGGCCCTCTGACCACAAAACCCGTTGCTCTGGCTCTTTGCGTCACTCCAAGCACAACAGCTTCCTCCTTGTTCCCCAGACATGCCAGGTACAGTCCTGTCTCTGAATCTTTGCACTGGCTCTTCTCACTACATGAAATATAGTTCCTCAGATAACCTGATGACTGGCTCCCTTACTTCCCTCAGTCATGGTTCAAACGTCACTTGCCAGCACGCTTATAAAACAGAAACAGCACCTGCCTCCTCCTACCACTCCCAGGCCCCTCACTTTTGGGAGGAATCACTGACTCAGTGCGCTTATATACAAAAAAGTATATTTAAAGAATTAATTCCATTTATGACCAAATATTTACTGAGCATGTACTATGTCCCAGAATTGAATTGGGCAGTGAGGACAGTTTAAAGCTGGCTTCCTCAAATGACACAAAACTGGTGTCTTGAACCACGTTCCCCAGATAACTAACTATTCTTCCTCCTGTTCCTTTAATAGGGAACTATAATTTTGGAGGTACTTAAAACCCATGGTAAATCCTGAGGTAGACTCCCTGGGAAGTCTCAACATAGGTACAGTCATCAGCTGGGAATCTTAGGCCTGGCTCAGCTGTTACCCTCCCCTACCCTGCAAATCTAGCTACCAGTCTGGACTGCTGTAACAAGGCTGGCCCAGGAAGGAATTCAGCTCCTTCAGTCCGTGGGCTGCCACGGAAATCCCAGGGGCTGGGCTGCCAGGGCCATGAGCAAGAACGTAGGACAGGCTATGGAGGCAACTTGATTTCTTTTTACTTTTTTCCTTCCTTTTCTCTTCTTTTTTGGTGCGAAGGCTCCTTCACACCCTCCCTCAAGTCAGGATTTCCTCACACCCTCCCTCAGTCAGAGCTCCTCACACCCGCCCTCAACCAGGGCTCCCTCACACCCTCCCTCAGCCAGGACTCCTCACACCCACCCTCCCTCAGTCAGAGCTCCTCACCCAGGGCTCCCACACACCCTCCCTCACCCAGGGCTCCTCAGTCTTCCTTCACCTTTATATATATATATATAAATTTAGTCAGTCATTTTGGGTTGCGTTGGGTCTTAGTTGCCCGCAGGGGCTCTTCCTCCGGCTATTTGCAGGACACGTGCTCAACAGCTGTGGCGCAGCAGGCTCAGTGAGCGTGGTGTGTGCGCATGTGCAGTGCGGGCTCAGTTGCCCCGCGGTGTGTGCGATCTTCGTTCCCGAACCTGGAATAGAACTCGAGTCCCTTGTGGGAAGGCAGATTCTTAACCAGGGCTTTCCTGCGGATGGTAAAGAATCTGCCTGCAATGCAGGAGACCTGGGTTCGATCCCTAGGTAGGGAAGATCCCCTGGAGAAGGGAATGGCAACCCACTCCAGTATTCTTGCCTGGGGAATTCCATGGACTGAGGAGCCTGGAGGGCTACAGTCCAAGGGGTCGCAAAGAGTCAGACACGACTAAGCGACTAACACACACACAGAGACCACCAGGGAAGGCCTTTCCCTCACCGTTGTCTAACTTTTCATGTACTTAGACATGTGGTTTTCGGGTTTCCCCTTGTCCTCTTATCCCAGACTGTGCCAGTGTCCCAGGCAAGGACTAGATTCTGGTAAAGAAATAGCAAATGTATGGCGAACGCCACCTGGACTGCCCCTCCCTGACGGTGGCAGACGTCAGTAATAGATTATAGCGTTCTTTCTCCCTGAGACCTGGCCTCAGAACTGCTTTTTACACAGCCCTCTGGGAAGCCACTATATGAGAAGGTGCAAGGCGACTTCCTTCCCTGTTCTAAAACTTTCTACATGGCAGTCTGCTCTGCACCCCACAGCACTCATCAAGTCTCATTCTTCTCTGGAAACTTTCTTTTTTCTCTAGTTAAGAAGAAACTGCTGATGCTAGATGTTTGTGGAAAGTAGATAAACCCTCAAATGCTGTTTTTGGTGCTCCTAAGAACGTTCTGATGTTGTTAAGACAAAAGAAAAAAATTAATAAAATAATTCCCCTTTAGGAGAGCAATTATTTATATCAAAAACATTTTTAATGCCCACTCTTTCCTCTGAAAAGATTAATATTTTGCAGTAAATCCTAACACAACACACTCTGACTCCCAGCATTTTTTGGCAGAACAGAAACTCCTGATGGCTCTTTTTGTTTGAATGGTTTATTTTCTTTCTCTGCATGGATCTCGGTTTCTTTGCCTTTTCCTTTCTGTTTCTCTCCCGCTCTCAGTCTCTATCTTCCCAGCTCTGTGTGAGTATTTGCCTCTCTCGGTCCCAACCTCTCTGTCTCTCTTTCCCTTTGTCCCCCTCTTTCCCAGTGGACTGGCCGCCCATCTCTTATGGGAACTGTCTCTGATATTTCTCTCTGTGTGTGCTCACATGCATGTGTTTATCTATGTCTATGTTTCTTCCTCTCCATCTCTGAATGTGGACTTCTTGCTTTCACTCCGTCAATTTCTCCATCTTACCCTGTGTGTTTGTGTCAGGCTTTCTCTACTACTTCCTTTGTTTGTGTCTCCGCCTCTATATGAATTTCTCTTTCTCCATCACTCTCTCTGTTTATCTCTCTCCATCTCCTTATTTGAGCTTCCCCTTCCTTTTCCTCTCTTCCTCCCACTACCCGTCTATCTATCCATATGTCTCTCTTTCTGTCTTTGTGTGTTTGTGTCTGTCTCTAAGCAAATCTCTGTTTCTCTCTCTGCTTTTTCCTCTCACCCACTCCTTGCCTCCAGTCCACCCTCAAAGTCTCTGTTTGTCTTTGTCCTTCAATTTCCCTCTCTCTCTCTGTGCTTCTTCCTCTCACCAACCCTTTGCCTCCAATCCACCCGTTTCTCTTTTTCTCCTTCCCCCTTTCATCTAGAGCCCTGAGCTTGGGTGCAGACAGCAAGACAGTGAATATAAACTGAAAAGTCACCCAGGGGTTTCCAGGCCACCAGATGTACACCATATTTAGACAGAACAGCTGGATAATTTAACGACTTCCTTGTTTTCCCCGGAACATGGGCCGCCAGGACGTTTCAGACAGTGAGTCTGTGTGAGGATGCACGTGTGTACACTCCGTGTGTTCCCTCTGGGATCTTGTGCACACGTCATCATTCTCTAAAAGTTCCCACTCATATCCTTTAGTGTAATCCGAGTCATATTTCTTTCCCCACAACGTCCCTCTTTTTCCTCTTCCTGTGCCATCTGGCTTAGAGACCTGGAGCTGTTTAAGCATCCCAGAGACCTCCCACCTCCATGCTGTGATCCTCACCGTGATCTCGTGAGTGATGTGTCTGCAAAGAGAAAAGAAAATGAGGCAGGAAGATCTAGAGGAAGACCTACGAAGAAAGCACGAAAGAAAACCCTCAAAGGCAGAAGGCACAGTGTTATTCTTGGTTCCATTTTACAGATGAAAAAGTGGGTAGGCCAGCTCTGTAGTGCCAAAGCTCATCAGAACCACTTCTTTAACCAGAACTGTTAGCTCCCAGCAAGCAACTCAATGCCCAGCGTCACGGTCCAGCAAAGCAGGAGAAGACCTTACTGAGGCAGGAGGTGCAGTGCGCATCAGCCCAGGTCAGCCTGCACACCTCTCTGCTGGAACGCAGAAGATGTGTGGCCTTGGGCAAGCTGCTACAGCTCTGTAAGCCCTCTGTTTTCTCACCTGGAGAAGGGAAATAATAATAGTATCTACCTCAGAGGGATGTTCTGAAGTCTGATGAAATCAAACATGTAAAGTTCCTGGGTGATAGGAAGTACTCAAAAACTGTACATTGCTGTTGTTAGTTAACAGTATTAGTATAAAACTGAGGCCCAGGTTCACACAAATTAGTTGATAGTAGACCCAAACTTAGCACCCATCCCCCAGCTTTCACACCAGTGTATTTTCACGAAGAGTTTCCTATACCTTCCCCCAATCAGAAATCTCAAAAACATTTTCTGAGCTCTTTCTATGTGCCACACAATACCTTTCACACATGCACTCATTTAGTCCTCAGAACAACCAGGGTTCCATTATCCCCATTTATTTATTTTTAAAATATTTTTTATGTGGACCATTTATAAAACCTTTATTGAATTTGTTACAGTGTTGCTTCTGTTGTTTATGTTCTGGTTTCTTGACTGTGAGGCAAGTGGCATCTTAGCTCCCTGACCAAGGTCGAACCCGCACTCGCCTCACTGGAAGGGCAAGTCTTAACCACTGGACTGCCAGGGAAATCCCTCATCCCCGTTTTAAAGATAAAGAAACTGAGGCCCAAAGAGCATTAGAAACTCTCTGAAGGCGACGCAGCTATTAATTAGATGGTGAGGATACACTCCATCTACTCACCCACCTTCAATCCCCACACTCACTGTGTTTTCTGTTCACACTATTGGAGATATACTTCAAATCATGCTTGCTTTTATTTGCCTTCTCTCTCTCTCTTTCTCTCTCTCGGTCTCTCCTTCATTTGGCTTTTACTTATATAAGTAACACATAAACACATTCTCAGGTAGAAAAAATTAGTATTACAGATAAAAACCAAAGTTTGCTTTGACATTATCCCTAATTTCCATTGTTGACAATTTGGTGAAAAGACTTCTGGACTTTTTCCTACAGATTTACATCCACATTTTACTGCTACCTTTCAGACCTTTCCCACTGGGCCTCTAGAACCGTAGCAGAGACAGCAAAACTGAGGTTGAAGGAGGTTGAGTTGGCACTGGAGATAGTCTCACCTTGTATTTTCTTAAGGTCTGTTACATACAAATACCCTGGAAGTTTCTGTCCGATAGTCTCAGCCAAGGTCCCAGAGACCTGGTTGCATAATAGCCTTTCTTTGGCTTACACAGAGACAAAACCAGAGAAGGGTCACTTATCACTTACGTCATTCACATAGCAGTCATTCCTGACCTGTGGTTCTTAGACCTTGCTATTGCTGGTCCAAACTGAGATGTGCTGTCAATGTAAAACACACACCGGATTTTGTAGCCTTGTTGTTGCGACCCTGTGAAGTGCAGCATACCAGGCTCCTCTGTCTTCCACTATCTCCTGGAGTTTGATCAAATTCATGTTCAGTGAGTTGGTGATGCTACCTAACCATCTCATTCTCTGCTGCCCACTTCTCCTTCCCTCAATCTTTCCCAGCATCAGGGTCTTTTCTAGTGAATCAGCTCTTCCCTTCAGGTGGCCAAAGTATTGGAGCTTCAGCTTCAGCATCAATCCTTCCAATGAATATTCAGGATTGATTTCCTTTAGGATTGACTGGTTTGATCTCTTTGCAGTCCAAGGGACTCTCAAGAGTCTTCTCCAGCACCACAATACAAAAACATCAGTTCTTCGGTACCTAGCCTTATGAACCAACTCTAAGATCGGTACGTGACTACTGAAAAAACCATAGCTTTGACTATACAAACCTTTGCCGGCAAAGTGACGTCTCTGCTTTTTAACACACTGTCTATCTACGTTTGCCATAGCTTTCCTTCCAAGAAGCAACCACCCTTAATTTCATGGCTGCAGTCACTGTCTGGTGTGATTTTGGATCCCAAGAAAATAAAATCTATCACTGCTTTGTTCCTCTTCACTTTCTCCTGTTAGACTGTTAGAGTGGTATCTTCTGCATATCTGAGGTTGTTAATATTTCTCCCGGCAATCTTGATTTCAACTTGTGATTCATCAGCCTGGCATTTCTCATGATGTACTCTGCATATAAGTTAAACAAGCATGGTGACAATATATAGCCTTGACATAATCCTTTCCCAATTTTGAATCAGTCCCTTGTTTCATGTGGAGAAGGAAATGCCTAGAGAATCCCGTGGCCAGAGGAGCCTGCTGGGCTGCTGTTCATGGGGTCACACAGAGTCAGACACGACTGAAGCAACTTAGCAGCAGCAGCAGCTTGTTTCATGTCCAGTTCTAACTGCTGCTTCTTGATCTTCATACAGGTTTCTCAGGAGACAGGTAAGATGGTCTGGTACTCCCATCTCTTTAAGAATTTTCCACTGTTTCTTGTGATTCACACAGTCAAAGGTTTTAGAGTAGTCAATGAAGAAGTAGATGTTTTTCTGAAATTCCTTTGCTTTCTCCATGATCCAACAAATGCTGCCAATTTAATCTCTGGTTCCTCTGTCTTTTCTAAATCCAGCTTGAACATCTGGAAATTCTCAGTTCACATACCGCTGAAACCTAGCTTGAGGGATTTTGAGCATAGCCTTGCTAGCATATGAAATGAGTGTAACTGTATAGTAGTTTGAACATTCTTTAGGATTGGAATGGGGCTGAAACCTAGCTTGAAGGATTTTGAGCACAGCCTTGCTAGCATATGAAATGAGTGTAACTGTATAGTAGTTTGAACATTCTTTAGGATTGGAATGAAACTGATGTTTTCCAGTCCTGTGGTCATTGCTCAGTTTTCCAACTCTGTTGACATATTGAATGCAGCACTTTAACAGCATCATCTTTTAGGATTTTAAATAGCTCAGCTGGAATTCCATCACCTACACTACAGTCATGCTTCCTAAGGCCCACCTGACTTCACACTCCAGGATGTCTGGCTCTAGGCAAGTGACCATACCATCGTGGTTATCCAGGTCATTAAGACCTTTTTTGTATAGTTCTTCTGTGTATTCTTGCCACCTTTTCTTAATCTCTTCTGCTTCTGTTAGATCCTTAACGTTTCTGTCCTTTATCACGCCCATCATTGCTTGAAATATTCCCTTGATCTCTCCAATTTTCTGGAAGAGATCTCTAGTCTGGCCCATTCTGCTGTTTTCCTCTATTTCTTTGCATTTGTTCATTTAAGAAGGCCGTCTTATTTCTCCTTGCTAGTCTCTGAAACTGCATTCAGTTGAGTATACCTTTCCCATTCTCCTTTGCCTTTTCACTTCTTTTCTTTCCTCAGCTATTTGTAAAACCTCCTCAGACAACCACTTTGCCTTCTTATATTTCTTTTTCTTTGGGATGGTTTTGGTTACCACCTCCTGTACAATGTTACGAACCTCTGTCCTTAGTTCTTCAGACATTCTGCCTACCAGATTAATCCCTTGAATCTGTTGGTCACCTCCACTGTATAATCAAAAGGGATTTGATTTAGGTCATCCCAGAATGGCCTAGTGGTTTTCCCTACTTTCTTCAATTTAAGCCTGAATTTTGCAATAAGAAGCTCATAATCTGAGCCATAGTCAAATCCAGGTCTTGTTTTTGCTGAGTATATAGAGCTTCTCCATCTTCAGCTGCAAAGAACATAATCAATCTGATTTCAGTATTGACCATCTGGTGATGTCCACGTGTCAAGTTGTCTCTTGGGTTATTGGGAAAGCATGTTCGCTATAACCAGTGAGTTCTCTTGGCAAAACTCTGTTAGCCTTTGCCCTGCTTCATTTTGTACCCCAAGGCCAAACTTACCTGTTATTCTGGGTCATAACTTTTGCATTCCAACACTCTATGATGAAAAGGACATCTTTTTTTGGTGTTACTTCTAAAAGGTGTTGTAGGTCTCCATAGAACTGGTCAACTTCAGCTTCTCCGACATTAGTGGCTGAGGTATGGACTTGGATTAGTGTAATGTTGAATGGCTTGCCTCAGAAACAAACTGAGATCATTCTGTCGTTTTTGCAGTTGCACCCTAAGTACTGCATTTCAGACTCTTGTTGACTGTGAGGGCTCCACTTCTTCTAAAGGATTCTCGCCCACAGTAGTAGATATAATGGTCATCTGAATTAAATTAAATTCACCCATTCCTGTCCATTTTAGTTTACTGATTCCTAAGATGTTAATGTTCAGTTTGCCATCCGCTGCTTGACCATGGCTTCCCTGATAGCTCAGTTGGTGAAGAATTCGCCTGCAGTGTAGGAGATACCGGTTAAATTCCTGGGTTGGGAAGATCCGCTGGAGAAGTGATAGGCTATCCACTCCAGTATTCTTGGGCTTCCCTTGTGACTCAGCTGGTAAAGAATCTGCCTGCAATGTGGGAGACCTGTGTTTGATCCCTGGGTTGGAAAGATCCCCTGGGAGAAGGAACGGCTACCCACTCTAGTATTCTAGCCTGGAGAATTCCATGGACTGTATAGTCCAAGGGATCGAAAAGAGCTGAACACGACTGAGTGACTTTCACTTACTTACTTAATTAAGATGTTGATGTTCACTCTTGGCATCTCCTGCTTGACCACATCCAGTTTACCGTGATTCATGGCCCTAACATTCCAGGCTCCTATGCAATATTGTTCTTTACAGCATCAGACTTTACTTTCACCACCAGACACATTCACAACTGAGCATCATTTCTGCTTTAGCCCAGCTGCTTCATTCTTTCTGAAGCTATTAGTAATTGCCCTCCACTCTTCCCCAGTACCATATTGGACAGCTTCCCACTTGGGAGGCTCATCTTCTGGTGTCATATATTTTTGCCTTTTCATACTGTTCGTGGGGTTCTTGTAGCAAGAATAATGGAGTGATTTACCATTCCCTCCTCCAGTGGACCACATTTTGTCAGAACTCTTCACTGTGACCTATCCATCTTGGGTGGCCCTGCACGGCATGGCTCATAGCTTCATTGAGTTACACAAACCCCTTTACCACAGTAAGGCTGTGAACTGAAAGGGTTTGTATCCTTAATGCTCCAAGAAGAGTATATAATATTTCAACAACATGTTCTTTATTTGATTACATGTTGAAATGACAGTATTTTAGATATATATTAGGTTAAATAAAATCAACAATTAAAATTAATTTCACTTGTTCTTTTTTAGTTTTTTAATATGACTAATGGAAAAATTTTAAGTTCCATATTGGCTCATATTTTATTTCTAATGGCTAGTACCCTTCTAAACAGTTGCTCAAGGAGACACTCTGTTTTTGAGTTTGATTTTTTAAATTATTTTTTTAGAGTATAGTTGATTTACAATGTTGTGCTAATCTCTGATGTACAGAAAAGTGACTCAGTTATACACATATATACACTCTTTTAAAAATATTCTATTCCATTATGGTTTATTCTGGGAGATTTTATATAGGTCTCTGTGTCATACAGTAGGACCTTGTTGTTTATCCATTCTAAATGTAATAGTTTGAATTGATTAACCCCAGATTCCCAATCCATTCCTCTCCCTCCGCACTCTCCCTTGGCAGCCACAAGTCTGAGCTCTATGAGACACTCTTTTTAAAATTTCATGGAGAATAGTAATGATAGTTCAATCGTGTCAAGTGCTCATGGGCCAGACTGAACACTTCCCATCTGTGACTGCATCCCTCCCCTCCCAATAGTTGTACAAGGTAAGCACTGTTCTTACATCCATCTCACAGAGGAAGGAACTGAAGTTCAGAAAGGTGAAGTCATTTTCCCAGGGTCACACAGCCAGGAAGCAGCAGAATAGCAATCTGAACATGTCATTCATGGGGCTAACCCCACACAATGACAGATCCCTTCTGGGAAGAGCTGAGGGTTTTGGAGGACAACAGACTTTGGCTCAAATCCCAACTCTACCAAGTGTCTAATGCTGGGTGACCTTGAAGAAACCTTTTCACTCCTTGGGGCCCCATCTTCCTCATCTGTGAAATGCGATAATAACAGCACTTACATTTCATGTTGGGAGAAATTAAAAAGAGAGAACAAAGTCTAAGGCACAGTCTTTTATTTGAGGTGGAAGGACCAGTTCCACTGACATTTCAGATCCCAGGCCTGACCATGGCCTGATCCTAGGCCTCCAGCTGGGCTTGTAAGCCGAGTCAGACTTTGACAAAGTACTGATAAATATAATCTGGCAAAAATATATGTAAAGTGCATGTTGACAAGAACCCCGCAGCAGCCTCAATCTAAGCTGCATCAGCTTCTTTTCTCCAACCTCCTCTTCCCAGTCTCGGGCCTTTGACACAAACCCTCTCCCATCAAAACTCCACAAGAACAGAAAACCCACAGCTCCAAGTCCTCTGGCTAGAACTCCGAAAAGTCACAACAAACGGAAATTCGTTTCTGCTGATCTTTTCTAGATGCTTCTCCTTGTTAGGCTGTTTGGAAAGAGAAATTGATCCCCTCTTCAAAGTCTGCCTGCTCTTGGCTGGACTGGATGACATTTTTAAGGCAAGGAGTCCATCTGACTTCTTGCACACATACACGCATGCACATAGACAACATACACACTTGTGAACAAAGATTGATTTAGCCAGTTCCCTGTCTAGGTACCCTCCCGGTATTTTCTAAGGTGGTTCAGAGGGTAAAGCGTCTGCTTGTAATGTGGGAGACCTGGGTTCGATCCCTGGGTTGGGAAGATCCCCTGGAGAAGGAAATGGCAACCCACTCCAGTACTCTTGCCTGGAAAATCCCATGGACAGAGAAGCCTGGTAGGCTACAGTCCATGGGGTCGCAAAGAGTCGGACACGACTGAGCGACTTCACTTCACTTTTAGTTTCGCTTGCACTTAAAAATAACGTTGATACGTGCAGGCAGTCTGTGTAGTGGTTGGGACTTTAGACCTACTTAGTTTGGGTTCCCCACAAAAGAGACTCAGAGGTAAAGATTTTACTGCAAATTGTTTGAGAGGTGATTCCAGGAAATATCAGGAAGAGAGCAAGGAAGCTCAGTTCAGTCACTCAGTTGTGTCTGACTCTTTGCGACCCCATGGACTGCAACATGCCAGGCATCCCTGTCCATCACCAGCTACCAGAGCCTACTCAAACTCATGTCCATCAAGTCAGTGACGTCATCCAACCATCTCATCCTCTGTTGCCCCCTTCTCCTGCGTTCAATCTTTCCCAGAATTGGGGTCTTTTCCAGTGAGTCAGTTCTTCACATCAGGTGGCCAAAGGATTGAAGTTTCAGCTTCAGCCTCAGTCCTTCCAATGAATATTCAGGACTGATTTCCTTTAGGATTGACTGGTTTGATCTCCTCGTAATCCAAGGGATTCTCAAGAGTCTTCTCCAACACCACAGTTCAGAAGCATCAATTATTCGGCACTCAGCTTTCTTTATGGTCCAACTCCCTCATCCATACGTGGTTATTGGAAAAACCATAGCTGTGACTAGACAGACCTTTGTTGGCAAAGTAATGTCTCTGCTTTTTAATAGGTTTGTCATAGCTTTTCTTCCAAGGAGCAAGTGTCTTTTGATTTCATGGCTGCAGTCACAATCTGCAGTGATTTTCGAGCCCAAGAAAATAAAGTCTGTCGTTGTTTCCATTGTTTCTCCATCTATTTGCCATGAAGTGATGGGACCAGATGTCATGATCTTTGTTTTTTGAATGTTGAGCTTTAAGCCAGGTTTTTCACTCTTTCAGTTTCATCAAGAGGCTCTTTAGTTTCTCTTCTCTTTCTGCCATAAGGGTGGTGTCATCAGGGTATCTGAGGCTATTGATATTTCTTGCAGTAGTCTTGATTCCAGCTTGTGCTTCATTCAGCCTGACATTTTGCATGATGTACTCTGCTTGTAAGTTAAATAAGCAGGGTGACAATATGTAGCCTTGATGTACTCATTTCGCAATTTGGAACGAGTCAGTTGCTTCTTGACCTGCATACAGATTTCTCAAGAGGCATGTAAGGTGGTCTGGTACTCAGAATAATAGGGCACAGAGTCCCACTGTGAGCAGCCAAGGCTCTGGAGGAGGACTTGGGACTATGTAGAACACACCTCAGCATGATCTCAGCTGAGGGGCAGGAGCTGGGGTATCTATCCTCCAACTCCTGTCAGTCACTGGTTGAGGGATGCTCCCCAGGGAATGTTAACTTCCTGGCACTTCTGATTTGCCCCCATACTTGCTCAGCCAGCCCTGGTGGATGGAGCCAAGTCCAGATACTGGCAGTCTGCAGGTCCAGGACCAGAGGGAAATTAATGACTTGCACAGATTGCAAATTTTAAGGTAAAGATCACTCTCAGGGCTGTTCAGGGGCAGGGTGGGAAGTATGAACCAACAGATTGGCTTGCACAGAAAGGATATTAAGGAGACTCAGATAGCATCGGGTACAGGCTTTCGAGTCAGGCTGCCTGGGTTTGAATCCTAGCTCTGCTACTCAAGGACTGCTCAAATAACTTCTCTGTGACTCAGCTTCCACATCTGTAAACTGGGATAATTATATTACTTACTTCATAGGATTGTGCTTGAGGATTACATGAGTTGATTCACATAAAATGCTTAGAACAAAGTTGGACACAAAATAAGCCTCCCATAAACATTCACTCTGATGACATTGCAATGAGTGTTATAGCACTGACCTTTTCTGAAAACCAAGGAAACAAGTTTACCTAATAGCTAAGAAAAGATCCTCTGGAGTCAGGCATATGAGGGTTCAAGTCCCCGATCCACCACTTACTGTGTGACCTTGGGCCAGTCACTTAACCTCTCTGGGCCTCAGATGCTTGATGTTTAAAATCATTATTAAATAATAAGATACTTCGCAACTGGAAAAAAGGGTGTATGTATGCAGTGTGCCTGACTTGAAGTGAAATTGCAATAAATGCTTTGTGTTCAACTTTCCATTCCAGCAGGAAGTTGCTGCTGTGTTGGAGCAGCCAGGAAGATATAATTCTCTTGGCAATATTTACTGCACATCTGCAAGCTGCAGGACACTAAGATAGGAAGTGAGGATTCTTAAAAAGAAGTGTTAACACTTGGCCCTTATGGGTGACTGGAGTTCCCTCATCCCTCCCTTAATAGAATCACACATTGACGCCCTTGCTTTGCTCCTCCCTTGAGTGGACAGAGTAAGTTTTCCAGCAGCCTTGAGATCATAAGCCAATTCAAAAGAAAGCAGAGGGAAAAGTTAGAAAAACTTGGTCTTTGATGATTCTGTGACAACACAAGCCCTGAGCTGCCCACCCATGAACTCGCTTTAATGTGAGAGAACATTGAGTATGGGCTGAGTTTCTGGTATATGCAGCCAACATTAATTCTCCAATGTACATCTTTCTTTGTATTTTATTATTTTTTATGCTCTGGGCATGGCAAGGAGGGAGAATTGTGTGATCTGGCAGTTGCCCAGGAAAGTCCTCAAGTCCTGCAGAAAGGAAACAATTTCCAGGCTGACTCCTACAGAGTTTTGCTGCCTTGTTCCCAGCCTGGAGTCTAGCCCTCCTCTTATCTCTGTCAGCTGTCAAAGGGATCCAACCAGGTGACTCCTGCTTTCTCTAAAGACCCAAGGGGAGACGTGCATCAGCGTCAGATCATGCCTGAAAGGATGACGCTGCCCTGAAACCACAATGGCCTTCTTCCTTTTCCTCTCTATCCTGACCTCAATGGGTGTTCATTCTAGTCACGGTACATCTGTCTATATTCCTTCCAGGCCCGTTAATTAAACAACTGGGCCTCATATCCGGCCTGATTTTTTTTTTTTTTTTTTTAGCAAAACACACCAGAACTGCTGGACAATTTTCAGAAATAATCTTCTGACTCAGCCAAAGATAGATGGGTCGGAACTTTGGAGAAAGGAGGCCAACTATTCCTTTCAAGTTTGGCTGCCACCTACTGACTGCCTACTCTTTCTCTACCCCTACTTTTTCACCCTTCTTCAAGGAACAACACCTCGATTTTACTCATGACATCCCCTCCCCCAGTTGATGGTTCCTTTGGTCTCAGTTCAGATCAGTTCGGTCGCTCAATCGTGTCCATCTCATTGTGACGCCATGGACTGTAGCATGCCAGGCTTCCCTGTCCATCACCAACTCCCAGATCTTGCTCAAGCTCATTTCCATCAAGTTGGTGATGCCATCCAACCATCTCATCCTGTTTCCCCCTTCTCCTCCTGCCTTCAATCTTTCTCAGCATCAGGGTCTTTTCCAGGGTCTTTTCTTCACATCAGGTGGCCAAAGGATTGAAGTTTCAGCTTCAGCATCAGTCCTTCCAATGAATATTCAGGACTGATTTCCTTTAGGATGGACTGGTTTGATCTCCTTGCAGTCCAAGGGACTTTTGAGAATCTTCTCCAATACCATAGTTCAGAAGCATCAGTTCTTTGGTGCTCAGCTTTCTTTATGTCCAACTCTCACATCCATACATGACTACTGGAAAAATCATAGCTGTGACTAGACAGACCTTTGTTGGCAAAGTAATGTCTCTGCTTTTTAATATGCTACCTAGGTTTGTCAAGGCTTTTCTTCCAAGGAGCAAGTGTCTTTTCATTTCATGGCTGTAGTCACCATCTGCAGTGATTTTCGAGCCCAAGAAAATAAAGTCTGTCACTGTTTCCATTGTTTCTCCACCTATTTGCCATGAAGCAACGGTGGAGAAGGAAATGGCAACCCACTCCAGTATTTTTTCCTGGAGAATCCCAGGGACAGAGGAGCCTGGTGGGCTGCCGTCTATAGGGTCGCACAGAGTCAGACATGGCTGAAGCACCTTAGCTGCAGCAGCAGCAGCAATGGGACCAGATGCCATGATCTTCGTTTTTTTGAATGTTGAGTTTTAAGCCAACTTTTTCACTCTTCTCTTTCACTTTCATCAAGAGGCTCTTTTTTTTTTTTTTTTTAAGAGGCTCTTTAGTTCCTCTTCTCTTTTTGCCATAAGGGTGGTGTCATCTGGGTATCTGAGGTTATTGATATTTCTCGTGGCAGTCTTAATTCCAGCTTGTGCTTCACCCAGCCTGGCATTTTGTATGATGTACTCTGTTTGTAAGTTAAATAAGCAAGGTGACAGTATACAGCCTTGATGTACTCCTTTCCCAGTTTGGAACTAGTCTGTTGTTCCATGTCCAGTTTTAAGGGTTGCATCTTGACCTGCATACAGATTTTTCAGAAGGCAGATAAGGTGGTCTGGTATTCCCAAGTCTTTAAGAATTTTCCAGTTTTTTGTGATCCACACTGTCAAAGGCTTTGGTGTAGTCAATAAAGCAGAAGTAGATGTTTTTCTGGAACTCTCTTGCTTTTTCCATGATCCAACGGATGTTGGCAATTTGATCTCTGGTTCCTCTGCCTTTTCTAAATCCAGCTTGAACATCTGGAAGTTCTTTTGGTCTAAGTGTTAGAAACTCCACTTCCTATGACCAGGATGGTCATGTGACTGAGACCTGGCCAATCAGAGCCTCACAAGTCTCTGGCTGCAACGATTGCCAACTCAGTTTGGACCACTAAGAGTCAGGCCAGGACTTGTGTTCTGTTTGTCAGGGAGAAGCTGGCTCCCTACTCTGCTGGTCTTGGTGTTATGAGAATGGGAGCTCCTGGCAGCTGTCTTTCCACAACGGGGCAGTGCTTAATTGAGAGATTGGAGTTAGAGCAAAGAGAAGCTGAACTGAGTGATGGCAGGAGAGAGACCATCCCTGATAGAATCATTTGAGCGCCTGGATCAAGCCACACCTGAATTTTTTTCTCAATTGTTCATGCATTTTTTTCATTCACATATGCAACTAAATTTTCTGATTAAGCCACTTGGGTTTTGGCTTTCTGGTTCTTGCAAATAGAAGTACCAATGTTCTATCCCCTTTCCTTCATTATGTAACCATATAACATTCTCAGGTGGCTCCCCAGGTGGTGCTAATAGTAAAGAACTGGCCTGCCAGTGCAGGAGACACAAGAGACGTGGGTTTGATCCCAGGTTTGGGAAGATCCCCTGGAGTAGCAAATGGCAACCTGCTTTCATCTTCTTGTCTGGGAAATTTCATGGACAGAGGAGTCTGGTGGGCTATAGTCCATGGATCTGCAAAGAGTCAGATAATTCTGAGCACATACACGTACATACATACATACATATAATATTCTCTACAGTTTACTTATTTTTTTCCCTATTGAATTCCCCTGCCACTCCCCAGTGCTTCTTTTTTTGGGGGGCAGTGGGAGGTGGCCAGGGGTCTGCTTTTCTTACTGCCATAGCCCTAGAGCCCAGAAGAGATCATGGTATATAGCAGAGGCTCAATACATCTTTTTAATAGAAAAATAAAGAGGCCTGAATATATATATAATATCATTTGGACTTTGCCCCCATTTTGCAGATAATGAAAACTGAAGCTAAGAAGCTGAATGTATCCAGAGTGATTGGCCTAATTAATGGACAAACTAACATTTATATCAAATGACCCTGGCTCAAGGTCCACTGCTCTTACATTATATTGCACCGAAGTTCCCTTATCATTCTTCAGACTGTATAATCACCATAACATTACCATTTACTGAACTCTTGCTTCTGTCAGAGAAAATTTCAGCCTGCTACATGAACATCCCCACCAAAGTAGGTGCCATGATTAACCCAGTTTACAGAGAAAGAAATTGAGGTTAATGAATGGGATTAGTGTGCTTATAAAAGAGACCCAACAGAGCTCCCTCACCCCTTCTGCCTTGTGAGGATGAGACAGCTGTCTATGAAGCAGGAAACAGTCTCTCACCAGACACCAAATCTGTAGCACCTTAGCCATGGCCTTTCCAGCCTCCAAAACTGTGAGAACTACATGTTTGTGGCTTATAAGCCATCCAGTCTACGGCACATTTGTCATAGCATCCAAACAGACTGAGACATATGTGTCATCACCCATCAGAATATTAAAAGACAGACAGAATGTAAAAGTAAAAAATAAAATTAAAAGTGCCAGGTGTTCCAAAGGTTTTTCAAATGTCTTCACAATGCTTGCCATAATCTTTTTAAAAATATTTATTTATTTATTTTGATTGCACTGGATCTTCGTTGCTGCGAGTGGGCTTTCCCTAATTGCAAAAGGCAGGGGCTTCTCTTGACTGTGGGGCCCTGGGCTTCTTTTTGTGATGGCTTCTCTTACTGTGGAGCATGGTCTTTATGTCCTCCAGTGGTTGCAGTGTGCAGGCTCAGTAGGTGTGATGTGAGGGCTCAATAGTTGTGATGCATGAGCTTAGCTGTCCTGCGGCATGTGGAATCTTTCCAGACCAGGGATTGAACTCGTGTCCCCCAGGTGAATTCTTATCCACTGTGCCACCAGGGAAGTCCCATACCGTATCTTTATATCCTCTATACTATTACACATTTAACATGTTTAATCACTTGCAGTTTTAGTATTTAAAGTCTATTTTTAAAAGAAAATGTTCATAAATGGAAAACCAGTATCATTTGCCATAAATAGAAGATAACAATAAATATACATACTTAAATTCTAATGGGATCTTTTCACACCTAAAGGCTGGAATGGAGGTCTAATTTCTCTTTTTTGAAAAAAGATGACAGGGTTAGGACTTATTAGGAATATCTGAGACTTTCTCCTTAAGATAATCATTGCTTCTAAATAAAATAGTAAATTATATTAAAAAGTAAATAACTGCTCTAAACCAAGGGTTTTCAGACTGAACCACGGCCTGTCAAATGTTTTTGTAAATAAAGTTTTATTGGCATATGGCCACAACCATTCATTTACGTATTGTCTAGGATGCTTTCATGTTACGGTGGCAGAATTGAGTAATTGCAGCAGAGATCATTTGGCCCATAGAGTCAAAAATATTTACTGTCTAGCCCTTTATGGAAAAAGGGCTGCTCTGAATCCCATCACACTCGAATTCTTTGGTGTGGATTTTTATCACCTTTTAAGGGAAGCAACTCCTTGGAATAAAAAACCCACAGCAGTCTGAAAAGGCCAAATGCCATCCAGTTTGTGTTAAAGCAGGCTCTTTAGATACAAAATCTTCCCAGCTTTCTAAAGGCAACAGCCAGAAACACCTTTGCTATTGAGAGAAGAGCAGTGGTCAGAGCCCCATATTTCTCATTCTGAGCCAGAAGTGGCATCTTCCTACGGGTTTTGCTGAGTGGTGGAATTATGTATGACTTTATCCTTTCCACATGTCTGTATTTTCCAAATATTTGAAGCTGTATTAGTTTGCTTGGGCTTCTATAACAAAGTATGGTGGTTGAGACAACAGAAATTTATTTTCTCTCAGTTCTGGAGGCCAGAAGTCTAAGATAAGATGTCAGTAGGGTTGGTTTCTTCTAAGATCTCGCTTCTTAGATGTTATTGGCCGTCTTCTCCCTGTGTATTCTCCTAGTCTTCTCTGTGTGTGTGTCTGTGTCCAAGTTTCTTTTTCTGAGGACTTGCCTTATAGTTCAGTGGCTATAACTCTGAGCTCCCAATGCAGGGTATCCAGGTTCAATCCCTGGGCAGGGAACTAGATCCTACATGCCACAACTGAAGATTCCTGGATGCTGCAGCTAAGATTCGGCACAGCCAAACAAGTAAATAAGTAAATTTTTAAAATTGCCTCTTCTTATAAAGACCCTGGTCATATTAGATTAAGGCCTACCCCAATGACCTCATTTTACTTTAATTATCTCTTTAAGGACTCTATTTCCAAATACAGCCACATTGAGGTACTATGGGCTAGGACTTCAGCACATGGATTTTTGGAAACACGATTCAACCCATAGCACATATATTTGTTGCATTACTTAAAAATGACTAGTAAATTGCTAAATTTTTTAACAGTTAGACTAACAATCATGGCCAACAGTTTAGCCCAGGACTTTGAATATATAAATAATGTATGTCAAAGCTCCAGGATTTGGTGATGGACAGGGAAGCCCAGCGTGCTGCAGTCAGTGGGGTCGCAAAGAGTCGGACACAACTGAACGACTGAACTAAACTGAATATTTTAAAAATACAAACAGTGCAAAGAATGGCAAGGGGATGTAGATACCTACTCCCTCTCAATCTCACTCCCTGATGTTGACAGTCTCTTGCATATCCTTCCAGAAACATCTATCTTCATGCTTCTTATTTTGCACAAACAGGATTATGTTTTATGTACTGCTCTCCAACTTGCATTTTCACACTGAACAATAAATAAACCATTGTCTTTTTTCAAAGCAGTGCATATGTCTTACACTCCCAACCTCCATCTCAATGCCTGCTTCCAAAGAACCCAACTTGCAAACAAGTTACTTGGAAGCAGATCTCAGACAGCATGTCATTTCACCCATAAATATGTCAGTAACTACTACCAAAGATCAGGGCTCTGTTTTTACTTTTAAACACAACCACAAACAAACAAATAAAGAGAGTAAGAACAAAGGTGGAGGATTGGGGAAGGGAGCTAATTATTCTTTTAATTTTTATTTCTCTTGATGGATATTGTAATGCAGATTTGAAACTCTGGAAAACAGAATCAGTAAAGAGCCACTTGTTCCCTGTTTACATTCCATCAAGACAAGCAAGATTTTTCAAGCCCTGAGAATTACTTTGGTGCTCTTCCTTCCTTAATCTATAAAGCGGTGAGGCTAGAGAGGGTGTTCGGACCCTAGGGACTGCTTTCTTACCCTGCAGTGATGGACACTCTAGGGCCAGGAAGAGGCCTGCTCTGTCATGTGAGTTGCACAGAGATAACCACTGTTCCTCACTGTCCCCAGGTGCTGTCCCCTGGACTTCAGCTTATCTTGTGATGTGAGGTAAATAGCAACTTTACAACACACTCCTCCTCAGAGTAGAGTGTTGTGTTAAGCACTTACTTGTATCATTTCATTGAATCCTGCCCTCAACTATTATCATCCCCATTTTGCATGTATATTATTACACTGCTCTCCCCAGGACAGGCAAATACATCCAAATGAGTTGCTGGGGCAAAGAATAACAATTTTATTCAGAAAGCTAGCAGAGCACAGAGATGGCAGACAAGTGGCCCAGAGAACCATCTTGCTAGAGTTAGAATTCGGGCTTCTTTTATACTAAAATGGGAGGGGGCATGACTAGTTGCCAACTGATGCTGGAATTTTTTGTTCTTACAGCTATACACTAGGTCTGATCACAAAGCTCCTATAAACCTCCAGCCAGACAAATGTTATTCTCTGTTCTGCAACTTTTTATCTCTACATGAATGGGAAAGCGATATATACCTTTAAAGGTCAGAACCTTGAGAATGGGCTGTCCTGTATACTTCAGCCTATAGGCATCATTCTTTTACAAAAGGTGCAGAGTCAGCATGACTAAGTACAAACCACAGAGCACAAAGTTTAGAGCTAAAGGAATAGATTCAGTGTGGAGTCAGGTTTGTTCTTCTCTGTTACAGTAGCTTCAATTTATTTGTCTATTTGACACATTTTTACTGAGCATCTTGGACATGCCAGGCACTGGGTATATAGTGGTGAACCAAGCAGACAAAAATCTCTGCCCACGTGGAGACAGAAAATAGACAAAGACATAATACGATGGCAGACAACTGAGAGTGGCATGGAGAAAAATAAACAGGGTTAAGGGGAGATAGGTTGGAGAAGGCAATGGCACCCCACTCCAGTACTCTTGCCTGGAAAGTCCTATGGACGGAGGAGCCTGGTGGGCTGCAGTCCATGGGGTCGCGAAGAGTCAGACATGACTGAGCGACTTCACTTTCACTTTTCACTTTCATGCATTGGAGAAGGAAATGGCAACCCACTCAAGTGTTCTTGCCAGGAGAATCCCAGGGACAGGGAAGCCTGGTGGGCTGCCATCCATGGGGTCGCACAGAGTCAGACACGACTGAAGCGACTTAGCAGTAGCAGTAGCAGTAGGGTGATGAAAGAGTTGAGGCTGTTTTAGGTAGGTTGGTCAGGAAAGACCTCTGACAAGGTGATAGCTGAACAGAGACTTGAAAGGAGTGAGGGAGCAAATGCCTGGGGTAAAACGTTCTAGCCAAAGAACAGTTTCAGGATGGGAACGTGCTTGGGATGTTTGAGACATAGCAAGGAACGACAGACTGGTTTCAAATAGAAAAAGGAGTACATCAAAGCTGTATATTGTCACCCTGCTTATTTAACTTATATGCAGAGTACATCATGAGAAACACTGGACTGGAAGAAATACAAGCTGGAATCAAGATTGCCGGGAGAAATATCAATAACCTCAGATATGCAGATGACACCGCCCTTATGGCAGAATGTGAAGAGGAACTCAAAAGCCTCTTGATGAAAGTGAAAGTGGAGAGTGAAAAAGTTGGCTTAAAGATCAACATTCAGAAAACTAAGGTCATGGCATCCGGTCCCATCACTTAATGGGAAATAGATGGGGAAACAGTGGAAACAGTGTCAGACTTTATTTTGGGGGGGTCCAAAATCACTGCAGATGGTGATTGCAGCCATGAAATTAAAAGACGCTTACTCCTTGGAAGAAAAGTTATGACCAACCTAGATAGCATATTCAAAAGCAGAGACATTACTTTGCCGACTAAGGTCCGTCTAGTCAAGGCTATGGTTTTTCCAGCGGTCATGTATGGGTGTGAGAGTTGGACTGTGAAGAAGGCTGAGCGCCGAAGAATTGATGCTTTTGAACTGTGGTGTTGGAGAAGATTCTTGAGAGTCCCTTGGACTGCAAGGAGATCCAACCAGTCCATTCTGAAGGAGATCAGTCCTGGGATTTCTTTGGAAGGAATGATGTTAAAGCTGAAACTCCAGTACTTTGGCCACCTCATGCGAAGAGTTAACTCACTGGAAAAGACTCTGATGCTGGGAGGGATTGGGGGCAGGAGGAGAAGGGGACGACAGAGGATGAGATGGCTGGATGGCATCACTGACTCGATGGATGTGAATCTGAGTGGACTCCGGGAGTTGGTGATGGACAGGGAGGCCTGGCATGCTGCGATTCATGGGGTCGCGAAGAGTCGGACACGACTGAGCAACTGAACTGAACTGAAAGGAGGCCAGAGCGGTTACCAGTGGCAAAGGGGAAGGGGAGAGTCTGAGACTAGAGGTGTGACGCAGGGCCTGGCAGCCGTGGTATGTCTCAGGCTTGTTCATATGAACTCCAGGAGCTGGCAAACCCTGTATATCAGGACTTTTTGTTTTTGCTTGTTTGAGAGCAGACACACCACTTTCCAGCACCCTACTGTTTGTAGGCAACAGTCAGGGTTTGGATTTTATTCCACGTTTAACAGGAAGCCATTAGAGGCTTCAGAACAGAGAGAGGCATGATCATACTTCCGTTTCTAAGAGCTGGTTCACCTGCTGGGTGGAGAGGAGACAAGAGCAGAAATAGTTTTAAGTCTTTCAGGCCAGGGATGACACTGGCTTGAACTTGAAAAGGTTGTATTTGGGATGCATTTGGATTTGCTGTAAATGAGGAACATGGAGTGTGAGCGAAAGAGGGACAGAGACAATGATACACCAGGGGAGTATCGTGGCCTTTCTGTGCCCTGGTTACCCACAGCAGCTTAACCAAACACCCTGAAACTTGGTGACTTAAAACAACAGCGACTCCAATAAAAAGTTAAGAACAAACAGAAAAACAATAGCGATCCTTTACTTAGCTCACAAATCCGTGATTTGGGCAGAGCTCCACGGGAACAGCTCATCTCTGCTCAGGAGTGGAGAGAAGGGGCTGCTGGAAGAGAAGGGGGCTGGAAGGACTGCTTGATGCTGACTGATGGTGGATACTGGCTGTTAACTAGGACCTCACCTGGGGCAGCAGCCAGAGCACCTACCTGGACCCTCAGCACGCGGCCTTAGCTTCCTCAGGCACAGTGGCAGGGTCCCGAGAGAAAGAGAGAGCCGGGAGAGCCACTCTACCTTTTCCCCCCAGCTTTATCCAGATATTATTGACCTGCAGCATAGGCAAGTTTTAGGTGTATAGTGTGAAGATTAGATGCATGTATATATTGTAAATGATTACCACCATTAGGTGAACACCTCTACCCCCTCATGTAATTACTATCTTGTATGTGCATAGTGATGGCATTTAAGATCTACTATTTTGGGACTTCCCTGGTGGTCCAGTGGCTGGGACTCCGTGCTCCCAAAGTGGAGTGGGGTGGGGAGCCCCAGGTTCAATCCCTGGTCGATGAACTGGATCCCACATGCCACAGCTGAAGATCTTGCATGCTGCAATTAAGACCTGGAATAGTCAAACAAATAAATAAAAATGGAAAAAAAATTTTTTTTTAAGATCTACTCTCTTAACAACTCGTGTGTGATACAGTCTTGTGAATCAGTCACCATGCTGTGCATTAGATCTCCAGATCTCATTCCTCTTATAGCTGGGAGTTTATAGTCCTTGACCAATATCTCTCCATCTCTCCCACCTCCCTCCAGCCCCTAGCAACCATTCTGCTCTCTGGTTCTATCAGTTAGGCTTTTGTAGATTTAGCATAAAAGTGAGAATATACAGGATTTGTCTTTCTCCGTCTGACTTACTTCAGGCCAGGAGAGAGTAGGATGGTATATATTACCTTTTGAGACCCAGCCTGGGAAGCCACATAGCATCACTTCTGCCATAGAGAGTCCTCCCAAACCCAAGGGGGAGGGAACCTAGATTTCATCTTTTGATAGGGGAGGGGTAGGGTTCTAGAAAAGTGAGTTGGACCAGAAATATCGTCATAGCCAACTTCAGAGAATACAACTCATTACCTTATATTTTAGGTACCATGCTAAGCAGCCCACATGCATCATTTCATTCAATGCTGCACTATCCTCACTTCACAAAACTGAGGCTTACCAAGGTCACTTGCCCCAGGCTACTCAACCACTAAGGAGAAAGAGCTGGAGTCGGATTCCAGGTAACAGGGAAGCACTTGGAACAGACTTAGAATGGGCAGAGAATAGCCTTTGGAGCTGAACCCAGAGAAGGGGCAACCAGCAGGGCAGAGGTGGCCGCTCTGACCCCACTCATAGCCCTTCTGTTCTTCCCAGGGTTAGACTTTGCTTCCCAACTGGTTCTAAGGCCACAGCTCTACTGTAATGTCAGGGCTGAGAAGAGAAGATGAGATTTGAACACTCGTGGGCAAATAAGACAATTTGCTGTGAATCAGGCCCTGGGAGCCTGATCTGGTTTGGTTCAGGAAGGCCTCTAAATCTGGATGGAGCTTCCCTGCTGGTCTGGGTAGGGGCCAGTGCGTGGGCAGATGGAAGGACTCGTGGAAAGCTCTTTCAGAAACTGTTAGTGTGTGTTTCAGAGCCTCAGCAAGGGAGCTGGAGGGCTGGGCATTCCGGGCCACACAAATTTGAGATCCCAGAAGGCTTCCAAGCCAAGCCAGCAGCCTCTTTACCATAATCAATATTTCTGAGGAGAAAAGGCCAGCTCAGGGCAGAAACCAAGATGGGCCCTTGGGACCTCTGGTTTCTCTGCCCAGTGGCCCATCATCACCTTCCATTGTGGGCAGCCTTCAGTGGTTTTCCAGGATGCTGCTGAGGAAGCAGGGACTTGGGGATGTGATACCAGAAAAACTGCCAGAATAACATAGTGGGGGCAGGAGTGTGTGTGCGTGTGCACTGTATTTATTATTTTTTGTTTGTTTGTTTTGTGATTCCCTTTTCTTTTATTAAAAGAGATCAACCTCTCTCTCTCTCTTTTTTTTTTTTTTTTTTGGCCATGCTGCATAGCATGTGGGATCTTAGTTCCCTGACCAGGGATTGAACTCGTGCCCCTGCAATGGAAGTATGAAATCTTAACCACTAGAACTCCAGGGAGTCTCTGTATATTTATTGTTTATTAAACCATCTCAGACATAAACATTATCAAAATTTTTCCAAAATCTTGAAACCACTCAAGTGCCTGCTAATAGGTGAATGGATAAACATGTTATCTCCATACTGTGGATATTGCTCAGAAACAAAAAAGACTGGATTACCAACAGACACAATATATACCAGTCTTAAAAACATGATGTTGAATGAACAAAACAAGACACAGATAGAGCCTACTCTGTATGATCCCATTTATCTAAAACTCTAAAAACGATCACTGTAACCTATAATTGCAAACAGGAAATCAGTCATTGCCTGCAACTGGGGTTTAGGCGTGGAGGGAGATTAACTCCAAAAGGAGGAGGGACTTTTCTGGTGGTCCAGTGGTTGAGACTCCACCTTCCAATGCAAGGGGCTCAAGATCCATCCCTGATCTGGAAACTAAGGTCCCACATGCCACAGTGTACCATCAAAATTTTTTGAAAAAAAGAGAAAAAAGGGGAAGGCTTGGAGGAACTTTCAGGGGTGATGGAAATGTTCTATATCTTACTGGGGAAAAGGCTACATGAGTGTATATATTGATCAAAATTCATTAAACTGTAAACTTAAAATGGTTGTGTTTTATCATATACAAGGTATACCTCAATGAAACTGACTTTATAGACTAATATAACAAACTCCCATATAACCACCTTCCAATACAGGAAACAAAACATCAGCAAAAAAGTTGCACCTCCTGTGAACCCCTCCCCAGTCTCCTCTTTTCTTTCTTCCTCCTCAATATGATGTGTTTCATGATTGTCTTTATATTTTCACTACGTGGAAACATGTTTCTGAATGTTGTATGTTTCTTTCTCATGTGACATTATACTTTTACTGCATGGGTTATACTCCTAAACTGGTATATTTCAAAATCAATTTAAAGGGTCACAGCTAGCATTTCAATAGTAAGGATAGGATAGGATTAAAAAATAATCAGAGCATACGACACTTATTAAGGTAAGTATGTCTTATGAAATTTTTGTAAAGGTTTTAATCTGTATATATGTGTACTGGGTTGAGACATAATGTATCTTTCTTACAGTACACAGAGAAGGCAATGGCACCCCACTCCAGTTCTCTTGCCTGGAAAATCCCATGGACTGGTAGGCTGCAGTCCATGGGGTCACTAAAAGTCAGACATGACTGAGTGACTTCACTTTCACTTTTCATTTTCATGCATTGGAGAAGGAAATGGCAACCCCCTCCAGTGTTCTTGCCTGGAGAATCCCAGGGACGGGGGAGCCTGGTAGGCTGCTGTCTATGGGGTCACACAGAGTTGGACATGGCTGAAGCGACTTAGCAGCAGCAGCAGCTTACAGTACACTGTGGCCTTCAAAAGTTTGAAAAACACTGTTCTAATATATAACATAATATTATACTTTTTGTCATTTTAACTTTTATGTAAATAGTATGGTACAGTTCTAATCCTTCCCCAACTGGCAGTTGTTTGCTTGATATTAGCTTACAGATGTATTCATATTATTACAAGCAACTTCAGTTCAGTTCAGTTCAGTCACTCAGTCGTGTCCAACTCTTTGTGACCCCATGAATCGCAGCACACCAGGCCTCCTTGTCCATCACCAACTCCCAGAATTCATTCAGACTCACGTCCATCGAGTCAGTGATGTCATCCAGCCATCTCATCCTCTGTCGTCCCCTTCTCCTCCTGCCCCCACTCCCTCCCAGCATCAGAGTCTTTTCCAATGAGTCAACACTTCAGTTGCTATGGTTTTTCCAGTGGTCATATATGGATGTGAGAGTTGGACTATGAAGAAGGCTGAGCGCCGAAGAATTGATGCTTTTGAACTGTGGTGTTGGAGAAGACTCTTGAGAGTCCCTTGGACTGCAAGGAGATCCAACCAATCCATTCTGAAGATCAGCCCTGGGATTTCTTTGGAAGGAATGATGCTAAAGCTGAAACTCCAGTACTTTGGCCACCTCATGCGAAGAGTTGACTCATTGGAAAAGACTCTGATGCTGGGAGGGATTGGGGGCAGGAGGAGAAGGGGACAACAGAGGATGAGGTGGCTGGATGGCATCACTGACTTGATGGATGTGAGTTTGGGTGAACGCTGAGAGTTGGTGATGGATAGGGAGGCCTGGCATGCTGTGATTCATGGGGTCACAAAGAGTCGAACACGACTGAGCGACTGAACTGAACTGAACTCAGATAAACAAGGCCATAAGTCAAATACGGCCAAATGTTGGTGTTTGTTAACTCTGGAGTGTGAACAGGATAATCTAAGCTTTGATCTAAGCTTTCAATAGTTTATTTAAAATGTTTCCATCATCAACAAATATCAGAAAATTTCCAGCAGACTTAAGACAGCTAAAAGACAGTTTGGTCTTCATTGCATAAAATCCAGAGCTGCCAGCTTGTCAATCCCTCTGTGATGTTGGTGAAGTCATTTAACTTTACTGAGTCTTGCGGCTCTCGTCTGAAATGAAAAAAGGGCTTGGTCAACCCAAATGTCCATCAACGAATAAATGGATAAATGAAATGTGGTCTCTCCATACAATGGAGTATGCTGCTGCTGCTCCTGCTGCTGCCAAGTCGAGTATGATTCAGCCATAAAAATAAATGAAGTACTGACACATACTACAGCGTCAATGAACATCAAAACATGATGCTGAGTGAAAGAAGGCAGACAAAGAAGGTCTCGTGTATAATTCTATTTGCATGAAATGTCCAGGATAGGCAAAGATAGAAAACAGCTGGGTGGTGCCAGGAGCTTGGAGGAAGGAGGAACAGGGAGTGACTGCCACTAGGTACAGCGTTTCTTTTTGTGGTGATGAAAATGTTTTGGACCTAGATAGGACTGTGACAGGTAACACAGTCCTAGATAACACTGTGAATGTACTGAACACAACGGAATTGTACACTGTAAAATGGTTAGTTTTATGTTATGTGAGTTTCATCTCAATTCAAAAAGCAGGGGGAAAGCTTGTTCCTCCAAGAATTATTGAGGATGAAATTTAAAAGGACACGCATGCAAAGCTCCTAGCACTGTGCCTCCATCGTTGTTCAGAGCCATCTCTCCTGTAGTGGGTAAGGTGAGGCTGGGCTGATTAAGCTTGTATCACCTACTCAGTCAAGTTGGTGGCTTGCTCAAGGCCACACGATGAATCATGTGTGGACTCTGCACTAGAACTTGACTTTTCCAACCTGTGAGTACTGAGCAAGTTGTCTCCATGCTGCTTCTCCTACTTTATACAAAAATGGCACTTTGCTGTTTAGAAAATATTTTTCCCCATGTGGTTTTCTAATACCCCTGGCTTCAGAGGTTTAGTGTGGCAGAGTGCTTAAAGGGTATGGCCCCTGAGCTGGGCAAATCTGGGTTCAAAACCAGGTTCTGTCAATTCTTAGCTGTATGTCTCTGGGCAGTCACCTCTCTGAACCTTGTTTTCCCCATCTATTTATGAAGAACAATGACTTACTATGTGCATTAAGTGGAAATAAAGCTGGAAGGTACGTGGTTAAAGCAAGAGTTAGGTCAATACCTAGCACATAGTAAATTCTGAATTGTTGTTTAGTTGCTCTTTTGGGACCCCATGGACTGTAGCCCACCAGGCTCCTCTGTTCATGGAATTTCCCAGGCAAAAATACTGGAATGGGTTGTCAGTTCCTTCGCCGGGGGATCTTCCAGACCCAAGGATCGAACCCATATCTCCTGCATTAGCAGACAGATCCTTTACCACTGAACCACCTAGGAAGCCCTAAACTCTATTAGTATTAGTATTAGTAGTATTAGTAGCTCTGGCAAAGCACTTAACACATAGGATTAAAACTGATAGAAGGGGACTTCCCTGGTGGTCCCATGGTTAAGAATCTGCCTTGCAATACAGGGAACACAGGTTTGAGTCCTCGTTAGGGAACTAAGATCCCACATGCTGAGGGGCAATTAAGCCCACAAGCTACAACTAGGGAGTTCATGTGCCACAGGTTTGATTCCCTGTTAGGGAACTAAGATCCCACATGCTGAGGGGCAATTAAGCCCGCAAGCTACAACTAGGGAGTTCATGTGCCACAGTGAAAGACCCGGAAAGAAATAACAAAGAACCCTGCATGCCACAACTAAGACCCAACACAGCCAAGTAAATAAATAAATATATATTTTTTAAAAAACTGACAGAAGAACAAAACAGCTTCAAAGTCACTTTGCCACAAGCCCCAGATGCTGCAAAGCGGTGGTTCTCACCTAGGAGTGGGAGGGTGATGTTTGGCAGCGCCTGGAAAAATTTTTGAATGTTACTGTTGAGGAGAGGGGGTGTGCTTCTGGCATCTGGTGGATAGAGGTCAGGTATGTCACTAAACATCCAAAATGCACAAGACAACCCCACAATAGAGAATGATTTGACCCAGAAGGTCAGCTGTGTCCAGGCTGAGAGGCTCTACTCCAAAATGACCTTCCTTTTGCCAGACATATTTCCAATCAACAGTGTCAGCCACCCTCCAAATACTGGGATAACTTGCTACTTTCCCAACCCAGAGTGAGTCATTTTGTGAAGCTAAGGAACATTTAGCAAGGCGATAATCACCCTAATTTCTGTGTTGGGCAAGTGCAGATGGAAATATATTTGGAGCCTTCTCTAACACAGAAACATCCAGCATCAACATGGACTCTGAGGGCCAAGGATGGTTTGAAAGATCCATCTTAATCTCCCTTTCTTTAAGGCTTCTGGGAGCATCCCAAAGAATCTGCTCTCCTGATTCTGCATGAAGGGCCTGAAAAACAGAAATTGGCACACAGTAAGCACTAAATAAATGCTGCTGCTGCTGCTGCTGCTGCTGCTAAGTCGCTTCAGTCGTGTCCGACTCTGTGCAACCCCATAGACAGCAGCTTGCTATTATTATTGTTATTATCATTATCAAAATTGTCCTCATTATAACTATTATCTCCCCAGGTACAGGGGAAGGTACATTCCCATAACAGCCTTCTTTAAAAAAAATTATTTATTTGACTACACCAGGTCTTAGTCGCAGCACACAGGCTGGATCTTTAGTTGCAGCATGAGAACTCTCAGTTACAGTATGTGGGAACTAGTTCCCTGAACAGGGATTGAACCCAGGCCCCTGCAGTGGGGGGAGGGCACAGAATCTTAGCCAATGAACCACAAGGGAAGTCCCTTACAACAACCTTCTCAGATGGGTGATATCACTCCCATTTTGTAGATGGGGAAACTGAGGCTCAGAGCAGTGAGTGATGCCACATTTTCCATCAGCCTTTTCCTTGATCTCAGAGCTTCTACTCCTATAATCTGTTCTCCTCACAGACACCAAAGGGATCTCTTAAAAATGAAATTAGACCTTATTTAGGAGAAGATGCTCTCTGGGTGATAATGTTACATGATATATTATGATCCAATGTTTCTTTATGATTTAAATATCTTGAAAAATTAAGAGCAAAGCCATGATATCAGAAACCAACACAACACTGTAAAGCAACTATACTCCAAAAAAATTTAATTTGAAAAAAAAAAAATGGGCAGTGGCCCAATTCCTGGAAATCTCCGCCCCTTCCCCAAAATAGTTGGAATAATCCTCCCACTCATTAGTCCATGAAATTGCCCAGCCCATAAAAACTAACCACACCATATTTGGGGGCCTTTTGCTCTCTGAGATGGCCCACACCCTGTATGTAAAGTGTATTTCTCCGAAGTCTGTTCTTGCCTTTTGAGACAGACCAAATTCTGTCTATGAAATGTGTACCTCTCTAAATAAATCCATTCCTTACCTTAAAAAAAAAAAAAAGCCATGGTTTTGTAAAATGTTAGCATTAAAGGCAAACCAAGTGGAAAGGAATATGGAAAATCTTTGCACTATCTTTACAACTTCTTGGTAAATTTAGAATTATTTCAAAATATAAAAAAACTAATCAGATGATGTTACTCTTTGACCCAAAACCTAGAGACCCCTCCTAACACTCTCCCTCTCTGCACTCCAGCCACTCGGGTCTTCTTTCCATTCTTTCAACACTGGAAGATTGTTCTTGCCTCAGGGCCTTTGCACTTGCTGTTCCTTCTGTTGAGAGTATGTTCCCCCCATATGAAGCTCTTCCCATGACTTTCTCTTTCTTATCCTTTAGATTCTGACTCAAATCTCTAATCCTGAGTCCCTCTCCCGTGTGATCACATGACCATTTCTAATTCTCTCATAAAACTGGATTCTCCTCAATTACCTTCTACACTGGTTTCTCTGCTCCTCTGTCTCCTCCACTAAACTGGGAATTCCAGGGGAAAGAGACTATGCTGCTTGGCTCACTGCTGCCTGTCCAGCTTCTCTCACAGAGTAAGGCCTCAGTAAACATTTGCCCCCTCCCCAAAAGTGGTAAATAACTGCCTGCCAATGCAGGAGACATAAGAGATGTGGGTTCGAGCCCTGGGTTGGGAAGATCCCTTGGAGGAGGATACGGCAACCCACTCCAGTATTCCTGCCTGGAGAATCCCATGGACAGAGGAGCCTGGAGGGCTACAGTCCATAGGCTTGCAAAGAGTCGTATATGACTGAAGTGACTGAACACGCATGCACGCATGCAAAATAAGCCATGTCTGCTGGTTCAGTTGAGTTCAGTTCAGTCGCTCGGTCCTGTCCGATTCTTCCCGACCCCATGAATCACAGCACGCCAGGCCTCCCTGTCCATCACCATCTCCCGGAGTTCACTCAGACTCACGTCCATTGAGTCCGTGATGCCATCCTGCCATCTCATCCTCTGTCGTCCCCTTCTCCTCCTGCCCCTAATCCCTCCCAGCATCAGAGTTTTTTCCAATGAGTTAACTCTTCCCATGAGGTGGCCAAAGTACTGGTGTTTCAGCTTTAGCCTCATTCCTTCCAAAGAAATCCCAGGGCTGATCTCCTTCAGAATGGACTGGTTGGATCTCCTTGCAGTCCAAGGGATTCTCAAGAGTCTTCTCCAACACCACAGTTCAAAAGCATCAATTCTTTGGCTCTCAGCCTTCTTCACAGTCCAACTCTCACATCCATACATGACCACAGGAAAAACCATAGCCTTGACTAGACGGACCTTAGTTGGCAAAGTAATGTCTCTGCTTTTCAATATACCGTCTAGGTTGGTCATAACTTTTCTTCCAAGGAGTAAGCGTCTTTTAATTTCATGGCTGCAGTCACCATCTGCCGTGATTTTGGAGCCCAGAAAAGTAAAGTCTGACACTGTTTCCACTGTTTCCCCATCTATTTCCCATGAAGTGATGGGACCAAATGCCATGATCTTCATTTTCTGAATGTTGATCTTTAAGCCAACTTTTTCACTCTCCTCTTTCACTTTCATCAAGAGGCTTTTTAGCTCCTCTTCACTTTCTGCCATAAGGGTGGTGTCATCTGCATATCTGAGGCTATTGATATTTCTCCCAGCAATCTTGATTCCAGCTTGTGCTTTTTCCAGTCCAGCATTTCTCATGATGTACTCTGCATAGAAGTTAAATAAGCAGGGTGACAATATACAGCCTTGACGTACTCCGTTTCCTATTTGGAACCAGTCTGTTGTTTCCATGTCCAGTTCTAACTGTTGCTTCCTGACCTGCATACAGATTTCTCAAGAGGCAGGTTAGGTGGTCTGGTATTCCCATCTCTCTCAGAATTTTCCACAGTTTCTTGTGATCCACACAGTCAAAGGCTTTGGCATAGTCAATAAAGCAGAAATAGATGTTTTTCTGGAACTCTCTTGTTTTTTCCATGATCCAGCGGATGTTGGCAATTTGATCTCTGGTTCCTCTGCCTTTCCTAAAACCAGCTTGAACATCAGGAAGTTCACGGTTCACATATTGCTGAAGCCTGGCTTGGAGAATTTTGAGCATTACTTTACTAGCATGTGAGATGAGTGCGATTGTGCAGTAGTTTGAGCATTCTTTGGCATTGCCTTTCTTTGGGATTGGAATGAAAACTGACCTTTTCCAGTCCTGTGGCCACTGCTGAGTTTTCCAAATTTGCTGGCAGATTGAGTGCACCACTTTCACAGCATCATCTTTCAGGATTTGAAATAGCTCAACTGGAATTCCATCACCTCCACTAGCTTTGTTTGTAGTGATCCTTTGTAAGGTCCACATGACTTCACATTCCAAGATGTCTGGCTCTAGATTAGTGATCACACCATCATGATTATGTGGGTCGTGAAGATCTTTTTTGTACAGTTCTTCTGTGTATTCTTGCCACCTCTTCTTAATATCTTCTGCTTCTGTTAGGTCCATACCATTTCTGTCCTTTATCGAGCCCATCTTTGCATGAAATATTCCCTTGGTATCTCGAATTTTCTTGAAGAGATCTCTAGTCTTTCCCACTCTGTTGTTTTCCTCTATTTCTTTGCATTGATTGCTGAAGAAGGCTTTCTTATCTCTTCTTGCTATTCTTTGGAACTCTGCATTCAGATGTTTATATCTTTCCTTTTCTCCTTTGCTTTTTGCCTCTCTTCTTTGCCTTGAGAACCCCATGAACGGTATGAAAAGGCAAAATGATAGGATACCGAAAGAGGAACTCCCCAGGTCATTAGGTGCCCAATATGCTACTGGAGATCAGTGGAGAAATAACTCCAGAAAGATTGAAGGGATGGAGCCAAAGCAAAAACAATACCCAGTTGTGAATGTGACTGGTGATAGAAGCAAGATCCGATGCTGTAAATAGCAATATTGCATAGGAACCTGGAATGTCAGGTCCATGAATCAAGGCAAATTGGAAGTGGTCAAACAAGAGATGGCAAGAGTGAACGTCGTCATTCTAGGAATCAGCGAACTAAAATGGACTGGAATGGGTGAAAATAACTCAGATGATCATTATATCTACTACTGTGGGCAGGAATCCCTCAGAAGAAATGGAGTAGCCATCATGGTCAACAAAAGAGTCCAAAATGTAGTACTTGGATGCAATCTCAAAAACAACAGAATGATCTCTGTTCGTCTCCAAGGCAAACCATTCAATATCACAGTTATCCAAGTCTATGCCCCAACCAGTAATGCTGAAGAAACTGAAGTTGAACGGTTTTATGAAGACCTACAAGACCTTTTAGAACTAACACCCCAAAAAGATGTCCTTTTCATTATAGGGGACTGGAATGCAAAAGTAGGAAGTCAAGAAACACCTGGAGTAACAGGCAAATTTGGCCTTGGAATGCGGAATGAAGCAGGGCAAAGACTAATAGAGTTTTGCCAAGAAAATGCACTGGTCATAGCAAACACCCTCTTCCAACAACACAAGAGAAGACTCTACACATGGACATCACCAGATGGTCAACACTGAAATCAGATTGGTTATATTCTTTGCAGCCAAAGATGGAGAAGCTCTATATAGTCAACAAAAACAGACCAGGAACTGACTGTGGCTCAGATCATGAATTACTTATTACCAAATTCAGACTCAAATTGAAGAAAGTAGGGGAAACCTCTAGACCATTCAGGTATGACCTAAATCAAATCCCTTATGGTTATACAGTAGAAGTGAGAAATAGACTTAAGGGCCTAGATCTGACAGATAGAGTGCCTAATGAACTATGGAATGAGGTTCTTGACATTGTACAGGAGACAGGGATCAAGACCACCCCATGGAAAAGAAATGTCTGCTGGTAATACCATCAAAATAAAACTATGAGCTTTGTCAAACAGCTTTCATGCATATTTTTTCCTAAGGTTTCCTAATTTGTTCAAAATTTCCAGGATATCCAGGCAGGTCCAGATCTACTGGCAAACTGCATCAACATTTCTTTGTATCACTTAACAATAATCCCAATGCTTAATAAATTGGGGGAAGGAATGAGGAAGAATTCACCCCAACGTTCTAAAACAGAATCCCAAATTGTTGACCTAGTGTCAAATGTAGCTCATGGATATGCTTTGGAAACCTTACATAGTTTTTTAGAGGAACTTGAGTTCATGACCAACTTTTAAAAATTGGAAAATTTCACATCAAACTCCAGATGCCCAAGTTCTCCTGAAATCTCAGGGGATCTGGCCTCGCTGGGCCCGTTTCCCACTGGGTCCCCAGGGTCCCCATGGACTAGAGTTGGGGTGTGTGCTCCTCAGTTTATCACAGTCCCTATCCACCTGGCTTGGGCTACCCAGGTGGTGCTCGTGGTAAAGAATCCACTTACTAACGCAGGAGATGCAAGAGATGCGGATTTGATTCCTAGATCAGGAAGATGGATCAGGAAATGGCAACCCACTCCAGTATTCTTGCCTAGAAAATTCCATGGACAGAAGAGCCTAGCAGGCTACAGTCATGGGGCTGCAAACAGCCGGACATGACTGAGTAACTGAACATACACACATCCACATCCACCCAGCTTATTTCCTTCGTGTTATCAGCCTAATCCCTCTAGGTACTAAGATTCCCCTCAAAGTCTAAAGTATCCTTAGGAATACTATTAGTTTCAAATATTTTCACTATAGCCCCTCTCTTCAAATCTTACATGGAAGTTTAATATCTAAAATAGATAATAGTGATTACAGTTCATTCTGATTGAGTGCATACTGCGTGCCATGGTTCTGCTTTGGTTGACTCAAGGGCTTGGGGACCCGAATTCTATCAGCTCTCCATCATTTTCAGCAGGCCTTTATGAAACCTCTGTCGATCCAAGGAAGACAGTTCAAAAAGAACAGGTTTTTGTTTTTTTTTTTTTGGCCTTTCTGCATGGCATGCGGGAGCTTAGTTCCCCCATCACGGACAGTATCCATGCCTCCTGCAGTGGATCCTCAAGAGTCTTAACCACTGGACCACCAGGGAAATCCCTTCAAAAGTATATTTTAATCCATGCTCCTCACTATAGGCAAACTACAGGAGGGAGGAGACACTCTACCAATTGGAACAGTAGCCTTTCTGGCAGTTGTTTGTCTGCTAGCCCTGAGTGTTGATAGTGGCAGGAAAAAAGCCAATAAGGGGATCTGTTCTCTCCTTCCAGAGTTATTTGCTGTTTTCTGGGAGCCCTTCAGGCCTCTTAGACATGTTTTAGCAATTATGGACTCTGGAGGGGAGTTGCCTGGCAGAGAATGGTATGGAGACAGAGGCCCTCCCCATGTCCCAGTCCAGTCAGAAGTTTTCCTCCAGCCCTGATGATGTCAGCAGATGTGAACACACCTGCTACTTTGTCTATGGAAATTTTATGGCACTCATCGTCCATAGAGACTCTTTCAGATCATTCCATTGAGTCCCACATTTATGTACCTGGTGTGCGCCAGTGTTGCACTAGGTTCTGGGGATTTGCAGTGGGAATTTATTAAATATGAACAAGGGCTTTGGTTTCTGACTGTGCCGAGTTCCAGCTCTAGCTCTGAAACTTACTAGCTGTGTGACCTTAAGCAAACAACCTAGCCTCTCTGTGTCTCACTTCATCTGTAAAATGGGTGTGATAGGAATAGCACATAATTCCTAGGATTGTCTTGGGGATTCAGAGATAATTTTTTGACACATACAAAGAAAAGGAGTGCAGTTTTTTGTTTCGTTTTTCTCCTCTAGCATGCATCAGAAGATGATATGTTTTATTTGTATTTTTGTTTTTTGTCTGTCTGGCTTACTAGATGACTCTCCATGAGAAAAGCCTTGTCTTTCTTGTTCACCCCTGATTCTCCCCCGGAACAATGCCTGGCCCAGAGGAGGTGCTCCATAAATGTTTGTCTGCTGAATGAATCGCTGTCTTTCATATTCCTGCTTTAATTGCCATTCCGATGATGTGCCTTGGAGGAGCCCAGAGTCTCATGGACTCTGGGGAGAGCTACCATGACTTTGACAGCCAGCTGTTCACAACGGTGCTGTGCATCAACTTCGAACGTCGCCAACTGGGCTCTGTGCCCTGGGCTGACACTTGTTTGTCTTCTTGCGAACAGAGTTACAGCACGGGAGGGTAAGTTGGTGGCTGGGGAAAGCTGAGTGAGCAACTGCGCCAAGCAGGGGGGATCTCTGAACCTTAACGCCTCCAAGCCAGCCGCAGGGAGGCCTCGGGTCCATGTGGAAGGAGCCTGGGCCCCACCACTTTTGGGCCCCGGGGGGAACACCGGTTTTGAGACCGGATGCCAGGGTGGCACAATGATCTCGATATTTCGGGCTGGGAATTCGTGCATTTTGTGTGCCTTGAGAGACAAAATTAATTTCTCTGGCGGGAGGGAAACGGCTTTGCAAACTGTAAAGCGCTGCAGGAAAAAAGCAGTTAAATGAAAAGGTCAGGATCCAAAAGAGCAGATGCGTTTGCTGAGTGTAACTGCACTTTCAAACCCAGCTAAGACGACACGCAGCCCCCGGAGGTGGCACATTTTGGAGGGATCTCCTGGAGAGAGATTATATGTGGAGACTGAGAAGCCGAGGGAAATTGACCAAAGTTTTCAGGGGTATCTGCAGAAGTGGGGACCCGACTGCAAACCTGCAAATTCTCCTTTATCTGCTGCACACGCTCGCTCATCTTCGCTCTGGCCGGAATCAGGGTAAACCGTTCCGATGATTATATAACTTCGCGAGTTCAAGAAAGATAATCCAGAGAGAGATGATGAAATTTTTTTGAGGGTAGATTAAAAAGAATTTTTTTCCCCAAATGTAAGTTACAGAGTGCACAAAAATGTGCATACAAATACCCATATTTCCACCACTCAGAAAGAATAACCTAACATTTTTATTTATCTGGGAGAGGACTTTTTAAATTAACCATCAAATGTATCTTTCCCTCCCCCCTAAATTCTAGCAAATTTGAAGCCAAAAAGAGTCAACCTATTTCACTGTTCACCTCTACCACAGATTTATCTTAAGGGGAAATTCCAGGACACCCAAATTCCCTCCGTGGGCTTTTCACATGGCCAGGTCTGCAAACACTTGGCCGCAGTGAACAGTGTCCTGCGGAGCCCGCAACCCTCGAGTGCACAGATGCATCTTCTCCCCCATCCCCAACTCCCGCGTTCAACTTTGCAACTCACGCTCCCGCCAGGGGGCCTATTTGCTCGGCCCGTTTGGCGGAAGGATTCCGCGCGCGAGCGCATTTACGCTCAACCGTCTCTTCCCATTCCCGCGTTCTGGCCCCGCCTCCTTCAATCTCCCTGGCCCCGCCCCCTCCCGGGTGCCCTATGGCCCACAAAGAAGTCCCGGCCGGACCGCTGCACTCCCCCGCGCGCATTCGTGCGCCGCCCGAGGCTGGCTAAGGAGTCGGCGGCCATTTTGTTCTTCTCGTGGTTCCAGTGGGGAGAGAAGGAGGAAGCAGGGAGCGGGGCGGTTGGGGGGAACCCACCGCGGCTTCTGCCACCGCCGCCACCACCACCATCTCTGTGCCCGTGGCGTGGGAAAGGAGGTGTGAATCCCGGGCGCGAGCCGGCGGCGGCGCCGCTGCGGGAAGGTCGGCGGTGGGAAGGCGATGGCGGATATAGATAAACTCAACATCGACAGCATCATCCAACGGCTGCTGGAAGGTGAAGGGGGCGGCGGGCGGCTCCGGAGACTCGCGGGGGAGGGGGATTTGGGAGGCCTGTTGGGCTTGCTGCGCCGAGACGAGTGAGCCCCGCGAGTTCGCCCGCGGGCCGGGGACTGCCGCGGGAGGGAGGTTGCCCGGCGTTCCGCGCTTGGCCCAACCTGCGGACCCTCCTGGCTCCGCTCATTCATTGCTTGAGGGTGCAGCCTTTCTCCTGGCCGTGAAATTTGAAAACTCCGCTCCCCACCCCCACGTTTCCGGTACGTACCCCCGTGCGCCCGGCACTCCGGACCAATCTTTGGAGAATATTGGGGGCCCCAGTCCAACCTACTGGACTGCTCTTTCCGAACTTCGTGGTTCTCAATCTTTTGGAAAGCAATAAGATGCGGATATGGATTTCACCAAGCTTGAGGGCTTCTTTCCTAGCCTGCTTATTTTTATTTTTTTGTGAGGCTTGGGGTCGGGGGCCCAGTTACTTGTTACTCGGTAACGAACGTTCATTCTCAGAGAGATGTTGGAACCTGTCTTCTTCTACCCTCCCAGATATTCTTTTTAAGTTGTCTTTATCCCGGGGAAGTCTCCGCGCTCTTTTCTGAACCTGCCTCTGAATCGTGAAACCGGCAGTGATGACAGTTTCGTTAGGATCTTTCCAATGTGCCAAGCTCTGTTAAGCGCTTTGCGTTCACTGACTGCATTTTGCTGTCTTTTAGTCGCATCCGACTTTTCGATCCTATGGACTTCAGCGTGCCAGGTTTCCCTGTCCTTCACTATCTCCCGGAGCTTGCTTAAACTCATGTCCGTTGAGCCGGTGATACCATCCAACCCAACCATCTCGTCCGCTTCTCCTGCTTTCAGTCTTTCCCAGCATCAGGGTCTTTTCTAATGAGTTGTCTCCAGTACTTTGCGTGTGTCGCAAAAATCATATTAGCCATGCTTCTAAAGCGCTTACTGTGTGTAAGGCATTTTTTGGAGCTCTTTACACAGATTTCATGTAATACACCAGGTAGATGCCTTTTTTTCCTGACTAAGACCCAGAGAAGTGTAGTCACTTAACCAGTTAGTGACAGTCAAGTTTCAAACCCAGGCAGCCAGGAATTCAACGTCATTCAAGTCACCCTATGTGTGAAGGAAGGTGTCCAGTGGTTGAGCAAAGGTTAAAATAAATCTTCAGTTTTGACTGACCTAAAACTCCTGAGGTGTCTTGCGATTGATTTCTATTGATGTGGGATGGGAGAGGGATGAAGTTCGGATTTTAAGGAGAGACACTGAAATAAAATCACCCACCACCCCTGAATTCTAGAGCACATCTATTATTAATAACGTCTAGTTCCTAACTTTGAAAGAATTCAGATCCTTTTCTTGAGTGTTGGATAATGTAGATTTGGCTGAGTTTTAACTGCATTTTTGCCTTTATATTCTAAAATATTGTTGGACTGTAAATGCTCAGAGATGGAGTCGAGCGTAAACAGTTGGACAGCTCTGATGTTAGAATTTACAGATCTTTTAAGTCATGAGAATGAAACTTCATCTTTTCTTAATCTCTGTTAAGGTTTTTTCCTTTTATAGTGTCTCAAAAGAAAAACTCGTTAAATGAGCCCCTGAAATGTCACTGCCATTTGTGGATGAAAACCTTGTTGTTCATTCAGTATCTGCCGTTTATTAGAAGAATCACACTTTTAATATTAGTTGATATAGTTCTTTGGTTTATGTGAGACAGCAGTGGGTCAGAAACGGATTAAAACAATTTGCTGTAGGAAAAGAACTTAAATTTTTTTCATTCAAAAATTGTAAATTCTGCATGTCTATGCAGGGACATGTGTGGCTTTATTTCTTTGAGAAAGCTGGAAAAAATGGAAGCTGTGGATTAGAAACAGAATTTTAAGATTAGTTAGGTCTTAATTGTGGGGTTGCCCATAACTTTTATATTCATATAACATCTTGTTAATTTTAATCTTATTTTTTAAATTGTGCTAAGGAATTTGCGTTGATTAACCTGGATCATTTACAGTGAGATCAGTCATTATTTCTTAATAGTTTCTATACATGTTATGTTGTGCTGGAAAACCAGGTTTTTTTAACATTTCATTTTTTTTCATTGAAATTAGTAAAGCAGTGCATTTTCAGTCCTCGGGAATAAACTAGCTGCTCAACATTCTTAACGTTGTTTTTTTTTTTTTCTCGTCAATGTTAGATTGGCAGAGAAACTATTGAAAATGATCTATTGAAGATATATATGTATATCTTTCCAGGGTAGAAGATGTTGATAAGTTTTGTGATTTTTTTTTTAATGCCTCGCAAAGTTTTTCCTCTAAAAATTTTCATTAAGATTTAAGTATATCTGAAGATGGAGGGAATGTGAGTTTTATGACCTTTTTAGAATTTTTTACATTTTCAGAATTGTCTAAGGTGGAGGACTATACAAGCTAGTTGAGAAGTAGCTCAGTGATAGTACTAAAAAGACCATTCAAAAGTGAAGTCTTATCTAATGAAACGTCTTGCTTTAGGTTTTAGTCACTACAGCTTTGCAGTTATTTGCTACTCTAAACTTTCAGATTTTCTTTAAGGAGGCAACATTCTGCCACCCACCCAGGAAGGTCTGCCTTGCAAGTGATAAAACCTTGAGATTGTCACTCTTGTGTGTTATTGATGTTCACTTGCTTAAATGCATGGTAAAACTTTGGATTTAGAGAATAAACCAGCTGCTGATTTGTCTGGTAGTCCTACTGTGTTGGAGAAAAATGAGATTAGAGTCAGATTAGCTTTGTAAATGATCTCATACAGAGAATGATTGATGGCTAGTGGTTTTCTTGCAAAGCAGACAGTTGTAATTTCGAGTCCTGCTTTGAGAGAAGCATCTCACCTCTGAGAATGGTGGTTGTCAAACTGCAGGACTGTGTCAGGCTCTGCACAATTGCTTGATTTGCATTAGTGATTTAAATGTGACTTCTGTCCTGGCCCTATGAATATAATCCTCTAATTTGTAAAAGTAATCCCTGTGTTTAGTTTTTTGATGTGAAATGAAACATGTTTGTATTGTAATGTTAAAAAAAAAAGACAGTGGTCCCTGGTCCTGAAGATAATAAAGGACAAACATAATGACACAAGAAAAAAATTCTCAAAATGCTGACCAAGGAAAACAAAAATAATCTTTCTTAATGAGTTTACACATCAGATCATTTTAACAATTAGACGCCTTTCTTGGGATTAATGATCATAGGGCATTTTGTTGATAAAGACAGTAATCGTAAAGTTGTGTGTTACTAATACCCTCAACTTCCAAGAAGCCTGTATTGTGAGGACCTCCCTCTCCCCTCCCACATGTCAACTGTATGCTGCATTCTGTCCTACAGGTAAGAAGAGAAAGGTCTTAGAGCTGTGATCTGCAGCTTGCACCAGTCCTAAACTGCAGCTGGGGAAGGGCTGCTCTCTGTGCCCACTGCCCTCTCGCCTGACCGTAGCAGGAGGAAGCAGTGAAATCTAACAGGATGGGGTGTGTCACTCTGTGATGCTTGAGGGAATGTAAACTGCGGGAGCAGGCAGGCTTTCCTCCTCCAAGCTGGGGGAGTGGATGCCAGGCTGCACCATGCATTAATGGCACATCCACCGTAGAGGTTGGTGAGATTGTTCTGTATCTGTGAAACTGCAGGCATGTGCCATTGCCATTCAGTCTGCCTGAGTAGGTGAGGGTTACTGATATTGAAGCAGGGAGATGATATGCAGACTTGGTCACTTCACTCAATTTACTCTCAAGGGTGTTAGTAGACCTTGAACACTGGAATGTGAAGGAGATAATACCCTGATAGGAATCGCTGTGTAAATGAGGAAACTGAAAAGTCTTAATTCAAGAACAATGTACAGAATTCTGGGGCAAATTTTGTATGTTCTAGGATCAGACCACTGTATCCAAAGCATGTAAGAATAGATGATTTACTTAATGGTCTTGATGTTTTATCTGCAATCTCCAATTTCACCGCCCCCGCCCCTCGGCTTACTGGCATCCCTCATCTAGAGGAGATTGTCTGTTACTAATATTAAGGCTTATGAAAATGCCACTCAGTACAAATGTAGGGTCAGATGTCAAGTCTAATCAAGCGTAGGTGGTTAGACTGTAGAGAGTTAAAGATTTTTCAATGAATTGTCTTCACTCTAGGTGTAGAAAACTCCAGGTTCTTCATTGACAGCAATAGACAGTGTTTTGCAGCTACATCCTGATTGTATATATGCCTTGAGAAAATTGATGTCACCTTTAAATGCCCAAAGTATCACACCAGCAGTTAGCAAAGTCAAGGTGGGAGAGGGCGGCTTAGAAATTAAAATGGCCAAAAAGTGGATGTCTTCCTGCTGGTGACTTTGCAGTGAAACTGAATGGTTCTTGATTAACTTTTTTGTGGCTTACAGTTTTTGTAGCAAAGACCTCAGTTGTTTGTGGGAAAGTTTTGATGTTAGATACTCAGTGTTTTTTGTTTGTTTTGGTTTGAGATTTTATTTTCCTAAATTTGTCAAATGTTGTGAGGTTATTGTCACTAGAATAAATATGATGTGGCATATTGTTAAGATTACCACCTTTTAATAGGATTTTCTTATTAGCAAAATCTCTGTTGACTTATTTTTATACTGGTTGTGCCAATTTTAGATTTTAAAACTTGATTATAATTGAGCTGAGGCTTTTTGGTGGGTATGCTATTCCTTTTCTGTGACCTTCTTTCAACAATTAAGGGGCAAGAGGAATACATGCTTATCCCTCATAAGTAATCCCAAAGTTGTTATTGTTGCTAAGTCACTTCAGTCGTGTCCGACTCTGTGCGACCCCATAGACGGCAGCCCATCAGGCTCCCCAGTCCCTGGGATTCTCCAGGCAAGAACACTGGAGTGAGTTGCCATTTCCTTCTCCAATCCCAAAGTAGTCTTAAGTTATTTCAAGTTTTTATCAGTTTGTTTAGTATAAAATTGCATAGGAGTTTTTATCATGTGCTCATGTGAGTGATTTGCCAGATAAATAAATGATGATATAAGGTAGAACAGAACAGTCTTTGCTGGTAACAGCCCTAATGCAGTTTTCTGAATCTGCCGTTTTAGCCAGAT